>NC_086262.1:437500-1698750 GCF_021018805.1 Prinia subflava | reverse complement strand
TCCCTTTTTCCAGAGGCGCTGCCTGCCTTCCCAAGGTGCAATGTTTGCTCCCGTGCTCGGGAGCATCTGACAGGTTTTGCCTGGTGGTGGAACACAAAGCTGTGGGAGCTTCCCCTCGGCTGCTCACATGGAGGGGAAGAGCAACAGTGAGATGGGATAGGACACGGGCAATGAAGAGAACTCTGGCCTGGAGAAACACAAGGACAGTGAGCTGGGAGTGTAAATATGGGAATGCCGGGAAGCAGCTGGCATTAGGGCATGGAGGTGCTGCACTCCAGGGACTGCAGGGAACTGGAGAGGAATTGTCCTGCTCAGGTGAGAGCCCACCTGCAGAGCTGCCCCAGCCCCGGGGCCCAGCACAGCAAGGAGCTGGAGCTGCTGGAGCCAGGCCAGAGGAGGCACCAGGATGAGCAGAGGGATGGAGCAGCTCTGCTGGGAGGAACGGCTGGGAGAGCTGGGATTGTTCACCTGCACAGGAGAAGCTTTGGGGTGAGCTCAGGGTGGCCTTGCAGGGCCTGAAGGAGCTGCAGGAACATGGAGAGAGACAACTGCCAAGGGCTGGAGGGACAGGACACAGGGAATGGCTTCCCACTGCCAGAGGGCAGGGATGGATGGGATATTGGGCAGGAATTGTTCCCTGGGAGGGTGGGCAGGCCCTGGCACAGGGTGCCCAGAGCAGCTGTGGCTGCCCCTGGATCCCTGGCAGTGCCCAAGGCCAGGCTGGACATTGGGGCTTGGAGCAACCTGGGACAGTGGGAGGTGTCCCTGTCATGGCAGGGGTGGCACAGGATGGGCTTTCAGGTCTCTTCCCACCCAAACCATTCCCTGATTCTGTGACTGGGATCACTGTGTGAGGAGGAGACGCTGGCTGGGGATGTAGTACAGGTTCCTGCCCATCACAGGTGCCATGAACAGCCCTGGCCCCCCTTCCCCTTCCCTCCAAGTGGAAAGGAAAGTGCCAGAGCAGGAAAGCAGAAGACTTCTAATTAAAGCAGATAAAAGGAATCCGTTTCCGATGTACAGCACAAGTGTAGCTGGAGGGACTCGTGGCCACAAGGAACGCCCGAGGATGTGGATTTAGCAGGGATCAGAGGAGGGTTAGATCTGGAAATGGGTTAGACGAGGTCCCTGGGGCCACGCTTGGATGAGATCACACATTTGGCTGAGCCAGGAGAAAATCCTGCATTCTTTGGGCATAAACCCACCCCCCTGTGCCCTCAGGGATCTGCAAGGAGAGGGATCCCTCCTGGGAATGTGGCAGGACTTTGTGTGGAGCTGGAGATGGGTCAGACAAGAGCCCAGGAGGTGCAGCTATGATGGCACCAGCTGAGCCTTGGAAGGAAGCAGCAAACTTGGATTGTCCCGCTGGAACCAGGACCTGCCAGCCCTTCCCTGGATCCACCAGGTGCCTCATCCTTGCTGCAGGGTCCTGGGAGATTTCTGGGGCAAAGTGCCTGAGGTGTGGAGAGGGGAGAGCAGCAATCTGCCTCTGGCTGTGGAAGGCAGAGGGAGCAAAGGGCTGGAATTGCTGCCTGCTTGTCCTGATATCCCTGGGAGGAGCCCTGACCCATCCTCCTGGGAATCTGGGAGCCTGGAAAAATCAGTGCTGCTGATTTTTTTCCTCCCAGATCCCCACACCCAGAGCCCCTCAGAGATCCCTCCAGCCAGGGGCAGAGCCAATGGGGTCTGTGAGCTCCACTGCAGGAAAGCTCCCTCAAAAAAGCCCCGGCAGCAGCAAATGCATAGAAAATCCTTTCCAAACACAAACAGAGGGAACATTATATGGGAGAGCTCTCAGGGCCAGAGGAAGGCACACTGATAACTCTGGGTAGGAGCCGTGACCCTGGAATGAAAGTGTCAGTGTGGCTGCTGGAGCTGCAGGATGTTCAGAGGCTCTCGGGGTGCAGCAGGGACCCACAGGCATCCCCGGGAGGGGGAGGTGGGAATGGTGGAGTTTGGCTCCTTTGGCACAGGGATAAAGGAAATCTTTCTAATCAGGGGCCCAGCAGAGCGGGGGCTCCCTGGGGCCTTTATGAACGTTGAATTCTCACACCAAGCAGCAACCAAAAGGCAGCAAACCCCCTCTTGATGTCACAGGCTGCTCCCAGCTGCCTGCTGCCCTGTCCAACTCACTGGGGAGAGTGGAAACCCATCAGCCTTGCCCTCTGCTATTCATCCTATGGTTTCTTTTGGACCCCAGACCACTGCACACCTTCTCATTTGGGGCTGTGAGGTTATTTTAAATTATTTTCTCCTTTTCTGGGGGGGGTTCTGTGTCCACATCTGGTTTTGATGTGCACTCAGGAAGGTTTTTTGTGCCAGACCAGCTCCTGGTTGTGCCCCAGTGCCATGGGGGCTTTCTTTGCCACCTGAGGGCTACTGAACACCCAAGGAGCCAAATGGTGGCAGGAGGGTGGGGTGTGGAACTCCCACCCCCACAGTGTGAGTGTGCTGCCCATGTCCCTGCCAGCACTGCCCTGGCACAAACAAATCCCCAGGGCCAGCCCAAGACAGAACTGCAGGGTCTGACCCCAGCACACTCTCCCAAGAGCTGCAGGTGGGAGCACAGCTGGCAGGGCTGGGACGTGCCCTGTGCCGTCCTGCTGTGCTTTACAGCGGGAATTCACAGCGGAGTGGGGTTGTATTTCCTGCCCGGTGGTCCCTGGCAGCAGCTCCAAACCTGCTTTATGGTGCTGCTGCTCGGTGCAGCTGGGCTGGGAGGACACGGAGCTGCCCCTGAGGTTCAGAGCAGAACTTCCCTGGCAGGAGGAGCTGCCGAGGAGCTGCTGTTGCTCTGACAACAGCCGGAGCCCTCCCGGGCCTGCCGACGAGGGGAAATGCTCCGGGCGAGCTCCACGTGCCCACCAGCTGCCCGGGGGGTTTGAGGGCACATCTTGTGCTTTTCCTTGTACCGGCCTTCCCTCTGTGCCCTGTTTTGGAGCAAGCCATGGGTTATTAAAAGCTCCAGTGCCTGAAACAAATTCCTCATTTTCCAGGTGTTTCCAGCTCAGCCACCCAGGGCTGCAGCAGGGACCCTGGGGAGGTTCCCCTAAACCTGGGCAGGTTTTGTGGTCTCAGTGCTCCTGACCCCCAGCCAGCGTCCCCTGGGAGAGAAAGAGAAGAGGAATAGAAGGTCTCACATTTGGGACATCCATTCCTTCCCCACCTGCACACAGCATCTGGTCCTGTTAAACCTCTTGTCCCCCAGTGTCCCCAGGTGATGGGGGGAGCTGAGTGTGACCATCAGAGCTCTGGGAAAAGCAGGATGAGACCCCTCCTTGGCCTGGAGCTAGATCCCAAAGGGGATCCAGGAGCAGCACGGGGCTGCCCCCCACTCCTGCAGAGCCCCGGAGCCGCCGGCTGGAGCCGGGGACCCTGCTGCCCCTGCTGCCCTCTCTCCGGCGAGGGCTCGCTCCGGCGCTCTTTGCCTGGCACTGCTCTTCCCAGGCTTCCTGGTCCTTGCAGCGCCGCTCCTCATCCCGATGTGCACGGAGCCAGGGCATCACCTCCGCCAAGCTTCCCTGCGCACACGACAGTGCCCTCTCCTCTCTGGCAGCAGCGAGCCGCACATTCCTGACCTCCGGGCTCAATTACTGCAGCTCATTATCTCCGGGAAGGGAGCCAAGCCGGCTGAGAAAGCTTCCACTGGTGCAAACTGCGGCAGATCTGCGTGCTCAGACGCCCGGGGCTGTGATCCGCCAGCCTGCAGCTCCCGCTTCCTCCGCCGCCTCCCGAGGAGCGCGGCAGCCGGGCCAGGCTCCGCTCCCGGCTCTGCAGAGTTTTTTCCCGGCTGGAACAGCACTCCCGGAGCCCTGCCCGGGCACAGGCACCAGGGACGCGCTCCTGCCGGGCTCCGGAGATGTTTTCCCGGGGGATGGGGCTCCTGCTCCCGGAGCCGGGTCAGGCAGAGGGAGGGAGAGGCTGCAGGGCAGGGATGGGGCAGCCGTGGGCACAGGGATGGTGATGTGCCCACTGCAGAGGGAAGGGAAAGGGGATGGAAACACCGACGAACAGCAAAACAAAACCTCCTGGGCTTGGTCACCGAGCCTGGGGAGAGGGAAAAGCCGTGATCCAGGATGAGAGGATTCATCTGACTGAACTGCAGCCTGGCCCGGCTCCCAAGGAGACCTGCACAGCTCCCGAGAGGGGCAAACCATGGGTGCTGCAGCCAGAGCAGCCAATTCCCTGCTCCTGTTGGCTCAGGACATCCCCTCTGGGATGGGAATTGTCATTTGGACATGCAGCCCTCACGGAGGAGGAGATGGATACCTTCCTTGGAGCTTCCCAAGCCTGGCTGCTTTGCCTTCAGCCTCACCTTCCTCCTGCCTTCCCACAGCCTCTCCTACTGCCCTGGTGGGAAAACTGGGAACCACCTGGAGCAGCGGTGCCCCTCACCCCTTGCCTCCCTCCTCCCCTCCCCCAGGCTCCCGAAGTCACTCTCTGCGAGTTTATGGGCAGAACATTTTGTTTGCAAAGTGCTGTCAGATGCGACATTAAGAGGCGCCGTAAATCAGCATGCGGGGCCTCTCCAAGCCTCGGCAGATGAAAACCTTTTATCACAATTTGGATCTGTTTGCACTGGTATGAAAATTATGGCTCCAGTTTAGCATCAACTTCCCATTATTCATGTCCCTGGGAGCAGCACCGGCTAAATTGGATTGTTTCAATCCCTGCTGGCCCTGAGAGCCCGGCAGGTCCCACCCCGCTCCCCATCCTCACCTTGATGGCTTCTCCCAGTGGGATGTGGGCGGGAAGGAGGATCCTCCACCTGCTCCTGGCTGGAGGAGGACTCGGGAATGAGGGAAAGAGGGATGCAGGGAGGATGGAGCCGCCTCTGCATCGGTCTGGCAGCACCTCAGGCTGGAACAGGCACGGTCCCCACTGGGAGCTGCCTCTCCCAAAGGTGGGAAGGGCCCCAGCTCTGGGAACATCCCTGCCCCTGCTCCATGCCCAGGCTCTCTCTGCTTCCTGTTCGGAAGAGGGGACAGTTCAGGAGTGAGAGAAGGATGAGAGATGTGGATGGAGCTGGCAGGGAAGGGGGGAACCTTTGTTACAAGAAATCAGGATGTGCCTCCCCATCCTGACAGAAATGCCAGGGGGAAGGTTTTGGATGTCCCAGCCCAGCACAGGTTGTTTTGCACATCCCAAGGAGCCTTTGGGATGTGATCAGGGTGTTATCCAAACTCCCCAAACACCTGGAAGTTCATCTCAGCCCAGCACCACTGTCCTGGCAAGCTGGAAAACCCTTGGAATGTTGGTGTCCACCTGAAACACTGAAGTTTATTTTTTAAAGGTTTTCTTCGCAACAAATTAGGCCAGAAAGCTCCACTGAAAGGTGGGGAGAGGCACCATCAAGCCCTGGCTGAAAGTGTTGGATGCTCCTGCCAGGCTTAACTCAGCTCCACATGAAGAACAATTAAATTTCCCCCTGGCACAGTCTGGGACCATCATCCAGGGGGTGATCCTGTTGAGAGTGACACTGTGACACTGTGGCTCAGCACCTGAGCTCCCTCCGTGGGCAGCATCGTCCCCAGACCCTCAGAGCCCTTTATTTCCCCCCCTGTGGGGTGGAGTTCAAGCAGCAGCTGCACGGCCCTGGCTCTCCAGAAATCAGGAATTGGCACAGGGGCTGTCACATCAACAGCCTTTGTGACACAGCTGGGGACATTCATTTTCCTTTTCGCACCTCGCCGCTGTTGTAATTGCACATATTTTTTTTAGATAATCTGGCCAGATGCTCTCCCAACAAACCTTGGAGTCTGTTATGGCAGGGCAGGAGGTGTTTTAATTTTAACTCAAGCCCAGAGTGGCTGCTCAGGGGGCAATGTCAGTGCCCAGCAAATCCCTGGGGGTTTCTGTGCCACAGACAGAGCTTTGCTGAGCAGGAGCAGCCCAATAACTGTGGGTATTGCTCATGTCTGGGGTTTTCTGCCTCCCCCAGGCCATCCTCTCCTCCAGCCAGGCCCATTTTTAAGGTCCCCGTGTCCCCCAGGAGGAGGGGGTGACCCTGACAAGCCCAGCTGTGGTGCTGTGAGCCCCGGCGCTCGCTGAGCTCTCCCGAGCACTGCAGGCTGCTCCCAGCCAGCCCGGCTTTATTTCTCTCCCATCCATCACTGATTTGCCACACTGTCAGGGTTCAACAATAGCAGTAATAATTAACCATTTAATCTGACTCAAACACTGGGGCTTGTTTGCTCTTTCTGCGGATCAGATGGGAAACATTGCAAAGATCAGATTCTGATGTTCCCCAGTTTCGTGTTAAGTGTCTTGACTCTGCAAAATTGCTGGGAGTCTTTCATTTTGCTCTTTAAGCTCGTTAGTCCAAATTAAAAACAGCATTCATTCTAATTTCAGCTGCTTGAAATCCCTCCAAGATCAGTGCTATTATTCTTTGGAATGCCTTGGGAGCAGAGCAAACACCCGGAGACATTCCCTCGCATTCCTGATGTCCAAATGGCTTCAGCCAAGCCACAGCTCCAGCCTGGTGCTCCTGTCACCCACCTTGCCAAGCAGGGAATTCCCATTTCTGGATGTCCTGACCCCCCTCTCCTCAGGAATCACATCCATGGACGCTTTCCTAATTGTATTTACAACCTCAGGATTAATTTGTTTGGCTTTGCTGTGGGTCACAGCTCCTGGATTTTGCCCAGCTTGGCTTTAAGTGGAGCTCGAAGGGAGAAGGGTCGATTTCTTGTCCCCTCCCAGGAGACAGCCCTGCACCCAGCTCAGCCTTGCTGCTTCCCAGCCTTTGCACCCTGTTTGATTTGCAATCCCAGGGTTGCCAACAGGCTCCAGCCTTCCCCAGGTGTGAATGGACTCTCACGAGTGACTCCTCTCCCACCACAGCAAACAACTCCCCGTTATCTCCCCAGGGATCCATCTCCTGCTGCAAAGGCTCCATCGAGCCTGGCCCGGCCTCGCCAGCCCCATCTCCAGCAGGGGAAGCTGAGCCAGTCAGGCAGAGCTTCCAGGCTTCTCCTAAGGGATGTTCAGCTTCATTTCCTGAACTAATAAAGCTGGGCAGGGACAGAGGAGAGAGGCAGCAGGAGCAGAGCTGCGCTCGGGGTCAGCTTGGCAGAGGCTGGAGGGAGATCCAGACCTGTGTGCACTGTGAGCACCAAACTCCCAGCGGGGAGAGCCCCAGGAATGCTTTCCCAAGCTAAATTCCAGGAGTGAAGAGAGCCCTAGGAATGCCTCTCCAAGCTAAATTCCAGGAGTGAAGAGAGCCCCAGGGATGCCTTCCCAAGCTAAACCCTCCCCACAGCAGCCCTGATGTTCCAGCCCATGGGTCACACCCGAAACCATCCCAGCAGTGCCAACTGGGAGGTTGTGAGAGAGGGTCCTGGATACCCAAAATTCCAGCCTGACACCCCAAACCTCCCCCCTAGGAGCCATCCCTTGCTCAGGGATGTTTCATCCCAGCTCTGCAGGGGGCTGGGCTGTCTCCATCCACAAAATAATTCCCTACCCCTTCCTGCTCCCACCATGCCCCGCCTTATCCCTGAGAGGATTTGTCCTGGGAAAGGACAAATCTTTCCAGGGCTCTCCAGCCTGGCCTGACTCCCGAGGAGCTGCAGGAGGAGGCAAAAGCAGGGGAGGGGTTGGAAGGACCTTTATTTCCAGCTGCATGCTCCAAGGTAGGAGGTGAAAGGCAGGAAGGTTTTTGTTCCCTGGGATGCTCCAGGAAAGGTAATTTAGAGAGCGTGGTCTGAAGCCACATCTGCCTCCGAGCCTGGTGGAGCCTTCCCAGAAGCTGGGAACTCTGAGGCTGAGGAGATCTCGGTGCAGTTAATACCTATTTTAATACCTATTTTACATTTGCAGTCTCTAATATGTTGCCACAGCCTCGGAAATGTTGTGACTTGGAAGCCATAAAAGCTGGAAGGAACCTGCTAATTGAGAACACAGCCAGGCTGTAAATCCCAGGAAAACACCGGGGCTGGCAGGAGACAAACCAGGCCCAGCGAGACAGGGAGGGGGAGAACTCAGCTGGAGAGTCAGGAAGGAAATTACAGAGAGAGGGGAAAGAGGGGGGAAATGGGGCTGGTGGGGTCCCCAAGGTGGGCTGAGCCTCAGGTACCACTGCAGGTTGATTTAGGGAATCAAAGGAATTGATTCAGATGGAATTGCCATTAGGAGGGGGAATTTAGAGCAAATTGATGGCATGAATAGGAACTAATTACCAGAACCAGGGAGATTCACCCAAAGAATGGTACAGAAATAAAAAAATGATATTTCCCATCTCCTGGTAGGAAACCTAGTGCTGGAAATGGGCTTGGTGGCAAAGCAAGGGAAGGGCTCAAACGTGGCCCAAGGGGGTTGTGTGGGGGGGTTTAGGATGAAGTGGAGTCTCACAGAGCAGTGGGTCAGACTTTGTGTCAGGAAAATAGAAATGGAGCTGTACATGAATAAATGGGTTCTAATAGGAAAAAATTCCTTTTGTGTCTTTGGAAGGAAATTGTCCATCCAAAATCCATGAATGTTCACTGAAGGGATTGAGTCCTTTTCACTGCACCTCATTCATCCCAATCCATTTAGCTGGAGTCTCTCCATTCCCAAATTTCCTTTTTTTTTTTTTTTTTTTTTTTTTTTTTTTTTTTTTTAATGGGCACAGAGGGATCTGGTCAAGAGAATCTATTGGGATGTTCAAAGGGCTTTTGGGCAATGTCCTTCATCAGAGAGTCATTGGGAAAGGAACTCACGATGAGTTGAAAAGGAATTTCTCCTCCTGGTCAACAGGAAAAATGGGGTTGAAAGTGGTGTGGAGCATCTCTGTTATGAGGAGTGGCTTGAGGAACCTTTTCAGCCTCGAGAAGAGAGGGGACCTTGACAAAATCTGCCCCTGTCCCCTGTGCTCAGGTGAGAGCCCACCTGCAGAGCTGCCCCAGCCCCGGGGCCCAGCACAGCAAGGAGCTGGAGCTGCTGGAGCCAGGCCAGAGGAGGCACCAGGATGAGCAGAGGGATGGAGCAGCTCTGCTGGGAGGAACGGCTGGGAGAGCTGGGATTGTTCACCTGCACAGGAGAAGCTTTGGGGTGAGCTCAGGGTGGCCTTGCAGGGCCTGAAGGAGCTGCAGGAACATGGAGAGAGACAACTGCCAAGAAAACAGGGAATGGCTTCCCACTGCCATGGCAGGGACACCTCCCACTGTCCCAGGCTGCTCCAAACCCCAATTCCAGCCTGGCCTTGGGCACTGCCAGGGATCCAGGGGCAGCCACAGCTGCTCTGGGCACCCTGTGCCAGGGCCTGCCCACTCTCCCAGGGAACAATTCCTGCCCAATATCCCATCCATCCCTGCCCTCTGGCAGGGGAAGTCATTCCCTGTGCCCTGTCTCTCCATCCCTTGTCCTCAGTCCCTCTCCAGCTCTCCTGGAGCTCCTGTAGGCGCTGGAAGGGGCTCTAAGGTCTCCCTGGGTCCTTGCCCTCCCCAGGCTGGACACCCCCAGCTCTCCCAGGCTGTGTTCACCTCTCTCACACGCCTGGAGCTCCATCGAACCTTTCCTGCCGTGTCTGCAGTGCTGGGTTAACTCAGCCCCGTTCCGTGACCCGGCGCTGCCTCAGCCCGGGGCCGATCTCGCAGGAATTCCGCGCTGGGATCCGCTGCCGCTCCTTTGCAGCCCTCTTTTCTCACTGTCACATCCTCCCTTTGCCCCTGCCCGGAGCCGGCCTTGCTCTGCGTGGAGCGATGATGATTTTGCCACACAAGCGGGAACTCCGTGCTGCTGTCCCCCCGGGCTGGCCGTGCCCCGAGGGAGGGGCAGGGCGGTGTCCCCGGGCACAGCCCGCACCCCGCTCCTCCCGCCCGCGTCTGTCCCCTCCGCGCTGTGTCAGGGGCGCTGGGACAGCTCTTGGCAGCATCCCGCTCCTCCTGCCTCCCACTTCCGTGCTCTGCTCCCACCAGGGACCGCCCGCGGCCCCTCTCCCAGGCCCCCGGGGTGACCCTGGCCGCCTCCCGCATCCCTGCGGCTTCCCAGGCGCTTCGGCACCCAAGGCCGGGGCAGCGCTGCTCCGCCTCAGCATTCCTGCTCCCAACCAAACCCCAGCCCCAGCAGAGCCCGGGCCCTGTCGCTGCAGGGCATTTGTGTTGCAAGAGCGTTTTGTTCATGCTAAATTAATCTGCCTGTACGTTCAGGGCTCCTGGACTGGGGAAAATGCTGCTCTGGCCCTCCCTCTGCTGAATCCTGAGCTCAGGGACAGCGGGATGAGGGGTTTGGGGGTGCTGACTCCACTCCAAGTGCTGTCTGGGCAGAGGGATGGGAAATGCCATGAGGGAGGAATCAGGGACCCTGCACCCGGCATTAACCCTTGGAAGGCAGGATGCTCCAAGGCCTGGCTGCCTGTCGCTCCCTGGAGCACCAGGCAAGGGGCTGAGCGTCTGCCAGGGATCTGTGGGGATGCTGCTGCTGCTGCTGCTGCTCACGTGGTTCCCTCCCCATCTCCAGCCACCAAACTGCATTTCCTAGCAGCAAAACAGACATTAAATAACGCTTGGATGTGGGAGCAGGCTGTGGGGGAGGCTGTGGGAGAGGGGAGGAGGAGCAGCTGGTCCATCCAGGAGCAAAGGGAGGGGAGGAGAGGGTGGGAAGCAGGGCTGGGAAGGGGCTGGGGGTGGCACTGGGCTGGAGGGGGCTGAGGACAGGGCCAGATGTCCTGGAATGGAATGACCTCTGCTGTGACCGCCGCTGGGGCTGAGCAGCTCCCAGCACTGGACACTCCATTGGAAGAGTCCCTCCCACAGGCCCCAGGCGCTGCCGGAGGGATTGGATGGGAGCAGTCAGGATCTGGGATTCCAAACCCCATCAGGGCATGACGGGGCAGGAGGGGCAGCTGGCACTGCCATCCTGCTCTGGCAAAGGCTCCAGGGCACTGCAGCGGGGTTGGATCCTGGTGCGCTCCCAGCTCATCCTCTGCTCCAAATGGGAAACAACAGCCAGAGCTGTCCCAGGGGAATGCGAGTCAGCAGGGATGGACAAATCCCAGCAAATATCTGCTGGCTCTCTACAGAGGATGATGACACGTCCTCGGAGTCCTCCAGGCCGATCCCAGGGAAGCCGAGCCTTTGAGAGCCACGCTGAGCTTGTCCGCGGCTCCCCGCTCCCAATTCCCACGGTGCCATTTATCCGAGCACGCTTCAGGAAGCAATCGGAGATTCCCACAGGCAGCAGCAGCAGCTCTGCTCCTCCACGGGCTGCAGCCGTGTCCTGAGGCAGGGGCAGGCCGGGGCAGGCGCTGCTCACACGGATCTCGGGAGACCACCCCTGGATCTGTCGCTTCCCAGCGCCTGCTTGTGCCGACGTGGAGCGGGTGGATCCTGCTGGAATCCTGCTGCTCCTGCTCCTTCCCCGCGCTGTTCCCCCCTCAGCCCTCTTAGCAACGCATCAGGAGCTTTTATTTCCCCCCGGGTGCCTTTTGCGCTCCGTTCCCGTTGGATGCTCCTCATTGGGAGCCATCCAGGCGCACACCTGAATTCCCACCTCTGCAGCCCCTGGGGGCTGAGGGCAGGCAGGGGAAGGAGGAACCGAGGCAGAGGGGAGCAGGCTCCCTGCCTGGGGCGCTGTGTTTCCTCAGGGGGCTTTGCCAGTGTTTAGGAGGGAATTTGAGGAGCAGTGACCTGAGCAGAGCAGAGGGAGAGCCCCCAGGGGTGGCTCGGGGGCACTGAGGGAGCCCTGAGGATCTGCACGGATGGGAACAGTGAGGGAGAGGGAGGGACAAAAAAGGGAGGATGAGATGGAGCACGGGGAAGAGGCCACCTGGGAGGGGACACTGACAGGGACTGCAGTGCCCACCAGGGCTGCAGGAGGGGCAATCCATCCTGGATGCACAGGGGGACTTGGAATTGGTTAGGTTGGAAAAAACCTCGGACATCAACAACTCCAACCATTCCCCCAGCAGTGCCAAGGCTACCACTGACCATGTCCCCACGTGCCATATCCACATGCCTTTTAAATCCGTGGGCAGCCTGTTCCAGTGATGGACAAACATTTTGGAGAAGAATTTTTCCTAATAAAAAATCCAAACCTCACCTGGTGCTTTGTGCTTCCCCCTTGTCACCCTTCCCGGCAGAGGAGCACAGAGGGGACAGTGCCACCTGCATGGCACTGCCACACCACACACAGGGCACCGCCAGCACTGGCTCCTGAGTCTCTCCCAACCCCTGCCAAGGTTCCTGCAGGATCAGCTCATGGAACAGCCTCTCCTTGGGGAGCCCTGAGCTGGGCTGCTCACCTGTGCTTGCAGGGATCCTGCAGCACCTGGAGCACAGGAAATGAGGAGCAGGAGGTTCACATCCCCCTCCTCCCGCGGGGCCACCATCCAAGGGAAGGGATGCCTGGAGAAGGTCCCCAGGCACGGCGGGGATGGGAAGGAGGGAGGGGTGCCTTCCTGCACGGACCCTTCATCCGCCCTCGGGCCATTGTGCTGCTTCCTTCCTGCTCCTTCCAGAGCTTTGTTAGGGCACAGGATTGTCTCAGGTAATCCAGGCCCCAGCTGCTTCCTGCTCCGCCTGGGCCATCGCTCAGGAGCAGGAGGGAAGGAGATGAGCAAGACTGAGAAAGCCGGTGAGGAACAGCGTGGGATTGCACTCCCCCACAGCAGCCAGAGCACAAATCCTCCTTCCCGGGGCTTCCTGCCGCCATCAGTTATCCCAAACAGGGAGCACTCGGCTAAAACCCTGCTAATGGACTGCAGCGGCAGCGCCGCGCTGCCTCTAATTAAGCGCCTGACAGCTCCTCTGTATCGGGCAGGAACGAGCCTGGTGTGCCCGGGGTATGTGGCACCGCCCCGGCTGCCTGGGGCCGCCTCCTCCCGGTGCTCCCAGCCCCGTGGAGCCGGGCTGGAGGGAGGATGGGAGGGATGGAGACCCCAGGGCTGGCTGGGACAGGCAGATTTGGGAGCAAGGACAAGCTGCAGTGACACTGGCTGGGGGTGGGTGCCTGTGCTGGCAGTGCCTGGAGCTGGGAGTTTATCCTTGGTCTCCTGGCAGGGAGCTTGGAAGTGAGGCATGACCCAAAAATGGGATTTCTGGGACTTGGGCTCTCTGCACCAGGGAAGGAGCATCAGGAGGGAAGGAGAGCCAAGAGCCAGAGGTGCCTCCAACAGTGACCCTGTCTGAGTAGGGCCTGACTTGAGGGGACTTAGGCTTAGGCTGCAGGACTGGGGCTGGATCCAGCATTCCCCATGTCCTGTCCCATCCAGGCTGCAGGACTGGGGCTGGATCCAGCATTCCCCGTGTCCTGTCCCATCCAGGCTGCAGGAATGGGGTCCATCCAACCAGTCCCCTATCACTGAGTAGAGAAATCCCTCCTGGAGGTCCTCCAGCTGCTTTTCCAGGGATAAACAAGACCTTGCTGGGTTAAGGAGGGACAGAGGGCTCCCAGCAGGGGCTATGCTGCCATCTGAACACTTTGGCTGAGGGCCTGGGCCACCAACACGGGGCAATTCCAGAATCCTCCTTCCCCAGCCGCAGACTCCACCCTCAGTCTGGAAAAGTGTGTCAGTGCTAAAAGCCTCGGCAAATTCTTGGGAGAAAAATTTGCCGAGTTGGATTGAGCAAAAAACACAACAGCCCTTGTGAGAATTGTCTGTGAATCACATGGCAGGAGCCAGGAAAGTCTGGGGAAATCAAAGGATCACGGAATGGTTTGGGTGGGAAGGGACCTCAAAGACCATCCAGCGCCACCCCTGCCATGGCAGGGACACTTCCCACTGTCCCAGGCTGCTCCAAGCCCCAGTGTCCAACCAGGCCTTGGGCACTGCCAGGGATCCAGGGGCAGCTGCTCTGGGCACCCTGTGCCAGGGCCTGCCCGCCCTGCCAGGGAACAATTCCTGCCCAATATCCCATCCATCCCTGCCCTCTGGCAGGGGAAGCCATTCCCTGTGTCCTGTCCCTCCATCCCTTGTCCCCAGTCCCTCTCCAGCTCTCCCGCAGCCCCTTTAGGCTGCTGTGAGCTTGGGAGCTTTCCAGGATCCACAGTGAATGTTTCCTGTGCAGTGCCCAGCTCCTGCTGCCTGCACCGGGCTCGCCGGGCGTGGGTTCAGCCTCTTTATTTTCATCCCAAGCCTGATGGATCCACGCACGGATTCAGTGCTATCAGATATCTTGTCCCAGTTCCTTCACGCAGCACTTTCCCCTCTGATCTCCGGGGCAGGCAAACACCTCCCCTGGTCTGTAATTGCGCATCTGGAGCTGGAGGGGTGGTGGCTGCCTCTTCGCAGGGAGGCTCCGATTGGGCTCTGATGGATTGTGCTCCTGCCGCTGGAATGTTCCCCGAGGCCGTGGCTGCGGGGGTCCCGCTGCTGCCCGGGGCTGTGTCCGGGCAGGGTGATGTCCTGGAGGTGTGCAGGGATGTCCAGGGGGACCGGGCTTCCTGTGTTTTTCTCGGCCCCGGCCCGGGATAAGGCTCCCGCATTGTCCGGCGGTCCCGGGGGCAATCAGCGCCGTGTTCCAGTGCCATTGTTTTCCCAAGGATCCTGCTTTGTCCAGGGGTCAGCTTTCCGGGTCACAGTCTTTCAGGAAGGTTGGGCTTTGCATCCCTTTGTCTGCTCCTTCCTAGAAGGGCTGAGCGAGTTGCTGCGGTGCATTTTCCTCCTTTTCTTCCCCGTTCCCTGTTTTTCTCCAGGACTATTGATCTGCAGCCCTGCGGGATGCTGGGGGAGCACAGTCCCCGTGCCGTGCGCTGGAAAGAGCTCCCGCTTTCCCCCAGCTGTGCTCCCATCGAGCAATTGTTTTCCATCCCCATTCTTGTTTTGGGATCTTTCCCACCCCGTCGCCCCGGGCAAAGGAATTGCTCCGCCGCCCTCGTCAAACTTCTGCGGCCGCCTCAGCGCTGTTTGAAGCGCTGCCATAATGTTTGTTTAAAAACACATTAATTAGCTTTGGGGTAATTGGGGTTTGCAGGGCTCTCTCCCGCATTGTTCTGCCCGCTCTAATTTGTTCTATCGATCCTCCCGGAGACAGCGGAGGGAGCCAATGGGCGGCAGCTCCCGCTGCTGTCACTCGCCGGGATTTGTTGACACCGGCCTGGTGGCCCCTGCCGCGCTCAGCACGGCCGGGTTCTGCCTCCCGGCGCTCAGCCCCGGCCCCTCCCGGCCGCCGGTGCCCGCTCCCGGCGCTGGTGGCACGCACGGCCGGGTCCCCGCGCCGCGCCCGGCGCTGCCGCGGAGCCCCGGGCTGTCCCCGAGCCCTCGGAGCCGCCGCGGCTGCGGCTCCTGCTGCGGCACGGCTCAGCCCCGCGTTTCCATGGTAACCCCGAGGCTCGTTCCCCCACTCCAGGTTTTTCAAAAGCGAACATTTTCGTTTCCATCAAAAGAGCCTTTTCTGCCGGCAGCGCCGCCGCCTCCCCCAGCCCGCGCCGGGCCCGGCAGGGGCTGAGCCCCGCCCGGGAGCCTCGGGAAGCTCTTCCCGCTGCCCCTCTGCCCTCGGCCTGCGTGGGAATCCCCCCCCGAATCGAGCTGATGCAGCACCAGGCTGAGTTCATGGCTGGCCTCTGGCTCCTTCCATCCCTTTTCCTCAGAATTCCCCATTTCTTGGCTCATTGTCCCTTTCCCCAGGTATCCCTCTGCAGCAGGAGCAGAGTGATGGTGCAGCTCCAGCGGCCACAGGCCTCAGCTTTCCACAAGCCCCTCTCTCCCTCCATCCCTTTTCCCCAGAATTCCCATTTTTTGGCCCATCTACCTTGGAGGCCCCTTGTCCCAGTGTCCCTCTGCAGCAGGAGCAGGGCAGCAGTACAGCCCCAGCACCACAGGACTGGGATTTCCACCAGCCTCTCACTCCCTTCATCCCCTTTCCCAAGAATTTCCCAATTTTTTTGCCTCTGTGGCTCAGCACCCCCTTGCCCAAAAGTCCCTTTCAGCAGGAGCAGGAGGGGATGGAGTTTCATCCCCAGCACCACAGGAGTGGGATTTTCACACCCCCCCCTTAGCCCCTCCATGCTCTCCCCTTTCCCTGCACACCCCCTTGCCCGTACCCCCGCTCAGCAGGGCCAGGATGGGGTGCTGGTGCCTCCCAGCCCCCCTCCACCCCTCTGGCAGCAGCACCTGGCTCCTCACATCTCCCTCTTCCCACCTGGCGGCCGCTGGGGAGGACCGTGCCCGTTTTTCTGCCAGCAGACACAAAGCATTCCCGAACAATGGCCATTGCACAACTCAGCCCTGCATTTAACAGCGGTTTACAGGCAGAATAAATCTCAGGGACTCCATAAATCTCGGGGCTGAGATAAGAAATGTGCATCCAGAGCCTGGCGTGGAGTAAATCCTGCCCAGCTCCAGGACACACCAGGAGCATCCTGTATTTCACACCTGCCTTGGGAGTCCAGAGGGAGATTTATGGGATTCAGGAATGGCCTCCACGCTTTGCAAAGGCTCAGCACTCCCTGGGACACTCCCAATTGCCAGGCAGATGGAAAATGAGATTTCCCAGAGCAGCTGGAAAGATCCACGAAGGGAAAACTCCCTGGCTTTGGGCAGTTCTGAGCCAGTCCTGCCATGTTCTCATTCCTCCACAAGAGTTCCAGCAAATCCCAGTGGAGGGGCCTGAATCCTGCAGCCCAAATCGCCTCAGGGCTTCTCAGTCTCAGCATGGCCACTGCCCTGCATCCAGGGATTTCTGGCGTGTTCTGAGGACCACCAGGACTTTTGGATGTGGGAAGGCTTTGGCTCATCCTTCTGGAAACATCTCGGAGTGTCCTCTCCTAAATGGGCACCAGAACATCACCCAGTCAGCTGCACTGATGGGAGAGCTCTGGAAAATGCTTCTTCCCAGGGATAAACACTCCTCCCCACGGATTAACAGTGGCAGTAATCCCCTCCTGCCTAAAAAAGGAACAAGGGAATTCTGAAAGAGGTGTCTGGAGCTCCTCACCTCTGCCTGGAGCTGTGGGTCCCAGCCCTGAGCAAGGAGCACCATGGAAAGGCCAGGAAAGGTTTTGTGGGACATTCCTGGGATGGCTGCTGCTCCCCAGGGAATGCTCTGCCATCCCAGCAATACTGTGGCTTCTCCTGGGGCTGACAAGGCATCCTCATTGCCCAATTTTCCAGCCCTTTGGAAAGAGCAAATGACAGGAAATGTGAGCCCTTCCAGAAACCAGCGTGCTATGGGGTGGGAGTGCTGGAGGGAAACTTGGGATAAAAGCTTGGAGGGAGGTGGGGGGGATGGAGGGGTGGGGGATGTGCTCCAACCTCCCTCCTCTGATGTTTCCACTGCTGGAAGGGAAGGATCGGGACAAAACACTGCGGGACTGGCAAGGAGACAAAAATCCCTGGATCCAGGAGGTTTGGGGAGATACCTCAGTGGAGACAACACCAGCATTCCTTACTCGGACTGGGTCAGAACAGAGCCTGAAATGAAAATACAGCTCCAGAGCTGAGCCGTGGTGTGGGAAGGCTCTCCCAGTGCAGTTCCTAGGGAAGGGAGGGTATTTCCACACTCTCCAGGTACCTGTGGGTGCCTAAAGCCCGGGGAAGGGTGGAGGTGCCCGGGATAGCCGGGAAAGGAGCCAGAGGCAGGTCCTGCCTGCTCAGGGCCATGGGATTCTCAGTATCTTTCGAAATAGGATTACAACCAAGAAATAGGACTCCCTAATCCATTCTCTCCCTAACAAAAGTAAGACTCGGTGAGCGGCTCAGGTCAGGGGAAGCACTAATCCCTCCAGCACTCCCGTGCTGAGGGCTGGCAGCCCCGGGCTGCCGGGAGGGCCCTGGGCTCTCTGCGGCACTGGGGAGGCAAAAGCCTCACGAATAAAGTTCCAGCACAGAAAGGAGGAAATCCCGGGGGATCCTGGCTGTCTCCAGGGAGCTGGGCATGGACAGGAGCTGAGCTTCCCCTCCCGCTCAGAGCAGAGCTATGAGGGTGAACCCAGAGCCCCAGGGAGCTGCGGGGAGTCCCTTCCTCCCACACCACTGGGATTGGGATTGGGACTGGGACTGGGACTGGGACTGGGACTGGGATTGGGACTGGGATTGGGACTGGGATTGGGACTGGGATTGGGATTGGGACTGGGACTGGGACTGGGATTGGGATTGGGATTGGGATTGGGGTGGTTGGGATGGCTGGGAACACCAAAGTCCAAGCACGGGAGGAGCACTGCTGGGTGGAGGTTGGGAACCACTGCTGAGAATATCTCAGTGCCTGGGCAGTGTCCGGAGAGCGGGGGAAGGGCGGGGCGGTGCCTGAAGGGACAGCGACAATTCCTCTGCTTTTTGCTGGCGAAACCCGAGCCTGGCAGCCACCCAATCCAGGGGAGAGTGTCCAGGCTCTGGTTTCAGCCTCCAGCTCCACCCTCGGCACTATCGGACCCATGCAAATATTCCCAGGCTCCAGGGACCCTTGGCCCCTCTCGGAGCCGTCTCGTGTTCCATGGTGCTGTAGGAAAGCAGAGCCGGGCTCTGCCGAGCTCGCTGCACTGCCGGGGGGAAGGGCAAGGGGTGCAGGGAACACAGGGGGGGGTAAAAACCCCAGGTTCAAGGGCACAAGGGATGGAGAGGAGCCCGAGAGGCTGATTAACAACTCACTAATGACGCCTGGCCCGGGAGGCTCCTGAACTGAGGTTTGGAGGAGGATGGGGCTGAATAGAGAAGAACAACGTGTCTGTTTGCCTGCCTTTGCTCTTATTCCCTGGTGGAGAGAGATCCTGTGGCACCCAGCCTGTGTCCATCCCTGTGCCCATCCCTGTGCCCATCCCTGTGCCCCATCCCTGTGCCCATCCCTGTGCCCCATCCCTGTGCCATCCCTGTGCCCATCCTTGCCCCATCCATGTGCCCATCCCTGTGCCCATCCCTGTGCCCATCCCTGTCCCATCCCTGTGCCCCATCCCTGTCCCATCCCTGTGCCCCATCCCTGTGCCCATCCCTGCCCCATCCCTGTGCCCTATCCCTGTCACATCCCTGTGCCCATCCCTGTACCCCATCCCTGTGCCCATCCCTGCCCCATCCCTGTGCCCTATCCCTGTCACATCCCTGTGCCCATCCCTGTGCCCATCCCTGCCCCATCCCTGTCCCATCCTCCTCGGCACACCACAGAAGGGAGGTCCCCAAGCATCCTGACTGGGAGGAGAAGCAGAAGTGTGAGGATGTGCCTCATCCCCCAGTGCCAGGAGGAACTCCCCGTGCCCAGGGCTGGGCCATGGGCAGGACCTGGATCCTGCCTCAGATCCCTTTTCCCTCTGGCTCCACCTGCCAGTGCCAGCCCAAGTGTGGGGAACAGTCACTAAAAACTGTTTTTTAAATTATTTTACCTCAGATCAATGCAGAGATGGTCCATCCATGGCCCAAGGGCAGCTGTTGCTGCCTTTATCCTCTTGGAGGTTGAAGGCCTGACAGAACATCCTGGTGCTGGCCCTTGCCTCAAACAAATCTTGAATTAAAATGCATTTTTCCCCGAGGGAAAAGAAGGAGTCAAGCTGCCAGGAAGTGAAATTTGCTCCAGCCCTGAGGTGTGGGGGTTAATTGACCTCCAGACTTCTCCGTGTATTCTGAATGTACCAATATCTGGCTCTGGTTTTGCTTTAATTCCTGAACCAATAATAAAGTTTTATTCCCCAGACTGAGCAAGTCACTCTTGCACCTCCTTTTTTTTCCAAGCTGGTCACCCTGACAGTGTCCGGGGCTGGGTTGGACAGGGCTTGGAGCAGCCTGGGGCAGTGGCAGGTGTCCCTGCCCAGGATTCTGGGATTCTGGGATGCCGATTTCCCTCCCCTCCCTTTGTGGGGTGGAGGAGCAGGGGATGGCCGGGGCGGTTTGGCTGTGCCGGGAGCGCGGTGGTTCCACTCCAGCACAGCCAGCAGGGAGGCAGGATCTGGCCAGCATTCCCAGCGTGTGGGCAGAGGGGATCCCTCCCTCCCCAAAGCGGGGGCTCCTGCAGCGCTGCCGTTTGCCCCGGCCCTCCCTTTCCCCTTCCCGCAGCTCCAGGGATTGCCTGGGCTCCGTTCCCAGAGCGTTTTGTCGGGGCAGATGGCTCGGAGCAGGAGGCACCGGAGCAGCCCTGGAGGGAGGCAGGGGCAGGCGGGGCTGGGGGAGGGCTCGGGCACACTCGGGCTCCTCCTGCTGCTGCCGCCGGAGCCCCCCGTGCCCCCCACCCCTCTGCTGACCTTTCCTGCTCCTGGGCTGTCAGCACAGCCCGTGAGCCGAGCTGGGGATGATTCCCCGCCGATACGCCAAAGGTTCTCGGGAATGTCAACGTTTTCTCCTTGTTTGTTTGTATTTTCTGCCCAGCAATTAAGGGCATTTCAGCGCGTCCTTGCATTTAGCAGGGGCCCTGTGCTGCTGCTTCACCTGCCAGGGCCGATTTGCCCCGTGTTATGTTCGAAAAGGTGATCAGATTTCTGTCAGGTGGGCAGCAGCCCACAGGCCGTGAATTCCAACATCATCCCGCCTGGAAAAGGGCAGGCAGGACCGGATACAGCCGAAATTTGAATTTCAGGGCATGCTTTGAGCAGCTGAAGCACCCGGGAGGGTGCCCTGGAGCAGCCCTAGCCCGGGATGGTGACATCAGATGTGGGGTGGTGACATCAGAGGTGGGGTGGTGACATCAGAGGTGGGATGGTGACATCAGAGGTGGGATGTCCCCACTGAGATGTCACCAGTGAGACCTGAACTCCCTCAGTGCTCAAATTCCAACGTTTGCACCTCCCAAAGGTGCCCTCCCTGCTCCAGGTGTGATGGAATCCCAGGTTCTGGGCTTTGCTGCAAAGCCTCATCCTGAGGAAATCCTCACAGGACTGGGAAAAGGCCTTGGGATAAACGCATCCAACCTTTCCCTCTGAGTGAGGAGTCTCCAAACCCGGAGCTGCAGGCTCAGCTCCGTGCAGCCCATTCCTGGGGGATCTTCCCTCACTACCCAAGAGATCCTAAAGCACCTTCTGAAAGCTCTGGCTTCCCACAGCCATCCCAGAATTCAGAAACTCCCTGTGTGTGTCTCACCTCACACAGCCTCACAGCCCCTGCTTGCCCTGGCACCCCAGGAGCAGCTGCCAGGCCATTCCTGCAGGGATAACAGCCCAGGGGCACCCTCCCAACATCTGCACCTCCCGTGCTGCTCCAGCTCCTGACTCCCTCCTGTTCTGACAGATCCCCCGGCATCTCCCACCTTCCCCCACTTTTGGGGAACAGGAATCGAGCTCTGATGGAGCTGGATGGAGAAGGGAGACTCCTGAGGGGGGGTGATTTAAGACCACCCCCTGTCTGTCAGTGCCCACCACGACTTTGGAAATCCTGCCAGCCCAGACAGGAACTTTCTGCAGAGATCCAAAGGGTGCAGCCAATCCCCCGGGATGGAGAAGGACCAAGTTCCCCCTCCAGCTGCAGGGATGGCTGCAGGACCAGGGTTTTCCAAAGGGCAGTGCCAGGCCAAAGGCAGGGAGGTGAGGAAGGACAGGGAACAGATTCCCAGACAGGCTGGAGATGGAAAAAACACCACAGAGGGTGGCTGAAAACCACTCAAAAATACCCCAAGAACCAGCCTAGGAAAAAGCAGGAAGTCCTGGACAGTGGGAAGTGCAAAGATTCTTTACAACCTCCTTTATTTTATTCTCACTCTGGTAAAGCAGACTTCTCCCCATCTTTTACAGCTCTCCTGTGTTTTGCTAAAATCT
Organism: Prinia subflava; assembly: GCF_021018805.1. Classification (NCBI taxonomy): domain Eukaryota; kingdom Metazoa; phylum Chordata; class Aves; order Passeriformes; family Cisticolidae; genus Prinia; species Prinia subflava. The sequence goes on along the minus strand of NC_086262.1, from coordinate 1,677,168 downwards.
GGCTTTGAACACCTGAGGCACCTCAAGCTCCAAGCTGTGGCCAGCTCAGGGCCTGTCCTGCTGTCCCCACACACACAGGATGTCCCAAACACTGGGCCTGGGCTGGGCTGTTCCCTGGCTGGGACATTCCCTGCCATGGATCAGGCCTCAGGGATTTTCCTCACAGACAGGTCCGTCAGCTGGCAGTGATACATCATTCCTCCCTCCTTCCTAATTCCTGCTCTGATGGATGCAGCCAGCCCCTCTCCAAAGCTGACATTTATAGCACCAGTTTTCTCCGGATATAAATATAACCTGGATGCGTTGGAGTAGCAGGAAAATCGTTTAAATGTTCCCTTTGACAGCGAGTTTGAAGATTGCTGACACTAAAACCACTTACTGATATTGTTCTGTATCATCCTGTGCTCAGCCTTCAATCATGCTCATTACAGGTGTGCAGGAGCTCAGCCTCCCCGCCCCTCCCGGCCCCTCACGCCCCCCGGAATCCCAGAGAGCCGTGGATTCCCGCTGGGATGTGGAACAGAACCAACAGCTCCGGGATGAGCAGCTCCAGGGAGGGATTGTCCCCCTCTGCTCTGCCCTTGTGAGACCTCACCCCCAGCTCAGGGGTCCCAGCACAGGAAAGGACCTGGAGCTGCTGGATGAGTCCAGAGGAGGCCCTGGAGCTGTTCCAGGGGCTGGAGCCCCTCTGGAGCCAGGCTGGGAGAGCTGGGGATGCTCACCTGGAGAGGAGAAGGCTGCAGGGAGAGCTCGGACCCCCTGGCAGGGCCTAAAGCTGTCCAGAGGTGGGAATACAAGAGCCAGACCCTGCAGGAGAAGCAGTTCTGAGCACAGAGACATCCAAGAGCGAGCTGGTGTTGGAAGGTTGTCCCAGGCTCTGGTGACACAGCAAAGGGGACAAGCTCTGCCTGGAGAGTTTGCAGCAACTCAGTCTCCTCAGGACCACACAGATAAGGCTGGGCTCTGCTCTCAGGTGTTTTTACACTCTGCAGAAATGTGTTTTCCCTCCTGAATGCCAGGATGATGGGAATGCTGAAGTCCTCTCCTGGCTCAAGGCTTGGGGATGCTCCAGGTGCATGTGGGGCCGTCCTTGGGCTCCCAGGAGGAGTCACCCAGCGCTGCCCGTGTCCCTGGTGACACCAGGTGATGTTCTGCCCTGCAAGCACGGGCAGGGCTGGCATCTGCTGTGCTCTCTGCCTGCCTGGCTGCCTCCTCCCGTGCCAGGGTGACGGCAGGGCACGGCAGGAGGTGACACGCGGTGCTGGTGACAGGTGCGGTGTCAGTGACACGGTGCTGAGCAGGACAGCGCCTGCAGAGGGTGGAGAAGGGAGGGCAGGGAGGGCACAGGGACACCTGAGCACCTGCAGGAGGGCACAGCAAAGGCAGCAAAGCCTCTGGCTCAACAACGAGCCAGCGCGGGATCCCTGCCGGGGTGTGGGGTGGGGGCAGGCCAAAGGGCTCTGCAGACCCCACCCTTGGGGAAGGAAGTCCGGGAAATCCTCACTCCGGTTTAAAGAGCAAGCAGAGATCCTGGAATTGCAGGATAATGGAATGGGCTGGGTTGGAAGGAACTGAAAGCCCACCCAGTGCCACCCCTGCTGTGGCAGTGACACCTTCCACTGTCCCAGGCTGCTCCAAGCCCCATCCATCTTCTTCTTGCCCTGCCATTCCATGGTCCTGCCGGTGTTTCCCACTCCTGCTGCTCCCACCCAGCCCTCAGCGTTCCCAGTTCCCAGCAGAGAAGTGGGGAGTTCGTTATTTCCAAGGGGTGGGATCCAGGGGGCTTTCACTGCCCCTGGCCAAGAAAGCCCTGGTTTCTTAAATCCAGGGAGATCCTTGGCCTCACTGGGAGGTGTGGGAGTGAGCCCAGACCCCCCAGGTGACATTCCCATGGGGTGCTTTGCACCTCTGGGTGCCAGCTGCTCCCAAATTCCAGCTGCGTTCTGGCAGAAACACGGCTGTGACCTCACTGCTGGGACACCCCAGCACCCAGCTGTGCCTGGGCAGCTTTTCCTGGGATGCAGCACATGGAAAACACCAGCTCAGGAACAGAAATACATCCTTTTGTCTCCCCTGGGACCATCCCATCACCTCCTCTCCTCCTCTGGAATGGAGCAGGAGATAAAGGCCACGGGAGACCCCGAGCAGAGCTTGGAGGCCTGGAAAAGGAGAAGTGTTGTTATTGCTGGATTAATAATTCACCAGGACAAACTGGAATTCAGGGCACTGAGAATCTGCGAGATTCCCACAGAGCTGAGCAGATTCTTCACCCAGCAAGGAGCTGCTTTTGGGGGCTCCCCATTCCTCCAGCCTCCTCATTTCCAGTTTACCCCCTCCCTGAGGCAAACCTGCAGTGGGTATTTATTTCCACGTGCATTTCCCAGCCTTGGGAGGAGCTGGCTGCTGCTGCTCCCAGGGAGTGATAACCTGGCCAAGCAGACTTGGCACCGGGAAAGGGACAATTCACAGCCCAGACAACTTTACCTGGATTGAATTAATCCGAAGCAGCAGCAGCAGCAGCCCTGGCAGCACGAGACTGGCACAACTCCCTGATAATAAATTGTGCAGAGAGCAGCAAGAAAAGGGGAAAATTCTGACTTTGATGTGCTCTATCTCCCATCTTCAGCACAGCACAGAGCCAGAGTGGCCCCGGCCACGGATGAGGGTGGAGATTGCAGGCATGGAGGAAATGGATTGTGCTGGAAAGGGTGGGAAAATAGGGGGGGAGATTAGAGGGACTGGCTCTCATCATCTCACTGATTCACTGCCTGAGCCAAAATTTGGAGGGTGCTGAAAATCTGTCTTAAACAAAAGGCAGGGAAAATAGCAAAGGGTCCCAACTCCTTGCAGCAGAGCAAGGAAACCAACTTGGAAAAGAGAAATGGGAATATGAGTTGTTGATTAAGGGTTAACTCATTGGTTATCAATCAGGGTTAGAGCCCAGTGCTGCAGGAACTACCTGGGGTAGGTCACGGAATAGAATCAGGGAGTCCCAGACTGGTTTGGAGTTCTTAAATCCCATCTCATCCCCCCCCGCCATGGCAGGGACACCTTCCACTGTTCCAGGCTTCTCCAAGCCCTGTCCAACCTGTCCTTGGGCACTGCCAGGGATCCAGGGGCAGCTACAGCTGCTCTAGAAAATCTGGCCCACCAAAAATTCAGCTCCCAGCATTGTCAGCTCATTTCTTCTTTATCCTGTGAGGAATTTGGGTTCTTAATCCCACTGCTCTTCAGAGGGGGCATTTGAGAGCTCAGTGCTGGAAGGGCAGTCCCAATTTCCAGCTGGGATTTCACAGTCTCAATTTCCAGCTGGGATTTCACAGTCCTGATTTCCAGCTGGGATTTCACAGTCCCTTCCCCCTGTTCACATCAATATTCCCCTGAAATGGCACTGGGGGTTATTTTCCTTATGTTATGAACAGCAGCTGAATTCCTGCTCAGCCTCTCTGAAATATTGCTGTGAAAATCAAGGATATGAGCTGACTTATCAAGAGAGAAAAATGCCACAGGGACTAATGCCAGGCTCAAGGGCTGCACAGCCAGGGAATAACAGAATTCCTCCTGCAAGGCAGGAGCCTGGAGCACAGGGGACTTTGTGAGCATTACCAGGAAGGCACAAATAAGCACCTTCCCAGAGCCAGGTTTTTCCAGCCCTGCTGTCCAGTGTTAGGAAGAGACTCTACAGGGTTGCTGAATCCTCTTTGCACCCCTGTATCTATGGAAGTTTCCTTTTGGCAGCTTGTACACTCAGCTCCTGTGGTCTGAGGGTGTTTTTTGTTGAGGAAGTTGGAGCAGTGAGCACAGAAAATCCCCTTTTTAGGGCACACTCCCAGCAGGATGCTGTGGCCACAGAGGTGGTCCTGGAGGAGGCAGCAGCAGCAGATTTGGTTGGAGGCTTGTGTGCAGGCACAGAATGCAGCTGGGATTTGGGAATACAGGCACACAGAGCAGGAGCAGCGTGCATTATTCATCATGCAGGTAACACTGACATGAGGAGAACATTCAGCTGTTAAATGTTGGAAAACAGGAAAGAAGAAAGGCCATTGCTGTGTGAAGAACTCTGTCCTGCAAATCCCTTTTATGCTGCAGCTGTCCCACGGTTTGTGCCACCATTAAAATGAAGCAAAGGATTTTAGAGGGGTTTTGGGGGGCTGGCCACCCTCTGTTCCTGTGGGAAGATCCAGCCTGTGATGCCCATGCAGGTGCAGGGGAGGTTTCCAGTCTGTGCTGAGGGAAAGGTGAGGTGGGATTGCCCCACCCTCAGAACTCAGCCCTGGCCCGGGGACAGGGATTCCCACTGGGAGCTGACCCTGCTGGAGTTTTCACCCTCCTCCCTCAGACCAAGGGCAGGTCTGTCCCAGCCCGAGTGTCCCCGCCCCGGGACCCCTCTGTCCCCATCCCACCACCACACCAAGGCTGAAGCACCTTGGATTTCCCAGCCCAGCCCAATCTCAGCGTTTCCCTGAGTCACTTCCTGGCACCACAGCAGGTGACACTGCTGAACCAGGGCCAGGTCACTGCCTGGGGCTCCAGCTGGGGGTCCCCCGTCCAGGGAGTGGGACAGGGACAGGGACAGGGACAGGGACAGGGACAGGGACAGGGACAGCAGCACTGCAGGGCCATCGATCCCAGGCCTGTCAAGGCCAGTGGTAACACAACAGTCAACAAGACACATGCCCCAAGGCAGACCTCAAATATTAAATTCCCCAGCGGAGTGGAGTTCCCGGCTTTAATAATTATCCTTCTGCAGCGCAGGCCCTTGAAATCTTCTGATGGAAAGTGCATAATTTAAGTGCAAGGTACTTGTATTGTTGTTAGTGGTTAGCGGTGAGATCTGTGCCAGGTCTGCTCTCCTTTAACATCTTCATTTGATCTGAAAGAGGGAGGGTAAAGAGCCTGTTAATTAAATTTGCAGAGGATATGAAATGGGAAGGTGCTGCAAATCCTGGTGAGGACAAAGAGCTAAAAGATAATGCACTGGGAAAGAAGGGTCAGGCCTAGGAAGGAAATAGCCAAATGAAATTCATTCTGAACAAATGCAAAGTAATCCAGCTGGGGAAATATAATTTAACACCATGGAGACTGGGAGAGAGACATTTGGAGAGCAGTAATAGGGAGCGGCCTGGGGGACAGCAAAGGACAGTGGGATTTGGGATGTGTGGTGGTGGGAAGAGCAGGAGCTGTGCACAGACAGCACCCAGGTCTTCCTGACCTGGAATGAGGGCAGCTTTTCTGTCATTGTGCCACTTAGTGCCACCATACCCATGTATGCCAGGTGTCAGGGGGCCAAAAGATAAAAACCAGGGATATTTGTGTTTGGGGCACCTCAGGGCCAGCTGGGGCCATCAGGGCGCATGGGGGATGTGACAGAACTCCAAATCCTCAGTGTCCCCTTCCCCAGGGCACAGCCATGGCTGCAGCCCCACCCTTGGATCAGGCTGTGGGGCTGAGAGGTCCAGGAAAAGCACTGGGCCTGTGCTGGGGGGTCTCAGCCCCTGGAAGGGAGGGGGCTCAGCCCTGGCTCCCATCCCCGACTCCAGGGCACAGTGCAGGAGGCAGCTCCTGGAATGTCACAGCCACTGTCCCTCACCCTGCAGCCACCACAGCACCACCTCTGGGGCCACCCGTGGGGGAATCCTGCCTGCCACACCTCCCTGTCACTCGCCACCTCCTCGGCCACCACCCTGCGCAGGGACACTGCTGTCCCCTCACGGCCCAGCCTGGGACCAGCTGCTCCCAGAGCATCCCTGCCGTGGGATTACTGCACTGCACTGTCCCCGGGGGCTGGCCCCTGTCCCTGGGGGACACCGGCAGCGTGGCCCAGGCTCCACACCCTGGGGCACTACGGGGATGTCCCCTGGCAGAGGCGGCTCCGCTCCTGCTGCCGGCGCGGCCCCACCCCGCGCTCCCGCCGTGCCCGGGCAGCCGTGCCGAGCAGACAGCTCCGCTTAGGAGGCACAGCGAGTTTCCAAGAAATCCTGCTGCCTTCAAAGCCAGCTTGGCATGAATATTTCAGCGCAGCTGCCTGGCCCCGGGTCCGGCGCCGTGTCTGTGCAGCCACCGCAGGAGCATCCCTGCCCTGTCACTGCATCCCTGCCCTGTCACCACATCCCTGTGCCATCACCGCATCCCTGCCCTGTCACTGCATCCCTGCCCTGTCACCACATCCCTGCTCTGTCACCGCATCCCTGCCCTGTCACCACATCCCTGCCCTGTCACCACATCCCTGCCCTGTCACCGCATGCCTGCCCTGTCACCGCATGCCTGCCCTGTCACCGCATGCCTGCCCTGTCACTGTATCCCTGCCCTGTCACCGCATCCCTGTGCCATCACCACATCCCTGCATGGGGTCACTGCATCCCTGCGCCGTCACTGCATCCCTGCACTGTCTCCCGCATGCCCCACACTCCCAGCTCCCCCTCTCCCTGCTGGCTGACCCCAGACTGGCCCCTCCTGCCCTGCCCAGCAGCACCCTCGGGAGATGCCCGGCTCTGCCTGGCTGTCACTCGTGTCCCCGTGCCAAAGTCACAGCCTGGCAGCTGGGCTGCCGCTCAGTGCCCACCCCCTGCCCGTCACTGGCCCTGGGCTGAGCTGATCTCCGTGCCCCCTGCCTGGCTGAACTGATCTCCGTGCCCCCTGCCCCGCTGGGCTCCGTGCCCCCTGCCCCACTGATCTCCGTGCCCCCTCCCCATCTGATCTCCGTGCCCCCTGCCCCGCTGATCTCTGTGCCCCCTGCCCCTCTATCTCCGTGCCCCCTGCCCCACTGATCTCCGTGCCCCTCCCCAGCTGATCTCCGTGCCCCCTGCCCCGCTGGGCTCCGTGCCCTGCCCGGCCCGGGGGCAGCGCTGGCTGCCCGCCCCTGCCCGAGTCAGGAGCCGCGGCTCTGCGGAGCAGCCACACGTCTGCGGGGCTGTGGGGGGCACGGCCGGGGGGGGAAACCAATGCACCGTTCATTAGCCTCACTCCGCCTGTCCTAATTGCCTGCTCAGGCTGAAACAATTGTGTTAGAGGCTGCTCTGCCTAATTATTATTGTTCTTTTAAAAATAACGGGGGAGGGAGAGCGCGGCGGAGAGCAGAGGGGAAGGGGAGAGCGAGCAGGAGGGCAGGGGCACGGGGGAGGCCGGGCTGGAGCAGCTTGCAGGATAAGTGACTTGTTTAATGACTGGGAGCTGCGGGGCTGGGAGGGAATAAACAGGTCTGGAATTGGTTCGCCCCCTCCCCGCCTCCTGCCTGCCCCCCTCTCCTCTCCCACTGTTTATTTCCGAGTGATCAGAGGGAGAATAAAAGCCCATCTCGTGTAATAGAGGCAGAGGATTTAATCTGTGAGCCTGGGACTTCAGTAAACTGCAAACATCGATCCGAGCCGGTGGGGAGAGAAAAGAAATTTACAGGCCAATAAAAATATATTAAAAAACTTCCCCTGCCCTCTCGCTGCAGTGGGGGCGATGCCACGGGGCTGCAGGCGGGGAGAGGAGCCCGGGTGTGGCACGGAGACCCAGGGGGCTGCGGGGGACCCCCGGGCTGGGCCCAGTGGCCCCGGGAGCCTCCCTGCTAGCCCGGGGGTGCTGCGGGGCTGGCGGGCTGAGAAGCGGAGGGTCTGGCAGCCAGTCTGACACTTAAGGAATTAGCTCTGCATCATTTGGAGTTTTCTGCTCTACTAATTCTCAGCCAGCTCCTCATTTGGGTCTTTTTCCCCCACGCAGTTTAAAGGGGCAGCACCCCGGATTACCGAGACCTCCAGGGACCCGGGGGCAGGGCTTGGTGCCACCTCTCGCGTCCTCTCTTGGCAAAACCGGTACATTTTCCCCCTCTTCTCCAGCGGCCTCTTCATTTCCACAGGGTGTTTCCTTCCCCTGCTGGCATTTGCACAGCCCCGGGACGCTCCCAGCTCACCTGTGGCATCATCCCTGCGCCCAAACCCTTCACTCGGCAAACAAATCCACCCCGCTCCGACTTTGCCCTTTGCTGTTTGCTTTGGACTCGCAGCGCAGCTCTGCTCTGTGCCTCCTGCCGCCTGATGAAAGCGCAGTTTCAGCCCTCTGTTGACTGAGAGCGCACTTTAGACTTTTTTGAGGAGGAGAACGGGGCAATGTTTGATCAGAGGTTTGCACTCCCCACACCCAGCGGTTTTCACGGGGGGTGAAAACACCGCCCTGCCTTGGGAGAGGGGAGAACAGGGAGCGTTCGCACCCCTTCCTCGGTGTGCCCAGAGCTCAGGGCACCCCGCAGCCCCCCTGCCACCCGCGGGATGTCCCTGCCGGCGGGGTGGCGTGCGGTGCCCTCCGGTACCAGCTGCGGGCACAGCGGCCCTGGCTGCCCCTCTGTGCCGGCTCCTGCCCCGTCCCGCTGTGTGCTGGCTCCAGCCGTGCCGCAGAGCGCCCCGGCCCGCCGTGGGGACAGCGACAGTGCCCAGGGAGCGGCAGGAGCGCCAGGCAGATGTGCCCCGAGGCTGCGCTGTGACCTTGGCAGCTCTGCTCGTCCCCCGCCCCGAGAGCGCTCCGGGGACACAGGATTGCAACAGCCGCCCTCCTGCCCTGCCACCCTGCCCGGCACCCAGCAGCCCATTAACAACAAAGGAAATCAATCAAATTAAAAACAAACGAAAACAAAACGAACAAAAACCACCACAACAACCCCAAAACAACAGCAACAACAACAAAAACCCCCACAAAACCAAAAAAACCCAACAAAAAAGCCCCCCCAAACCCCCAAAACACCCCCCCCAAAAAAACCCCAAAACCCACAAAGCCCAAACTCACAACAAAAAAAATCCAAATTAAAAGAAACAAAAAAAATCAATCCAAAAACAAAAACAAAAAAAACCCCCAACAACAACAACAACAAAAACCCACAAAAAACACACACACACACACACAAAAAAAAACCCCAAAAACACCACACACACACACAAAAAACCAAAAAACCAAAACCAAAACCAAACAAACAAACAAAAAAAACCACCCCAAGAGCAGCCAAGGCAGCAGCCGGGCCTGGACACGGTTGTTATCCCGCATGAGGAGAAGGACCAGAAATTCCCCGCAGCCGGCTCGGGGCTTTGCAGATCGTTATTGATCGGGCATCGATAGCCTCCAGGCACTGCTGGCATGGGCAGGCAGACAAGAATCCCGCCCGGCACATCTTCCTGAACTGCCCAGCCTCCTCGGAACTGCAGGAGGGACCCCTGGAAGAAATCCAGCTGAAGAAATTGCCAAAGAATTCAAACCAGAGTCCTCCTGCCGGTGTGGCCACACCACGGGCATGGTTGTCACTGGAACGTGCCACCCCACGTGTGCTGCCAGCTCCCTTCACTCTGGCCCCGGTGGCCCTTTCAAAGGCAGAAAATGACTCTGTGCCTCCCCAGCCCTCTTTGGCTGAGCCCCTGAGGGCTCTTTCAGGAGCTCCCGTTTGGATCTGATCCCATCACCCCTGATCCCACCACCCCAAATCCTGTGAATGATGTTCCCTCCCACCCTGTGCCCACCTCCATCCCTGAAGGCACCCTGGCAGTGCTGCCACCCCCTCCTGCCCTGGCTGGTGTCTGGGACCCCCTCAGCCCTTCCCAGCCCCCCAGCCCTGCCCTGGCACATGAGCAGGGCTGTCCCTCCTCCCACGGGGACAGCAGGAGCGCTTTCCTCACACCCCACCAACACCTCTCTGCTCCTCGCCCCGTGCTCAGCACCCCCTCCAGCCCTGCTCCCCCTCCTGTTTCTGTGAGGCCGCTTTGCCAACCCCCCTTATCCAGGCAATTTGTTGGGAATATTCTCAGAAAATCCCCTTGGAGTGAAACTGCCATTCCTGTGGTACCCCCTCCCTGGCTCGGACAGGATTCCTTGTGCAGGCTCTGGCATCATCCCTGAGGTGCCACCCCTGTCAGGGCAGTGTCCCAGGCTGATATCCCAGAGGAGAGGAAGAAAGAATTCCTCTGAGGGGAGATCCCATGCTCGCTTCCAGAGGAGTAAATGTGCTTTAATTCCCTGTTTAAGGCACATTTCGGAGCCATTGTCCCTCCAGTCTGAGCGCCCTGGGCACAGCCAGGGCAGGAATTGGCTCCAGGCTTCCCTGGAGTGGGCAGGGAAAGCTGCAGGTCCTTGTTCCTTCCTTGGCACCTGCTCTGGCAATGCCCTGAGGAGCTGGAGCTTGAGTCACCCTCCTGCTGTGCTTGGAGACATCACCAGGGAGATCATCCCATGCCTGTTCATCCAGGGATGGGATCCTCCCAGGACTGGAGCTCCTCTGGAGCCAGGCTGGGAGAGCTGGGGGTGCTCACCTGGAGAAGGGAAAGCTCCAGGGAGAGCTCAGAGCCCCTGCCAGGGCCTAAAGGGGCTCCAGGAGAGCTGGAGGGGGACTGGAGACAAGGGATGGAGGGACAGGACACAGGGAATGGCTTCCCACTGCCAGAGGGCAGGGATGGATGGGAGATTGGGCAGGAATTGTTCCCTGGCAGGGTGGGCAGGCCCTGGCACAGGGTGCCCAGAGCAGCTGTGGCTGCCCCTGGATCCCTGGCAGTGCCCAAGGCCAGGCTGGACACTGGGGCTGGAGCAGCCTGGGACAGTGGGAGGTGTCCCTGCCATGGCAGGGGTGGAACGGGGTGATTTTCTGTGTTTCTGCAATCTCTAGGATCTCTCCCTGGGCACGGGTCCCTCCTGGCAGGCAGACACAGGCCAGGGGTGAAAACTGTGGGCTCTGCTTTGACTCTCCCAACAAGAGAACTGAAGGCTTCACCCCAGAACAGAGCCCTGCTGAACTTGTGACATCTCCGGGGTGGCAGGTGACACACCTGGGGTGACAGGGAGGAGGCACTGGGAGGGTGCTGAGGGTGCAGCGCTTCTGGGAGCAGCAGGGAGTGGGGGAACATCATTCTCAGCTGGAAGGACAGACATTCTCTTGTATGGACACAAACAATAAAAGCTCTGGCCTTGAAGAGAGATGAGTGAAGAGGGTCATGGTGAGAGCTTAGCAGAGCCAGGCCTCACACGGGGAAAGTGATTAGTGAGTGATTATTCCTGACTTCCAATTACATGGGAACAAAATGAAATTATCCTGCAACTCATTTAAGGCAAAGGAAGGGAAGAACTTCTCCCTGTGTGCATCATCACAAGGAAGATCTCCTGGGAGAGCAGCTCTGCCCACAGCTATCAACCATCAGCATGGGAAACATGGGACAGGCGCAGGGGCATCACCCCAATTACTGCCGCCCTCGTTAATCCCTCGCTGCTGGCCAGAGGAACTTCTGCTCCCTGTCCAGCCCTTCCCCAGCTCGCTGACGTGATTATCCCTGCACGAGCGAGCCGGTCAGGAAGGATGCAGCAGAATCCCAAGGGAGTGGGACGTGGCTGGGAGCAGCTCTCAGGATCACCCAAGTGACAGCGATCAAGATGTCGAGTGACAAACGCCTGACTGTGCCACTCAGCAGCCAGGGCTGTCACGGGGAGCAGCTGCCGGGAGAGGGCAGGGGGCGGCCATTCCCCGAGGGAAAACGGGCACGGAGGAGCTTCCAGCAGGTGGGAGGCACGGGAATGCTGACAGGGCGGGCTCCTCTTCCAGGTGCTTCCTCTCGAGTTGAGAGGAGCTGGGGATGAGTGGAAGGAGAGGATGGAAAAGTGGGCAGCAAGGACGGATCAGAGTTAAGTGACACAAGAGATGAGGAAGGAAGGGATTGAGAAGATGTCTCAGAAGCAACGAGGAATCCAAAGAGGCAGCAGCAGCTGGAGGCAGAGGTGTCATCACTGACATCAGGATAACAGGAGCTGGGACAAAGTTGGGACCCTGACCCTGATCCCAACTGTGCGTGCCAAGGAATATCTGCAACTGCTCCCCAGGAGCATTCCCTCAGCTCCCCAGGAGCGTTCCCTCAGCTCCCCAGGAGGATGTGACACCAGGATGTCTCTGCAATGTGAAAATCAAAATTTTTGCAGGGAACAGTGGAATCTTCGAGTCTTCCCCACACTTTTGTTGTGGGGGTAGAATCCAGAGAAGGACCGACCCCAAAAGACATGGAAGTGGGGCAGGAGATTGCTGAGAGTTTGGAGCCAGCCTGGGCTGTGTTGTGGTGCCTGGTGTCTTCAGTTTAATCTAAATTATTTTGACTTTTCAAGTTTAAAAAAAAATGACAAATCAATATTTTTGCTATGAGCAGTGCTGGAATTCTGGTGGCTTCCTAAATTCCTTTAGTCTAGGTTATTTTCCAAGGATTCAATGTGACTTGTTTCAGTTAGGATTTGAAGAGGTGGCTGGCTTGTAATTTGAAGACTCTTAATGGATTGATTAATGATGGATTCATTAACTTGGGTAAATCTTTCAAGGAGCTGGGTGCCCTAATCGATGTCACCTTGCCAAGGTGTCCACGGGAAGAGGCAAATCCCTGATGTCCCCAGGGGCTCCCAAACCACACCAGGCTTTTCGTGGGGGGATCACACCTGGGGGTGGCGGGGTCAGGAAGCCGCAGCCTGTGCTGGAAACCAAACAATCCCAAAGAACTGAGTTCATGGGGAAAGGCAGGATCTGTCCTGCCACGGCAGGGATTTGTTCCCTTCAGTGAGTGACGCTGTAGCAAATTGACATTCCCGATATTTCTGTGCTTCTGTGGCATGAGAGCTTTCCCAGCTCATTTCCCTGCCCAGCTCCGTGGCCACAGCAGCAGCAAACTCCACGGGGAGGGTTAGGAGGTGAAATCCTTGTGCTGAGGGCTGGTTTTCCTGAGTGGAATGTGATCACAGAGAGGTTAGCTGGTGGATTGGTAAGGGGACACTGCGGGATGCAGGAGACTGCAGATTCTGGGCAGCTTATCTGATGTTCTCTCACTGCACCACTGTCCTGCAGCTCCTGAGGTGCCAGACAGGCTGAAACTCCAGCAATGCTGGGATTCTGGAGTTCACAAAAGAGGAGGACACTCGATACAATAATAGGGAAAGGGGAAAACAGAGTGTCTGATAAAGCGGGGGCATCTCCAGGTGAGTGCAGCGTGCTCAGCTCAGCAGAATTCCAGACAATCCACTCAGCCTGGAGCTGCTGCCTGGCTGCATCCAGCACCAGCTCCACAGGGCAGCACACTGGATTTCAAGGATCTGCAAGGACAAACCCTTTCCCGTGGTGGAATCCCCCCAGCACATCCCAGGGAATCACGGAGACCAGGAGGAGCCCTGGAGCCTGGCAGCACCCCCTGGAGATGACAAACATTGCTCCAGGGGAGAGCTCAGCAGTCCATACCCAAACTCACCTCCTTTGGTTCTCATTTGAATATAAGCTTGGCAGGTGACAGGAATTCCTGGGATAATGAGGAATAACAAAGGGCTGTTGTCATCTCAGAGCAGCTCTGAGCAGGCTGGCACACGGGGCGGGTGGGAAAGGGATGCCACAGCCATCTGAGAACATTGGGAATCTCAGAATCAGGGAATGGTTTGGGTTGAAGGGACCTTAAAGCTCATCCCATCGACCCCCTGCCATGGGCAGGGACACCTCCCACTGTCCCAGGCTGCTCCAAGCCCCAATGTCCAGCCTGGCCTTGGGCACTGCCAGGGGCAGCCACAGCTGCTCTGGGCACCCTGTGCCAGGCACCCTCAGAGAGGAATTTTTTCCAAGCTGACCCATGTCTGATGGCCCTGCTCAGCTGAGGGTCCCTCCCCTAAAATCAGCCAGGGATGTGGCAGCTCTGAGGCTGGATGTCCCCACTGCCTGCTCCAGCATCCGCTTCCTCCTGGGGGTGTCATTCCAAGCCAGCCCAGGCCCTGCAGATCTGGACAATGGAAATATGGATGTGGATAAATCTGGCAGCGTGTGTGGGTTTCAGTGGCCTTGAGCAGCTCTGAGGGAATTCCAGCAGCTCCTGCAGATGTGGGAGAGGGCCTTGGGAAGATTCTGAACACATTCCCACTCTGCGGAAACAACAGGAGGTGTTGGCACATCCCAAGATCTTCCCAAAGAGCAGCAGCAGTGGCTGCAGGAGCCCCAGGTCTGGGAAAACACCCTCAGTGTGCAGTGGGGGGATCAGGGTTTGCTGAGACAGCCCCATAATTAGTGGGGTGCAGGTGATCTTTCAGGTCCTTTCCAATCCGAACCATTCCATGATTTTATGAGTTTCCAGGCAAAGGAACAGCAGGGAAATCCTTGCTTCCCTCCGCTGACCAAGGCAGACAGGGCACGGCATTCCCAGCTTTCCTGGGCTCTCAGCACCCCAGGATGGATGGGATTGGCTCCTTCCCTCCCTGGCCACCTCCATCCCTGCCTCCAGCACCTTCACTGGCTCCTGTATTCCCAAAGGAAAAGTCTTGGCCTGCATGGAGCAGCAAAGCCTCAGAATGTGTCTGAGGCTGCTGGAGGTTCTCTGCCTGGCAGTGGGAATTACTCAGCACCTGGAAGGCTGTGCTGGTTTGAAAGCAAAACCAGCGAGAGACTCCAAGTCAAAATACAATTTAATAGGAGAGAGACAAAAAATAATAAAATAAAATAAAATAAAATAAAATAAAATAAAATAAAATAAAATAAAATAAAATAAAATAAAATAAAATAAAATAAAATAAAATAAAATAAAATAAAATAAAATAAAATAAAATAAAATAAAATAATAAAATCAGCAGCACAAAAGACCACTGACAGAGTCAGAATACAGCCTGACACCCTGTTAGTGAGGGTGGTGGCAGCAGTCCAGATGAAGCGCTCTTGCTGAAGCAGTGATCCTGTAGAAAGGTCTGGTAGCTCTTGTCCTCTGGGAATCCAGTGGGTAAAGTCCCTGTGCTGTCCCAAATCCCAGATTATATGCAGGTGGGAATGCCTGGCTCCTCCCCCTGGGCAGAGCATCTCCCAATGGGCAGATATCATTCTATGAGTCATGGGCAGGGCCTTGGTGGCCCATGAACAGGAGATAGTCCAGAGGGAGGGGCAAGGGAAACACTGCCCCGCCTGGTTCCAACAGCTCCTGAAGGTGGTGACAGAATACACACTCTGGGCACATCTTACAGTGTAACCGAGGACAAAGGCCCAAGAGGCTGTGAGGAAAATCAGAGTCACTGCGATAACACTGAAACCTTTCCCATTTCAGATGCCTAAAGGCCTGATTCCACCCTGGAATTCACACATCTCCTAAAAATCCCTCGAGGAAAGGCTCATGGAAGAGGTGTTTTGGGGATGAGAACTGGGAGCTCTCCATGTCCAACCTCCTCCTGGAACTGGAGGCAGCTGGTGCTCAGGGCTGCTCCCCAGTTCAGTGCTTCTGGAGCCATCCCTGCCAGAACTGCTGCAATTATCCCCTTGTTCAGGTGTCCCTGAGAATGAGAGAAACTCATTATCCCCCGAGCTGAGGATTTGGATGCACTGGGGATGCCAAGGAGGATTTTGGAAGTGGAGCCCCGTGAGCTGAGAGCTATGCACTGCCCCTCACCAAGGCAGCAGGAACAAATCCACGGGAAAGCAGTGCAGAGGAGAAAGCTCTGGAGGGGTTAACGTGCTCTCCAGCATGGTTCAGTGAAATTGTCAAAAAATCCCTTCTGACAAATTGCCTCAGAAGAGAGGAAAAAAATCTAAAGAGCCGAGTGCATGGTAATGATTTCTGAAAAGTTCCCCGGCACCAAAACGGCCAAATACCATTAGCAAAGCAAATTGTGTTTTGTGCACATAATTCACACCAGAACACAGAATTCGGGGCCGTTGTTAGCGGGACACGAAGCCAAGTCAGCCAGAAAGCTGAGGACGGGCTCGGCTGCAGCAGGGCAGGCTCGGCCCCAGCCACATCCCCGGGACAGACGCGGGGCTCCGCGGGGCTCTCGGGGTGAACCCCGGCTCCGCCCGGAGCAGCCCCGCGCCTCCTCCCGAGCCGCCCCTCTGGGGAGCGCCTCTTCAAAGCGGGCTGCAAGCAGGACATCATTGCCTCCCGACGCTCATTTTCCCAGGCTGTTTGATCCCGCATGAGCCCGGGGCTGGCCCTTTGCATGTCCCAAGCCTCGGCGGTGCCTCCCGAACCGGCCGAGCCCGACGAGCCCTGCTCCACCCCGGAGCTGCTCCCCGGGAGTGAAGGACCTGCCGGGCAGTCCCCAGACACCCCAACCCCAGCTGCTCATGGAAGAACATCTCCCGTCCTTCTTCACCTGGCTCTGAAACATCATAAACAACATTCAAAGCTCGGAGCTTCTGGAGCAGCCTTCAAATATTTCCCGGGCTGTGATGGCGCTCTGGGAATGTTCTGATGGAGCTGGATGGAAACCACGGCGCTGCCCGCTTGTCCAAGCCATCCACCATGCAAATCCCCTTTTTGGAACGAAATAAAAGCCACCCACGGCTCCACCGATCCTGGGATTTGTGACGGGGCTGGTGGCTCAGCCCAGCCAAAGCCCCCGGGCTGTGGGTCAGGGAGGGCTGGTCCTGCTCCTCCTCCCCTCCCGATGCCGGCGCTGGCATCCCGACACGGCAGGGCACCGGGGTGCCGTGCCAGCCCCGCCGTGTGCCGGGACGCCAGCCCAAAGGGCAGGGAGGAGCCCGGGCTGGGCAGCCAGGCTGGAATTCGGTCATGGAAAGGCTCTGGAATTCATTAGCCGTGCCCCGGGCCAGACAGGATTGTAATAAACACCTTCTTTGAGTCCTGTAGGTAGAAGTTACATGAAAATTACCTACTTTAAAAGCGCATTAGCATTTCAAAGGCAGACATTAGGAGACAGCCGAGCGCGATGACTGCGCACTGGCAGGGCTCTGCTTTGCCTCTTGATGCACCCCGACGCTTTTCATCTCACCCCGGCGTGTCGTTCCCGACTGGATGGGCCACAGGGCTGGCTCAGGAGCTCCCAAACCACTCCCGAGGCTTCCCGTGCCGGATCTGAAGAAACGACTCCAGCGAGTCCTGGTGCTCCTCGTTATCCGCCCTCAAAGGAAATGTGGAGGAGGCTCCTCCAGCGGGTCCTGCGGCGGCAGGGGTCGAGCCGAGGGTGAATTCCCAGGTCCAGGCGATTAAAAAAGCTCTGCCCTGCCCCAGTGTCCCGAGTACTGCCGTGCATTCCCGGCGCTCTGATCTCCAAAGGCAGAGGACAGAGATGGAAGCGCTCGGGGACATGAAACGGCCTCGCAGGGAAGGAGCTGAGCAAAGGAGAGCTGGCTAAAAGTGAGCTCAGGGTGACCCGGGAATGGGTTTTCCCTGTTAAGTGGTGAGGAAGAACCAGGGACATCAAAAGGAAGGATGGAGCAGCAGCACTAACCACGGAAAAGCCTTTCCTGTGGGATGCCCTGATGTGTGGCACGGGCATGGCAGGACTTGGTGGCACTGGCAGGACTTGGTGGCCCTGCACAGGTGAGCCCAGAAGGTGATTCCCTAAATTTGCAGCTCACCAATCCATCAGGGAATGGTACCCAAAGGAACAGGTGGGATCTGTGGCTTGGAAGCCTTGGAGCTTCCTCGTGGCTGCTGGAGGCTGCAGCCAGGGCAGCTGTAGGTTCTGCCTTGCCCTGGTGATAAAACAAACCCTTCCCTGGCACCCCTCAGCTCCAGCTGGTGCCCGAGCCAAAAGCAGGACGCATCCTGGCCATTCCTGGGAGAGGGATCCCAGGAGGTGCAGACAGGACAGTGCCCAGCCCCGCCGAGGGGAGGGCAGAGAACAACACACAGATATCTTGGATCAGCACAGATATCTTGGATCAGCACAGCTCCAGGCTCAGGAATAACCCCCGGGACTTCCAGGGAATGTGGAGCCTTCCTGTCTCTGCTGCAGCTCACGGGGAGGGCCCTGAGCCTCATTTGGTGTGAGATGCCATTCGCAGGTCACCCAAACTTCCTCTGGAGCTGCCTGTGCAGAGCGAGGTCAGGGAAGGGAGAGTTATCTCCTGTCAGAGGAATTACTCCTTGTTTTCCCAGATAATGCTCCGGGAATTTGAATATGGCCATTTTTCCTGCCTCTACTGCAGCTCTGAATATTGTGCTGCTGTCATCCACGAGTTCTTATCGCTTATCTCTGCTCTTTTATCTTTGCCACTCATTTCAATGTGTTTAAGGCTCTGTGCAGAGCCTCTCTCTGCTCCAGGGAGCCTCTGCACAGCTCCCGGGAGCTGTGGGCCCCTGTCGGGTCTCAGCAGCCACTCCAAGGTGCCAAAACTCTGCTGTGAACTTGGAATGTGCTCCAAGACCTTCAGCAACTTTTTTTTATCAAACAGGAAATAGCCTCAGTCCTTCCTTTCTGGGTTTTCCCCAAGACATTTGCTCTCCTGGCTCTGGCAGTGAGCTTTGCACCAGGGAAGGCACAGGCATTGCTGCACCTGGACCTGGCACGGGGTGTTGGAGCTCTGGTGGTCCTGGGAGCTAGAAAATCAGGATTTTGAGGGGCAGAGGGATCAGCCTGGGGTGTTGTAGGGCCAGAGGAGGGTTTGCAATGGCAGGGGAGAGAAAGGTGGGGCTGTGGGGGGCTGGCAAAGGGGCCCAAGCCCACCTGAAAGCCCCC
Source organism: Prinia subflava (assembly GCF_021018805.1). Taxonomy (NCBI): domain Eukaryota; kingdom Metazoa; phylum Chordata; class Aves; order Passeriformes; family Cisticolidae; genus Prinia; species Prinia subflava. The sequence goes on along the minus strand of NC_086262.1, from coordinate 1,658,760 downwards.
AGGCAGCTGCAGCTCCAGAGGTGGCCCCAGCCCCATTCCCTGCCCTCTCACACCTCCATCTCCTCTCCCTGCACATCTAAACCTCTGGATAAACAACACCTTTATCCTCTGGAATTTGCTCTTGTTCCCTTTTCCTGTGGTCTGGGCTCAGTGCTGCCTGGGGGTCTGAGGGGAGGCGCAGGTGGAAAATCCCAGGGGCTGAAGCCCCTTCCCATCGGGAGATGCAGGTGCAGGCTCCAGGCCAGGCTCTGCTCCCTGGAGAGATCCAGGGCGTCTCCCTGAGCCCCAGGGCTGCTCTCCCGGCCTGGCTCCCCGTGTCAGGTCAGATTTCTCTGTGGGGAGCTGTGAGCAGCCCCTGTGGCACGGGATCGTTCCCCACACGTCCCACTGACACACAAACCTCAGCACGCAGGCTCCCAGTGCTCCCAGTGTCCCAGGGGCTGGGGGCTGCAGCCCACGCAGCGAAGGGATTGGAGCACACTTCGGCTTAGGAGCAGGATGTTCCATCCCTCCTTCAAATTAAAAAAATCTCCTGTGCATCCATCTCCTCCGCGGGAGGCATTTCCCAGCCGCCATAACGGATTTGGAGCCGGGAAGCAGGAGATAAAATAATTTACTAATTGGAAGTGGCACCAAACATTTTGCCTCTTGCCCTGGCTGTGATCTCGGGGGCAAGTGGCTGGCAGCTCTCCAGGAGACAGAGGGAGGGGCAGCGGCAGCACGGAGGTGGCCGGGGTGCCACTCCGGGAGCCCCACCCCGCCGTGTCCCCAGCACTCTGTCACCTTTAATTACACCCAGAGATGCCCATCAAAGGCAGAGCCGGGTGCAAGGCTGAGGAGGAGTGACAGGGCTGGTGCAGAAGAATTTCACACAACAGCCCAGGCATTTTCTACCTCACTGACTCGTTTTCCCTGTTTTCTATTTTTTTTTTCTTTTTTTTTTTTTTTTCTTTTCAGATGACTTTGCACTTGGCAGCCCTGGGCAGGCTGGCGCTCGGTGAGAGCACAGCTTCCTCCAGAGCCAGGAGAAGCCAGAAGTCCCCACTCACTCCTTTCCTCAGTCATTCATTCCCGCCACAACATCCGTGCATTTACCAAGATGCTCGGCCAGGCTCGGAGCTGTGCTCACAACAGCTTGGTGGCACCGGGTCCCTGCTCCCAGGGGGTGGCCCTGGGTGGCTCTCAGGTGGTGGCCCCAGGCCAGCGTGGCAGCTCTGAGCACATTGGGGGTGACACCTTGAGCTGGGGCTGCCTGTCTGCAGCTGGACAACCCTAATGGCACTGTCCCCACCACCCTGCCCGTGTGTACCCACAGAGGGGCTGCCTCTGTCCACTTCTCCTGCTGCTCAGTGAGGGCATGGATCCCTCTGATCCCTGAATTCTCAGTGAGAATCCCTCTGATCCCTGAATTCCCTGTGAGGATCCCTCTGATCCCTGAATTCTCTGTGGGGATCCCTCTGATCCCTGAATTCTCTGTGGGGATCCCTCTGATCCCTGAATTCCCTGTGGAGATCCCTCTGATCCCCAAATTTCCTGTGAGGATCCCTCTGATCCCTGGCTTCCCTGTGAGGACCTGCACAAACCTCATCATTTGGAGCATTTCAACAGTGGCCTCGAGGCTGTTGGTCTGTAAGTCCAGCATCTACCTGGAAAAACCGGCTGTGCCCCATTTTCCAGACATTTCCAGGGACCTGCCCCGCCCCACAACTCATCCTGTGGGATCCTCAGCTCAGGGAAGGGCAGGACAGGGATGAGCAGGAGAGGAAGGAGCGGGTGGGTAGGGCAAGGGGAGGCTGTGCCAGCAGGGATGAGGTTAGAAAGCCCCACGGGCCCTGCCATGGGACAAGGGGACACCTCCCACCTCCCACTGCCTGCAGAAGGCAAGGCTGGGACGTGGGGGCAGCTCTTGAAAGTGCAGAGCAGGAGCACAGCCAGGTCTGGATCTCGGAATCATCTGAGCAATGGCCCCAGAGCCACGGGCAGGGGCTGAGCCCAGGAGCTGCCCCTGCACAGGAGGCACAACTTCTGCCCTGGGCAGTGCCAGCCCTGAGCAGATTGTGCACAGAGGCTGTGGAGTGTCCCTCCCTGGGACATTGCAGATCTTCCTGTGCCCTGAGCTCTGGGATGGCCCTGCTGGAGCAGGGAGGTGGCTCCAGGTGAGCCCCTCCCAACCTGACCCAGTCTGGGATTCCATGATCCTGTCATTTCCCACTCCCTGATCAAACACAACAAAGACACCAACTGGGTTTGTGGCTCTGTGACATCCCCAGGGCAGCAAAACTCAAAAAGAGACTCAAAAGAGACTCAAAGAAACCTTCAGAGGAGGTCTCACCCAGCCTGGCGCTGGTCTGGCCCCCGCCAGCCCCGCGGTGAGTTCATCAAAATCCCGGCCGTGCCCTGCTCTGTCCCACGCTCCGTGCCCGGCCGGCGCTCCCGGGGCGCTCCCGCCTGGATAAACCCTTGTCCGCAGTTGCCATCTAGGGGAGCGCACAGAGGCTCCGAGGGAGGTGACAAACGGAGCACACCGAGAGCCTCCAGGGGCTCTGAGCTTTGGAGACACGGCTGCCACACAAACAGCAACAAGGAATGGAAATAAAACCACTGAAACCGCCCCAAAGGCAGCTCGGCAATCACAAACACGGCTCGGGGAGCCTGAGAACAGAGGGAGCCAAGCGCTCATGAGCTCCTGGAGATGCTGCTGGTGCGAGGGGGAAGATCAGGGCAGGGATTTCCCCCAGGAGAGGACTCAGGGTCCAGTCCTAGGAAATATTTGGATGCTGGAATAGAAATCGCCCTGAGCTGCCTGCAGGGATTTGCCCCTTGGCTCCCAGGCTGCTGGGGCAGGGCACACCAGGTGGCGGGGCTCGCTCCCGCCGCCGAATTTCCTGGGAGAGCTTTTCCCAAATGGCCGCTGGCATGGTGGGCTCCTCCCGGACCAGCCAGGGCACAATGGCACGGTGTTCCCACCCCCTCGCTCGGCGGGGGCAAAAGGGGGAGATTAAAATAGAGATGGGGTCAAGGCGAGCTCTCCAGCGAGGCCGAATCCGGGTTAAATCCAGAGCGGCGCGGGATGGAAACAAATTCAGTGGGATTCAGGGAGAGGAGGGAATAACGCAGGGAAGGAGCAGTGAGAAGGGTGAGGGCACTGCCGATGGCACATCCCTGGTGGTACAGCCGCCCCTGGGTCCCAGCTCCCTCCCCAGGTGTCTCCTTGTGTCCCAGCTCCCTCCGCAGGTGTTTCCCTGGATCCCAGCTCCCTCCCCAGGTGTTTCCCTGGATCCCAGCTCCCTCCCCAGGTGTCTCCCAGTGTCCCAGTTCCCTCCCCAGGTGTTTTCCCGGGTCCCAGCTTCCTCCCCAGGTGTCTCCCCAGATCCCAGCTCCCTCCCCAGGTGTCTCCCCAGATCCCAGCTCCCTCCCCAGGTGTCTCCCCAGATCCCAGCTCCCTCCTCAGGTGTCTCCCTTTGTCCCAGTTCCCTCCCCAGGTGTCTCCCAGTGTCCCAGTTCCCTCCCCATGTGTTTTCCCCGGTCCCAGCTCCCTCCCCATGTGTTTTCCCCGGTCCCAGCTCCCTCCCCATGTGTTTTCCCGGTCCCAGCTCCCTCCCCAGGTGTTTCCCTGGAGCCTAGCTCCCTCCCCAGTTGTCTCCCCGGGTCCCAGCTCCCTCAGCAGGCTGCAGGCGCTGGCGGCTCCGCAGACAAAGGGCTCCCCGTATCTGCGTTTGTGCCGCGCTTATCGCGGCGGAGCCTCGCTGCTCGCAGCCCTTTCCTCCAGAAGGGCAGAGTGTTCCTATTGTTGTCACACAAATCGCTTCCCCTGCCAGTTCCTTCCCTTCCAGGCTCCTGAGTGGAGCTTGGCTTGGCTCCCTCTGGACTAATTTGATGAGAGATAATTATCTTGTTAATATCATCTTATTTTCTTAAGTCCCAGCCTCTCTTTTATTAATTCTGTCAGTCGCGGGTTGTGTTGCTCTTAGGTCCGTGGCTTTTCAAAACACTCTAAGAGGCACTTCTGGGAGAAAGTCGGGGAAAGAACAGCTTCACTGGGAGAATGTAAATATTGACATTTTTTCACAATGGAGATTCTGAACCGGCTCCTCCTGGCAGGGTTGGCCGCCGTGGGAAGCACTTGGCCCGTGGGAGGGATGGGGCTGCAGCAGGAGATGCTCGGGGTCTGCCGCTCCCCCGGGAAGCACAGGAGAGGACCAGGGGCAGGAATTCCACCTGGGGGGAGCGGGAGGTGCCCTCTGTGCCCCGTCCTTGTGCTGAATGCAGGAGGAAAGGGATGGGAAATGGGAAAGGAGCGTGGATGTGGGGTGGTTTGCAGGGAAAAGCTCCATTCCCAGTATCCAAGAGCTGCCCATCCTTCTGTTAAATCAGCTGAATGCAGCAGGAAAGGGAAAGGAGCGTGGATTTGGGGTGGTTTGCAGGGAAAGGCTCCACACCTGCTGTCCCCTGGAATACGGGGATGTGGCTGACCCGAGCCTGTGCAGGGGCCAGGGATCCCACAAAACCTTCCTGAGCCTTTCAGAGCTCCTTATCCTTTGCAAGAATGTATATGGCCGTTGTTAATATCAGCAGTGGGATTGTGTTATCCCAAATAATCCCACACAGGGCTCACTATGGAGCCACACCAGGAACTGGAGCCCCTGGCACTGCCCTGTGCCTCCCAGCAGGAATGCCAGGCACAATCCAACCTTCCCTGGCATCACATCTCCCCTGCACCCCTCACCAGCAAGGGAAGAGTTCGTGGGGCTGCAGAGGGGAGCCAGAGGATGCCCTGATCCTGCGGGATCCCCCAGCACTGCCCTAGGGCGGGGTGAGGGCGCTCGGCTCCGCAGGGATGAGGAGATTCTGGGATTTGTTGGGGAAAAAGAGCCATTTTAGCATCAGCTGGAGGGGGGAGGAATCTTCCCGCTCAGGGCAGCTTGAAGGAGGATTTTGTATGAGAAATGCAATCTTTCTTCCAGCACCACTCCAGATGTGCACAGGATTTTTTTCCCCTTGGATCAAGGTCTGAATCCCTCTAAAACAAAGCAGCAGTGGGAATGTGAGGTTGGGAGTGAAGTGTGTTCTCAAGCAATTTTCTGAATCAGGAAGGGAATGCAAACCTCTTCTCTTTGACTCCAGGGTGGGGTTTTTTTTCCTTTTTTCTTTTTTTTTTTTTTCCCTTTATTTTTTTCTTTTCCCTTTTCAATAACACAGATCTTAAACTCATTCAAGGCAGGGAGAATGAGGGGGTCGGGCTGACTTCCTCTCTGCCAGGAACAGAATTCCATTAAGCTGCTCCTGCCTGCTTGCAGGAAGGAGCTGTTTGCTCCCAGTTTGTGCTCATGCTGTGCCTGGCGCTGGAGCATCCAAGAGCTTCCCAGTGCTGCAGGGAACAATGGGATTTAATATCTGCAGCACACTCCAGAGCTGTGGATTCCCACTCATTTATTCCAGGGACTGAACTCATTCACTGGCAGGGCAGGGAAGTGTTTTCTGCAGTGGCAGATGGACTTCCAGCATTTAATCAAGGAGAATCCCATTTTTTAGCTGATGTGGAGGGTCATTTTAGAGTCCTGCATGGTCTGGGTCACCCCACAGGCTCCACTGAGCCAAGGGAAACTGATTAATTAGAAATAAAATCATAAAAATGGGAGAAGGACTTGGGGGATTGAAACAGAGTCTCTAACTTGGTCATCTCCATGGAGAAAAAAGGGGAAGAGGGATGAAGGGAGGTACAGGGAGATGATGGGTGAGAGGGAAGAAGGTGGATGCTTTCCTCAGCTCTGGCAATGGCAGCCTGGCCACTCCTCCTCTCCGGGCAGGTTTGAGGGGATGCCAAGCGCTGCCCTCCTGGGACACAGCTCAGCTCCAGCAGCTCCAGAGGCTCAGATCCAGCGGGAAACAGGGGCTGCACCTGGATTAGGTCAAGGAAAGCAAGGGTATGTGGAGATATTACAGCAGCTTAATGCACATTTATTGTATTTACCAAGATATTCCATTGCTCGAGGAGGCACAGCCCCTCTGTCCTCTGCTCAAATCTCCCCTTTTCCACAAAAAATAATTTAATCCTGAGAGCTCCAAAGTGAGGGGTGGTGGCTCCAGCCTGGCCAAGCATCCACCAGCTGGTGACCCCCGTTCACCCCCACATTCCCAGTGATGTCCTGCAGGGAGATGAGGCTTGTCCTGCTCTACCCACACCATGGCAGGGATGCAGCTGGGCTCAGGCAGGATTTGGCTGCTGCCATCGAGGCAAACACACCCTAAATATGGAGCAAACCCCCTGAGGAGCAGGCAGGTTTCAAACCAGCTCGAAGCCCGGCTGCCTGCATGAGAGGAGCTCCTGAGTGAGCTCTTATTTTTGGTTTTTTCCTCATTTTCTGCCATGCAGCAACTGCTTTATTTACTGTCCTAGGTTGCAGCCAGCCCAGAAATGGGAATGTCCTCAGCTGCTCCCCTCCAAACCCACCGCTCTGGGATCCTCAGGAGCTCATTTCCACAGGGTTCTGCATCGTGCAGGGCTTTAGGAAGATTGAATGGATCCATTAGTGTGAGATAACCAGCTTCAGGCACCTGGGCCCTGTTTGGTTTTTCTTTCATGTTATTTGTAGGGTTTTCCTTTATTTCCCCCCTTTTTTTTCTTTTTTTGGTGGGAAAATGTCTCTAAGGAGAGCTCGTGTGTTCAGAGCAAAGCTCCCAGTGACTCCACAACCCCTCAGCCTTCAGCACTTCCAGGTCTCAGCCAGACCCAGGAGAGGAGGAACCCCTCAGAAATCAGCAGTGAGATATCCAGTGCCCAGGAATTCCTGGCTACAGATGAGAGAGCTGCAGCAGGGATACAGGGACGGGGAAATGTGGTTTTCCAGTCTGACATCCAGGCTTTTGAATCTTCCCACAAGGATTCACCCTCTTTCCTAAGACTTTCCCAGTTTTCCACAATTGGAGGCTCCTGCAGGACAAGCCCTGGCTGGCTCCACATCAATTCTCAGTGGGCTGGATCTGGAAAAGAAAGGAAATGATGACCATAAAACCAGAAATGACCAGAAATACAAACTCAGGGGGTGCAGGTTGAGGAATTCAGGTTCAGGTGAGTGAGGGGGTTCAGGTGCAGGAATTGCTGTCGCATTCAAAATAAGGCACTGACAGTTCATAAAATCTTCATTTTTCTGGCTGGTGCTGTCTGTGGTCTTTTCAAAAAAGGCACCAACAAAGGAAAATCCAATCACGACCCACCAGATTCACCCCCTGCTCATCTGTGCGCTGCTCCGTGCGCCACCCGGCGCTGGCTGCTCCTCCCCTCGGGGCTCTGCCACATGCCCGGCCATTCCCAGCCCGTGTGGATTCCCTGCGTTTCCCAGAGCCTGCTCCCGGCGCTCAGGGGGTGGCGTTTATTCCGGGCCATTTGTCACCCGGGTGGCCCGGCGGGTGGCAGGGCCAGCGGCGACCAAAGCGCGCCCGACGCTCGCCGGTGCCGGAGCCGGGAGCGCCCGAACCTGTCCCGGTAACTCCGCGGATGTTCCAGCTCCCGTGCAGGGCATCCATCATTTTCCTGTTGCTTATCATTTTCCATCATGCGTCTCCTGTGCATTTTTAATTGGTTAATTACTTTATTCATATACCAAGCACACCCTCAAGCTCCAATTATTATCAGCATTAAGTGCTCCGTTCGTGCCATACATCATTCCCGAGCTCTCCACGGCCTCCTCCTGGCCCACGCCTCCTCCCCGTGCAATACCTGCAGCCTCCTCGGCCTCTCCTCGGGCACGCTCAGGCCCTGCTCTCATTAGTTTATTATCTCTACCTGCTGATGAGCGCCGCTCCCCCGCCGCTCATTCTGCAGCCCCGGTGCAGCGGGGATTGCAGCGGGGATTGCAGCGGGGATTGCAGCGGGGATTGCAGCGGGGATTGCAGCGGGGATTGCAGCGGGGATTGCAGCGGGGATTGCAGCGGGGATTGCAGCGAGCAGCTCCCGCGGCACCCCGGGCCCTGCCCGCGGTTAATGAACCCCTGTTCATTCCGGGCTGTTTGTTCACACCTCACCCCGGGGATGGGATGCTCTGGCTCGGTTTGAAAACGCCGCCCGCGCCCCGGGGAGGAAACGCAGCCTTTCCCTGACGGCTGCTGCGGCTGGGGAAGGGCTGGGAGACCGAGGGAGGGGGCAGAGGCTGGGTGGGCAGGGGAGCTACAGGGACGGGATCAATCCAGGGGAAATAGCCCTGGGAGAAGGATTTGGGGAATCGGTGGGAAAGAGCTGGACCTGCCCTGACCCAGAGGTTCCTGTGGGCAGCAGGGGAGGGGATTCTGCCCCTGTCCCCTGTGCTCAGGTCAGAGCCCACCTGCAGAGCTGCCCCAGCCCCGGGGCCCAGCACAGCAAGGAGCTGGAGCTGCTGGAGCCAGGCCAGAGGAGGCACCAGGATGAGCAGAGGGATGGAGCAGCTCTGCTGGGAGGAACGGCTGGGAGAGCTGGGATTGTTCACCTGGAGTGGTGACCCTGCCCCTGCTTGTGGATTTGATCTGCAAGAACAGAGTCAACCTCCCCGAGACCCCTGAACGCTTCTTGGAGGGGCTTTTCCAACATTCCCATCCTGTTTCCCTCTTCCTGGATGTCTCCCATCAGAGCGAGGCACCGAAAGGTCCTGCCAGGCTGGCTCCCCTCACCTGCAGCCACATCCCAGGGAGATTTTTGCTTTACCACCCCACTTTCCCTGCTGGGAGCTCAGCCCCCCCTGCCCCCAGCAGTGCCCTGCTCCTTCCCGTGGGTTCATGTCCTAAACCAAACCCCGTGCCAGGAACAGGCTCAGCAGGAGCACGGCTGGAGGTGCCCTGCCCTTTCCCATGGCTCTGGGATCCCGAAATACCACGATCCCCACCCAGCCGGGAGAGCAGGCTCCCACACAGGGGCACTTTGTGTATTTAAAGCTCTGCCTGTGCAGTAATTCCATGTGCAACATTAATTATCCAGCTCCTACTGTTGCCATGACGCTCCTTAAAGCCATCAAAGCCATCACGAGCGCATCCCACCCCCACCCCACCCTCTGCTCGCTCCTGGAGTCCAGCCCGAGCCCCAGGGCCGGTGTCCTTGGGTCACCTGCCCCTCTGCCCAGCACAAAGGCCACTTTTGGACTTTTGGAAGTTGTTTCTAATTCCCCAGCTGCATTCCGAGAGGTGCCTGACTCCAGACATGCCCATTTTTAGGTCAAATTGCAGAATTACTGTTTCCTTAGCACAACATTGCCCTATCTTTAGAAGCTAAAAGGGATGTTTAGAGTTAGAAGGAGAAAGGAAGAAAGAAACGGAGGGGGTGGGGTGAATAAACACATCCCGAGCCCTGGAAAAGACACAAATATGAGATCAAAAGGGAAGGAGCCAAATTCTGAATAACCTGATGTCTGCAGCATTTACATCCCTCAGAGCTGACACCTGAGAAACCTCACAGGCAGTGACAGAACAGAACTGGGAGCTTCCCCCTCCTGCCCCAGCCCAGCTCAAATACTGCAGGAAGCCTTTTACACCTCCCAAAACTGCCGGGAGGTCAGCTCTGTTTCACCTGCCAGAGGGCTGGTGCAAGAGAAATGAGGATTCGTGCTGGGGAAAGCTTTTTCCAGAAACCCAGAGGGATTTTCCCTCTGTGACTGCACCGCTGGCTCCCCGCAGGGTGTGGGGTCTGTGCCCAGTCCAGGGCTGGATTTGGCCCTAAAATGCTTCCAGTCCCTCATATGATGAGCAGGATGGGGCAGCAGAGTTGGGATTGTTCAGTCTGGAGGAGAGAAGCTCTGGGGACACCTCATGGTGGCCTTCTAGGACCCAAGGGAGGCAAAAGAATAGAGAGAGATGATTTACAAGGACCAGGACAAGGAGGAATGGCTTCACTACCAGAGGATGAGGTTAGATGGAATATTAGGGGGAAAGGAATCCTCCCTGTGACTTTTTACATGGACAGACAGTGCTAGGACAAGGGGCAATGGTTTCAAAGTAAAAGGAGAGATTTAGATGGGAGATTGGGCAGGAATTGTTCCCTGGCAGGGTGGGCAGGCCCTGGCACAGGGTGCCCAGAGCAGCTGTGGCTGCCCCTGGATCCCTGGCAGTGCCCAAGGCCAGGCTGGACAGGGTTTGGAGCAGCCTGAGACAGTGGGAGATGTCCCTGCCATGGCAGGGGGTAAATGAACTTTCTAAATCTCTCCTCTCCAGTTTCAAGCTGTCCGTTCTTGGAGAGAGATGTCGTCCCTGAGGGCTGAGCCTTTTCCTCATTCCCCCGGAGTTTTCCCTTTCCTGCCCTCGTGCATCCGGCCCCAGCTGGGAACAGGGGGCTGCACTTGCTGTGGAGGGAGACGGGAGCAGAGCTGAACTCCTGCTCCTGGAATGCCATTCCTGACAGCGTTCACACCCAGAGCAGCTGGCACCCCTCTCCCTGTGCCAGGGGCTGTGCTGGGAGCGAGCTCCGGGCTCTGTTCACAGAACCAGGGACTGTGCCAAAAGCCAGGCAGGATTTGTCCCGATATTATTGGTGATAAAGGAGCCTCCTGTGTGAGAGGCAGGTCCATTTCCAATCCATCTGTATCTATATCTAAAAAAGCCTTCATTTCCTGCAGCGCCGCCGCGGATCCCCGGGATAAATTGCTGCCATAGCTTAGCTCCCGACTCCATTACATCCCATTCAAATCCCCTTCATTATCACAAGGAGCAATGTGACACCAAAAGCTTGTCTCAGGGAATTTATGGCACAGTGGAGACTCTTAGATCCACTCCACCCCATTAAAACCTTCTCCCCTATAAAACATCCACCTTATTAGGCACCTCAGCAGCAGCCCGGCTCCTCTTCCCCAGGAAGGAGCACATTCCAGGGACTGAATCCCTGTTCCTCGCTTTGCTGGTGGGGAGAGCTTTGTGCAGCTGTCCTTTATTCCCAGTTTGCTCACCCAGGCTGGATAAAAGCAAACACACCCCACTGGCCAAGGCCAGGCTTTTATTCAGGTCTCTTCCTGCCACAAAGCCTGGAAAAAGGGATTTGGGGTGGAATTGTTGTGAAAACCTCAATGAAACACCGTGTTTGGGGTTGTTTAAAGGCATTGGATTAACGCAAATTTACTCTTAAAGTCTCTTTAAAAAATGTGACCTGGGATTCCAAAATCATGTTCTGAGCCTCTCACCACATCTCCAAGCTGCTCCCTGCTCCCAGATGTGCTCAGTCTTTACCTCGGAGAGGAATTCCTGTTCCCATCACAGTTCCCACTGCTCCTTGTGGAGCTGGAGAAGCAGGAGAGGAGGGAGCGATGAGGAGGTGCTGGGGAAGGACCCGCCAAGGCCACCCTGCCCATTCCCACCTCCACCCCCTCTCCACGTCCCACCCTCCCTGAGCTGGGCTCAGCCTCACCCCACACCTGAGCAGCCCAGGGCCATTCCTGGGGCAGGCAACAGGAATATCTCATCCCTAAGGAAGTGATTCTGCTTTTCTCCCACATTTCCCCCCCTTTTCACCTCCCAGCTCTCCCCCAGCTCCAGGCTGTGCCCTTCAGGAGTGCAGGTGGCAGAGAGCTGCTGGTTAATTCAGGTCACTCTGTTTGTGTTTCCCTCTTTTTGCCCCTCATTTACTCCCATCTCGCTGTTGTTTGCTGTGCTGGATTATGCAAATCCAAATAAACCAAATATTGGAGCCAGGAAGGTCAGCAGAGCCCACAGCCACTCGTGCTGTGTCACCCCTGTGCCACTGCTGGGTCACACAGGGGTGGCTTTCTCCCTCCCCTGTCCTGGGAGCGCTCCAGCTCCTGCCAGCATCCCAAACCCCTGGGTGGGGTCACACTCAGCTCTGTCCTGCCGTGGTCCCAAAGATCCCACAGCCCTCGGTGCTCCTGGGGGTGCAGGACATCCTTGTTCTCCCTGGAGAAGGGGAATTTCCCTGGGGAATTGGGGTAAGGTTGCTTTGGGGTAAGTCGGTTTGTGCCAGAGGTGCAAAGAAGGAAAGTGAAATCCCAGAAAAAAAGCTGAACAGGGAGAAGCAGGTGACCTGGTTCACACAGGCATTGCTGGAACTGGAGAATTCCAGAGCATTCCATGCAGTGTAGTAAGCTGTGAGCACCTCCAGGTAACTCAGCTGCCACCAGACGTGCTCAGGTGGCTCCTGAAACCACGGAGATCAGGATGAGCCGATGTCCCCATGCAGGAGGTCGGGGATCAGTGACCCTGAAGGAGCCCTGTCCTCTTTTATTCCCAAGGCCAGAGACTTCTCCCAGCTCGCCCCCACGTCCACCCCACAATTCCCAGCTGGTTAGGGCAGCTCCTTTCAAAACACCTCCAACTTCAAGGGAACACTCCGAGCAAGGGAGGATCACCCACCTCCTCCACGGGTTGTTTATGACTAATTCCCTTCCCTGCTGGAATGTGTCTCCTTTTCAGGTGGAATTTGTCTAATTTCAGCTTCCAGCCACCACATCTTGTTACACCTTTGATCGCCAGATTAAAGAGCTCTTGAGTCTCAAATAAATTCTCTTCTGCTGGGGACTCCCAGCCTTGTGCCAAGCAAGGATTCAAAGTGGGTTTCATTAAGCCTTTCATTAGAAAAGCGGGTGTTTGGCTTGGTGTCTTAAAATTTCACTGATTTTTATACCTCTTTCCTGGATTCTGTCCATGTTTTCATGGAAGTGTGACCCTGGAACTGGACCCTGAGCACACCCAGAGCTCTCCTTGCAGCAATGCATGGTCCCACAGAACTGGGGAGTTCTTTTCTTCAGGAACTTCCAGTTCAGGAGGTTCCATCTGCTTCCTTACACTTCCCTAATCCATGTTCAGCAGGGTGTGGATATCTTTGTTCCTGAAGTGTGGATCTTCATTGCATTGACCCAAAATTCAGGCTCCTGGAACAAATTCAGCCTCCAAGTGATTCATACTGCCCTGGCCACGTTTATCTTCCTGCTGGGCTTTGTATCCTCTTTAATTCTTATCTCTCCAGACTGTGCACTCCCCTTCAGGTCATGGATAAATACTCTTGGCTCTCCTCAGGAAAACCTGGCACTGATCTGATAATTTGGCCTGGAAACTGCTGAGGAGGATCCTCCCAGCCCTGAGGGACAGAGAATTCCCTACATCCCAACAGCACCTTGGAATGGTGGTTCAGCACTTTCCCCTGCCAGGACATCCCCCAGCCTCTGCCTGGACAAGGAGCAGTGGAGGGAACAGGCAGCAGAGCTGGAACAGATGGGATGATGGCTGTGTGTCCTGCTGGGGCAGGGATCTGAGGCTCTGCACCTGGAAGTGGCTCCCGGGCTCTGTGGGACAGCTGCAGGGTTTAATCACGATCCAGGAGAAGGTGGAGGCCTCAAGGCAGGGCAGGAGGGGCACACAAATGGGGCTGATGAGTTTGGCTGGAAAAGAATCGGCTCCATGGGAGTCAGCTGTTCCCAAGTTAAAGGGGAATGTAAACCTGGGCACAGCCTTGTGCCCCCGGCAGGAAGAGGAGGGTGAGGAGCACCAGCCCCACCCAGGGCTGGGTATCCAGGGGTTCTGTGTCCAGCCAGCAGCCAGGCAGGGACCTCCAGGGCAGCTCCAGAAGTGGGAAATCCCAGCAGCAGAGAATCAAATCTCTCCTTTAAGGGGAACACGAAACCTTTGTGTTTCTGGAAGTCCTCCTGTCTGTTTGGTGTCACGTTTCGGGATCCCTCCAGCATGGCAAGATGCAAAATGGTTTCTTCAGAAAACTCCTCTTTAATTACTTCTGTTGCTAAAGCAGCAGCTGAGCAGATCTCATTGCAGCAGCAGAAATAAAATGCAGCCCTGAAGAACCACTGAAACCTGGTGGGGTTTTGGAGAGGGTGGAGAAAAGCTTCTCTGGAAGTTCACATCAAAGTTCAGGAGGCAGCAGGCACCAACACAAGGGCAGGGCCATAAAGCATGAAGAGAAGGTTCTTCCGCATGGGGCAGGTCACGCACCAGGCCAAGGGCCCAGAGAAGGGGAGGCACCTTCATCTTTCACCTTTGAGATCTTCATCCTTCAATATCTTCATCCTCCAACACCTTCATCCTCCATCCTTCAATATTGTCACCCTTAATCCTTCAAGATATTCATCCTTCATCCTTCAACATCTTCATCCTTAATTTTTGAGATCTTCATCCTTTGAGATCTTCACCCTTCGTTATCTTCATCCTTTGATATCTTCATCCTTCGACATATTCATCCTTCACCTTTCAACATCTTTATCCTTCATCCTTCATCCTTCAACACCTTCATCCTTCACTCTTCAAGATCTTCATAATTTAACCTTCGAGATCTTCATCCTTGATCCTTCAAGACCTTCATCCTTCAACATGTTCATCCTTCTTCATCTTCATCCTTCATCCTTTGGTATCTTCATTCTTCATCCTTTGGTATCTTAATCCTTCATCCTTGATCCTTCTAGACCTTCATCCTTCCAAATCCAACTGCAATGCCTGGAGTAACCTGAGCTGAGCTTGGATCTGGCCCTGCTCAGAGCAGAAAGCAGCACTGGAGACATCCTGAGGGCTCCTGAACTCCAGAATTTTGTGATTCCCCTGCAGTTCCTGGAGCAGTTTTTTTTTTTTCCAGCAGTTTTGGAGCAGTGGCACCACGCAGACCAACAGTGCAAACTGAATTTCTCTGGGTGTTCATTACATATCCCTTCAGCAATGCTCAGATCCTGTCCTCCACAGGAAACAGACCGAAGGATGGACTCCAAACCATCCTGACTCCACTTGCTTCTCCAGTGCCTCCAAACTGCACACTCTGCAGTTTTTAAACTCATTCAAAAATGCAAACACCAAAATTGAGGCAGAAATGTTGTATTTCTGAGTGAAAAATCACAACCTCAAAGTTTTAATTTTTTTTTCTTCGCTCAGTCTTTTTGCCACTCCAAACCTCCCAGCTAAAGGTCGCTGTGTCACCTCAGCAGTGCCCAGAACAGCTGAGCAGCTCGGCTGCCCTCAGGAAGTACAGAAAGGAGCCTTGCAACAAAACCCTGGATCCCCAGAAGCTGAAGGCTTCCCTGGGATGGCTGCTGGGGGTGAAAGTTGTCATTGTTCTACCCCGGGGTCTGCGGCACTTTAGGTGAAAATGAGCATTTCAAGGCAGCCCCCCAGACAAAGCTCGTTCCCGATTCCAAACTGTTCCTGCAATGTAAAGATTAAAACAATAACATTTCAAGCCTGGGAGCTCCAAATGGAAGGAGCGGAGCGGGGAGGCTCGGCAGCAGCGCCGGGAACTCGCTAATGACGGCTGTAAATTGGATCAGAAGGATTCGCTCATTTTGGGAAGAGAGATGGAATAGCTGGGGCTATTCTCACTGGCACTAAACTCATTACGTTGTTTACACTGCACCTTCCTGCTCCACGCTGGAAATCGGACCTTGCCTGGGATATTCCAGGCAGGAAGAGCAGGGAGAAGTCAGAGATTTGCGGTGATGTTTGAGCCCTGCCATGGTTTATTTGGGGCTTTTTTATCTGGGGCTTGTTGGGAAAATCCTGGGTGCAGAGAAGGATGTTGGGGTGGTCAGTGCTGGGTGACAGAGCTGGGACAAAGGCTGATGGTAAAAGGAGGGGAAAGGCGTGTTGGATGTGAGATGTCACGGGGAGAGAAAATCCCAGGATTACTGAAGCTGGAAAGCCCTCCAGGATCATCAAGTCCAAGCTGTGACCCATCCCCACCCTGTCCCCAGCCCAGAGCCCTCAGTGCCACCCCAGGCATTCCTTGGATAAATCCAGGGATAGAGACTCCAAACCTCCCTGGACAGTTCCAATCCCTGAGCCCCCTTCCCATGGAGAAATTCCTGCTGCTGTCCACCCTGAGCCTCCCCTGGCCCAGCCTGAGGCCGTTCCCTCTCCTCCTGTCCCTGTCCCTGTTCCCAGAGCCTGACCCCCCCGGCTGTCCCCTCCTGTCAGGAGTTGTGCAGAGCCACAAGGTCCCCCCTGAGCCTCCTTTTCTCCAGGCTGTGCCCCATCCCAGCCTCGTGGAACCAGCCAGGCCTTCTCGGGGGCTGGCAGGGAGCTCTCCCTGCACAGCAGCACTTGGAATCCCTCTCTGCCTCCCTCAGCTCCAGCTTGGTGCTCTCCCAGTCCATCACCTTCTCCCCATTCCTCACCCTGCTGGGAGGTGGGAGCTGCCCCTTCACCTCCAGCAGGACCCACCCTCCTGGAGCTGCCTCTGTCACCTCACATTTCTGCCACCCCTTCTGTCCAAGCCTGCATGCCTGGGCAGGAATGTGGTGGCTTTCCAGCACTTGGACATGATCCCTGTGGGCCTGCAGTGCTCAGAGGAGGTGGGAGCACAGACTGAGGACACTGCAGGGGATGAGTGTCACCCAAAGGCCCTTTCCTGCCTGCCTCACAAAACCTGCAGAAAGGAGCTCTGGGATGGGCCAAGATGCCAAATGCTCCAAGTGCTTGCTCTGGGAAGCTCAGCCCATCTCATCAGGGCAGCGGAGAAGGGATTAAAGAACCCCTGACCATCACATCTGCATGAAGCTGGCTCTGTCCAGAAAGTCTCCAGTGGGTGAGCCCAGGAGCAGGGGCACATCTCGAGAGCAGACAAGAAAAACCTGCTGCCGTCATCAAACACAGCCCAGGCTTGGCTGAGTGCGGTGCAGTTCGCATGGATCTGTGCAGTATTTCCATTGATCTGTGCAGTATTTCCATGGATGTGTGCATTATCCATGGATCTGTGCAGTATTTCCATGGATCTGTGCATTATCCATGGATGTTGTGCCGTCTCTCTCCTCCTGCTGGTCCCCCCAGTGCTCCCAGCTCCCGTGGCCCATTCCAGCCCCATGCCTCCCTGCTGTGTGCAGTCCAGAATCTCAGCAGGGCCAGTCTGCTCCCAGGGAAGGCAAAGCTGTTCCCTGGATTTTGTGACTCTGGGAGAAAACATTCCTACCTTTTTCCCCACAGAGGAGGGACTCTGTGTGGGAGTAAACCACGCTGGAAGAAGGGGAATGGGATATCCTGGATGAGCCGCAGAGGCTCTCCCTCCATCCTCTGCACCCCCCGCTCCTGGAGAAGCTCCCTGGCCAACCTGTGGCTGCAGCCGCAGCTGTGAGCCCCCCACATGGATGAATTCCAAATTTCCCTGCTCCAAGCCCACGCTTCTCATCCGTGTCTCTGCCAGGCTTTCCTCAGGGTCGTGCTCGGGAGGGAAGATTTGCTCCCAGCCCCTGGCAGGGCCATATAACAAAATCAGCCTGCAAGGTTCCTTACTCATCTCATTATGCACACAGAGACCCCGGGCAGGCAAAGATAAAGCAAAATAAGAGAAAATTATTGCATCTCTTAAATCAGAATAAAATATCTGCAGGTGAAATCATTGCAGCAGCTCCCTGTGGAGTGGAAAGAGGCTTCAGCAGGTACCAGGGGCACCTCAGTGCCACCAGGAAGGTGAAGGAGCAGCCCAGGGGTGGCATCAGAAGAGCCCAGGGCTGTGGGCAGTGGCAACGTGGCCCCCGGGGGTGGTGGCAGTGGCTGTGGCACACAGGTGATGTTTTCAGGGAGGTGTGTGTGCCTCAGTTTCCCCCCAGCTGGCTGGGCTGGCAGCTCCTGCTCCCAGGGCAGCAGTTAAGGGGATCATGGATCATGTTTGTACACGGAGTTGAATTCCAGTGGCTGTGCCCATGTAAGTGCTGAGTGCTATTAACAACCACCAGCAGCTCCTTCCTGCCTTTGCCTCGGGCCATTCCAGCCCAGTGAAGCATCACCCGCAGCTACCTGGCAGTGCAGGGCTCGGGATCTGCTGGAAACCTGGAGCTGGGAGTGCAGACGAAGTGCCTGGCTTCATCCAGGCTGAGGGTGCGGGAGCTCAGGAGGTGGGAGAGACACCTGAGGGTGAAGGAAGCATTCCCCTGGAGGGGGGGACAGGCAGGGCTGGGCTGTGGAGACTCCAGAGGGTGAAGGAAACATCTCCCCATGAACTGGGACAGGCAGGGGATGGCAGATGTGACCCCCAGGCGTGGCTGGTTTGGGAGGATGTGGCCAATGTTGGTTTTGGTGCCCTGTGCCCCAAAGCTGGAGCTGTGCCCCACAGCTGTGCCAGATCCCCAGCCCTGTGTGGGCCGTGCCATCCCAGCCTCTCTCTCATCACCACCTCCATTCCCGCCCTTCCTCCCGGAGCTGGATCCTGCCTGGAGACAGATGATGTGCTGGGCAGCAACAGCAAAGTTTATTAAGTTGGGGTGGGAAGCTCTGGCAGGCTGGGTTCACAATTAGGCTCCCAAAGGCAAGATCATAAAGCATCCAGACACTTGGGATACGGGGCTGATTACCAGCATCCTTCATCATTAAATATTAACACCCAGGCTGCTTAAAGGCCAGTGAAAGAATTATAGAATTTAATACCTATCACGCTCTATCAATAGGCCGGGAGAAATATGGGCCTTGCGCCTGTGTGGGTTTTTTTTCAGACCTCAGAGTAAACTGGAAGTCTGGTAAAATTAAACAGCACAATTCTTGCTTGGGAGCCACTGGGAATTGCAAACAGGGAGCACCAGGGATCAACCATGTTTGATATGCTGGGGGAGCGAGCTCATTAAAACACAGGCGCTGGGACCAGAAGGAGAGGAAATTAAAGCATAATTTAAGAAAAGAAACCCATCTACGGAGCGTGGCTGCAGCCCCCAGTGCTCCCCGGCGTGCCTGGCTGCTCCCAGTGACCCCAGGCAGCCCCAGACTGGTGGGGTGGGCTAAGAGGGTTTGTACAGACCCCTGACATGCTCCCAGTGACCCCAACCAGATCCAGACTGGTGGGATGGGTTAAAGGAGGTTTAGACCCAGCCCTACAGACCCCTGACTCTGCTCCCAGGGACCCCAGTCAGCTCCAGACTGGTGGGATGGATTAAAGGAGGGTTTGTCCCCAACCCTACAAACCTCTGGCTGTGCTGGGACAGATCCATGAAATCCTTCCCAGTGGCCACATTCCCCTTTTCCAGCCCATGCACGTGGGATGTAACTGCCAGGACACGACTGAAGCTTCCCACCACTGCTCACAAATCCTTTCTATGGAGCAGAAAGCTGGGAAAACCCTGCAAGTCTCTAAAAAGCTGATGCTTGTGACAGGATTTCTTTTTCTTCCTTGTCTTAAAATATTTGGCTCAGTTGTGGTAGGAAAAGTGTTGGGGTTGTGTGGCCCTTTTGGGATGGGAGACAGAATCCACGATGGAAACACTGGAGGGGACAGGCTGCTGGGACTGTCCCATGAGTGGCAAAGGCTCTGTTCCCAGAGCTCCAAACCCATCCCAGAGCTCCAAACCCACCATCCCAGAGCTCCAAACCCACCATCCCAAAGCTCCAAACTCACCATCCCCAGAGCTCCAAACCCACCATCCCAGAGCTCCAAACCCATCCCAGAGCTCCAAACCCACCACCCCCAGAGCTCCAAACCCACCATCTCAAAGGACTGAAATATGACTCAGAAAGTGCAAAATTCCTTCAGCTGCAGAAGAAAATCCACAGCACGGCTGAGGCTGTGATCCCCCAGCTGCTCCTGGGATCTCACTGCTCTCTCCAGGGACACTCCTGGGCTGCTTTGGAGCCAAGTCTGACCCCAGCACACAAAGCAGCTCAATGAACCCCTGAGCGTGGCCAGGCTGGGATTTTCCATGATTTCCCATGCTTTTCCGTGTTTTTCCATGCTTTCTGCATGCATACACCTGGAAAGACAGCACTTGAGCTGTCCGAGCCCGGGGCTGACAGGGACTGGAGCTGTGCCACCTGCGTGGGACGCAGAGCCTGGCAAAGGGCTCGGGCACAGGGAGTTCATGTGGAAAAGCACAGGAATCCGCAGCCAGGTCTCCTTTATCCCTGCAGAAACCTCTCCCCTGCCCTCCTTTTCACGCCACCGCTGTCACCTCCGCTTTTCCCTCTCTCCTCCCGACTCTTTGCCCCCGGGGCCCGGTGGCACCGCTGCCCCGCACCCGCCCTGTGCCGCTGCCGCTGCCGCAGCCCCCGGCGCTCCCCGCTCCCCACGCGACCCCAAATCAGGGAACAAACCTCTTCCAGAGCCAGCGAGGCAGATCCAGACGTGCCCGGCCCTGGGGAGGCTGATTGAAATAACTAATTGTGTTCTCACAGCCGTTCGCTGCGCGAGAATGAGAGCGGGTCCCACTCCGTACTTCCTAATGAATCCCGCTCAACGCTTCCTAATGATTTGGTTAAGGGAATTCGCGCTGTCTCCAGGCCGTGGAGCCCATGCAGCCCAGCCCAGCTGCTGGGGAAGCTTTGGATGCTCTCCCACATTCACCTTTCCCTGCTGCCATGCAGGATTTTGAACATTTCCCATCACGGCGGCTCCAATTCCATCTCCTGCTGCCATCCCAAACAATCCCCTTCTCCCTGTTTGTCCTATTTACATGCACACAGATGGTTTTCAGTTTTTCCCTCTTTTTTGATCATCTCTGAGGGGATTTCCACAAGGCAGATCTCTCCACAGCCCAGCACTCACTGAGGCTGGAGCTCTGCGTTCCCATCCCACATTCCCACGCCCCACGAGTGCTCTGATCCCACAAAAACTGCTGGATCCAACACCTGCCCTGCTGCAGGAGGTTCTTCCAAGCGCAGGAGCTCTGCCTATCAATACCAGCATTGCTGAGGAGGAGTTTGAGGCAGATTTGGATGAAATCATCCGCTTTAATTGTTATTTTTGAAGCCAGTCACTCCACGGTGATTTTTCCTTCCAAATTCCATTGTTTATTCCCTCTTGCTCCATTATCTCTTAGCTGGGGGCAGATTGAGGGTTTTTCTCCCTGGCTGTTATTTTCCAGTGGCTCAGGTCATCTTAACTTATGGGAGTTGCTAAAATCATGTTTCTTCCTCCAGCTCCATTTTAATTCCCACCCTTGACTTTTCCCAGTGTTTTATTCTTCTCCAGTGCACGTCTCTTTCCCCAGGGAATTGCCAGCGTGGCAATAAATCACTGCTAATTCTCCTCCCTGCTCCTCACACCTCTTCTTTAAACAAATTTAATTTTTCACACATTCATTTTTGCGCTGTTTATGAGGCACGCTTTGCGTTTTAAAATATTTGGGTTTTTTTTCCAGTCACGCCATTTTTCCCACTTGGAATGAAGCATCCCAAGGACTTCAAGCTGACATTACTTTCACCCCCTCCCTGCTCTATTGCAGTGGTTTTCTTTGAGCTGCTTTCACAAAACACCCCTTTATTTTTGTCCAGCACACCCCTGGCTGCACCAATACCTTCCAGCACAGCTCCTCTGCTCGCTATTCTTTCCCCACAAGCCTTAAGAAATCCTGAGCCGCCTCCTGCTATTCCATTTTGAGTGGAAGTTTTGTCATCCTCGGCTCCTCGAGTGCCAGCACTGAAGCCCCTCTGTCTGGAGCTTTTCTCCCTGCCTCTCTCACTCGCTGCAGGTCTCTCTGTTTTGACTCAATTTTGGGCATTTTCACGATTCCTCTGGGAGCTGTGGCTCTCCTGGATTTTAATATCCCACCCAGGACAACATTCCCATTAGTTTTATTGCCTCTACTACTCTGATTAATTTACTACAGGCAGAACGAGTGGCTCCACACAGGTCTGGCACATCCCTGCTCCAAGCTGTTTATTCCAAGGTATCCAATGCAGGCAGTAATTGCACACAGAGGCTGTGCCTGCATGCTGCAACACCAGGGCAGGCTCAGGTTGGATATCAGGAAATATTTCTTGACTGGAAGAGTGGGCAAGCTTTGGAATGGGCTCCCAGTGGGGGGGAAGTGGGGGGGTCACAAGCCTGGGAAATGTTGGCCAAAAAATGAATAGAGGTGGGATTAGTGTGATGGATTTGTGGATGAGTGAAAGGGTGGACCTGATGATCTTGCAGGGCTTTGCCAGCCTCAGCGATTCCGTGATTGGGAAGAGCATTCCTAGCAGGTCAGGGCTGATCCTGTCCCTATGCCCAGCCCTGGGAGCACCTCTGGGGTGCTGTGTCCAGCTCTGGATCCTCAGCACAGCAGGGACAGGAGCTCCTGGAGCTGAGGAAGGGCCTGGAGCATCTCCATGCCCAGGAAAGGCTGAGGGAGCTGGGGCTGCTCAGCCTGGAGAGGAGCCCCAGTGAGAGGGGCCCTCAGCCCTGGGTGTCCCTGGGTGTCCCTGGGTGTCCCTGTCTGTCCCTGGGTGTCCCTGTGTGTCCCTGTCTGTCCCTGTGT
Source organism: Prinia subflava (assembly GCF_021018805.1). Lineage (NCBI taxonomy): Eukaryota > Metazoa > Chordata > Aves > Passeriformes > Cisticolidae > Prinia > Prinia subflava. The sequence continues at coordinate 1,636,657 of NC_086262.1, read as the reverse complement.
CTGTCCCTGTGTCTGTCCCTGTCTGTCCCTGTCTGTCCCTGTGTCTGTCCCTGTGTCTGTCCCTGTGTGCAGGGAGGGCAGAGCAGCCCCAGGCTCTGCTCCAGCCCCAGGCTCTGGTCCAGGCCTAGCAATGGCCCCAGAGCCAAGGGCAGGGACTGAGCCCAGGAGCTGCCCCTGCACAGGAGGCACAACTTCTGCCCTGGGCAGTGCCAGCCCTGAGCAGATTGTGCACAGAGGCTGTGGAGTGTCCCTCCCTGGGACACTGCAGATCTTCCTGTGCCCTGAGCTCTGGGACGGCCCTGCTGGAGCAGGGAGGTGGCTCCAGGTGAGCCCCTCCCAAACTGAACCTCCCCAAACGGATTTCAGGGATTGAAGGAATTCCTGATGCTCCCGGCTCAGTCCTTGTGTCTCCTTCCAGCACTGCAGCTCCTCCAGCCCTGGTGAATGAAAGCTCTGGGCAGCATTTGGGCACCTTAAACCATTCAGAGTCACCCCAAATTGTCCCGTTGTGATGAAGACATCCAAGGAAATGCTCCAGGCGCGATAATTTAGGAGCAGTGGAGCCAGGCAGATTTGTACTGGCAGCAGGAATTGGGGGAAATCCCACTCTGAACAATCCTGTGCTGCCGTATCTCCCGGCAACATTCCCCAAAAACTGGGGCCCAAGGTGAAGGGGTGCCAAAGGAGACATTCCAGAAAGGGCCCTTCCATTTCTACAAGGGAAAAAGAAATGTATGCAGTCAAAGATTAAATGGCAGCTTGAAGAGGCATTCAGCCACACTTCAAGGAACAGCTCCAATATAGAAAACAAGAAAAGAACATTTCTGAGAACTTCAATTAAGTACAAGGTAACTTGGAATCATTCCCATCCGTTCCTTAAATTTTCCAGACTATCTTTTCTCCTTTAATTTACGCACGGCTCTCAGAAAGGCTTTGCTACATCAAAGATACTTTTTGTCTCCTTTGTTCAAATGGATAAATTTGCCTACAAAAATTAGAAATATCATCAACAGTGGAAAATAATTTATTTGTAAAAGGAACTAACTTTTGTTTGAACTAGAGCTGGGAATTGAGATAATGTCTATGAATATGTGGAATGAATAGATGGAAGTATCTGAATTTATGGAAATACATGAATTCTCCTTTGCTGATAGAAAATTACAGTCAGGGCCCATCGCAAGGCAAATTAATATTCAACATAATCTCATTCCCACACAGGAGCCCAAAGAGACAATTGATCTTGTTTGCACTGAAATCAATGGAAGAACTCCCCGAGTTTGGCTTCCAGGGAGGAGCGGAGGCAGCGGGACACCTGAGCTGCTGCCCCCCACACGCTCCCGGGCGGGGCTGGAACCAGCGAGCCCAGCCAGGGCTGGTTTGTTCTGCTCCAAGTCCCAAAGCTCCGGGGAGCAGCGGGAATGATGTGCTCGCCCCCAGGTCACTTTGGAGCTGTGTTTTCCATGCCCCTCTCAGGGAATGAGTTCTCCTCCATCAAGGCTTCCAGGAGAGGCTCAGCCCTGGCAGGAGCAATATGGGCTCCACCAGACCTTATTTTTCATTTCTCTTTCAAATGCATTGATTTTTTAATCTGCTTGACTCCGAGGAGGAGCTGTGGCACCTCTTTTACATGCCAAGGCTGCCTCAGGAGTTGGAATAACTCGGAGCTCTGGATGTTGAGCTGGAGCTGGGCTGGTCCTGCCAGCTCAATGTCCCCAGCGTGTGCTGAGGACAGGGGAATGTGGCATCTCTCAGCCTCCTGGGACAGCTGGGAGCTTCAGCTTGGGTCAGAATCCTTGGACACACATTGGGAATGATCATTCCCCCACCAGGGGAATCCTGCTGATTTATTAATGATTAAAATCCAACCAGTGTTGGAGTGTCCAAGTCAGCCACACTAAATGCAGACAGCTCTTTTCCCTGGAGTGAGAGCAATCTCCACAGCTCCCAGCAGATCCCAGACTGTGGAACCCAGAGGAAAAACCGGGACAAAAATTCCACTTTGGCGTGGTGGAGGGTTCCACCTGCTTAGAGGCACAGCACAGAGCAGGGCTGTTCTGATGGGGACAAACCCATTTAGGAACCACTTGCACTGACCCAGAAATCCCAACCACACAATGCCAGGCACTGCAAGCTCCCAGCAGGCTCTGATCCTGCTTCTCCTGCCTCTGATCCTGCTTCTCCTGCCTCTGATCCTGCTTCTCCTGCCTCTGATCCTGCTTCTCCTGCCTCTCATCCCTGTGGAACACGCTGGGCTTTGTGCAGGAAGGACCTGCTGCTGGCAGAGCTTTCTTCCCGTGGCTGAGGGGCTCGGGAGGGGGCAGGAATCTCAGGAAGGGTACAACAAAGTAGAGCAGTGGCAGGGAAAAATAGGAAAATTTGATATGCCAGGCTCAGAGAAAAGCAGGCTGGAATAAGGCACTGAAATAATGGCAGCTTCTTGAGTAGGTTTAATTTTGGGATGAAATTCCTCCCTGGGAGGGTGGGCAGGCCCTGGCACAGGGTGCCCAGAGCAGCTGTGGCTGCCCCTGGATCCCTGGCAGTGCCCAAGGACACTGGATGGGGCTTGGAGCAGCCTGGGACAGTGGGAGGTGTCCCTGTCCATGGCAAGGAGTGGGACAAGATGAGATTTAAGGTTTTTTCCAACCTAAACCAATCCATGATTCCATGATTCCCCCAGCACTGCCAATCCCACCACCAGCCCGTGTCCTCTTTTCCTGGTGGTGGGAGGCAGAAAATAGGACATCAGCTCTCTTTAAAAAGGGCAGAAGGAGCTGGAGACAGGGAATGTGCTTTCCATGGCAGGCAAATCCAAAGGAATTGTGATAAACTCGGGAATTACAGGAGCCCAGCTAGATGTGGATATTCTGGGAGGAATCAGCACAGCTTCTCCAGGGGAAATCACATCCCACAAATCTATATTTCTTTGGAGGTGGCAACACCGGTCCAGGCAAGAATTTGCTGAATTTTCCAAAAATGCTTCTCAAAATCCTCACAAAAGGCACTTGGAAACACTGAGATTTTCAGGAATATGAATGGAAGCCCCTCCATGGATTTAAGAGTGATCAAAACCATGACACCGAGGGAAGGATTACTGATTTGTGCTCCAAAGCAGCCACGGGAATCCTTGGAGGCCTGTCCTGGGATCTGCACTGTGGAACACTCCTCAATGATCTGGAAAAGTGGGGAATGATGAAGTGACAGTGTTTGCCTATGCGACAAAATTATTCAGGATCATGAAATCCAACAGTGACAGTGAAAAGCTCAGGAGGATCCGCTGAGAATGAGTTCCTGACAATAAAACAGGAGGTGAAATTCAGTGTAAATACATGGAAGGTTATGGCAGGGAAGGGGAAAAAAATGCAGAGTGGGAATGGAGTTTAAACAACGATTAACTCTGAATGAGCTGCCCCTGCTCATCCCGGAGTGTCCTGGGAGTGCTGCTCCAGCTGTGCCTGGCCACAAAGCCAGGGGGAAGTCTGGGGCCACTTGAGACAGAGAGCAGGGCAGGAATTGTCCCCAGAGCCAGCAGGGACATCCATGGGCCCTCTGTGTTTTGAGGCCTGGGTGTGTGGCTGATCCTGGGTCTCATAAAGGACACAACAGGAAAAGGAAAAAACGGGAACAGGATGACACAGGGATATTAAAGATTGAACAGACTGAGCTGATCCAGCTGGGATGGGCCATGGAAATCTGTCCTGGTGTACTGGGGACAGAAAATGGGAATTGGTGATGTTCCCTTTCTGGCATTGCAACAAGGAACCAAAGCACAGGGAAGCAGATTGAGAATGGAGGAGCAGAACCTTTTCACACCTTCCAGGGCCTAAACGGGCTCCAGGAGAGCTGCAGAGGGACTGGGGATGGAGGGACAATTCCCAGAGAATGGCTTCCCACTGCCACAGGGCAGGGATGGATGGGATATTGGGCAGGAATTGTTCCCTGTGAGGGTGGGCAGGCCCTGGCACAGGGTGCCCAGAGCAGCTGTGGCTGCCCCTGGATCCCTGGCAGTGCCCAAGGCCAGGCTGGACATTGGGGCTTGGGGCAGCCTGGGATGGTGGAAGGTGTCCCTGCCTATGGCAGGGGTGGAATGAGGTGAAATTTAAGGTCCTTTGCAACCCAAACCATTTTACAAATCCACTTTCTGGTCACTCTGCCTGAAATGAGGCTTCAAGCCCAGGGATGCAGCTCAAAGGCTCTTGGTGTTTCCCAGCCAAAGCAAAGCAGAATCCTTCCCCAGAGTGCTGCCATTCCCAACCTGATCCCAGGGCAGAGAGGCAGCTGGGGAGCACAGCCAAGGAAATCTTCACTGTTCTCCTGTGAGGGAGGCAAAGAGGAAAAGATTAATTTTTTTTTAATCTAAAGACCGGAATTATTCAAACACCAACGTGCTGCAGGAGACCAAAACTCAGAGGAGGAGATGAAAGGATGAACTGCAGAGCATCGAGAGGATGCACAGTGAGAGGCCAGCTCTGCTGCCCCATCTCTGGGGCATCCTCCTGCCAATCCTGCTGAATTCCAAAGGTTCCTTTCCTTCTGGAATGCCGAGGTACCACTCATTTCCCCCCTGCCTCGCTCTCCTGTACACACTGTTTAATCCCTTCCTTTCTTCTTTATTTTTATGTTCTGGGGAGACACAATCAGGGATGATCATCAGAGGGAGAGACCCAAACCTCACATCGTGTTGAGGAACCTGCTCGGAGAAGAAAGAAGATTTTGAGTGAAGGCAATGCTCACCAGCGAGGCTCCACATCAAAAGGATGTTTTTCCAGGGACTAAAGAGCGGGATTCATTCTCCATCCGGGCCCAGATTCGCACTGACACCGGGAAGACTTTCAGGCAGCCACACTTTGTTTACTTAAAAGCTCGGAGGAAGGGAAAATGTCACAAGCGCTCATGTAGAGCTGCGTGTGCCCCAGTCGGACACCTCCAGCACGGCTCTTTGTACAAGCAAAACCCTCCCCGCGGGCCGGGAGTGCGGCACGAATCATCTGCCCAATCATTTACGGAGATGAATAATTCATGGCCAGGCAAATGTGTTCACAAGCAATTCCTGGGAAGGGCTGGGAGCCGTTCAAGGGATGGAGACGCTGCTGCTGCTGCGAACCTGAGCGGGCTTTCCTTGGATCCCCGGAGCTCCAGCCCTCCGAACATCCCTGCCTGTCCCCTCCCGGGCTCTGCCCCTCCCTGGCCCGACAGTGGAACCCCAGTGTCTCCCTTAAGGGCTCATTCAAAATCACTTCATGGGACTCATTTCATTTAATTTTGGTTCCCTTCTTCGGGCTGACAGTGCAGGTGCAGAACTGCTTTGCTGAAGCTGCACAGCTCACACAGATGTGGCTCAATCCCTCCAAATATCCCCGTCCTGAGCTCTTTGTCCACTTCCTTCCTTCCTTCCCTCCCTCCTTCCCTCCCTCCTTCCCTCCCTCCTTCCCTCCCTCCTTCCTTCCTTCCTTCCTTCCTTCCTTCCTTCCTTCCTTCCTTCCTTCCTTCCTTCCTTCCTTCCTTCCTTCCTTCCTTCCTTCCTTCCTTCCTTCCTTCCTTCCTTCCTTCCTTCCTTCCTTCCTTCCTTCCTTCCTTCCTTCCTTCCTTCCTTCCTTCCTTCCTTCCTTCCTTCCTTCCTTCCTTCCTTCCTTCCTTCCTTCCTTCCTTCCTTCCTTCCTTCCTTCCTTCCTTCCTTCCTTCCTTCCTTCCTTCCTTCCTTCCTTCCTTCCTTCCTTCCTTCCTTCCTTCCTTCCTTCCTTCCTTCCTTCCTTCCTTCCTTCCTTCCCTCCCTCCTTCCCTCCCTCCTTCCCTCCCTCCTTCCCTCCTTCCCTCCCTCCGTTCTCTGGGCAACCCTTTTTGGGGAAAAATATTTGGGTTTTTTCAGGATCAGGCACAGCAGAACAAGCCCAGTTCTCTTTAGCCTTGCATGAGACGCAAAATCTAAGGAGGAGCAACAGCTTTCCTATAAATATCTATAAATATCTATAAGTATATGACAGGATTCCTTTAAATCTAAATATCCTATATATTTGTCCTCCGAAATATTTGCTGCACAGCCTCAAGTGATGCATGCTCAGCTATCCATCCTGGTTTCCAGGACCTCCTTCCAGGCTGATCAATCTTTCGAGAAAGTGTTTCCAGGAGAAGTGTGTTCCTCCTGCTGCTGCCCAGATCCCCAGGAAATAACCATCTCTGCAAATCCAAGCTGCTTTTCTGCCGAGAAAATTCATGGAGGGGTCTGGGAGTTTTCAGCCCAGTCCCACCCGTGGGTTTCAAGAGGACATTCCCCCTTTTCCCTGCCCTGTGGGAATGATCCTCACCAGTTCAGGAGCTGCTCTGGTCCTGCTGCCCATGAGCAAATTCTCCTTCCGTGTCCCCTCCTTGCTGCTCGCACTCCCTAATTACCCTGAGCGCTGATGAAATATGATTACATTTTTCTCTTCATTAAGCATGATATCGAATCATAACTCACATGTATCAAATTGTTTTATTCCTTTTCTCCCTGTTTGCTTTGGAATTCTTCCCTGCTCCTGACAATGTGGGTTTAGCCCTGCTTGTGCTGCTGAGCCCGGCAGCCACCAGGACCCTGCAATTTTAATGATCCAATCCGACGGCGAGCAGGCTTTAATTTAAACTTTTATTAACGACCGCTTTCCACCCTCAAAGACTATATTAAAATTGCTTAATGGAATTGCAGATTATGAATGCCCCACTGCAAGGCCCACTCGTGCCGGCGTGCGGCACCCCTTTGGAATTCAGAGCAATCCTATTAACTCCTCTTTATGTTTTGGAGAGGTCATTCTGACTGCAGCTTTTTGTGTACTTCCCCCCGGAGATAGCGCTGCCACAATCTCAGCGTTTGAAAGAAGAGAGTTTTACCAAAGATCACGTCTTTCACATTCATTATCCTTCCACAGGCAGCTAAAAATTTAATTTCTTTGGCTTATTGCATGGGTTTTTTGGGGGTGGGTCTGCTGGGGGGGATGGAAATAAATTCCTGGGGCAGCATCAGTGGGTGACAGGAACGACAGAGCCACCCCAAGAACTGTTGCAAGAAGAGAGGAGAAGAGGGAGGAGGATGCAGGGATTCATTCACAGGTGTAAAACTGCAGGATCAGGACAACCTCTGGAAGTGTGAAGCCCTTTGCCGCCGCTTTTCACACCCCCTGTTAGTCCTGGCTCTGTTAGGCCGGGCTTTAATGGACGTCTCTTCTTTTCAAAGTGCCGTGAAGGGGATCCCCCACCCCGTTCTTTATTTTATTTAGGGACTCGGCACTCCCCAAACTCCCCCCGAAGCCCAGCACGGGTGATTGTTTGCCTCAGGAAATGCCCTATTAATCATTTGTTGTATAGATTTAATTCCTCGCCGTTCTTCCCTCTTTATTTGCTGTTGTTATTGTTCCTTTCTGCCGCTCCAACGCTTCAGCCCCGCCGTGAAAAGGCAGAAACAAGCTCAGGTTCTCAAGGAAGAGAACAATCCAGCAGCTCTTGGCCGCACAATGGGAATCGTGGGAGCAGCTGCCTCCGCTCTGAATATGGCTGGTCCCAAAGGCCTGACCAGGGGACAGAAAAGGCACTTATTCCCAGGGAAGAGAGGGAGGTGAAGGACACAGAGGGGGGTTCTGAGGGGGAATTTCTCCATTTGAGTTGTTTACACTCAAGCTGCTCCTCTGGTCTCTATTTCCAGGGTGTTGGGTGTGACCCACCTGATGCATTTGAAATATCAGACCCAGGACAAAGCAACCCAGCTGTGACTCCATTTCTGCCCTAAAATAACCTGAGGGGTTGAGCAGGGCACAGCAGAGAGCTCTAAGGTCGGGGGAAATGTACTTCCCTCTCTGCAGACAGTGCCAGGGGCAGACCCCCAGGAAAAGGATTTCCCAACTGGCAGGTGAACGGAGCTGCCCCAGTCCCTGCAAAGGGTAAACACCTGGGAGCCAGACAAGCCCTGTAGAGCAGATTTATAGGATTTGTGCTGTGCACACCTCCTGATGGGCTGGGACAACCCGTGGTGCAGCACAATCAGGGCTTGGGGTGGCTTTTCCCTGTCCCCACCTCTCCACCTCCAAGGAACAGCACAAGACCCTTTTTCTCCTGCAATCCTGCCCAATCCCAACCCTGGTGCAGGGTGAGGACTCCCAGCCCACCTGTGACTGGGATGAGTTTCCCAGGACTGAGGGAATGCTCACATTGCTCAGGGTGGGATTTTCCCATCCCTGAGTCCTGCCCAAACCCTGCTCCTCACAAAGTGACACCGACCTTCCTCTGCCTGGATATTTGCCATGGGAACGTGCAGCCAAGGAAGTGTGGAATTGTAGAGAAAACTCACCTGGACCTGCCTGGATTCTATAAAGAAAGGCTGAGGGAATTGGGATTGTTCCCCTGCAGAGGAGAAGCTTTGGGGTGAGCTCAGGGTGGCCTTGCAGGGCCTGAAGGAGCTGCAGGAACATGGAGAGAGACAACTGCCAAGGGCTGGAGGGACAGGACACAGGGAATGGCTTCCCACTGCCAGAGGGCAGGGATGGATGGGAGATTGGGCAGGAATTGTTCCCTGGGAGGGTGGGGAGGCCCTGGCACAGGGTGCCCAGAGCAGCTGTGGCTGCCCCTGGATCCCTGGCAGTGCCCAAGGCCAGGCTGGACACTGGGCCTTGGAGCAGCCTGGGATGGTGGGAGGTGTCCCTGCCATGGCAGGGGTGGGATTGGATGAGCTTTAAGATCCCATCCAAGCAAAACCAGTCCATGATTCTGGGATGATCCCGATGCTCCATGAGCTGAAATCAGTGACCTGGGACTCCCCACGCTGGGATGCATCAGGCACTCCTGGCTCTCCATGACCCAAGGTCCTGGGAGCTGTTTCCTGCTCCATCCCTGCTGGATCCATCCCATTCCCACCCTGTGACCTTGCCCTGATGAGGCTGGCAGGAAACGAGGGCGTCTGCCCTGGCTCAGCATTCCCAGCTCATTTAACCCCCACACCCCCCAGGATCCATTAAATGGGAATATTTGTTCCATTTGCTGCCTCCTCCCCCCGAGCAGGGCCTGGAAACAGGAGTGGGATTGGAGTGAAGCTGGCAGAACAGCGAACACGGGGCTCAGAATTTATCTTTTGTGAATATTTGTGTGTTAAAGTTACAGATCTGCTTTTTCCCCGTTTGCAATAGCTCTGCTCAAATATTTGTGGAGCCCAAACGCGGCCTAATTGAAATTCACTCGAATTCAAATTAATATTCATGATTTTTTTTCCTCTCTCCTGCCTTCCACTCTTCACTCGGCTCTGAAGGGAAGCAGCTCCCTGCTGTGGAGGGGACAGCTGGAAGCTGGGATGCTCCTGGGAGGGTGAAAACTTTGGCAATCCACATGGAATTTCTGGAGGCAGCCGCACGCTGGATGTCAGGATTGACAGGAGGGTTTGGAGCCTGTCAGGGAGTGCTGGAATTTCACAGCCCCTCCCTCTGCATCGCTGCTCACTCCACCTGCTCCTTGTCCTTGGATCCAGCTCCATCCTGCCCTTCCCCAGCAGCATCCCTAAAAATTCCCCCTGTGCCACCAGCACAGAGCTGGAACTTCTCCTGGAGGGAAGGGCAGAGGTTTGGGGCTCTCTGGAAGTGCAGAGGGATTTTGGGGATGGGTCTTGTTTGGAGCTGGCTGAGACCTCAAACCTCAATTGTGTGATTTCTACCAGAGGTGAGCAGAGTGTGATGAAGCCCCACATCCCTAAAAAACATCCTTTTCCCACACCCTTCCCACTTCTCCCTGTCTAGCCAGCCTGCTGCTCCCTGTCTGCCAGCAAGGAAATCTTGCAGGGGGAGATCAGAGCAGCCTGGCACAGCCAAGCCTCCCCCAGTCACCCAGGAAACACAGGACATTTTTCTTCTTCTCAGGAAAACATGGAAATTACATTGGAAGCACTGCGTGGATGCAGCTCTGCCCAGATAAACTCACAGGCTGTCAGTTTGCAGATGTTCCTGGCTGCTGGAACATCCTTTCTCAGGCTTTTCCCAGCATCCCAGGGATTCTGGAAGCGCTTTCCATCCAGTGTTTATGGGCCCCAGTTAAGTGCTAGGATAGAAATGTTATAAACTCCGTATTTAGCAGGGAAAATCCAGGAATGGGGAAAACTACCCAGGGCACTGCAATGTCTGACAGGGCCTAGGAAGGAATTCTTGGCTAAGAGAGAATTCAGGGTTTCCTGGGGCTGCCTCTGGGTCCCTGGAAGTGTCCAAGGCCAGGCTGGACAGGGCTGGAAGCAGCCTGGGACAGTGGGAGGTGTCCCTGCCATGGCAGGGGTGGAACAAAACAACCTCTGAGATCCCTCTGAACCCAAACCACCCCGGGATTCCTCAGTTTCGAAATACAAGCCCAGGGTAAAACAACCCTTGTTTATTCTTGTCCTTCCTACCTAACCACAGGCTTCTAAGTCTTTTTCCTGGTTTCCCCTTACTCATTTCTAGCTCCACAGGAGAATTTCACGGCAAACATTTCACTTTGCCCCTTCCTGAAAGCAGCTCCTGCTTCTGTAGCATCAAATTGTGTTGAGGGGTGAACACCCTCCAGGTCAGACCTCCAGGAGCACACACACACTGCCAGGAGCACCCAAAGGAGAGTCCCTCCCTGGTTTTATGTCCTTTCCTCTCACATTGATAGATCTAGGCTTGCATTTTTGACCAAATCCTGGAGGATTATAATGCCCCCCTGTCAAGTGCCCATTTCTCCCCTAAAAACAGCCTGAAGGGTTCAGTGGGGCACTGCAGACCATCCCAGGTGGATTTTCCCAAAGATGGGCTTTCATTTAATTTCATTTCCCATTTGATTTTTCATCTTTTTAGGCCTCATGGCCAGAAATCCTGAAGGAAATGGGGGCAGGAAGATCAGGCAGCCCGTTTGCTCCTCAGGTGTGGGAGCAGCAGCAGATCCAAGGTCTTTGCAGGACAGAGAGTTTATGACTCCCAAGCCATCTCCCTTCCCTGCCTCGGCCAGAACAACTGGAGCCAAATTTATCTCTCCTCTAAATACCAGCGGAGCTGAGCAGGGATTTTTAAAAGTCACCCAAGTGCTCCAGCCCTCCTGGTGCCTCGGTGGCATTTTCAGCCCACAAATCACTGGCAGGGTGTCCCAAGCCCCGGGTTTGCATTTCCATTCCGTGCTGGAGATCACAGCAATGCCCTCAGGCTGGAAAACTCCACACGAAACCCAGTGCAAAGGACAGCAAGGGATGCCCAGGGTTTGGGAAATATCCTTTATTTTAGGGCTGGGATTTTATATCAAGGTTTCTCCTGGAAATCATTATCTAGAGCAGAGCTGGGCTGCAGCTGAAGGGTTCCTTGAAGGCAGGAAATTCTCCTGGCAACAAAAGCTGTGCAGGACCTCTAAAATAAGGGGTGTGATCACCAAAGAAACCTCCTTTGAACTCCTCAGGGGTCTGAACCTCAGGCTCAGTGGTGTCAGTGCTGTGGGGAAGAGTCCCAAGCTGGAAAGGTGTGTCCAGGGGAGAGAAATCACCTGGAATCTGGGATACCTCTCCAGCCAAGTGTGTCTGGGCTTCCTCTGTGGAAGAGATCTCTGGAGGGAGATCCTACACCTGTGGAGTAATCCAGGCTGGGAGAGAATGCCCTGTCCTGACCCCATCCTACTTTTCTTAGGGGCAGAGTGGAAAAAAATATAACTGTAGGAACAACAAGCTGGTTTCTAGGGATCAGACTTGAGGGAAATGGAATAACTCCATGTTCTGCACCATAAGAGAGGAGCACAAAGGGTTGAGCACACACTGTCTCCAATCTGAATCTCTTTTCTGCCTCAGTACCTTTTCTATCTCTCCACTTTAGCTGCTCTGCTGTCTCCTCTGGGGAGCTTCCCACAGAAGCACCAGGAAGGAGCTGCAAAACCCAGGCAGCTCCTGGGCTGCTGCCACCACATCTCCATCACCCTGAGGGCCTGAAAAGGGTTTGCACGAGGGCCTGGAGTGATGGGACAAAGAGGAAGGGATTTAGGGTGAAAGAGGAGAGTCTAAATGGGATCCTGGGGAGGAATTCTTCCCTGTGAGGATGGAGAGGCCCCAGCGTGCCCAGAGAAGCGTCCAAGGCCAGCTGGAGCAGCCTGGGACAGTGGGAGGTGTCCCTGCCCATGGCAGGGGTGGAACTGGATGGGATTTAAGGTCCCTTCCACCCAAACCATTCTGGAATTCTACAAAATGTGATAAAAGGAGCTGGTAAGGAGCAGTCCAAGGTGAGATGGATCCCTCGTGTTTCCCTCAGCATCCTGAGGGTGGGTCACAGCCAGCAGGAGCTTCACCCTCCTGAACACTGACCACAGCTCCCATGGCTGGCACCTCCCAAGGCTCTCCAGACAGCTCTTCCTGGATTTCCCGTGTCCCTTTGACAGCCATGGGGATTCCTGCTGCCCTCCCGCCCTCTGATCCCGCTCGAGCTCTTCCAGTGGGATGAGCGCTCCCAGCTCACCCAGCAGCTCAGCCTCTGCATTATTAGGTTTCCTCAGCCCCTCAATGTCCCATGCAGGCCTAGGCACTCAATATTCTTTAAATTCCCTATTTGCACCAGCACCTCTTCATTTGATCCCTTAATCTTTTATAGCAACTCACCTTTATTACCATCAAGGAGCAAGTCGGGAGCAGACTTTTCCCGACATCCCCTGAGGTGAGAACTTATGAAATGAAATCATTTCACTTCTCAGCTGTGTCCTCATCTTCCTTAACTGTTCCCTTTTAACTCCCGGGGAGCCAGCAGAGCTGCCTGGTTCCTTTGCAGCCTTTCCTGTTCCTGCCAGACTTGAATTATCCATTGTTTGTTTCCATTCCTTGCTATTCCTCGCTGGCTTCCTGTTTCCCCTCTTTCATGCTGTATTTTCTGTTCCTTGACCTTGTGAAGGTTGGATTTGCAGTTTTTGAAGGGCCATTGTGTGGCCCAAACACCTTCCTGAACTCTGCTCCTCACCTGCCTTCATCCCTGCCTTCCTCTGTTCCCACCCACACCAGGTCGAGCCCCTTCGGAACAGAGATCCCTGCTGGAATCTCATTAATTGCAATTAAAGCTGAGCCGGGGGTTGAGCACCTTGAGCACCTTGCAGGAGGTGTGCCCTGCCGTCCTCAAAGGCCAGCCGCGCCGAATTTGGGGATTTGATCCCTTTATTTTGGACTCTTGCTGCCCTCCTTGTCCCACTGGAATCTCTCCGCCCCAAGGCTGACGTCGCCCTGGCAGGGCTGGAGCCTCCTCTTTCCCAAGGATAATGAGTTTAATTACATCCTTAACGAGGGACTCCAACTCCAGCCCAATTCCAGTGTGCTGGGAGCGGGGCTGAGCTGCGGAATGAGCGAATCTCCAAAATTCCATTCCCTGCATTATTGGGACTTAAAAAATTATGTCTTATTCATCTATTGATGACAGTGGCCTCTTGGGTGTAAATTGAAGCAATTACGAAGGATCATGCAAATTAATCAATTATTTTCAGATTATTACACTCGAGCAGAAGTCTTGCTCTTCAATTTAGTTAAACTTTGCCTCTGAGTCAATTTTCCAACCTCCAAATTAAGCTATTTATTAGCTCAGAAGATCTGGGCAAAGGGGAAAAAAAAGTTCCACTCGGGAAGTGGATCACACAAGGGGTCATTTTGAACAGGGTTTCACACAGAAACTGAGATATTTAAAAGGTCCAGAAGGGCCAGGCCTGATCCCGGTGCGAGGGGGATGTCTGGGATCGTGGAAAAGGAGGTGACAGAATCCAGCTCTGTGCACCAATCTCGAGCAGGAACAACACAACTGCAGTGAGGGTTGGAGGTGACACCACCCTCCAAGGGGACAAATGCCCTCTGCTCCTGCTGCCCTTGGGTGGATCCTTTGGGAATCCAGCCTGTCCTCAGCTCCAGGGTGTCCCGTGGAGGAGGGGACACCAACCTGCACCCCCAGGGCCCCCGGGGTGGGGATAAGACCCCTCAAAGCAGCACAGATGCTCCCGCCCAGCCCCTGGCGTCCCCGGGGTGGATTTAATTGTCTGTCCCTAATGGATTGTCACGGCTCTTCCAGCCTCGCCCAATTAATGCAAGTTCCGAGGAGAGCTAAAAGGGAATGAAATGAGAATTCGGGGTGGGGCTGGGGGCTCCACTCTGGGATCTCAGCCTGTGGACGCTGGGCAGGCCGTGCTGCCTCCCACCAGTGCCAGCCCGGGAAAACACCTGGGAAGTTCTTCCCAGGATCTGTGCCCGCTGCCACACTCTGCCCACATCAGGCTGAGGGGCTGGGGGTGGCTGGAAGCTTTGGAGTTTGGATTTAAGTGATTCTAAACCAGCTTTGGGTTTATAGCTAATAAGACATTAGTATGCTAATTAAATTATCCATGGAGTGGTATAAAGAGGCCTTCCTGAAGTTTAATGGCTGTGTAAAAGGTAACTCTACTCGCGATGTAATTAATTCATGGAACAATAAATGGAAAATTAGATTCTTATTAATATCAGAGAGGCTTTTCCCGCATCAGGAATGGAGGGGGGAGGATTGGTCATCGCTGCTTTCGCTGTGGGACGAAGGGAATGGCAGCTCCTGGGTGCAAAGCACCATCCCTGCACCCCCAGCTCCCCCAGCCAGGCAAAGCTTTGATGCCTGTGGGAGCTCCCACATCCCACAGGATCCCTCTTGCACCACCCAGTGCCAAGGAAAGCACCCCCACTAGGAGCTGTCCCACACTCAGGTGAGGGACAAGGGAATTTTTAAGAGCAGCAGGGCAGGAGCTGTTCCTCGGGAGAGCAGCCCTGCCCTGGCCTCAAGTGACCAGGAAAAAACCAACAGTGACCCCTCTGGAAACAGCTGCCTATCCCAGGCCTTCCAAGCACAGAGAGGGATGCAGAGCTGTGGAAAGTGGGAGGTGTGATCACAGAGCTCCAGGAAAACTCTGTCCATCACAGCTCTGTCCATCACAGCTCTGCCGTCTGCTCCTGAGAATCCTGGAAGGGTCACCCACCCCCCAGCTGCTCCACTGCCCCATGGCATGGGAATGGATCCATGCCCGGGGGAATTCTGAACTCAGAGGCTGCAGTTCAGCAGATCAGAGGGAGGCACCAGGCTGTGAGCAGGGTGACCCAGAAGCTGCAGGGTCTGGCACAAACAAAACTCTTCCCTGTGCCTCCTGCCCTGGGCTCCTCACATCCAACCTGGAGCCCTTCCCACAATCCCAGGGACCTGCAGGCTTTGGGTGCCTCCCCAGCATCCCCTCCCTGGGCTCCTGAAGGGACAGTTGCCCACCTTGCAGGGGCTTCTTGCAGGGTGGCACAAAAAATAAATCAAACCTTTCTCTGGCTCAGTCCTGGCTGCAGGGAAAAGGGTCATGGAATTCCAGAGTGGTTTGGGTTGGAAAAGAGCTAAAATTCCATCCAGTGCCACCCCTGCCATGGCAGGGACACTTTCCAGGCTGCTCCAAGTCCCAGTGTCCACCCTGGCCTTGGGCACTGCCAGGGGTCCAGGGGCAGCCACAGCTGCTCTGGGCACCCTGTGCCAGTGTCCCTGTGAGGAGGACACCAGCTCTGGGCAGTCCCTGCCAGGCTGAGCTCTGCTTCTGCTCCTGCCTGTGGGTCCCAGCTCTGCACCCAGGGACGTCCCCTCCACCTGCCCAGAGCTCTGTCCCCTCTGCTGCCATCTGCCCACCGTGCCAGGACAGCTCTCACCACACCGGGGGCAGACAGGGCAAACCCCCAGTGCCAGGAGGAGAGGTGACACGTGGGTGCCATCTCTTCCAGGGACACTTGAGTCCCAAAGTTCATTTTCTCTGGAGCTGAACTCCAGGGTTCCTCTGCTAAGCGTGACCCACATCAGCTCTGCTCTGGACTCACCTCTCTGGACAGGTGGATGAGGGTCAGCCACCAGCAGAAAACCTTTCAAAGCCAGCCAGAAATTCCCGGACTCTCCCAAGAGAAGAGGCAGAAAGCCCAGGGCAAATGGCACAAGTGAGAGGCAATTCTTGGATTGGATAAAGGAGATGGAACTGCTGAGGGTGCCCCAGGGAAGCAGCACAGCACCCAAGGGTGGTGGGGAACTCCTGGGACAGCAGGGTCATAGAATCAGAGAATCTCAGGATATCCTGGTTGGAAGGGACCCCCAAGGATCACCAATCCAACCCCTGACCCTGCACAGACCCCCAACAATCCCTGCAGCGCTGTCCAAAGGCTCCTGGAGCTCTGGCAGCCTCGGGCCGTGCCCATTCCCTGGGGAGCCTGGGCAGTGCCAGCAGCCTCTGGGGAAGAAACTTCTCCCCAAACCCAGCCTGGCCCCGCTGTGTCCCAGCCCAGTCCCTGTCCCTGAGCAGGGCTGGAGCTGCCCCTCGGGCAGGGCTGCAGCCTGGGGAGCTCTGCCCTCTGTCCCCAGGCACCCCCAGCCGCTCCCCCCGTGGCTCCCTCGGTCACAGGAGCGCCCTGCCCTGCTCCAGGAGAGTGTCAGCATCTCTGGAAGCCCTGCTGGGAGCCAGGAGAGGAGGAGCAAACTCTCCCCAAGCACATTTGGGGATTTGCCCGGGGAGGGGCAGGGTGGGAAGCGGTGCCACGGCTTTCCCAAGCTGCAGGACCCTCTGCCTGGTGCTCCTTCCCCAAAACTCCTGCGGAGTGATCCAGGAGAGATCTGATCCCAGATCCCGAGGGCCCCGAGGCACCGCTGGGCTCCTGTGAAATACCTGGGGGCAGTGCGGGAATTCCAGCGTAGCGGCACCTGCAGAGCCTTTGCTCAGCTTCCCTGGCCATTAGCGATTAATTACCTTTGTGCTGGCTCATTAGGGCATCCCGCAGTCCCGTGACGCTGCCCCTGGACGTTCCCGGAGGAGCTGCCCCAGCTCCCAGCCCCACAAAGGCAGAGCCCGCCAGCCCCGCGCCCCCTCCCCTGCGGAGCCCGGCCCGAGGGGCGCCGGGCAGGCTCAGACGGAGATCGGGAAAGCGGGAAAGGGGGAAAGCAGGGATTGTCCTACCTCCAGGGCCTGTGACTGCACCTGAACAGCTGCCGGGAGCCGGCCCCGGGCAGCTGGCAGGGGACAGGGACAGCAGGACACAAGGACAGCAGGACACAAGGGCAGCAGGACACAAGGACAGCAGGACGCTTTCCTATGGCTGCAGCTCAGTGAGGCTCGTGCAGTGTCCTTTGAGCTGTGCCCAGCCTGTCCCCAGCTCAGCCAGCAGAGAACACAAACAGGACCTGGGGCAGCCACCAGAGAGTCCCAGTCTGAGGACAGGGACCACAGTCTGAGGAGGATAGGAACCACAGCCTGGGGCCAGGGACCACCCCAAGCTCTGCAGGTGCTGCCAGTGTTGGGGATGCAGCAGCCTGGGCTTTCCCCAGTGACATCTCCCTGTGCCACCCCCTCTTCAGCAGCTTTCCCCATGTCCCTTCTGATCCCTGCTCCAGGCTGGGGTCATTTTGGGAGTTCATCCCCCTGGGAATGGGTCCCAGCACATTGGCTGGGAGGTTTGGAGTCCCCATCCCTGGAGGTGTCCAGGGAAGGACAGGATGTGGCACTCAGGGGTGGTGACAAGGTTGTGTCACCATCCCTGAGTGGCCAAGGATGGTGGCACAGGCTGGATTTGGTGATCCTGGAGCTCTTTTCCACTCTCAGTGGCTCAGGGATTGGCAGGGCAGCCCTTGGGGCAGTGCTGGCTCCAGGATCCAGGCTGTGCCTGCAATCCCTCATGGCTCCCAGGGCTGGCAAGGAAGAAGGCAGAGAGGCACACGAGGTCCTCAGTTGTCACCAAACCAGGGGCATTCACACTGGAGGAGGTGACAGCCTGTTTTTTTCTGCCCCTGAACTCAGCTGGATCCAAAGCTCTCTCAGACTGTGAGAAAATCAACTCCCCTGCAGGGCACAGAGTGTGACAACGAGCAGCAAACCTGGGCCCACGGTGCCATCAGCATCCTGGCACAGTCCCAGGCCTTATCCAGGGAGAGAGGGAGCAGGTGGGCTTGCAGAAATGTTTGCAGAGCATTCAGGAGTGCCAGGCTCTCTGTTGGGAGGATCCCAGGCTCAGCTTGCTTCAGCACTGCCCAGGAATTGCTCTGCAGGAATCAAAAAGATGTTGGGGTGGGAGAAATCCGTGCCCCAACAGCTCCATGGCCCCACAATGGCAGCAGCGTTTCTGAGCTGCCAGGGAATATTATTTTGTCTTTTCTCCGGTTTTAATTTGACTGTCCCTACTAATAAATTATCCTATTAGGACAGAACCATATTTTCTGCTCTCAGAGCCTTTCTCTTTCTCTCCTCAGAAAGCCCATTCAGGCAGATTTCACATAAAACCTCTTACAAATCCCTGGCAAATCATTCCCCATCTCAGAGTGGAGAGAAGCAGAATTCATTTCCTTCCCAGCCTCAGTGAAGTGCAGAATGTTCCTCCTCACGGGAGGCTGAGCACAGAGCAGCGGGGGCAGCCCAGGGTGGCACCGAGGGGACAGCGCTGGCCCCGGGGTGACAATCCCTGCCTGGCTGCAGGGAGGGGGGAGCAGGTGCTGCTCTCCTTCCCCTCCAGGAGCTTTCAGGACCCCCTTAAAGTGCTTTTCATGGCTTTTCCTGGCTGGGCTGCAAGGATTCCTGGAGGGAAAGGGATGGGGCTGGAGCTGGTGTGCTCCCACCTGCCCCCACTTTTAGGGAAACAGGAGGAGCAGGGGAAATCTACAGGAGCTCAGGTTCCAGAGGGATGCTCCTGCTCCTACCCTGACTGGCAGAGGGCAGGAAAACACTTGGGAAGTGTTTTCCCATCCCTTCCCATCCATCTCAGCTGGGGCTCTGCCACACCTGGGAACAGGGAATGGCACCTCTGTGCCACCTTCCCAGACCTGTTGGCTCCTTCCCAGATCTGTTCCTTTAATTCTGGGGCTCTTTTTGCCACCCTGAACCTGCCCCCAGGCTCAGACTGGGGAGCTGCACTGGTATCTGCCCAAAACACCTCCCAGGGTCTTCCTCACCTGCCCGAGCTCAGCTTCTCCCGAGGCACAGGGAAGCTTTTGTACAGTGCTGCATCAAGTGCTGGAATTCAGGGAGATGAAATCTCCATTTCTCTTCTATTTCCAAAAATAAATAAATAAAGGAAGCTGTTATCTCCTCTCCGAAAGGAGAGAGCAGCTTTATCTCACTTGATCTTCTGCTGGTGAAGTCCCATTACAGTTTATTCCATTTCACTGTTGTGTTCAGGTCCCTTCCTTCCCTCTCTGCTCCTGTTTCCTCTGTCCTAAACCCTCCACGTTATTTTCAGCCTGACCTAAGACTTCAGAATTCAATTTTTCCTCTTCCCTAACAGCAATTTGTTCTTCACTCAGATGCTCCTAATTGGATTATCCCAGATTTATTAAAAATATTTCCCTTCTCATCCACGCACCTGTGACCCCCATTCCCCCTGTGTGCACTTCTGTGGCCCTGCCCGAGGTGCAGAGGGAAAGCTCAGGGATCCATCCTGAGGACTTCCAGCCCTCTGGAATAACTTCAGAAGCCTTCTGTGGGATCTCCTTCCACTGCTGGTTGTGACACATCCAGGCACATCCAGGGCGCTGCTGCTCCCTCTCTGCGGGGCAGGGGGGTGTCATTGTCACTGTGGTTTGGATTTGTCCCCATGGTTGGATTTGTCCCCCTGGTTGGATTTGTCCCTGTGGCTGGATTTGTCCCCATGCTTGGATTTGTCCCCATGCTTGGATTTGTCCCTGTGGTTGGATTTGTCACCGTACTCAGACCCGCCACGGGCAGCCAGGCTCAGATTTGGAATCTGCTCCTGCAGAGGAGTTAATTTCTCCCCCAAGCGCTGCTGTCCGGGTGATTTGTCGCAGCCCCGGCAGGTTTGCAGCCAGCAGGAGGCTCTGGCAGTGCCAGCGGGCACAGAGGCACCCCAGGCCAGGTCTGACACCTCGGGGGGACGGAGCTGTGGGCTTGGGAAGGCTCCCGGTGCCATCGGCATTCCGGAGACAATCCCTGGGAGAGGGGATCCCGCACACCCAGCGAGCAGAGCCATGAGCAGGAGCCTCCTCCCCGCCAAGGGGCTTTGATCCAAGTGCTTGACCCCTCCCAAGGGGCTCCTTTGTGCTCCTTTCTCTGGAATGAGATGGATCCGAGGGGTTTGTGGAGCTTCTCCCAGTGCTGGGACACCACAGCCGCTCCAGGAGCTGCTCTGCAGTGGGGATCCCTACA
Source organism: Prinia subflava (assembly GCF_021018805.1). Classification (NCBI taxonomy): domain Eukaryota; kingdom Metazoa; phylum Chordata; class Aves; order Passeriformes; family Cisticolidae; genus Prinia; species Prinia subflava. The sequence goes on along the minus strand of NC_086262.1, from coordinate 1,616,539 downwards.
CAATTCCATACATCCCCCTGCCCTCTTGAAGGATTTCTAACCTGGAAACTGCTTTTTATTGGAATCTCAAGGAGAAGGCTTCACTTTGGAGGCAGGGAGCCCCAGTCTGGCAGCAGGAAAATGGAATAAAAATGTGAGATGGGCTCAAAATCCCAGCCAGGAAGGAGAATTTGGTGCTGACTCCACAGAGGATGAAGCCCCATGAGGGGTTGGACAATCAGATATCCCTACCAGGCCATTTCAGCATTCCCAGCTCTTCTGGAAACACAGCTGCAGCTGTCAGGAAGCCCCAGCTCAGCACAGCCTGGAATTTGGTCTCCCACAATATTGGGGTTCCCTGTTCCCAGTGAGGTACTGGAAAAACCAGCACAGACCCAACCTCATCCTCCACCTAAGAACAGCACCTTGAGAAAACTCGAGGAACAGGTTTCAAAGGAAATATAACCAGGAATAGGAATTATCCTGTGCTTTTCCATCCCTTCCCCACCCCGGGAAAATGAGGATTTTCCTAAATACCAGGAAATTCCCCTGCTTGGCAGCACATGGAGACATTTGGGTTGCCTCGAGCTTCTGATCAGAGCCATCCCTTCCAGCCAGCCCAAGGAGGAATGTCTGGGATGTGATCTTCAATTAGGAGCTGTTAATTGGCAGGTTATCCCCAGATTCCTGCTCCTGGGGTAGCCTGGAACAGGCTCAGCAGGAGGGGCTGAAGGGCAGGGAGAACTGGGAGAAATCCACCCCTCCAAAGGGTGATTCCTGTGGAGAACCTGCCCAGGGAAGTGCTGGAGTCACCATTCCCTAAAAACCACCCCTCCAAAGGGTGATTCCTGTGGAGAACAGGAGTTCCAGGGAAGTGCTGGAGTCACCATCCCTGGAATTGCTCAAAGAACGTGTGGATGTGGCTCTTGAGGACTTGGTTTAGTGGTGAACTCTTGTTCTTGGTGATTCTGAAGATCTTTTGCAACCTCAACAATTCCATGAGATGATGAGAAGGGTCAGCAAAGGCACGGAAAGCTCCAGGAATGTGGGAAGGCAGCACATCCCAGTGTGCCCAGCTGAAGGGAGGGGGATCCTGATGGATCAGGGCCAGCCAGAGCTGAGCACTAAACTAAAACCTGGAGCAGAAATCCACTTTTTTGTTGTCCAGGTGTGTTTATCCAGGTGAATCCCTCGTCCACACAGTGGGTTTGGGGCTGCTGGTGCTCCCTGACCTTCAGAACTTTTTGAGAGTCCTAAAATCCCTGTGGGAAGAGCCACAATGGCAGCAGTTATGGAGAAATAGCTGGAAGCTGTGGGAGATGGAGCAGATCCTGCCCCTGGACACCTGAGCTCACATGGAAACAGCCGCATTTTATCCCTGAAAAGGGTGAATCCTGTATTTCCATGACTGCTCTGAGGTATCCATGACAAAGATGGTGGCACAAAGGATTATCCCAACTTCACAGGATTATCCCAGGTGTCCCTGAGAGCTGGAAACTGCTCCATGCACAACAAAGTGTCCCTGCTTGATGTGACACAGTGAAGGGAATTCCAAGAACAACCTGTCAGGAAAGGGCTTTTTTCCCCACTAATTGGACCACAGATGTTTGTTCTACTCCAGGACCCCGTGGCCCCAGTCGGAGCAGATGAAACCGAGTTTAATGTTCTCATTAAAGCTCGAGATATTTTTATTCCCCTGAGAAAAATCTTGTTTCTATTCCACAGCTGCACGGGGTGAAAAGTTCTGGGAATAAAGAGCCAGCTGAAAGGTTTTCCTTTCGGGGCTCCTGCCCCTCTCCAGGTCCTTGGCGCTGGAAACTCCGCAGGGAAGCAGCTGCTGGAAGGGGGAAGCCCCGGAGCACAAAACTCTGGGGAATTCTCCAAAGCAGCAAAAATCTGTGGGTGGTGGCCACTGCGGATCTCCAGCACTGTCACCGAGCCCCTTTTCACTGTCACATGGAAACCCCCCTGAAGGGCCCTGGAGCTGCTCTGAGCCTTCCCCAAAGGCAGAGCACTGGGGAAGGGCGGGGTGCACGGGGCAGAGCCCTCCTGCTCCCCTCCTGGGGGGCACGGGGTGGTGACCAAGCACTGCCCAGGATGGAAACAACACCGGGGAGAGGTGGCCCCGTGGACAACTGAGTCCCCACCCCTGGCAGTGCCTAAGGCCAGGCTGGATGGGGCTTGGAGCAGCCTGGGACAGAGGAAGGTGTCCCAGTGGGAATGGGATGAGCTTTGAGATTCTATCAACCCAAACCATTCTGGGATGCTAAGACCCCCTGGTTCTCATGCTGTGGGTGTGAAGGGTCACTACTGTCTCCCAGCCTGTTCCAGGCTGTCCAAACAGCTCCTCCTCGCTCAGAGCCCTGCCCTGGCCCTGATCCCAGCTCCTTTCCGGGGAGCAGCCCATTCCTGCTGGGAAGCTGTGACCCCATCCCAGCGCACTCACACCCTGCAGGCAGCGCTGAGCCCGCTGCCACCTCTGCTGCCTGCCCAGCTCTGCCAGCAGAGAGGGCAAACACATGGGAAGAACTTGCTGGAGAGCCCACAGGGATTGTTCTGACCTTGGAGCAAGGTCAGGCTGCGTTGCCCCTGCTCACAGCCAGGAAAAGCAAATCCACAATGTTCAGCAAATCCCCTCCTCTACCAGGCTCACTCCTTCCCAAGAATTCATTTCGGAGGGATTCAGTGGCATTGACAGAGGTGCCACTGGTAATTTCTCTGCTCATATTCAGGATGTAACACTTCATCCTAGGCTCTACAAATGGGTTACCTTGTGGATTGCTCTGTGCTTCCAGCGGCAGAGCCGGAATTGTTTTGGGATGTGGCTGCTCCCCAAAGCCTGGGGCTCTCCAGCAGCACCCGGAGCTGATAACCCCAGCACTGGTTTGCAGCTCCTGTGGCTGCAAAAAAAATCCATGGAAAGCTTCGTGTGGGTGCTGGAGCTCCTGCCATGGGCTCTGAGGGAAACTGATCCTCCTCCAGCACAACACCGCAGGGGCTGAGGATGTCACTGAATCCCCAGCAGGGCTGGAAAAGTGGGGAAAGGAGATGAAATCTCATTTTTGCTGATATGAGGAGCTGCCTGAGGAAAGAGGGGTCCTGGTTGAGGCACAAATCTGTCCCACATGGGGTCTCCAGGCAAGGTCTGTCCTCAGTTAAACACTCAGCAGAGAGACCTAGCACAAGTGAGGAGGAGGAGAAGACCCTGCTGGATTTGGTTTGCAGGCCCGGGGAACCTCCCTGTGCAGCTGGAGCCCACCAGGAGTGCAGAGGTGGCTGCAAATCCTGCACAGCACAGAGGGGCCCACCCACACCTCCTGCACCCCCGAGCAGAGGTTTGGAGTCAACAGCTGAAGATCCAGATGTCCCTGGGACCCTGGACATTCCCGGTGTCCCTCAGGCCCTGGACATTCCTGGTGTCCCCAGTGCTACAGGACACTATCCAGGCCACTATCCAGGGCAGTGTCCCTGCAGGGTCGCCCATCTGCCTGCCTGTGTCTGTTCCTTGCCCTTATTGCTGTTAATCCCTCTCTAAATACTTTGCTTACAAGGGCTGGCAATCTTGTAAGCTGTCCCCAAGCACATCTGTCCAGCCCTGTCCCTGTGGGACTGCAGGGCTGCTGCAGCCTCCCCGTGCTGCATTCCGAGTGCAGCTCCTGCATCCCACCGTGCCCAGGACAGGCTGAGGATGTACAAATGGGAACTTTGCCACCCCTCGTCCTGCTCTGTTTGAGGTTTCTGTCACGGGAGGCCCCCTGGGATCCCATTATTTCTGCAGCGAGGCTGGAGCTGGGATTGCTGCTCACTCCAGCCACCCAAGGATCTGGGAAGGCTGGTGCAGCCTCGGGAGGGGGTGGGCACAGCAAGCACAGCACTGCTGTTAAACCCTCGCTATCCCTGCAGCCCCATCCCTGGGGGGCTCCTGGCAAACAAATCTCCCAATTACAGGAGCAGGAGAGGGAGCTGAGGGCTCCAGGAGCTCGGGCTCGGGCTGTGCTCTAATGAGCTGACAGCAGCACCTCTCTGTTCCTGAGCCACCAAACCTGCTCCCCCTGCCCTGTTCCGCACATCCACGCTGCCCTGCAACCCCTGGGCCAGCATCCTCCATTCCAGAGGGATGGCATGTGGGCATGGCTGGGCTGGTGCCACGTCAGAGCTGCTGGGCATCCCTGAGCATCCCTGGGCATCCCTGGGCATCCCTGGCATCAGCAGCTCCCTCACCAGAGAGCAATCTGGTCCCTCAGCATTCTCTGGGTGTTCACACGGGGACACAGTCCCAGGAGGAAAGGCTTGGGAAGGCCAGCCCCACTCTCAGAGAGTGGACACAAGCTCAGCAGGAAGCAAAGGCAGTGCTGGGTTCTCACGGGGTAGGGCTGACCTTGAGAAAAAACCACCTGAGCCAAGGAAAAAGCTCAGGAATGGGCTGGCAGTGGAGGCATGGGACCCTCCCCCAGCTGGCCCTGCCTGTGCCAGGGTGATGGGGTGGCACAGCAAGGGTTAACAACATCAGGCTGTCCCCTGTGCCCTCAGACAGGTGTCCCCTTCCTGTGCTGTGTCCCTGAGGCCCTGGCCACCAGGGCAGGCTGAGACTGAGCAGGAGCTGGATCTGTGTGCCAGGGGCCTGATCAATGCCAGGAACCCCTGCCCTGTTTTCATGATTCTTTTCCATGCCAGGGACCCCCATTCCATTCCAGGGATCCCCACTCCCTGCTGGGCTCCCTGTCCCTTCCCAAAGCCATGGCAGGAGCAGCTCCAAGGGCTGTCCCCTGCCCCATCCCACTTCTCCAGGTGACCTCAGTGTGCTGTGGCTGCAGGGGTTCCCCAAAACCAGCCAAACACAGGATCTGCTGTCAGGTGTTTCCTCTCCAGAGTCCTGCTCTGCCATCCCTGCTCTCCTATTCCTTTTTCCCCCCTCTGTTCCCACTCTTCCATCATGCCCAGCACTGGGAAGTCCCTGCATGGAAAGGACAAGGGAAAATGGCCTCAAGCTGCACCAGGGGAGGCTCAGGCTGGAGATCAGGAAAAATTTCTCTGCTGCAATAGTGGTCAAGGACTGGAAAGGGCTGTCCAGGGGAGGGGTGGTGTCCCCATCCCTGCACGTGTGGGTGTGGGGCAATGGCTGGACAATGACCTTGGGGGCCTTTTCCGTCCTTGAGGATCCCGTGGCTCTGAGTGCTGTCCTTGTCCCTCTGCCAGCCCTGTTCCCAGGTTTCTGGGGGGTTTCTGGGCCCAGCCCTGCAGACATCCAGTGAACCAATCCTCGCCGGAATTCAGGGAAGCACGGAGGGCTCTTCCCGCAATTCCTCTGGGCCTGCAGCACACGGCAGCAGCGATTCCCGGCTCCTGCGGGGCGGCTGAGTGCTGTCTGCCCCGGGCTCTGCAGGTGCTTCCCTCCCAGGGAGTTTGGCTGCGGGGTTGTTCCCCCCCACAACACGGGAGCTGCTCCATTTCCATTGTCACAGCTCCAGCCTCGGGTTCCTCTGTGCTCCCTTCACACTGCAGTTTGCACCTTCTCCCGGTCTGGATTGCTCTGTAATTAGTGCGCTGCTAACTCCCCTCTTCCCAGCAATTACCGCCCCAGCCCCAATGCTTAGAACTGAGCATCTCCCCGCCCTCCAGGACTCCCGGTTATGCAGAGACCTCCAAAGCCCGGGGGCATCCCTGCACGGACCGGGAGCTTCACCCACAAACCAAGCCCCAGGAATTATTTATTGCCGTTCTTCCTATTTTGGGTAACTTTCTCCCGCGGAGATGCTGCCGCTGGTTGCCAGGCTGCAGTCTGAACGGCAGGCACACCTCGGGCACGGCTGGAAAAAGGCTGGAAAAGGGCCGTGAGAGGGCTGGAATGCGGCTGGAACAGGCTCCCAGCGTCCAGCACCGCCGGCTTTACTCTCCAGCAGCCTCGCACCGGGCTGAGCCCGCTTTCCCACATTTCCCTGAGATCTGCCCTCCGCTCCAAGGATTCATTCCAGCCCTCGGAGGAAGGGGGTCACTTATTAAAGCTGGCAAAGGCAAAGAGTTAAACCCTGCATTCCCACCAGGGCCCCAGCACAGCGCGTGATAAGCCAGGCTGGAGTCTGGAAGAGTTTGTACCAGGGGTTTTTGGAGCAGTTATTCTTTCCAAAAATACGGAGTCATTCCTCTGAAGGAAAAAAAAAAAAAAAAAAAAAAAAAAGGAGAGAGAGAGAGAGGGAAAAAAAGGCAAACCACAGGAGCTGTAATCTCCTCTCTGCAGAGTTTCACCTTGTGCTGCTGGGCCCTTCTCCCAGCGCTGCCCCTGCCAAGGATGCGGCAGGAGGGGAGCAGGGCCAGCCCGGCCCAGGCGGACCCGCGGGGGCAGCGGGGCAGCGCGGTGGGGCAGCAGCACCGCGGTCACAGCCCAGTCCCAACCAAATGTGCTGCGAATCCAGCGCTCCGAAGCCCCGGACACTGGTGCTGCCCGCTGATCCTCGCATTTGGGGGCTCTCCAGGAGCTCCGCAATGGGATCTGAGCCGGGGGAAGCCGTCCCTGCCCGGGCTGGCACCGCCCTGCCTCCGCTCAGCTCCTCTCAGAGCCGCGCAGCCTTTCCTAAAGCCCGGGATCTGTGGGGACATGGCTGGCTCCGGAGCATCCCCCGCGCCCCGGACGCTGCTGTGGCTGATCGGGCCGTGGAGGGGCCCAGCGGGGCTGGGGGCAGAGAGGCAGCGGTGCCCCGGGCTCTGTCCCCCCCCAGTTCCCTGAATTCCCCCAATTCCCGAATTCCCGGCTCTGCCGCCGGTGCCCGCGGGCAGCACCAAGGCCTTTCCCACAAGGACATCTAGTGGCACGGGGACACACGGCAGTGGCACGGGGACACACGACAGTGGCAGGGGGACACACGGCAGTGGCACGGGGACACACGGCACACTTAACCCTGGCTGAGCCGTGCCCACCGCACCCCTGCTCCCCGGGACCCCCCGGGTTCCCCCTGCCCACCCGTCCCCCCGAGCGCAGGGATGCTCCTCCAGGGCACCCCTGGGACGTGGCTGTCACCGAGGGGGGGACACGGCCACCAGCGAGGCCGAGCTGCGGCCGAGGGGTGCAAACCTTGGAATGGTTTTGGTTGTGAAAGCCCTCTGAGACCATCGACTCGTTAATCCCTGCTCAAAGGGGCAGGAAAATCCTACGGGAAAATTCGGGAGACTCGTGTCCCCTTGCAGGGATGTGTCACACCAATCCCTGCTCCCTGGGGATCAATGCAGCCCAGGCAGGCAGGGAGCAGGGGAGGGTGTCCTGCTGGGACGGTGGGATCACAGACCTCTCCATGGGACAACTGGGAGGAGGATAAAGGGAAAGGTGGAAACCCACGTTGACGCCCACAAAGGGCAAGGAAGAGCTCAGAATCCCAAAATCCCAGAGTTACTGAGGTTGGAAAAGCCCTCCAGGATCACCCAGCCCCGCCCTGTCCCCAGCCCAGGGCACTGAGTGCCACCTCCGTGGCCACCTCCAGGGATGGGCACTCCAAACCTCCCTGGGCTGCCCCTGCCAGTGCTGGCAGAGGCTTGGAATGCACCCAGTGCTCCCATTCCAACTTCCCGACAGCTCCCAGGGACAAACCTGGGGGTCAGCAGCAACCCCTCAGGAGCCCGTGTGGGACACAGACAGTGCCTCTTATCCCAAACCTTTCCTTTGGCCATAATTTTAGTTTCTCTCGAAATGCTCCAAAGCCCTCCCAGAAGCTCTGACAAGCAAGATTTTGGATCAGACCACCCCCATGCCCTGTTGGACCAGCAGGGAAAGGACTGGGATGCTCCAGAGCAGAACATTCCCGGGGACTGAGGGGCAGGCAGGACCCAGGTTCCTCCAGCCCCAGCAGGGAGGGCGATCTGCGGAGCAGGGAGAGCAGCGTGTGCCCCAGCAGGACGGGAGTGCATCCATCTCTTTCCCAAACAATCCTCTTCAGGCTGTAATGGCCATGGATGGCTCGGACTTGAAGAGCATTTCCATTACAGCGAGGGCATCATCTCCTGCCTTTATTCAAATGAGAGCTGTAATGAACTCGCTGCTGCCTAATTCAGACACTCCTCGAGCTGTTCTTGCTTTTGGTTTTTGTTTTTTTGCTTTGCCATTTCATGGTCAACGTTTATGCATTGCTGTCAGGAAAAATTGCTTTAATTTTCCATTCTGTTTCAACAGTCCCTGCAAAAAACAAAAAGTATTATCCACTGAAGAGCTGTGAATTGACTCCATCTCATATCCAGGAGCAGAGCTAACACCAAAAGGCATTCACTTGCATTTTTAATGTGCAGATGAAGTCAGAGAAATCACTGACTTAGAGGCTGCTTCGTCGAATTTTTCTTGCTAAAGCATCTCCTGTACCCCCCACTCTGAGTCCTGCTCCTCCAGAGAACAGAGCTGTCACTTCTTTGATGATTTCCAGTGGTTACCAGGAACATTTTAAGGCTTAACATGAGTGATGCGGATGAATGAATTATCAGACTTTGTCTGCCTTTTCATTTACAGTGTCACAATCAGCCTGGGCTGCTTTTTTCCCCTCTTTTTACCTTTTCACTGGCTCCCAACACTCAAATCCTGCCTGCTGCCTGTGTGACTGAATGATTTGATGTCCCCTGGGACCCCAGAACCCCCCGAGCCCTGGGCTGATTCTGCCCCATCCCCTGTGCTCAGGTCAGAGCCCACCTGCAGAGCTGCCCCAGCCCCGGGGCCCAGCACAGCAAGGAGCTGGAGCTGCTGGAGCCAGGCCAGAGGAGGCACCAGGATGAGCAGAGGGATGGAGCAGCTCTGCTGGGAGGAACGGCTGGGAGAGCTGGGATTGTTCACCTGCACAGGAGAAGCTTTGGGGTGAGCTCAGGGTGGCCTTGCAGGGCCTGAAGGAGCTGCAGGAAACATGGAGAGAGACAACTGCCAAGGGCTGGAGGGACAGGACACAGGGAATGGCTTCCACTGCCAGAGGGCAGGGATGGATGGGAGATTGGGCAGGAATTGTTCCCTGGCAGGGTGGGCAGGCCCTGGCACAGGGTGCCCAGAGCAGCTGTGGCTGCCCCTGGATCCCTGGCAGTGCCCAAGGCCAGGCTGGACACTGGGGCTTGGAGCAGCCTGGGACAGTGGGAGGTGTCCCTGCCATGTCAGGGGCTAAAATAAAATTAACTTTCAGCCCCATCCAAGCCAAACCATTCCATGATTCCACGGGTTAAACACAGCCTCCTGCACCAATCCATTCCCCCCGAGCACAAACCACCCAAGGCTGTTGTGTTGCCCTGGAAGCAGCAGCAAAGACAGGATTTTTCCAGCTTCTTTGATTGCCTCTCCCAGCACAGCCTCCTGTGCTCCTGGTGTTGATCTCAGCACAGCCAGGTTCACCTCTCTTGCACCAAACCTCGGCTGCAGCTTCGGATTATTCTGGGCAGGATTGGGATCCCTGCAGAGAACACCACAGAAATAAATTCTCTGCCTCACCCCCCTGCCCTGGAGGAATTCTGTTCTTGTTTTTGCCTTGGGGAGCAGCTCACTGGAGGCAGAGCTGTCTGCAAGCCCCTTCCTACCAGGATTTGCTCTGTGGGGCTGCTGAGTGGGCGAACAATTCATCTGGGGAGCCTCTGCTTCATCCAGCAAAACAGGGATTTGTCTCACAACAGCTCTTTCCTTGTCTCACTTAAAATATTCCTGGTTTTTCCAGGAAAACACAAGAAGGGATGTGTGCCTGAGGAGCTGCCATGCACCAGAGATCTCCAGTTTCACCCAGGTGAGGGGCCCACAGGTTTTTTTCCCTGCTGGCCTGGCTGCCAGTGGACTTAGGGCTGTAGGAAGCTCAGGAAAACATAAAAAAACCAAAAGCAGGGCACTAAATTTGCTCCCATTCTCAGATTTTTATTCCCCCTTTTGCCATGCCCTGATTTGGATTTTGGGGATGAGGAATTGCTGGGTGTTGCTTCTGCCCTCCCAGGGTGGGGGTTTGAGCAGCCCCTTGAGAATGTGGCAGGAGGGACATTGAGGAGTTCCCAAAAAGTGAGCAGCTCCTCGTGGTGTCCTGCAGGCCAGAGGATGAGCAATATCCCAAAGGATAAGGAATATCCCAAAAAGATAAGGAATATCCCAAAAAGATAAGGAATACAACCAAAAGGTGAGGAATAAAGTGAAAGGATGAGGAATATGGCCAAAAAATGAGGACTATGCCAAAAAGATAAGGCATATAACAAAAAGATAAGGAATAAGGCCAAAGGGGGAGGAATATGGCCAGAAGATTAGGAATGTGACAAAAAGATAAGGAATAAGGCCCAAGGATGTAAGAACGCAGCTCTGGCCCCTCCTGCATCAGCTCTGAGGGCCCCAGCACAGCCCCAGTGCCACCCCCAAGCCCAGCGATGCCAGACTGGGACACAGAGGAGCCCCAGGGAGGGCTGGTGTGGGAATCCTGCTGGATCTCCTCTGCCTGTCCCAAGGGCTCTGCCCGTTCCTGCTGCTGTTCCCCACCCCTGGTGGCACTGCTGTCACCAGCATGGGCGTTCTCAGCCCTAGGAGGCCTCCAGGAGGCTCCAGCTGAGGCAGAGTTTCCTCTCGGGTGTGTTTCTCAGGGATAACCAGCCAGGAGAGGGGGGCTTGCTCTGAAGGAAGCCCTGCCCTCACTGCTCAGCATCTCCTGTGCTGACCACTGGCATTCCCAAGGGATCAGTTCCAGGAACAGCACGGCAGGGCAGCCACACCTGGAAGGATCTGTTTGGAAAATAAATGTTCCTGCTTGGCAGAGGGGTTCCTGCTGCCAGGGGTCCCCATCCAGAGGATCCCACAGGATCTGCACTCAGCATTCCCAGGTGCACTCAGGGATCCACCCACAGAGCCAGGGGCCATCCACAGGTGCAGAAGGAGGTGCAGCCAGCCAGGACTGAGCTCCAGCAAAGATCCAAGGTAGATCCAGAGGAGGCACGGCCACTACAGAGCCCAGAGGGGAAGGAAGGCCCAGAGCTGGTTTTAGAATCGATCCCCAAGCCCTGAGCAAGGCGTGGGGAGTGTCCAGATGAGGCTGAGCAGGACTAGCCAGCCCTGACCCCCCCAGGACCAAAGGCTCTTTGGGATGTTCTTCCCACAGCCATTGGAGAGCCCCTGGGACTGGTTTTCCTGCAGAGTTTTCCTCTAACAATGAACGTCTGGGCCAGTTGGAGTCTGAAATGCACCTTGGGCAGCAGGAGGGGTCAGAGGAGAGATCACACAGATCCCATGGCAAACCCAACGTTTCCCAAACCTAGGGTGATCTGGGGGACAGAATGAAGAGCACTGCAGCAAAAATGTGGGGTATAAAGCACTCAGATCCAGCTCTGCCAGCTCAGGTCTCCAGACTGGAGAAGCTCTGTGTGAGGGACACCAAAATTAAACCCCAGAATGTCCCCAGGGGATGAAGTCCCTATCCTGCCCCCCTGAGCAGGTGTGAGCAGGCAGGACCTGTGGCAGACACAGGAAGGGGATTTCCCTCCATCCCCACACGGATGAAGGGCACTGAGCCCATCACTTTGGGTTAGGTGGGAGCAAATCTTCCAGCCCTCATTTGAAGATGGATTCAGCACATCCCCAGGTAAGCACTTCCAGGAGTTAATTACCTTTCCATGAAACACTGATGGCTTAACTGCCATTGGAATTATTCTTCCTTCAGCTTCACCTGTCAGCCACCGAGTCCTGGCTTTGTCTGCTGGATTAAAGGACCCTCTGCTATCAAAAATCTCCTCCCTAGAAGTACTTAGAGCCCATGATCAAGTCACCTCTCAAGTTGCTCTCTGATGAGCTAAATAGATTGAAGTCATTAAGCCTATCATCACCCAGCAGGTTTGCCAGACCTTTTCTCAGTCTTCCAGCTCTTCTCTGAGCTCCCTCTAATTTTTTTTTAATCCGTGATAAAAGTGTGGATGGCAGGATTTGATACAATAGCCAGTAATGCTCTCCCTACACTTTTCCATCCTAATAGCCCCTCAAAGTATAGGACTGTCACATGAATTAAAAACTGGACTCATGTCCTGCTTATCTGGCTCCCTGAGCCCCCATCTGCACCCCCCTGGATTTGCTGAAACGTTCCCAAATCCCCTCATGTGGGTGACAGCTTTTGTTGCCACAGCTCCAGCGTTGTCCCTTTATTCCTGAAAGGCACATGGATCCTTCACAAACCAGCTCAGGACTTGCTCATGGACCAGGGAATCTGGAAATAAATCAAGGAATCCTGAGCTGAAGGGACCCATAGGGATCATCCAGACCAGCTCCAGGCCCCAGTCCCACCCTGGGCATCCCTGGCAGCGCTGTCCAAAGGCTCCTGGAGCTCTGGCAGCCTCGGGCCGTGCCCATTCCCTGGGGAGCCTGGGCAGTGCCAGCACCCTCTGGGGAAGAACCTTTCCCTGCTCTCCATCCCAAAGCTCCCCCTCCAGCCGTTCCCTCCTTCCCTGAGCTCTGCCCTCAGCTCCTCTGCTGCAGCTGAACCAGCCCAGGGCCCTCAGCCGCTCCTCGGGTGGCCCCTCCAGACCCTTCCCCAGCCCCGGCTCCTCCTTTGGACACTCTGGAACAGCTTTGGCTCTCTCTGATCTTGTGGCACCCACAGTGCCCCAGCACTGCAGGTGAGGCTGCCCCAGCCGAGAGCAGAGTGGGACAATCCCTCCCTGGCTGATCCCCAGGACAGGGATGTCTCTTCTGGCACTGCTGACTCAGATCCAGCTTGTCATGGATCAGCCTCCCCAGATTCCTTCCTTCCCTGTTTTCCAGCCTCTCATTCCCACTCTGTCCGTACCTCCAGGGTTGCACCACCCCAGGCACAGAATCCAGGATTTGCCCTTGTTCAACTCCACACCTTTGGTGATTCCCAGCCCTCTGATTTATCCAGGTCTCCCTGCAGGGTCTCTCAGCCCTCAAGGGAGCCGACAGCTCCTCCCAATTTAATTCCCAAACTTCCTCATTATCCCTTTGAGTCCTCCATCCAAGTGGTTTATGAGGATGTTGGGCCTAAACGGATTTAATTGTGGATTAAAACCTCCCCTTCTGCACTGAGTTTGTTCTCGCTGTTGGGGCATCTCCTCCTCAATCCCAGGAAGTTCCTATGTGGGAATCAACTGGAAAATTCAGCCATTCCTCTGCTGGAGCCCCGCTGCCCTGGGAGAGCTGCTGGTTTATCCCAGGGCAGGGATGGAGCTCAGGTTCAGTGAGCCCAACACGAACTCATCCGACCTCGCCCCGCAGCCCTGAGCGGCACCAAAAAATTCCAGGGGGAACAAGCTGTTTCCAAGAGCTTTCCAGCTGCTCCTCTCCCCTCCCAGCAAGGTGCTATGTAGGACACACAACCAGTGCATGAAATCTCCCGACCCCTGGCTGAGGCCACCAGCCCGGCCCGGGGTAATTAACGGGGGTAATTGATGGGGGTAATTAACAGAGGTAATTAACAGGGCCGTGTCCTTTCTGGCCCCAGGTGTCCCGGGGAGCAGCTGTGCCCCGTCCAGCTGGGCTGCAGCGCCTGGGGCTGTGCCGGGCCGGGATGAGCAGCGTTCCGGGGATGTGCAGCTCCCTGACCCACTTCCAGCTCCTCCCATCCCCAAAACGGAATCTCCTGCTGTCCAGGAGAGCTCTGCCTCTTCCCTGGTGCTCAGGAGGCTTTGGTGCCCTCCCAGCTGCCTTGGGATGTCCCTTCTCCCGGCTCTGACATTCCCAAGCTGTGCCTGCCAGCGGGAACGGGAGGCACACCCTGGGAGGCAGCAGGAAAACCAGAGGGGGTCTGGGGTGGCGTGGATGGTCACTGGTCATCCCTGTGTCCTGCCAGCTGCTGGTAAACCCTGGGAAATCCCATGGGGATGGTGGGAATCCCTCCACAATAACGTTCCAAAATGGGAATGTTTTAGTGGGGAATGTGGAGGCTGGAATCCGGTGACTGAGTGGGAATTCGGGGGTGCAGAGGGAATGGCAGAACAAGAACGTGGGAATGTCAGAGGTGATGCCCTGGAGGAGCAGGTCCAAGACCTCAGGACATCTCCATGGTTTTCACTGGAATAAAAGCCCGGCCTTGGATGAGACCAGATTGAAACCAGGGCTGGGTGAAGCCACTGAAGAAGGAAAAGCAGGAAATGTCCCTGCATCCCTGGAAGTGTCCAAGGCCAGGCTGGAGCAGCCTGGGACAGTGGGAGGTGTCCCTGTCCATGGGACAGGAGTGGGACTGGAGGAACTTGAAGGTCCCTTCCCACACAAACCAATCTGTGACTCTGGGAATGCCCTGAAAAACAAGACAGAGCCATAAAATTCCCAGGCAAAAGGCAAGGAATAAATCAGAATCAAGGAATAAATCCAATGCCCAGCGACTGCCAGAGGTGGCACAGGATGGACACACAGATCAGCACCACTTCCAGCACATCAGGGATATCCCCAAAAAGCAGCACCTGCCCCATCCCAAGGAGCTGGGAGGCAGGGAGGGATCCACAGCCAGTACCGGGAATGTCACCTGTGTCACACAAGGGTTGAAGGGACAACATGGAATGACACATCCTGGAAGTTGTGAGGGCATAGGAGACCCCACGAGAGGGAAATCACTCCCATTTTAAAACAAATTCTTCCTCCCACATATGGAATGACACAGTCTGGAAGTTGTGAGGGCATAGGAGACCCCACGTGAGGGAAACCATTCCCATTTTTAAGCAACCCCTTCCTCACCCATAAGGAATCCCACAGAGCTCCAAAACCTGAGCAGAGCTTTGCTGCTGGGATGTTTTGATTCCTGATATTTTGAATTTCCTCTCTGTTGTTACAGATAATGATACCAGCAATACACAACCAAATCTCTTTTTTTCCCCTAAAGTGAAATTGAAATGCGCCCCAAACGTTTGGTTCTCATGCACTGGAGCAGCAGGGATGTGCTGTCCTGGCCTCCTCCTGCCACTGCTCAGGAAAATCATCTTCCCTGTCTAGAAACCATTCCAGTTGCAGGGATGAGCATTAGAGGAATCTTCCTCTGAGGAAAAAGGAACCTTGCATAGAAACACACCCGAGTACAGTCAGAGCTGAGGGTGCATTCCAGGAATAATTCCAATTAAAAATATTAAGGCCATGTGTTGTTGTCACCCAAACACTCCCCAGCTGCAGCCACACCGTGCAATAATCAATTAAAACACTCCATTGAAATGTAATTAATTGGTTATTTGGTCTCTGGTTCCAGATTAGGGTACAATTGTTAAACAATTTAACAACTTTGGAGATTATTTTTGCTTGTGAGGAGACTTTGCCCTTCCCCTGGGCAGCCTGAGATTTTGGATTTATCAACATTCTCCACTCCAAACCAGCTGATTTCCCTGCCCAAGGCCCTCTCCAAGGCCATGAAATCCTGGGAATTCTGCAGGCTGCCCCATTTGAGCCGTACCTGTTGAACAGAGCATTTTGCCAAGGCAGCTTCACTTCCTGCAGCCCCTTAACAACATCAACATCCCTCATTTTCCTGGAAGTGCAGCTTTTTGTGGATATGGCCCCATAAAAACAGTGTCAGACAAAGGAAAAATCTCAGTAATGAAGAGCAGCTAAAGAAAAATGACCATTACTTATTTTATTTCATTCCTGACTTCAATTCCAGCCCAATTTTCGGGAGTTTGTGCTTCAGGAACTTTGAAGTCTCTGCATTATTCTGCAATGAGGGCACGAGACACCTGAAATATCCCGTGCACAATGCCAGGTTTGTTACTGGAGGTGCCATTAATCATAAATCCCTTTGACTGAGCAAGGTCAGGAGCCTGCTCTGTATTCCAAAGGGAAACGCTGTGGTTTGGGCAGGATGAGTCCCCTCCCTCCCGGGGATGGGTCCAATTGGGGACAATTTGCTGCTGCCCAGAGCTGCTGAAGGAGCCTCCCTAAAACTCCTTTCAGGCATTGCTATGACAAAACTCCAAGTGATCACAGAGCCCAGGTAATGAGAGGCAGAAAGTTCCAGCGGGGTAATTACAGCATTCCAGAGGCCCTTCCCGCAGGAATGCTGGCCCACACAAAGGCAAGCTGGCTCCCAGGCAGGGCCCTTTCCCTCCTGTTAGAGTTTTCCATCATTAATTCCAAGGAATCGGCTGTGTCCGTGCCCATCCCCTAGCACAGAGCAGCATTTTCCATGCTGGCCCTGGCCCTGCTGGGAAGATGAACAGGGAGATTTTCCAATGGCATGGACAGGGGGAATGGTTTAAACTGAAAGGGAATAGCTTTAGATGGGATTTTGGGAAGGTTCTTCCCTGGGGGGGTGGGCAGGTGCTGGCACAGGGTGCCCAGGGCAGCTGTGGCTGCCCCTGGATCCCTGGCAGTGTCCAAGGGAAGGTTGGAAGGGGATTGGAACAATCTGGGACAGTGGAAACTTGAAGTTCCCTTCCAACCCAAACCATCCCATGATTTCAGAACTCTGTGCCTCTAAAATCCCCTTCCCCACCCCAATCCCAGCCCCAAAGCAGACTTGCAGCCCCAAAGCAGACCTGCAGCCCCGTCCTGAGCTGCTGCTTGTGAGGCCACCTTGGTTTTTGGAGTGCCACCCTCAGGATCCGGAGAAACACGAGGGTTTTGTGGAGAGGTTTGGCATCCTGAGCGCTTCATCTGCCTCATCACGGGGACTCAGGTCAGGAGCCAGGCTCCCGCGGGTCCCCGCTGCTTGGCATGCACCGCGCATCCTCCCCTCTGCAATCACCGCGCAAGGCTCCCGACGAGAGCGGGGAGAGGCCGTGAATAGCAAAGAGCCGCGCCGGGGGGAGGCTGCGATGGCTCAGCCCGAGGAGCACGAGAACTATTCCCACTCCAAGGAAATCAGGGAGCATTCAGCAAGCGAACAAAAGGTGGAAATTCGGGAGAAATTGCTTCCCTCGGGAGCACGTGATCAGAGCAGCCGGGAGCCACCTTCCCTCTGCTGCTGGCTCTGCCCTGGGCAGCAGCTCCCGGTCTGTCCTGGCACCTGCTCCATGTCCTGGGGGACTTCTCCATGTCCTGAGGGGCTTCTCCATGTCCTTGGAGGCTTCTCCATGTCCTGAGCGGCTTCTCCATGTCCTGGAGAGCTTCTCCATGTCCTTGGAGGCTTCTCCATGTCCTGGAGGGTTTCTCCATGTCCTTGGAGGGCTTCTCCATGTCCTGGAGGGCTTCTCCATGTCCTCAGGGGCTTCACCATGTCCTGAAGGGTTTCTCCATGTCCTGGAAAGCTTCTCTATGTCCTGGGACGTGCTCCATATCCTGGAGAGCTTCTCCCTGTCCCATCTCCCTGGCAAATTATCATTATTTTCCTCCTACTTCCCACTAATTTTCCCACAATTTTTCTCTCTCTGTTCCCTTTCACTGCTCGATTGCAGATTCAGAGCTCCAACAAGAGAATCTTCCTCAGCAATTGCTCTGCCAGGCCTTGCCCAGCTGTTTGCAGCTGCTTTTCCTGTCCCCTCTGAGAGCAGAGGGAGCTCAGGGGGGCCCTGGAAGTCCCCAGATGGGACATCTGTGCCCGTGCTGGCGCCTCAGCCCCCAGGACATCTCCATCCCCTGCAGCAGCACTGCAGCAGAATAAATGGATGGATAAATAAATTATCAGGGCCCCAAACAGAGGCCCTGATCCCAGCAAAGTTATCAAATATTCATTTTCAAGCAGAAAAGTAAATAAGGGAACACAGAACGGGAGGACATCGTGTCCTCGCCTCAGCCCCTGCACTGGGCACTGCCCAGGGGTGACCCTCAGGCCCTGTGGCCACCAGCAGGACATGGGGCAGGAGCCACCAGCCCTCTGCAGAGAGGAGAATCCTCCTGCTGCTCCTGGAGAGCCTCAGGAACCCTCTGCCCCGGGCCTGGCTCACCCCTGACCCTCCACGCTCTGCTTGGGGTTGTCCTGGTGAGTGATGACCCCACCAGTGGTGTGACAGCCCCATCCATGGTGTGACATCCCCACCCATGGAGTGACAGCCCCATACTTGGTGTGACATCCCCATCCATGGAGTGACAGCCCCATCCACGGTGTGACAGCCCCATCCATGGTGTGACAGCTCTGTCCATGGTGTGACAGCCCTGTCCATGGTGTGACAGCCCCGTCCATGGTGTGACAGCCCCAACCATGGTGTGACAGCTCTGTCCATGGTGTGACATCCCCATCCATGTTGTGACAGCCCCGTCCATGGTGTGACAGCCCCATCCATGGTGTGACAGCCCCAACCATGGTGTGACAGCTCTGTCCTTGGTGTGACAGCCCCAACCCTGGTGTGACAGCCCTGTCCATGGTGTGACAGCCCCATCCATGGTGTGACAGCTCCATCCATGGTGTGACAGCTCCATCCACGGTATGACAGCCCCACTGATGGTCTGACCATGCCATCAGTGGTCTGACCACCCCACCAATGCTCTGACATCCCCATCAATGGTCTGCCCACCCCAGCAGTGGTCTGATAACCCCATCACCATCAGGATCAAGCCATAGGTGTTGTGATATTTTCACTGAATTCCTCATTGCTGGAGAATCCCTTGGCTGAGGAGTGTGGATACATCACCCACCGTGGTGGCACCCAGGGACACCCATCCCTCCCCCTCCCAAGAACCCAGCTGTGCAGACACTCCTGTTTAATGTGGAGAATGCATGGCTTTCCCTCCCTGCCTCTGCAATGGGGTGTGTGAGGCCGAGGGTGTGGCAGGAGCTGGGGCACACCATCCACTCCCACTCCGGAGTGTCAGGAAAATAAATCCACACGAATCCCAGCCTTCCCAGCCAGCCTGCAGTGCCTGTGGCTACTCCAGCCATCCATCAGGGCTATGAGGCTCCGTCTGTCCCAAATCAATGAACTCCACTGAAAGGCACCTATTCATTATTGGAGCTCCAGCTCGGCCTCGGTGGCGGCACAAAAACCTGGCTGGCAGTGACAAAGCCACAGCAGGGACAGAGAATTGTCCACCCCGGGGGGCTGGGAGACATCAACTGCTCCATCCCAGCCTGGAGACTGCATTTCCCACCCTGCATTTCCTGCTGCTTTTCCTTCAGTGCTTCCCAAAATCCAGACATGTTGTGTTTTGTTTCCTTTCAGCACAAGGAATTGTGAGACTGGATCCAACAAAAAAGCAGCAGATGCCTTTCCATGCTTGTTGCTTATGTGGGAGTGGAGCAGCTAACACCATTCCTAGCACCTTTTAAATTCCTGAAAAAACCAAAGGTTTTAGTTCTGCAGAATTGGTACAGGCTCACAGTTACCGATTTCCTGCGGTGGATTCACCTCTATCCCTTCTCCAGGCAAAAATCTTGTCTGGATTGTGATGGAACAACACCTATGTCAGCTCCCATGAATTCCTGGGGAGGTATTTGCTGCTCTCTCTCCAATCCTGCATCCTGGTGACAAAGCAGATGAGGAAAAATCTCATATTGATTTGTTTTTAATTTATAATTCCATTATTGTCTGTCACAGCTGCAGAGAAAAATTGGGAGTGCAGCCAGGACATCCTGACAATCCTTGATTTGGAATCTTCTGCCTCAGCTTCTCTGAGGGCAGGAATCCAAGTGCCAGTGCTGGCTGTGCAGGGCATTTCCTGGGTCAGACAGGGAAGAAACTGGATTTGCTGGGCCCTGGTGGGAAGATCTCCATGAAAATATGGTTTTATCGGAATCTGCAGCACCCCTGCAGTCCCATCCCTCTGTACAGCAGTGATGTCCCATCTGCTGGCCCCCTGCCCTCAGCTCCCTCTGGTCTGCAGGGCCAACGCCATAAAAACCCCAAAACCAAACCCATATCCATATGAGCTTCCCAAATTATTTCCCCATCCCCATCCCACATGCCTGGGACACTGAGGATGCAGGGGACACATTCCAGGGTGAGCATCCCTGAGGGTCTCTGCAGACCACCGGGCCCAGGTGGTTCTGTGGGTGCAGGGGAGGTGCTGTCCCTTCCCCAGGTGCCCCCCAGGTGCCCACGGAGCTGCTCAGAGCCCACGGGGAGCAATGTCCTGTTTTTGTGGCTTCCTGGGAAGTCAGATATTTTTGTGTTGCAGACGGAGCCCTGTAAAGTCATTTAGACAATAAAGGAGTGACAGGATTTCCACAGGAGAAGAGATTAAGCAAAGTGGGATTATTTTGTTCGGCAAGGAGATGATTAAGAGGTGCCATGATTGAAGTGTTTAAAGTGGCTCAAGGTTCTTATCAAATTAAGCTGTGCTGGAGATGGCTGGGCAGCCGTCACTCAAGGGCACAGAACTTTGCTGCCGCCTCTCCCACAGTGCAGGGAATGGTTTGGGATCCCGAGGACAATCCTGGATGGAGACAGTGCCACCAGAGCGAGGTTTGGGCCCTATTGCTCACAGGTGACCTTAGCCTTGGCACCTTCTTTTAACACATCAGATCCAGCACACAGCCCTTTATTCCCCTCAGTGCTTTCACCTGGATGTTCTCATCCCTCTCAGCAGTCCTGTCCTTTCCTCTCTCCTGAGAATTCCTGACAGTTCCTGGCCTTCTGTCCCCTCTCTTCTGCAGGAGGCACAAGCAAAGCCAGGGGATGTGCTGAGGGTTTGTCTCTTCTCTGCATTCCTGCCCTGTCCATCACTGCCTGGGGTTTTTTCCTGTCTCCCTATCCCTCCTGTGCTACCTGGAATTCTCCTCCATGCCCGCCGTGCCCAAGCCACGCCAGCCCTCTGTAACCCCAGAGCAGCCGGGGAGGATTCCTGGGATTAGCACCAGGTAATTCCAGAGGGAAGGTTCACCGAGGCCCTTCCTGCCAGCCCTGGCCCCAGTTTCTGTTCCGGATCACAATCAGAGTCGCAGCTCTCACCCCTAATTACAAAATTGCCTCTTCAGCCCTTGATGAGCTGCAAATCCCTTGATGGATTCACCTTGTTCCGTGTTCTCCTGTTGGCAGCTCCCTCTCATGAGCAGTTTGGATGCTGAGTGGAGCACTCCTCACTTTTCTTCAATGGAACTTCAGAATTAGTCCCTTTTTCCCAAGGAGCATTCAGCCCTCAAGTGCTTCCAGCCCCGCTATTGTCAGTGCAGAACTGCTCTGAGCTGCTTTTGGCCCCTTTTTTCCATCTTCTCCAGCTGTTTATCCCAATTCCAGGGGAATTCAGCTCTGCCTGTTGGGAGGGCTCCTTCTTCTCACCTTCCAAGCTCCTTCTGGACCTGTCTGGGGCCTGTCCCCTGTGCTGGCACTGCTGGGGCACCTCCAGGGCTGTGTCCTGTCCTGGGCCCTCCTGGCCAGAGAGACCTGCAGGGGCTGGAGCGTGTCCAGGGCAGGGAACGGAGCTGGGCAGGGGCTGGAGCCCCAGGAGAGGCTGAGGGAGCTGGGAAGGGGCTCAGCCTGGAGAAAAGGAGGCTCAGGGGGGACCTTGTGGCTCTGCACAGCTCCTGACAGGAGGGGACATCTGGAGGGGTCGGACTCTGCTCCCAGGAACAGGGACAGGAGGAGAGGGAACGGCCTCAGGCTGGGCCAGGGGAGGCTCAGGGTGGACAGCAGCAGGAATTTCCCCATGGAAAGGGAGCTCAGGGATTGGAACTGCCCAGGGAGGTTTGGAGTGCCCATCCCTGGAGGTGTCCCAGGAAGGGCTGGAGGTGGCATTGAAGGCTCTGGGCTGGGGACAGGGTGGGGATGGGGCACGGCTGGGACTCGATCCTGGAGGTCTTTTCCAAGCTCAGCAATCCTGGGATCCTTTAGGCCTGCCCCACAAGCTGGGCATGGACCAGAGCATTTCTGCTCTGCTGTGGCTGCGCTCAGGGCGGGTCAGAGGTGCCTCTGTCAGTGCAGTGCCAGCCCCAGTGCCAGCCCCAGTGCCAGCCCTGGTGCCACCACAGGGTCACTGCAGCCCCACCCACTCAGACTGCAGCAGGTTTGTCCCGCCTTTCCTCACCCCCACCCTTCCCGAGATCACCCATCCCAAACACCTCTGGGCCCTGCCTGAGGATGGGAACAGCTGGAAGGAAGCTCCCTTTGAGTGGCAGCAGCATTTCTGTCCCTGGGAGCAGCGGCAGCCCTGCTGCCATTCCCTGGGATGTGCTCCAAGCTCCTCCCGGCGCCTGCGGAGCCATCCCGCCTGCTCCCAGGGAGGATGGATAAACCCTGCCTCCGAGCTCACCCACATCTGCACAGCCTGGCTGCAAACTCCGCCTGAATCCTTGAAAAGGGCACCGGAGCACCGAGCCCGGCGCTGCCCTGGTGGGCCGGGAACAAAAGCAATTACGAGGGGAGGCGGGAGCAGGGCTTTGGGCTCGGCTTATCCCGCTGATTATGGGATCATCTGCCAGGCCTGGCCTCTGCCAAGCAATCCCCTGGCCACAGCCACGAGCCAGAGAGGAGCAAGCTCAGAAAGGCCAAGCCTTGGCAGCCCCTGCAGGACTGGAGTTCATCCTGGCTCCAGCCTTTCCATGCTGGAGTTGATGGGAAGGAGCTGCCAGGGGTGAGGATTTTGTGCTTTTTCCCACAGAATTGGGTTTTTTTGCTAGGATGTCCATTTCAGCTGTCTCCAGTCTCCTTTTGATCCTGGCAGAGCTCCACCTTTCCGTGGACAGCACCTCCACAATCCCTTCCTCGCTCTGGAGCCATTCCTGGTGCATGCAGGGGTTGCCACACCATGCACATCCATCTTTTTCCTGCTCCATGCCCAGGTTTTTCCTTGCCTCTTCCCACTGGGTCCCACCAGAAGGACACCAAATCCTCAGTTCCTTCAGTTTGTCCCTGGCTGGGCAGCCATTCCTAACAGATAATGCAGTGAAACCATTCCCAAAAAAGCCACTCCTCATTCTGCATCCGTGTCCTGCTGTCCCTGCCCTCTGTGATGAGCTGGGAATGTTTTCCATGTCCGTGTAGAGGCTGAGGCCCAGGCCTGGCTCCGTGGGGGATGAGGGGCTCCCTGTGGGCGCCTGGCACGGAGCTGTGCCAGGGGAAGAGGTGGGATCCTGTGGATGGCACAGGGCTGGGATGCAGCTGCAGGCTCGGGACACCGTGGCTGCTTCCCAGCTTTTCTCAGAGTGCTGGGGGCTGAGCTGGGACTGTGCCCCTGGAGCTGGGGCAATCATCCTTGGGAATTCAGACTCATCCCCTCAGAGGTGACTGCCCTGACCCACACAGGGAAAGCCCAGCCAGCCCTCTCTTCATGGAATCTCCAGCACTCCAGCCTAGTAGAATTTTAGGGAAAAGCTCCTAATTCAGCCTCCCAGGAGCTCCTCTGTGCTGTCCCTCTTCATGGCAGTCCCAATCCTGGGGTCACCCACAGCCAGAGGCAGCTGGATATCCTCCTGTGCTGGGATTCTCCATCTTCAGGGAGGAACTTTTAACATCCTCTGCTGGAATTTGTTTGGGAGTGGCCCCTCAGATCCATTTCTACCCCCAAATGGTGAAAAGTCCTGGAGTTTGCTGGTAGTTCACTCCTTCAGTCACTCTCTGTTGTTATGGGGAAGTGGAAAATCAACCCGAAATTCCGAAGTCCATGGGCAATGCTGAGGTCCCTTAATGTCATATCCTTTTCCTGTGTGGGTAAGGTTTCCTGGGAGCCTGAGTGAAGATTCCAGAGGAAGGAAGGCAGGCAGGAAGGAAGGCAGGAAGGAAGGAATGAATGAACGAACGAACGAACGAACACGGGGATGTTGTGGCCAAGGAAAACCCAAGGGAAAAAATGGGGTGGAAAATCTCCAGAGATGTCCTGGGAGGGAATCAGGCCTAACCCACACCCTGCTTGTTTTCTGGGAGATGAGGAGCACAGTCACAGCCCCAAAAGAACCTCAGAGCATCCTACTGAGAGGAAAAGGCTCTGGCAGAGGCATTGGCATGAGGAGATCCCCGCTCTCAGGGATGATCCCAAGCAGCAGAGAATCCAAGGATAACACCAGAACATGGGCTCAGAGCTGGGGGTAACAGCAAGGAAAGGAGGGAAGGAGCCTGGAGCCTGTGGAGTGAGGGCTGGTGGGGATGATCCAAGGGAAGGGGGTCCCCCAAACCCTCCTGGAGGAGGGCAGATGAGCAGAGGAAGGGCAGCCCTTGAGGACAGGGCCCTTCCCTGTCCCCCTTCCCCGCGGTGACATTTGGAGTGTGGCTGTCTCCGTGTTGGGAGCTCGTTTCTCCTGCAGGGGAAGGAGGTGCCCATGGCAGCAGCCACAGGGATGCAGCTTTCCTCTAATGAACTAGAAAATAGTTTCCCTTTAATACTGATTATCCTGGAAGGCAGCTAAAGGGAATGTGATTTCCATAGTGATGAACCCCGGGCACAGCCTTGCTCGGCAACAGCACGGGCTGGGCTCAGCTGGGATGTTGGGATGTTCCGGAGCATCCCGGCCCTGGCAGCACGGAGCTGCCTCTGCTTCCCAACAGCTCCAGCGGCTCTGCCTGCCTCTGCAAGTGCTTGGAGCCACCTGTGAGGGGCTGTTGTATCCCTGAGGCTCCATCCTGCCTGTCCTGCCTCTCCCACCTCAGCCTGGCTCCCCATCCCACCTCTCCCATTTCAGTCTGGTTCCTCATCCCACCTCAGCCCAGCTCCCCGTTGTGATGAGCTGGATGCTGCTGCCACTTCTCTGCCATCCCATTCTGGGGCCATTCTGGAATTCTGGCTACAGCTGGGAAATCTGTGGCCAGGGAAGAAACCAAGCTGGGAATAAAAGGGAGAACCTCCCGAGCCCTGGGCTGATTCTGCCCCATCCCCTGTGCTCAGGTCAGAGCCCACCTGCAGAGCTGCCCCAGCCCCGGGGCCCAGCACAGCAAGGAGCTGGAGCTGCTGGAGCCAGGCCAGAGGAGGCACCAGGATGAGCAGAGGGATGGAGCAGCTCTGCTGGGAGGAACGGCTGGGAGAGCTGGGATTGTTCACCTGCACAGGAGAAGCTTTGGGGTGAGCTCAGGGTGGCCTTGCAGGGCCTGAAGGAGCTGCAGGAACATGGAGAGAGACAACTGCCAAGGGCTGGAGGGACAGGACACAGGGAATGGCTTCCCATTGCCAGAGGGCAGGGATGGATGGGATATTGGGCAGGAATTGTTCCCTGGGAGGGTGGGCAGGCCCTGGCACAGGGTGCCCAGAGCAGCTGTGGCTGCTCCTGGATCTCGGGAAGTCTCCAGGAGATTGGATTTTACACCTGGAAAAGGCCAGGCGGGATCCTCCACTGTGGGAGTGTTTGCTCACAGCAGATGCAGATGGCTCCAGTCCCCCAGAGTTTGGCCAGGAGAGGTTTGGGTGGAGGCTCTGGGATGGTCCCTGCACGTTCCCGTTGGTGTCTGTCCCCACAGCAGATTTGTGGCTCTCAGGTTGTTGCTCCTGGCCCTGCCATGCTCAGAGCAGATGTCCCTGCTCCACGACACATGGACACACCATGCCTGGCCATATGGGACAAATTATGGGATGTACACACGAGGCAAGCAGGGAATCTGGGAGTGCAGCAGTGCAGAACGTGCCAGGGGAAGCCACAATCCCCCAGCACTGGGAGCAGCCAGGTTGGGAATCAGCATTCCCTGCCTGCATCAGCATTCCCTGCCTGCATCAGCATTCCCTGCCTGGATCAGCATTCCTGCCTCCCTCAGATGGACGATGTTGTGGGCTAATAACCAAATCAAATATTCAGGAGCTGCCTGCTCTGCCAGAGGCACTGCAGAGATGGATGGTGGAAACCTGGGAAGCTCCATCTGCACCTGGAACTTGCAGGGCTGGGCTGGGCAAATGTGGCTGGGCTCTACTTTGGGGAAGGGGGTTTGTTCTCCCAGCCCTCCAGGGGGAGGAATTTCGTACCTCATCCCACTGGAGGGAGAGAAAAAGTCAGGAACCTGGTTTTGGAGGGAATAATTCAGGAATGCAGGTGCCCACGATCCCATCCCTGCTCCCTGGCTCCTTGTCCACGTTAAATGAACACATGGTGCAGCAACAGGAAATTTAGGAAAACACTGACCACAGCAGGGACCTCTCCTGGGAAGGGATCCCTGATTTCCAAAATGCTCTGTGTTGGATGCCATCCCTTCCTCTGCCAGGACTGGGGGCCTCTCCTTCCCCAGGAGTCACAGGGACCAGCAGCACCTGGTGACTTCAGCCTGTGCCAGGTCCCGATGCCCTGCGGGGACACAGGCAGGGACAGAGGCTGCAGGGACAGAGCTGTGCCAGCCTGGCACTGTGCTGGTGGTGGCAGCAGCCCCGGGAGGGGAGGCCCTGGAGCTGTGCTGGGAACCAGAGCCCAGCCAGGAGCAGGAGAAGCTCTGGGGCTGCCAGGGCTGGTCCCGCTCCTGCTGCTCCTCCGTGGGAGCTGCACCAGCCCTGGCTGTGTGCAGGTCACCTCTGAGAGTGCCACAGCTCTGGCACAGCCCTGGGCACAGCTGGGCCCCTGCAGCCCAGGACAGTGGCCCCTGGTGGCCCTGGCACGGCCCCAGTGGGGGTGGCTGTGGGGCAGGGTGGTGCCCAGCGGGGCTGGCGTGCCCGGCAGGTGCTGTTGGAAGTTTCTGGAGCAGAATCCTGGACCTCAGCAGCACCAGGTGCCTGAGGGTGACCAGAGGGGACAAAGCAGGGGAGGGAGCAGCTGCTGCACATCAGTGATGGGACAGAGGGAAGGGAGGGGGCAGAAACCTGCTGCTTTCCTGCCTCTCTCCTGAAATGGAGAGAGACAGGGACAATTTTTCCTGGGTGGATGAGCTTTGGGGCAGTTCCTTGCTCTTTGCTTGCTCCTAGCAGGAAAAGCACAACAGTTTGAGAGTTTTCCCATCACAAAAGGCTGCAGGGAAGTGCAGGACACAAGAAGTCCTTGGGATTTCTGGAGAGGACACATTCCCATGGCATTCCCAGCTCCATGCCTGAGTGCTCTGACAGCCCCCCCCGGGCGTTCAGGCCACGATTTCTGTCCAGCCCCAGGATGCCAGTGGGAATCTCAGCATCCCCCACACTCTGCCTGTGTCTCTTAAGCCACTTTGGAGCTTTGCAGGGTCACAGCCATGTGTAGGACACTCCGTGGGAGGAGAGTTGGGGGATCCCTGTGCACCTGAAGACTTCCTCACCCTTTTCTCCTCACTCCCTGATTCCAGAAGCTCCAGGGGATGCTTTTCTCCACATCCAGCTCCTTTCTGCTGCCTCTCAGCCCTGCCAGTCCTGTGGAACTGAAGCAAATTCCACCAAGAACTGAAGCCAGGATCAGCTTTTTCCTGGCCATTGCCTCCTGCACCCACAGCTCTTCCCTGGTGACGGATCCTCTGCAAAGCCCCACAAACCCTGCCCTGGGAAAAGGGGATTCTCCAGGGACTTTGGGCTGCCCTTTGCAGAGCTCAGTTCCTGAGGATTGAGGATGGAGCAGCCCTGGAACTTGCCAGAATTCCAGCAGCAAGGAATGAGCCAGGATTCCCTGTGAGACCTCCCGCGGGATGGAGGGGCTGTGGCAGCTCCCTTTGGGTTTGGCACAGCCGCCTCTCCCTGGGGCAGGGGCACTGGGATTTACCCAGCACATCCCTCACCCCGGGCTCCGCAGGGGGATTTGGGGTGGGAAAGGATTTATTCATAAAGCAGGAAAGCAATCCCTGTCCTGGGGGCCCTGCCACGTGTGGATAAAGCGAATTAGAGCCAGGTCTGCGTGTGCAGGTTATAAACAAACACAGCCCGGGGAGTGGGGAGGGAGAGGAGGCAGAGGCAGAGAAAAAGGCAGAGGAAGAGGGAGGGGAGAGCCCTTCATAATTCATCATCCCTGAAATAAAAATAAGGCTGGAATCATGTTTTGGGTAGAAGGGAGGGAGCGTAGGAAGTGTGTACTTGCCAATCTGCCAAAAAAAGTTGCTTTTTATTTTCTTAAGAAGGCAATTATGTATTTTTGTCAGCCACTTCCTACTTTGAAGCAGCTGAACCTGCTTTGCTCAAACTTTCCCAAACAATTTGCCCTCAGGCTGCTGCCAGAGCTGCAGCGTTTACACCCCAAAGATGAAAGGGAGGAGTGCCACGGCTGTGGCTCGGTGTGTGCAGAGCAGAGGCACCTGCAGAGCACTCCCGTCTGCCTTCCCAGCCCTGCTGCACAAACCCGGGCATTTGGGAGCCTCCCTTGGCCTTGGCTCGGCTCGGGAGCTCCTCACAGGGGGGCTACAATGTGACTCCAGAGCGGTGTCCTCTCTGCTGCTTCTGGAAGCTCCCAGATTTTGGGATAAGGAGATGGAGATAGAGCCCAGCTGGATCCAGGTCCCAGCTGGTGCTCAGCACACCTGGGCAGGGAAAGTGTTTGCGTTTCCCAAGTTTTCTCAAGTTTGGGTTTCTCAGTGTTGATTTCCTCATTTCCAGAGCAGAATTCTGTCCCCAGCTGAGTGTCTGCTCCTCCCCAAATCCCTGCCCCTCTTCTGGGCTCTCTTTGGGAATCCCTGCAGCTCTGGGATTTGGGGTTGGTGCCAGGGGGTTGAACTGGTTGTACCTGGCAGGACGGGCAGGGCTGGGCTCCTGTGCCCCACTCTGCAGTGCCACCGCCCCCCAGTGCTGCCGGAGGCGTTTCCTGTCTCAGGGAATCCTGAGAGGGACAAAGGCATCCAAGGCTGCAGGTCCCTGGATTTTCAGGGCCCTAGTTCCCCTCCAGCAGAAATAAAATGGCTTTTTTGGTGAGATTAACTCACAGCTTGAGCTGCAGGGTCTTGGGGCTCTCCAGTTGTCATGGCCAATGTGAGCAAGAAAAGGCTGAGCACGTGAGGGAAGGGATCCTTTTGTCCCCACAGGATTTAGCAGCATCCCAAGGCCCCCAGCTCCACATGAGGAAGAATTCCTGCCCCTGCTCCCTGCCCTACCCTCTGGAATGCCTATCAATTACAAATATAGGGATATAGGCCTTGGAACAGCAGGCAGTGCCTGTGGGTGGGACAGGATCGAGTGCCCAGCTCTGCAAACACGGCAGGGACGTTGATATTCATGATATTCCTGTCCAGGAGCAGCAGCTGGGCATGGAGGTCACCTGATAGTGGCATTGGGAGCAGCACATGAGGAAGATGCATGGCTGGAAGCCCTGAGGGCTGACAGCAGGGACCTGGCTGTCCTCAGGGTGCTCCTGCCTGCCTGATAATGGGATCTCCCTCCTCCTGATCCCACACCCTGCCCTGAGCCTGCCTTGCAGGGGAAACCTGGCACGTATGGCCCTGGCTGGGCTGGTGGGCAGAGAATGCCAGAGTGGGGTGGGAGGGACATTAAAGCCCACCCAGTGCCACCCTGCCATGGCAGGGACACCTCCCACTGTCCCAGGCTGCTCCAGCCCCAGTGTCCAACCTGGCCTTGGGCACTGCCAGGGATCCAGGGGCAGCCACAGCTGCTCTGGGCACCCTGTGCCAGGGCCTGCCCACCCTGCCAGGTGTTGATTCCAATATCACACTTGATGATGGAAAATGGCAGAGGAAAAACAAACAGGAGTCAGTTCAGCAGCCACACCGTGAGGAGATCACAGAACCACCGAGGCTGGAAGAGACCTTCGAGCCCATCCCATCCAACCCACCCAGCACTGTCCTTAAACCCCAAACCCATCACCCAGCACTGCCCCGGGTACCCCTAAACCCCAAACCCATCACCCAGCACTGCCCCGGGTACCCCTAAACCCCAAAACCATCACCCAACACCACATCCAGACATGTCCTGAACCCCTCCAGGGATGGGCATTCCCCACTCCTTGGGCGCCCTATTCCAGTGCCTGGCCACCCTAAAAATGACCATTTTTTCCCTAATCTGCTCTAAATCTCCCCTTTCTGAGGCCATTTCCTCTTGTCCTCCCACTGCAGGAGTGGCAGAAGAGTCCCATCCCAAGCTCCTGTCCTGGATCCAAAAGTCAAACTGGCAAGGACAAGCCTTGATAATTAATAATTCCACCAATTAGAGCTGCCCTAATGAGATGGGACCTGCAGAACACGTGATGCAAACCAGGCCTTTATTTCCCAGTCCAATTTCTCTGTTTTCCTTCCCATAAAACCTTTTTTTGCCGCGCCTATTCCTGGAAAAAACAAAGGAGCTGAAGTGCTGGGTAGAAGGGAATGATCAGGAGGACCATGGAGAGGGAAAGGCAGCTGTGAATGCACTTCATGTTTGCAGTAATTAAGGAACTGTCGAAATTCCTAAATCCCAATTTTGAAATCGTTTGGTTGACTTGACACGTCCAAGTCCCCGAGCTTTTAATTCAAATATAAAGCTTGATTGGCAAATTAAGAGAAGGCTATGAATGAAATTAATGAAAGATTAAAGACCAGCAGCTCACGCTGATATAAAAATTACCCCTCCAAAATAGGTTATGCAATAATTAGGATAAGTTGCCACTCTGCTAATATTAATTCCGATCTAACATTTATTCATTGATGAGATTTACTGATTCCCAACGAAGTCCTAAAAATTCCCTACAAGTGTTGGATCTTTGCAGGCTCTGTTAATCACCTTTATTTTCAATTCCCTAATTTTTAAAATTACCATAAAGCGAGTTTTCCTTAATAAATTGCGTCATTGAGCACTTGAATTTGCAGTTGCACTGAGGGAAATGAGATCCAAGAGCCATTAGGACATGGAATGGGAATTTGATTAACCAGAATTACCTGGACAATGCACTTGGACCCCTCCAACTCACTCCTGTTTCCATGTCAGGCTCTGCATCCAAGGAAAACAGAGGGGGGGACAATCTGAGGGAGTTTTCCTCACCAAGAGCTGCAGCCTGCGGAGTTTTGCCATCAGAATTTGGGAACTGGTGTTCACAATTGGTGTTCCCAGGGAAAGAGGGAATTATCATCCAGCTGGCATTGGGATTGAGTGTGTCCCATACATTGGGCAGGACGAGGTGATCTGGAGACAACGAAAGGAAAACCTTGGTGCTCCTTCTCCCAAACATGCCCTGCGTGGGATTTGTTGCCAGATTCAACATTATTCCTGCTTCCCTCACTTAACGTGGATATTTTTCCATCCAGCCACCTAAACTGCAGATCAGCAGCATTCCCCAGCTGAGAACATCCCAGGATTTTTTTAAATATTTTTTTTCCTCCGTAATTGTGTTCAGCTTTATCATTACCTGGAGTCTGCTCCGCAGCACTTCCGTGAATATGCTGGAATTTTTTATGGACTCTGAGATTTATGGCTCGGCTTCTCTCTCTGTCTTGACTATGGCAGATGAGAACTGAATTCCTCTGTTTCTGATCACTTATTCCTGGTTTATAGTGCAATAAAAAAAAACAAACAGCCCAGTAAAATACTGTAAATAGAGTGGGTGCAGCTGCATATCTGTGGTTTTCCAGCTTGGATCAATGCATGGACACGTCCTGCATCCTCCTGGTTTATGATGGAAGGAGCCCTCCTGCTCCTGCTCTCAGGAAAACAAATTCCTTGAACCTCAGCTCCATCTTTGCAGAACGGTTTGGGTGGGACGTGTTGGTGATGCCAACCAGGCTGCCGGTGTCTGGGATGTTCCCTGTTCCTCCGCTGCTCCGGGCACCTCGTGGGATGTGGAAGGGGACAAGTGGCCCTTCCTCCACCTCTGCAGGGACCCACACAGTGCCAGGGCCCCCCTCACTCCATCCCTGCTCCACAGACCTCTGATCCCCATCCACTCCCACTGAACCTGGAGTTCCCAAGCTCCCCCCAGCCCCTCTCCAGAGGATCTCTCTTTATCCAGCCTCAGGACCCCTCAGCTCCCCCGCTCCTCCCCTGCTGCTCTGCCAGGCTCTCATCCCAGACGTGCCCCTGGAGCAGCTCCTGGAGAAGCTCCTGCTCCAGAAGGTGAAGCTGCAGAGCGTCACTCATGCACAAACAGGGGATCCATCACGGAGCCCTCCGGCGGGCACAGGTACAGGGAGGAACCTGCTCCCGTTTTGCACCCCGAACTCAGGTATTAAACACAGATTTGTCGGAATTCTCTCGTTTTAGGGGAAGCAAAGACACCTGGCAAGAGCTTGGCGCTCTCCTCACCTCAAGCAAATGATTCCCAGCCCGGAGGAGTGGGGAGGCTCTGGAAAGGTGCTCTGGAGCAGTTGATGTGAGTCACTGCCAGGATAAAGACATCCAAAACGGCTCGAGATTCCTGCCAGGATCGGGAGATGAATCAGGGCCATCGTGACCTCTCCATGTGTCTGGCAAGTTGTTCTCTTGTTGCCTCGTGAACAATCTGTTTTCCCCAGCCCCAAAATAACAATGTTGAGGAATAAAGTGCTTTTTTTCTCCTCCACTCTGGGTGAGTCACTGAAGAGAGAAGGAGGAGGAGTTCTCCATGCAGACATGGATCAGGAGCTGGGAATTCTGAGAGGGAGCAGTCTGGGTCGAGGGTGTCACCCCTGCATTGCTGGGGTGACAAACGGCCCCGGGTGGCCCAGCTGGCCCCTCTGCCAGCCCCTGGTGGAGGGCACTTCTTCCTCCCACATCCTCTCCCTCTCTTGCTCCTGTCATCTCATCCCGAAAAGTGTCTGGCGCAGATCCCGTGGTAAACTCGCTGCTGCCAGCCCTGTGCCAAAGCATTCCCTTCAAATCTCAAACAGGAGCAGGTTGGAGCCTTGACATTTTTCAGCAACTAAGCCAAAGTCGACGGCAAATGATATTTTTACCTTTTTTCTCCCTGCCCTTTTCTTCACTCGTGTCTGTTTGCTTCTCTCTTCCTTTGCCTCTCCAAAAAACCAACAAAAATTCAAAAACCAGCATCACTAACTCAATAATCACCCTTCCAGTGTGTCCCTGTCCGTGGTGACTCTGAGCAAAGAGGCTGGAAGGTCTCAGATTTGCCCTTGCAGACCCTTTAAAGCAAAAGGAGAACCCTAAAGTGATAAATTTCACGTTGAAAGCCATGTTTTTCTCCCTCGTTTTCATAGGAATTTCATCGGCGCTCACTGACAGCTCAGCTCTCGCACGGCTGTTTGTTTGCAGTGGATGGATGCCAGCTGTATCTTAGATCCCCTTAAATATTGCATGGAAAACCAGGATTGCTTCCCTTCTGT
Organism: Prinia subflava; assembly: GCF_021018805.1. Taxonomy (NCBI): domain Eukaryota; kingdom Metazoa; phylum Chordata; class Aves; order Passeriformes; family Cisticolidae; genus Prinia; species Prinia subflava. The sequence goes on along the minus strand of NC_086262.1, from coordinate 1,583,782 downwards.
GTCCACACCACAGGAGCCAGGGGCAGGGTGACTCAGGGATGAGATTCCACTCCCCACTGCCAGTGCTGGCAGCAGCCCCTTGGGCAGCCCGGAGCTCACATTCCAGGGAAGGTTTATATCCCTTTTTGGTTTTGTTTTTTACCTTATTCATGACAAGAACCAAAAATAACCTGAAGCAGCCTGAGAGGTGAATGTGTCTGTTTAAAGAAGGGTTCAAGCTCCTTCCAGGGCCTAAAGGGGCTCCAGGAGAGCTGGAGACAGACTGGGGATAAGGCATGGAGGGACAGGACACAGGGAATGGCTTTAAGCTGACAGGGGGTAGATTTAGATGGGATATTGGGAAGGAATTCCTCCCTGGCACAGGGTGCCCAGAGCAGCTGTGGCTGCCCCTGGATCCCTGGCAGTGCCCAAGGCCAGGCTGGAGCAGCCTGGGACAGTGGGAGGTGTCCCTGCCATGGCAGGGGGTGGCACTGGTTGAGTTTATGTTTTTTCCCCAACCCAACCCGTTCCACAATTCCATGATGTGACAGCAGCAGCCACAGAAGGAAAGGGGGAGAAAAGGAACACCCCGAGCAAACCAACCCTGGGAGCTCCAGAACTGCCCCTGCACTGCTGTGTCCATATTTCAGCAGGTGGGTGGCACCTTGGTGCCACCTTGAGCTGCAGCTGCTGTCCCTGGAGGGCCCAGCCCAGCAGAGCTGGGTGCCTGGGGACACAACCAGGGCCCAGTCCCACTGTTCTGGTGTCCCCTGCAGTGCCAGCACCATTCCCTCCAGATCCCTTGTGCACCCTCTTTCCCTCCAAAGGCCCCCTGGCTTCTCACCCTGAGCCCTCCTTCCCCATCCCAATGAGGAGGGGCCCAAATTCTGCCCTTCCAGCCCTGCTGGGGCTGAGCTGTCCCTCTGCTCCCATCAGGGCACCACAGTGTGGGTTTGGCAGGGATGTGGCACAAGGGACACTGGCAGCAGGACAGCCCTGAGCCAGCAGAGCAGCCAGAGCCAGGCCCAGGAATGCTCCTGATTAATCCTGGGATTTATGGTGTCCATAAAATCGCTTCCAGTGACATATTAATATCCCAATTAATACTCAGCGACAGACACTTTAATGTAACTAATTCCAGGCTGGATGCTCCCTTTGGAGGGATATAAATGGACTTATGTGGTGCTATTGATCCCTGTGGCTCAAATGCGGCTACAGCATTCCGCAGCATTTCCCTCCATCCATCCATCCATCATCCAGCCCTCTGCCCATCCATCATCCATCCATCCCTCCATCCATCCATCCATCCATCCATCCATCCATCCATCCATCCATCCATCCATCCATCCCTCCATCCATCCCTCCATCCATCCATCCATCCATCCATCCATCCATCCATCCATCCATCCATCCATCCATCATCCATCCATCCATCCATCCATCCATCCATCCATCCATCCATCCCTCCATCCCTCCATCCATCCATCCATCCATCCATCCCTGGTATCCCAGGCAGGTCCACAGCTTAAAATCCCCACAGGATTTTTTTCATGGAGTGCACGGTGAGGAAAGGGAATCCCCATGAAAAAGAAGCAGCATCCTGCCCTCCAGGATAGGATGGGATGGGATTGGATCCATGGGATGGAATGGGGTTGGATGCGACGGAATTTTGGGATGGGATGGGATGGGATGGGATGGGATGGGATGGGATGGGATGGGATGGGATGGGATGGGATGGGATGGGATGGGATGGGATGGGATGGGATGGGATGGGATGGGATGGGATGGGATGGGATGGGATGGGATGGGATGGGATGGGATGGGATGGGATGGGATGGGATGGGATGGGATGGGATGGGATGGGATGGGATGGGATGGGATGGGATGGGATGGGATGGGATGGGATGGGATGGGATGGGATGGGATGGGATGGGATGGGATGGGATGGGATGGGATGGGATGGGATGAATGGGTGGCTCCAGCCCCACATCCCATCCTCTGCAGATCCAAGTCCAGCCTCTTTCCTAGTGCCAGGCAGGGATGGGAACCCGATTTTGTCTGGAAACCCCCACCCTTGCAGGGCCTTCCCTCATGGCTGCAGGGATGGGGCCATGGTGCTGCTCCCAGCTCCAGAGCAGGGTTGCCACGGAAACTGATCCTGTTGAGTTTTTCCCATCTCCAAAGCCAGCCCGTGGTTCCCATCCTCAGTATCCAGGGGCAGATTCTCCAAACCCAGCAGATTCACTCCCCCCACTCACCCCACAAGCACAGCAGAGCCCCCCCGAGCCCTGAGTGTAAGCCCAGCCACGCTGCCCTCACACTCAGCTTTCCAAAGCTTCCCAGAAATCCACACAGGACACCCTGGTGGGATTTCTCATCCCACCCCCACTCCTTGCGTTCAACCACCCCCCTTGGCAGCATCCTGCTGCTTCTTTCCCTGCTCCACATCCTTGATCCAACATCAAGTGCTCGGGCAGTGGAGGAGACCATGGGAATCCCTCTGGAAGGAGGGAGAGGGTGTGGGAATGTGAAGGGAGGGCAGATGGGAGGTGGAAGGGGGATGGGAGGAAGGGAGGTGCACTCAGCGAGGTGTCTCCAGGCAGAGCAGCCCCTGCCTCCCTCCTTCCCTGCATCCAAAGGCTGCCTCTCCATTATTCATCCCCCTTCAGGGAAACTACCTCATCCTAATAAAAATGTCACAAGGAATCCACAAATACATCCATAGCCGGCACCAGGAGTTCCACAGTGCTCGGGGAGCTCTGCTGCTCTCTGCACTCCTGGGCTGCCACCTCGATTTCCCCCGAGCTGAGGGAGCCCCTGCCAGCCCAGACATGCAATGGTGCTGAGGTATCCTGGATCCCTGGGACCTGGATATCTCAGCTCCCTGCATCTGAAATCCCTGTGTGCCTCTGCTGTGTACCAAAGGCTTTGCTGCCCTTTTCCGTCACTTTTGTTCCTGTTCAAAGACTGGCATGAACCTCCCAAACATCCCAAATTCTGCTCTGCAAACCCAGCAGCAGTGGCAGCACTGGGACATCCAAAATTCACTTCAGGGTGTCAGAGCAGCTGTGGCTGCCCCTTTCCTGGAAGAGTCTAAGACCAGGTTGGATGAGGCTGGGAGCACCCTGGGACAGTGGAAGGTTCAAGGCAGCAGTTTTAAAATGATGAAGCAGAATCCTTTAACACCTTCCAGGGCCCAAAGGGGCTCCAGGAGAGCTGGAGAGGGACTGGGGACAAGGGCTGGAGGGACAGGACACAGGGAATGGCTTCCCACTGCCAGAGGACAGGGATAGGTGGGAGATTGGGCAGGAATTGTTCCCTGGCAGGGTGGGCAGGCCCTGGCACAGGGTGCCCAGAGCAGCTGTGGCTGCCCCTGGATCCCTGGCAGGGATCCAGTGCCCAAGGCCAGGCTGGAATTGGGGCTTGGAGAAGCCTGGGATGGTAGAAGGTGTTCCTGCCCCCATGACCTCCCATTCCAGCAGCTCTGGGTGGAAGGAAACCTCAGGTGGCATTTGGGACCAAGCCTGCATGGAATGTGGGCATAGGATCCCTGGGGATCCCAGAGCAGCCTCTGTTTCCATCTAGGAGCCACCAGATCCTGGCAAAAATCAGCTTGTGAGAGTGGAGGCATGCAGGGAGCAGCCAGAGCCTGCCTGTGCAGGTTGTTTGTACTGGAGCACAGACCATGGCAAAATGCAGGGAAAAATCCTTTGCCAAGAAAAGTCTTCAGTCCATGTGAGTCCATCCTGCTAAATCAATAGTGGAATTGCTGCTCTCCACCTGGAATGGCCAGGGGAAAGCAGTGGAGGAGCTGATTTGCCTCTAATCTGTTTTTCCCAACAAATATGCCCTCATTTGAGGGAGTCCTGGGAGTTCTATCCTGACCAAACCTCCTGCCAAAAGGCAACATTCCCTTTGCCAGGCCAACCCTTGTTCCCTGTGGAATATTTCCCTGCATGTCCAGGCCCTTCTGAAGTACAAGGCTTGGTTTAATCACTGCCATCGCCAAATTCCAATTTCTCTTTGCCAAAGAGTGCTCCTGGACCAAATTGTCCATGATGTCCCTGCTTTTCCAGCCTGTTTTCCTGCTGGGAAAAGGCATTTGCTCGCTCTGAGCACTGGTGCCACTGGAAGGATTGTGGGCCAAGGCCTGGTCTCAGCTGGTATTTTGTTCCTGGAGTGTCTCTCCTTTCAACATCATCAGCATGAACCCCCTGGGAATGGGAATAACCTGGGATTTGATGGACTGTGTGCAGTGATCCAGCGTGTGTGAGTGACAGCCCAGCCACGGGAATATTCCTTGGGAGACCTTGTCCTGCTTCCAGGAGGGTTCATTTGCTTTGTCTTGGTGATCTTTGGGTAACTCCAGTCAGTCGCAGTAAGCCAGTAATTAGCCAGGCTAATTGCTGTGCATGGCTCTTCCCAGATCCCATTAACAGCAGGAATTTTGGCAATTCCTACAAGCCAGCAAGGTGGGGATGTCGAGTTCTGCTGGGTCTGCAGCTGCTGGAGGCCGTGGGGTGGGCACTGAGACCCTCCCTGCACAGTCTGGGGCTGCTTCTGCCCCGTGACCATCACAGCCACTCCAAAAAACCCTTTGGAGCAATCCCATTCCCACTAAAACCCACCTTTGCTGGTTCCTTTGCTGGTGACTGCCGGTCATAAACCGCCCTCCCAACGTCGAATTTTTGTGCTGCTTTTTAGTTCAAAGCTTTCTGCTTGCAGCTTTCAGGTGCAGAAAGGCCAGGAGCGATGATTTGCAGGAGTTGTAACAATTAACAGAAGTTTTAATAAATCCTGATGGATTTATTATTTATCTTTTGGACCGGTGGATCCCCAGGGGTTGTTTATTCCAATGTCTCAGAGCCCATATAAAATATTTTACTGCTTTGCTTACAGTTCTGTATAAAATATTTGCAACACTTCCCCGTGGACTAAATCAGGGGAGGCAAAACCATCAATTTTTGGGAATATGAGGTCTCATGTCCATCCCCTCAGGATGCCATCCCAACCCTGCTGCTGCTCAGGTGGTGCCGTGGGGCTGCCACCTCTCCCCCTCTCCAGGGGGCTTTGGGAAGCAAAATCCCACCCCCAGCGAGTGGGAAGTGGCTTTTTGGGGGTGCTGTGGTCAGAGGCGGGGAGCAGCGTGCGGGGGTGCCGGGGCAGCTCCGGGTGCTGATCCCTTTTCCGCGGGACTCGGGTCAGCATCGGGCAGGAGGAGCAGCGGGGCCCCCCCGGCTGCCCGGAGCCCGCTCCTCCCGAGGGCAGCCAGGGAATGGCGTGGCCTGGCTCAGCCGGGAATTTCGCTCCTATTTTTCATGCCGGGACTGCAGCTAAAGCCGCCGAGGCGGTGAATTCCCGGTGTCCGTCACCCGGGCAGGAGCAGGGGGGAGACAGCGGGGGACCCGCCGATGCGAGGCCGGGCTGGCACTCGGGCCTCTCCGAGCCTTGGCTCACACGGAAAGGGGAAGAAGAGCTCGGGAAGGCTCTGCAGGCTCCCCAGGGGACGGGAGCATCCATGGGATGTGGGGCTCGGCAGTGCCACAGCATCGCTGCCGTGAGGAGCAGGGGACCGCAGCCTCCGGGCAGGGCTGGGGCAGCACTGGGAGGAGGAGAGGCCATCAACCCCTGGGAAATCTGGAGCCAGAGCCTCCGGCTGGGACAGAGAACCTTGTGAATCTTCCACTTTGAGCGAGGCTGTGAGGGTTTGTATAAATTTGGGATGTTTTTCTGTAAACTCGGTGTGTGGTGATTGAGCAAGGAGAGCCACCAGTCCCTCCAGGAGCTGAGCACACACCCAAGGCACTTCCAGGGTGCCCTTGGACACAGCAGGAGTCAAACCAGGCTGTGTGCTCATCAGAAATAAACAGCAGAGAAGTAAAAACCATTGTAAAAGCCCAAAATGATGTTTGCATTCATAGAATCACGGAATGGGTTGGAAAGAACTTTAAAGCTCATTTATGTTCAACCTCTTGCAGGGACACCTCCCACTGTCCCAGACTGCTCCAAGCCCAAATTCCAGCCTGGCCTTGGGCACTGCCAGGGATCCAGGGGCAGCCACAGCTGCTCTGGGCACCCTGTGCCAGGGCCTGCCCACCTGCCAGGGAACAATTCCTGCCCAATCTCCCATCCATCCCTGCCCTCTGGCAGTGGAAGCCATTCCCTGTGTCCTGTCCCTCCAGCCCTTGTCCCCAGTCCCCCTTCAGCTCTTCTGGAAGACCCTGCCAGGGGCTCTGAGCTCTCCCTGGAGCCCCTTTCTGCTGCTGTGAACAAAACACCTCTAAAGGACTGGATGCAAAAGCCCAGCCACCTCCAGCTTGTCCTTGGGATGAGCTGAACCAGTTTTCCCCTTCCCAAGCCCTGGCTGGGCTGGGCTGATCCTCCCCAGGGAAGGGAGCAAAGACAGTGAAAGGGCAGATGAGAGCCTTGGCACTGCCCATCCCTGATCTGAGCTGTCTGACAGATGTTCCTCATCCCCGGAGCTTTCCCAGACATCCTGGGAGCTCCCAGCATCCAGCCAGGACACGGGGAAGGACGAGCTCTCCCGGAGTTTATCCAGGACTGGGAAAGCCTGTTGAGTTTGAAATAATAACAATTTTGTATGCGTTTGACTATTTCTGCCCTGCGTGAGCCAATCTAAAGCCGATCTCATTTATCAATTAGCATTTATAACATCCTTATCACCATGGAATCACAACACTGTAAATGAATTAAGGAATAAGCAGGATGCCTGGGGGAGTCAGGGATTCATCTCCTCGGGATTTGGGTTGATCTCATCAGGGGGACAGGGACAGGCACAAATTTTAGATCCTGTATGAAATTTGAGCAAGGAGTCATTGGAAATAATTAAAGGAATCAGACCAGAATTAAGAGGGTAAATTTTTATTCTGGACCTGAATATTCACGGGGGGAGGTATTCTGAAAGACCTCTTCTGGAAAACCTCATCCTCTGCTCCCTCTGCTTCTGGTTTATCCCAAACCATTTCCAGAGCCTGTCCTCACTATCAGCCCAGTCCCGTGGAGCTGTTTGGATCCATGGAAAATGCCTCTGGAGTGGTGCCAGGCGGGATGCTGCCGCTCCCAGCCACTTTGGAGGGACGGACAGCAGCACAAGGAGGAGCAGGGGGTGTCCCCAGGTCCTCAGCAAGGTCACCCTAAGGGGAATTATGGACTCCAAGGCTGGCTGACCGTGAGCTGCACCCCCATCCCAACAGTGGGAGGCAGAAATGGGCAGTGGGGCAGCTGTGCCAGGATTGGTGGGGTCTGTTCTAGCCCAGGGTGTGTGTCAAGAATATTTTACAGTTAGAGCAGAAGGACATTGGGAAGCCAGGACGATTTCCCATTACAGAACCCCCCGAGCCCTGGCCTGATTCTGCCCCATCCCCTGTGCCCAGGTCAGAGCCCACCTGCAGAGCTGCCCCAGCCCCGGGGCCCAGCACAGCAAGGAGCTGGAGCTGCTGGAGCCAGGCCAGAGGAGGCACCAGGATGAGCAGAGGGATGGAGCAGCTCTGCTGGGAGGAACGGCTGGGAGAGCTGGGATTGTTCACCTGCAGAGGAGAAGCTTTGGGGTGAGCTCAGGGTGGCCTTGCAGGGCCTGAAGGAGCTGCAGGAACATGGAGAGAAACAATTGCCAAGGGCTGGAGGGACAGGACACAGGGAATGGCTTCCCATTGCCAGAGGGCAGGGATGGATGGGAGATTGGGCAGGAATTGTTCCCTGGCAGGGTGGGCAGGCCCTGGCACAGGGTGCCCAGAGCAGCTGTGGCTGCCCCTGGATCCCTGGCAGTGCCCAAGGCCAGGCTGGACATTGGGGCTTGGAGCAGTCTGGGACAGTGGGAGGTGTCCCTGCCTGTGGTAGGGCATAGAACAAGATGAGCTTTAGCCTTCCACCCCAAGCCACTCACCAGTTCCATGATTCTCCCCTGTCAGCTCTCCAGGGATCTCCTGGTATGTCCCAGCTCAGCAGGAATGTGGCACTGCCATGCCTGGTGGCACAGGACGGTCACCCCTCACTCTGTGGCCAAGAGCTGCAGAGGCAGGAAGGGTCACAGGGCTCCTGCCAAACCCCAGCCAGGCACCCTCGCTGCTGGGGAGGAGATTTTGGGGAGCATTCCAGGTTCTCCTCACCTGCAGCACCTGGGCTGTGGCCGCCAGCAGCAGCAGCAGCAGCAGCAGCACTGAAGGAAGGCTGGCAGCTGTGCCAGGGACAGGGCTGCCAGCCTGCTCCTCCCTCCCTCCTGCCAGAGCATGAATTGCAATTTATTTTTGTATTGCTCAGGGTCAGGCAGAGACCAAGAATTGTACAGCTGCCCTGTGCCCTGGACAAGTGACCCTCCCCAGTGGGACGCTCCTCTCCTGTGCCACCCGAGTGCCACACAATGTCACCGCCAACTGCCAGCAGAAGGAAAAGCATAATGAGCCTTCATCCCAGCCATTGTTATGCCGGGGATGTGTTAAAATAAGAATATTCATGAGAAAGCATTTGTTTATCCAAGTAGCCTTGAGCATTCAGCAGTGAAGGGCTGGCAGTGGCCAGGCGTCAATATTTGTCCAGCATTAACAGAGCAGAAAGGGTGGTTTTGGACACAGGAGCTTTCCTCCTGCTTTGATTCCAGAGCAATCTCTGGTGCCAGAAGCCTTCCAAGATCTGCTCAACGCTGGATGCCACGGCCAGGCCGGGGCGCGGGGGGTGCTGGGGTGTGCTCAGGGTGTGCTCAGGGTGTGCTCAGGGTGTGCTCGGGTTCCCTGGTGCCCACACCGAGCATTTCCGGGCTGAACGGGCTCGGGGCTGTGGGTGCCTGCTGGGAACCCCCTGCCCGGGTGCTCGTTCCTGCCGCTGGGATGGGCTGTGCCGGCCGTGGGTGCTGGCCAAGTCCAGCGGGCACTGGGCGCTGCTGAGCCTCCCTGGCACCTCCCTGGCACCTCCAGCCGCTCCGCCTTGATGTCTCCATCACTCCCGGCACACTGCGCTGGGGTTTTCTCCTCTCCCTTCCCCTCTGCGGGATTGCAGCTCCCCGGGCACCGCGGCGATGCCTTGGATGAGGGATGAACATCCTGTGCCATCGCTCCATCCCCATCCAAGCCTGCCAGCAATGCCAGGCTGCCCGGAGCAGTTTTCCTTGCTGGGAAAGCAGCAGCGGGCAGGAGCCAAGGACACGGCAGGGATGGGCACATGTCCCCACGGACAGAGCCGGCCGGCAGGGCTGGGCCGGAGCAGCAATGAGGCAAACAGCTGGGAGAGGGCTGCAGCAGATGCTCCGCATCCCAGCCAGGTGGCAGGAGCAGGGAAGGGCACCGGGAAAGAGCTGAGAGCACTCAAAATCTGGAGATGCTGCTGGGGAGCCTCAGCCCTGCACCCACACCCCCTGCACCCACACCCCCTGCACCTCATCCTGCTAATTATAAATATAAATAATGATCGTTTGCAGCAAAACTGCCTCCTGGATGGTCAGCAGGTCTCCCAGAATCAGGGATGTGAGCCCCATCCCGTCCTTCCTTGGCTGGGTGTGACTGTCACTCTGCAGGTGCTCCCTGCTGGCTGCTCCCCTCTCTGCCTTTAGTGCTGGCTGCTCCTCTCCAGCCTGGCTCTTCTGGCTGCTGCTCTCCAGCCTGGCTGTGCTGGTTGCTGCTCTCCAGCCTGGCTGTGCTGGTTGTTGCTCTCCAGCCTGGCTGTGCTGATTGTTGCTCTCCAGCCTGACTGTGCTGGTTGCTGCTCTCCAGCCTGACTGTGCTGGTTGCTGCTCTCCAGCCTGGCTGTGCTGGTTGCTGCTCTCCAGCCTGGCTGCTCCCTGGCCCAGGAGCTCCCTTCCCTCAGCAGCTTTTCTCTCCCAGCCTGTGCTGGAGGCTCCCATCCTCTCCTATCTGCAAAAGGAGCTTGGCAGGCTCCGTCCATCCCCAGTGCCTGCAGTGCTGCTTCCCCTGGGAGCAGCACCAGGGATCCCCAGGGACAGACAGGATCCCCGGGGACAGACAGGATCCCCGGGGACAGACAGCCTCCCAAAGGCAAAGAGGGCTTGGGGACAAAAAAAATGGAGCAGCACTTGGAAAAAATAAAATTCCATCAAGCAAACAACCCTCCGTGCCCCCAAAGGCAGAGCACAGCTCTGTGCTCCTGTCTGCTCCCCTTCCCAGCTGCTGCTGGAGATGGGATGGGATGGGATGGGATGGGATGGGATGGGATGGGATGGGATGGGATGGGATGGGATGGGATGGGATGGGATGGGATGGGATGGGATGGGATGGGATGGGATGGGATGGGATGGGATGGCCCCAGGAGCAGGGAATGCAGCTTCTCTGCAGGCAGGGGAGGTGCAGCCAGCACAAACATCCTCAGCAGCCCCAGAGAACACTGAGAGTGTGGCATGAGCTGATACTGAAATCGTGGAATCACAGTTTGGGTTGGAAGAGGCCTCAAAGCCCATCCAGTGCCACCCCAGCCATGGCAGGGACACCTCCCACTGTCTCAGGCTGCTCCCAGCCCCAGTGTCCAGCCTGGCCTTGGGCACTGCCAGGGATCCAGGGGCAGCGACAGCTGCTCTGGGCAGCATTGAAATGAGAGACCCCATTGTCCCTTGTGATGATCCCCCTCAGGGACAATCCATGGATCCAGCTCCCACAGGTTTGGAGCCAATTCCATGCATTTCCCACTCTGAAGGGAAGCCAGACCTTCCCCTGAGGAGATGCTCAGTCTGTGTGGATCCACAAGGTTCTCCCTCAGCTCTCCCTCAGAGCAGCCTGAGGAGAAAACACCCTGGAAACTGCATTTACTTTGGAAAACCTGGATTGGACCTCAGGGCTCAGCCCATTTTATGCTCGAGAAGCTCCATCCTTTGCAGGTCAGCAGTTCCCATGCTCGAGTTTCACTCAGTGCTTCCTCGGAGTCTCCGTGCTGTCTCCTGCTCCTCCAGCCTGGATTTCGTGTTGGAGCAGCTCCCTGGCCCCAGCTGAAGGATAATAATTGAATAACATGCAACATTACACTCTTAGGTTTCATTCATTTTCACACTCGCAGCATCTGTAAAATCTAAAATGAGGTCTCATCTCCAGGCTGTCATCCTGCCCAGCAACAACAAATTCCAGCAAAAAGGGAGGACACTGCAAATCCAAACCTGTGAATTACCTCAAACAATCTCATTCAGGATTTGATTCACATTTCAGGGCACAGCTCCCACAGTAAATTAATAAGATATAAGCTTGTAATATTTTCAATGGCTTGATGTGGCAGCATTTTTCATTTCAATTAGGGGGAAGAGCACAATTGGATTCCTCAGCCTTGGCTGGGAAGAAAACACATTATTCCCTCAGGGTGAGGACCTCAGCAGCATCCAGGAGCCTCCACATCCTCGGAATCTTCTAGGTGAGCCCTGAACTGGTTGCCAGTGGGAGCTGCTGGAGAGGATTTGTGGCAATACGTCCCAACAGTCCCCAGCAGGGAGGGGAATCACAGCCGGCCCTGCAGGGTTGTTCCTCCTCTCCTCATTTCCTGCAGTTCCTCCCTGCAGGACCCGTCCAGGTCTCAGCAGGGTGGAGGGGCTGCCCTGAGAGGTCTCACTGAGCACCAGGTCCCTCCCCAGGAGTTTGGATGAGCCTGCTCTGGGATAACCTTGGGCATCTGAGAGCGATGGTTCAGCCCCTTCAAGGGCCAAAGTCCAGAAAGAGAAACATTGAGAGAGAATTGAGAAAACACTGAAGTTATTTGGGGTGTAAAAGTCACTTTTCTCAGCCCTGATCCCTCCTTTGGTTCTCACATCCCTCTGTGCCTGAATCCCAGCTGGATTTGGGGAGCAGCAGGGACAGTGATGGCCCTGTCCTTGTTTTTTCCCCTTTTATTTGGTTTGTATGAGGTCTTTGGACCTGTCAGAAACCCTGTGGAATATTAGCACCACAGGAAGGAACCAGCCATGGGTGTAAAATAAAGAGTAGCTCAGCTTGGCAATGATTTAGGCCATAAGTGGTGCAATTAGAAGCTTTTGGAATTTGCAAGTCAGAAAAAAACCCCACAATTATCAAAAATCCTTCCTCCAGTTCAAGAAGTTTGGTGCCTGGCAGCTGGAGTTCACAAATCTAATGTGAAATAAAGCCAAGATTTAGGTTTAAAACACTGGGTAAGCCAGACTCAAGGCTTAGGCTGTGAAACGTGGCAGAGGATAAATCCTGGCCTTGCACTGGGGTGCTGGGAGAGCAGAAAAACAAATCCACAGAGCACAGGAATGAGGGGAAAAAAATCCACAAAAATCCAACCTGTGTGCATGAGGGCTTCTGCCACCCCATCCATGAACTTGATTCAAACCAACAAACCAACAAACACCGTGGTTTTGGATGTGCCAAACACAAAATTCCCTAAAAAGATATATTTTCATGTGCCCAGAGCTCCTGGATTGGAGTTTCTGGATTCTTGCACAGCAGTTTTGGGTCTGGAAGTGTCTCAAGCACTGGGACAGGGAGAGCTACAGGGTCAGAATGGATCCTGAGCCTACTCCCCCAATCTGAGTTATTCCAACCAGGAATCAGGCACCAGCCTCCCTGTTTTCCATGTCTGCCCACAGAGATCCACTCAAAAACACATTAAAGAGTCAAAACTGAGGGCATTTCCCAGGCAAACTTGATTCAAGCAGGGAAAACAACAAAAATCCTGGTCTTGGACATGCTGATTACAAAATTCCCTAAAACCCCACATTTCCACAGGCTCAGGGCTCCTGGATTGGAGGGTCTGGATCCTTGCACAGCAGCTTTGGGTGTGAGAAAGGGGCTGAGTGGTGTCTCAGGAACAGGGACAGAATGGACCACGCTAAACCCTGAGCCTGCTCCTCCCACTGGAGTTATTCCAGCCAGGAATCAGGCACCAGCCTCGCCCACAGAGATCCTCAAAAACACATTAGGGAGTCAAAATTGGGGCATTTCCCAGGCAAATTTGATTCAGTCAGGCAAACCAACAAACCCAAACTGGTTTTGGGGGAAAACCCGCCAGCCCCTGTTTGTGCGTGGGACAGGACCACGAGGAGCAGAGCTGTGGCTACCAAAGGCCCCTCCAAAGGCACAGCTCCGGTATTTCCCATTTTCCCGTGCCTCAGGGATGCTCTGGCACGTTTTTGGTTTTTTTTCCAGGAGCAGCTCAGCGGTGCAGCTAAAGCTCCCTCCAAACATCAAAGAGCTCGAACAGTAAAACCCATCAAAATTTTCCTAATCAAAACGGCACGTAATTGTCAAGCAGAGGCAGAGAACAGAAGTCGGGCAATCTCTGTGAACCCCCAGCTTCACTCAGACTTAGCAATTAAGCACCGGCTGCTGCTCCGAGGAGCTGCGGGGCTGGGGGGGAAAAGTCGCAGCTCGCCAGCACCAATTAGCAGCTAATGAACATCAGCAATCCCCCTGGAGAAGGGAGCAGGAGACAAAGCCGCGACCAAAATACCACCCACGCTTTAAGCCGGCCTAAAGCCGCACCTCTGCTGCGAGGGATGCTCCGAGTCCTGCATCCGCGGGGCTGGAAAAGGAGGCAGGCATGGAATTCCGGGAGGGAAGGGTTGCTGTTCCCAGGTCAGTCAGCAGCACCAGGGAGGGAGGGAGGGAGCCTGGAATAATTTCAGCAGCGCTGCCATTCCATGTGAAATCAGAGCCTGAAAGGAAGTCAGTCAATTTAAACCCGCTCCTGAAGGGGAATAATTAAACACTCCAAAGATGTGGGAGAATTTTAAGCAGTCAGCAAGGATTTAAAGACAACATATCATTCCTAGCCGGAATAATAATAATAAAAGAAGGGGGAATGTAGGCAGGCAGGGCTGACTGAAGGGAGCCTCAGTCAACCAAGACAGCCTGCCAGAGGTGCAGGGGCTGCAGAACAGCCCCTGGTGCATGGGCTGCACCAAAAACAGCGGTGCAGCACCTGGAAAGGCATGGGAAAGTGTCTGGAAATGGGAAATACAAGCATAAGTCTGGAAAGGGGTGGAGGGAAGGGGAAAAGAGAGGAGAAGGGGGAAGGGGAAAAGAGAGGAGAAGGGGGAAGGGGAAAAGAGAGGAGAAGGGGGAAGGGGAAAAGGGGAAAGGAAAAGGGGAGGCAAAATGAGGGAAGGGAAGGGAAGGGAAGGGAAGGGAAGGGAAGGGAAGGGAAGGGAAGGGAAGGGAAGGGAAGGGAAGGGAAGGGAAGGGAAGGGAAGGGAAGGGAAGGGAAGGGAAGGGAAGGGAAGGGAAGGGAAGGGAAGGGAAGGGAAGGGAAGGGAAGGGAAGGGAAGGGAAGGAAAGGAAAGGAAAGGAAAGGAAAGGAAAGGAAAGGAAAGGAATTGGTGCCTGGTGCTGCAGGTGTGTCTGTGGCAGGCCTTGGTGACACAGGAAATCCTGGGACCTGTGCAGGACCATCTCCTGCCAGGACATTCCACGGAGGAGGACAAACTGAGTGGGGAGGCAGGGCAAGGAGGTTTCCAAGCCTAGGAAAACACTGGAGACTGCTGAGTGCTGCAGACTACAAAGGGAATTTCAGATCCACCCCAGACTCCTGGATGAGAGAGGCAGTGAACATCCTCATTTCTGGGTTTTCCCAGATCAAGGGAAAAGGAAGTCTCTGAGGACAGAGTGGAGGCACCCCAAAAACGCCCCACCATACAGGATTTTTATTGCCACAGAATCCCAGACTGAGTTGGGGTGGAAAAAGACCTTAAAGCTCATCCCATCCCACCACTGCCATGGCAGAGACACCTTCCCCTATCCCAGGCCACTCCAAGCCCCAATGTCCAGCCTGGCCTTGGGCACTGCCAGGGATCCAGGGGCAGCCACAGCTGCTCTGGGCACCCTGTGCCAGGGCCTGCCCACCCTGCCAGGGAACAATTCCACTGCCCAGTATCCCATCCCTCTATTTGATTATCCCTTTCAGAGAATGAATCAGCCTGACCACATCACCAGGCACATCCCTGGAGCAGAGGAATTTTTGCAGGGAAAGATGAGCCAAAGGTTCCTTCTGGAAATGAGAATAAAAGTGTCACCACCTCCCGTATTCCAAAGGATTTCCATGTGCAATACGGATTAGAGGAAGGTGCCTCTGTGAGCATCACTCAGTGCAAGAGTTCAGTCTCACAACTCACGTGAAGGAGAGAGCCAAGACTCCAAATGTACCCAAAGCCTCATCTCAGCTCCAGGCACCTGGAAAGAAGAACTCACAGCAAACAAGATTTATGTGCATCGAGGAAATCAAAGCTCTGTGTAAGCTTTTTGGAAGGTAATTAATATATTTTGGCATTTGGGCACATCTGACACAGCAGAGAATGTGCTGGACTCTGGGAGAATCCAGAGGGCTGAGTGAAATGACCAGGAAAGAAACTCTCCCTGCCCTGAGCCTCCCACCCCAAACAGGTGTTGACCTAAATAGAAATGAGGAAATGGCTGGAAATATCAAAGGTTTTGTGTTCAGGGAACTTCTGCTCTTTCCAAATCTCTCAAAGCACCACAAAACTGTTAAAATTGGCAAATCAAATAGAATTCCTGGGAAAGGCATGAAGGAAAGGAATTATGCAAATGTGCAGATGATGGAAACAAAGATCTGGTGGGAGGATGGGAGAAAGGAGCCCGAACTCTTAAAGAAGTCCATGACTTTCCCCTCAGAGGGGTAAAATCAATCTCTTAGAAGATCACACACCCAAAAATAAACGCATCAGACAGTTCCTGGTGATGGGGGATGAACATCGAGCAAGAGCTAAAAAAAATATCTCCAGGCATCCCCCATTTCCGAATGCCTTTGGAAAGAGCAGGGAAATGGTAGAAAAAGCAGCATTTTGTGGGCACTCTGGGGACACAGTGAAGCCCCAGCAGCGTTCCCTGGCTCTTCAAGAGCTCAGAAGTTCCCTGTCATGTTACCACGTCCTGACCCCACTGATCTGGAGCTCACAGTCAAAGGCAGCCAAATCAAAGACGAGGCTGGGACCAGAGGCAATTACCGGAATCACAGGGACCAGGAAGCTGCTCTTCCCAAAAAGCTCAGTTCAGCTGCACAAGGAATGGACTCACTCAGGAGGGGGATGAAGGGTTCCCTTTGCTCCTGCCTCACCCCTCAGTGTGCAGCAGGAATTTTTCGTGGAAGGGGAATCAGAGCAGGGGCCTCCATCCCTCGGCAATTCCATCCCAGCCCTGCTGCTGCTGCTGCTTTGGTGCTCCCTCACAGAAGCTCCAAGATTTTGAGCAGCCTGGGACAATCAGGACATGGAGAAAATCCAGCACGAGGCTCCTCAGCATCCTGGATCCCTCTGGAGTTCTTGGGAACTCGTAGCTGAGCTGGCACGGGCTCAGCCCCAGCACCAAATACCCTCACCAGGATAACAAATATTCTCCCCAGGAGAAACACGGAGAGCATGAGCTGATCTCAAAATTGTACAATCACAGTTTAGACTGGAGGGAACCTTAAATCCTATCCAGTCCCACCCCTGCCATGGCAGGGACACCTCCCACTGTCCCAGGCAGCCCCAAGCCCCAGTGTCCAGCCTGGCCTTGGGCACTGCCAGGGTTCCAGGGGCAGCCACAGCTGCTCTGGGCACCCTGTGCCAGGGCTTGCCCACCCTCCCAGGGAACAATTCCTGCCCAATATCCCATCCATCCCTGCCCTCTGGCAGTGGGAAGCCATTCCCTGTGTCCTGTCCCTCCAGCCCTTGGCAATTGTCTCTCTCTGTATTCCTGCAGCTCCTTCAGGCCCTGCAAGGCCACCCTGAGCTCACCCCAAAGCTTCTCCTCTGCAGGGGAACAATCCCAGCTCTCCCAGCCGTTCCTCCCAGCAGAGCTGCTCCATCCCTCTGCTCATCCTGGTGCCTCCTCTGGCCTGGCTCCAGCAGCTCCAGCTCCTTGCTGTGCTGGGCCCCGGGGCTGGGGCAGCTCTGCAGGTGGGCTCAGACCTGGGCACAGGGAACAGGGGCACAATCAGGGCTCGGGGGGTTCTGGACTGGAACGTGCCCAGCACTACCCCACCAACCCCCCCAGGGCTTTGGGGACTGTCCCCTCCCCTCCAGGGCCACATCTGGCAGTGGAGAGGTTTTATTTCTGCAGGCACTGGAGCTCAGAAATGGTAAATGTGTTTGGCAGTGTCCACGGTTGCTATTGCCACACACTCCGCTCCAATTTTTGTTCCTGTCTCCCACTCCAGCACCATCCAAATGCTGGTAGAAGGGGGTTAATTTCTTAATTTAGGAATCATTAGTGAGAGAAATTGCACTGCGCAGCTGTCTCAGGTCTTTAGGAAAATGCCTCGAGCAGCTGCAGATTTGCGATTCAACTTGACCAGCTCTGTTCTCATCCGTTTGACACCAACAGCAACAGTCATCTGGGGTCAATTAAATGTTTTCTTCTTTGTTTATCACCATAAGTCTTAATAATATATCTGGCAGCACGAGTCCATCTGAAGAGGAGGCCACCACATCCATAATGGATGGGAACTCGCAAATCACAAACAAGTGGATAAACACCAAAGGCCTCACATTCCCAGCTGGATTCCTCCTCTCCCCGGTGCTGAGCTCACTCACAGGGCCTTGCTGCATCTCTAGGTGCAAGGTTTGACTTCTGTAATGATTTTAAACACCATGTTTAATTGCTTCTCTGTGCCCCTGAGAAGCCAGAGCTGTCAGCACAGAATTCGGGGTGATTACACAGCCAGGCAGAGGCTGCTGCTGCCTGTCCACCCCTGCCCCACAGGCGGGACGGAGCCTGCACCGGGGCCTGTGCTGGAACTGTGGAACCCTGTGCAATTCCTCAGGAGCTTGGGGTTTGTGCTGGAACTGTGGAACCCTGTGCAATTCCTCAGGAGCTGGGGCCTGTGCTGGAACTGTGGAACCCTGTGCAATTCCTCAGGAGCTCAGGGCCTGTGCTGGAACTGTGGAACCCTGTGCAATTCCTCAGGAGCTGGGGCCTGTTCTGGAACTGTGGAACCCTGTGCAATTCCTCAGGAGCTGGGGCCTGTGCTGGAACTGTGGAATCCTGTGCAATTCCTCAGGAGCTGGGGCCTGTGCTGGAACTGTGGAATCCTGTGCAATTCCTCAGGAGCTCCTTAGCAGGGGTTAACTCCCCGTTGGTGCTGCTGCCTGCCCTGCAGCCAGCCGGGCTCTGCAGCAGCCACTGCAGTCTCTCCTCTGCTGCCTCCTGAGCAGGGCTGCCTTCACTAACAACCCCACCTTGGCCTTCCTTCAACACAGGCTGATCAGGATTTCGACGTCGTCTCCCTCGGCGCTCTCATTTGGAGGCTGGGGGAGCTCAGGCTGGATGAAAGCAGCGTTGGAGGGCTGGAAAATTGGCCGGGGATCGATGGCTCCACATGTGCTTGGCAGCCAGGAGCCAGCTGAGCCTCAGGGGTCAATAGTGGGGCTGGGACGGGTCAATATCTTCATCAGGAGCACACAGAGCCACCCTCAGCAGCTCTGGGGGCACCACGGGGTTAGACAGGCACAGCTCCACTCCTGAGGGGCCTGGGGATGGGACTGACAGGAACTCCACGGGATTCAGCGAGGGATGTGGATACTCCTTGTGCTTCATTCCAGGCTGGGAATGCCAGGCTGCCAGGGAAAACCAGCACAAAGTCATCCTGAATAATTCTAACCCCACCCTGCACTGGGGGAAACACGGATGGGGATGGTCCCCATCCCCTCAGCAGCTTTGGGGACACCCCGGGATTAGAGGGTGATGGACACGGCTCCACTCCTCAGGGACCTGGGGAGCCTGAGGATGGGGCCAACAGCAACTCCACAGAGTTCAGTGTGAAGCAGGGATTGTCCTCATGCCTGGCACCATTCCAGGCTGACAAACCAACCCCAGCACCCTCACCCTAAATAATTCAGACCTTATCCTCCATGGGGGGAGCACGGCCAGGAGACTGCAGGGGGTCCCTGTGCCCTCAGCAGCTTTGGGGGCATTATGGAATTAGAGAGGGTGATGGACACAGCAAACAGGGGAGCTCCACTCCTCAGGGACCTGGGGGAGCCTGAGGACGGGGCAGCTCCACAAGAAGTTTCTGGCACCATTCTGGGCTGGGCACCAAGGCAGAGCAGCCCCCAGTACCGTCATCCTGAATAATCCCAACCTCATCCTGCATGGAGGGAACAGGGCCAGGACACTGCAAGGAATTCCCATTCCCAGTGCTGGGGGTGGGGCCACAATTTGGGCACCACCAGTGTTGGTTGCCCAAGTTCAAGGGCGATGGGAAGAGCAGGGATGAGACAGCCAAGGCCACCAAGGTGCTGCTGGTCTGTGGTTCTGATCCGTAGGATCCTTTTCTTTTCCACATCCTTCCATTTCCATTAGGAAAGGCCAGGGGACACAGGTGAGTGTGGGCTCGGGGGTGACCTAACTGTGTCCTTCACCTTCCTGAAGGAGCAACAGGACCGAGGGGCCCTTCCCAGGGCTCAGAGCAGCACTGCAGGCACGGGCTGCACCTCAGGAGGCGCCGACCGCCCTGGAGGAGCACGGGGAATTCCCTCCAGAGCTTTCCAGGGCTTGGCTGGGAACGCCACAGCCTGATCTGCTCCAGGCACTCAATTTAACCTGAGGAGCTCCTCAGCAGCACCTCTACAACTCCTCCGTTTGTTCAGGTGGAAATTTCGGAGATTTTCCATCGTTATCGTGGGCACCCCTGAGGCCCCCTGCTCACCCATCATCCCAGCTTTCAAAACCCAGCCAGCTTCCCCTCCTAATCCTCACCTAAGTGTCCTCCAGCCAGCCCTTCTGCCAGAAATTGGGATCGTAATGGGCTGTAATCACATAATTCCTGTCAGGAAAAGTAAACAGGGATGGCTGAGTGATTTCCAAACAACACACTAATGGCCAAAGTAGGGAAAAAATCCTCCTGCTTCACTTCTTGAATTTTTCTTGAGCCACTCTTTTGCTGCTCATATTTATTGTAGGTTTTCGCCTCATTTTTAGGTTTATTTACCCCGAGCTAATGAATAACATGGTGAACATATGCTATAAACCACCATTAAGATGAAATTTGGAGAAAAGAAAATTACTTTAGTGGCAGAGCTGAGAGGATGTGTAACCACTAAATGCCCAGCGCTGATATTTGAAGGCTTCTTAGGAGAGGCCTCTCGGGATTGCTCGGTCAGATAAAATGAGGTCTTTTGTAGGAATTCTCCTTTCAAAGTTAGACTTGTTTTTTTAACAGTCTGATGCAGATGCTGCTCTGAAAAAAAAGAGTCAACTATGGACTTTTTCCATCTTGAAGGCTTTGAATCTCATTTTTCCTGATTATCACAGCTGTTACAAGCAGCAGGGTGAGCAGTGCCAGCAGATGAGACCTTGTACACCAATTTTAGAGGGGGTTGGGGCCATCTTGCAGCAAACTCAAGCATGGAAATCTACAGAGGTGGAAAATATTTGGGGAGAATTCCATCCAGCACGAGCACAAAAGTTGCTGAAAACTTGGGGTTTTCAGAGGAGCTGTGAGTGACTTGTTGTCAGAGGGAGAGGCCCCGAGGAGGCTTTTCCAGAGCACATCTGTCCAATGTTATTCCATTTTTCATTAGGGACCTGGCTGCTGCCCCTTGGAGGATGCTCATTAAACGGGCTGGTTTAGTGTGGAAGGAGCTGAAAACATCTTGGAGGACGGGATTAGAGCCCCAAAAAAAGCCTGAAAAGGATTATTTGTTATTAAAATGACACCATCCAGTGGGATAAGGGGGAGTCTCCTCCATGATTGCAGTCACTCCGAAGGAAATGCTGGATAATGGGAGCAGGAGCTGGAGTCCATTCCAGCAAACATCTGTTGACTTCCAACAGACCTTGAGAAGCTGGTGGCCATAAAGAGAAAAAAACCCTCAAGAGACAGGCAGGGAAAGCTAATCAGGCTCCTGAACCTGCCAGCTCCAGTGCCAGCGTTCCAATCCAGTTCTGTAAGAACACAGAACACCACGGGCACGAGGCAGCCAGGAACAGCTGGAGCCCCAGCATTAACTCTGGAATCAAAGGTGGAGCTGCCACAAACCCTTGGAAAGCAGCAGGAGGAACTGCAGGCACCTGCAGCACCCGTGGCAGGGCTGGGAACTCAATCATCCTGGCAGGAGCAGCTTTGGGAGGGCATCCAGAGGCCTCTGGGCACGGCTCAGGCTTGTGGGCATCCATGATTTGGATCAAAGGCCTGGAAGGGGTCTCCAGACACAATTCCCGTGCCTCTCCTCAGACATGCAGCACATCTGAGCACACACAGACCTTTCCTGAGCAAGCCAAAGGCATTTCTTGTTTGGGGCAGTGAGGCCTGAGCTGGCCTCTGAAGGAGTTTTAGGAAAAGTTATTCCCTGCTTTAGGGGAGGAGCAGCCACACCTCCGAGGCTCTGAAAGGCTGGGCTGCATTTGCCTGGTGAATCCAGGATGGATTTTGGTGTGATGTCAATTATTGATTCCTTCCCTCAGCCTGAAATCGCTGCTCATGATTCCAGAGGCACATCAGTCACAGCCCAGCAGGCGCCTCTTAAAATGAACTTCTCATTTTACTGGGAGAGGCGAAGTCCCAAACACCAGGATGTGACTGGGGTTTTCTTGGGACTGCAGGTGGCAAAGTCCAGGGAGTTCAATGTGTGATAGAGGAGCTAAAGAGAGGAATGTGTTCACTGGAGTGACCAATGATCTCTCCAAGGTTTAAAGGAGGTGCCAGACTGAACTCCTTAGGTTTAAAGAACATTCCAGGCTGGTTTTGCTCTCTGTCACCCCAAACTAATGGCACTTTGCAGTGACTTTTGCCATGCCACTGGTAAAAAAGAAGGATAAAGTAGCTGACAGCACCCCAAAGGGGATCTGGGGTTCAGCCTGGGGGAGCTCCAGACAGGGACAGCATCATGAGCTTTTCCGGAGCCTCCACTGCAGCCCCTCCTCCTGCTGAGGTGACAGAGCTTGAGGCTGTCCCTTCCCTGTGCCCCCTCCACAAACCATTCCTGTGTCTGGGAGCTGTTTCCTCCCCTGCCACAGGACATCCCTGTGTTCCCAGGCCCCCTGACCTGTGTCCCAGTGTTTCCAGCCTTCCCTGGACAGCTCCTCTGATTTTTCCCTTCCAGAGCCCTTCCCAGGCTTGCTGTGGCTCCGTTTATTGCAGCAGGGAGAGGACAAAAGGCTGTGAGCCCTTCTGTGTTCACTGAGCTGCCAGAGCCCCCAAACACTTCCATTTCATTCCAGCCATCTCTGCAGGCTCTTTATGCCCAGCTCTGATGAGTGTAGCTCCAGCTGTTTGTGTTTCAAAGTTGGTTTCTGCCAGCGTTGTTTCCTTGTCTTTTCCTCCAGCAATGCCATAAAAAGCTCTGGTTTCATTTTCTCCCTTTCATCCTGGCATTAGCCCTGCAAACAACCTCCTTGCTTCCCCCTCCTTCCAAACCCTTTGTCGGGCAACCTTGGCTGTCTGGGACCAGCATTTTGTTTTCTCTGGTCGCAGTTGCTGCTTTGTTTGTTCATTACAGACACTCTGCTCTCTGCTGTGATCCCACAGCACTTTCCTCTTTGCCAGCAGGGTCCTAAACTTAATGACTGGGGAGTTTTTTTTCTGGAGGCTAAACAGGAGACTCAGGAAAAGCATCCAGCTCAAGAGGTGCTTGTACCTGGAGAGGCATCCAGGAGAGCAGGGCTGGCTGTTCAAGCAGCACTGAATGAGAAATAATTTCTTTTTATTTACTCTTGCTGATGTTAAATCAGTTTATTTTCAGAGCTGCTGTCCCAGCTGCACTTCTTACACCACTCCTCTGCTTTGCTCAAAACATCTTGTGCTGCCCTTGAATCATGGAATGGTTTGGGTTGGAAGGGACATCAACGTTTTTCTTGTTCCACCCCCTGGATGGGCAGGGACACCTCCCACTGTCCCAGGCTGCTCCAAGCCCTGTCCAGCCTGGCCCTGGGCACTGCCAGGGATCCAGGGGCAGCCACAGCTGCTCTGGGCACCCTCAGGGCCTTCCACCCTCCCAGGGGACAATTCCTTCCATATGTCCAACCTAACTCAGTCATTCTGAGCCACTCCCTCTTGTCCTGTCCCTAAATTCCTGATGATCTCTGTGTCCAGTGGTTCCCAGCCTCCTGAGGCTTCGAGGGCCCCAGGGAAGCTCAGTGCCGTTCTGCTGCCAGCAGTGCCACCCTGCAGCTCTTGCCTCAGCCTTGGCACTGCAGGAAGGCTCCTGCAGAGCCCAGGCAATGCAGGCCATCTTCTCTCCCCTCAATGCAGCCTCTGGGTCCATCCCCAGCTGCCCCAGGATCCAAACTGAAGCTTGGCTGCATCAGGAGCTGTGTAAACCCTTCTTAACTCAGTGAATAAGCTGAGTTTGGTGTGGAATGCTGCCTCTGTGCTGTTTCATCTCTCTGCCCGTGCAGGAAACCATCAGATGAATGAATTCCAGGCAGCTCTGGGGGATGCTCTGCTTATTCCTGCCTGGCCCTCTCTCTCTGAAACCCTTGGAAGCCAGGCAGGCTCTGAGAGCTCGTTGGCATGGCCTGGGCGAGGAAACACCACCCAGGAGGTGCAACACCAGTTACTGTTCCAGGGATGGAGCAGCAGGGGCTGAAGTGCCCCTGGCATCCCATTTTGCAGAGGCAGGTCAGGGATCAGGCCCTGGTGCTGTCCAGCCCAGCCCAGCCCAGCTGTGTCCCTCCAGTTCACACAGCTCACTCCTCCTGCTGCCCAGCACACCCCTGTGAGGTTTCACAGCCTCTGGAAAGGCCAAAAAGCCTCCTCACCTTGTAATTTGTGCTCCATTCCCCAGGCCACTTTTCCCAGTGTTTCCAGCCCACTCCAGGCATCTGCTCCTGCTTTCCTGGCCTTGGATCCGCCTGCCTGTGCTGTTCCCCAGCCCCAGCACTCCCTGCTCTCCCTCCACCAAGGGCTGCTCTGGGCTGGCCACATCAGTGGCACTTCCCTTCCACGGGGTCCAAGGTCAGGGACATCTCCTGAGCTCCTCCTGCTAATTCCCAGCCCCCACGGCTCCTCTGTGCCCTGGTGTCACCACTGCTGAGCCCACCCATTGCCCCGGAGTGCTCCTCACATCCATCATCACCCCAAACCCATCCTCCCGTGGTGGCTGTGCCTCTTTTGGTGGTTTCCGATTTCCAGCACCACCCAAGAGCTTCAGGGAGACCCCAGATTGTGCCCTGGAGGTTCCCTCCTCTCCCTGCATCAAGAGAGGCTCCCTGTCTATCCCTCAACTTGCTTTGCTCCAGCATCCTCCCAATCCAATGGGAAAAGTCTCTCTGTTCCCAAATACCATCCTCCTGGAGCCCTCTGAGCCACCAGCTGCACCTCCTTCCTCCACGGCCTAAACCCTCCCAGCTTCCAGCAGGGTGGGGCAGGATCCTTAACAAGAAATTCCAGTTTCTCTCCCACCCTGCTGAGACTTCCAGCCCCATCCTTTTCCTTCCTCACCCCCAGGCTACAAGGAGCCAGATGAGGAGACCCCACTAATCCATTCTCTGTCCCACCCGAGGAAGGTGGGAAATCACAGAGGGAATCCCCTTGGCACCTGGATGCTTTGGGAAAAGGCACATTCAGATGGAGGAGCCACCCTGAGTCAATCCCATGGGATGGTGATGTGGATATTCAGGGAGAAACACTGAGCAGCACAATTGGAGGTGTGGGATCTCCAGGCCAGCCCTGGAGGAGCTTCAGGGAGTTCAGGTTTTCTGGGAATGCTGGGAACTGCAGCAGCAAAGCTGCTCTGGATCCCACCTGCTCCAGGCTGGGAGCAGGAGAATCATCTCAGCCAAAAACCACTGCTGCAGCATCCCCCAAAGCAACACCCTCCCCAAAAGGTGGCTTTTAATGGAACCTAAACTGCTGCTCATTAGGGCCTGGTAATTATGAGCCTCCCCTCTCCATGCCAGCTTTCCTTGCTTTGCAGCAGATCCCCAGGACGGCTCGGTGTCCTGGTGGCTGTCACCCTGTCCCCCGGGGGTGACACAGCCCCAGGCCCAACAGGAGCAGGGAGCAGCAGCAGAGCTCCCCCCACACTGCAGAGCGAGCGGGAGCAGTGCCTGCTCTCCTTCTGCCTTTCCCTGGATATGTGCTGCTGGAATTTTAAACAGATTATGTAAGTGGCTCTCATTTAATCCAGCTGAACTCTCCTCTTTTCATCGCAGTGAGATCAAAGCAGCTGCTGGGAGATGAGCAGGGTGCAGCAGGGCTCTCCCCGTGCATCTGGCCTGCAGTGGGTGACAAGGAGGGGACACTTGCCAGGCCACCACACTTCGCCAGCTGCTTTTTAAAACCCTCCACAGCAAAGAACAAGAGCTGCTGCCACTTTCTATGGATTCCTCGAGGCCTTCCCTTTGTCCCCGTGCACCGCAGAGATGCAGGACATGCCCACGGATGTGGGAGCTCCTCAAAGAGAGAGCAGCTCTCTCTCTCTGTGTCTCTCTCTGCAATTTATAGAGTTTACCTTTTTCATTCCTTCTCCTGAAGGCTGACATTTAAAAATGTGTAATTGTGTTTATCCCTGGCAAGCTGTGAATGGCTCCCCGGGCTGGCCGTGCTTCCTGCGCCGCTGGATAAATTACACTGACAAGCCCTTATTACAAAGGGAAAAATAAGTTAATGGAAAAGCAAAGCAGAAAGAGATGCATAAAAATCCCTGAGTGGCCGAGTCAGCAGAATTGCCCCCACGTGAGAGTCGTTGCCAGGGTTTAATTAAACAGAGATCGATCGTGGGGCTGAGGGGGAGCCGGGGGGTGCACGTGCAGGCCAGGAATTGGCACTTTTGGGCTGAATTTATTTTTTTGATAGCCAGGAGTTATTGATATTTCACTGAAGGCTGCCCTGGCAGAGTGGCTCAGGGAACGAGAGGTGCTCCCAAGCCTCCTTCCTTCCTTCCATCTCTCAGTGCATCCCAGCGATGGCTGGCAGGGAGCTGGAATGCCTGCCTGCCCCTCGGGAAGAGTTTGGGTGCTGCAGAAAGGCTCTGGGAACTGCAGAGGCTGGAAATGAACCTGCCTCCAAGTGTGAGCAGCAAATCTGCACAGCAGCACTGGGAAATAGGGAATCACTTCCCAAAACAGCCCAGGGTGCTTTGGGAAAAGGCACTTTTAGGTGGAGGAGCCACCCCGGGTCACTCCCGAGGGATGGTGACATGGATATTCCAGAGGGAATATTGACCAACACAATTTGAGGGGTGGGATCTCCAGGCCAGCACTGGGGGAGCTTCAGAGAGCTCAGATATCCCAGGAATGCTGGGAACTGCAGGAGCAGAGCTGCTCTGGGTCCTGCAACCCATCCCTGCCGATGGCTCTGTGGGGTTCTGGGGCACAGAGCTCTGAACAGACCCTGAAATCCTGCAGGATCCCTGGGGGTACAGCCTTGGAGGCAGGGAAAACTGGCTGGCTCTGCCTGAACCCCCTAATTCAGATCTTGAGGATGAGCTGCTGCCTGTGGGGTTGGGAATTGCCTGTTCCTGGCAGATTTGGGTCTGTCCTGAAGAGCAGCTCTGTGTTTTCCATGGCCTCTGGGATGAAATGCCAGCCGTCAGCCAATACTGGAGGAGAATACTGGAGGAGAATTGCTGCTGGAAATCCAAAGCAGATCCTGAAAAAAGTGTAAAATGGCAGGGCAGAGGTGGGAATGCTCAGCTGAAAATGCCAACAGGAGCTGGGAATGTTTCCTCATGGGACACTGAGCCCCTGCCATTCCCCATGGGAACAACGGGCACACCCACAGTGCCAAAATGTTTTGGGAGGCATGAAGATGTGAGAGTGAGAGTGAGCTCCACATTCCCAGATCGATTGGAATTCAGCCATCTTGGGAGCAGGGCAAGGAAGTTCCCAGCTGCTGGAAATGACACACAGCTCCTTTCATTTCCACACATTTTTCCTGCCTAATTGGAGCGAGGAGGGAAGGAGCCGGACACAAGTGCTCCGTGACTCATTCCTGAGGGAGGGAAGGAGGGATGCAGGGATTGCTCTCTGGTACCAGTTGCACCAGTCTGCTCTTACTGGGCATAGGAGGAGGAACCTATTATCTCCAGGCACCCACAGATGTCATTTGGGTACACTGGATGAGAAAATTCCCATTTTTTCTGTTTCAGGTGTAGCTGTGCTGCTTTTCCATGCCTCCTCCTCAGCAGCTGCATCCAGGCTGGACTCCTGTAAATGTTAGCCAAGACTCAATGGAGAGGAAATAAAACCCTCAAACAAAACAAGAGGAATAATTCCTGTTTCTGTGCCGCTTTCAGATCAGTCCCACAGCCCTGACATCTCCCAGCTAATGACTGAAAATCCCTTTTCCTTGCAGCCTGGACACCAATCAATACCCCACAAGCAATTTCCAG
The DNA here is from genome assembly GCF_021018805.1 of Prinia subflava. NCBI lineage: Eukaryota > Metazoa > Chordata > Aves > Passeriformes > Cisticolidae > Prinia > Prinia subflava. The sequence goes on along the minus strand of NC_086262.1, from coordinate 1,556,577 downwards.
GGCTCGGCTCACTCGTTAAAGCCCAAACATTCCTGTTCCTTAGGAAGTGGGTGGCACAGTCAGTCACAGGACGCTGCCTCTACCTGCTGCAAGCCAGGCTGGAAAGCAGGAATCATCCAGAAAAAGCTTTCTCCCAGCCTAGGGATGAATCCTGAATCCCAGTAAGTACTCGAGAGGCTTCAGGAGAGCAGCAGGTCCCAGAGGTCCTGGCATTGCCACCTGCCTGGTCCAGGAAGGGCTCACAAGGGATGGAGGGCTCATCCTGATCCCAGGGGTTCCCAAAATGTGCTCTTCCATAAGCAGTGACTGCTCCTGGCAGGTTTGCTCCACGTCTTGGGCATGTCCAGAGGGACTCCAGCATCATCCTCCCATCCAGCTGCCATCCCTGCAGGAATTCTGGCCCTTCCTCACCCCTCCACCTGCAGAGCTGGGAGAAGACCCAGCAGGAGGAGGCACCAGGCTGGAGCAGGAGCCTGAATCTCCCATCAGGGATGGTGGCTGGGCTTTTCCAGCAAGGAAGCCCCCTAGGAGCTCCTCAGGCTGCCCAAATTCCTTTCTTTTAAAGTTGCTTTGCTTAATTACTCTGGGATAGGTCTGAAAACAGGAGTGCCACGAGCCTTTGAAGTTCAGAGAGACTGGGGCAGGTGCTGTAATCCCCTTATCCTAATCCTGATGGCCAAGATACGTTGGCGCTTTCTCCTGGTCGAGGTTTAAAATCCAGAGTCTTTGTCCGCTTTCCTGGGATGAGATCTGGAATCCCGCTGACCTGTGGGGTGTTTATGGACACCTGGGCTTGGTTGGGGCTTATTTTTATCTCCCTAAAATCTCATGGGAGCACCCAGGAGGGCAGTGGGTGTTTTTTCCAGCTGTTTCCGTGCCAGGAGGGGGAGAAACGCTCAATCCATGCCTGGAAGCAGCCAGAGCGGGTCGGGGGCTGCATCCTGGGGCACATGGAGTTACCAGGACCCCGTGGCCCTGGGAGTGGCCAGGAGAACATTCCAAAGGCTGGGAGTTGCTGCCATCCTGCAGTCAGAGTGAGCAGGGAAGGAATTCCTCTTCTGCAACTAACGGGAGTGAGGGGATCACCCAAAGCAGAACAGACGATGAGCTGAGGGAAGTACATGGAAAAGCTGCAGGGATGGGGATTTGTTAGAGGGGTCTGGGGGCTTCTCCAAGGGCAGAAATAAAACCAGGAATAATCAGGAAGCTCAAGGTGGCCAAAGCAATGCTTTGTTCAGAGGAAGGAACAAAGTTAGGATGGGCTGCCCGGGGAAGTGGTGGAGTCCCTGTCCCTGGAGGTGTCCAAGAAAGCCTGGACGTGGCACTCGGTGCTGTGGATTAGTTGAGAAGGTGGTATGGGGCCAGAGGCTGGACTTGATGATCTCAAAGGCCTTTTCCAACCTGGTTAATTCTGTGATTCTGTGACTGGGCAAAGGCTCAGGAGGTTTGGAGGCCTGGAACTCCTGCCACAGCACAGCACAGCTCAAGGGAAGTGCCATTCCCAGCAGTGTTTTCCATCTGAAATGAACTCCACCAGAAACACCTGGCTCTGCTGCAAGTTCCCTCCAATCTGGCAAGAGCTGCCAAAAGTCAGGGCTGGATCGGAGCTAAGTACTTCCATCAAATTCCATAATTGCAGGATGGTGAATGGGCTGGGAAATAAAGTCAATTGTGGAGCAACAAATGCAGTATTCACTGCAAGAGAGGTGCTCGAGCTTTCACAGCTCACAAAATGTCTTCCCTCTCTTTTTGTTCTCCCTTCCTTTTCCCCAAATTAGATTTCCTTGAAATCAATGTATTCCCATGGAAATTCTTCATTACAACAAAATGCCACTGAAATGCCATTTTCTGCTGGCAATGCTCTGTTGGTTTGTTACTGACACGCTTCACTTACTGCGCTCGCTGCAGCCCCGTGCCAGCAAACAGCACCCAGGGCACGTTCCCCTCATCCTGCACTGGCATTTGAGTCCCCACAGTTCCTGGGGCTGGAATCCAGCCTGAAGGGATTCCTCTGGGATGTCTGGATGCATCCTGGGTGCAGAAGACCCCCTCCAGATTCCAGAAGGCTCTCATGCTGCTTCATCCAGGACCATTCCCATGAGGAATCACATCCTGTCCCAGGAGAGACATGAGGGCTCAGTCCATCCCCTGAGTGCAGGAGAGGTTCCAGACCTGCTGAATTTCTTCTCCAGGCACAGGTATCCCTCATTTGACTCCCATCTCCTGCTCCTCTGGGCGTGGATTTGCATCTTCTGCCTTTGCGTGGCAGCCATGAGTTTTCCCAGGCTCAGAGATCCCACAAGGTTGTCACCAGACTGGTTTATAGCCAGACTGGCTGGGTTTGTCCCAAAACTCCTGTGGGAATCACACGCTGGGCTCTGCAGCTTCCAGCTCCAGGCAGCAGCTCCCTGTGGTTTTTAACCCAGCAAACCTGGATAAACATCCCAGCTCCTTTGAGGGGGATCACACCACTCCCAGCTCCAGCAGGAAGCCCCCACTGGAAGCCCTGGAATAGTTGCGCAAGGAGAAAACATCTCCAGTGAGGTCACTGTGTTCTATCCTGGCTGGGAGGAACTGAGGCAGTGGGTGGGACAGAGGGTCCTGTTCCTCAGGGAAAAGGGAATGGATTTAAGCCAGAAAATGGGAGATTTAGATGGGACATTGGGAAGGAATTCCTCCCTGGGAGGGTGGGGAGGCACAGGGTGCCCAGAGAAGCTGTGGTTGCCTCTGGCAGTGCCCAAGGCCTGGCTGGAGCAGCCTGGGACAGTAGAAGGTGTCCCTGCCCATGGAAGGGGTGGCACTGGATGAGACTGGGGACTTTAAGGTCCCTTCCAACCCAAACCATCCCATGATTCTATAAAACACCTGATGGACAAATTGTCCCTCAGAGGGACATCCACAGGCTGGAGAATGGGCTGGGGGAGCTTTGTGTTCCCAGTGCTCCCGGTGTTCCCAGTGCTCCCAGTGACGGGCCAAGAGGCAACAGGCACACACAGAAATACAGGAATCTCCTCTCATGTGAAAAGATTTTATTGGGAAGGGTGCTGAACCCTTGGAGTTCCCAGGTGGCCACGAGAGGTTTGATGTTCCCATCCCTGGCGATTCCCAAACTCCACCTGGATGTGGAGAACCTGCTTCAGGTGGCTCTGCCTGGGAGAACCTGCTCCAGGGGCTGGACCAGGAGATCTCCAGAGGAGCCCTCCAAGCTCAGCTGCTCTGTCATTTGGGAATACTGGCCTTCTGAGTCCTGCTTGTGGCTGCCCTCCCCAGGCCCCTGATTGGAGAAAAGCTTTTCCCAACTTCCCTGTGCTTGGGAATTGATCTGGTACCATCTGAGCATTCCTTGAAGAGAACTGTAGGAATGTGGAGTGAGGACATGGATCTGTTGCCCTGAATCAGCTGGGATAGAATGGAGCTGACCTTGCCCTCCCATCTGAGCAGGATTCTCCCTCTCCAGGTGTTTTCCTTGCTTTGGTGTGGAAGCATCCATGGGAGTGGAATAAAACCTCTTCTTTCCACACAGATCCTTAAAGCAGAGCTCCCAATTCCCTCTCAAATGAGGCTGATGTCCATTTTGGCAGCAAATTTAATCTCCTGAAATGCTTCTGAGAGGCTGCAGGACTCACCCTGCCATCCCCCCTCAGCCAAGGCTCCCCAGGAATCAGGACTGAGTTGTTTATTCCCTGCAGGATTTATTCTGGAAGTGCAATCCCTGTTTCCTTGGGAAGTGCTGCCAATGCTGAGCTGTCCCAGCCTTGGGATTCAGCTGCCACCCCTAAGCCCTGCAGGAACCTGCCCAGGCTCCTCTGACTACACCAAGGCCTGGATCCAGCCCTGGGGGATTCATTTTACCCCCTTGAAGTGGTCCAAGCTAATTTTTCCTCCCCTTTTCCCACATTTCCCTGATTCTCTGCTGCAGCAGCTCTTTTCCTTGGAATATGAAGGCCCTTGGAGTTTCCTCCCAACAAACTGAGCAACTTAAAGCCAATTAAAAGCAGCTCTTTCCCATGCAGATACACTCGGCTTCAGTTTTGTCTATTTATTTTAGGCTTGGCAGTTCATTTAAAACAGAGAAAAATATCCCACCACCAAGGCATCAGCAGCACACAGCGAGGATCCCGGGATGGGGCAGGAAAGGGGAATGAAACCAGGCACTTCGGGCCACAGAAATGCAGCTTCCCCTGGCAGCCAGCTCAGCAAACTCTTTATTGGGGTCATTTCTCTCCTGATGGAATACTTGCAGTGGGTTTTTTTTGATCCAGCATGGTTGGTGATGAAGCAGCTCCATTAATCACTCATGCCCAGCCATTCCTATGTGTTCTTATCCCACTGTTTGCCTCCGGAACTGGGAATCAGCTCCCCAGCACCTACAGCTCCCTTGGTGCATCCACGGGCACAGAAACACACCCAGGTCATTACCTGAGGGCCAGGAATGTAAAGGAGTCCAAGGAAAAGATTCCAGCAGAGAAAGACTGGTTTTTATTTAACACATTACTTTTTCAAATATAGGCTCCAGCTTACTTAAGGCAAAGTTCAAGTTAATATTGATATTTGAAAGAAGCCGCACTCTCATATTAATCAGCCACCTATTAAATGTCTGTTAGGAGACAAAGCTCGTGGGCTCTGGCTCCAGACACGTTTTCAAATGTTCAGGCTCACTTTGATCCTTCTTAATGACAGAAAGCAATTAGAAAATGGGTTCAGAAACTCTTTTCACGCACAGCTTGCATGGGTGAGGGGTTTTTTTGTAACGTTGTCAGCTAATATCTCCATAACATTTCTGGGAAGGCAAAAATGCCCCTCCTTGGCTCATCCTGCTCAGCAGTGTCAGGTTTGCAGCAGCCTGGATGTGAAACGGTGTCAGAAGTGTGAGGGGCTGCAGGGGAGCAAAGTCCTGAGGGTTCCCCTCAGCCTGGGATGCAGGGATTGTCCAGCAGGAGCAGGGAAGGAGCTGGGGATGTCCCCACAGGAGCTCGGGCATGGACTGCCATGGCAACCACACCCCAGGGCAGCAGGGGTGGTGGGAAACTCATCTGACACCACAGCCAGCCTGGGATGGGGCCTGACACCCATCTGACACCAGAACCAGCCTGGGATGGGGCCTGACACCCATCTGACACCAGAGCCAGCCTGGGATGGGGCCTGACACCCATCTGACACCAGAGCCAGCCTGGGATGGGGCCTGACACCAGGGCAGGGCGGGAAGGGCATCCCACACTCCTGCCCCGCTCCAGGCTGGACATCTGTGCAGGGTTTGGTGTGTGTGGGGTGCCAGACCTGTGGTGCTGGCTGGGGACCAGAGATGGGGAGAGGGATGGGAAAAAAGGGCTGGAGGAGTCAAAAGGGTGCAGAGCAGCGAGGGCAGCTCAGCTGAGGAGAAAGGGCCAGCAGAGGCTGGGGGCAAACCCCAAATGTGCTGGAGCTGGACCCTCCTGCAGGTGCCTCGAGCTGCAGGTGGTCCCCAAAGGCACCTCTGTGGATCAAGGAGCGTCCAGGGTGAAAAAGCCATGGGAGAACTCAGGCACCTGGAAAAACCTCACCCCATCCAGCCCAATCCACGTCTCTCTCCTCCCCAGCAGGAGACAGGAACTGCCACTCTTAGAACACCTCATTTCGGGCAATCACATCCTAAAACCAACACAAAACAGGCTGGAAATGCCCCAGGAAGCCACAACATCCAACTTCCCCCTTTTCCCTCTCCCACACCTTCAGCTCCACATCTCCTGACTGGCAAGAGAGGGGCTGGGCTGGTGGCAGCTCTTGGGGAGCAGCTGGAAAATGGGAAAGCAGGAGGAAATTTTGTGGGGCTGGTCACACGAAGCCCTTCTGTGTCTGTGCTGTTGAGCCCTTCCCAATTTTCCCTCTTTGAAAACGAGAATGTTTCATTCTGCTCCATCTTGGCATCTTTTTAGTCTCAGGTTTCCTGGACTTGCTGGCTGGCTCATTAGGGAGCAGCTAACGAGCTTTCTCTGCCCACAGTGGATGGGTGCAAAATCCATGACAAATCTGTTTTCCCAGTATTTCTCAAGGTCTGGGTTTAAATTGGTGTGAGCAGAACAGAACAGATAAAGGATTTAAATAGAAATAAAATCTCTTTGTTGAGGAGGTGTCAGGGACACCTCACCACCCCTCCAAGGGAGATTCCAGAGGTGAAAATGGTCCAGATCCTGAGGAGAAACCCCACAAATCTTGTGGAGAATGGACAGAACTCTCCTGCCCTAAAAATCCATTAGATGCAGCTACATCTGCTAAAAGTATAGGAATTAAAATCCCGGGAGCCCAAATTCCATCTACACCAAGGTACCTGAATGAGAAATTTGGTTTGCAAAAACAGGGAGCGAGCCAGGGTCCCCCAATGTTCCTGTGCAGCCTCACAGCACAAAAGCTGCTCCTTTCAGCTGGCCAAATTAGCAGAGTGAAGGGAAAATTACGGTTATTAAACCCCTCTCTTACCTGAAATGCAACCTTTTATTTAGATCACAAAGACATTTTTGGATATTATGGGCACTTTCAAGTGTAGCAGCTAGAACAGTGACATCAAGAGCACAATCCCAGCGTGAAAAATCAAAATATAGAAGTGACTCCCAGGTCCTCCCTGCCCCTCCCAGTTGAATTAATTTAAAACCAGCTCTAATCAATCTGGACCTGACTCAGCTGCCTCTCCCAGGGCTCAGTGATGGCACAGCTGGGCTGAGAGCTCCACGCTAAAATTCCATAGGCAGGAGAAGGAGATGGGTTGGAAAAATCCAACGTGGCGTTTGTCAGAGGGGCCCTCTGGCCTCACCTGCTGCAACAGCAAACGAGGCCCCTGCCAGGTGCACATTTGCAAGCCCCAGCTTTTGTGTTCCCATCTCAAAAAAGGGGGGGTCTGGGAATGCTTTTCAAGCAATTCTGGTTCACAGCTGCTCTGCTTTGCTTCTCTTCAGGTGGGAAGGACACAGGATTGTAGAATTCACAAACTCTGCAGAGCCTTTGGAAAAACAGGGAGATTGGAGGGGCTCCTGTGTGAGGCAAATGGTGCAACCTCTTCAGAGCCTGCGAAATGAAGGGAAGCAGCATGCAGCAACCCAGACAGTCCTTTTGTCCATGGGGCTTCCACTCTGAGGGCTGGCCAGGCTGTGTGTCCCAAATCCCACAGCCCAGGCTGCTTCTGGGGTTTGCTGCCCTTCAGGACCAGTGGGACAATGCAGGGACAGTGGGACAATGCCCTCTCCACCTGCAAACCCAAACATTCCCTGTCACCTTCCCTGCTTTGATGCCCTCTGCTCCTTCCCAGGGTGGGGACTGTGGACCGGGGCTCTGACCAGTGTCACCAAGCTGGAGACAACCCTCACCAAGGGGTGACTTTGTGTCTTAGCCTGCAGTTCTCACCTGAGATTTTAAGAGAGGAGGAACCCAACCATGAGGATTCTCAGGTCAGCCTCCCAGATGCCCAACCAAAAGGGATTTTTATGGATCCTGCTGCTCCTCATGCCACTCAGAGATGTCCAAGTGACAGGAAACAGCCTCCAGCTGGGTCAGGGGAGGCTCAGCTTGGACAGTAGCAGGAATTTCCCCATGGAAAGGATGCCTTGGCAGGGGCTGCCCAGAGATGTTTGGAATGCTCATCCCTGGAGGTGTCCCAGGAAGGGCTGGAGGTGGCACTGAGGGCTCTGGGCTGGGGACAAGGTGGGGATGGGGCACAGCTGGGACTGGATGGGCTGGGAGAGTTTTTCCAACCTCAGGGATTCCATGACTTTTATGTGCACAGCGTTATCAATGGCACGAATCCACCTTTCCAGGATGCTGCATCCCTGGGAAGGACTGGCAGGGGCTGCACATCCATGGAATCAAAAATTGCAGCAGAGCCCCGGTCACCTGCAGAGATCACAGGCACCAGGGCTGTCCCCAGGATGAAGGTGCAATCTCTGTAACAGAGGGGTCTGCAGAGTGATTTCTCCAGGCTGGCATTCCACACCTGCAGTGCAGGGAGGGACAGGGCTCTGGAAACTCCGCCTGTCCCCTGGGTGGTTCTGGGATCAGGGACAGGCAGGTGCAAAGCACAGCCAGGGCAGGGGGGCTCCTGAGCTCTGCAGCCATCCCACAAGGAATTAGGAACACTAAAATCTCCCTGAGGGGTTTTCCCCTCCTATCTGAGCCCGGGCAGGACCAAGCCCAGCATCACAACCCCAAACTGGAACTGCACTCAGGGGAAGTGTCCTACAGGAAGGGAAGCATTAGAGACAGGTTCTTGTCAGCAGCACGGGGTTATTCCAGCATGGATCCTGCAGGAATGGGGACAGAACCCTCTGGGAATGTGTTTGATGCCAAAACCCCCTGTGATGCTCTCAGTCACCAGCAGCAGGGAGGGGAAGGTCTCCCAGGTGACACCACTGCCATCTCCTCACAGCCAGAGCTTTGCCTTTCACCAAAAGCTTTTGGTGGGCTGGAAGTGTCACTTTTGCCCCACTGCCACTCCCTGGAGCTGTAGGAATGGGAATGAGACCCCAAGGCTGAGCTTGGGGCCCTCCAGGGTGGCACTGCTGGACCCTGGCCCACCCTGCATGAGGGAGGTGCTGTCCAGGAGAGAGGGAAGTGTCCCACGTGAAGGTGAGCAAGCGTTTAAGCCCTGTTTAAAGCTGTGTAAGAGCTTAAACCCTCGGTGTCACCCAAGGGCTTAAAGGCCTTAAGGCTGCACTGAGTCCTGAGGCAGAGTTAAAGCAGCTTAAGGCTCTTTCAGCCTCCCTGCTCCTTGAAGGGCAGTCCCACAGCATCCCAAGGGCTCCTGCTTTAAAGGTCTCCCAAACCCAGGCTCTCAGAGAGTGTGACTTTCTTCCAGGCTGCTCCAAAGTCTCCTGTTCCATCCTGGCTGGGCGCAGTGCAGGAGGTCTCTCCTTCCTTCCCCAGGTTTAAGACAAGAGGTTTCTGAGCTGGTTTTCCCATTTTCCCTGGCTGTGAGGCTGAAGGAGCCAGCCCTGGGATGCTGCAGGATAAAAGCAGAGGTTCTCCAGCTGGCACAGCCCCAGAAATCCAGCCTGGACAAGGGCAGGGGAGGCTGGCAGAGGACTGTGCCCTCTGCAAACATCCCTGCCCTGATCCACAGGGCTTCTCAGAGCCTACAAAGCCCCGTCCTGCGGCAGGCCCTGTGAAGATACCGGCTGCACATCCCTGCTTTAAGCCCCTACAGCAACTTAAACTGGCTCTAACGTTAAGCCCTTGGAGTATTTTAAACTGCTTAGGCTGCTCAAAAGACCAGCTTAATCTTAAACTGCAGAGCAGCTGCTTAAACAGTTTAAGCTGCTCTCAAAGCTGGCAGGAACATGGGGGCTTGAACTGTGCTTAGCCCTGGTTGTTGACTGAAGCTCGGGGCTGGCCCTGTCACACCCAAAGTGACACCAGAGCTGTTCTCCTGAACAGACCTGGCACAATCCAGGGGAAAAAAAGATCTTCTGTTGTCCCTTCCCAGCAGCTCCAGGTGTGCTCATCCTTCCCTCAGCTCCCTGGGGAGAGGGAGGGCTCCAGGCAGACCCGCGGAAGGCACATTGGGAATTGTCACCTGGTCTCTGTTTGGTCACTACAAGTGGAGTTCTGCAGGGAGAAGAGCTCAGAGCTGGGTTATTAATGGTGTTCTCCTGAACAGCCCAGCAGAAGGGAAGGCACCTTTGTCTCCCTGAAATGAGGAACTGCTGTAATCTCCAGCTCCATCCCCGAGCAGGATGAAGCCACATCCAAACCCTCCATGACTCATCTCAATCCTATGGATCTCTCCCCCAACAGGCTCGTTTTCTCCCTGTCTCCCAGAGAAATCCCATTGTTTGTCAGGGGTTTATTAAATGTACTCTGATTTTACAATTTCTTTGAGTTTTCTCTGTTTACAGCCATGATGCAGCCAACGACTTGTGCACTGGCTTGGGAAAAGGAGGGAATTCTCCCTGGTGACCTGTCCAGCTTTGAGAAAATGGGTAAATGTTGCCCAAAATAAAAATTATATCAGGCTCAGCTAATGCTTTGCCTCGAGCATGAATTCACTTCATATATTGGTGATGATTTGGGCCTTTCACATAAAATTCACAGTTTTCACATCATCATGACAGTAAAAAACACCAAAACCCACAGAATTACTTTCCCATTTGTGCCAAGCACTGATGGGAGGCTGTAAACCCCCACCTTGTGCTGTAATTTTTCCTCTCTGGAATATTTAACATTGATATGCCTGGATGTGGCTGTTCATAGCAGAGACTGCACAAGTTTCAAAGGGATTTGCATCTTTTCCTCCGCGTGTGACTTTGACAACCTGAGAGGGCACAGTCTGTAACTATTTTGACAGAATTATCACACAGGGAGTTGAAATGGAATGTACCTGTTGGTTTGTTTCCCTAACGGGTGTCATTCCAGGCCTGTTCCTCCTGCTGAGGCTGTCACCTGGAGGGGCTCTGTGCCCCTGTGGCATCACCCATTTCCTAATAATTCATTGGAATATCACTGTAGGAGCATGGAATGGGCTGGGCTGGAAGGGACCTTAAGGATCATTTAGTTCCAAATCCCCTGCCATGGCAGGGGCACCTCCCACTGTCCCAGACTGCTCCAAGCCCCAATGTCCAGCCTGGCCTTGGGCACTGCCAGGGATCCAGGGGCAGCCACAGCTGCTCTGGGCACCCTGTGCCAGGGCCTGCCCACCCTGCCAGGGAACAATTCCTGCCCAGTATCCCATCTAAATCTCTCCTCCTTCAGCTTAAAAACATTCTCTGTGTCCTGTCCCTCCATCCCTTGTCCCCAATCCCTCTCCAGCTCTCCTGGAGCCCCTTTAGGCCCTGGAAGGGGCTCTGAGCTCTCCCTGGAGCCTTCTCTCCCCCAGGTGAGCACCCCCAGCTCTCCCAGCCTGGCACCACAGCAGAGGGGCTCCAGCTCTCGGAGCATCCCCATGGCCTCCTGTGGATTTGCTCCAGCAGCTCCACATTGTCCTTCCTGTGCTGGATACACCCAGCAGCACCCTGGGGTGGTGCTGGCTCGTCACACGGTGTCACCCAGACAAGGGGAGGGGTCACAGGTCACCACTGCTGAGAGGAATTGTCCCACACAGCAAAGGTTGTGAAACGCTGCCGGGCGCTGGGAACGCGGATCCACGGAATGACAGCGGCAGGGAGCACAGGCCTGTCCCTGGCAGCATCCAAAGCTGCTTCCCAGAGCCTTGTTGAGATGGGAAAACCTAAAAATAGGACTCGGGATCTGCGGAGAGGCCTGGAGGTGCTGGAGAAAAGGCCACGAGTGTCGCTGGTGCTGTTGACAGCTGGGTACGGATCAGATCCCGGCCCAGCCCCGCGCTGCCCGCCCGGCGGGATGCACGGCTCACACCCAGCCTCCCTGCACACAGAGGGGCCGTGCCTGGCAGGAATTCAGGCATTTTCTGCCCCATGGAGACCCCACCTGCCAGACCCAGAGCCCGCCGGCCTCAGCCCTGCTGCCCGTCCTCCACCAGGAGCAGCTGGGATCAGGAACTCGTTCCTGGTTTTCTGCCCTGGGAATGGTTCCCATTTCTGGATGAGCTGCCTTTGGCAAGCCCCAGGGTGCTGCTGGAGCCTCTCGGGCTGGGCACGCAGGGAGCGGCTGCGGGAGCACGGGAGACAAACCTGTCCTGGCCAGGGGGCAAAGAGCAGCTGTGCCGGGCGTGAGCAGGGAACTGCAGCAGAGCTCCTGGGCCAGCAGGATGTGTGGGGGAATGGCCCACAGGGGTGTGGGTGAAATAAACGGGCAAGGAGCCCTGCTCCTTTTTGATGCCTTTATGAAGAGTTCAGCTCCAGGTGGGGCCCGTGGGGTCACACACACCGCTGGTGCTCCCTTCGGTAACATCGAGGAGGACGTCGCAGCTGTGACACCCAGCAGAGCTGGGGCTGCCACCCTCACGGGCGGGCCTGGGAAGACGATTTGAGCTCGTTGTCTGAGGGGGGGTCCTGCAGATGAAGAACTGTTGAGGTCACGGCGACATGGTGGAGCTGCTTTGGTTGGTAGTTTTATCTTCTCCACTTCTATGCCAGTCTAGGGCGTAGAGTACTATTTCTAGTGTTGGATTTTACATTGGCTCATTGGCTTAAGGGTTCTTTATCTCTGAGCAGTACCCAGTGTCCCAGTGTCCCTTCATTTGCATATTGTGTGCCATTTTGGGGAGCAGAGGCAATACCCGACAGAAAAAAGGTACAGGTAAGGGACTGTTTGTTAGGGTAATTAACAATATGAGTGATTAACAGAGTCTATGCATTCATTTTGGTGATCAACATTTGACATGGTAACATTTAACAATTAACAGAACATGGTCACAATCAATGGATTAACTGATAAATGTGTTCATACCATGTGGGAATGGCACACGAGCAGGGCCCTCAGGAAGCACCTCGTGCTCCTCTCGCACACTGCAGAGCATCATTCCAACACATCATTCCAACCTCATCCATGCCATTCCCAACTCCTGGACACCCCCAGCCTGCCCACCCTGTGCTTTCCTTCCCTGGCCACTCACACCTGCAGTTAAGTCAGTACCAAAGGTTAAAGCAACAAGTTCTGTTGAACAGGGGGAAATTCTTCCCTGTGAGGGCAGTGAGGCCCTGAAGAAGCCAGAAAAAAAGATGGAGAGAGACTATTGACAGGGGGCTGGAGTGCCAGGATAAGGGGGAATGGCTTCCTCCTGCCAGAGGGCAGGGATAGGTGGGAGATTGGGCAGGACTTGTTCCCTGGGAGGGTGGGCAGGCCCTGGCACAGGGTGCCCAGAGCAGCTGTGGCTGCCCCTGGATCCCTGGCAGTGCCCAAGGCCAGGCTGGAAGGGCCTTGGAGCAGCCTGGGACAGTGGGAGGTGTCCCTGCCCATGGCAGGGCATGGAATGATCTTTAAGGTCCTCCCAGCCCAGGCCATTCCATAAATCCATGAGGAGCACAAGCTGGCTGTGTCACCCCTGAGCCACCTTCCCTGCCAGCAGCACGTCCTTGCCCGGGCCCAGCTCCGGCGTCTGAGCAGCACAGAGACAATGTCCTCCCCTAACTGGGTTAGAGGAGATTGGATTAGCAATTTCTGAGTTAGTAAAAGTCTAAGGATGGCAGATAAAACAAAGTGTGACAGCCTAAGCAGCCCCTGTCAGCGGGGATTGATCACAGCGCTAATGGCCAGCGACAGGCACACATTAATAACACAATAACCCAGCTCGGGATATTGGCACTATCACAACCCTTTAACCTGGCAATAACTCATGGGGAAAATGCTCCCAATGGCAGAGCCAACATGGCTGTGCTGCTGCTTCCCCCTCCCACCTGCTGGAATTCCGGGGGTCACCGCTCTGCCGGCCAGGTGGGCGCCAGGCCCCTCCCGAGACCCAGTGCCCACACCCAGGTAGGGATTTACACCAGGATGCGCCTTTGGGGTGTGGGCACAGCTCAGGGAGGGAGCAGGAGATGTGCAGGGATGATTCCAGAGTGGTTGCAGGGAGGAACAGGGAATGGGGAATATCAGGAGTCAGGGAAGGTGGGGCTTTGAGCTCAGAGCGCTCAGTGAATGTATCTGAGAGAACTGGACACAGGTGATTGTGGGGAAATTTGGGGTTTTTTTTCCAGACGTTCTGAATTTTAGTCACACAAACCATTCCCAGTCTGACTGGAAGCCACCTGCTTCTACTTAAACTGTGATGGGAGAAGAGATACTGGGAAAAAAAAAATATATATATATATATATATCAGGACTGTTCAGAAAATTAAAAACTGAACTAGAGACTGAATTTTTTTTTAATGTAACTTAAAATTTGGGGAGGGGTGAAAAAAATAAAGCCTGTCTTAGGGCAGAGAGCAGCCTCTGCCTTTCCAGAGGCTTTCTCAGAGGCTGCTCAGTGTCACCATGCTCAGTGTCAGAGCATGGAGAGGGAGGAGAGATGGAGAAATATCCCTGCTGTTTCTCCACCCCTGAGCAGGAGCAGGCTCTGCTCTGGCTCCCTCCCAGCTCTTCCATCTCTTGGCTGAGCTTGTCAGGGCAACACTGAGAGCAACCAATTCCAGGGATTCAAAGGGCAGCAAATCCCAAGTGAGAGCAGGGCTGCTGCACTGGGATCTGCAGAAGAGCCCTTCCCTTCCCTTCCCTTCCCTTCCCTTCCCTTCCCTTCCCTTCCCTTCCCTTCCCTTCCCTTCCCTTCCCTTCCCTTCCCTTCCCTTCCCTTCCCTTCCCTTCCCTTCCCTTCCCTTCCCTTCCCTTCCCTTCCCTTCCCTTCCCTTCCCTTCCCTTCCCTTCCCTTCCCTTCCCTTCCCTTCCCTTCCCTTCCCTTCCCTTCCCTCACCACCTGCACCAGGGCTGGATCTGCCAACACCTGGGAGCCCCAGGCAGGTGGAATTCCTGGGAAATGCTGTTGCTGCCCCAGTTTGGCCGGGTCAGGGATCTGGGATGCCCATGGCTGGTCACACCCACGCACTGAGTCTCCTCCATGTCAGCCCTTCCAGCGGACTCAGCTGTCCTTGGATTTGTCTCAGACAATCCTGGGAATGTCCATGTGTGCCCATGGAACAGGAGGTACTGGGGAAGGAGAGGGACCTGTGCAGGGATCAGTGTCCTGCCCTGTTCCCAGTGTTCCCTACATCCTCTCACCCATCCCTTCCAGGAAAGTGGGGGATTATCCCACTCCTGCTGTGCCAAATAATTCAATGTAAGGGCACAGAAGCCCTCCTGGCTGTTGTAAAGGGCACTAATTCCAGCAGGGATTGCTCTGCTCCACCTCCCAATCCATGGCTGAGCTGTTTTGACCTTTCTCTGGAGTGGTGACCACTTGTTGCCCAAAACATCAAGTCAGGGACTACCAAGAGGAAAATTTGGGAGGCTGGGGGTGTTGCTTAAGGATGCAGGGATGTGGCAGTGTCCCAGAAAAACAGAACCCCCTCCTCAGCACAGCTCCCTTCAGGAGACAGGCAAATCCCTCCTTTCCCAAGGGGTTCCTGCCCCCTGCCCCCCTCTCTTTGGGGCAGAAGGCAGAGTCTAAAACAAATTTTAAAAAAAATTAAAAAAAAAAAAATCTGGAAATGCAATGTAGCTTTGAAGGATCCCCTGACTAATTCATTTGGGAGCTGAGGGAGCTGATCACAACCAGCCTGGCCTGCAAATCAGACTCCTGAAAGATTTGCTGCCGAATGGGCACTTCCCCGAGAAAGGAGCGGGAACATCCCGACCATCCCGTTATCCAGCACCATTCCCACCAACGCTGCCCCAGCCGGGCTGCGCTGCAGCAGTGCATGCGAGGGCCATGCATCAGCGGTGCAGAAGGGAGGGCTCAGCTTGCCGGGCTCCATCAGAATAATGAAGCTGTGAGTGCAGCGGGAGGAGGGTGGGAATGCTGCGGCTGTAATTGGCAGGGCTCGCGGGAGCTGGCGGCTGGCAGCCATATGGAAGCAGCAAAGTGAGGGGAGTGAGTGACAGCCCGAACCTGTGGCGCTCTCATTAATTCCAACAGCAGAGCCGTGATGGATGTGGCAGCTCCCTGCTGCTCCGCAGCTCCGGCGCCTCGTTCCAGCGAGCTGCTGCTGCTCCTGCTGCAGCCGGGGCTGGGACACGAGGCAGGGAGAGGGGGAATGCAGAAAGGAGGGAAAGGGAGGGACAGGAGGAACAGGAAAAGGTTGTGGGGTGAGATAAGTGTGTGTTCTTATCCATATAATCCAGGCTCAGTCCAGGCTTTCACTCCAGAGTCACATTTTCCACCCTGGATTGGCTCCCTGTTGGAGTCAGAGGTGTCTCAGAGCCCCCAGGACCTGGCTCTGGTCCTGCTGGTGCCCTTGGCTTTTTTTCCAGGCTCCAGGCAAAGAGGCAGGGCCAGGCTGTGCCCTTGGTCTCTCTGCCAAAGATGTGTTCCTCAGTCCCCACCTCCTCACCCGCTGAGGGCCAGCCCCAGTGTCCCAGTGACACCCAGCAGTGTCCCCATCCCAGGCTGGCACTGGTGTGTCCAAGATGTGGGATCCACAGAACCACTGGGAGTTTGCTGTTGAAATCCCAAACCTGAACAGGAGAGGCTCTCCCTCTGTCCCACCTTCTGGGATTCACAGTGGGATGTGACCCACGGCTCAAACCCCTTTCTTGTTCTGTCCCAAAGCTTCTGCCAGGATCCCACAGGAATTACAGCATTCCCAGCGCTCTGTGCAGAGCCAACTGACCACATTTAGCTTGATCTTCCTGCAGGGCTTCCACCTCTTCTTCAGCTCTGGCCACATCCAAACAGGGTCAGTCCGGGAGGGATTGCAAGCGAAGGCAGCTCCCTCATGGATAAGAGGTGGATAACGGGCATTCCCACATTCCACGTGCTCCTTGGAGGAGGGGGGAACCATGCCTGTGCTCGGGGAGAGCTGTCTGCAGGATCCATCCTGTGGCAGGAAGCTGTGGGAGCAGGGAGCATGGCTGGGAAGAGCTTGGATCCCATTTCTGAGCATCATTCCCAGGGAAGGGATCGGGAAGCGTTGGCTGAAGCAATCACGGATGGGCAGGGATGGCGATGGACAAACCCTGTGTAATTCCTCCTCTGGCTGGCCCAGGAATTTGTAATCTTTTCCATTGGAACAGGCAATTATTGTCGCTTTCCAGGAGCCAGGTTTAATGGTCTGAATGTCCTTTTCCCTCTCTTGAGGGAAGGGAAGAGATCTGGGCAGCCCCACCTCAGAGCTGTGCCTCAGTGGGTGTCTGGGCACAGCATCCAAGCACTTTTCCTTCATGGAGAGAGTCGTGGCCGTGGGAAGTTGTGGGACAGACTGGGAGAGCTCTGCCCGTGCCACCATGAGCTGCTGGTCCACCCAGCACTGCCTGAATCCAGATTTTGCTCCCTCCTTCCGAGGGAAGCAGCTTCCCATGAAGGGGAACAGGGCATGAAGTGGCAGGATGAGAACCCATTGGGGTGAGGCTGTCAATCCTCCTTTGTTCTGCCCCACTGCCTTCAGGAAGGAGCGTGCAAAACGAAGGACTGAGTGTGTGCAGGGAGCAAAATTCCAGCTTTCCCCTCTGCAGACATTCCCAGTGGGGAGAAGCCCAGGTGATGCCTCACTCCAGGGCTGGCTCCCACACACTGCAAAGCTAACAGGGAAAAATAGGGAGTCTCTTCCTCTGGGCAACTCCACTGAAAGCACGAGGCTGCTCCACTCATTTGAAGCAAAAAAAGCAAAATGGACAAGGAAAAATTGGGTTTTATTACAGAGTTCTAGGTGCAGAGTTCCTCCAGCAGGAAAGCAAGGAACAGTCAGAGCAGCCAGCAGCTCTGTAGCCTGTACAGTCATTTTTCAGTGGGTACTCATGCTGGAGACCAGCAGGTAAAGGATCCCAGAATAACCAATCTCCTTTGCAGACTCCATGGTGAGGAGGAGGTTTCTCAGCAACTGGTGCCTCCCACGATGTGGCTGTGGCTCTTCCCAGAGCGGGATGAGGCTTTTGCTCCTCAGGATGCTGGGATCTGCTCCACGATCCCTCCTCAGTGTCCCTATCTGGGCATGCCAAATGGAGAGGGCCACCATCCAACTGCAGGAAAGCACAGAGGAGGTGACAGGGTCTGTCACTGGAGCTGGGGATGTGCCGTGTCCAGCCCGGCCTGGGCGATCCCTGCGGGGTCTGAGCAGGGCCATGACCCCCAGCTGGCCCTGTTGTGACCTGTGGGAGCCCAGGCTGTCCCTTTGGTGGCCCCACTTCGGCCCTGAAGGCAGCACACAGGCCTGGCTCATCCAGAGCCCTTCAGATCCCTCTGGGAGCTGCAGGCTGGAGGTGCAGGAGGTGCTGGAGCCTCAGGCCGAGGGAAAGCATGGCACAAATCCCAGGGCTGAGCAGCTCCAGCAGAAAGCAGCTCTGATCCTGGACAGGAGCTTTGCTTTGGAAGAGTAGCAAAGAAATTAATTAGAAGGATGTGCCAGCAGTCAAACACAGCAGCCCTGTCAGCTTTTCCCACACGTTTCGCTTCCTAAAGGTGTTTCCAGGGGCTGAAATGCGGAATTAAGCTGGCTGCAAGGCTGTGGTGCTGTTTCCAAGGCTCTGACTCTGCAGCTCTGCAGAGCCAACCTGTCTTTGAGCTGCTGGAGCTGAGCAGATGAGAGGAGTGCTGCTGCCTTGGTCTCTGGAGTTTCACGGGTCCTGCATGGGTGGTAGACAGCGGAAGGCAGCGTTTGCTGAGCAGTCGGGAGGAGAGAAATAACTACATGACAGCCCTGATTTGTCCTCTGTGGCCATCCCAGTGTTTCCAACCCTTCCGAGCGAGCAGCAGTGATGGGGAGTGGGATGTGCAGAGAAAGGCTGGCTGGTGATGGCTGGGATGCTCTGAGCTCCCTCTTGGGGCTGGAGGGGATCTGAGGACTCGTGGGCAGGGCAAAGAGCCCATCCCTCATGGTGGCCACCAGAATAATGAGACAGAGCACTGTGAGGGTGTCCCCAGCGTCCCCAGCTGAGCCAGTGGCAAACCCCACTGGGGGTGTCTCCCACGTGGCTGCAGGCTTGGAATGTGCCTAAGGGTGAGAGGGAACAGCCTCAGACTGGGCCAGGGGAGGCTCAGGGTGGACATCAGCAGGAATTTCCCCATGGAAGGGGAGCTCAGGCACTGGCAGGGGCTGCCCAGGGAGATTTGGAGTGCCCATCCCTGGAGGTGTCCCAGGAAGGGCTGGAGGTGGCACTGAGGGCTCTGGGCTGGGGACAAGGTGGGGACTTGATGATCCTGGAAATGTTTTCCACCCTTGGTGATCCTGGGATTCTGTGACTCTCTGCAGGGGATCAGATATGGTGGCCAAGCTCAGTCCCCTCTGTTTTGGGGTGGGCAGGGGGAGGCAGCAGCACCCCCAAACCCTCCCTAGAGCTGCTGGGTGCCAGTGCAGAACTGAGCTGGGGGTTTGACTCCTCCCTCACCTTTTCCATCCTGCTTTGCTGTGAAATGGGTGGAGAAGCAGCTCCAGTGCTGCAGCTGGGGCTCAGCTGGGAGCGGCCACCAGCAAAACACAGCAGCTCCTGACGTGCTGCTGGAATGTCCAGATGGATTCCCTGCTCCCATCCCCGAGCATCCATGGACTGAAACACTTCCCTGGAAATCCTGGCCCCTGCTCCGAAGTGTCCCATGCCAAGGTGGCACGGGACATGGTGGCAGAGCACACACACCCTGCAGGCAGGGCACAGGCAGGGGAAGCAGCAGCTGGGAATTCATCCTGCACAGGGCTGGGATAGCAGGAACGGGGCCGGCATGGCTGAGGCACCCAGGGATGCTACCCACAAAGTCCTGGATTCCTGGGAATTCTTCACAAGGACACCTTCCTCTGCCAAAATGTTGTCACCTGACCGACATGCCCAGGAGACAGCCTGCATTTCCTGAGCAACACTGGCATGGCGGGGTCATTTTCCATTTTCCACTGTGCTGCTGAACATCCCTCTTCCCACCATTTCTGACCAGAACAATGTCATTTTTCCTGCTTTGAGGGCTTCCACGCCCAGATGTTCAGCGCTGGTGGTGCCTCTGCTGCAGCATAGCAGAGAAAAGCTCTGAGAAGGGTCGTGCTGGGCTCCAGAGCTGATCAGGGAGCTTGGATCAGAGTTTTCAGGGCGGGCCAGGCCACAAAATCTCCATCCTACTAAACCCAAGCAGGGCAACCACCTGTCTGAGCCCCTCCCAGCATTTCCTCCAGGCTCAGCATCCCACGGTGCTGTGATCATCTCTTGTGCAGGCACTGAAGGGGTTTTTTCACTTTAAAGCTTTCCTCTCCTCAGTCTTGGGCTTTATGAACCTCCCTGACTGTGCTGGATAACTCTGTGCTCCCAGCATGGTCTGCCTGCTCAGCTGGCCCTGCTTGGTGGGTGGATTAATGCCGGGGTGAATTTGGGAATGGGGACACTCTCCTCAGCCAGGAGCTGCTGGATGATCCCTCTGGGGCTTCATGACGTTCCTAATTCCGACCTGGGAATGTTTTGACTGCAAACAAGCCAGGTGATGTGGATCTGCTTCTTAATCACATCAGACTCCTCAGGCTTCCGAGGCGAGTGCTCATAAGTTCAAAATTCCTGTCTGAAACACATGCTGCTGCATCTCTGTGTGGAAAACATTCCTGTTGGCAGGCTCTGCAGGAGTGCTCGGAGAGAACAAATATCAAAGTGTGACAAGCAGGGCTGATTACAAATAGCAGGAACATTTGCAGAGCACTGCAGAGCCAGGCCCACGCAAGAGGCTCCTCGGCAGCAGAGCCCCGCTGCTCCCCAGGGATTGTCCAGCTCCTGGAGTTGGTATCCATGAGCTGGGCCAGGGAAAATCACCTCAACGGGTGGCAGAAAGGGATGGGGCAGAAATACCAGCAAACATTAGTGGGGTAGCAGAATTTGGGTCTCGCTGCAGCTTCACAGAGGGATGGATGTGCAGAAGTTGTTCTTGTGCTGCCTTTCTAAAGGTTCAACAACTTTTTCCCATCAGAGCTGCAGAACCTGCTTCAGGACCACAAATCCCACCTCAGAACACCCCAGCTTGTTCCTTCAACAAAAGAACCCCACTTTGGGCTGTGTTTCTGGCCACATTCGCATGCTGAGGTTTGATATCTCTGCAAAGAGTGTTTGCATCCACGACAGGTTATTTGTGAGGATCTTGGTCTTCCCTGCATCATTTCCAGGATGGTTTTATGGGAATGGTGAGGTAATCCAGAGAATGTCGCCCTGGATGTCAGGGATTCAGTGGTGATGCAGTCCCAGCACCCCAGCCTGCTGGCAGTCAGTGTTCTCGGATATCAAACAAATGTTCATGGACAATTTTCAGGGTCTGCATTGTGCCATCTGTCAGAGCAGCACTGGGAGGTTTTAATTATGGTTTACACTCTGTCTTCAAGCACCTGGATTCGTTTTCTCCTCCTGTCAATTATTGATGGGGATTCGCTAAAAAGTGCCTTAATTCCACTTTGTGCTCTTCCCCTGCAGCAGCTGGGCCAGGAACAGAGATGGGAAGGGGTCAAAGTGAGGCGAGGACACTTCTTGCTCAGCCACTTCCTGGTGTGGGGGCCAATTCCCTGACCATTCCCAGGTTTATCTTTGGAATAATTTTCCTAGGGACTTACTTATGTTAGTAATTTGTGAGGAAAAGGGATCAGAGCAGCTTCCCAAAGAGGAGGGAGATCTGCATGGGGGATTCTGCCCCATCCCCTGTGCTCAGGTCAGAGCCCACCTGCAGAGCTGCCCCAGCCCCGGGGCCCAGCACAGCAAGGAGCTGGAGCTGCTGGAGCCAGGCCAGAGGAGGCACCAGGATGAGCAGAGGGATGGAGCAGCTCTGCTGGGAGGAACGGCTGGGAGAGCTGGGATTGTTCACCTGCACAGGAGAAGCTTTGGGGTGAGCTCAGGGTGGCCTTGCAGGGCCTGAAGGAGCTGCAGGAACATGGAGAGAGACAATTGCCAAGGGCTGGAGGGACAGGACACAGGGAATGGCTTCCCACTGCCAGAGGGCAGGGATGGATGGGATCTTGGGCAGGAATTGTTCCCTGGCAGGGTGGGCAGGCCCTGGCACAGGGTGCCCAGAGCAGCTGTGGCTGCCCCTGGATCCCTGGCAGTGCCCAAGGCCAGGTTGGACATTGGGGCTTGGAGCAGCCTGGGACAGTGGGAGGTGTCCCTGCTCGTGGCAGGGGTGGAATGGGATGGGCTTTAAGGTCCCCTCCAATCCAAACTGTTCCACAATTCCATGAAATCTCCCCTGAGCTGGTGACTGCTGTCCCCAGGCTGCACTGGGTGGAGGAGCATGGAAATCTCAGAGTGGGGTGGCAGGGCTCACACAGAACCTGCTGTCTGCACCTTCCAGTGACTCCTCCAACCCCAAAATGCAGCTCTGGAATGCAGCATTCCATGCCCAGCACCCTGCAGGGCTCCTGGAGCGAAGGTGTGGCCTTCACCACTCCCAGAAAAATCCAATATATCTGATTTTCCAAACCAGCCACTCGCTCCTCTCCAATCGAAGCAGTGCCCGTGGAACAATGAGGGCACAGCCCCAAAAGGGGAGGGAGCAGCGAGCTGCCAGCTCTCCCTGCATCCACCAGCCCGCAGTTTCCAGGAGGAATCACTTGCCAATACATATGGTGTTGTGTGGATGGGAAATGTCACGGAACATAACGTCCTGATATGTTTAAAAATAAATTGCTGGGACGGCTGAAAAAATAAATGACTGAAGGGAGGGGACTTGTGGTGGCTTCTGCTGGGGATTAATTTTGTCGTTGGGTTTAGGGGGAGCTCGATTCAGGTGTCAAAGCTGGTGTTGGTTTGATAAACTGGGGGGTTTGGCTCCGTCTCTGAGGAGTGCTGGGGAACGAGGTCAGTTTCTTAATTAATTTATGCAAATTGCTGCTTCCTTCTCGTCTGTCTGAATGTTAGTGACACCTGTCTTATCTCCTCACAGCTAATTGCAGGGAACAAACAGGGAAGCACGGGCAGGACTTGGGGAACAGCACCAGCAGGAGCGATGGAACTTCCAGAATCAACGCAGAAAGCTGCAAAATTATCAGAATGGTTATTGATTATTGGTTATTATTTACACGTTCTGTAAAGCATTGATCAGAGCAGTCACTGGGCTCCCAGTCCGTGCCTGGAGCAGGAATATCCTCGCAGGAGCCTGGAGCATCAGGATGAGCTCCTGGCTGGATGTCACGCTTGGAAAATCCACCCCAAATCCCCTTCCTGGGTTCCCTCCATGCCCTCCGCCTCTCCCTCCCTGCTGTGTGTGATCCTCCCAAATCCAGAATCTGCCCTCCAAGGGAGCTTGGTCCTTAAGGTTCCTTCCAAGCCAAAGCATTCCATAGCTCTTTGATTCCAGCTTCCCTGAGCCTCCCGGTGTGGTGGGAGCTGTCCCTGCTCACTGGGATTGGACTCGATGGCTTTGAGGGCTCCTCGCAACCGAATTATCCTGGGATTTTTCCACAGAAATTTAGAGATTCATGAATACAGACCAAAGAGGATCTCCAGACTCTGGGAATTGCCTTTGGGAGAGGATTGAGAGAAGGACAGGGTGCTGTGGGATGGGCAGGTGGCACCTGGGTGGGTTCCAGCCTGCACCTGGCAGTGAAATAACAATAATTTTTAAATACTGCCAATTCCTGCCCCAGAGGGCTGGGAATAGGGAAAATGGGCTGGGAAAAGACTGCAGTCGCTGCAATGGGAATGGTGCACCCCAAAGTTTCTCCCATCCCCTGTTTATGGGTTATTTGGAGAAGGGAAAATTTTCAAGATTCCCAAAAAACCCCCCCTGCCTTTATTTCGTTGTTAACACTCCATGTAACTTTATTTAATTTCATTTTTTAAGGAATTTCCCCTGGTTTTTATGAAGGCACAAGGAAGAAACCAAAGCTGGGACAGCAGGAAAAATATCTCAGGAGAGGGAAGGGAGTTGAGGGAAAGTTGGTGCAGCTGGATACCAATTTTGGGGGGTTTTCTGATCTTTTCATCACCCAGACAGGACAAACTGGATCAGCTCAAGTGGAGCACATGCAGATACTTCAGGAAAATCCTGTCTTCCTGGTGGAAGATGCTCCAGAACCAGTCAGCACATGGCAAATGCCTATTCCCAGGATAATTTATCATGATTTCCCTTGGATCTTTTGTTTCTTTTGGGAGATATTGAAAAATATAGGTTTCATTTAATAAAAACAACATTATTTGGGCCCAAAATTGCAGGGTTCTGCATGAAAAAAATACCCAGAGTTTAAAACAGTTCTAGGTTGCTTGTGTGGGTTTTTGTGGGTTTTTTTTTCAAGAAAACATGTTCTGTTCAAAACTCCAAAGCCTCCAGCATTACCTCCAAGAGGTCCTTAATGTTTTATTCCCTTCTCTTTTCACATTTTTTAGGAGAACTACTTGAAAATTTGTCTGGGGTGAAAAAAGCAAAATCACAGGAGCTCTGTCTGGTGTGAAAGTTCCTTTTCTTGGCAAAATCCAGCCGGGATATGATGAAGCAACACCCCCTCGGGGGAGCAGCCTCATCCCAGCTGCAGAGCTGCAGGTTGGGCTGGAGGCTGGGCCATTCCCACAGCGGGTTCCCGCCTTTCCATGGCTTTGTGATCAGTGCTGGAAATAAAGGTGCTTTTCCCTAGGAAAATACCTGGAATTTTTCCAAGTTGTGCTCCTGCCTCCCGGGTTCCCTCATCTCCCACCCTGGCGTTCCCTCTCTCCCACCCTTCTCCTGCTCCCCCCAGTCCAGCCAGGCTGGATTTCCCTCCAGGCTCCCTGCCTGTTGGGAGTGTTGGGGCTCCAGAGGAGCTTTTCCACCGGGCACCCACCGAACGTAAATTCAAGAGTCCACCTGGGCTGCAGAGGGATGTGGGAGGATGAGGATGAGGATGAGGATGAGGATGAGGATGAGGATGAGGATGAGGATGAGGATGAGGATGAGGATGAGGATGAGGATGAGGATGAGGATGAGGATGAGGATGAGGATGAGGATGAGGATAAGGATGAGGATGAGGACGAGGATGACGATGACGATGACGATGTGGATGCAGCTTAGGGAGGTGTCTTTGGCACTCTGGGCTCTGTGGTGGCCGCAGAGCCCCCAGTGTCACTGTCCCCACTGTCAGTTTGGGGCCAGGGCTGTCCTGAGGGCCAGCAGCAGTGCCCAGTGCTGCGTGCAGGTGCTCCCACGGGTGGGTGTAGAGCTGCTGGAGATGTCCTGGTGTCCAGCTGCAGCTCCAGGAGCCAGCATCCCGTTCATCTCCTCCATCCAAACATCCCACGTGCCCAAGGCTTTTCCTCAGGCTCTGGACTTGCAGCCAGGGGACCTGCAGGCCCCAGACACCTGCAGCTGGACTGCTCCTTGCAGGCGCCTCACCCCTGAGCAATTCCAACCGGGATGAGCCCAAAGCTGCCTCTGGCACTGCCCTGGCACCGGAGCGAAGCGGCTTCTCCCAGAATAACTCCCAGCGCCGCGCCGCTGGCGGAGCCTCCCTCCCGGGATGTGTGGAGGGGCTCAGCACCTCGAGCTCGACAGGGAATTCGGTGCTCGAGCAAAGTGTGAGACTGTGGGAAGCGTCTGGAGCGGCGGCGGCTCCGCTGTGCCAGCCTGGCAGCAGCTGCCACCGCCCGTATGGCTCTGCCCACATGCACCCCCACTGCAGTGCCTCCCGAACGTGCAATATCAACATTGCGGGAGCAGAGGATTTCTGCATGTCATTATCCCAGGGTTTATTTGAATAAAGGCTGGCGGGGGGAGGCAGAGCCGGCTCCGCCGCGCGCTCCGGCGGAGTCTCGCAGCTCGGCTCGGAGATGCCGACAGACAGCGGGAGCACAGACACAGCCAGGGCTGTGTTTGCTTTGCGGAGTGCTGCTAAAACATGTTGCCATCGAGATTCCCAAGCCCCACATTTCTAAAATATTCATTGCCACAGCCCAGATTCCCTCCCAAGGAGCAGAAATCCAGGCAGAGATGAGAATCTATCTGGCATCCCCTTGTGGCTTTGCTTCTCCCTACTGCGATGGCAGTGAGGAGCACACCCAAAGGAGAGCCCAGGGCTCAGGGGATTGCTGCCAGGCCTCGTGGCTGGCACCAGAGTGTCCTCACGGAGTTATCCTCTCATATCTGAACCACGGAGCCTTGGATGAGGAATCAGTGATGAGGGATCCACAAAAAGGAGATAAGAAATCAGTGATGAGGAATCAGTGATGAGGGATCCATAATGAGGGATCTGTAAGGAATCAGTGATGAGGGATCCATAATGAGGGATCTGTAAGGAAACAGTGATGAGGGATCCATAATGAGGGATCTGTAAGGAAACAGTGATGAGGGATCCATAATGAGGGATCTGTAAGGAAACAGTGATGAGGGATCCACAAAAAGGAGATGAGGAATCAGTGATGAGGGATCCATACAAAGGGGATGAGGAATCAGTGATGAGGGATCCATAATGAGGGATCTGTAAGGAATCAATGATGAGGGATCCATAATGAGAGGTCTGTAAGGAACAGCCATACAAGCTGCAATGAGGAACAACAGCCAGAAGTGTGGGCAAAGCCCTTTAGTGACACCTCAGAGTTACCTGGGCACCTTCAGAGGTGTCTGAGCCGTGTCCAGGGGCAGGATGGACACGCAGGAGAAGCTCTCCAGCATGGCCCTGCTGTTCCTGAGGTCAGGAATTCCAGCCCCTGCATGCTCTGCTGCCCTTTGGGATCTCATCCAGTGCCCCACTGCTGTCACATGGAGATGTCACCATCATGGTGGATTTAAGTAAGAAAAACACACACTCTCCCCTGACCTAGTCAAGTTTTATTGTTCCTGAGATTCCCGAAGGTCCTGGTCACAAAAGTGACTCCACGTGCAGAGCCCTGCCCC
Source organism: Prinia subflava (assembly GCF_021018805.1). Classification (NCBI taxonomy): domain Eukaryota; kingdom Metazoa; phylum Chordata; class Aves; order Passeriformes; family Cisticolidae; genus Prinia; species Prinia subflava. Next base: position 1,530,317 of record NC_086262.1, on the reverse strand, counting down.
GAGGCAGCAGCAGCTGCTCCAAAATGACCCGGTTTGGGGGCAGGGGTCCTGTTTCAAAGGGTCAGGGAATGTTCGGGGACCAGATCAGCAGCAGCCCCGGGAAAAGGCTGAGCTCGGGAGGGGCCCCGGGGCTCCAAACTGCGCCTCCAAATTGCCAAGTGCAGATGCTCTTCCCACCCAGCTCCCCCGGCCCCTGCAGCCCAAACCCTCGCGTTTGTGGGTCAAATTTCATTAAGGAGGGCCGGATGCTTGGAAGACATGGCACGCCTGTCTCTGGTTATTGTCCTGGTGATTTACATAATGGATTAGCACAGATTAGCCCGGCACTGGGAGAGGCACCGGCTGGCTTTGCATGCTCCACAGGCGCAGGATTCCGGCTGGAAATGGGATGATCTAATAACAGGGATAATTGCTGCTTTATGGACTGTAAGTGCTGCCATGTCAGGGGCTCGTCCGCCTCGACAGTGAGGCCATTGTACAAATATAAATCTCCCGGTCACCCCACGGCTCACAGTGACTTCCATGGGGACACTGAACACCTGCACCACGAGATACCAGCAGCGAATTAATTGATCCGACCCCTTAAAGCTGCTTTAATGGGATCCCCGGGGCTAATATTCCCACTTTCCCACCCCCCAGAGCGATGCTGGAGGAGGGGAAACTGAGGCAGGAGCAGTTTCCCTTTGCACAGGGTGGAGGGTGGGATTCCCTTATCACCCCCCAATCTCGGTGCTTTTATCTCTGATTCCCTGAGGGTAAATTCAGGGCTCGACAATTAATTTCTGCCGGGTGTTTTGCACTGCTCAGGAGCCAGCCAAGCCCATACTGTGAATATTACAAAGCTTTTTAGAACAGGAGAGCTTGGCAATTGCGACAGCACTTTTGAATCATTCATAATTTTGCACAGGGGCAACTTCTGTAGGTGTCTCGTTTCCTCTATGTTCATAATGTTTTAGGACTAAAAATAACATGGAATTGCTGTTCGAAATGTGAGCGAGGAATTAGAATTGCCAAGGAACTCGGGAGTCAAACTGTACGGGAGGACATCAGAGCCTTCCCACAGCCACAGCTCCAAACCCAATTAATCCCGGGTTAGGCACATGGAAAACGTGTGCCTGGGAAGATTGGGAAACAGCTTCCACTTTCCAGCAGAGCAATATGCAGATGAGAGAGCAGAAGGGGATTTTGGGGAAAATTAGTCCTTTATGCCCACAACAGCACAATGCTGAGGCCAGCTGAGCACCTGGGTTACATCCCTCTAAAATTCCCGCGAGGAAAGAGATGCTTTGGGACAGCAGAGCTGCACTCCTGCTCCTGATGGGAGACTCCTGCCTTGTGCTTCCCGTGTGAGGCTGCTCCCATGGCGTGGGGCAACATCCTGGAGAGGTTTCAGTATCTCCTGTGGATATTGTATCCCCTCCTGCCGAGGGGCTTTGCTGGAGCTGCCTGGGATATTCAGTGGTGACAGTCACGGAGCTGGGATTGGGCTGCAGGACGAGCAGGGACACCGCAGGCACGGAGGCACCAGAGCTTTGGGACAGCAGAGGCAGAGACCTGGGGGTGGGGAAAGTCCTTGTGGTGGCACAGGAAAAACAACCCTGTCCTGATCCCACGGCAGGGGAGGGGATTCTGCCCCATCCCCTGTGCTCAGGTCAGAGCCCACCTGCAGAGCTGCCCCAGCCCCGGGGCCCAGCACAGCAAGGAGCTGGAGCTGCTGGAGCCAGGCCAGAGGAGGCACCAGGATGAGCAGAGGGATGGAGCAGCTCTGCTGGGAGGAACGGCTGGGAGAGCTGGGATTGTTCACCTGCACAGGAGAAGCTTTGGGGTGAGCTCAGGGTGGCCTTGCAGAGCCTGAAGGAGCTGCAGGAACATGGAGAGAGACAATTGCCAATGCCTGGAGGGACAGGACACAGGGAATGGCTTCCCATTGCCAGAAGGCAGGGATGGATGGGAGATTGGGCAGGAATTGTTCCCTGGCAGGGTGGGCAGGCCCTGGCACAGGGTGCCCAGAGCAGCTGTGGCTGCCCCTGGATCCCTGGCAGTGCCCAAGGCCAGGCTGGATGGGGCTTGGAACACTCTGGGACAGTGGAAGGTGTTCCTGCCCATGGCAGGGATTGGAATGGAATGAGCTTTAAGTTTATTGGTTCAACCCAAACCGTTCTGGGATTCTCTGACCAGGATTGCTCTGGGCTGGGCTGAGCCAGAGCTGCCCTCAGAGCCCTCACGCTGTCCTGGCTGGCTCAGAAGGAGCAGCTGACCCTCCCATCTGGTGGAGTTGTTGTCCGACAGCAAAGGCTCCCCTCTGACCCCCTTGGGTTTGGGATCCCCTCGGATTCCTTCCCAAGAGGTCACTGCTTAGATCCTTCCCTGCCTTTCCCAAGCCTTGCCCAGCTCCCCTGAGCTCTCCTCCATGGCAGGGGTCTGCTCCAAGCCCTTGCCTGATGATTTCTGTGCTGAGCTCTCTGAGCTGAGGGGATGAGGAGAATTCACGTCCTGGAAGTTTCAGCCTCTTCTTTCGGAATTAATTTTGCAAGCTCCTCCTTGGCCCGAGCTCTCTGCGGGCTGAGGCAGAACAGGGCCAGCGAGAGGGGAAAGTCATGTTGCTGGTTAAATCTCCAAAGCAAAAATAATCCATTTTAATGAAGGTTCACAATCTGCAATGAATGTGAAACAATGTTGTCAGCTAAGCTGTTGCATTATTCACTTTTATTTGTACAAGGTCCTTCCATTAATATTTGACTACAAGAGAATGCAATTAAAAATTTTCTACTTGAATAAACCTCTCACCACGGTGTTGGTTAAAGGATAAAACCCTTTTACGGTGGTGGAGAGGGGAATTTAGCACACTGGCACGTGGGTCACACCCCGGCTCTCATCCTCTGCACCCCACGTTTTGTTCCCTGCTCTCATTTTTTGCCATGTCTTCCCTTCAATCCTTGCCCCACATTGGCTCCTCTGGGCTCCCCTGCTCCCTTCCCTGGCACTTGGAGGATCCCAGCGCAATCATTTCCTTCCAAGCAGAGCCCAGACAGGCGGGGCAGGGAGGGGGATGTGCAGGCAGGTAGGAAGCAACCCCGATCCACAATTCCCACAGTTTTCAGGCTGAGGCAGAGCCCCATTTTCCCGGGAAGGAGTGGGGCTTTGTCTTCGTGTCCAGGGGTGTTTGCTGGCAGGGAGAGATGATTTATTATTTAAATTTTGGCATGCATGGCTGGGCACTGAATTAGCTGTAATCTCCCAGGATGGGAGGAAAAAACCTTCTAGGATCAGGGAAGAGAGTTCAGACACGAGCTCAGCTCGTCACAAAAGGGAAGATGTTGGGGACAAGGGACACAAGGATGATATGCAAAGCATGGAGTCACATATAGAAGGATTAGGCACTAATTCCCTTTCCAGAGCATCCAGGAACAAAGAGCCTGTGGTGAAAATAAAGCCACAGAGCTTAGGTGGGCATGGAAGGCTGAAATATGGCCAGGTTTGTAAGGATTGGTGGCAGGGAAGAGGACAATCCATGAGGTTTGAACTGTTGGGCCTTTGGGAGATCCCTCCCTGCTCCAGGCTCCTTCAGGGAGCTGGGAAGTGCCACCAGGAGATGGACATTCCATCCTGTGCTGCTTCACCTCCTGGAGAATCCAACACTCCCTGTGGGGCTGTTGGAAAAAGCACAAGGGAAGTTTGGGAGCCTGGAGGGCAGAACTGGATGGGATAGAAGGAGAAAAGCTGTGTGGATAAGTGGAAAAGAAGCCTCTGGCCTCAGAAACGTCTAGGAGTGGTTTGGAGCCTCTTTTGGAGGGGAAATCTGGGGGCTGAGAGGGCCAACCTTGGGGGCAGGGAGAGGGCCAGAGACCATAGGGGTGTCTCCAGGAGCAGGGGAATAACCTTGCAGAGTGACTCCTAGAAGAAAAGGACCCTCCGGAGAGTTTCCACCTCCCCAGGGACTTCCACAGAAGCAGAGGAGAAACCAGAGAGGATTTTGGGGAATAAATAGTCTGTCTCAGCTGATCCAAGTCCGGCATCCTGTAGATCACCTTTGGTTTTTTGGGAGAAGATCTGCCAGGGCACACAGTGTGCAGAGATCCAATCCCATCCCATGGCAAAACCTCACTGATCGCTGTGGGAATTCCATACGCTCACCATTAACACCCCCAGGAACATCTGCACATCTACATCTCTTTAATGGTTCGATTTGATGATCTTAAAGGGCTTTGCCAATGTAAACAATCAGGATCTGTCTCCTTCTGGGATCAAGCAGGACCTGCTGCTGTTCTATAACATCCCGAAAAGCTGCCAGTACCATCCTCCTCTTCCCAGACTGAACATTTCCCATTTCTGGGACAGCCACAGCTCCTCAGTCAATCTCCTGCCCTGAGCACCCGGGATCATCGCTGAGGCTGGAGCAGCCCATCCACAGGGATCGCAGGGAACACAACAACAAACCAGCAGCAACTGCAAGGGGGATTCAGGGAATGTTCTGTGGACTATTCTGCTCTTCCCTTGTCCCCTGCAGGGCCCTTCCCTGGTGTTTGTGGGGAGGGTGTGTCTTAGGTTGCAATGCAAGCTGTAACCAGCAGTGTGTATTCCATCACCAGCTGTTAAACCAGCTGGGGCAGTGTTCTTTATCCCTTCCAGGACCCATCCTCCCTCCAGGGGATCTCTGCTGTCCATGGGCCATCCAGGCTCACTGCAGGGCTGATACAATTCCAGCATCCATGGGGAGATGCTCCACCCAGGGGAGGAGCCCTGCATTCCTGCCTGGACAAAACCTGAAATTTGGAGAAGCCTTTTTCCACAGGATTCCCAGAGGAACACCGGACCCATCTCACCAGCACTGGACCTTCACAGGAAAAGTACCCCTTCTACAGGATCATTGCTCCGACAGAACCACGTCTGTCACTCCAGCACTGCAGCCACCATCTAATCAGATTGCTACCAACACCCTGACCAACAGGGTGTCAGGTTCTATTCTGGCTCTGTCAGTGGTGGGTTTTTTGTACTACTGCATTTTTATTTTAATTCTCCTAGTAAAGAACTGTTATTCCTATTCCCATATCCTTGCATGAGAGCCCCTTCATTTCAAAATGCTAATAATTCAGAGGGAGAGAGTTTACATTTTCCATTTCAAGGGAGGCCCCACCTGTCTTTCCAAAGCAGGACAAGGTGGCTGTGGCATCCAGAGCTCCGAAGAAGCCGCTGGCACCATCTCCAGGCTCTCCTGAGGGGCCCTGGCTGCACCCCTGGAGATTTCACATACCACAGCTGCCACTGCAAGGGGGGATCAGCACATCAAAGCCTCAGGAATCTGTCCATGGAATGCTAAGCAGCACCTCAAGCAAGGCCTGGGAGTGCACAGAGAGGAATCTTCAGACCTTCAATTCACTACACTCCAACTCTTCCCAGATAAAAGAAGGATTAGGAAGCCCATTCATCTTCGGGAGTGCTGTGGAAAATCAGTCCATTATTTGTGTCCCATTAATGTTATCTGGGCCAGGGAGATGAATAATTCCATCCCCAGCAGCAGATTTGTACAGTGAGGAGTACAGAAGACAAGGGCCCATCCCAAACAATCAGGCTGGAGCAGGACGCTGAGGGATGGTTCATGGAATGTGTGCCAGAATTCCAGGCCAGGCTGGGGCTCCCAGGAACTCTCCCAGGAGGAGTGGAGTGCAGCTGCATCCCAATCCCAAGGCATTCCCAGAGCATCATGGACTGGGTTGTGTTGGAATGGTCTTAAAAATCCCCCAGGGCCACCCCTGCCATGGCAGGGACACCTCCCACTGTCCCAGGCTGCTCCAAGCCCTGTCCAGCCTGGCCTTGGGCACTGCCAGGGATCCAGGGGCAGCCACAGCTGCTCTGGGCACCCTGTGCCAGGGCCTCCCCACCCTCCCAGGGAACAATTCCTGCCCAATCTCCCATCCATCCCTACCCTCTGGCAGTGGAAGCCATTCCCTGTGTCCTGTCCCTCCATCCCTTGTCCCCAGTCTCTCTCCGGCCCTCCTGGAGCCTCTTCAGGCCCTGGAAGGGGCTCTAAGCTCTCCTTGGAGCCTTCTCCTCCCCAGGTGAACAATCCCAGCTCTCCCAGCAGAGTTGTTCCAGAGCAGAGGGGCTGAGGAAGGGTCTGGAGCCCCAGGAGAGGCTGAGGGAGCTGGGAAGGGGCTCAGCCTGGAGAAAAGGAGGCTCAGGGGGGACCTTGGGGCTCTGCACCGCTCCTGACAGGAGGGGACAGCCGGGGGGGTCGGGCTCTGGGAACAGGGACAGGAGGAGAAGGAACGGCCTCAGGCTGGGCCAGGGGAGGCTCAGGGTGGACAGCAGCAGGAATTTCTCCATGGGAAGGGAGCTCAGGGATTGGAACTGCCCAGGGAGGTTTGGAGTGCCCATCCCTGGAGGTGTCCCAGGAAGGGCTGGAGGTGGCACTGAGGGCTCTGGGCTGGGGACAAGGTGGGGATGATCCTGGAGGGCTTTCCAGCCTCAATGACTCTGGAATTCTGTGAAATACTTTCCTGTCATCCAAACCCCTCTCCTCATTACAGACCCACCATTCGAGCAGAGACTGATGTGAGGAAACCTCAGAGACAGTCTGGAACATTCCAAGCAGCTGGAAAAGGCAGTGGCTGGACAGGAGCTGGCCGCTCCTCCTGCCCCACCCCCAGATCTGCTGGGAAGGTCTAAAGTTGCTAAAATCTGGTTATGGAACGATCTGGGAGTGCTGCACTGCTGCTCAGGGAGATTTATCCCCCATCTGTGCTTGTTTTCATTCCACCGCCACACCTAATAAATATCTCCTTTTAAACCAAAGCACCTCCATTTACAAACCTGTTAGCAGAGCTCTGGCATTTCCCAAGGATTTTGCCTCCAACCTCCCCGCCTGGAAGGGCACGTGTTAATCCCCAGAACTCGCTGGGATTTCTCAGGCTGGAGGTCCCTCGAGTTTTCTCCTCGGCTGAAAAACAGATAGTCCAAAATCTTCCAGATGCCCACGCAGGTGAGAGCCAATAATCCTGGGAATTTGAGAGAGCGATAACAAACCGAAATTCCCATTTTAGACGAGCACATCAAGGCTCAGAAACCTTTGTTGTGCATGAAGAGAAGGGGAAAAAAATTAAAAATAAGAAAAATTTTAAATTACCAAATCCCAAAGCCCTGCGAGGCAGTAAGTAAAGTTTGGCAACTTCCAAATGCATTCCCTGTTGTTCCAAGCTGTTCCCTGTGGCTCCCCAGAGGGCTGGTCCATAAAGGATAACAACCTTTGCCTGCTGGGAGCTATTAGCTTAAATGGGAGCGGGCTGCTGCAGCATTTAAGGCTGATTAGAATGGTGTCATTGGATTTGTATGCACTGGGATCCATGCAGATGGATTTCACAAAAATTCCGAGAAATTACATCCAGGAAAGGGAGTTAAAGCGATGTCTCAATGCGTGGCAAGCGCTCGCTCGGCTGACTGAAATTGCAAATAGAGGAGCAGGAAAAAAAGAAAAAGAAAACCACAAGGAAGCTAAAATGACCCTGGGGAATTTAGGAATAGAATTCCAGGCTCTGGAATCCGTTGGAATGGGCAGATGGATTAGGGATCAAAATGGCTACAAATCTCTTCCTCATTTTTGCACCAAATTTAAATTATTTTCATTAGATGTGTGAGCACATTCAATCATTGCTGTGTTACTCGTGGAACTGCACAGAATTCGGGATGCGTGGGTACCCTCCGTGCGGGTGCCACCCCTGGATTAAAAATTCTCCCACCCTGGCATTTCCAGGCATTCCCAGGTCACGCTTGGAGCCAGGAAACCTCATCAGCTCAGGTAGCAACCCCCGAATTTCCACATCCTGGAACAAGCAGGGAATTTGTCGCTGGATAAAGCCCCTGACCCAGAAAAGCATCGACCTCTTACAACTCATTTGTCTCTCTTTGACTTGCAAATCTCAGGAATTTTCCACCCCAATCAACTCAGCTCTCACCTCCCCCTGAGAAGGCAAAGCAGCTCCTGCAGCATCTTCTGCTCGAAGGTTTTTGGTTTCTCTCAGGGCTTTAGCGGCTCCTTTTGGGGGTTTTCTCACCCATGGAGCTGCTGGGGCATTCCCAGCGTTCCCAGATACAGGGAATGAAGCTGGGCTAACCCAGCCTCCCTGGTGATGCCACAAAGGGTCCCTCAGCCAGCCCCAGAGCACGGTGCAGGCAGAGCTTTCCAGCAGCTTCTTGGTGTCCAGAGCCATTGATGAGCTTTCACCTCATTAAAATAATCGCTAATAAGTCTGGCATCCTTCAGGTAGGCTCAGAGTCTGCTCCCTGTGCCCAAAGCCATGGCCTGGGCCTGGTTGGATTGGACCAGGGATGTTGGAAGGAGGGAAAGGCCAAGCAAGAGTCTTTAAACTGCCTGAAACAACCCGATGATCGTGGTCGTTTTCATCCCATCAGGTTCATTTTCATCCCATCACATTCATCTTCATCCCATCCTGGGGAAGAGCTGGGATACAGAGGGGCACTGCAAACACCCCACTAATTCCACTACCAGGGCAACATTCCTTGATTTTCCAGCCCCACCCAGGCCCACTTCCCCAGCTCCAACACGTTTAACCCTTCCTTCTCTCTCCAACCCCTTCCTGCTGGGATAAACAGTGCCTCAGCCCTCAATAATCCTTTTTTAACATTTAACAAAATCTTTTTCTCCCTCTTAAGGCTTAAGGAGGAAAAAAAAAAAAAAAAGAAAAAAGAAAAAAAAAAAAGCTTTCCCTATTTAGCAACATTCTTGTGATGTTTATTGGAACGGGCTGAAAGAGCTGAGGTTTGAAAATTAGGATCTGGCAAGGAAACAGTGTCCTCAGGGGCCAGAGAACAAACCTCTCTGGGAGGAAAGTGATGGGACCAGCCTTTAAAGGCTGGAAAATTGCAAACCAATGTGCTCAGCAGTATTTTCGTTTATGCAGTTCTTTTATTCTTAAGATGAAAATTGCTCGGGACAAAGGCATTGGTCTCATACCTGGGACAGTGTGCTCCTTCCTCTCCTTTTCCGTGTGAAAATGTGTGTTGCTTTGAAGAGCAGCGATGTTCAGCACGAAGCAAATGCCAACGTGACCATTTTCAATGCAAATTCGCTGCCATCTCTCCCCGGTCCTTTAATGCTGCCCGGGAATGTGTGACAGTGCCTTGGCAGGGCTGTCACTCGGGGAGGAACCCAAGCCTGCGGTGCTTTTCCAGGATGAGAAAGTGCCTTGTTGGGTTTCCAGCCTCTGATCCCACCTGGACACGACAGCAAAAGCCTTTTCCAGCCCTCCCTGGGACTCGCTGCTCAGTCACGCCGAGGTTTTAATGAGGGCAGTGCTGGTGGCATCACTGTGAGGGTGCTCCTGTGGGCAGGGCTATCAAAGTGCCCCTTGCACAGGTAGGGATGGACAGAGGTGTCCCAGTGTCCCTTTCTTAGGTGGGCAGGGGTGTCCCCAGTGTCCCTTGTTTGGGTAGGGGTGGACAGAGCTGTCCTCAGTGTCCCTTGTTTGTAGGGATGGACAGAGCTGTCCTCAGTGTCCCTTTCTTAGGTGAGCAGAGGTGTCCCCAGTGTCTCTTGTTTGGGGTAGGGCTGGATAGAGGTGTCCCAGTGTCTCTTGTTTCGGTAGGGGTGGACAGAGCTGTCCCCAGTGTCCCTTTCTTAGGTGGCCAGGGATGTCCCCAGTGTCCCTTGCACAGCTAGGAGCAGGCAAAGGTGGTCCCTTTCTTAGGTGTCCCTTTCTTAGGTGGGCAGAGCTGTCCCCAGTGTCCCTTTCTTAGGTGGGCAGGGGTTTCCCCAGTGTCCCTTGCACAGGTAGGAGCAGGCAAAGGTGCTCCCAGTGCCTCTCGTTTGTGTCGGGGCGGGCACCGAGTCCCGTCCCGCATCCCCAGCGCGCAGAGGGTTAAACCCTCCCTGCTATTCCCGGGGCTGGGAATTGCGCTGGGGCCGCTGCCCTGCCCCGGCCCGGGCTCCGGGAGGACGCGGCCGTGCCTTTCCCATCCGCTCTTCCCACACTTTTCCCGAGCGCGGCTCCGCCCGAGCATCGCGCCCCCGGCGCGGGGCCGGCGCTGCCCGCGGGGGGGGACGGGCGGCCGGAGGTTCCCACAGCCCCCGCCGGGAGCGGAGGAAGCGCAGCCCCCGGGGCCGCTCCGGGAGCCGCGGCTCGCCACAGCCCCCTGCTGCCACCGGCCTGTCCCCAGCCAGCCGGGGAGGCCGTGCCCGCCGCCGCAGCCCCGAGGCTCTCCCGGGGGCTGCGGGGGTGAATGCACACAGGGGGACAGCGTCCGTGTGCCTTTTCCATGGAATTCCATCGCCCGTCCTCCCCCGAGCAGCCCCGCGCTGCTGGGACCCTGCTGACGCCGTTGGTGACACCGGCACTGCCCGGAGGCACACCCGGGGACAGCAGCACCTCCCCTGATCGCTGCTCTGGCACACAAATCGTGGAGTCCTGGGATCGCAAAATCCTGGAATGCAATGGGAGGGGTGCTAAAGCTCATCTCAGTCCACCTTGTGCAATGGCAGGGACACGTTCCACTGGCCCAGGGTGCTCCAAGCCCTGTCCAAACTGGGCTTGGGCACTTCCAGGGATGGGCAGCCACAGCTGCTCTGGGCACCCTGTGCCAGTGTCACAGCCTGGTCACTGTTCCCATGCCCACAAAGACACCTGAGTGCCAGTCCTGGCCTGCACATCACCCCTTCCATCAGTGACAACACCCCTACAGGAGCTGGAGGAGTCCAGGAGCTCCTGCCCCGACCTTTGGGGCTCCAGACCACTCTCTGCAAGTCCTTCTCCAGGCTTGCAGCCTCCTGCCACCTGGGGTGACTCCTGTGCCACAGAAATGCCCGAGCTGGCTGCAGCTGCAGGGGGTGTGAGGGCCCAGCCAGTGATGGTTCACCATTCCCAAAGCTTGGGAGGATTAACTAATTCTTAGTCATTAATTAGCCCTGTCTGGGCAGCACAGGTGCTACAGCAGGCATGGAGGAAAGGTCATTTCCTCCACGTGCCCTTACACCTGGTCTTTGCTGTGGAAACATTCCCAAAGCAGGGAAGAGGAGGGTGGAGAGAAAAGAGCCTGGGGACAGCATCCACAGGTGTCCCCCCAGGAGAGAGTCCTGCCTGGGGCATCAGGTGACCCCACCTCAGACCGAGGCCACCCAGGCTGATTTTCCCACCTGAGGCACAGCAGAAGATGGGAGAAGAGCTCCAGGAACCGTTCCTGCTGCCCAGGGATGACGGGAAGGCCGTGGGAAGCGGCTGGGAGAGCGCGGCAGGCGGGGAGCAGCCGAGCTGTAATCCCGCACTCTTGGCTATTTAATGCTGCTTATTGCAGCCCTCAATTCTCCCTCTCCCTGCAAGACAAATGTGCTCAGCGCTCCGTGAGCTTGCCCGGCCCTCCCCAGCCCCGCTGCAGCCGGCAGGGAGTTTTGCTGGGGGGCAGGATAAGATTGTGCAGATATAATAACTCCATTCATCACCGGCAGCGGGGCCAGGCGAGCGGCGCTTTGTAAATGGCTCGGCACGTTTGGCAGCTCAGATGCCACCAATCTCCCTGACAGGCAATACCAGGGTGCCCTGGAGCCCCGGGGCAGCACAGCCAGGGCAGCCACAGCCACGGGCACCCTGCCAGCAGGGACTCTGCTGCCCCATGGGGAAGGATGGAGGGGAAGGATGGAGGGGGGAAGGCTCTCCCTGCCTTGAGAATCCCAGGAAAATGCTCAGAGCAGCAGGACAACAACTCTGGAGGGGCTCATTCCCCAGGAATGGGTGATGGCCTGAGGCCAGAGCACCCACAGTTCCCACAGGACTCATCCTCAGCCTTCCACAGACTCTGAGAGCTTTGCACTTAAAATCACAAAATCACAGAAAACTTGGGTTGGGCGAGACCTTGAGTATCTCATCCCATCCCTGCCATGGCAGGGACACCTCCCACTGTCCCAGGCTGCTCCAAGTCCCAATGTCCAGCCTGGCCTTGGGCACTGCCAGGGATCCAGGGGCAGCCACAGCTGCTCTGGGCACCCTGTGCCAGGGCCTGCCCACCCTGCCAGGGAACAATTCCTGCCCAATCTCCCATCCATCCCTGCCCTCTGGCAGTGGAAGCCATTCCCTGTGTCCTGTCCCTCCAGGCATTGGAAATTGCCTCTCTCCATCTTCCTTGTAGTCTCCTTTCAGACACTTGAAGCCTGTGGATGTGTTGGCTATGGAAAACCTGGATATGCAAGGATTTGGTGCTTTCCCAGCTCACTCACACACACAAACACAGCCCTGGTTGGTGCATCCCTCCTGTTCCCTCCTGACTCAAAGAAATACCCTCCATGAGCTAAACTATAAAAGGAATTATGGATATTTTTTTTAAAAAAAGGTACTCCAGCTGCATCCCACATTCCTCCTCCTTGCCTTCAACCCCTGTTGAAGGGAAGTGCAATCCTGCTGCTGACACGTGGCTTGGATTCAGGGGCTTTATTAACCCAAATTCCCTGTCCTGATTCCCTATGCTGATCCAGGACCTGCTGATTTCCATCCCACCCTCCAACCTCCTGTGCATCCCACCCTGGAAATTCCAACAACCTCCTGTGCATCCCACCCTGGCCATTCCAGGCTTGCAGAGACACCAGCGAGGGACAGGGCTGTTAAACACCCATGGGCTGGGGAGATTGTCCATTCCCAGCTCAATGCTTTGGCCTACATCCATTTTTAGGGTTTTGGATTCCTTTTCCCAGTTTTTAATTACCAAGTTGGTACAGCAGGAACATTGAACCCCACTAGTTTTCCTCCTGTCTGGGTTTTCATTAGAAGCCTGGCATCTGTGGAAGGAAATCCAAGAAAGACTTTGTCTTTCCTGACACAAAACAGCCTTCCCAGAGCTTAATAGAAATTTGAGTGAGGCTTTTGCTGCCAAGGATGCAAAAAAAATTGATTTTGTGTGTTCAAATTCGCATCTTATTTTTTGCAAAATATTTTCCAAGGGTGAAATTTCCTGTGCTTGCTTTCAGCAGACTTTGCAGGCCTGTGTTGAGCTGCTTCTCCGCAGAACAGTGATTACGAATGTTCATTTTCAGGATTAAAGTAAAAACAACAAACAAACAATTCTTGTCATTCCACAAAGAATTAGGGAACTGCTGCAGCATCCTACACACACACACACACACATATACAGTGTGAGGATTTCTCCACAAAATCCTTGGCACACCTAGGCTGGGCTAAAGGCAAAATAAATAAATAAGTGTATGACACAAATAATTATCAAAATGCCTCAGAGCAGCCCATATTTCAGCAGAGTAATGAAGGCAGGTACTCATTGTGCTCTGTCAAACCAAACAACTCACTTTTAGTATTCCTGCAGTGCTTTCTTCCAGGTAAGCACTATATTTACTTCTAGAATGTGATGGAGGCACTACATTTACTTCTATATTCCCCCTGCTTTTTATATTTTAAGGGAATGGCATTACAGGTGCATTAAATATGGGGATGGAGGAGCACTCCTTGGAATATTCAAGGTTCTTCTCATGCTGGGAGGAGAGGGTGAAGGGCTCCTGCCCAAGGGAGGGCTTCAGTCAGGAAAATCCAAGGGTTTGGATCAGCTCCCCCACCTGAACTTGTGGGAAGAGTCAGAGGGAGAAGAGAGGAGAAGTTTTCAGGTGTAGGAGAAGGAGTTGGGTAAGTTCTTACAAACATTGGGAGGTCACAGAATCCCAGACTGGATTGGTGAGCCCACAGGGGCTCACCTGGAGCCACCTCCCTGCTCCAGCAGGGCCATCCCAGAGCTCAGGGCACAGGAAGATCTGCAATGTCCCAGGGAGGGACACTCCACAGCCTCTGTGCACAATCTGCTCAGGGCTGGCACTGCCCAGGGCAGAAGTTGTGCCTCCTGTGCAGGGGCAGCTCCTGGGCTTAGCCCCTGCCCGTGGCTCTGGGGCCATTGCTGGGCCTGGAGCAGAGCCTGGGGCTGGAGCAGAGCCTGGGGCTGCTCTGCCCTCCCTGCACACAGGGACGGACACAGGGACAGACACAGGGACAGACAGGGACACACAGGGACACACAGGGACACACAGGGACAGACACAGAGACAGACAGGAATACACAGGGACAGACAGGGACAGACAGGGACAGACACAGAGACAGACAGGAATACACAGGGACAGACAGGGACACACAGGGACAGACACAGAGACAGACAGGAATACACAGGGACAGACAGGGACAGACACAGGGACAGATACAGGGACAGACAGGGACAGACAGGGACAGACACAGGAACAGACAGGCACAGACACAGGGACGGACAGGGACACCCAGGGACACCCAGGGACACCCAGGGCTGAGGGCCCCTCTCAGCCAGGGCTCCTCTCCAGGCTGAGCAGCCCCAGCTCCCTCAGCCTTTCCTGAGCATGGAGATGCTCCAGGCCCTTCCTCAGCTCCAGGAGTTCCTGTCCCTGCTGTGCTGAGGATCCAGAGCTGGACACAGCACCCCAGAGGTGTCCCCAGGGGCAGGATCACTCCTGACCTGCTGGAAATGCTCTTCCTGAGGCACCTCAGGATCCCACTGTCCTCCTTGGTCAGAATTTATTATTTCTGTCATTTTCCTTCCCTGAAATGGGAGTGAAGCACTCATCCTATGCTCCTTCCATGTCAGGAAGTGCTGGATATCCTTCTCAGTCCCAGATGGATTGGGAGTGCAAATGTCCTGGGCAAAGAGAAGAAATTTCATGAGACAGAAGGTGACCAGCTTCAGGGTCACCTGAAGGGAGGGGAGCAGTATAAGGACACAGCACATGCAGATGTGGCTGCTTTGGACTGGGCAGACTGGGAGGAAAAGCTCCAGAGCAGGCAGGGCAGGAGCTGAGCTCTGGGAAATCCATGTGGGAATGGCCACAGGACTGTGCAGAGACAGCACATAACAGCAACTCCATCAACAATGGACAACACCATAAAAACAGAACACGAGCCTAAACTCCCCCATCCTGTGAGCATCCCTGGAAACCAGCAATGCACAGCAGGACACGGGGTCATCAGAGCAAAATTCAAGGACTTTTGGCAGAGAAACTTCATTTTTAAGAAAATTGTTATTGCTGCATGGCGTGTCCTGTGTGCATTTATTGTTTGGGAAAGGAGCCCTTTCCCAGGGGCTGCGGTCTGTTCCTGCTGGGAACAGCATCTCAGCCCTGTACTGGAGCCCTGGAGCAACCCTCGAGCATGGGGACAAAAGGAAGAGCCTGAGGGTCTTGTGGTCCCCAGGCCCAGCCTGGGGTTGACTCCATTCATCCTTTGCAATTATTTTTCCTCTCTTCTCTTCCAGTGCAGCTTCACTGGAGGTGTGGATGAGGGGACAGAACAGGTAAACACCTCACATGGAGATCCAGGCCTCCAGTGGCATCCTCAGCAGCAGGAACAAGCCCTTTTCCTAAAAAATCCAGCCAGGACAACAGCCATCAGCTGGCAAAGAGCCTCTGATGGAGAGGATGCAAATGTGAGAGGCTGCCCTGACGTTCTCTGCCAGTGACCTAATGAAGCACAAGAAGCGTTTCTGAGCATGGCTGTGGAACAGACATTTACATAATGTTTGTCTGCAGCCCGGGCTGTTACGCTGGGATGGCTCTGCAGGAAGGACAGGCTGTCCTCCTGGAGGTGGCACTGAAAAATGTGCTTCCCTCCCAGACTGAGGAACAGCGTTTGTGTTCCTTGTTCCCAGGGAGATCGGCAGCCTGGGCAGACATCGGTCAGGTCACCGTGCCTTGGGCTGGCAGGGAGGGGCAGGGAGCACCCAGCACCTTCCCAGGCACATTCCAGCCTGGAGGGAGTGGGATCACTGTGCCAGGGGAGAAGTGGGAGCAGCCAGGGGGCACAGGGTGGCAATCAGGAGCCACCAGCCCAGAGAGGTGAATGGGGACAGGTAGCTCAGGTGCCTTGGAGAATGAAACGGGTGTTTGCAAACCATCCCAGTGTAGGGCAGAAAAGGCATTTTCCAGCTGGGTGTTGGGAGCAGGGAGACAGGCAGGAGGTGTCAGGGAATTGTTGGAGCACCTGCAAAGCATGCACAGGTCACCAAGGATGGCGAGCCTTGGGACAATGATGGTTTTGTAGGAAATGATCTTTTAATCCAGTTTTACTGAATAAAACTGGAGAGAAGCAGCCAGAATGTCTCAGTTTGATTGAGGAGTGTAACAGAGAGAGTTAATTACTTATTGCAACCTGAGGCTCAAAACCCAGCCAGAAATCAGGGTTTGAAATGCTGCTCCCACCAGCAAAGCGTGGGAAAAGCCATGGGAATGCCACCAGCCCCATCCTTGGGAAAGGGGCACGTCCATCCCTGAGCTCCACGGAGCTGGAGCCGTGCCAGCCCCCACTCCCATCTGCTGCACCTGCAGGGGGGCTCAGATTGACAAAACTTCAGCTTCCCCACGGATTGGAGCAACAGAAATCCAGGAGCTGAGAGCGGACACCAAAATGGACTCTGATTTTAATTTTTCAAAGACTTCTATACTTAGAAGTCTCTTGTTGGCCCTCAAAGTGGACCTGTTACTCTCTGCTCTTCAGATGATTTATTAATTACAGGCAGAGTTACGGCAGAGCTGCAGCTCCCCCAGTCCTGGTGATTTGTGTGAGACAGGGAAAAAAACCTTCCCCCTTTGCAGAAATGAAACCTACATGCCCAGGAAAAAAAAAAAAAATAGAAAAGGAATGTCATCCTTAAAAATTACACCCAAACATACACAAATATCTATTCATATATATATATATATATTTATATATAGCTTTTGGTGATGTGTCTCATGCTTCAGGACTGAAGCTATTTTTATGCTTTTCATAAATGACCATGGAAGAGCATTTCAAATGAAGCTCAAAGAATAACATCTTTTTGTTCCCAGGAACAGATACAGCCAGAATGGACTTGGCTGAGAAATAAAATCAGACTTTGAAAAGAGGAGACAGAGCAAAGTTACCTGAATAGCTGCAAATTCAGAACTTCTCATCTCCCTGTCACTGCAAGAGAGATTTCTCAAGTTTGGAGAAAGCTCTGGGTTCCCATCTTAGGAGGGACACAAAAAACAATAAAAAGTTTCCTTCAAATTCCCAAAAGAGGCATTTGATGCTCTTCTGGAAGTGGCTAAATGCTGCAAAGGCCTCTGGAGATGTGTTAATTATGGACAACCCAATTCTGGCCTCATGAACACTCAGCCATGGAAGATATTTCAGTTACAGCAAGGCAGACACACCAGAACTCCAATCAATAGGTGGATCCTTTATTAAACTTTAAGAGAGAGTCAGGATTGGAGGGAAGAGATTATATTGGTTTGTCCTGGATAAATCAAACAGCAGAGCTCAACTTTATTTCTGCATTCAGAGAATCCCAGACAGGTTTGGGCCAGAAGGAATCCCAAAGCTCACCCAGCGCCACCCCTGCCATGGCAGGGACACCTCCCACTGTCCCAGGCTGCTCCAAGCCCCGTCCAGCCTGGCCTTGGGCACTGCCAGGGATCCAGGGGCAGCCACAGCTGCTCTGGGCACCCTGTGCCAGGGCCTGCCCACCCTCCCAGGGAACAATTCCTGCCCAATATCCCATCCATCCCTGCCCTCTGGCAGTGGAAGCCATTCCCTGTGTCCTGTCCCTCCAGCCCTTGGCAATTGTCTCTCTCCATTTTTTCCTGCAGCTCCTTCAGGCCCTGCAAGGCCACCCTGAGCTCACCCCAAAGCTTCTCCTGTGCAGGTGAACAATCCCAGCTCTCCCAGCCGTTCCTCCCAGCAGAGCTGCTCCATCCCTCTGCTCATCCTGGTGCCTCCTCTGGCCTGGCTCCAGCAGTGGGATGAGCACAGGGATCTTTTTGTGGTCAGGACAAACATTTAGGATGCTCTTGGTGTGAACATGAGCATCAAACAGGCTGAAGAAAGGAAAAAGTTGGATATGGAGCTCTTTTGGGTGGTTGTCCTGCATTGTTAACCCCCAGTGGGGTCTGTACCCCCTGCCACCCCTTCCCTGCTCCATGTGGGGCTCCTGCAGCCTCAGGGCCCCTCTGCACATCCCTGCCTCAGGACCTGCTGCTCCAGCTTCATCTGAAGAAACCACTCCAGATAATGCATCTTTATTTGTTTTGGAGGAATTAGATTTAAATTCCCCCAGAAATTCAGTGAAACTCCTCTGTAATAGCACAAAGCCCACGAGCCCACGCTCCGCGTGCCTTTGGAGCAGAACATCCATCTTTGCAGCACTCAGGTAATTCCAAACTGAGAGGAAGGTTTTTGGGAGAGGGATGCCTGGATTAGAGCCAGGTCTTGAACCAACAAGGACACAGCCTGACCTGTGGCTCCTAAATAAGGCTTTAGAAAATACAGGATTTAGAAAATCCTTGCCAAGAAAGCTGTGGAATCCAAAAGGTTTCAATGTGAGATCCGAAGCTAGGATGTGAAATTCCTTTTCAAGAACATTGGCAGGAGGAGGACCAAATAAAAGCTGTCACTGTTATTTTTCTTGTTGTCATTATATGGTTACAAGTGAAAGAAGAATGGGGCTTTTGCATCAGACGATATAATACAGTCTGTAGGTGTTGGGGAAGAAAGGGAAAGGAATCAACATGAGGGGAGGAGGGGAAGACGAGGGGAAAGTTACATAAAACTGCAAAGATGAAGCCATTTTGGGCAAGAAGGTTCTCAGGAAACTGAAAAGCCACGAAGGTGGGAAGGTTAAAGCTGCTGTGCTTAGAGATATCCATGTGGGGCTGTCCTGGTGTGAGAATCTTCACAGAGCCACAGGCATTGTGTCCAGTGAAGGCTGAATTTCTGACTTCCCCCAGGGGATGAGGAAGAGGCTGAATTTCTATTTCCTTCTGGGGATGAGGAAGAGGATGATTTTTTGGCTTTCTACAGGGATGAAGAGAATGAATTTTTATTTCCTACAGGAGATGATGAAGAGGATGAATTTCTGACTTCCTACAGGGATGATGAAGAGGATGAATTTCTACTTCCTGCAGGGGATGATGAAGAAGATGGATTTCTATTTCCTACAGAGGATGATGAAGAGGATGAGATCCCCCTCAGCTGCCTCCAGGAGCTCCACAGCCACTGGATCCAGCACAGGGTTTCCAATGCAGCCCCAAAGCCAAAGGGAAAGGGGAGGGCTCCCTTCCCTCTGGGGGAAAATTTCTTGCTGATTCCAACCCCACTGCCAGCTGGAACATGGGACAAATCCTGCTGCCCCTGTGGTGTCCCTCAGCAGGAATTCCTGCTCTCGGGACAGCGGGCAATGGGACAAATGTCCCTGTCAGGCAGGACAGGGTCGGGGGTGCTCACCCAGGGCCCGGCATTAAGGCAGCAACAGAGATAAAAACCCGAGTAAAACCACAAAAGTGCAGAGCGTGGCTGAGCCGTGGGGCAGAAGGGAAAAGCACCACACAAGAAATTGATTCCATTAAAAAGTAATCTCAAATTTAATAAAAGTTATGATTTGATTATAGCCGTAGACCCGCAGGGCAGGGGAGGGAGCGCGGGGAGAGCTGGGGGGAGGCACTGGGGAGGGGAGAGCAGCTCTCAGGGCTGGCTCAGCCTCCTGAAGGGCTCTCCCAGCCTGCCTGGCCATGTTGGCTACTGCCTGGCTACCTCCTGGCTACCTCCTGGCTACCTGCTGGCTACCTGCTGGCCTGTCCTGAGCACCTCTCCAGCCCTCTCCACTCCCTGCACTCCTCTGTCCCCGCTCTGGGGTCAGGCTCAGGGGGGCACAGCAGCGGGGGAGGATGGAGAGCATCACGAGGGAGCTCCTCCAAATAACGCCAGCATTTATGAAACCAATGCCTCAACGTGCCTGCAGGGGTGCAGGGAAGTCCTTCGTCATGCCAGGAAATGCTGCTGCTTCTCTGAAGGCTGCTGGCACGGGCATAGGCACTGCTCTGCCCCAGCCTGGCTTCTCCAGCAGGGCACAGCGGGCACACACATCCCTGAGGGTGAGCCCCAGCTCCCTTCTGAGTGCTGGCACTGCAGCAGGCTCAGGGGGTTGGGGCATGCCCCAGGAGCGGCAGATGCTGAGCTGAACCCCAGGGCTGTTGGCAGAGCCCGAGTGCTGGAGGAGCTGCCAAGGCTGAAGCTTCAGTGTCCGGAGCTGTGAGACCTGTGCTGCCCTCGGAAGCCCTCCTTGCTCGGTCCAGGAGCATCCCCTCCCTCCAGCTCCAGGGGGGACACAATTCCTGGTCACAGTGTGGCTGCAGCCCCCCTGGGGGCACAGCTGGGAGGGTGACAGCAGCAAAAGCTGATGGGGATGTGGGGAGGAGTCGGTCCCAGCCTGGTGCTGATCCAAACCCCACATTCTCCTCGGGAATGCAAGTGGGTCCCCTCATTTTTCCTGGGAGAGGGATCGGAATGGCCTGGGAGGGACAGGGGGGCAGGGAGGGAGATGGTTTTGCCACTTGAGCCCAGGTAGTGGTGAAGGAGAACTTGCTGGTTCCCAGGAGGGTTCTCCTCGCCTGATCAATCAGAACCCAAACCCCCCCTAGCTCTATTGTGCAAAATAGAGAAACAAACACAGATTATTTGCCTTATTGGAGTAACACAAACTTTCTAATTTAAAAAAAAAGGAGTGAACTGGTCTGTGAGTCACCATCACACTGGAACCACTGGTTGTCCCCTCTCCAGTTCCTCTGTTGTCATGAAGAAATTCATGGATAAATTCATGGATAAATTTGGTAGCTGAATGGCTGCCAGTGCCTCAACAGTAAATGCACATGAAGGATCTCTGTGTTTATACAATGTCGTTCTAGGTTAAGATATTCCTTTAAATGCAGGTGACAGGCAGTGGCTGTGAGTGCAGACACCTCTGAAAAGGAGGGAAGAGAAATTAATTAATCCAGCCTCAATTATCTGGGCTTTACCTTTTAAAATAAGCTATTACATTATTTGAAAGTCTAGTTAGGGAAGTAAAGAACAAAAGAAGAAAACAGCCAAGTGTTAGGACTCAAAGAAATCTGATAATAGGAATTAAAAGGGATCTAATGCTAGTGTAAAGCCCGCTGCTAAATGGGAATGATAAAATTGATGGGAGTGTTGCTGAAAAGTTAAATATGTTCCAAAAATATTTCTGCTTAGTAATTAAAAGAAGCCAAAAGGACAGAATATTGCAAGTTTAAGGAGCTAAGGAGTTATTTTTCATTCTAAACTGTAACTGTGGTAGTTATTAAATTGTATTATTGAGGCAAATGCATTTAAATTAGAGATGCTGTGCAGTGGGCTTTGGAGAAACTCCTGGGGAACTTGGGGCTTAATGATACATCCTGTGATAATGTGGAATACTGGGAAAGCTTCAGTGAGAGGGGAACTCTGGGCTGAAACAAAGACCAGAACGACATTGCTCAAGTGATTTTGCTCCACACTGTTCTTCCATAAAATAGCAGGACAGCTGCTAAAAAGATAGAGCTGATAATTAATTGAGAACATTATTAGAGCAGTTTATTATGGCCACTCAGCAGGATTTTCTGAGTGTTTCTGGTGAATTATTGAGGATCAGGCAGGATAACTCTGGGAGGGACTTGCCCGGGTGCCTCCTACCACACAGGGAACTGGAGGATGGACAACAGCAACTCTGAAACAGGAATTAAATCCAGGGACTCAGAGGAACATCCTGGAGCTTCCCAAGCCATAGACAATCCTCCAAGGTGTTTTAAAGCTCTTAATTTCAAGTCCAAAATATCAAAGACTTCAAAAACAAGGAGAGGGAGATTGCTGTGGGCTCCCACAACAGGAGGGCCCCAGCCCAATAAAAACATGCAGGAGGCCTTTGAGAGTGCACCCCATGTCATAAAGAAGGTGGGAAATAGAAAAGCATCCCTACTATCCTTGATTTAAGGAAAATCTCCTTCTTGATCCCAAATCTGGTGATCAGGTGAAGATGCATCTTCCCAAACCAAATCTGCCTCTACCTGCAGCTGCTTGTTGGTTTTACAGAAGGAAAAAATGCAACCCCAAACCCCCAGTCATACATCCAGTGGCAGAAACACGAATTCTTCCTGATCCCTGAGCCCTCAGGATTATATAGAGCATACTATGGAATAATAAATACATGTCCTTGTTTTCCCTTTAGATAGACCCAGATGTCCCCTCGAGCCCCCATAGTCAATCCAGAGGTCCAGAGGAACATCCAGGAGCTTCACAAGCCACAGATAACCCTCCAAGGTACTTTAAAGCTCTTAATTCCAACTCTAAAATACCAAATTCTCCTACAGCCGGTGAGTCAGAGGAAGAAAGGAGAGCCTGTGAATGTGTCACTGCTGTGGGCTCTGCAGCAGGAGGTATCAGCCCAGCCACAGCAGCCAGGTGACAATTTCTCACTCTTTCCTGTCTGGAGGAGGAGAAGGGCTGGCGTAGGATGGCCTGAGGTGTCTGGAGTGAGGTGTCATGGATTTGGGGGCTGCCTGTCCTGGGGAGGGCTGGGCAGCTCTGCCCACCTGCAGCCTGAGAGGGAGCCGGGCTGACTCAGATGGAATCAGGGCTGCTTTCGGCAGGAAACCAGAGAGAGGGACTTGAAAAGCTTTGTGCTCTGTGCTGGGAGAGGAGCAGCTGCTTCCTCCTCCTGTTCTCCTTCCCTCCCTGGCCTGCTGCTCTCAGAGTGCTTCTGACTCAGCCTGTGAGGGGAAAAGTGGAGCTCACTGAGAGCTCCAGCACTTTAATCACAGCATCACAGAATATCCTGAGCTGGAAGGGATCCACAAGGATCATGATCCAGCTCCTGACACCCCAATAATCCCACCCTGAGCATCCCGGAGCTGTGGCAGCCTCGGGGCTGTGCCCATTCCCTGGGGAGCCTGGGCAGTGCCAGCACCCTCTGGGGGAAGAAGTTTCTCCCAAAATCCAGCCCGAGCCTGCCCTAGCCCAGCTCCAGCTGTTCCCTGATGCTGTCCCTGTCCCAGAGCAGAGCTGGAGCTGTCCCTGCTCTTCCCCTCACCAGAAGCTGTCACTGCTATGTCTCCCCTCAATCTCCTCCAGCTGAACAAACCAAGTCCCCTCAGGTGCTCCTCACAAGGCCCTTCTCCAGCCCCACGGCCTCCTCTGGACTCTCTCTAATGGTTTTCCTTCCACTGGGTGCCCAAAAGTGCCAGCAGTGCTCCGGGGAGCCAGCCCAGCCCGGGCAGAGCGGGACAATCCCTCCCTGGCCTGCCGGGGGGAGCTGGGCCTGATCCCCAGACACAGCAGAGATTTAATTCAGCGTTTGGTGTGTGGGGAAGGCCAGAAACCAAAGTGGCCATGGGGGTGAGAGCTGAGGCCTGCTGAGCCCTCCACAGACAGAGCCAGCTCCGCTCCAGGCCCCGGGGCTGTCAGGAATGCTGACAGGGCAGCACAGCTCCTTCCAGACCTGTGGGACTGGGGGCTCGGCATCACGGCAACCGTTCTTGAGACAGCTCCCGACTCTCCCCCTTCTCATCAAGGTTTGCTTTTTAAAAATGTGCTGTTTTTCTCAGATATATGAGGCACAAGAGTTCTCAGCTTT
The DNA here is from genome assembly GCF_021018805.1 of Prinia subflava. Taxonomy (NCBI): domain Eukaryota; kingdom Metazoa; phylum Chordata; class Aves; order Passeriformes; family Cisticolidae; genus Prinia; species Prinia subflava. The sequence goes on along the minus strand of NC_086262.1, from coordinate 1,506,890 downwards.
GTGCAGTGGGTCTTTACGAGGCTTTTAAGGAAATCCTCATCCGGATGCATTTGCACTTTCTCCTTCTGCTTGGAGCTGAGTCACTGGAACTGCAAATTGTGGTCACCACAGACATTTGCGTCTGTGATTCTGTTTTTATCTGTGAAGCTGATGCCTGGTTTAGAGCTGGGGATGGCACTCTTTAAGTAAAGACCACAATTATTGGGAATTCTGGGATTACCTGAGCCCTGGCAGCCTCAAAGCCACTGCTTTGAGCTCAGAGATGAGCAAGACAGAGATGTGGCTAGGCCAGGAATTGAGCCCCATGTTCCTACTGGCCAGAATTAGGTTAGGCCCAAGATCGTCCTCAGAAAATCACAGGAATTTTCTAGAGAAGGAACAGCCCCTGCAGGATCACTCTGTGTTGATGGCTCCAGAGAGATGTGGAGCAGCTCTGCTGGGAGGAACGGCTGGGAGAGCTGGGATTGTTCAGCTAGAGAGGAGAAGCTTTAGGGTGAGCTCAGGGTGGCCTTGCAGGGCCTGAAGGGGCCATCAAGAAAGATGGAGAGGGGATATTTCCAAGGGCTGGAGGGACAGGACACAGGGAATGGCTTCCCACTGCCAGGGGGCAGGGATGGATGGGAGATTGGGCAGGAATTGTTCCCTGGCAGGGTGGGCAGGCCCTGGCACAGGGTGCCCAGAGCAGCTGTGGCTGCCCCTGGATCCCTGGCAGTGCCCAAGGCCAGGCTGGACACTGGGGCTTGGAGCAGCCTGGGACAGTGGGAGGTGTCCCTGCCATGGCAGGGGCTGAAATTAGATCAGCTTTAAGCACCCTTCCAACCCAAACTCCAATTCTGGGGTTCCATGATCTCTTTTGATCCCCTAAGGACTGATTTACAGGACACTCAGCTGTAAACTGTAGCAGCTCCTCCCCATGCTACATCCCTTTTATCCCATGAGTTCCACAGAAGATTTTGGACTCCTATTTCCCATCACACCTCTTCTCCTCACCTCTTTCAGGCAATAAACAGTATGAGTTGTTGGACTGGAACCCCTCAGGATGGGTGGAGCAATTGAAATTTAGAAGTGCAGGAGCTGTGAGTTGAAAATGTCTTTAGCAAGTGACAATTAAACCTTGAGATGTCCCCAAAATGCAGAGAGGAGGAGTGACTGCACGTCAGGAGGGGCTGAGATGGTGAAGGCCCAGGGTACCAGGACATCTCATCTCAGCCCCAAATTCTGCATGTTGTGAGCAGAAATCCCACACTTCACTAATACTGACCTGAGGCTGTTTTCAGAGGCTGTGGGATTGGGAGGGAACATTCTCCTGGCCTTGCATCCTCATCCCAGCAATTTCTGCGCCCAGATGGAGCAGCCCTGGCCCTCAGGACACAGAGTTTACCCAACCCACCCCTGTTTGTGCAATGCTCTGTGCAGGAGAAGGCTTTTTATACAAAATGTGTTGCCAGGCTCTTTGGAGGGGGTGGGATGTGAATTTCTCTCCTTTTTTTCCAGTATCTTTGGAGTCCTGGGGAAATGTGATGTTTTATCAGGCCCTGATTTTGCTACTGAAGCAAAATCCTGGCTGCCACTCACTTCTGTGCGGGGCTGTCACAACACTGCTTTGGACCTGACTTTTTTTATTCATTATTGATCATGGGAAATTGTTTTGAGAAGAGAGATGTAATTTATTTATCACCGAGGCTTCCAGTGGAATGTGATTTGCGCTGGAGTCCTGTTCCCTGAATTGTGCTCTGGCAAATATGATAAGGCTCGGGAAGTAGGACAGCTTTGATGCTGAGGAGTCACTCTTAACATCCCAAACACTGCTGGGAAAGGGCTGCACCCTCCCTCCTGTGCCTCATTCCTGCCGTGCCAGAGGCTCCTCTGGAAATCTCCGCTCCCCCTCTGCCTTTGGTGGCAATCAGGAGAGCCTGCAGCACCCCAAAGCCTCTCTTATCACATCCCATCAATATTATCACCCTTGAGAAGCTCATGGGAAGTGTTTTAGGCAGAATAAACTTTTTTTACGGCAGGAAGTGAGCAAATGGAATTATCTCTGTCATAAAGGTTATTTGCTAGGCAATAAATAGATATTTTTAAGGGCAGAGTCTGGTGTGATTCCGTCTGTCAGAGCTATCCCTGACTTTAGGATTCAATATTTTTATATGACAGTGTGTTTATCCTCACCATGAAGTGAGGGCTGAGGGGAAATACGGGATTTGAGCACCCCCAGTTGAGCCATATTCACTGCTTTGAGGTATCCAATGGAGCCTATTCCAGCTGCAGGCAGATTATGACCTCCACAGATGATGTGAAGAAGGGGGAAAATCCTAGAACTGCTGTTATAATCTGTAATAATCTCAGCCTGGCTGAGATTGATCCTGTACTTTTTTACCCAGTGCAATGCCATCCTTTCATTTCCTCTGTTCTCCCTTCACTTATGCTTTTCTTCCTCCACTCCCATAAAAGTCTGGAGTGTCCTCCTGCACTTCTGCTGCTGTTGTCCCCCGGATTTTAGTGGGAACATTTGAAAAATAAATACCAGCCAAGGAGCACATTCCCTTTTATTACAGCTGTTCTCTCTGCATATGCAATGGTGAATTAACTCCATTTCCACGAGTCTCTTGATTTTTATGTAGCAGTGGAGAGGAGCTCAGGCCATAAAACTTGTTTGGTCCTGTCCAAATTCATGTTCTTAAATATCTCAGGACACCCCAGTGAAGCCCATGCTGCTCCTCTCTTTTTGTGTGCAGCTCTCTTTCAGTGCATTTCCATCTTGTTTAATTTCCTTTAAAAGCCGGAAAATCTCCCCCAATCTGTTTCTTTGCCTCTTTCTGAGCCTGCCTGTTATTGTTGGGGAGTTCTAGCATGACACTGCCTCAATATAGGCAATTTTCTCCTGCAAACACGTTATCATCACTGCTCCAATCCATTTACTGCTTCAGAACCTCTGGGGCAGTGCCTGCTCTGCTCCACTGAGCACCACAGATAGACCCTGGCTGCTCCTAAAGCTCTCAAATTGGTGCCCTGCTCCACTGGCTGGAGCATTCTGGCCAAACCTGTGGCTGCTAAAGAAACATTTTCCTCTTCCTGGAGCTTTTGTGCCCTGATCCTGCCATATCCCTGGGTTTACGGTCATGGGATGCTGGTGGATGTGCAGGCTCGAGCTCGGCGCCTCGTTTATTGAGTTACTTTTATGGCAGCAGCTTCTATCCTTCTGTCTTAATCTCATTTTATGTCTTTTTTTTTTCCCCCTCTCCCAGCCTTCACAGCCGTAACTATCTCTGATATTTAAATGCCCACATACATGATCAGTAGATCTTAAGAGTAATATTTTTATTTAGTTAATGCCGGGCCTGGCTCCCTTTCCAAGGAAATCTCACGCTCACATCGCATGAGCTCTTCTGCAGTGGCCACAATAGCAATAAATGGGTTTATTGCTCTTGTCAGAGACATATGTTTCAAGGCCAGCAGGGCCTTTATGATTATTTGGTTGGAGATTATGGATTGCTCAGAGCAGAACTCAAAGCACTGAGTCAAAATTAATAACGTGGAGGGGACTTTGCGTGATCCGAATGCCTCACGCGGGGACACACAGCCCTGATGGAGGTGCCACTTGAGCCTGGCTTGGCTGCACTCCTGGGAGCAGCCAGCTCCCTCCTCCGAGCCCACAGAGCTTCCCCAAAGCTCCCAGGGTGCAGGGGATGAGCAGGCACGTGCTCACAGTTTTCTTTGCACCGTGGAAATGTCACGGATAATTTGCAGTTTGTGTTTGTGCAGCAGCAGGACCTGGGCAGGACGGGGGCTGCCAGCAAGCTGGCGAAAGTCTCCCAAGCATTCCCTGAATCTCTGCATCCTTCTGGTCCTGCAGACTTGATATTTTTGCTGGGAGCTGCTGTTCGCAAGATGCCATCTCCGAATGACACAGCTCCCCCAAAAACACATTGCTCAGGGGGTCTTTAAAGCCTCTCTGCTGCACTTAGGCCCCGCTGAGCTGTGCTGCTGATTATGATGCTCTGCAAAGAGTTGTTTCACAACTATGATTTTCCAATTACTTAAATCACCTGGAACTGAGGAATAAACCAGAGCTCCCTGGTACTTCTCCTTTTTTTTCCTGCTCGTTTTGAGGGGAGTTTTTGGTGCTGTTTTGCTCCCTGCAGAGAGCACTGCCTGATTCCTGGGGGCTGCCTGGATGCAGGTGCACATCCCACCCCCCCTCGCATCGCAGGTGGGCTCCAGTGGAAATTCAGGACATTCCTGCAGGGATCCAGGTATCTGGAGAGCTGTGGCAATGGTTCACAGGGCACAAGGACACATCAGGAAGCTGAATTTCAGTGCCCTCATCTCCAGCTCAAACAGAGATGGATTTCTCCTGTGGGGAGAGGGAGATGTTCCAGCCCCTGTCAGACCAATTTTTTGGGGAAGGTCACAGACAGAGGTTTAGAAAAGTGACCCAAAAGGCTAAAAATGTGATCCACAGAGGCACCTCTGCCTGCTCCAGGTTGCTGGGACACAGATCCAGAGGCGTCCAGAGCTTTGGTATGGGTTTGCCCAGACTTCCACCATATTGAAAAGATCCACCCTAAATATTAGATGGAAAACACCAAGAGATATGGAAAGGGAGAAGACTGGACAGAAGGGAATGTTCCAAAGGGTTATTAACAGCTCTTCCCATGCCTAGGGTGTCCCTGCAGGCAGATCCTCGATTCCAGACTTGGTTTAGGCAAGTGATTAATGGATTTTGGGATTGCAGTGGCCACTTCTCATCCCAGATCTTCCCTCTTTCTCCCAGGCCTGGCTCCTCGATCCCTGTCCCTCGCTGTGGGATCTCTGACAGGTTTGCAGGTGCCCAGCCCCAGCACTCCAACCCTGATCCCACCCATCCTGTCCCCTCCAGCTCCTTCTGCCTGGAGCAGTGATTTGCCCTCTCTCCACAGTTTCCCACCGAATCCAAACTTCTTTTAGGAAAGGGAGGCAGCTGGGAATGTGTCTTTTCCACACGAGGTGCTTCCCACAGGTCCTGGTGACAGCAGAGGGTGGGTGGGTGTGATAAATTCCCATGACAACTATAAACTGTCTTTAGTGGATGGGGAGAGGAAACTGGATACAGATTTAATACAAAGCCACTCAAATCTGCTTGGGAAAGGGAGCCTGGTTATCCAGATTTCATCATTCCCAGCCCTTTTACAGGATACACTCATTAAAGGCAGCTGGAAGTTGAAATTACCTATCCAGAGCAGTTCACCAGATTGTTGCTTCCGTGAGAACAATATGTTATAAACCACATACCAGGGAAGTTGTTTTAATTAACCAATTATCTATTCCAAGTTTCTCATAGCTCTCTGTATCTCTGTTCTTTAGCTACAGTACAATATGGAAATGAAGGTAAATGAAAGCACTTTATTAGGCAAAATAAAATGAACCAAGAAAATAAGAAGTTAAAATGAATAAAACACAGGCCACCCAAACATGCTTGGAACATGGGAAATTGGGAAGTTTAACTGTGGTTGTTGAAACATGGATATAAGGAATTAAATCAGTTTTTCCACGTTATCCTACAGCTGCACAGGCAGGGAGGGCTGTACCTGCAGTGTTGCAGGAGTCTCTGGGAGGGTTCAGATCCCTCAGCATCAGCCCATGAATTCATTTCTGGCTGCAGCATTCCAGCTGTTCCTGCCCTGTCCCACAGCCCTGGAAGTGGGAGCAGCACTGAGGACTCAGGGCTGGCATCCCAGTGCCCTCCAAGCCTCATTCCCAGTGGGATCAACCCCATTCCAGTGGGATCAATCAAGTCCTGCAGAACACACCTCAGGGGAGGCTCCATCCCAGACCCATGGGATTGGAGAATCCCTCAACTCTTCCCTCCACACTTCCTGAAATAACTCTGGGGGCATTTAGGGAGCAAATCCCACCCTCTGTTCCAGGCAGTTCCTCCTTCCCTGGAGGAGCTTTTCACCAGAAAGTTCCCAGTCCGTGTCTAACACAGCCCCCACACCCAGGACTGAAGATTTGCCTCTCTCCAGGGCTTTTTTCCTGGTGTGGGATCCTTGTGGGATAACCAGGACCTCTCATCCAGGCTGTGGTGGCTCAGCACGGTCACAGCACCACCTCTGTGACCACAGGCTGGGGCTTTTTGTGCCAGCAGGGTTTTGTCACTGAGAACAGAGGTGCTGAACAACCATTAACAGGCCAATCCAGGAACACTGAGGATGGGGTGGCTTCCAGGCTGTTTTCCACCTCGGAACTGCTCCCACTTCTCAGCAACTCCTCTCCTTGTAAAGCCAGGACAGCGCTAAACCCCCAAGTCCTTCACAAGCCTTTCACTCGGTGAAAATCACTCAGGTAGGTGCTTCCAGAGGAGAATTTGGACACAAAGAGGGATCTTGTCACTTGGGTAAACGAGACACGAGGACCAGGCTCGTTATCACCTGGAACCAGGAGGGGAGGGAGCGCTCCAGCTCCGTCTGCAGTGGCAGGGACTGGTTTCCCAAGATAAACCAGGAATGCATTCAAGTCTTTTCTCTCAGAGTGATATGAAAGTCACGTTGTTGTTACTCCACGTCTTGCGAGGCCGCTCCCTAAATAGGATTGCCGAGGGAGCTGATGGGCTGCTGGCTGTGGATGTGATTTAAGGATTGATGGCTGCTCCCCCAGCTTTTCCTGGGATGTCTGGTGCTCCAGAGAGGGGAGAGCAGAACAAGGGATGTGAGTTTGGTCAGCCCCTTCTAGGTTCCTGGTACTCGCTGATCAGAGGGGTTAAAATGAGGAGATTCCCTCCTGGATTCCCTCCCTCCTGTTCCTTCCCAGGCAGGGAACAAAGCCCGTGCTGCATTTTGGCTGCTCTGGGAATGCAAAAGGAGGAGCCCCTCAGTTTGGGTGAGACAGCTCCAGCCGTCTGTGACCTCTAATTAATTGTGCAGCTGGAAGTTCTGCTGGAATGGCTGTTAATTGAGGCCTGACCAGTAACGATTGCTGGGAGGGGAGGCCTCCGTGCCCTGCTGACTGGAGGCCACCCCAGGCTGTCCTCAGCCACCCTTCCCTGCCTGGTCACACACTGTCCTGGCCTGGATTCTCCATTTCAAAGCCATAACAAGGTCCATGAGGATTTTCTTTCTCCGTGGGTGCAGGGAGCCAAGAGCTGTGGCTGCCCCTTCCCCCTGCCCGTCAGACCCCAGTTGTTATTAGGGCTGGAATGGGAACATTTCTGTGGAGCCAGGGATTTACTGTTGCTCTGATTAGAGCCTGAGCAGTCTAATCAAATGTAACAAACTGTTATTATCCCAGTTCCAATAATACCAGGCCTAGGAATTAATATGGAAAAGGATCATCAATAACAGAGCCGTGAAATCCTTGGGATCTGTCTCATCCTTGTGCTGTTCCCAATCCTTGAGCAGAAAACCCCTCTGGGTGTCCCAAGGATCAATGGCAGCTCCAGAACTTCTCCAGGATGGGCTCAGGGTGGCTGCAAAGGGCCCTTCTCCAGTGTCCCCACCAACCCTCCAGGGATGAATGATTGGGAAGGGTTGGTTGGGCTGGATTTGGATTTGGCAAAGAGCTTGGAGCAACGTGGGATAGTGGAAGGTGTCCCTGCCCATGGAACTGGAGGAACTTCAAGGTCCCTCCCAACCCAAATCAGTCTGGGATCACCCTTCCCTGAATATCCAACACTGCTTTGGAGGTTCTTCCTTATGCTAATAATAATAATATAATATTTTATTTCAGTTTAACATTTTATTGCTTCTATTTAATAGGTTATATATTAAAATTAATACCAGCACTTTATTTTCCTGCACTTTTATGGGTTCTCCAACATTAGAGCCAGCTACGTTTTAGAAGATTTTTTTCCCCATCAAAGTGCTATTTTGTCAAAAATTAAGCCTTAAACTGTAGTAGGGCTCCTGAAATGCTGCAAGAATTTAATCAAGGAAATCCACAATGATAATTTTGCTTTCAAAATAACCTTTCCTCCCATAACTTTTTATTCACGGCCAACAATGACACAAGGCTTTTTTTAATACTGAAATTGCATCGGGATGATTTGTTGCAGGTGGTTTAATCCAGTCATCGCTGCAGCTTTGAAATGTGGCAGGTACTGGTGTTTGAAAGGTGCGAGGACACGGAGGGAACTGCCTTTTGTCTGAAGTGCTTCTGCCTTTGGGCTTTGAGTTTGCTGGTGCTCCACAGGGACCGAGCTCCAGCGATTTGAGATAATTGTGAAATCTGAAAGGGCTCCCTGATGCCTCTGCTCTTCCCCTCCTGCTCCAAACGGCTGCAAGAGGGATTAACTCTGCTCTGGAATTGTCCCCGGCTCCCTGATTTTAGTGCTGGAAAATTACAGAGTCTGGTGTTCCTCAGAGTCGGGGCTGGGATTACAAAACTTCCCGAAATTGGTGCAGACAGCCCCGTTTGCAGCTCCCTCAGAGCAGAGAGGGGAGAGCTTGTTTTAATAACATACTGCAAGTGTTCACATTACCAAGGCAGCTGCAAACTGCCCTCCATTTTAGGGGAAAATAATGGACTTTTTTCCAGGGAGAAGTGCATGTTTATATCTGCAGGCAGTAATTAGAGGCTGGTGAGTCAAGGCACTGCAGAAGGAACGGGGAACAAACCAAACCTGTGGGGAAAAGGAACTGAGAACTGCTCGAGTGCTTGTTCTGGGATAAATTTAACCTTCCTGAAACTGAGCCAGGCACAGCTTTTCCCACTCTGGAGAGGCACCATAGGGTTGGCTTTGGCCAGTGTCTGTTCTCCGTGACTTTCCCAGCCCTGGGCCCAGCTGGAGCAGCTGGATGAGGGATCTTGGTGGGCAGCAGCTCCCGTGGGATGGCATTTCCTTGTCTCCTGAAAAAGGGACACCCCCCCAACTCCCTTAGAGCTCTCAGCAAGGGCAGGGTAACATCCAAGTGACTTTAGAATGTGGGAGACTCCTGGGATGGAGACTCAGACCTTGCTGCGTGGATCCCATCTCTCCTGCTTTCTCCCCCACAGCAGTTCCAGGTACCAGGCTGCCCTCAGGCTGTCCCAGGCATTCCCATCCTTCCCTCCTCTCCTTAATATTCCCAACTTTCACACCAACTTTTAATACCTGATCCAAAGGGGCTGGCAGGAGGCTCCAGAAGGAGCAGCCAGGCTTGACCAGCACTATTAAATAGTGATTTTATCCATGTTCACACAGGTGCAGGAGGAAGGAATGGGGAGTACATAACACAAATCGGATTTTTTCTCAAGTTTACAGGGTTTGAGATTAAAGAAGTTCGTGGAAGCTGGTAGGATAAATGAGATGGGAGCTGCTGAGAGATAAGAGGGAGGATTAGTGGGAGCTCAGCAATAATGGAGAGCAGGTCTGGGGTGGGAATTGTCACCCTGGCAGTTGGGGGCCCTTGGCTCCAAGAGGGCAGACCTGACACTGGGACTTGGGAAAGACCAATCTAAAAATGATCTCTTTTCTCCATCAGCAGTCATGGCCACTGTGTTTTGTATATCAAAGTGTGATGGTAACAACCACTGCTCCACTCTGCCACTGGAAAATCCTTTTAATTTCTCTCAGAGATGTGAAGCCATCCAGCCAAATCTTGCATGGTAAATTTGTGGAGAAATCCAGGCGAGAACATTAATTCTGCATTTCTCCTCTTCATCAGATCACTGCCCTTTAAGCACCCTCATAAACTCATCCTGCTCCTGCATTTCTTTGCAATATCTACAGAGAGAGGCACTTACACCAAACTATTTCCTTCTCCTGAGCACTTCCCCGCTGCTCTGTGATCATCTGCACATTAAAAAGGTTTGTCCCCTCTCTCTTTGTATTTCACCTTCACACTTGGAAGGGATTCCTCCAGTCCTGTCTTTGCTCCAGAATATGCTTGTGTGGGGCAGAGTTCTCACTAATCCTGCTGAAGTGCAGCACCTTAGCTGTTCCCATTGTTCTCCTGCTGTCCCCAGACCACACAAATCACTGGGGGCAGCCTATTAACAGCCTCCAAACTCATTTGGGGCTGATCAAACGCAGCTCTGAAGAGCTGCACAGCTCTTCTCCAGGAAAATGTGCCTTTCCCAAAGTGTTTTCCCTCTGACTGTAACATCTGTGACAAGCAGAGCCATTTCCTGAGGAACACGAGGATGTGCCACAGACCCCCCGATGCCTCCAGGCTTGCTCATGGCCTTGAGCACAGGGACCTACTTATCTGGTGCTGTAGCTGCTTTTAAAAGCACTAAAACACGCCAGGAAAATGCAGAGTGCTTGTGTGGACAATTAATTTGAGCTTTACAGTGCCTAAGAGTTCTTCTGAGTGCTGGCAGAGTGACTCAGAGCTGGGCTGGGTGGTGACAACCCTGTCTCTGCTGTGATGGAGCAGCTCACCAGGGCTAGGCCAGCCTTTGATCCTGTCCAGGCTTCTCTCCTTGGCAGGTTGGGTTTTTTAGATCCAGTGTGTCCAAAGAGCTCAGCACAGCTCAGAGCAGGGCTGGGGCTGGAGCCAGGTCCTGCTGGTCCGTAGGTGACCCAAGGGGCTGCAGCCATCTGTGGAAATCAGCTGAGAGAAGGTGACAGTGGCACTGCTTCTCCACCCCACCACCCTTCCCAAGAAGCTCGTGGTTCCTCTGCCCTATGTTCCCCAGGGCTTTTCACTCTGTAATTCCCAGAATTCACAGTCCTGCAAGGGCTTGTCCCCGTGACTCAGGTTTGGGAATCATCTCCACAAGGATAAAAGCAGCCCGGTGGCTTCACCTCTCTGTGTTCCTGTTGTGGAGCCTCACTCCCACCCCTCCATCCTGGGATGTGGCCACAGGGGTGACAGGACAAGGTCCCCTGGCAGGGTCTGAACACACAGACTCAGCTGGGGCAGTTTTCAGTGCCAGCTGGAATACTGGATTTATTGGGGACTGGTTTGGGTACCTGTCTTGGTTTGAAAACACAGGTATCTGTCAGGGAAAAGTGGAGTTTCCCTTGGAATGGAGAATGTAAAACCCTCTCCCTCCGAATTATAATTTTTCAGTTAGGAGCTTTCAGGTAAAAAAATGGGAATAGGAATAACAGTTCTTTACTAGGAATATTAAAGATACAAATGTAGTAGTACAAAAAAAACCATAAGCAAACAAAAAAAGTCCTAGAGAACCCTGACAGAGTCAGGAATACAACCTGACATTGTTGGTCAGGGTGTTGGGAGCAGTCCAAATAAATCCTCCTGGAGTGACAGATGTGGTTCTGTTGGAGTAGAGATGATCCTGCAGACAGTTCAGTGGTGGTGAGATAAGTCCGGTCTTCCTCTGGGAATCCAGTAGAAAAGAGGAATGTCTGGGTTCCCTGTGTCCCCATTTTTATCTGGGTAGGGAATGGTTGGCTCCTCCCCACGATGGGATGATGGAATGTGTCAGTCACTGGTGAGCCTCAATGGCCCATTAACAGAAGATATCCCCGAGGGTGGGCAGTGGTGACAGAGATCACAAACACTGCCCCACCTGGTTTAACAGCTGGGCTGTTATCAGAGGGCATCCACCCTCCTCCCCTGGAGTTACAAGAGATAAAGGAAAAAAATAAACCATTCCCCAACTGCTTTCTACAGATGAAATACACTTTTTTTTGGTTACATAACCCAAGGCAGCATCCAAGACCAGCATGGCCAGAGAGGGGTGAGGTTGCTGTCCCGGATTCCGCTCTGGCAGAGGATTTCTCCTTCCCAAAGGGCTGGGAGGGCAGAAAGCCCCGGTGGCAAGCAGCAGTGGGGTTTGTAGGAGCACCACAGCTCCACGGCCATGCCTGGATCTCAAACCTCGAGCTTTCCACCTCTGCCAGGGTGTGACTTCCACAGGGGCTGCAGGAGACCCCTCAGACCTATCCATGTCTGGGAATTCAGTGGGATCCCCAAAACGTCACCTGCTGGGGCACCCCAGGCACGGCGGCCCCTCTTGCTTTGCCTGGCACTCTGACAGCCCTGAGGAGCTGCAGGACAGGAGCTATTTCGGGTGCCGAGAGGCTGCCTTGACACATCCCTGCAGGGAGCCTCCCCCAGCACCCTGCAAGCCGAGAGCTGTCGCAGAGGAGCTGTTAATTAGCGCAGATCCCGGGAGCAGCGAGGGCGGCTCAGCGCAGCTCTGCTCCCAGCAGTGGCAGCTCCGGCTTTGCTCTCCTGTCCTGCCTTGTTTTCATTGAAACTTCCCGGAGCCGTGGAAAACGCACAATTAGAGGCTGTTAGGTGATTGATTCCTGGGCGAAGGGGCCTTTCCTCCTTGCCTGGAGGGTCTGGCAGGTATTATTTAAAGAGCTAATGCATGTTAATGGGCACATTATTTGCAAATCTTGAAGTGGAATATTAGATCAGGGCTCCTGTGTGTCATGGTAATCAGCTTTCGCTCGCTCGCTCTGGCTGGGGGGGAAACACCCTGCAGTTGCTTTGTTGTGTGCTTTTCAGATTAATATCCTTTTTCCAATCCAGCAGCTTTTCTCGGGGTGTCGGAGTCAAAGAAGCAGATGGTTCACATGCTGCTGTTTGATGCCTGACCAAGGGATTGTCCTGCTCAAAACCGCCCTGCTGCGAACACAGAGCGAGCTCCCTGCTTTGGTCTCTGCTGAGAGGGGGGAAAGGTCTTTGGGAGGAGGCTGGACCCTCCCCAGCAGCATCCCTGGGATGGAGAGCAGCATCCGAGCTGCTCAGAGCCCACCAGATCCTCCTCGAGGAGCAGCTCACACCAACAGCTCCCTGCTGCTGCTCCAGGCTGCCTTTTCTCCAGCGTTTCCCAAATTTCACTTGGCTGCTTCCTCCTGCACTTCCATCCATGTCCTCTCCCAGATTCCCACATCAGGCCTACACCTCTGGCCAGGCTGGTCCCCCAGCCCACATCCCCCTGGATTGCTGGCTGCTCCTGGGTGCCACAGGCGAGGTTTGAGTCGTGCTTTCCACAAGGACACACTGAGAGCTCCATCTCCCAACCTTCCTGGACACATCTGGATCAGAGGGCACAGCCTTTGCCAGCTGTGACCCAAAATGGCTGGCACACCTCTGGATAGCACACACCTCAGGAGACCAAAGGAAAGGAAAGAAGAAATCACATTTTCCAAATGTTTTTGCTGGAGCCTTTCCCGAGCATCAGACAAAGAAGCGAAGCTGCTGCACAGAGCCTGCCCTGGCTCAGGAGATGCCCTGGGTCCTCCTGGGGTCCAAAGTGAGCCACAGGAGTGGGGAGTTGGGAGGCTGGAAACCTGTGGGTGACAGGAAACTGTGATTCAGGTGCTCTACCTGGTGCCGTTCAGGTGCTCCACCTGCTGAGTGCTGCTCCCAGGTAGAGGATCCCAGTGAGAAGAGCACCACCAGGAACTGTGTGGGAAAATTCCCCCAGGTGCAGCACAGGTGAGGGATGGGGGAAGGCTCTATTCTGCCAAAATAAACCAGCAAATTGATGATGAAGAAAGATCCATCATCTACCTCTGTATTTCCAGTCTCCCTCTGGATGAATCCAGCCAATTTCTGCCTCAGAAGGGGAAGATTCCTTCTCTGTAGCACACCTGCTCTGCTGCTCCAGACTCCTGAGCATCCACCCATCCTCCTCAGCTCGTTGGTGCCAACCTACTTTGTATTAACAGTGATTCAAATGTTAACAGCTGCTGTCCATGTTCATCAAAAAGCAGCTTAATACAAATATATGATTATTGTATGAGCATTGTATAAAAGATACTTGGTTGTGTCTTAAGCTAAAACAACAATATCCACTTTTATCCAATCCTGATACGTTTATAAATATATTTAAATGGGTATAAATATTTATAAATAGTTTCTGTAATCTTCTGTAATTAGGCTGTAAGCTCTGTGACAGACAGCATCTGTTTGATCTGCGGGCGCTCTCCGTGTGTGTGTGGCAGCTCTCTCCAGTACAGTGCTGGAGTCAGGAGATGCCTCTGAAGGGAGCCGGCTCCCTCCCTCGGGAGGAGCAAACCCAGACCTGGAGCAGGCTCCAGGAGCAGGAAAGCCGAGCAGAGCTGGGATCTGCATCCAGAGTGGGGGGGATGGAAGGATGAACAGCCCAGGGCTGATGCTGGAAATGCTCTGTGAGTTATTGGCGGCTGGAAGCTGGGCTGGGAGGAAGGAGCAGCCAGCGAGGACATGGTGGGTGGGAAAAGTGATCATAAACCCTTTTTTATTTCTCCTCATAACTCTCTTTATTTCCTCTCTGTTTCACTGTCGCTTTGAGCTATCTTTGCTCCAGACGGAGAGGAAGTAACCTAACACAGAGTCAGACAAAACGGGCCCTTTTTGCTCTAAAAGCCTTTTGGGAATGCTCCTGACACAGAGGAAATGGGGTGGATTTCCTCGGGGCTATGGGAGCAGCTGATGAGCTTGGTGGCAGCAGGACAGGACAATCCATGGTCACACAAAGCCACCAGGAGCTCCCACGGGTGGGATTCAGGTCCCAGAGCAGCTGCTGGGCCAGCTGGAGGCCTGTCTGGACTGCTCCACGCTCGTCCTTTTCCAGCTCAGGACAGACTGACATGGCCCAGGTGACTCCTGGATGTCCCTGAACACCCCATGGCAGAGGGGGATGCTCACAGCATCCCACACAGAGCCCGGGGCCTGGCAGGACAGAGGGCACCATCCCCAGTGCCAAGGCAGGGAGGGTGTGCTTGGTGAGAGAGGCAGAAATTGGGCACTGCAGAGGCTTTATGGGGACAGCCTTTTTGGCTGGAGAGTGGTTTTTGGGATGGTGACACAGGTCACACTCTGGGGAGATCCTGCTCAGTGGGAACAAGTGAGATGAGGAGGAGGAGGAGGAGAGGCAGAGTTTGCCTGCTCCAGTGGTGGATCCTGGCCCAGTTCAGCTGCTCCTGTGCCAAGCTGTGTCCCTGGCACTGCAGAGATGTCCTGGCACTGCTCTGTGCCCCCACTGCACGCACTGGGAGTGGTGGATGTGTCCCCTGCCCTTTGTTCAACCAGCCCTGCTGTGTTCCTGCTTCAGGTGTGTGAGAGGTTCTGCCCTGGGATCAGGGGGAAAATCCTGCTGGAGGAGATGGAGGCATCTCTGCTTCATCCAGGCTGAGGGAGAGGATGTGGAGAGCGACAGAGAGAGGTTTGTGTGGGATGGAGACAATTGCTGGGAATGGCAGGGAAAGAGAAAGTGGAGCAGAGCAGAACAAAGCCAGACTGAAGCAGGAGCCTGGGGCTGTGCAGGGAGTGGGAGAGCATCCAGCAGAGCTGGACTGGCTCTGCCAAAACCCTGGGAATTGTTCTGACTCCACTCTGGCTCTCCGTGTTGAGCACTGCTCCTGAGCAGGGCACTGCTGCTCTGTGGCAGATGATTGTCATTCCCAATTTCTGTGTTTAAAAATGCAGAAGAACAGACTGAAAGAAAAATAATCAAATTGCCAAGTGCAAAGTTGCAGAGTGATCTTTGCTTTGCAGCTTTGACTTGGGCCCCGGCTGTGTATCTTTAATCTTCCAGAAGTCTTTAATCAGAAGAAAATCTGGCTTATCCCTAAAGCCCAGGGTCTGAGCCTGTGCTGTGCAAACAGAATCCTCGGGAGCCTCCAGGAGGGGCTGGAGCAGAGACAAGTGGAGATGTGGCTGTGGCTGCCCAGTGATTCCAGCAGGGCAGTGCTGCCCGAGGCTGGCCAGGAGAGGAGATGCTTGAGGCAAGAACGGAGGGGAAAATGAAACTGTGACAGCTATGAATCAATAAACAGGCTGGGGGTCGAATAGGGAAAAGGGAAATGTTGGGAAATGTCTGTACACACCTGGAGTGAAACTTGCTGGGTTTTGTAAGGCTGGATTTATCACAGAATCACAGGTGGGAAGGGACATTAAAGTTCATCCCATTCCACCCTGCCATGGGCAGGACACCTCCCACTCGCCCGGGGCGATCCAAGCTTCCAGGGATCCAGGGGCAGCCACAGCTTCTCTAGGCAAGCAGAGGCCTCGCCACTGATTTAGGGGTGATGCTGAGGATTTGGGATTTTTAGAAATGGGGCAGTGACTTCCTACCAGTTCACAACAGATTAGAAAGAGCAAAGAGGAAACAGGAGAATCCAGTGCAGCCTGTGCTGCTCCTGGGACAGCAGCAAAGCCAGCCCTGCCTTTCCTTCAGAGCTCAGTGCATCCACCACAAACCCCGGGACAGACTTCTTTGGCATGGACAAGGCTTCTCCCACTGCCTTTAAGAAGAGCAGACCCACTTTCCAAATGTTTTCAGGCAGACCCAGCCAGACTAGGGGGCTGCTCCTGGGTTTCCTTTTCCTCCTCCCCTGCCCTGTTGAGTGTTCCTGGCAGTTTTCAGCTGTGATTAAAACCTCAGAGGAAATGCTGGGACTTGGGAGCAATCCTGCTCTCAGCCTGGAACATGGCAGAGGGGAAGGTGCTTGGGTTGGCACCACCTTCTCTGTGTGGTCATACATTCCTGGCTCCCCTGTAGCAAATGTTGGAATAGCCTCCTTCCTTGGGAATGGGATGAGGGAGCTTGGAGGAGCTCTCTTTAAACTTTGTAATTATCAGCATGAACTTCCCATCGCTAAAATGGGTTATTTGGTGTTGTTTTCTCACATAGATTTATTTGGCACTGCATACAAATCCAGGTAAAGCTGGATGTGTCCATTCTTAGGGCAACAATCCCAGCTGGAGTGGGAAGTTGTCTAGGGAAAGGGGTATCCTGGATGTCCCATTTGTCCAGTGTGGGGTTTTATCCCAGTTTTTGGGCTTTCTGTGGAAATCAGAGGGACAAGAGTCCAACCCTTGAGAGCCAGGACAGAAAGCAGCAGTGGGACAAGTGCAGGAGAGGGCTTAATTAGTGCAATGAACAATTAATGAACAATTAATATTAGAAAATAACTCACTCAGTGAGTTTAAATTTAAAACCAAAGCAAGGTTTGAGGCTACATCAGCACCCACCTGAGCAGGTGACTCAACCGTAAAAGTCATCAAGAATCTGGGGCCCAGGGCGTGCAAGCCAGTCCAAAACTGGGGAGAATTCCAAAATCTCCGTGGAAAAACAATAGAGACAACACTGGAGAGAATTCCTGCTTGGGAGAGCCAGGAGAAGCGGTGCCAGATAAAATCCTGAGCAGGCCACAGGGCTAATTTTAAATGCTGTTATTGAAGGGTTGCTCTATAAAAGTGTCTCGATGTACTTAAACTCGGTAACATTGTAGGAATTTAAAAATAAACCTGCAAGAGTTCATCACAACTTCATTTCAAAAAGGCTCTCCACATAAAAGGGGAGAGGCTTGTTAAAAAGAAATTAAAAGCAGCCGCCAAAAGGGTGACATTTTTCCAGGGGACACAGACATTGTTTAAAGATCTTCTATTAGAGAATGAGAGCAAACCTATACAATTATCAAAAGAGACCTTAAAAGGGCAAAAAATTAGCAGTTCTCATTAAAGAGCAGTCCAGAGGAGGCTGTCAGAGGTAAAACAGTATCCTTCAAACAGTGGAAGTCATGTTCAAAGGAGAAAAATGAGAAAGGGAGTCTGAGAAGACAAAGCTGTGACAGCTGAGACAAACCCTTTTTTTGAGGAGGTATAAAAATCTAATATTAAACCCTAATAAATCTAAAAATAAACCTCAATAAATCTAATCATAATCCCTTTTTGCCAACCCCCTCAGCAGCTGTGGAGGCTCAACAGTGGGGGATCCATCCCAAAATCAGCGGTCTTTGAGGAGGTGGGGGGCAAAATGGAGAAACTGAAAGTAATCCAAGGAGCACCTGGAATAACCCCAGAGCCCGAAGGATGTGGCACAGGAAAGAGCCATTCTGTGGTGCTGAGCAAGGAATTATTAAAAATAAGGTGGTTCCAGAGGAGCTGGAGGTGGGAAATGCAGGGATGCTTCCAGCAGCAATCCAGGGATGGCCCAGCCCAGCTCTGAGCTCGGCAAACACTCAGGAAAATACCACAGAGAGCTCAGGAAGCACAGGAATAAATCTGGAACAATGGGGAAGATCACTGCACCAAGAGTTCTTGCAGCCCGTGAGCTTGAGAGCAGGGGGTGCATGTGGGAAAAGCTCGGGAAAAGTCCTCATCAGACGCTCTGAAAGAAGGTAAGAGTGCAGTGTAAAACTGTAGTGTTCAAGAGAAAATTCTACTCTGTCTCATAACTGTGCAAGAAACACAATTCAGGAGTAAATCAGCAGAGTAGAAGTGCCAAGAGAAGCACCCAGGGACCTGTGGTGGAGCAGCACCTCAGCAGAGCAGGACAAGGAGAGGAAACCATGAAGCTGCTGATAATTATTCAATATTCTGAGTTCCTGGTGCAAAGCCATGGCAGGAGTTTACAACAGGTCAGGAAAACAGGAACAAAATGTGCAAAATCCTGTGGGAGGGTATAACAGTCCTGTAGGAAGAGTTGGGAATGTCCACCCTGGGGAAGAGAGTGTGGAGACCTCAGAGCCCCTGCCAGTGTCTGGATGGAGTAAGGGGAAACTGGAGAAGGATTTGCATCAGGAACTGGAGTGCCTGGGCAAGGGGAATGGGTTAAAACTTAAAGAGGGGAAATTTAGATGGGCTGTTGGGAAGGAATATTGCTGAGGCCCTGGCACAGGGTGCCCAGAGCAGCTGTGGCTGCCCCTGGATCCCTGGAAGTGTCCAAGGACAGGTTGACATTGGGGCTTGGAGCAACCTCAGATAGTTGAAGGGGTCCCTGCCCATGGGGTGGAATGAAATAATCTTTAAGGTCCTGTCTTGGTTTGGCAAAGACAGATACCTGTCAGGGAAAAGTGGAGTTTCCCTTGGAATGGAGAATGTAAAAATCTCTCCCTCCAAATTATCATAATTTTGCAATTAGGAGCTTTCAGGCAAAAATATGGGAATAGGAATAACAGCTCTTTACTAGGAATATTAAAAATGCAAATGCAGTAGTAAAAAAAAAACAAGCAAGCAAACAAACAAAAGTCCTAGAAAACCCTGATGGAGTCAGGAATACAACCTGGCACTCTGTTGGTCAGGATGTTGGGAGCAGTACAAATAAATCCTCCTGGAGTGACAGATGTGGTTCTGTTTGAGTAGAGATGATCCTGCAGACAGTTCAGTGGTGGTGAGATGAGTCCGCTCTTCCTCTGGGAATCCAGTGGAAAAGAGGAATGTCTGGGGTCCCTGTGTCCCCATTTTTATCTGGGAATGGTTGGCTGCTCCCCACTGGGTGGAGCATCTCCCAATGGAATGATGGAATGTGTCAGTCACTGGTGAGCCTCAATGGCCCATTAACAGAAGATATCCCCTGGAGGGAGGATGGGTCCTGGAAGAGATAAGGAACATTGCTCCCCTGGCTTTAACAGCCAGCCATTAACAGAAGGCACTCACCCCCTCCACCCCTGAGTTATGAGGAATGGGTTATACAAGAGATAAAGAAAAACACCTCCCCAACTGGTTTCAACAGATGGCAAATAGAATACACATTTTTAGTTAGATATTAGAACCCAAGACAGGTCCTTTCCAACCCAAACCATCCTGGGACTCTGGGATTTGAGCTAAACCAGTCACAAGCCTTCACCAAGCCGTAACTGCTCAGGAAATGTGACTTTTTCCTTGCATGCCCATGTTGCAGGTACAGTTAGGAAAAAAAGAAATCGCCTCAGTGATTTGTGATAGCCTAAAAGTAAATTGAGTGTGGAAATTTTTCAGGGGAAAAATGTTAAACAAAACAGAAGAGATCAATTTGTCATTGCACAGATCAATATTTCACCTGCTACTTAACTACTGTTTGCAGATCTGTTCCCTCCACTGGAGGAGGAAAAAAAAAAAAAAAAGACAGGAAAAAACCCCTAGGAAGGAGGAAAGATGGAGAGAGAAGTGGGAAAGATAAGGGTTGAGGAATGTCTCTGCAGGCAGAGAGATTTTGTGGATTGAGACTCTCCACTTGAGCAAAGTGTGAGTGATGGGCAGGAGTGCCACAGGGGAGATAATTCACAGTTCCTGCAGCTCAGCAATTGGGATATCACATGGATCAGACATTCCAAAGGGGAAGGAAGAACCTGCTTTGTTCAGATTTTGTGTCACCAAAATTCTTCCCCCAGGGTTTGGTCAGGTTTGTGAGGGCTGCAGGAACGCCAGGAAGTGCAGGGAGATGCAGAGGTGGTGTGCCCCTCCTGGGCCTCCCCACACCTGGGCAGGTTTGCTTCCCTCAATTCTCCCTCTTGTTTGGAAGCTTCATCTGGGAATTCTTCAGGAGTCTCCTGAAATGGGTGGGCTGGGCCAAGCTCTCACTTGAGGATGAGGATGGGGGTCTCATGCACAGGTTTGTGTTCCTCTAATCCCAGCTGGAAACTGAGAGTCAGCCCCAATCTGAGGTGGAAAACCAGGATTTTCCTCATGGAGCAGACATTCAGCTGCTTTTCCAAGAGCATTCCCCACTGGACATCAGCTCACCTCCCATCACTGTGAGGGGAGAATCGAGCTCGTGGTTTAAATTCTTCAACAGCCTTGGAGGAAAATGATTTAAAATTCACTTCATGCTCCAGGAGAGCTCCAGGCCTGGAGCAGGGGAGCACTGGTGGAGCTGCACCCGAGGAGGCATCTCTGGGATCACTTCCATGGCATCCTGGCTGGAGCAGAGGGCTGGCAGGTCATCAAACACAGCCAGGGAAAGCAAACAACAGGCCACGGCTTCAAAGAAAGTTTCTAAACCCCAGCAGGACTCAAAGCACATTTCCACTGCAGCACTGGGGGAAAAAAAGAAACACGTTTTGTATTTTGCTCTCAGTTCTGCCACGTTCAGGTTTAAACCAGGGAGCAGTGGTGCAGAAAGGCAGAGGCAGAATTTGTCATTCCACTGTCCTGAAAATGGTTAAAGCAGCATTTGTTCAAGGTTAAACAACCCAGCAAAAGTTCCTCTTGTGCTGAGTAGAAATAGGCAGATTTTCTGCATGAAAAGGGAAATACATGAAGTTGTGAATGCCTCGCATTGGAATGGAAATGCTGAGATGCCAATGAGGTGCTGGGAATGGGGAATCAGTGCCGGGAGCAGCCCAGGCCCGAAAATAATTTATTTTCTCCAGTGAAATTTATTTCATGAAAAGTCATTATTCAAAAATCAATGTAAACAAAGCAAGGGGCAGCCGAGAGCAGCACTGCAGCTGGGGGATGGCACAGAGCACTCAGCTCCAGGGAAAAGCTCTGCCTGGGTCCCACTGGTCTGGGGGACGCTGAAAACACATTCCCAAATTTCACCCCGTCCTGAACTCCCCATAATTCCAGCCCTGCTCTGGCCAGGGAGATCATGGAAAAGCTTGGAATGGAAGGGATCTTAAACCATCCATGGGCAGGGACACCTTCCACCATCCCAGGCTGCTCCAAGCCCTGTCCAGCCTGGCCTTGGACACTTCCAGGGATCCAGGGACAGCCACAGCTGCTCTGGGAAATCCATTCCAGGGCCTCTCCATCCCCACAGGAAGGAATTTCTTCCCAATATCCCATCTGAATGTCTCTTTTTCCAGCTTAAAGCCATCAAAGATGAATTAAGAATGTTGTGCATTCACATCTGCAGGACAATATTAATTCAGATATATCCATAAGATTTAATAAATCTGAATTAATTAATTATTAATCCATAGTCATTTATTAATCCATAAGATTTATGCATTTCTAACCACTGTAAATCATGATCAGGGAAATTGAGGGGATTTGGGGGGCTGAGACCAGGCCAAGGTGCAGAGCAGCTCCTGCTATGTGCCACAGAGATCCCGAGGATTAAAAATCCTAGTTGGATGCAGGAATTAGGCTGAAGCCCACGGCAAAATCTGCTGGGCCGTCCTCACACATGCAGCAATTTTTAAAGCTCTCTCCACTGTTTCACTGGAAAGCAGGAATTTCTCAGATTCTCCCTGAAATAAATGGCTTTTGTTTCCCTTCCTTCTTGACAGGAGTATTTATGGTGATCACAAAGGAAAGATCACAACACAGCCTGGCAAAAAACAAAAGGAGCCAGAGGAATGAGCCGGCCTACAGATAATAAGTAACAAATCAGGAGAGGGAGGAAGATAATGGCTGTGATTAAAAATTAGACACTGGGAAATAAAGAACAATGGATGTGAGAAGTAAGAGTATCCATTAAAAAAAAAATCCATATCCAAATGTGTTATGGACAACCAGAAAACATTTTAGATTAGGCTGGAACAAAAGAAATTCCAGCAAAATTGCCATGTTATAGATCCAGGTTTTGATAGGGGCAGGAATGCCATCAATAACAATGCAGATGATGCAGAAGAGCCCAGAAACCTGCTCTGGGAAACAATGAAGAGAACAGATTTCCAGCTCTCATCCCCCAGCATTTTCCATCCCAACGGCAGCAGCTCCCAAATAGTTCACAGCTTAAAAAACTGTGAAGCTGCAAGCTTAATTAAGCGAAATAATTATTAATTTTTAAAAGCTTGCAATTAATTTTTAAACTAGTTTTCACCTGCAAGATCAGCCAAGTTGTTTGGAAATTTGTGGAGGGAAACCACTAAATATTTTACAGGAATAAAGCTGGTGTCGAGGTGGTGGTAAGAGGGTGAAAAATGGGGCTGGGGTTTGTCACCAGCCCCCAGCTGGAAGTGCCACAGTCCCCTAAAGTTTCTCCTTCTCCTCCCTCCTCCCCTTTACCTTGGGCTGGGCCTATCCTATAAACCCCCCTCCTATGTTTTCCCCTTGGTATCAAACTAATTTTTTTATAAGCTGGGGGATAAAAATTGTTTCCAAAAACATCTTGTGATCCTAGGGTTTCTCTCTGCTGCTGAAGTTGATTGTCCTTGTTATTCCAGGAAGAGTTTGGAGCTGTTTAATTTGTTGGCTCCCAGCAGGTGGAAGGTTTGATGCAGGATTTGTGGGATTAAGGGTGATTTGGGACGTTCAGAGGTTTGCTCTGAGTGAAATCACCACAGCTCCAGCAGAATATCAGCAAAATAAAGTTCCAGGGTCCTTAATTAAGTGACCTTAATTTTATTATAAATCTTGAGGCCTTACAAGTGAATTGATGTTTAATCAGAAAAAGGATGATTCTGCCTCTGCCTGTGGAAGGGAGGGAACCAAAGGGACATCCAGGGGACTTGGGTTCAAACCCACTGTTTTTAAGGAATAACTCCCTTGAGCCTTCATGGAACCCCAGAATGGTTTGGGTTGGAAGGGACCAGAAAAGTCATCGAGTTCTGACCCCTGCCATGGCAGGGACACCTCCCACTGTCCCAGGCTGCTCCAAGCCCCAATGTCCAACCTGGCCTTGGGCACTGCCAGGGATCCAGGGGCAGCCACAGCTGCTCTGGGCACCCTGTGCCAGGGCCTGCCCACCCTCCCAGGGAACAATTCCTGCCCAATCTCCCATCCAGCCCTGCCCTCTGGCAGGGGAAGCCATTCCCTGTGTCCTGTCCCTCCAGCCCTTGTCCCCAGTCCCTCTCCAGCTCTCCTGGAGCCCCTTCAGGTCCTGGCAGGGGCTCTGAGCTCTCCCTGGAGCCTTCTCCTCTCCAGGTGAGCACCCCCAGCTCTCCCAGCCTGGCTCCAGAGCAGAGGGGCTCCAGCCTTTGGAGCATCTCTGTGGCCTCCTCTGGACTCATCCAGCAGCTCCTCATTGTCCTTCCTGTGCTGGGACCCCCAGAGCTGAAGCAGGAATCCAGCTGGGATCTCTTTTCCAAGCCTGTCTTTCCTTCTAGCACAGCACTCCCATCATCCTTGGCCAGGCTGTGAATGCTTGGCTCCAGCAGAAGAATGAGAAATCGCTGGCAGGATTTGCTTTGTTAGGAGCTTATTTGGTTGGGATGGGACATTTTCCAGTCCTGGACTTTCCTGTGACAATCTCCAGTGTGCACAGCTGGAGTCCAGCTCCCAGAAATCATTTAAGCTTTGCCTAATATCAGCCTAATTGTGCAGTGACCTGGCCTGGAAGGTCCCTGCTCTGCTGGAGAAGGGATTGACCCTGCTGGCACCCCACCCTGGAGCTGGAGGATTTGGGCATTGCTGTCCAGTGTTCCCAGGGCTTTGCACAGCTGTGGCCTGGCACGAATGGAATGGGATGGTGGGAATGGCTGGAGGAACATCAAACACCCCCAGGGCAAAGCCAGGGCTGCAGGAGGGAGCTTTAAGCTGGGAACACTGTGCCCTCTGCTCCTGCTGCACAGGAACCATGTGAAATTACCTGATTTTCGAGGTGTTTGACAGTGGTGATTTTTGTAGGCTGCTTTCAGATTTTTGGGAAAAGTGCAGTGCCTTATCCAGCCTGAACCAGCTCTGGCTGGATTTGAAGCACCCAAAGGAGGCAGATCTCAGGTTGTGGAACTGGGATGGGAAAGTGCAGCTGTGCGTAAACCCCACGGCGAGAGGAGCTCTGCTCCAGGCTCAGATTTGGGCAGGAGGAGCTTGAGTGCAGTGTAACCCACAGCACCCCACAGCCCGTGGGTTTGGGGTGCAGGTGGGGCCAGGGAGGCTCTGCCTGTCTGGAATTGCTGACAGCAGGCAGGGAGGAAGCAGAAGGAGCTTTATCCCCCCACTCCCAGGAGCTGCAGCTGCATCTCCCACCCCATGGCTCCAGGACACTCAAGGGCAGGATGAGGGCTAAATCCCCAAAATGTCAGTAACGCCGTGCTGGGGAGAGGAAAGGCAAAGGGTGAATTTGCCGTACTCAGGGTTAAACAGAGAAGGGACTCAGGTTAGAGGCAAGTATAAAGAAATACAAGGAATCAATTTTTTAATGGATTTGCCCGTGCTTTAGACTGGTTTCAAAAAGCTTGGAGTAATCCAGGGAACAAGGTAATAAATTGTTGATCTATTTGTAGTGCTGAACAGGGCTGAGGTCTGGTGAAATCCTGGCTTGGGAGGTGAGGAATTCTGCAGAGAAGCTTCCATTTCTTCCTTTGTGGTTATCATCACACTCAGATTATTTTTTTCCCAGAGGTTTCCCATTTGTGACTCGGTCTTTATTCCCTAGGGCATCTGCCCTGCTCCAAAGGCAGGGAAGGGGCTTTTCCTGGAGGCTTTTCCTCAGGGGGTTCCAAAACTGAAAACCAACCAGAGGGGAAGGACCATCTTTTCCTGCTGGGAAAGATCATTTCTCTCTAATTCACTCTGGATTTTCTGTAACTGAGGAGGTTCAGGTGCTCTGATAACCCCAAATCTACAGTTCTGGGCTCTCCCCGTGGGGTTTGTAGTTGGGAACAGGCACAGAAATCCTGGGAATGAAACATCTCCAGGCGTTGCTGCTCCTCCAGCCCTCCAAGGAAACAACTGCAGTGCCAGTATTGAGCAGGGGCAGTTGGAGAGCGTGGAGGCTGCTGTTCATCCGAGTCAGGTTTGATTTTGGCCAGCTGGAAGTTCCCTGTGTTTGCATCTCCCCCAGGATTTTGGCTGTTTGAGGGGCATCTTTCCCACCAAGCCTGGAAAACAGGAGACCCTGAACCCACCTGAGCTCCCACACGGAGCCTTTTCTAGCCCCTCTGGCTTCCAGGCTGGAGAAACCTGGATCCAAACCTCAGATAGAGCAAAACTCTTTAAACAAGCAGGAAAACCCCATTTTATGGGCAGACCCGAGGGCAGCAGGAATTTCTCCCAGTGTGTTCCCTGCCCTGGGAAATGCTGGATTTGTTCCTGAAACCCTGAAAACAACAGGTTGAGGTCCTGCCAGAGAAGTCAGTGCTCTGGGTGACAGGAAAATGCCACAAGGTGTTTTCCTATGTCCTCGGGACTGACAGCAGAGCCAAAACAGATGGATCAGAAGCCTTTCCAGCTGAAGAGTTCAGTTTCCAAGCTTTGGATTTCAGATTGATTTTAAAAATCCCTGTTTGAGGGGAGGCAGGAGTGTTCCACAGACAGTTCAGTATTGAACGAGAAATTCTCCATTTGAAATAACCACCACCGACCCTCTGGAGCAGCCCTGCCGTGCTCCCTCCTCACTGGAATTGTTAAGGACACCTGGGAATCCAAGCACTGGATTGGGAAACCACCCCTGCATCTCCACTGAAGCTCTTTTCCCAACTCAGGTTCTTGTCAGGCCCTGTTTGCATCCCTTTTTTTCTGCCCAGTGATTGTTGCTGTCAGCTTGCTCTTATCCCATTTCTTATATATGTTGCTTTATTTGGTTTTATTGCTTCTTTCACCTCTTATCTCATCAAGGTGCATTTCTTCATTGCTTTTGTGATCAGCGTGGCTTTTTGGAACACATTTAGGGAATCTTTTAAAAGGACCTTCAACAACTCCAAATTAATCACCCCAATCATTCTGATAATTTTCCTGCCAGTCCCTAAATGTTTTCAGCAGGGCCTTTCCCCACAGGTATCCAAGCCCAGGCAGGGATTGTGTTTGGGCAGAGCAAAAAAATCAGGGCCTGGTGGAAGAAAAAGGGTTTTATTTGGTGATCAGTTCACCCCAAATCATTGGAAAAGGGGCTGAGCCAGCAAGATTGGGAAGGTAAGGAATAGTTTGAGCTGGAAAATAATCAGGGCATGTTTGTAAAACTTTGAGGATTGTGGTGAGGAGCCACCCACAATGCCCCAGGAGCTGTGCCTGGAGCCACCACAGCTTGGAGTCTCCTTATGTCCCTCCAGCTACAGCAAAACTGGAATCAGTCCTTCTCCATCTCCTTGGGCACAGCCTGGGGATGAGGAGGGAACTCCTGCTCCTTTGGAAGAGGTCCCCAAAACCCCCAGCCCATGGGTGCAGGCAGAGGAGCAGTGTCAGGAGATGCTCAGGGCTGGTCCTGCCTCCTGCCTCTTTCTTTGAGAGCAAAGAAACCCTGAATTGTTTCCATTCCCAATAACCCTGCAGGCTGGCAGGTGCCTCGGAGCTGTGGCTCTGCCACGGTGCTCCTGTGAGGGTCTGGAGCCCAGGAATGCTGGCTCTGGGTTCCAAGCTGACACTGCAGGGCTCTGGTGTTGTTTTCCTACCACTCCATAGTGTTCCCAGAGCATCATCATGAAGAGAAACATGAAAGCAGAAAATTTATAATAATAAAAATAGATAAAAGGCATAATAATGTAAATTATGCACATCATTAACCCCAACTGTTGCTCTAAAATGGACAGAGATTCTACAGGAAAATCATATTGAGGTTCTGCCGTGACAATTTTCCCTGAAGGACAGGAATCTGTGGTGGACGTGTGCCTTGGTTTGGAAAGACAGGTATCTGTCAGGGAAAACTAGAGTTTTCCTTGGAATGGAGAATGTAAAACCCTCTCCCTCCAAATTATTACAATTTTGCAATTAGGAGCTTTCAGGCAAAGATATGGGAATAGGAATAACAGTTCTTTACTAGGAACATTAAAAAACTACAAATGCAGTAGTACAAAAAAACAGGCAAGCAAACAATTAAAGTCCTAGAGAACCCTGACAGAGTCAGGAATACAACCTGACACTGTTGGTCAGGGTGTTGGGAGCAGTCCAAATAAATCCTCCTGGAGTGACAGATGTGGTTCTGTTGGAGTAGAGATGATCCTGCAGACAGTTCAGTGGTGGTGAGAGGAGTCCGCTCTTCCTCTGGGAATCCAGTGGAAAAGAGGAATGTCTGAGGTCCCTGTGTCCCCATTTTTATCTGGGTAGGGAATGGTTGGCTCCTCCCCACTGGGTGTTCCATCTCCCAATGGATGATGGAATGTGTCAGTCCCTGGTGAGCCTCAATGGCCCATGAACAGAAGATATCCCCGAGGGTGGGCAGTGGTGACAGAGATCACAAACACTGCCCCACCTGGTTTAACAGCTGGGCTGTTATCAGAAGGCATCCACCCTCCTTCCCCTGGAGTTACAAGAGATAAAGAAAAAGAATAAACCATTCCCCAACTGCTTTCTACAGATGAAATAGAATACACTTTTTTTTTTTTTTTTGTTACATGACCAAAGACAACATGGACCTGTGGTGGCCACGGACCTGTGGTGGCCACGGACCTGTGGTGGCCACGGACCTGTGGTGGCCATGGACCTGTGGTGGCCACGGACCTGCCACCCTCGGCTCATCTGTTCGAGGCAGGTGAACGCTTTGCACGACTCATCTCCTGCAGCAGGTGCCAGGTGAGGGCAGGGGAGTTCCACACCTCCCCAGAGGGCCCCTTGTCCCCTCTGGCCATGGAGGAACCCGACAAGCCCAGCTCAGGTCCCTCACTTTGCTGTCCAAAGTTTCCAAGGGGAATCCCAGGGCCACACGGATTTTTTATTCTTGATTTTTGAGGAATATAAAGGAGGGGATTGGGAGGGAACTGGTGTTGGATGCCTCCTCCCTTCCAATTCTTCCCCTTCCCTCCTGCTCACTCTTTTCCCTTTTCAAAGAAGAAAGAGTCACTTTAAACTCTTTCATCAGCTCACTCTCATCAAAGGCAAGTGGGCTCAGCCTGAGTGGGATTTCCCAGCCCCCTCCCATCTCCCAGATTCCTAAAGCTGCTTTAAAGCGCCTTAAACCCTTCCTGCGTAGAATTTTTCCTTGCAAAAATTAGACCTCATGAAAATAAATAATTCCCAGAGGAAATTTCAATTTGATTACAAATATTGACTTGCTTTAGGAAAGCTTTTTTTAAACAAAAATCCATTTGGAATCAACATTTTCAAATTAAACATGTATGTTCGCTCTGTCAGAGTACTTAACTTGGAAAAACACCAATTTTATTTCCAGTGGTTGGGGATTTTAGGAGTTTCTCCCACCCATAGTTTTTTAACAAAAGCGAGGCCTTGAAATCGGGCAAAGTCGGGAAAAGATTTGTTTTCATTTCAAGGGATTTAAAAAAATGCAATGTGAAATGTTGTAAATCATTTTCATGCTTCTAAAAAAAAACCCTCCAAATGCAGAAATATGGGGATTAAAGCTGGAGCTCCAGGAGATGCCTGAGCTGGAGGAGCACCAGGCAGAGCTGACACAGCAGGTGCTGCAACTCTGGTGTCACTTGGATGGTCCCCATGACCCCGCTGCTCCCAATTCCGGCACTTTGGGAGGGATTTTGCAGGGATTGGCAGCCAGGAGATGGGGAGAGGAGCAGACAGGTGGGGAAAACTTGGTGGTTTGGCAGCTGAGTGGTGACACCAAGCTGTGCATGGGCTCTCCATCAGTTCTGGGCTGAACCCAGAGGCTCCATCAGCACCCCACAGAGGCTTGTGCACAATCAGGGACTCCCGGAATGGTTTGGATTGGGAGGGACCTTTAAAATCATCCCATTCCTCCTCCTGCCATGGCAGGGACACCTCCCACTGTCCCAGGCTGCTCCAAGCCCTGTCCAGCCTGGCCTTGGGCACTGCCAGGGATCCAGGGGCAGCCACAGCTGCTCTGGGCACCCTGTGCCAGGGCCTGCCCACCCTCCCAAGGAACAATTCCTTTCCATATATCCAATATAATTTTCCTTTTCAGTTTGAACCCCAAATTCCCAGTTCAGTGACCATTATGACCAGTATGATCACTGAACCAAAGCAGCACTTCAGATGCCCCTTCTGGTGTCCAGCCCCACCTAACAAAGCTAAACCCAACTGCTCACAGTGTGAGTCTTTGTTGTGTTTTCCCCCAGACTCTTCCTGTGCTTTCTGTGATCCCTCAGCTCCTGTGGAGCCTCCCCCAGTTCAGGACAGGGAGTGCTCAGGTGTGAATGTGCTGCTTTTGCAACCTTATGGACTAAAAAAGGCAAGAATAAATCAGCTTCATGCAATGTAGCAGCTGTGTCAGGGGAGAGAGTAAATTGTTTTTAGTGCAAGAAGAACCTGCTGATTTTGGGAGGGGAAGGAAGAGAAGGGAGCTGGAGGAACAGCAATTTTGTGATGTAGACAAGATTTCCACATACTTGTCCTGGGAGAGGTACTGAGGGAGCCCAGCCTTCAGCCATTGCCTCTGCCAAAATAAAACCCATCCATTAATTAAAATAAATCAATATTAGCATCATAAGTGACCCTGGCAAGAGCTGAGGGCTCTCCTGGAGCCTGAATCAGGGGGCAGAGGGGTCCCCAGCAGCTGCAGTTTCTCGAGACTCTGCTGAGGTGAGGCAGCTCCAGGGATCAGCCAGGAATGAGTGCAGACACTGGAAGAGCTTTTAAGGAGCACTTTGTTAATAAATGCACATGAGAAATGGCTGGTAACAAATGCAGCACGCCCTGGGACGCCAGACCTGCCTGCCCAGGCAGCGTCCCCACAGCCATCAGTCCCAGCAGGACATCCAGGACTGGCATTCCCAGCAGGAGAGCCACACTCCCACATGAAGGCAGGGAAACAAATGCTGAGCTGTTTTCTGTGCAATTCCAGAACCTTTCCAGCCACATCTCAGCAGGTCCAGCAGTGCCTGAGCCTGGTTTGCCCCACAGGGCCCAGTAAGCCTGAGGAGCCACTGTGACCCCCACGGCTGGGGCTGGCCCCTCTCTGTTTGCTCTGAGGTTCCTCGATCCTTTTCCCAAATAATTGTGTTTAAACAGCCCATGCAGACATGATGAAGCTGTTCAGGACAACGGATGTTGCCAGTGAGGACAACTTGACAACTTCTCTTAAGGTTAATTAATCATTTGTAAACCGACCTTTTGGGGGATGAATTATTCATCAGTGCTCCTCAACCAACACAACACAGAATTTTCATCCTGTGTTTTTGGTCCAAGTTTTCCATTTTTCCATAACTGAGGGACAGACAGAGCCATGCCCCTGGCTGTCTCCTCTGTGTGGAATGCTCCTGCTTGCCCAGCATTTAACCACAGCCAGGCTTAGGCTGGACCAAAGCCCAACCACTGCTGCTCTTCCCTACCTGTATTTCTTCCTTAAAGCCTGACTGACCTTAAACTCTCTCGAAGACTCCTCTCCAGGAGCTTGACATTTAAAAGTGCAGTGACAGAAAATAACTTCTTCTAAAAATATGTGTAACTTATTTACCAGCAACCAGGAGAGGAGGAGAGGAATTCAAATGAAGACACACATTGACATCACACCACTGGTTGTGACTTCTCTGGGGGGCAAAGCTGCTCCCTGTGCCTCCCAGACCTTTCCCCCACATCCAAACCTGGGAATGGCTGGGCAAGGATCAGGAGAAAAAGGGTCCATCCCCATCTGCCTTTCCCCCACATCCGAACCTGGGAATGGCTGAGCAGGAGCAGGGATAAGGAGAAAAGGAATTTCTCTGTACCCTCCCACGCTGCAGGAAGGGACAAGGCTCCAGTTTTGGGGGAGAGAAGGAGCTGATTTAAGATCCCACAGCCTCCAAAAGTGGGAGGCAGGAAAAGGCAAGCCACTGTTTATTGGGAAAACATCCCATGCATCATTCTTTGTCAGGTTACCGAAATGAGGGAATAAAAAAGAGAGAAAAAAGAAATCAAAGGCAAAACACAGCCCAAATCTGGGAGCTCAATACTTTGAAAACTGCTCATTTCCATAGGGAAAAGCCTTCTCCACCCCATGTCCCCCCAGGAGAGAGCAGCTCCTGCCCAAACAGGCTCCTCACCCCCTTCCCCACCCAAAACTCCAGCACAACCCTGGGGGATTCTCCTGAACGTGAGGCGTTCATGTATCTTTAATTATTGTTTCAGCCACATAAATCCATGCAGAATTAAAATTCATGATGGTTCTAGGGTACAAGTGCAAACAATTTGTTCGGTAAACTTTGCTCTAATTGGCATTCTGAAAATTTCCTGTTAATCAAGCCCCCTGGGCTCGGTTTACCAGTGTAGTTGTGCCTGGGAACGTCGGTGCTTGGAGGGTGCACGCGCCAGCGCCGCTTTCAAGGGCCTTTAGACGATATTAACTCTCACACTTTGTCCTCGCGTTAATTTGCAAGTAATTTTTTAACAACCTTCCGTGGCCCTGTCTTTTATCTCGCTGCTTCCTGACTCGAGACGAGCGGGCGGGAGGGAGAGCGTTGGTTAAACCTGAGCCTAAATCGCATCCCGGGAGCTGCGTGGAGCATCCCCGGGGGCAGCTGGAACGCCTTCCCATGGGAGACGCCTTTCCTGACTCCAAGTGGCCACAGGAGATGCAAAAAGATGTTTGGGCCAGTGTGGAAACCTCAGGAGTGCGAGGCAGGGACCCCAAAAACAGAGATAGGGAGGTGGGGACGCCTTGGTCCTCTTGAGGCGAGGATATCAAAGTCCTGAAGAGCCAAGGCATGGGCAGAGCTGCTTTTCCATCCCATCCGTGTGCAGGGGGAACAAGAGGAGATGCCAGGCTCTGGCACTTCCCACCCGCAATCCAACACGGAAAAATTGTCTAATTCTGGATCTCTTTCCCCAGGGAACTCCTTCCCTCTCAGGGTCACCACCAGGATTTCAGGAGCTTTCAGCCATCCCCTCCCTTCAGTTTTGCAGCATTATCAGGCCAGTCCTTAACTCACATCCCAAGAGATTTGGGAACAGGAGAAGCTTTGGATCACCTGAGCGTCTCTTCCCAGCGGCACAGCGAGGCGGGATGAGAGAAATAACAAAATAATGAGCAGCTGACAGAGATCAGGGCTGTGCTGGAGGAGCTCTCCTGGATGGGAATGAGCAAGGAGGAAACGCAGGAGAACTGGCAGCTCCCAGAAGACTCCAAAGATGGTGCACAACAACAAACTGCTTCCCGGGAAAGCTGATAAGGAGCATAATTAGATGGAATTACAGCAGCAGCGGGGTCTGGGAGCTGGAAAAAATCATGTGGAGAGTGGGAACAGGCACATTCCTAGGGGGAAAAAAGAGGGATAATACAGGTTCACACACTGGGAGCTGCTCACTAGGTTTTGGAGGCAACCAGAAGGGCCCACAAATAAATCAGATGTAAAAGAGGAACAGGAAAATGTTGAGGGCCCTGAATGTCCGGGCAGACTGAGCATTCCAAGCAGGGATTTGTCCCATCTCCATTGCTTCAGTCTTATCCAAAGGTTAATTGTGGATGAAACGTAATGAAACAGCTTTGAAGGGATCTGTGGGGAAGGCCAGAGGAAGAGAAGGAGTTTGGAGCCATTTAGATGTGTCAGATATATTCAAAATGAGAGGATCTGATGAAAAACACGCTGGAACAGTGAACCCTTGGTGGTTATCTTCAAAACTGATGAAGGTGCAAAGGTCCCTGGAGGTGAGAGAAGCACCTCTCTTTGAAGAGGATACTTAAAATTTAAAAAAAAAAGTTAGAAAAAACCCTGAATAATCATCTTAATCTAAATTCCCTGAAAGAGGCTGGAGGAAAGGCTAAAATGAGCAACTTGTTAAAGGATGAATAAAATCAAAGAACATGGGTTTGTCAAGAGCCAGTCATGTCAACCCAATTTAATTTCCTTCTCTGATAAGGGAACAGGAGGACCTGAGATGGGGAGCAGCAAACACACAAGTGAGGACGACTTTTGCATTTTCCCACTAAAAAAACACCCTCTAAATCCAATCAGAGCTCAACTGGCAGAGAAACCACTCCTGAAGAGGAGGGATCGGGGGGAGGAGATTCTCCAACCCCCACCCTGGCTCTAGAGGAGAGGCTGTCACCCTCCCTCTCCATCCTGCCTTTCTCCAGCCCAGCAATCTCCAGCTTTGCCCGGGAAAATTGAGACTAAACCTTTGTTGTGCTGATTTTTAGCCTCCCGTGTTGCTTTATCCTTCATTTCCTCACAGCAGCAGCATCCCCATGGTTTCAGCAGAACCATCTTGATGTAGCATTATCCCATATTAACCTGGGATGCAGGGAAGACGCTTTTGGTGGAGCTTCAGTGATCCCAACCCATTTGGAAAAGGTGCAAATCCCCACAAAAACAGCCTGGGAAACCTGAGTGGGAGCGGGACCTCCACTCCTGGAGGCACAGATGGACTGAGGGATGGGGACTCCTGCACGCCCCAGCCAGGGACTTTGGGAGCTGCAGGAATGGCTGCTGCAGGATGGCAGGAGTGGAAGCTTTTGATATAGTTTCAAACAATGTGTAATTATCAGGTAGCTGAAAATTAGCCCATCTGTGCCTCGGGAGAAGACAATGGGAAGTTGTGTGTTACTAATGGCTGAAAAGCGCTGGCAGCACAAGACAGGAAATTCTCACACAACTTTTTTCTGCAGGTAATGTAATTACACGGCATAATCCCCAAATCTCCTGACTTTTTGGTGGGGTTGATAAAGCTTAGGAGGTCTTCATCTCCCTTTCTGTTTCCTCTCCTCGCTGCAGCAGCACAGCTCTGGGGATTGCGGGCCTGCCTGGGCAGCAGCAGATGTGGGTGACATAAAACTGCCTTTAAACACCCAGCTAAAGACAACCTCAGGTTTTGCTAAAGCAGATTGTAAATTCCCACCTGCCTCTGCCATAGCCTCCCTCTCTGAATGCAAAGCACAGAGCTTGTAACATTATTTTGGATAAAATTTTCTTGCTGGTAGAGTCGGTCAGAGCCTGATCCGGGTCAGTGCACACACAAGCAGCAGCTTGGGTCAGATTTAGGATCACTTTTGTTTTCTCTGCTTTTGGGCCCTGCTGATGCAAAAAAAAAAAACCAAAAAAAACCAAAATATCCCCCAAGCCCCTTGATTTCTTTAAATGCCTCGAAGATCTGGTGATGAGGTCTTTCAAGGTCGGTGAAGCAAAGCTGGAATGGCACAAACCTCATGCAAACAGTCCAGGCAGGGTAAATAGCCGATGATTTTTTATATTCATACTTATGTCTGAGGAATAACTAGGAGCAAATTGCTTTTCCCTTGCCTCGTTGGAATTATTCAGAGTGGATTCTTCTGCTGATTTGTGCTATTCTCCCTTTGGAGAGCTTCGCTCCCGAAGATGGCTCAGCCCTGAATGGAAAGCAAACGTCGCCTTCACCTTCAGTGAACTTTGAAGCGATTGATTTTCACCGGGCATGAAAGAAAAGCTGAGAAGTGACAGCTCGTGGACTTTGGGGAGGGTGAGCATTGCCATTTCACGCCTGTCGGTGCGGGAGGACTCAGGGCATCCCAGCACACGTGGGACAGAGGCTCCTTGGGCTCATCCAGCCCGGCCTCTCCCACACGGGGGGTCCTGGCCCAGCCCCGAGCAGGGAAAGCTCAGAGGAAAACGATTCTTGCTGGCTTTTGTCTGGTAATCTGAGGTCAGGAAAACAAAGTGCTTCCTCTCAGCTCTCCCCAGCGCCGTGGTGGGAAATGCAGCCAAGCTCCAGCACCGAGAACAAAGCCAGAGCTGGCACAAACACAGCAGCTCCTTAAATGAGTTTGCCATTAGCCGGAAGGGCTGCAAATTGAAGCGAAGATAAGCCCCTTAGCATTTCCCTTCTTTAATCCCAGCCTCATAAAAGCAGAGATGTGTTCCTATTCAGTGGGCTTTATACAGAGGCAGGTATTTCATTTACCCAAAAAACCCCTGGATCGGATAAATTATTAATGTTATTTATAAAGGCAATTCTGCCATTCAGCAACTTCTTTTGGATCCCTCCGCTTAATCTCGCTGCTTAGCATAAGATACACTCCAGTTAAAAAGCAAAATCACATTCCCTTACAAGGCCTGCAAAATAAGGGAGTGCTGAGGTGCCTGGAAAAGGGTTGTAGTTGAAATTCTGCTCTAAAGATTAATACATTTATCAGTGGCAAACATAAGCCCTGATTTCCACTTGCTCGTACCCTCCCTGCGTGAGATGGGGCCTCACTCACAAGCAGCCAGAGCTGGTTAAGCTGCTCAGCGACACGCTGGTGCTTCCAGAGGCTCTGTGAGGCTGCCTGGGGGCTGGGTGGAGCCCTAGGGGGAGAATTTTGGGATCCCTGAGGTTGGAAAAGCCCTCTCAGCCCATCCAGTCCCAGCTGTGCCCCATCCCCACCCTGTCCCCAGCCCAGAGCACTCAGTGCCACCTCCAGCCCTTCCTGGGACACCTCCAGGGATGGGCACTCCAAACCTCCCTGGGCAGTTCCAATCCCTGAGCTCCCTTCCCATGGAGAAATTCCTGCTGCTGTCCACCCTGCCCCCCCCTGGCCCAGCCTGAGGCTGTTCCCTCTCCTCCTGTCCCTGTTCCTGGGAGCAGAGCCCGACCCCCCCCCCCGGCTGTCCCCTCCTGTCAGGAGCTGTGCAGAGCCACAAGGTCTCCCCTGAGCCTCCTTTTCTCCAGGCTGAGCTCCTTCCCAGCTCCCTCAGCCTCTCCTGGGGCTCCAGCCCCTGCCCAGCTCTGTTCCCTGCCCTGGACACGCTCCAGCCCCTCAAGGGCTTTCCTGAGGTGCCCAGACCTGGCCACAGCCTTTGAGAGCCTCTCAGTGCCCAGCAATCATTTCCCTGATCCTGTTCCCAGCCCCTCTGCCCCAGCCTGGAGCACTCCTGGGGTTGTGTGACCCAAGAGCAGGAGCCAGCAAAGCAACCCTGTTCCCTCCTGTGACGTGTCCTGCAGCACATCCTGCTCTGGGCCACCCCGAGCCACAAATTCAGCTCTGCAGGCTCAGCCCTGCACCCACCCCATGGGCCAGGCCGTGCCAGGGGCAGCCAGGCACCAGAACAAACCCCCAGGAGATGTGGGGAGTGGAGCTGGGACACTCAAGAGTCCCAGAACAGGACCTCAGATACTCCAGGGGAGCTGCCACCACGGTGGCATTGGGGATCTCAGCCCCAGCAGAAGCAGCATGGCACAGAACCACGAGGAACTATGGAATAAACACGGGAAACTGGGACTATGGAATAAACACAGCAAACTGGGAGTTCTGGTCAACATTCCCATTCCAGCTCCAACAGTGGCACATGGTGGAGCAGTTCCCACCTCCTCCTCCCACCAGCAGGGCAGCAGTGGCTGTTCTGGGGTTCAGCACCCACACTTGGACAGAGCAAAGCCAGCAGCTCCCAAGGGAGATGCTCCAGCCTCTGGGAGAGGAAAAACAGCTCCCTGCCCCCACATCAGGACTTCACTGGGAATCACCTCCATCCCACCCCATGATTCCAGGAACATCCTGGGGGTTGCCACAAGCCATCCCCCAAATCTGAGGGCAGCACTCATGGGGACTGCAGGGAGCTTTGGAAAAATCCTTTATGGAATGTTTCCTTCCCCGCCTGTTCCCCAAAATCCTTTTCCCAGCACTTCCTTCTCCCAAGGCCGTACAAGAAATGGAGCAGCCAGCACTGGCTGAGGTTTTGTTGCAGCACAATTTGAACCCAGGCAGAGCATTTCTGTTTGCTGAACTCGCCCAACCTTTCCGCAGGAGGGTTCTGACAGCACTGTGTGTTTTCCATGTGTTTTCCACGGATTCTCCATGCTGTTTCCCCAGCCCTGGGGATGTTCAGGATGTGTTTTCCCGCCTGGGCTGGGTGTGGGGACAGGCAGGGGCTCACGGGGGGCACCTTTGATCATTCCCTGGCACGGAGGGCTCCTGCAGCTGCACTTGGAGCTGGGAATGTCTCAGCTCTGGGCACCACAGAGAAGCTCACTTTTATGTCAAAACGCTTCCTAATAAGATTTTAAGTTTGTTCAGGGAGCTGGAATGAAATATTTAACCACGGCATCACAGCAGCATTTTATTCTCATGAAAATGCTGAGATGCCATTTGCAAATCAGAAATGTTTTCAAATTTTGCTTTGAAATCACAGCTTCTTTATGCAACTGTTTTGTGGGGGTTTTTTTTATTTTTCTTTCCAGGAAGAAACAAATCATGGGGAAAAATAGCTGAGATCTTGGGCATTTCTTCACAAATCAGGTGTCTGCTCTTGAGTCTGTCCTGGTGAGGCTCTTTGGAGCCATCATTCCCACTTGGAGCAGGGAGAAGCAGCCCCTGTTGTTGCATCCAGCATTCAAATTCCATTATCTTTGTTTCTTGCACTGACAACGAGACATTTAGGTTGGAGAACTCCACTGGGCATTAGTGCTGCTCTGAAGGGTTTGCATGATTTGAGATAAATGTCATAAAAGAAATAGCAAGTTCTGCTAGAAAAGCACAGCTGTCCTACTTTTATTATTATTATTGGGGCAGTTTTCCCTTTTTTTCAGTACAGTTTATTCACTTGCAGCTCTTCATCTCCCTATATAGAAATTATATCTTGCTAAACATAAGAATCCAGCTTGCTTCAATCCCTCCTCAAGACTTGGAAACTTTCTTATCCCACTCCTTTCCCTGCTTCAGGCAGGTACCCAGAGCCATCCAAAACCTTTGGGTCTGGGTGATGTTTGGTCTGTGAGTGGCTGAATTTTGAGACATGAATTAAACCACTTCCAAAAGGAAAACCAGTTTTTTAGGCAGTTCTGGCCACACACAATATTTGAGGCTCAAATTGTTTTGAAGAAAGGGTTATTCTATAATAGTGACCAAAATATTCTTGGATTCAGCATTGTAGGATCAAAAAGCCCCAAATCCCTTAAGATGTCGCCTGACTTAAAAAAAAATAAAAAAATTAAAAAGACCTTGTGATTTGTACAGTTTATTCATGGGGGTTTTAAATACAAAATTCAAAGAACTGCAAGGAGAAAATGTTGGCAAGCAGCATAAAAAACTGCTTAAAAATAACATATGAAAGTGTCAGAAGGAATGCGTATCATTTATCCAAAACACTGAGGATCCAAAATAGCTGAGAGAGGAGGGGAGCGGGAACCAGAAAAATCCTTCCCAACCCAAGGCAGGTCTGAACACAGAGAGGAGACAGGGCTTGTCCTGGCCAGTTACTGCCAGGGAAGATGTCAGCATGGCACAAGATTTCCAGGCACAAAAGGCACGGCAGGGACAGAGCTGGGAATTTTCTGGTTCTGGGAGAAGCTGTTGTGGTCCTGGAGGATTCTCCTTGGATTGAGCTGTCCCATGCAGAACCAACTTTTAGGAAGGCAGCAAATCTGCAGCCTGCAAACGCTGCTCTTCTAATTCCTCCCTGAGATTTGGGCCAAACAAGGCATTGGGAAGTCTGTGAGGAGTTGAAATGCCCTGGAAAATCAGGAAATCAGCTCCTTTCAGCAGTGCCATAACCAGGAGCTCGCGCTGGCTCCAGCTGATCCCCATTTCCCCCTTTCACCAGTCCCCTGATGTTTCAGGTTCTGCTTTGCTGCTGCTGAAGCTCCCCCAGCCCCTTCCAGCCCCCAAAGTTGTCCCAGCCTCTCCTGCTGCTTCTCCCAGAGCCACCTGCACCACAATTCAGGGAATGCAAGGGAATTCAGTCTGGACAAAAGAGGGATTTGGGGAGACCTTGTAGCTATAGGTGTTTCAGTCCCTATAGGGAGCTTCCCAAAAAGATGGACAGGGCCTGGAGAGACAGGACACAGGGAATGGCTTCCACTGCCAGAGGGCAGGGATGGATGGGAGATTGGGCAGGAATTGTTCCCTGGCAGGGTGGGCAGGCCCTGGCACAGGGTGCCCAGAGCAGCTGTGGCTGCCCCTGGATCCCTGGCAGTGCCCAAGGCCAGGCTGGACATTGGGGCTTGGAGCAACCTGGGACAGTGGGAGGTGTCCCTACCATGGCAGGGGGTAGAATGGGGTGAGCTTTAAGGTCCCTTCAACCCAGACCAGTTTGGTATTCCATGGTTCTGTGATTCTCTGGTGTAAGAACCTCTTGCTCTCACACCCTGTCCCTCACCCTGGATCATTCCTGATCTGCTGATGTGACAGCTGGACATTGTCACTGTGCCTCTGCCCCTTACTCTGCTTCCCACCAACACCCTAGATGGGATACTGGGAAGAAATTCCTCCCTGTGAGGGGGTGAGGCCCTGGAATGGATTTCCCAGAGGGCAGGGATGGATGGGATATTGGGCAGGAATTGTTCCCTGGCAGGGTGGGCAGGCCCTGGCACAGGGTGCCCAGAGAAGCCATGGCTGCCCCTGGATCCCTGGCAGTGTCCAAGGCCAGGTTGGACAGGGCTTGGAGCAGCCTGGGACAGGGGGAGGTGTCCCTGCCCATGGGTCTAATCTTTAATGTCCCTTCCAACCCAAACCATCCCATTATTCCATGAAATCTGGCTGTGATTTCTCCCACCCTAAGAGCAGATCCTGGTCAATGATGTTCCCACCATCCAGGATCAGCAATTCCAAGACAGCAAGTGCCTGGGAAGCTGCACCCAGCTGGTGCCTTCCCCCGTCACCTGAGTCCTGCTGCTCCAAAGAGGGAGGCAAAGCCCCTGGGAGCACCGTGATTCCCACTGCAGAGGGAATTGCAGTGCTGAGGCTGCAGCTCCTGCCTGGCTCCTGGGAAGCTGCCAGGGAGAGGGAAGTACAGGCACAAAATGAATAGCAGAAGAGATTGCAGGTAATTATGTTTCTTAAGCTGTTAACAGGATTGGCCATTTGATAAATGAGAGGATTTGGGAATGTTTTGTCACTGACAAGGCATTGTAAGATCCGGGTGGAAACGGGAACGTTTCTCTTCCACAAGCAGGAAATTCTCCCGGGATGCTCACGCACCGTGAAATCCATCTGAAACCTGGATGCCAGCACATGGAGGAGAGAGGATAGATCCAGGACTCAGGCTGAAAAAACCCCACCTGGTCTCTCACATGTGGAATTCATTTGGGTTTGGTGCCCCTCCTGGGTCCCCGGAGGCTTCTGCTCTTCCATGGTGAGCCCCCATTGCTCCCATATGGATTTTGGTGCCACCAGGGCCCCTCAAATCCCTCCATCTGCTTTTCAGTGCCCTGAATCCCTCTGGTTCCCTCTGCTTCCCTCAGCTCTTGGTTTGCTTTTGTGTTCCCTTGGTGGAAAGAGGAGAGCCAAGAGGGAAACCAGCCCTGCTCTGTTTGTCCTGCTCCAACTGTGGCCCTTGGGAGGATCTGGATACCCCTGGAGCCCCTCTGGTTCTTTTGCAGTGCCCTCAGAGGCCTCGATGTGATTTTCAGGGTGTCCCAGTGCTCTCGAGCTGATTTTCCCTGGAAATCTGTGCTTTGGTGCCCTCAGGAGCTCTCTCCATGTGCTCTGTGGGCCCTCGGGAGTCTCAGCCCCACCCCACAGCAGCGAGGCTGGGGCAGAACCCAAACCAGCACAGTTTGTGTGCAAAAGAGGAACGGGGAAGGCTCTCCCAAACCTCCCCCAAAGCTTTTCATGGCTTTGCTTTGGATGTGTTTTAACAGCCAGAGTGATGCAGGAGCTGTGGGACAGGCTGAGGAGCAGGAGGGCAAGGCCTGCTCCTGACACCCGTCACAAGTAAATAACGCATTAAATAAACCAAAAATCATCTTCTCTCAGCTTGTGGCTCGCTCCACTTCTTATTTCCAAGAGGAAAACTATCCCAGCATGGTGTCAGCATGGCTGACTGCTGCCCAGGCTCCCTGTGTGTGACTTCCCAGCCAGGACCTGCTCATAGGGGCCTTTCCCTGGGGCAGCTCCTGAAGGGGTGAATGAAGGCAAATCCAGCCCCTGCTCCTTCGATCAAGTTCTCTGGGAAACAAGGTCACCACTCCGTGTCTAACTGCTGGCCCCAAGCAGCTTGCAGGGCGGGCAGGAGGTGAAGTAGCAGTTTATTCTTAGAAATAAACTCCTAGGAAAAGAGAAATAACAGGAAAGACACTCCGGGCATTTTTCCTTTACAAACAATTGGAGTCAAAGCTCAGTTTTCACCCGGCCAGGGGCAGATGTGAACACTGGATTTGTGGATTTGTGCTCCAGCAGCCCCAGCCCAGCCCAGGCTTCCCTTCCTCAGCAGCAGACAGAGCTCCAGCCCCAGCTGGGCAAGGCAAAATCTCTGCCAAAGCTCAGCCCAAAGCCCAGGACAGCCCAGGGGCACCACGGCCACCTGCAGTGGGCTGTGGTTCAAGCCCAGAGAAGTTTGTTCCTGCCAGCACCACTGCAAAAGGCAGATGGGTTTCCAACCCACTGCTATGGATGGATGAGAAGAATTTCCCTGACCCACAGAGGCAGCCTTGGCCAACAATTAACACCCTGCCCCTAATTAACTGGCTGTCTGAGGAACTGGGCACCAGATCCGAGGGCAGCTCTCCGTGATGGGCAAGATGAGATGGGAGAGAATTACAATTTCATGGAATCATGGGATGGTTTGGGTTGAAAGGGAATTAAAGCCTGTCCAGTGCCACCCCTGCAATGGGCAGGGACACCTTCTACCATCCCAGGCTGCTCCAATTCCTGCCCAGCCTGGCCTTGGGCACTGCCAGGGATCCAGGGGCAGCCACAGCTGCTCTGGGCACCCTGTGCCAGGGCCTGCCCACCCTGCCAGGGAACAATTCCTGCCCAATCTCCCACCTATCCCTGTCCTCTGGCAGTGGAAAGCCATTTCCTGTGTCCTGTCCCTGCAGCCCTTGTCCCCAGTCCCTCTCCAGCTCTCCTGGAGCCCCTTCAGGCCCTGGTAGGGGCTCTGAGCTCTCCCTGGAGCCTTCTCCTCTCCAGATGAGCACCCCCAGCTCTCCCAGCCTGGCTCCATAGGAGAAGAACTCTCCAAATACCAGCCCCACTCTGCAGCCAGGGCTGGGAAGGGCAGGACTGTCCTTGGGCACCACAGCATTTGACAGAACAACTGAGAATTCCTAGTTAATCTACCAGAAAGAATTTTGGAACAAGGGGAAGGAAGCCACATGAATATGCAGCAAATCCAGTGGGAAGCTGCTGGCTGCTGCCATGGCTCATTAGAGCTGCACAGCCCCAGCCCAGCAGCGCTGCAGCTCCCTCTGAACGTGGCAGGATGTGGCACCCCAGATGGGTTTGCCTGGAGAGGCTCTTTCGCAGGATGGTCCTCACATTTCCATGGAATTTCCATATTCCCCAGCAGCCACCTCGTGTGAACCAGCAGAATGCAGGGGACTCGCAATTAAAAGTGGATTACAGAAAAATAATCGTGAAGTTCAACCTGGAGAACAAGGATGACTGAAATGCTCTCACTGGAATCAGGTTAGAGCATCTTAACTTTCCACAGGATTTTTTATAGTGAGTGTCACTCACAAAATAATTTTATGTACCTGAATAAAATTAATCAAAACCAGTGGAAGAAAAGCAGCGCAAGATTAAATATCCAGAAAATAAACCCAGAGACCTCTTGGCAGGAAGGATGGGAGGGCAGGGCTGGGACTCACACTCCATCTGCTAATAATGAAAATGAAGAGACACAGTGGTGGGAGAACAAGGACAGGTTCACTAAGGAAAAGCCCTGCAGACTGGGAGTGCTGCAAGCGGAGCTGTAAGAAGAGAAAGCCAGGGACTGTCAGGTGCTAAGAACACAAAAATCATCTTGCTCAGACAAAGCAAAGGACCGGGGGCTCTCCCTGCTCACCCCCTGTGGCCTGCAGTGAGTGATGTGGGAAAGCCCAACAGAAAGGACAAATAAATACACTTTTCCTGGCTAATTGTGCGTTTATCAGTTCCTGGCCACCAGCATTTGCAGTCCAAAGCAAACCCCAGTGAAGGCAGGGAGAGGCCACAGGGCTCTGTTAGGCCATGGAGAGGAGCTGCACACGTGGATCTCTCCAGGCAGGAATTCTGCCCATCCGCTCCGAGGGACAGCACA
The DNA here is from genome assembly GCF_021018805.1 of Prinia subflava. Taxonomy (NCBI): domain Eukaryota; kingdom Metazoa; phylum Chordata; class Aves; order Passeriformes; family Cisticolidae; genus Prinia; species Prinia subflava. The sequence goes on along the minus strand of NC_086262.1, from coordinate 1,463,743 downwards.
GGGAATCAGCCAGGCCGGGGGGACAGGGCCTGGAGCAGCCTGGACTGGGGAAGGCGTCCTTTCCATGGCAGGGGGTGGGAGTGGGTGGGCTTTAAGGTCCCTCCAACCCAACCCAAGCCAAGCCAACCCACTCTGGGATTCTGTGACTCCATGAGGAGGCTGCTGGGAAGAGAGGATAACAGCTCTGATAAAGGAATGAGATTTGATAAAGGATCTCTGACAGCTGGGGATGGAGCACAGAATGTGGAAGGGTTTGGAAAGGGATCACCTGGACTTCAGGGATGATCTCCTGTACCTGATGGACCAGGATGCCAGGGGCAGAGCACAGGTAGCCCTGAGCTCTTCCCCACACAGTGCTGAGGAGGAAAACAGCACTGCAGTGTCCTCATCCCCTTCTGTGGCCTGGGATCTACAAATAAAGGGGGTTCTGAGATCAACAGGATGTTGTCACTCTTGACAAAGACTTTATTTTGGCTGAATCTGGAGGCACAGGCTGGTGCTGGGCTCCATCCCACACTCTCAACAGGCATCACACGTGGAAAAGCACCAATTTTCCACCTCTACGCTGCAGATTTTCCCTGGTCCCACCTGTGCCTCTTCAGCTATTTCTGTTTCTCTTCCTACCTTACATCTGTTTATCTTTTAAATCCTCCCTGCTGCCTTGGCTGTGGGCTCTGCTGGCACATCCCAGCTCCTGTGCTCTGCCCTGCAGGGCAATCCTGCCTCCAGCCAGGAACGGGGCTGCTGTTGAACAAGGGCTCTGTGGATCCAGAGCTGAACATCCACAGGCTGACATGGAGAATACTGGCACATTTCAGAAGAAAAAAGGAAAAGAAGGGCATATTTTTCACTGGGGTTATTCATTTCCTAAATTTCAAGCCTTTCATTCAAATGTTAAGACTCTGCCTTGGCTAATTTGGCATTGCTATTGGGGGGGTTATTTATATAATAAATATAAATAAATATATTAAAAAATGGAATCACAGAATACCAGAATGGTTTGGGGTGGAAGGGACCTTAAAGCCCACCCAGTGCCACCCCTGCCATGGCAGGGACACCTTCCACTGTCCCAGGCTGCTCTAAGTCCTGTCCAGCCTGGCCTTGGGCACTGCCAGGGATCCAGGGGCAGCCACAGCTGCTCTGTGCCAGGGCCTGCCCACCCTCCCAGGGAACAATTCCTGCCCAATCTCCAACCTACATTTCCCCTTTTAGACTGAACCCTTGTCCTATCACTGCAGTTCCTGATGGATAACACATAATAACACATTATACAGAGATAGATATGTATCAAAGCACTGGGAAAATGGTGTCTTTTCCTTAATCCTCTTGCCATTTCACCTGACACTTTAAAAAATATCAGAGAGTCAAACACTAGGCGTGAAACCTTAAAAAAATTGACTGGCATGGTCAAAGTTTGGTGGTGACATCAGCAAAGGAAAACAAAGCCCCAAAATGTCAAACAGTGCTACGACATGGAGCTGGTTGTAAATCAATCACCAGGAAAAACTCCTGACCTACATGAACAGAAGTAGGAAACAAAGAAACCTCGGAATAAAATCCATGGCTGACAGAGCTTAGCACAGGAAAGTTATGTTTGCAGAAGAAATCCTAGCAACAGTATGGGGTCACTGCTCGGTGCAGACAGGAGAATTGGGAAGGATTATGCAGAAAATGCAGAAGGGTTCAAAAAGACTTTTAGTCGGTATTTGGAAAGAAGGATGATTTGCTTTCATTGCTCGAAGATGATGAAATACTTTCCAGTCTATTAGGGGCTGAGAGGGATGTTAGGATCTCTCAGCAGTGAGGAGTTTGAAATCAGCAGGCTTGGAAGCGCCAGCACCGCTGGCAGAGCAGCTCTGGGCCCCGCTGAATGTTAATAGCAGATCTGGAAATACCCAACTTATCAAGATCTGTTCAACCAGAAGGGAAGCCACAGGAATCAATGAACCAGCATTGAGGAGGAAAGAGCAGCTCTGGGTCACAGCAAGGGAGGGTTTTTTCTAGCCCGTCATTAGCACGGGCAAGTGTAACTTGCAGCCACATGGAATCAGGGAATCACAGAGCAGGGAAGGCAGGGAGGGACCCCGGGGTCACCTGATGCCCCCGCTCCAGCAGGGTCAGCCAGGAGCACACGGCACAGGACTGGCTTCAGAAGGTCCTGGAGTATCTCCAGTGAGGGTCCTGCTCTCCTGACAAACTGGAGCCACCCTCTTTGGTGGCTCTGAGGTACGGGGATGTCACCTGGCACTCACTCAGACCAAAGTTTTCTTCTCCATAACAAAACTTTGACATCTTGGTCAGCTCAAAACTTTCTGCTGGAGGTAAGAGTCAAAGAGAAAAAGCTCTGGGCTCAAGCTGTGCTCTGTTCTTGCCCACATGCAGGAGCAGGAGTTTCTAACCAGGATTTTTGTGAAGCTGTTCCTTGGCTGTGTGCAGGTCCCAGTGACTGTGCAAAGCTGGTTTGTGGCCATGAAATGTCCCAACATGGGCACGCACAGAGCCAGGAGTGTTGTGCTGTGGCTCTCAGAGCCAGGAGCCCTCCCTCTCCCAGTCCCACCTCTCTGCTGGCTCCAAGTGCCAGCTACAGAGCTACTCTAAACTTGTTTAATTCCCTCTTTTCTCCAGCAAGAAGTGAAGTGAATTAAATCATTGTTCACTTCACACCCCTGTGTTAGCTCCAAAGAGCTGAGGGGGCTGGGAAGCTTTAACAGATACCAGAAGCCTTTTCTGCTTCAGGGTAGCACCAAAGACCACCCCAAAACCAAATGTTTTGTGCACAAAACTTCCGCTTTGCAACTTCCTGATGTTTTCAACTCCCCCCAAAAAGCGTTGCCCTAAACAAGGCTATGCAGAGTGAAAGTTGTAAAACACTGTTGGATCTCCCATTAACGTAATGAGGCTTCACCAAAAAGAGAGGAGCAGAAAGAAAAGATTAATCAAAATCCTACGTGAATTTATTTATGGATCACAAAAAATGTTTCCAGAATATCCAAGACATGGTCGAGGGATAAAGTTAGATGAAGTTCGGATTTATCTCGATTACCTAACCTGGCATTAAAATCCTTTCCACTGATCAGCAAACAGAGGGATAAAAAGATTTTAGAGACATTATGTAGGTCTGGAATAATTCCCAGTACGAGTTCCTATAAGAAGAGGAATTGTGGGAGGAATACAAATATTAATCAGAAGAAAAGGTTCTAAATTGGGAAACTGCTCTGGCAATGAGACAAAAGTCTAAGTCATTAGTGTAACAACCTCTAATCCCTATCAGAGCAGCCAGTCTCATGACAGAGATGGACGTGAAATGGCTTTCTCCATAAATATTTCAGGTTTGATTAATTCTAACTTTCTATGTCTGGACGTAACAAATATGTTGTGAAACATATCATGAAAAAGCAGAGACATTTGGCTGAACAATCCAAAACCATGTAGAAAGCTCATTTTCTAGGAAATGGAGAAACACATTTTAAAGCTGTTTTCCTCTTAACTCCATGCAGAAAATTCCCCAGTGTCCAACTCTTTAAAATAACTTCTCCCCAAAAGCAGCAGCCTATCTAATTAAGTCCAGAACCATGCTACCAGTTTGACCCTGATTTCAATTGGCAACTCCCTGACAGGCACCAAAATACCTTATTAATTTTTTTCTATGGATAGCAGTTCTGATTTATAGGAAAAGAAAAAGAAAAAAAAAACCAAAGAAGTAAATATTTTCTAGGTCAGAAAAGGCGAGAAATGCCAGGAAAGGTCCTGCAGTGCCAGGATTCACACGGAGCATCAGGCAGTAAGCTCAGAGTCCTGCTTGGGTGACAAGTCCTCATGTAAAGCAGATCATCTCTACCCAGAGACTGAAGCACATCCATATGCATAGCAAAGCTCCGAGATTACTCCCAGCACTCCCTTTTTTCCCTGTAATTACAAATCTTTTCCTTTCAGGGGCTGTAGAAGAAATATTCTTCAGCATAAGAAGCTCCACAACACCCCCACGGTTGTGACAGTTCAGCTGTGTTGGGGCTACACCAGATCAGGGTGGATCCCACCCATTTTTAGGGGTAAAGGACTTTTTGGGCAGCTCCATCTGTCCCAGGCTCCTGGGCAGCCCTGTTGTGGTCAAAGGGGACAGGGCACAGAGTGAAAACTGCTTTAGTCTCATCCTGCAGCTGGAGAAAGGGACCTGTAATGGTGGTCTTTGGCTGACAAATAAAACAGAAATAAATAAGGATTCCTTAACAAAGCAGGAGTTTCCTGAGGGACAGGGAAGCTGCAGTGTTTTCCTACCAAGCTCGTGGATTTGGGGTGTTCTGGGAGATGATGGCACCTCCTCCATCAGCACCAGCACAATGTACAGGAACTTTAACTTTGAGCTGATGGATAGGATCCCAGAATCCCAGAATATCCCGAGTCAGAAAGGCCCCACAAGGATCATCAAAGTCCAGCCCCTGGCCCTGCACAGAACAACCCCAAGAATCCCAAGATGAATAATTCCTGACTTAAAAAAAAATCCTCAAAGTACTGAAGGGTTTTGGAAAAGAAGAGGGGCAGCTCCGAGCTCTGCTCCTGGGACAGGGACAGCACACAGGGAATGGCTGCAGCTGGGGCCAGGGCAGGTCAGGCTGGATTTTGGGAGAAGTTTCTTCCCCCAGAGGTGCTGGCACTGCCCAGGCTCCCCAGGGAATGGGCACAGCCCCGAGGCTGCCAGAGCTCCAGGAGCCTTTGGACAGCCCTGCCAGGGATGCACAGGGTGGGATTGTTGGGCAGAGCCAGGGGTTGGACTGGACCATCCTTGGGGTCCCTTCCAGCCCAGGACATTCCCTGATCCTGTGGTTTTAGCATGTTGCAGCTCGACCTACTTTACAATAAAGTTGCCATCCAATTTCCCCTCATTTAAAGGTTTCCACTTCTGATGTTATAATGGGCTCCTTATGTAACGCTGGAGTGCAGTTTAAAGGCAGATGCATTAGATCCCAATTTTGCTTTTAAGTAGTGCTCCCAATCTAATTAAATCATCATTCCCCCAGTTTGCACCCTGCAGATGAGGAATCCTGCTTCCCAGAGCACTCTGTGTCCTTCCCAGCTCCCTGAGCCAAACCCATGGCTGCCCAAGCACACAGCAAATACCTGCAACCATTTCAGAGCAGGTGGAAACAGCCTGGGGACAGCTGGCACAGGAACTCCAAACAGGAACAAGTGTTCCTCTAAAGCATGAAATGAAGGATGAAAATACAGCTGAACAACATGGAAAACAAAAGCGGGACGGGAAGAGGGAAGTTTGGGATCACTAAACACAGTTTCAGACAAAACTAACTGAGCTGCAGTGGCAGCCACATCCATAATTCAGTTCTCCCCCATGTGGAGAAGCTGGAGGTGTTCTCAAGCCTTACTCTCCACAGCACGGCACAACTTGTTAGCTGCTCCTCAGAGCCAACCCATCTAAAATCTCTGTGTTTGGATCATTCTGGATTGTACTTAGGTTCCCTCCAGTGACAGGAACCTTGGGACAGGGGTCACCATCCCTGGAAAGGTTCAAAGAATGAGGAGATGTGGCACTTGGTGATGTGGGCATGGGGGTTCAACCAAAGGCTGGGCTTGATGACCTTGGAGGTCTTTTCTGACCTTAATAACTGTGTGATAATGAAGCACTCACCACAGAAACCAGGGGGTTTGAGAGAGGGAGATAACTGGGCTGTTTGAGCAATTTCAGTCTTCAAAAAGCATCTGGCAAAGCTCAGAGTCAGCAGGTGAGTTCCAGTACCTGCATTCCCACCTCCAGGCTGGAGCCAGTCCAGCCAGGATCCCTGGGAAGAGCTGCCCAGCTCATGGATGGTCTCAGTCCAGTCAGCCCCGAGCTGCTGAAGATCCTGGCTGCAAACCCTCCTGATTCCCTGTTCCGACATTCCCTCTGCAAGGAATGTTGGGTTTTGGCTGTCACTGGTCTTCCTTCCTTTTCGAAAATTTCTCCACAGCATTCCTCTCTCTGCTTTTCCCTCTCCTTCCCCGAAGTCCGTGCTGGAGCATCCCACACTTCCTGCTCCCGAGATCCCAGCTGTGCTTCTCTCATCCTGGTGCCCCACTGCTGGTGGATGCTGCCCAGTTCCTCACTCACAGTGTCTGTTCTACCACGAAAATTGCCTTTATTGTCCTCCTCACCTGCTCCAGGCCCTTCCTGCCTGGCTTCTGACAGCTGAAGGAGCCTCCCTAATTCTGTTTGGCAGGACAGTGAGTGCCCATCAGCCTCCCAGGAATTCTTAATTCATTTCTACTTTTGACCTACACACCAGCCTGAGGCAGTACAATTTAGTAATCAGTTATATGAGAACGTCTGACTTTGTGATTTAGACTTGATACCTCGTTATTTCATGGGGTGTCCTGAACTTTTCCTATTCTTATCTTAACTTTTCCTATTTCCTCTAATTTTTTCCTGGCTAGGAGATCTCAAGGTTTCTGTCCCGTGCTTGATTATTTCCTGCCCTGTTCCCAGAACCATTCTGTCCTCACTTACTTTCCATGGGTGGAATTCAGATTAAAAAGCTTTGATTTCCTCTTGGAGTTGCTCTATCTCATTGATTGACTCCTCCAGGTAGAAACCTAAATTTAGGAGTCTCAATCTCTGAGTTAAAGAACTCCCACCCATCCTTTTTAGCTCTGTTTTATTCTTTATGGAGACAGGATGAACAGAACTGCAGATATTAATCAATAGGTGGGTTTGCCAAACATTTATACAGTGACATGATCACATAATCGTGTTTTCCTTTTTTTCCCCTTTGCTAAAATTTTCTTTCTCATTCAGCTGGAATATTTTAGTGCTGGGGCCACTGTTCCAATGTTTTCATTGAGTTTTCCTACAGCAGCTCTATTTCTGAGTGATAATAATGCTCTTAAATTAGGTATAATATAGAATTGAATATGGATATTCCCAGGCAAACTATTCTGCATTTCTCAGCTCTGACTTCCACCTGCTGCTCCTGACAGCCACAGGAACCATCTGCTTCTCTTCCCATGATCACTCCGGACTATCCCAGCTGATTTTGTGTCACCTCCACACCTTGCCAGCGCCACCTTCACCTCTCCTCCCAAACCACTGATGAGCTCCTAATCATGGCTAAGCTGCAGAGCTCCTTTCTCTGGGAAAACCGAGCTTTCCTCCCACATTTTGTCCCATTTTATCTCAACTTTATTTTCTTACAGAGGACATCTGATTACCTCAGCTTAACCACTTGAAGAGTCTTTAGAGAAAGACTTATTGACATTTGTTTGGGAGTCCATGTGCACTTTATCAGCTGCATCAGCCTCACCTACGAGCTGGGTGACATCTCCAAAGAGCTCCAAGAGATTTATGAGACACAGCCTCCTTCTGCAAGAACTGTAATGACTTCTTCCAAATAAATCACATTTATGAAATTGCCTCCTGGTTCTCTTCTTTATTATTGTAGCTTTTACCCACTTATTCAGGCTGAAGGGAGATTTACTGATCCCTCCTTTTCCCCATTTGTTCTGGAGACCTTTTCCTCAAGGCTGAAGACACATTTGCCACTGTCCATCCCTCTTGCAGTGTGGTCAACCCGAGTGACACTTTTCATGCTACATTTAGCTTTCTCTTAATCTACTGTTTGAGGTCTTTCAGAGCTCCTGATCGAGTATCATCTTATCTTGTTGCTTTCTGACTGCTCCCTTTATTGATTTGTTCCAAAATGTCCTCGGCTGGAACTTCATTTAGGGACAATTCCTCATGCCCTCCACTGCTTCACCACTAATGCACCCCTTCCCAGCCTTCCTCTGTAATTTGTTCCCTATTATTACAGTTTCCTACCCTTCTGCCAAGTTTCTGAGGCATTTATTATGTCAATAATTTCCTTTAAAATCAGTCTAGTTCACCTCTTTGGGGCTCCAGAGTTACAGCATTTGTATAGATATATTTTTACATTTTTTATTGATCTCACTGCCCATTTTTCACGGGACCTGCTTAGCTGGGACTTTAATTGCTGAGCCCATTCTTTGCTATTTCCTTCCTTGATGTTATTGATTTCAGTTCCTTCCATTTTTCTAAATCGCCTGAATTTTCTTCTTTCTCTTGAAGAGGAGCTGGGGTCTGGAGCCATGTGCAGTTGTTTATTTGGTGAGTTTCCACAACTGCCAGCTATAAAAATCCCTCCTTGTTTTGGAATGTTAAAGCCTAGTTTGCAATGTTGATTTATATAGCTTATCTCCCCTGTAAAAACTACCTCACCAACGACTCAGAATCTGCCTGTCTGCTGCTGTGACAATTTATAACTCAGTGATTTCACTTCCAAGTCTCTTTCCTACTCACTGCTGACGTTGGTACCCACATCACTCACACCACCAGCTCCCTCTAGCACTAAGTGTGGACACCAAAGTCCAGCAGAGCTCAAAGCACTGCAGAAATGAAGCTTTTTTCCCCATGTTTCAGTAATACATTTCATTAACACCTCCTGGTTTGAGACTTTGGTGATTGCTCACTCTTGTTCAATTTTTTATTTTCTCTAATTCCCATGTCTGTTCCTGGCACGCTTCAGGCAGGCAGTTGGATCTTTTTTTATATATTTTGGTATCTGTTTCCTCTTTCATAAATGCGGTACAAAGCACTTGTTTCTATTTATCTGTTGATTTTTTGATCACTTTCTTCTCCAGTTTAGAAAATCTGATCCTGACCTTCAAAGTGCATCCCAGTTTTAGCACAGACTTTGAGCGAGCTCTTTGTTAAATCACACCGATGATTAATTAAACAACTGAACAGAACACCAGGGCACACCAGCAGGATTCCAGCTCACACTCCAGCCTGACAGGGCACCCACATTACAGTGAAAACCTCTGGATGAGGAACTGGCAGCTCTGAGCTGCCAGGACGAGGATTTGGCTGGATCCAGGGCTGCCAGAGGGGCTGCTTTGGGTAAGGGCAGCCCAGCCTTGCTGGGAGCCCACCCAGTGCCTCTGCTCATGGACCTGCCCTCCCAAAATCAATAAATCTCTGCCCCAGGCCCATTCCTGTGCCTGCACGAGGCACTGACATCCATCAGAGCAGGGGCTGCAGCAGATGGGCTCTGCCTCACACAGAAACAAGGTAAGTGTCTGGCCCAGCCAGAAATGCTGGGCACACTGATCCAGACCATATTTCTTTAGTCTGCTTCTCAGAGAATCATGTGGAACAGTTTCAAAAGCTTTCCTAAAGCAAAATATGTCCCATCTGCTGCCTCCTCTCCATCTCCTAGACATTATTTTCTCAAGGAAAGAAATTACAGTGAGCTCGCATGATTAATTCTTGCTAAATCTATGTCTTTGCCTTTCTATCTCCTACTTGCTTTAAATTGATCACGTAATAATTTTTTTTCAGACTTGTTTCTGAGAAGAGTGGTCCCTTATTCCTTGCTTTGTCTTTTTCAAAGGACTGAACTGTGTTTGCCTTTGGACAGAGCTCAGTGATCTCACCTGCCTTGCAGGAGCTTTCAGGGCAGCCACTAAAGCTTCAATAATTGCTCCAGCTCCTGCCTGCACTGCCCACACGGCTCTGCCAGCACAGCCCCAGAGCAGTGTGAGGCCAGAGCTGCTAATCTGGGAAGACAAAGAGAGAACAAATCTAAAGCACAAACCCGGCAAAAAAGGACGTGAGGGACGAGGCCTCACTCACCCTCTGCTCTCCTCTCACAATAAATAGTTTAGCCCAGTTTGGAACCATGCAATGGTTGGGTTGGGAGGACCCTAAAGTTCATCTTGTTCCACTCCCTGCCACGGTTCCAAGCCTTGCAGGGTGCCCCAGCCTCGGACACTCCCAGGGATGGGGCAGCCACGGAACACGGTGTTAAAGGAGCAGGAAGCTCCTTCCAGCTGAGGAGAGGCAGGCTGCCAGCTCCAGGAAGGCTCTGGCTGAAAATCCATTTTAAATGGAGAATTTTTGGTCGGCTGTGCTGCTGGGGATTCAAACACCAGGAGCACAGAGCAGCTGCACGAGTGCTGACAGATTTGCTGACTTACAGGAGAGCACAAAGGGCCTCTCCTGAGACACCTGGGTGGGAAACGCCGGGGAGGAGCAGCAGGTCCTGCTGCATGTCACACATCCTGAAGGGAAACGCAAGTGAAGGGTCCTGGAAGGCAAAGTCGGGCTGATGGCTGAAGATTTAGCCCCAGGGTGCTGTTGGCAGTTTCTCTGAAACGCTCCCAGTTCCACACACAGCTCCAATTAGGCACAGGGGGAGGAGATGCTCTCTGGAGGTGATGGGCTCCATCAGAACTCCACAGAAATCAGACTCTGGGAAATCAGGCTCAGGAAAACATAGAGGATGTGTTTAATTAAGTGGGAGCTGGGGGAAGGCTGTCATGAGCTAAGGGTGAACAGATTGCTGAGGGCTGGTACCACACAAATACTCTGTGTATCGAGCCAGTGCAGAGAAAGAGCTTAGTACAGATAATAGGTGAAATTTTATATATCAAAATGGATTAAGAAGCTAAACAAAGCTGCTCCCTTAATTAAGAACGATAAATACATGGATATAAAAATGGGGAGGGTGTTAAATTAAAGGAAAAAAATAGCTAGATGAAATAAAACACAGGTCATAAAATCAGCAGCAAACAGCAAACCCCAGTGACAAACCCAACATAGTGCTAAAATATATGGCCATAAACGACAGGAAAGTGAGTATAAGTCATAAAAGTGAAAGATTCTTTTTTTATATCAAAGAGAATGTTTTAAGGAATCTAGTCAGACTGAAATTCTTACTGGAAAAGACCATACACTGAAAGTGTCTGGCAATGAGAATGTAAATACATGAGCAGAGTTACCCCATCAGTCACCAGAGAAAGGAGACTGAGTGCTTAATGCTGAGAGGTGAAATACCAAACATGGGCCCCTCTATTATTCATAAAATAAATGGATATAATGGCACAAAGGGGGAAAAAGGGTTGGAGAAGCAATTTCCAGGAGCAGAGGCTGCTGAGCAGAGCTCGCAGGCACCGGGAGGCTGCTCCTGCCTAATCTGCAAGCTCCAAGAGGAGCGAGTTCAAGAAGAGGCAGGGGATGAACCAGCAGAGAATTTGGGCTGCTCTTGGAGCACAAAATTCCTCTTGGAGCACAGAACTCCTCTTGTAGTGCAGATCTCAGGGGTCTCAGCGAGCACAGAGCTCCCCACAATTCAAAGTGAAGCAAGATGAAATGGGAGGAGTGGTCAGAAATGAGGGATCCCCTCGCCTCCAGCAGCACTGAAACAGAATCCCACAGAAGCAGAGAATTCACTGGGCTGGAAAAAACTTCTGAGATCATCGAGTCCAGCAATGAAAACCCCAGTACATCCAATTCTGGTGCTCCCATCGAACACTGTGGGAAGATTGGATTGGGGGCAGAAAAGAGCCATAAAAAGGATATGAGGAGAGGAGAATGTGTTCCTGGGAAGCTTAAACGGCTCAATTGTGGGGCAATTCCATAAGAACCTTCACAAGGGGGAAATATCAACCCGGGCTTTTTAATCTCGCCGAGACAGAAGAAAGACTGAGGACTGAAAAATGAAAGTGATTCAAAGCAGAAATGAAACCCACATTTTTTAACAGCAGTGATGATTAAATTTGGGAACAAACTACCACCTGAAGTGATGGATTTTGCAACTCTTGACATCTGGAACATATGTTCCTGTGAAAAGTTCAAGTTTTGATAAATAAGGATTTTTTTCTTCCCTGAAAAATAATTTTGTCAGAAAATTCTTCACCACTGTTCGGGTTTCTTGTCTACTTAAAAAAGATAAAAGATGAGACAGAGAAACAGCTTTGTATGTTGAAAGTTGGTCAAAATGATAATAAAAGCAGAATAATGGAATTCCCAGATAAGGAGTATGATATGGCAGGAGTTAATTATCACAGCGACTGTAATGAAAATTTTGCATCACTAATATTCCAGAACTATTTGAACATTTCTTTATAATAATGATCAAAAGGGAACTGCTTGACATAATCTACTTGAGCACTCGAGAGCCTTCTGATAGTGTTTTTCAGGCAGGGCTAATCCTGAGGAATCCTGAAATTGTGGATGCTCCCACATGGCAAGCACAGCCAGGGCACCAGGCAGAACCCTGATGGCACAAACAGGAATTTCCTCCCAGCCTGGGCTGTGAAGGTGTTAAGTGGCACCATTCCAAGGATCATTTTTAATTGCAATCAAGGCACCCAGAACTCTTGCACAAGTGCTTTTAATACACTGCAGGAATGAAAAATGACACATGAGGAGCTGACAAGTTGTGGAGCATCATTAACCACACCAGAGCCATTAACAAATGTGCCAAGGCAGGCTGGTACAGCTGCGTGGAATTCAGGAGGGGTTGGGCTCCACATCCTTGGATTTTTTTTAGTCTAACACTTCAGAAGAGTGAAGCTCATCCTGAATCAATAGGATGTGAAGCATCACTGAAAAAAATAAAAAACCCCACACATCCTCTCGGGATTTTTTATTGGCCTGAGAATTGTGGCACTCCTCAGTAAATGTCAGGCTTATCAGTGTTGTGAGTAAGCATCAGTTAGCTCTCAAACGAGCTGACTCTGTTCATTTTTCTCAGAACTGTGCGTAATATTCTCCTGGCAAGGAACAGCTCTTTTAGTAGACTGCAGCACAAATTTGTAAAAGGAGCTTGTCTCAGCTCTGATCCACAAACCAAAAGAGATCCAGATTAGATGCCTGTGGAAAGAGCTGCTTTTTGACTACAAAGCCCAGATCATTTGGAGTTAAAGCGATGCAAGAAGTACAAATTTCTCCTTTTCAGATCACAACAGATGCACCAATTGTAAGAAAACTTTCTTCCCTAGACTTGTTTACCTACTTCAAATTACATCAGTAGCTTCAAGTGTATTTTTGACCCGTGAGTGGTTAATGACATCAATCTCTCCGATACATATTCATCCCTTTCTAAAGACCCTCTCGTTATTTCTCCCATGTAGCTTTCCTCTTTCTAGTGCTCGCTGAGCCCCAGCAGCCTCGTGGTGAGATCTTCATTAGCATTCAAATAAAAATTCATTGTTTGCCTGTGTAGTGGGGAGAGGAGCCATCACAAGTGTTTACATTCCGAGCCGCGTTTCATTTGCTCCTGACAGAACATAACAAAGCACAGCAAAGGCTGCGCTGGGTCAGCTGAAGGTTCCCCTGCTCCAGCAGCAGCTTTGCAATCCAGATGCTCAGGGAAGGGGGTTAGGAACACACCAGGAATGCAGCAGCGCTTTCCTGCAATGTTACTCTGTTTCCCAACAATGTGTGTCTTGGGACTTGGCGAGTCACAATCCCTGGTTTTACTGCTGAACAGGTTCTGCTTTAACTTCCCTCCATTAACTTCTCCCGCTACCCCCGGAGCACAAGTAAACTTCGAGCATCCATAATATCCCATGGCAAGGGATTTTACAGCTCCATCACAAGGTTTGTCAAGAACCATCAACCACATTATGCTGATTTTGAGTTGTTCCTTTGAAAGAGACACTAAAGGGGCTCCTCAGTTTTGAGAGAGCAAGGAGGATGTGAGTGAGACTTGTAAAATTATGGTGAGGCCACGACCCCTGTCCTGTGTCCAGGTCTGGGCACCAAACTGCGAGAGAGCCCTGCAGGGGCTGGAGCGTGTCCAGGGTAGGGAACGGAGCTGGGCAGGGGCTGGAGCCCCAGGAGAGGCTGAGGGAGCTGGAAAGGGGCTCAGCCTGGAGAAAAGGAGGCTCAGGGGGGACTTTGTGGCTCTGCACAGCTCCTGACAGGAGGGGACAGCCGGGGGGGTCGGACTCTGCTCCCAGGAACAGGGACAGGAGGAGAGGGAACGGCCTCAGGCTGGGCCAGGGGAGGGGCAGGGTGGACAGCAGCAGGAATTTCTCCATGGGAAGGGGGCTCAGGGACTGGAACTGCCCAGGGAGGTTTGCAGTGCCCATCCCTGGAGGTGTCCCAGGAAGGGCTGGAGGTGGCACTGAGGGCTCTGGGCTGGGGACAGGGTGGGGATGGGGCACAGCTGGCACTGGATGGGCTGGGAGGTGGATCTCTTCCAACCTCAGCAATTCTGGGATTCTCTGGTCATATCTAGGACAGGTGAACAGTGCAGGCAGAGGAACCATGGTCTCACCCATGAGATCACTTCTTGTGGAGTTCTGAGTAGGGCTTTTAGTGCCCTTTCAGGACCCTTTCACAAGTTCCAGATGTGTGAATTGTAGTTTCTCGCTAGAAAAAAAAATCCCGAATATGTTGGGGTTTATCCATTTAGTCTGTTTGTCATTTCTCCTCCTTTGCTCAGCACAGCCTCCACCGTGCCCATCTGCAGTTCTGCACTTCACTCCTGGGGACCTTCTCCAGGATTGTTGTGACATCTCCCAACTTCCATCCCTCCTGCAGGGAAACTGATTTAAGTGACAGGTTACACACTATTGTAGCTCCATAATTGCATATTTGTTTTCCTCCAGAGCTCTTGAGTGATTACCAGATGGTCTTGGTAATTTCTGACTCTTCATCTTATCAATTAGTCCTAAAATGAATTTTATTGTCATTTAATTTGAGACGGTTCCTTACACTTGTCCCCATAAGTTTGGTTCTCATGGGAGAACAACCTCCCTCAACTACAGACAGCAACAACACAAAGCTCACTTTACTTTCCTCTCCTACAGGAAATCCCGTTAGAGACTGGTCATCTGTTTACCAAACCTCTGGAAAAATGGGATTCTGGCAATTTTGAATGTCTTTTTACAATACTTTTATGATTCCTTTAGTGAGTTAGCACCTTAAAATTTTCCCTTGCCTGCCCTACAGGTTTAGCTTCACAGTTAATGAGTTTTTTATATTTTTTCCCATAGTTTCTTTATTTGCTCAGAAACCCCTGATTTTGAATACTCTCTTTCCACTCTGCTGTTAGAATATTGCCTTTTTGGTCCCTTGTAGAATTATTTCACTTAGTGATATATTGCTCTGAGCTTCAGATAGGGTGGGTTTATCTCCTTTCTCATCTCCTGCATCCTTAGAGCAGCTGCTTTTAATTTCCTTTTAGGAAGCTCCTGCACTTTTGAATAGGTCTCATTTTTAGGTTAGGTGGTACTGTGAGGGAGTTGGGGGAGAAATCAAATATTCCTCAGATAATGTCACTAATCCCTCTGGAAAAAGAGAGGGGAATTCACCAAGGTTTCCAAAGGAGGAAGGCTGTGGAGGAAAGGATGTGCAGCACCTCCAGCTGGAAAGGGAAGGATGGGGAGGGCTCTGCCCTGGCACTGCAGGGAGCAGGGACCTGGACACTGGGAGAGGTGGGCAAAGGAACTTCAGCACCAAGCATCCAAAAGGGCTGGTAAAAGACAGGGAGGGAATTCAGAGAAGCAATTCCCAAAGGAAAATTCCTGTTCAAAAGCAGGAATGCTTCTGTGTCACCAGAATGATGCAAACTCAACATTCAGCTGGAAGGATCTCCTGTAATTCCAGGCTCCCTACACTCACACAGAGAAGCTGTCTGGGGCACAGCTGTCACATGTGGCCTTTCCTCAGCATTCCATGTGGCCTTTCCTCAGCATTCCAGGTCTGGCTCTAACAGCAGGACTGGGGAGCTGTGGGAAGCTCGGGGTGAGAGCCTGTGTGCATCCCACAGCACAGCCCCCAGTGCTCAGCAGTTACGGTTTACAGGAACTCTTGGCTCACAGGTGCTGGAGAAGCACCCCTGGATCTTTTCTGCGTGATTGGCATCCAAGTCCCCTGGAGAAAACCAATCTCACAGCAACACAAGAGGGGATGCAGTGTGGGCCATGCCCTGCCCTCCTGGTGCCTTGTCCTACCTGGATGTGACACACTTGGGACACTGGCACTTCTGGAGTGTCTGATGCTGTGTGGATAGGAAGTGTGTGTGTATTTCAATGAAAACACAATAAAAGATGTGTCCAGGCAGTTTCGCCCAGAGCTGCAGGTGCCCAGCCCTGGGGACAGGCTCCCTCCCCCTGCAGACGAGGTTCCAAGCTGCAGTGGCCCTGGGATGCAAGCAGGCAGCTGGCAGATCCCACAAACAAACCTGCCAGATGTTGCAGCCCCACAGGGGAGCCACCCTCCTGTCCTGCTGCAGGGACTGTGCTGTGCCTCCTGGTGGGTTGGCTCCTCGCAAAGACTGCTGGAAAACAGGGCTGGCTTGACAGCTCCTCAAAATTGGTGCTAGCACAGGTTTGTGGAGTGAGCAAACACCAACAAGAAATAAATCAGAGCTGGGAGAAAAGCTGCTCTCCACTCTCCCTCCAGCGTGGCTTGTTTACACTCTGCACTGCAATCTGAAAAATGCCATCTCTAATGAATACTAAATAGTGGGAGGTTTCTCCCCAGCAGCCTGGTGCTGAGGCTGATTGCTGTGCAGGAGAATGTGCTGGTGAGAGCAGGGGCTTGGCTGTGGCTCTGCTTCGTGCAGTCATAGAAACTGTCAAGCTCAGGTGCCTCTGTGATCTGCAGGCAGCCTCTCTCCCTGCACCCTTTCCTGGCTACCCATTTATTTTTAAAACGTTCCATTGTTACTGTCGCTCAGGTCTTGCAGCCAATTTTCATGTCATTATTATTTCTGTCGCTTTAAAATTTATCTACTTATGCAATTTTAATCCTTTTTCTTTTTTCTTCTTCTTTTTTTTTTCCCTAAACCAATTCACAGTAATATGTTAACAGCTGCCTGGTAGTGGAAGTCACTGGGAGTTAATACTCCCAAGCCCTCTCTGGTAAGAACTGACTCACCTCAGTGTTATAAATCTGTTCTACACTGCCTTGTACCCCTCTCCTCAGAACACTCACATGGATCTGCTTCGTCACCAGGAACATTCCCGACCCTGCCTGTGCAGGGGACATAAAAAAAAGCAAGCAAGAACACTTCTCCACACACAAATGGCATCTAAAAGACTTCTGCAGCTCCTTAAGCTGTAAGGATGAGGAAGCAGAAGGGGATGTCTATTGCAGAAGATGAGGGATAAAAAAGGAAGAATCGTAACAGAGCCCCTGCTCACATTTCAATATTCCTGCATGGAATACCTCTGCCTCTGTTTTGGGAGTTTGATGACATCTTTGGTTTTTCTCCTCCACCAGCAGTTCCACCCTCTCTGTGAGGATGGGAGCCCTTGAGGTGCCCAGAGCAGCTGTGGCTGCCCCTGGATCCCTGGCAGTGTCCCAGGCCAGGCTGGACACTGGGGCTTAGAGCAGCCTGGGACAGTGGGAGGTGTCCCTGCCATGGCAGGGGTGGGAGGGGATGAGGTCCCTTCCACCCCAAACCAGTCTGGGATTCTGGGGTTATTCCAAACAATTCAAGGCATTCCCATGGTGATAATTCTACATAAGAAAAATGCAGAGGAGAAATGTCACTGACCCAAAGGCTTGTTAATGCACACAATAGCTAAGAGTTTGCTGGTTTGTTTTGGTTTTTGTTTTTTGTTTTCTTTTTTTTTGTAAAATACAGAATTCAGGCAAATTCAGTATTTCTGAATAACAGCAAATCGTTCATCCCAACTGCAATGGTTATTCTTTCTTCCTCCACTCATCTGCTGGAGTGTTCACATAAATATGCATGCACTTCCCACCCACACAGTATCAAACACTCCACAAGTGCTACAGAGCCCAGGATAATCCGTTGTTTTGGAGGGATCAGACCTGCAGCCATGTGTGTGCAGTGAGCAGGAGATTCCAAAGCCCAGCACAGGGGCACTTCTCACTGAGCTGTGCAAAGGTCACCCTGTGCTGTGATTAAGCTCCTGTCAACACTGAGCCTGTAGGAGAGTTCAGAAAACACTCTGCAAACAAGAGCCAGGCTCTCTAGGTTAAAAGGTTATGAAATTTAGTCTAAACTCTAGTTCTGATTTCTTAGATGTTCACTACCAATCTATTATAGCAAAAAAGTCTGTGCACCCCAAAATTGGGTTTCCCAAATTCTTCCTTCACAACTTCTTCTTTTACATGGCCCTGGCCATATTTAATATAGAATCACAGACTGCTTTGGGTTGAAGGGAGCTTAAAAATCATCCCGTTCCACCCCCTGTCATGGGCAGGGACATCTGCTGTTGTCCCAGGCTGCTCCAAGCCCCAGTGTCCAGCCTGGCCTTGGGCACTGCCAGGGATCCAGGGGCAGCCACAGCTGCTCTGGGCACCCTGTGCCAGGGCCTGCCCACCCTCCCAGGGAAGATTTTTTTTCTCAATTTCTAATCTACCAGACAATTTCTACAAGGCTGCTCAGACTTGCAGCTCAAACTGTTCAGAATTCTCTCAAGACTCCCTGGAAATCTCTTTTTTAAGTCATGCTGATTTGCATCATCATTTCTCAGACTGAAATGAAATAATTTCTTTTTGTCAAAACATTCCTTCCACCACTCTCTTGAAAACCACTTGTGACTCTGTGAATTATCACAGGAAATTCACATTTGCCACAGCATTTCTCCCAGTGAGACGTTTGGATCTGTTGCCTTCCCAACTGTCCACAAAGTTCTCACACTTTCAAACACTGGGAGTTGTCCACAAATCAAACAGGACAAGTAAGATATAAAAAGATTTAACACCCAGGAAAAGTAAAACAGCAGAATAATCAGAATGCTTTCTAAGTGTATAGAAACTAACAGGGAGATGAGTCTTGTCTACACGGATCCCTCAGGAACAAAACAAGCTGATGCAATCCAATTCTGCTCTCCAATGGATGAGACTTTGTAGATGAGATAGAAGCAGCAGGTCCCACACACCTGAGGCTCCTGACATTGTCCCACGTGACATCCATATGTGAAGAATGCCTTGGCTGAAGTCCTGACACAAATCTGGTTGGAATCTGCAGTCTGAGAGCAGTTTCCAATGGCTCACTGTGAAATGCAAAGGACAAATTGAATGGTTACTCAGCTGCTCAGAAGATCCATTCAATATTTTATTGATAGCCTGGATGAGGGAATGGACTGTGCGTTTATTAAATCTGCCAAGATTAAATCTGTGAAGAGCGGCTGCAGATACATGGGGGAGAGCAGTATTAAAAACTTTTGACAACTTGGACAAGTCTATAAATACAGAGGGCTTGTAAAAAGCAGAGTGGTTTTACTCATGAGGAGTAAAGTGCACAGATACAGGACAGACACCAGCTGGCAGAAAGCAGTGTGGAAAAACAAACAATCTGAAGGTTCTGCTGGATCATAGGCTGTCCAGGGTTATTATCCTGAGCAGAGAGAGAGAGAGGTTGTTATCCTGAGCAGGTCCAGCAGCAGAATTACCTGCCAGACATCTCACAGGTCCTCTGCAACACCTGAGTGCAGATGCACAGCCAGGTTTGGGTGCTGCTCCTCGGGAAAGGCTGACAGGCAACACAGCAGGACAATGGAAACATGACCTGAATCAAGAGACTGAGAACAGGAGGTGCTCAACAGTGAGCAGAGCATGGAGAGGTGCAGGAACAGCCCAGTGCCAGGTCAAAGTCTGCTAAAAATGCAAGTGAAACAACTGCCCTGCACACACCAGGAATGACACAAGCAGTTCTGATTCTGCTGTGGAAGGAGGAGATGGACTGAGAGATCAGTTGAGAGTTCATCCAGCTTCACTTTTCAAGGGTTCTGTGCCCAGCTGAGGCTGAGTAGAGTTTTTCTGTCCCCAATTTGCCCAGATATACCCAGCGGCTTCACACAGCATTTGTATCATTTCTGCATTAACATCCTCATTAAGGTTAGTGGTTTGTGTTCATCTTATCATCTTAGGACTCCCTGTCTCACAAACACCTTATCAAAATGCTATTTGCCAGACCAACATGACTCACAGCTCATCCATCAAAAGCCATTTTAATAATTAGTCCTCAGATACTAATTCAATAAAATCTTTGTAGCTTGATTTTCCTTCCCAACCAGCAAATGGGCAAAAGGACTTGTAATCCTTTGGCACTGCTTCTCTCAGACTCACAAGATGCAGATCAGAGCTGCTGGTGCCAGTCTCCCATCCCACTGACAGAATTTTAGAAACAACTACAATTTTAGAAAACATTGTAAACATCTTGGGCCTCTCAGCTGCAGATTCTCAGAGACACCAGGTCACTGCTGCTGCCTCCAGCATCCAGTCCAATCCCTGGCACAAAGGCAGGACCAGCTCTCCCTGTGTCCTTTCTGACATCAGAAAAAATCTCCAGATACTTTAATCTTCCCCAGATTACCCATTTTGGTGATTCTACATCCTACATCAACGATGTATTCCCATTGTTAGTGCAGTTCAGCCTGTTTTCTCCAGCCATTTTCCCATGGAGAGAAGTTGAAGCTGCAGTGGCCAGGCTGACTAACACAACACCTTCTGAGCCAGATGAATTCTCAGGATGTCGGGGAAAGCAGTCCTGCTTTATCAAACAATTATAATCCATTACCAATATTGATCAGAAGCAGCTACGGCTGAGCTTCCTGCAGGATCCATGGAATGAAATGGCTGTGCTGGAAGAAGAGGAAAGATCCCTGTGAAGTTGTGCAGATTCTGAGATTTATGAAAGCACAGCTCGATTTCATTGGCATTCCATCAGTTAAATCAACATTATATAAACCCTTATATATAGGGGTTCTTATATAAAAGAAATCATGCAAGTCACAGACCTCGTTAGTTCTGTGTCCCCTTCTACCACTGCTAAATTGAGTTGATATGTCAGAGAGTAGAAACCCAAAAGATTCCTGATTTATCATCTTAATTCTTTACATCTCCTCTCAAGAATTCACAGTGCTGTCATTCTCTCCTCCATTCCCATTACCTTCTTTGTAACATATTGGCCTTCTTACTTTTACTGAATAATTCCTGGTCTATTATATCTATAATTATACTAATAATTAAGCATGCCTTTTCATCAGCTAGCAGCTAATTACTTCTGTTCCTACCCAGCTTGCTCAGAAAACAGTCAATTCATCTGCATCCCCATCACTCCCGCCGTTGCTAAGCACTCAGTGCCACTCAGCAGTGCCACTGTCGCGGTGTGGGGTGGCTCGGGGTGCTCTGCAGTCCCTGACTGCTGCTGCCTTTCACCCTCACAGGGGTTTCTCACCTGAGAGAAGGCTTAACTCACCTGCCTGGCTCACTGCTGAGCCCAGCCAGCTCTGGAGCTGTCCATGAGCAGCTCCTGCTTTCTGCAAGGAGCAGCCATTGCAGAGACAGAAGGAATTGGATTCCAAATCATCCTGTACTCACTTGTGGGTCACAGCATCCCCAGGGTTGTGTTAGATGGGAACTGAGGTCATGAGATTTAACTCTCGATTATTTGGACTTCTCTGAAGCTTTTGGCACAGTCAGAGGAATGGAGCACTTCTCCCATGAGGAACAGCTGGGAGAGCTGGGATTGTTCACCTGCAGAGGAGAAGCTTTGGGGTGAGCTCAGGGTGGCCTTGCAGGGCCTGAAGGAGCTGCAGGAACACAGAGAGAGACAATTGCCAAGGGCTGGAGGGACAGGACACAGGGAATGGCTTCCACTGCCAGAGGGCAGGGATGGATGGGATCTTGGGCAGGAATTGTTCCCTGGCAGGGTGGGCAGGCCCTGGCACAGGGTGCCCAGAGCAGCTGTGGCTGCCCCTGGATCCCTGGCAGTGCCCAAGGCCAGGCTGGATGGGGCTTGGAGCAGCCTGGGACAGTGGAAGGTGTCCCTGCCTATGGCAGGGGGTGGGATGGGGTGAGCTTTAAGGTCCCTTCAACCCAAAGCAGTTTGGTATTCCATGGTTCTGTGATGGTTCTCTTGCTCTCACACCTTGTCCCTCACCCTGGATCATCCCTGATCTGCTGATGTGACAGCTGGACATTGTCACTGTGCCTCTGCCCCTTACTCTGCTTCCCACCAACACCCTGCCCCAAATCACTGATGCCAATTAGTACCAAACTTCAGTGGTGATAAATCAGCTCAGATTGTTTTTCCCAATTTTCTGTCATTTGGTCCATTGTAGGCTGCAGGCAGAAGTGGGTGTTCCAGGGCAGGAATTTCCACCATCACCAGCTTTGGCAAGCTGCTTCCTTGCCTGTTCCTCAGGTAATGAAATCAGGGAAATTACCATTAGTGAAATGTTAATGGCTGGTATTTCCAGCCTTCCCAGAGACTGGGTTAGGCTAAACCCTTAATCCTTTTATCTGACTCATGACTGCATCCACTGAAATGAAGCAGTGTTGGCAAATGAAGTGGTTGTGCCTGATTCCAGCGAAAGGAAAATTGGAAAATGAGGGAATTTGTTACAGAAAATGCTCAGAGTGGCAGCCAGAAAGGTAAAATGTTTTCAGATGGCAGGTAGACTATTTTAGGATTTTATATTGGAGGCTCAAAGCAAATGCATATAACCTGTCAAAAAAAAAGACTTGAGAGGAAAACAAAAAGCTTGCATCATAAAACAGCAGGATCAGGGAGGCTCTTGGAAGTTAAAAGGTATCCTGCAAAAAGCTGAAGTTGTGTCTGAAAAAGGAAATCTGAAAAGAACATAAATTCTGGCAGACTAAATGTAAAAGCACAATAACGTAGACGGAAGAAAGAGTTTAGAAGCAGTTTGCTAAAGAAATAGAAAAGAATGTTATAAATCCTTCTTGAACACATCAAGAGCAAGGAGCTTACAAGAGCCACACAGGTGTGGAAGGAGCACTCAGAAAACACGATGCAATCACAAAAAATCCCAAATTCTTGGGGTTTTTTTTTCAAACCTCTGTTCACCTGGAGAATCCTGGAAACTCTAGAACCAGGATTTTGTTTATAAGGCCTTCACAGAAGGCTTGTCTTAATTTAAAGGTGTTAAGTGGAGATTACAAAGCAGATAAAAGGAATAACAACATTTCACTGAGCGCCCCATGGAATTCACACAAGGTTTTTATAGAATGTTAAATTTGAATCATCACTGAGCTAATACCCTGAGTACATAACCTTTTGCTGAAAATTGCTGTGATTATCAAAGGACTGGAAGGTAACTAATAAGAAATCAGGTTTTTAAAATAAATCCAGTGGCAATTCAAGAAGCTTCAGACCACTAAGCCCAATGTCCATATGGGTCATGTTGGCTGAAGCTCCAGTAAAGAACAGAATTAGTGAATACATGAATAAAAGTAACATGTTAAGGAAAAGTAAACATGACTTTTGTAAAAGGAATTCAAGCCTTCTAAATCTACTGGAATTCTTTGAAGGAGTCAAAAGCATGTAAATAGCAGAACTCCAGCTGAGAATTTTTCCCTGCATTTCCAACTCACCCCAAGCTTCCAGAAACCTCATGCATAGAAGGTCTCATCAAAGGCTTTTAAATAAACTAAAACAGCCAGGGACTACAGGTAAGGACCTCACAGTGTTACAATTTAGCATTGGAAAAAGAAGATTATCCTAAAAGGAGGAGTTTTCACAGTGGAAGATGATCAGCAGTGGAGTCCCATGGGGATTAAGGTCCACGGTGTTCAATGTGCTCAAAAATGATTTGAAAAGTTGGGGGAGAAGTGAAGAAGTTTTCTGATAAAAACTAAATTAATTAGGATAATATTTACTGCAGAAAGTTGAAGATGCCATGACACTGAGCAAGCCTCATGACAAAGTGGAAGATGAATTTCAGCCCTGACAACTGTAATCTGGTTATCTGCAAAAAGCAACACTCTACACACAGAGTGATGGGCTCTGAGCTAGTTTGCACAATTTAGGAAATGCATCTCAACATTATAACAGCTTGTTCTATGAATATATGACCCCATTGCTCAAGAGCAGGCAAAAAAAAAAATCCCAAAGTGTCAAATTCTTAGGAGAGAAAAGTAGAGAGCCCTGCCCCTGTTTGTATTCACAGTGGCTCTGCTTCTCCAACAGCCAGGCATCTCTGGTACCCTCACCTGAGACAAAAAGAAACTCTAACAGCAAGAAGAAAAGCTACATGGCAGGATGACAAACATGGAGAGTACAAAACCGCTTTCATGTGAGGAAGAGAGTTAGCATGAATGAGAGGTTGTGTAGGAAGGGATGGCTTGGCATTTGTCGTTGCCAATTGTGCCGAGCAGGCCAGGTGCCAGCAAGGGGAGACGGACACCGAACACGAGCTCTGTCGTGTGCCTCTTTGTTCAGCTGCTGAAGCCTTCATATCCTGTCAGACAACAATTCCGAGGGCTCTGGGAGGATGGTGACAGCTCCGTTTCCTACATAATCCCGGCGTGTTTTCAGGGAGATATGAGGGGAAAGGAGGAATGAAAGGCTCGCACTGCTTTTTGTGCCCATTGCCTCGAAATTGTGGCTCATTAGAGGTCTCCACTTCCTTTCCCAGCTGCCCTCTCCCACCACAATTTCAGAATTAAAATAAATAAAAGTAACAACCCCACACATGGACACTTAGACTGTGTTTGCTAACATCTGCCTATGGTGATGCAGTTGTTCCTTGCCAGCCCCTTCAGGGATGTGTTTTAGCACGGTTCCTCTCACCTTTTCACACGTGTCTCATTTCCCAGCTCCTCTGAGCACTGTGGGTTCAGGCTGTTAGCTCAGCTCTGCCTTTCAGTCACTAGTGCACTGACTCGTACCAGTCGGTCCCAAACCTGATAACAGCCCCAAACTCCTGGTGAGCCATACACCAGCAACCATTTTAATTGCAACCGGGTGTCTGGAATTTTGGAGCTGCACGCAGAGTCCCTTCTCCCCGCAATATTATTGTCCCATTGTGCATTTTGGAGTTTAGCTCTCATTAAAAGTAATAGAGGGAAATAGTCTGTGGCAAAGTGAATGTGTTTGTTTTCACAGTTCACCTCCTGCTCCTCCGCACTCAAACACTCTCGCTCAGTGACAAGACCACAGCTGCTGCCATCATTTACTTACCTGAGGAGTGCAATATTTAGCTGGAGGGACACTGGAGTTTTCTGTTTGTTAGTTATCAGGTCAACAACTCTCACCTTATCACTTCAGTTTCCATTCTGTTGATAAAACCTGTCAGCCTTCCTTGAGTGGTTCCAGGCCCTCAGAAGAAATCACATTAAATTGGCACAACCAAGTAAATCTGTAAGGGATGTGCTCCTGCCTAACCAAAGGGAAGGGGGGAGGGCTTGGATTTCTTTCCCTCTTCCTCCTTGCACAGTTCCAATGTCCGAGCGCTTGGAGCTGTGTTGAAATCCTCCCTGAGGATTCAGCAGTTCAAGTCAGATCAGGTCTTTGACTATGGCCCAGAGGAGATGTCTGCAGAGCCGAAACTGATATGTTTAAGTGCAAGAGACAATAATCATTTCTTCAAGTAGAAACTAAAAATACCCACAAGAAAGTGGAATTCATAATGGAGATTTTAAAGATCTGTGACACACCAGAGCCTGCACAGGGGTTTTAATAAGAGAGAGGCCAATTTAATTGGTCAGGGCCAGCAGTGCTTGGCGGGGTGAGGGGCTCTGAGGTCTCACACTCGCGGTGAAAGCCCGGAGCGTCACTGGACAAGCCGGTGTCACAGCATGGCCGTGTCACAGCCAGGGACAACCTCCGTCACCAACATCACACGGCGCAGCCATGAGGATAAGGCACTAAAAAGAGGAGGCAGACACTGACAAAGGAACGTTCCTAAAGATAATTGCAGGACTGACCATCTCCACATGCCGTTTGTTTCATTTGAGCTCTGGGCACACAGCTAAAGCAGCCCGTTAAGTTTTAAAGTCTGTTAGGGCTGACTTAACAGGGACTTGCTGAGCACCTCAGTCTGAATTCACACCCCTCCCCAGTGAAAACTCTCCTGGAGTGTTTGTGGAAATCCAGAAATAACTTCTGTGGACCATTAAATTACAGACAATCACCACCCAGAGCTCCCTGTCCTCGTGGCACGGCTCATCAATCAGGTTTGCTGTCACCGTGTCTCTTCTCATAGCAGTCACCAGAAGGCTCTGAGCTCCCTCCGAATCCATGTGACATTTACTGTCAGGGGCTGTCAACACCAAGAGATTCTCCCAGGGCCTCCGAGTTCATCACAACGAGATCTATCCCCAAAGCTGCTCCCACTTCCAGCTCTGGATTACAGCGACTGACTGAGGGGCTTTGCAGCACTCAGGGAACAGGGAAGCAGCAGCACGAGCTACAGCTTATGCCCACATACCTTTGTTTTCTTATTCTCTTTTCTTATTGTACAACTGCTTTAAGAGAGGTCTCAGGCATGTGATTAATTAGCCTTCCTCAAAAATATCCCTTACAAACTTATTAAGAGAAAGCTGAGATTGTTTACTGGGAAATTTTGCTTTCCCATCTTTAGCATTGATCCTGCCTTCGCTCTCTGTTTAACAACATAGTGACCTAGTGGAAAAAATTTATAAAACTTAATAAATTGCAGTTGGCAGTATTGACAGAGTGTGTATATGCACATTTGGGTTTGTATGAACATATTATAAGAAATCTAATAAAGTAAAACAAACACATTTGCTTTGTCTGTGAGCTGTGAAACAAGATATCCCCTGTAATTACACTGTTTGAAGTATATTTGGTCAAAGGAGGATGGCGAGATTTTTGGCCATAAATTTCTGGCTTTAGATTAAAAAAACAACTATTATCTATCAAAGCTTACATGGTCCACTGAGTTACTTTGCTCAAGATGCAGAAAAATAAAAATGCAGATGAAACCTTAAGTTAGCAGGAGGCCACTGCAAGACAAGAGGAACCAGCTCCAGAGAATAAAGGTCCAGTGCCAAATGTGCCTCAAAAAAACAATGAAAACCTTGGAAACACATTCATTTTTTCTGCACTTTGAGGGAGAATGGGCATTAATGAGTGTCCGAACCAGTGACTGAAAGAGTGATTTCAACTGCAAAGGTTTTTAAAAGAGCTCACAATGTGTATAACCCTCTAGAACTTCCATGTCTATTTTTAGACTGCTTTCCACAACCAGCCTGATTCCCTCTTCCAACCAAAATAAATATATTTCTTCAGGAGCACAGTATTTATTTCCCTCAGGAGCAAAGTATTTATTTTCCTAAAATTATCATGGTAACAAGCAGAGTTTTCTCAGCCCCTTCTGGTAAGCTCTGTGTGCCGCTAACCCACTGCTGACCAGCAGCTGAGCCCAGCAATCCAGGCTGGTTTCCATCCAATTTACAGCCCATTTACCCAATCCACACCTCACCCACCAGACCGGCAAAATGACACCGTCGGTGCCTTTGTGGCAGAGTCCAGTAAACAACACCCACTGCTCTCCCCTTGTGCTCTGAGCCAGTCTCCTCGCAGAGGCAATCAGGTTCCTTTGGCACAACTGTCCTTAAATCCATCCTGGCTGTTCCCAATCACCATCTTGCTTAAAACAGTTTCCAGAAGAAAGCTCCCCATCACCTTCCCGAGAGTCAGGTTAAACCAAATGTTTCAGAATTGTCCAATCCTTCTTCTTACCCTTCTTAGAAAATCCCAGAATGGGTTGGGTTGGAAGGGACCTTAAAGCTCATCCAGTCCCATCCCCTGCCATGGGCAGGGACACCTCTCACTGTCCCAGGCTGCTCCAACCTGGCCTTGGGCACTTCCAAGGATCCAGGGGCAGCCACAGCTTCTCCAGGACTTCACTCCCCTGCCAGGGAAGAATTCTTCACTGAGTGTATGATGTTTGCCCTTCCTCAGTCAGCAAAATCCTCTCCTGATTGCTGTGACCTTGCACAGGGGCCCTGCAATGACATTGGCCACTTCCCCCTGGGTGCACAGAACAAAATCCCAGCACCAGCAGGCAGAAAAGCTGCAGCAAGACACTGCACCTGCAGCAGCTCCTCAGGGCCAGTCACCTCCTCCTCCTCAATGTCCTTTCCACTCTCCCTTCAAGCTGCAAGGACACAAACTGGCTGAGCTGGGCAACCCCAGCAGCAGAACCTCAGGTGGAACAGTGTGAACATTCTCCTGCTTCAGCCTGAACCGCTCTCTCTTCAACATTTCCTCCTGCAGCCACGTTCCTGCACAGCAGCCCCTGACTCTGAGCTTTGCCAGCTCAGCTTTGTCTTGCTCTGGACAGGTCCCTTCACGGAATCCCAGAGTGGGTGAGGCTGGAGGGCCCACAGGGGCTCACCTGGAGCCACCTCCCTGCTCCAGCAGGGCCATCCCAGAGCTCAGGGCACAGGAAGATCTGCAATGTCCCAGGGAGGGACACTCCACAGCCTCTGTGCACAATCTGCTCAGGGCTGGCACTGCCCAGGGCAGAAGTTGTGCCTCCTGTGCAGGGGCAGCTCCTGGGCTCAGCCCCTGCCCGTGGCTCTGGGGCCATTGCTGGGCCTGGAGCAGAGCCTGGGGCTGGAGCAGAGCCTGGGGCTGCTCTGCCCTCCCTGCACACAGGGACAGACACAGGGACAGACAGGGACAGACAGGGACAGACAGGGACAGACAGGGACAGACAGGGACAGACACAGAGACAGACAGGAATACACAGGGACAGACAGGGACACACAGGGACAGACACAGGAACAGACAGGGACAGACACAGGGACAGACAGGGACACACAGGGACAGACACAGGAACAGACAGGGACAGACACAGGAACAGACAGGGACACCCAGGGACACCCAGGGACACCCAGGGCTGAGGGCCCCTCTCAGCCAGGGCTCCTCTCCAGGCTGAGCAGCCCCAGCTCCCTCAGCCTTTCCTGGGCATGGAGATGCTCCAGGCCCTTCCTCAGCTCCAGGAGCTCCTGTCCCTGCTGTGCTGAGGATCCAGAGCTGGACACAGCACCCCAGAGGTGCCCCCAGGGCTGGGCACAGGGGCAGGATCAGCCCTGACCTGCTGGAAAAGCACCCCAGGATACCCCTGGCTTCCTGGGCCCCTTGCTCCTTCCCTGCAGAGCTGCTTCCTCATTTCTCAGCATCCCCTCCCCTTCATCCAGTGATTTTCCTTCTCCAGTGTCACAGACACAAACACACAACTGCACCATGAACCCTGGAGCTCCTGGGGAATCCTCACAACAGGAATTCAAACAGACCAGCTCTGCTCGTGCCTTGCCAGTCACAGAGAAGACAGAGAGTGTCCCTCACCACCTGGCTGGGGACTTGAAAGGAAACCAGGACCAAAGCATTAAAAATTCAGTGATCAGCTGAGAAGATCATGGATGAACTAATACCAACAAATGTAGGTTCAGTTTTTGGAGCATTAATTAGTGGTATCAACCTGATGAGAGAGAAAATTAAGGCAAGATTATAGAGTGGAGATGCTGATATTTCTATTTTGCATGTAATTTTCATCCCCAAACAAACTGTAGTAGCTTAGCAAACACCAGTCTACTAAC
This sequence comes from Prinia subflava, assembly GCF_021018805.1. Classification (NCBI taxonomy): domain Eukaryota; kingdom Metazoa; phylum Chordata; class Aves; order Passeriformes; family Cisticolidae; genus Prinia; species Prinia subflava. Next base: position 1,434,642 of record NC_086262.1, on the reverse strand, counting down.
ATGAGACAATTACAGACACATTTAGTGAAACAGGCAACTAAATGACTTTGTAATTACACTATTAAGCCAAATCTGGGGTGAAAAGGATAAAGGATTTGTGTCCCATATGACACTACATTACAAAAAAAAAAAAGAAAAAAGGGGCTGTGGAACACCAAGAGAAATTTGGTAGTTTAAAGCAAGTGTTTAGGCTGACGAAGGAGAGCAATTATGGATCTTCCACAGTTGGAATTAAACCTGCAGCCATTCAAGCATAAACCACAGCTAATACTGAACAAGAATTCTGAGCTCATAACGGGAATCACCAGCACAGAAAACACCACATTCCAGAGAGACAACTGCTGAAATGACCAAGAATTTCTGTAGAAATTCAGAAAGAAACAGGCCTATAGAACAAAGAAATAAAAGTGTTCAGCTGGAGTGAGCAGGGCAATATTCCTATTCCTGATGGAAACCCAGGGTGAGAAAGACACAAAGCTGATTTTTTTCTAAGGCTGGCATGGCATGGTCTGTGTTGGGTGCAGCTCTGGTAATGCAGGAAAAGGCATTTTATTCAGTTTATAATGCAGTAACAGGAATTCTTCAGCACTCCCCACTCTTAACATGGTTCCTATATTTTGTCTCCCCCAGGGCTCAGGGAGCACTCACAGACACCCCAAAGCCACAGGAACAACCTGGGTATGACAAGGCTGGGGTGTGTCCCTATCCATGTTTTCCAAGGAGTTATCCCCCCACCCCAAACAACAGCACATCCCCAGGGACTCTCCCTGCTATCCCAACACAGGTTCCTTCCCCAGTGTGCAAGAGACTGATCCAGACAGAGATGAGGTATTTGATTTCTTTACAGTTTACATTTTAGCAAACAAAGGCATCAGTGTTGACTGGCTACATGTCACCTAGTTCTCCTCTTAATTAGTGTTCTATCTTCTATTGGTTAATGAGTCGCTCGCTTCTCATGCTAATTAGTCCCACTCTCAGTCTTTCTCTTTTTTTGGGTCAGTGGTTTCTTGGGCCATGGGTCAGTGGCTGTGACCTGCCCCTGCTGAATTACCTTCTACCCAACTGGAGCTGATTTCAGCCCAGCTGCTGAGTTGGCTTTACCAGTTTCCTCCTTACCTTGTGGCTTCTGCCAAACGTCCTTGTGCTCTATAAATTCTACGTTGTGTTCACCATCAGTGGCACATCCTTCTTCCCAAGCTTTCTCAACCTCCCTGGGGTCTGAGATGACTGAAATGTGTCCAGCCCTAAACCTTAGCAAGGCAGTTCTAAGTAATTTGTCCTTCTAACACTTGGACATCACTTAGCGCTTGTTAGGTGCTCTTTGTCTCAGGGATTCCATCTCCCTTCTTGTTGATGTGGCTTGAAAGCATACAAAGATCAAGCACCAAACAACATCCTTAATTTTCATTTATTCCACATTCTGCAACAATAAGGCAGAATGTTTCATAACCCCCTTCTCATTCCCTGTTACGAATTGTTCACTATTTCTGACTCCGGAAATGTCAGCGTCATTAGCAAGGTGACTCTACCAACAAAAGTAATCGGTCTTTCGAACACCTGGGCACCACGTAGAGCCTGTGAGCTGCTGTTTCACGGGTGAAATCGCGGTCCTTGTTGGTGAGGCTGCAGGCAGAGATCAAACGCCAGAGCCCGCCGTTCCCTCAGGATTGTTCTGCCGTTCCGCGCCCTCAGCGCCCACCGGGACCTCCCGGCCGGGCGGCGCTGTGCGCGCGCTCCATGGCGCCGGGGCCGCTCTGCCCGCGCTCTATGGTGCTGCCGCCGCTCTGCTCTCGCTCCGCGCCGACCGTGCCGCTGTTTCCCCCCTCCGTGGCCGTGCCGCCGCTCCGCCCGGGCCGCCTGTAGCCGCCCTCGTCCCCGCCGTCCCCTGTGTGCCCGCTGTGCCCTCAGCCCCGGCCCGCCGTGCCCCCGCCCTGCGCGGCCGCCCGCCCGTCTCTATGCCCCGCGCGTTCCCGGCGGGGCGGGCGGGATGTGGCGGCTGCTGCTGGGCCGGGGCCGCTGCGCGCCCACCCCCGCCCGCCCCGCCTGTGCCCCCGGGCTGGGCGGCGGCCGCGGCCACAGCCCCGAGCGGTGAGTGCGGCTGGGGTGTCCCCCGGCGCGGGGCCGGCGGCGCGGCCCGGCCTCACGGGGCCCGTGTGTGTGCGGTTGTTGCAGGGCGCCCTCGTGTCAGGATGGCCCGGAGCGAGGAGGACGGCGGCAGGCGCTGCCCGGCCTGGTGCCCCGCTACTCGGTGCGGGAGGCCGTCACCTGGGTGAGGAGCAGCGCCGGGACAGCCCGGGGGGATCCCCGAGCAGGGCCGGGGGGTAGCGGGGGGGAGCGGGGCTCTAGCCCTGACCGTGTCCGCTCTCCGCAGGGAGCCGTGGGCGCGCTGCTGCTGCAGCTGCTCCGGCACATCGCGTGGCTCAGGTCGCTGCCGGACGCCCGGACAGAGCGAAGGCTTCCCTGGCGTTCCTCGCTGCCCCCCCAGCCCGCAGGTCAGCGGCTGTGGCCCGGGGAGGGCGGCGGGGGGCTGCCGGGGGGATTCCTGCCTCGTGGTGCGTTGAGTGAGGCTGGAAGAGAGCGAGGAGAGACTGACAGCCGCCCTGGGGACACTGTCAGGAGAACCTCTGCTTCTTAACGATTTGGTGCAGTCCCATTCTGTTCGCCCTTACTTTTGTTTTCCGTTCTGGATTCTGCTGCACGAACTTTCCTCCTGCTTGTGTGTGTGGTCAGAGGACACTGAGTACATGCACAGACCGGTGTTGTTGCCTGGGGCAGACACAGTCTTTGTGCTCTGTATTACAGTGGTGACCGATGCCTCAACCAGCTGTCCTGGCGAACAGCTGGGCTCCCAGGTCCTGCAGAAAACAAGTCCAGAGGCTGTCGCAGAGAATTCATCCTCAGGCATCCCCTCGGGGCAAGGGGAGAGCCAGCCCTGGGCAGCAGCAGGTATGTGCCGTGTGCTGGGGCAGGATCCTTGCGGCACAAGGGCCTGGCAGTTCCCCCAAGGCAAGCTGGGAGCCAAGGAGTGTGTAGCCATTTATTGACACTTGAGGAGGCAGGTGAGAGTGGAAAGGCAGAACCTCAGAGAATGAATCAGAGTCCAGAGACAGGAGGAAGAAGCCTCCTGAAGGCAGAGACAAGGCTGTGCTGTAGCTGCAGGTGACAGCAGCTTTCCCAACACCGCTCTGCCTTAGCAGACTGATTGCAGCATGCAGTTGTGTTCTTCTGTTGTGGACAGATGTTTGCAGCCAGAAGGATTGAGGAGGATGCTGCACCATTGATGCTGCACTGGGAGACTGGTGTACATGGTGTGAAACTGGAGGAATTACTCTCCTCCTGCAAGATGAGGATGCGTTTCTGAGCTCTTCTGCCATAGATAAGACAGTGGAAGGAGGTATCAAAGACATTATTAAAATGAGTTTTACAAAAATAGAAAGATAGACTCCAACAAAATTGAAGTCTTGCCTAGGAAAGCATGTCCTACATAGGGAATTTAAAGTCACACCAAGGAAGATCAGATGAGGCCTACAGCCCAGTAGATGTAGAAACACTAATAATGGCCTCAGGAAAGTTGTTGGAAGCAGGAAGCCTGCTGGAGCAGGTGGCAAGGGGACAACATTCAGTAGTGGTGTAGAAGAGACACGTCAGGAAACCAGGCACAGATGTTGGCTAAACCACAGGATCACAGACTGGTTTGGGATGAGAGGGACCTGAAAGCTTTTCTTGTTCCTTGCCATGGGCACCTTCCACTGTCCCAGGCTGCTCCAAGCCCTGTCCAGCCTGGCCTTGGGCATTGCCAGGGATCCAGGGGCAGCCACAGCTGCTCTGGGCAGCCTGTGCCAGGGCTCAGCACCCCCACAGGGAGGAGTTAAATAATGAAGGTGCTGCAGAAAAGGTCAGAGCTGTTCCCCATTTTTTGCTTTCTTTCAGAATTTTGGCTTCCTTCTGTGCTGATTTCAGCTACTGCCCATCAATGCTTATCAAACCTTCTCCTGCCAGAGGTTACCATTCCCATCAGTTGGCAAATGGAGCATTTTGTTTCCATGTCTCCTAATTAACTCCAGGAAAACAGCCAGGTTAATTTACCTAAACTGCCAATTAGACAGTTTAACCCATCTGCTTTAGCCTGGAGCATATTAAGAAGCACTCCAGCACTGGCAGGTGACTGGACATGGTCCTCTGGGAGGAGTGGTGGGAAGAAGTGGAGACAGCAATGCCTGCAGTTGGCACAGCTGGACATCCTGGAGTGAATGTGTGTCTGACAAACAGTTCCTGCTGAGAGTCAACAGGAAGAGCTTTTGGACAAACTGATAAATTGAACAGTGACAAGTCACTAAGGCCACGTGGTCTTTGTTCAGATGTTCTTCAGAAGCTGGGAAATCACTGAGCCTCCAAGGATGATCTGTAATCCCATGCTCAAACCTGCTCTGTGACCAGGGGAATGAGCACTGACAGATTGCACAGCTTGGCTTTTAAAAAAGAGTGGGTGGGTGTTGGCTTGAGGCACAGAACTGCAAACAAGGTGATTCTCATTTAATAGAAACTCTGTTAGAGGATAGAGGTGTCAGATGCTGGGATGAGTGGGCTGAATCAAAGGTCTTGGAAGGATTTAGGAAGCCATTTCTCAGGCCAGCTTGCTCCCTTGCAGAGACTTGAGAGAGTTGTAAATCTATTAAGACTTCTTTGGAGAAGTCAGCAGGCACATGGAGCAAGATAATCCAGCTTTTGGCTTTCTGAAAATCATCCAGACAGGACCTAAACCAAAGCCATCTAAAGAATTAAAGCTGATGTGAGGGAACATGGAGGGGTTACTCTTGGGCTGGTAACTCCTTAAAGAAAGTTTTCACAGTGGAGAGCCATTACTGTAGGATTCCCCTGTCCTTTGTGAAACCTGTTCTGTTCAGCACAATCAGCAGTGATTTGGAAAAAAGGTGACAAATGAGGCAGCAGAAGCAGCAAATGGTACAAAATTCTTTAGGACAGTCAGATCTGAAAGTCACAGGCAGAGATTGCATGAGAACCAAAGCCAGGCTAACCCCCAGATGGGTTAAATGAGCATGCACAGGGGAGTGTGGCTGCAAATACACAGGCAGAGTGAGGAGTGTCAAATTAATAATTGTCTTGCAGAGGGAACATTTAAAGTCACAGTGGATGTGCTTTTGATAAGGTTAAGTCAGTGCTCGGCAGCAGTGAGGCCAATTAAATGTTAATTATTGTGAAGGAAGGAGCTGAGGACAAGGCAGTGCTGTGGGTTCGTGTGAGTCCGGGATGCAGCCACATCTTGAACATGTAAGGAGAAGACAACAGTGTCTGAAAAACAGAGACAAAACTGCAGAGAAAAGATGACAGGGAGACAATTAAATCCAAACACAGACAGACTCTTCAGCTTAAAAAGAAAAGTGGCAGAGAATGTCCTGGTGCTCTGTGAAACTGGAAGCGTTGGGAGAAGGAGAATAGGGACAGTCTTTTTCATAATCCTGATATTAAAAGGCAGCACAGAAGGGTCAAGTAGCAAGTTTGGAAAAAAGCAAAAGGCATTTTGTTTTTGGCCGGTGCCCAGGTAAATTGTGGAACTCGCTGCTATGGCCCAGAAGTGCAAGTGGGTTCCAAGAAGTGATTAGGTAAAATTACACATTGAAATGAGACTTAATTGGTCCAGCCAAGCCTCCTGCTCAGATCACAGAACAGCTGATTGCTGGAAAGTTCTGCCAGGGAGAGCGTGACTTTCTAATCCCTGCTCCTCACCCTTTCTGCCCAAGCATCTCCAACTGTCACTTGTCAGAGATAATATATGTCAGAAATAATTTGATCTTGCTCCATACATAAGTCCGCGGGTTACATTCCACATTCAGTTGTGCATCCATTTTGTAGGAATTTATGGAGAAAAGTCGGGGGAAAGAGATTTGGTAATTTGCACTGAAGAGCCTGAAAAAATGCAGGGTTTTGTCATGTGAGAAGTCCTGGGAATCTTTCAGTGTAAAGTGAAGCTTGATGATCCTTTTCTTTCACTACATTTTGCTTTGTACAGGAAAACCTGCCTGAGGTACAGGATTTTTTTCCCTGGTGTTTAGCTACTGAAAGAGGGTGAGGCTGGCAAAATGAGGCTGCAGCAGGAAGCTGGGGAGAGCAGAAGGAAGGGAAGGACAGACGCCTGGCAGATGACGCAGGGAAATCTGGTAGCAAAGCCTTGCCATGAGAGAACAGAGCTCAGAGTGCAGCAGAATGTACCTTCCCTGCTCCACTTTGCTGCTGCCAGCAATGGCAAGGGATATTCTGGAGAGAATTCCATGTCCTTCCCCTTCCTCTGGGTGTTTCAGTTCATTTCCACATTGTTGGTGCTGGCCTCCCTGTGCAGTGACAGTCTGCCCTTGTTGTGGCAAAGATCTGTGGGATGGATCCCACCATCTCAGCTTTCCACAAGAGCCATTCCAATTTTATTGGAGCACAACAGGGTCAAAATCTATTCCTTTGTTTAAAAAGAAAACTTTGGGAAATTAACTTAAAACTTGCTTTAAATAGCATTCTGGATATTGCTACCAGCAAGTCCTCAGCTCTATGTTCACATCTTATTTTTTTCCATGCAATTCCTGCCTCACTCAGAGGCTTTTTGCTGGAAGTTAAAGGCACAGAGTGAGCAAGCAGGTGATTACAGCCAGTCTCAGTGTTACAGCAGCTGAATGATGCCCTGGGGAGTTGTATTTTACCCCTAGCAGAACTGTAAAATTCGTTATTTCAATTCTGAGATTACAGACATTGCAAAAGTGTGTTTTCATTTCAAAGCACAATGAAACCAATTGGAAACAGTGAAATTTTCCATGAGGCAGAAACGCTGGATTTTGGCCAGCTCTTGTTGTGACTTCGTTCTCGTGGATGTTTTGGGATGAGCAATCTAGGCTGTCTAGGAGAAGATTATTAATTCCTCATTTGGAGCTAGCTGTGAGCAACACTTGATTAGTCCAGGATGAACAGTGAAGAGAGACAAAAATATTTATTAACTGCTGAAGATGTAAGCATTGGGCATCCAGAACACTGAAAGCTGCAAGACTGCATGGAAAAAAATGATGGGCAATCATGTTGCATCATAGCTTGGGTTTGAAGAAGTAGAAATAAACTTGCACAGAAAATTCCAGCTGTGATATTCCCATCTTTTAAACATAACCTGAAGAATAATTTATCTTGCCCAGCCTCAGAGGTGATTCTGAGGGAATTCAGGTCTCCCAGAGAAGCTGTGGCTGCCCCTGGATCCCAGGCAGTGCCCAAGGCCAGGTTGGACAGGGTTTGGAGCACCCTGGGATGGTGGAAGGTGTCCTTGCTTGGCAGGGGTGGCACTGGGTGGGCTTTAAGTTCCCTTCCAACCCAAACCATTCTGGGACTCTCTGATCCTTCAGGAGTTGGGGCTGGGTGTTAGGATCAGTTGGTCTCTGTGCCTTTTTCCAGATGTTCTCTGGGATTGGTAACTCTGATCCTCGGAGATTTGAGTGAGGAGGGGTTTCCCATGGCAGAGGGGCACAAGGTGATCCTGCAGGCTGACAAAATTCAGAATTAGTGGCTGTTTATTTTTTCACAGTTCAATGGTTTGTCCAAATTACAACATTTTCACAGTAAACGAGGAGTCTCTGATTTAGGAGTAGACATCTGTGCAAAATGTACAGTTTCTTGCAAGTGTGGATGTACTAATGCTGTTTAAACAAGTAGTGGGAGAATTCTTAATACAGACCATTTTTTTCCATGGGATTTGCAGTTGTTTGTGTGGCAAAAACCCAAATTACATCACAAGGGAGAGATACATGATAGAGCCTTACAGTGAGAAATATCAGATAATTTGATGCCTGCTCTGCAAAGAAACAGAAAGCACAACTAATAACTTCACATATTATACTGCTTTTGGTGGAATGCTGCTTAGAAATCATGTTTGCCACAGTGATCTTGCTTGTTGGGTGAGTGGGGCCTGTCCAGATAAGACACATTTGAATACAGCCAGGGGGGAATTGTTTGTCTGGGAATAATGAGGCTGCAGCTGGCACCCAGGTCACAGCTCTGCACACTGTGGCACAGTGCAGGCACTGCAAGGAGCCTGCTGCCTGCTGCACACCTCATTGCTGCTGCTCGTGAGACCAAACAGTGCCAGGAGCTGAGGAGTCAGGCCCTGAAAGGACATTTTTTCACTTGTGTTGGCTATCACACAGCTTGAAAAGGAGACACGAGGAGGGCACAACTCTGGCTCAAAGTGATCCAGGCTCCAGCACCTGGAGGTAAATGTCCAGGGGGATCCAGCTGCTTGTGGTGATCCAGGCTGAAAATGCTTGGCCTCAGGCTATCTGTCCTCTTTGTGGAGGTCATTGTCCTGTTACAGTGGCAGGAGTAAATGCCCCTGTAACCACTGCCAGCACAGTCCTGCTCTGAGCAAGGCGGCTTAGCTTGGGCTGGAGATGCTCTGTCAGATAATTCTGATTAAAACTGGTCACAAAGTGCTGAACATGTGGCTGTCCCAGTGTAGCTGAGAGGGCTGATCATCCCCTGGCAGAAGCAGGGCTGCACCCTGCAAAGAGTGGAGAAGGAGCTGGGGAGGCAGCAACTCAGCTGAGGGCTGGGTGGGATGCCCTGGGTAAACTGGGAGCTGCAGCACTTCTGATCCAGGCAAACTGAGCACGGAGGCAATGTCACCCCTCCTATGACACTGCTGAAAGGGGCTGCACCTCAGTAACCCTGTTGGAAATTCAGGAATAGTAACAAAAAGTCATAAAATTAACCAAGGCTGGCAGAAAAGTGCTGCAGTTGAAAGACATGAATGGTGCAGTCTTTTAAGAATCACAGGCAGGAATCAAGAGGGGCTGATTAGTCGTGTCAGGACTTTCAAAAGGAGGAACTGGCTTTTTAGTAAAGAAGAAAAAACCTAGAAGAGCCAGTGCCTGGGAGCAGAAACCCAGAGTAGGAGCACTTTAATTTGAAATGAAGCACAGAGGTTTAAAGCAGTGATTACAAGTTACTGGAACGTTTAGGAGAAGCAGGAGGTTCTCTACTTTTGGTGTCTTCAGATCAAAACCAGGGGCCTTTCTGGAGGAGCTGCAGCCACAGGGCTGGATTCCAGTGCTTGCTTTTGCTCCAAAGGTCAGACTGGTTGGGATTCCCTCTGTTCCTGATGTCCCTGACTGAGTGGGCAGTCAGACCTTTAGGAAAGAGCTATGGAATAGAGAGGATGAGAAGAGGCAAAGATGCAGCACTGCTAAATTTTCCTTATTTGTTGGATTTTTTTTAATGCAGGGGAATTCCAAATCCCTGTGAGCTCCAGGGTGGGGCCAGTTCTCCACAGTGCAAAGGTAAGGTTTCATTTTCCACCCCCTCTGTCTACACCTTCCCAGAGATACCCTGAGCACAGCCTAAGGAACACTCACACACAGGACTGGGAAAAAAAAGGAAGATGGGATATACTGACCTCTGCTTTAGCCAGAAAATTCCAGGATTTACAAACTGCCATCCCCATCCTTTGAGGTATCTGTGTAGCAGGGCTGCTGGCAGGAAAGCACTGAAACAAAGCAGGGAGAAACACCAAACCAAGCAACCAAACAAAAAAATAAATTCAGCAGCACCAGTGTGTTCCTGTGTATTTGCATTTTGATGCAATCTTTCACTAGGTGATTACATGCTGTTGCTATTTTGGTGTTTACCAGACAACCTATGACTGGGGAAGGTGGTGTCACTCCAAACGCTGCAAATCAGGGCTGGCTCTTGTCTGGTAAAGAGGGAAGCACTTGGGGCTTGAAGAGAGTGCATCAGCTCGAGAGTCACAAGGCCGTAAATTATATTATTGTTCTTGTTGTGATTAAACCTGCCAATTTTTTGCAATTCACATCTTAGATGCAAATAATTCCCTTTAAAAAAAAATCACTCGGCTGAGTGCTCAAGGACACTGTGAGCAGAAAGGAGGCAAATTCAGTTTTTAGCTGGGTGAGTTCCTGCAAAAGGCACCAAAGAGGAATTTGCTTGATCTGCTGGGGGGTGAGCGTGGATCTCTCCATCCTGGGAGGTGCCACTTGTGCAGGGCTGGAGGAAGAGCCTGGAGCTGGGTCATGGAGCAGCTCAGGGAGGGGCCTTGGACCTGTCTTGGCCTCTTGGGAGTAGCCCCAAGCTCAGCAGTGGAGTAGTGGGTGCCAAGGGCCATTTTCCAATTCCCAATTTCCCAATTCCCCATGTGCACTGAGCTCTGATGCCACTCGATGGCACTCGGGGTGTGCAGCTGGGCTGGGCTGAGCCTCCTGCCAGGGCCTGGGCTCTTCAGTGCCCAGGAGAGCATTTGGCTGTGCCCTGCAGGGTTTCACTGGGCAGTGCTCAGTTCAGCTGAGGGGGGCTCAGCATGTGCTGAGGTGTGAGGATGTTTTGACAGGGATTCTGCTCTGGGCACAAGGTAGGAGAGGGAACAAGGGGTAATGTTATTTTTTGGAGGGGGGAGTTATCTTAGGATCATGGAATATCCTCCTTTGGAAGGGATCCACGAGGATCATGAGTCCAGCTCCCAGCTCTGCACAGACACCCCAACAATCCCCCCCCCGTCCATCCCTGGGAGTGGTGTCTAAATGCTGCTCCTGGAGCTCTGGCAGCCTTGGGGAGCCTGTTCAGTGCCCCAGCACCATCTGGGGGAAGAAGCTGCTCCCAAAATCCAGCCTGAGCCTGCTGACCCAGCTCTAGCCATTCCCTGGGTGCCGTCCCTGTCCCAGGGAGCAGAGCTCGGAGCTGTCCCTGTGCTGCCCCTCAGGAGGAGCTGCAGACTGCCCTGAGCAGGATCAGGTATTTGCTGAATTCTGAAAGGTCTGCTGATGCCTGGGAGGCTGTCCCAAGCTCCCTGGCCAGAGGGCAGGGGAGCAGTGTCCATACAGCTTCCCCAGCGAGGTGGCTGTGTGGGACAGGGAGGGTTTTGTGTGGATACATGACCTCACCCTCCTGATGGCTGAACTACCATACAAACAGGTCTCACTTCTTGGTTTCCGAGCAAGAATCTCCTCTAAGGTTGATATGATTTAGCTGTCTTTAATAGCTTTTTTCTCTGACTCCTCAGGGTGACCCAGCTCAGCGAGGGCATTTAGAGGAAGCCGCTTTCCAATTGCAGCAGATTTTCCGAATTGATATTTCCATTGCATTGAATATCCTTGGTAATGTGGAGTTGGTTTTGTTTTGCCCTTAAACCACAGGTTTCTCATTTTGGAGGACCTCCAAATGGTTGCAGGTCTTATGAGAAGGCAGGGATGGCAAATACCCAAGCTGGAGCCTTCTTTCAGCAATTTTAACTGCTGGTAGAGATTTATTGCCCTTTGTCCCATCATGCCACCTGATTTATCTCAGCATATTTCAATCCAGGCTTACTTGAAGCCTGCACTGTTGTCCTGACATCTGTAGTTGGAAATTAAGCCATCTCTGTCTTTTTTGCAACACAAGATGTCATATCCTTGTATCCTTCTTTTATTGTCTGAGCTCACAGTTTTCCTGGCAAGCTGAAAAAGCAATTGCAGGATTGCAACTCTAAGAAAAGCAGAAGGAAGATGCAATGAGCTAAGAAAAGTCCCTGCCCTATATACACCACTAGTTGCAGCACTGAAAAGCAAGTTGTTTCTGTGTGAGCCATACGTTGTGTTAGCCTGTGATCCCTCTCTGCCACGAGCCCAGAAAAATCCCTAAAATGCAGTGTTGCCATTTTTCTTACGGAAACTGTGGAGCGAGGGTTGGTGAGCCAGCTGGAAGTGGCCCAGAGCCCTTGGCGTGAGCCAAGGAAGGCCCAGTGGCTGTGGGGGAGGTTGCTGCATTGGAGGCTGGGTTGTGCTGTGTGCTTTTCCCTGTTTTCCGTGGGTTTAGGCTGTGTTTTCCCCAGGCATCGAGAGCATGAGGGCGGGGCACTGCCGAGCAGCCTTCACCTGCTTCAAACTGGCGGCGGATCGGGGCTACAGCAAAGCGCAGTTCAACGTGGGGCTGTGCTACGAGCACGGCAGGGGCACGGAGAGGGACTTGGAAAAGGTACCCAGGGGCTGGGGCAGGCAGTCCACATCAGGAGAGGGGTCTGTGCTGGGGGCTTGGAGCTTTGTTCCTTTCACATGGGTGGGAAAGTCATGGAATATCCTGAGCTGGAGGGAACCCACAGGGATCATTGATCCAGCCCCTGGCCCTGCACAGACCCCCAACCATCCCTGGGCATCCCTGGTAGCGCTGTCCAAAGGCTCCTGGAGCTCTGGCAGCCTCGGGGCTGTGCCCATTCCCTGGGGAGCCTGGGCAGTGCCCAGGCTCTGAAGACTCAGTAGAAAATGCTGGCAATAATAAAAATTGCAGCTTTGCAGAGCTGCTTTCAGTGTCACCAGTCCTCTCAGAGAGGTGCTGTGAGATCCCTTTCCCACAGCTTCTGAGGGTTCTCCAGGTGCACAGGCTGTGCTACCAGCACCCAGCAGGGTTCCAAGGAGAAACCTGTCATGTTGCTGTATTTAAGACACCACTGCACATCCCAGGGCTTCTCAAATCTCCAGTTCGGCTCCTGTAACTCCAGCCTGCCACCTAGTGCAAGCTGGCCAGCAGCTGCTGGAGCTGGAAACTGCAAAGGCAGCTTGGTTCGAGTCATGGCTGGCCCAGTGCCACCCCCTTGAGCTCAGGGAGTTTGAGTGGAGCAGGCAGGGTAGTCCAGGGCTCTGGGGCAGTCACAGCCCACTGGCTCACCTGACCCAGCTGATGTTCTGGTATGGGAGGGCTCTGGGGAGGGATGCAACTTGTGATGGGTCTAGACGGAGAGGTTAAGCTTGAAGGGAGCCATGTCAAGCTGAGGGCCTGCATTACCTGGGTTTCTCTCTCTCAGGCAGGTTTTTATTACTGCCAGGCAGCCAGCAGCCATCACCCCATGGCCCAGTACCGCTACGCCAGGTACCTGCTCCAGCACGGCCCTGGCAGCTTCTGGGACAGGCATTGCAAGGCTGTGGCACTCCTGGAGCGAGCAGCAGGGGCTGGCATCACCGAGGTGGGTGTCCATGGGTCACAGGAGAGCCAGCAGAGAGCCCTGACTGAAGTGCTGGAGCCACATCCTGGAAAGCAGCGTCTGTGGCACTGCAGGGAAAAGCCTTCCAGTGGATTTACCCCTGCTCACAGCAGGGGGGTTGGAACTGGAGGATCTTTAATGTCCCTTCTGACCCAAACCATTCTCTGAATCTCTGTTTATATTCCTGACAGTGTCTGGGAGAGAGCCCTGCCTGCAGACAGAGCCACTGTGGCTCACGTTGGTTGTCTGTTGTTAATGGGCTCTTACATTAAACCTTTGGCTTGGGAGAGCTGACCTGTGCTTGAAAACACAGCTCAGTTTTCATATCCTCTCAATTCCAAGACTACAGGTCGCTGTACTGGAGGAACTTCCAGTGCTTGAAGCAAGAACAGATTCTCATTTTGTATCTGTGGCTTTCTGAGATGACTCATCTGTGCAGATCTGTGTCTCCTGCGCTCCCTTCCTGCTCCAAGAGATGCATTTAGGCATGTGCCATCTCATCATGGGAATGCCAGGCTGGCAGTGCCCGTGCCTCCTGGAGCTCACTGGTCAGGGGGTGCATGTGCTGGATCTTGGGGGCAGGACACGAGTGGGAGCCATTCCCTGGCCCTGACTCCCACAGGAGGGTTGAAATGATACTCTGGGTCTCAGATGGGATTTCTTTGTGTTTACTCTGTCATGCTGATTTTTCTTAGGGCAGCCCTGGCTCTCCTAAGAGCCCCTGCACAGGCAGGGTCCTTACCACACTGCCACAGTAACCCCAGCATTTGAGCAGCTTGAAAAATCAGTAAAAAAACTGAATAATTAAAACCCTGGCTGATCTGGACCATGTGGTTTTGTTGCAGGCACAGGCTTATCTTGGAGTGTTCTACATGACAGGGCTGCAGCCCCAGGAGAAGAGAGGTCTGAAGTACCTGCTGCAGGCAGCAAACAGTGGGGTAGGTAATTCCTCTGCCAGGGATTGTCCTCAGCTTGGGATCTGCTGGTGGAGGGTTTCAGGGTTTCTTGGAAATGGGAGCGAGTGTCAGGATTTTACTGCCCAGTGTGGAGGGACAGAGTGGACCTTTGGTGTCTCTTGGAGAGCAGATTGGCCCTGGGCACAGACCCTACAGAGACAGCCCAGCTGGGCTGGAGGAGTTCCTACAGCACCAGTGCCTGTATCCAGCTTCCAGGATTGTCCAGAATTCCCATTATGGAGCATCTACACCCTCTTCAGTCAAAATCTTTCACTGCTTCATCACTTGGAGAACTTCACTGTGTTTATCTCGAATCTGTTCTTCAAAATTGGCCCATTGTTTCTCTCCTTTTATAGAGAGGATGGAAAGACTGTTTCTTGATTTATTTTTTAATCCAGGCACCTTTAACATATTTAAACACTTGAATCTCCACTCAGCCTTCCCCCATTGCTGCAGTTTCTCTTTACAGGTCATGTTAGATCCCCAAGAATCTTCTTACTTGCACTTTCCCCAAGTGGGCCAGGCTTCTTTCTTGAAGGGCAGTGCCACAGTGTGGGCGCAGCACTCTCCTGAACCCCCACAGCATTCAGAGGAGCAGAAGAGTGGATCCCATGTCTTGCAGCCAGGTTTCTGCATCCCACAGTTCTGTTCTTTCCATTGTCCCCTTGTTTTCAGCTGCATTGTAATGGCCAGGGTTTTTGGTGTCTTTTTTTTTCTGAAGAACTTGCTCATTTTAACTTCAGTTTCCACAGCTTTTGTGCAACAGAAAATAATGAATAGCTATTGCCTGTTCTGCTGGCTAATAGTTGTGGTTGTGGTGCCCTTTAGTGAGTCCTCTCTGAGTCATTTCTTTTGCAGGCTGCAGAGTGCTGGTTTAGCTTGTGTCTCTGTGTAGTTAAGCTCTTCTACTTTGCCTGTCAGTCTTCTGTCTATTTTTCTAATTCTCCTTTGACCATTTTAAGATGCTTGGACTAAAAGTGGACTCAGGATGGAGGTATGCCATGGATCTCACATAATGAGCTCCTCTGCTTTGTTCTGCATTCCCTTCCAATAATTCCTAGCCCTGCTTGCCCTTTGCCTGGCACTGAGCAGTGATGAGATGGTCTCAGGGAACTATCGCAGTGTGATACCCAAATTTCTTGCTGTCAGCACTACTTTGCATTTGGCAATACTATTTCCTTTGTGACTGTGTTGCCCACTCCTTAGTTGTGTGAGGTCTTCTTTAATTAATTCTTTATAGTAAATTTGACCATTTTGAATGGCATAACATCACTGTAAACTTTGCCACTTGGGTTTTCACCCTCTTTCCAGCATGGAGACAGTCTCAGTCTGGTGGGACAAGGCCTGACTTGCCACAGCAGCTCAGACATCACAATACACAGTATTTAGCTCTAAATCTTCTAAAGATCTCTCCTAAGCTTCATCCTTGGCTCCCTTTTCCCAGCCTGGAGTCAGAGGTTTATGCTGAACAGTATCCCATTGAGTTAGCCCATTAAATAGATGATTGGCATTTACTGGTAATGCCTTAACACAAAATCTGTAACTGCAGGTCCTCACATGCACTCCTGGCATGTCTTGGTCAGAGTTCTCAGACCCCACATCCTTCCCCACCTCTGCTGCTCAGTGGATGCTGTGGATGCTCCAGAGCCTCAGCCTTGGGGGCAGGCTGATCACAGGCTCCCCCATTTTCCTGGGAGAAGGGCTCCATGGACAGGTTAACTTCCCATTCCCCTGGAGTTGGAATTTATGTTTAGTTGGCTGAAAGAACACTGGGTATGGATGAAGCAAGGACAGCACCATTTAGTACAAATCCAGAAAAAAGGAAAACAGCACTAAAAGTCACAGATTCAGCATTTCTCTGGTTTCTGTCTGCTAGAGCCGAGCTGGGAACTCTGACAAGTGTTTTTCCAACAGGGGAACCGTGTTCTACTTTGTTTCCCACTTTTTATCCTCCCTGGTTTGCTACATGCAGCCACAGAATGTAACCCCTATTAAAGAGTTCTGCTGCAGAACTGAGCCTGCCCTCCAGATTTCCAAGGGTGTCGCAGTCACTTCTGCCGTGCTAATTTGGGGACCTCCCCTCGCTGCAGTCTAGGCTCTGAGGTGTTCATCCTGTGAGAGATGGTGGTGCAGCTCTCCTGACTGAACCCTATCTCTTGTCACAGCTGAAGTGCCAATCCTTCAACGTGTTTATCTCATCTCTAAAGGAGTTTATTGCTGTCATAAACTGAGACTTGCAACATTTTGCTGAGCACCCACTCACTGAGTTCTTCACTTGCCTCTACCAGCTACATCCCAGACAGCAACACTTGCAATATGTTCTTTTTCTCTTGGCTTTATTAAAACTTGCTACTTAGTTGGGGGTTTTTTTTCTTTTCCTTCCTTCTTTGCTTTTTTTTTTTTTTTTTCCTTGCAAAGCCTTGTTTAAATCATGTTTCTGGCAGTCACACTCTTCAGGTAGTGCTGCTGGTTTTGTTGCTGGAAAGGTCTGTGTGACCACGAGTCCAATGCAGTCTTTTTAATGTCTTCAGGAGTGTCATCCTGCTCTCTGAGACCCTTTGCCTGCCATTTCATCTCAAAGATGAAGTGCACAGCTGACACATAAACATGTCATGGGTTTGGATTTGGCTTCACTGCAGTGCCAACCTTTGCTTTCCAGTTCATTCCCAGCAGTTACATATGTCTGAGTGGTTCAGGTGCCTTTTCTCTAGTGCATATTTGCTTCATTTACTTCATTTCTGCTGCCTGAGATTTCTTCTGGACTAGAATGAGGTGGGGTTGAGCAGGAGAGTGCTGCACTCTTGTGTTAAAGGGGAATTTCCCAGCCCTTGGCAGCAAGTACCTCTGTGCCATTTGTGATGTTTTTACAAGACTTGGGCTTGAACTCTTGGGGCAGTCTCAGGGCGTGCTTGGAGTTTGGGTGGGACCAGGATGTGGCGCAGTCGGGGCTGCCCAAGACACCTCAGCTCTGACCTCTGAGACAACTGGGATGCTCTGCAGAGCCAGCTGCTCATTTGTTCCCCTGCCACAGCCCTGGGTGTTGAAGGGAAATCAGTGAATTTAATTGGAGAGGGATAGGAAGGAGCAGAGCCAGAGATTCTGCTTCTCTCCAGGGGACTCAATTACTGAAGATATAGACTGGGGGATGGGGTGGCTAAACTTAAGAAGATGACCAAGACACAGCAATAACCTCTGAAGAAGGTGCTAAAGACTTTCTGTTTCCTTTGCTGTGCTGATTGCTGTGCCAGGATGCCCAGAGCAGGTACCACGTGGGCGTTTGCTACGAGCAGGGCCTGGGGGTGCAGCAGGACGTGGCGGAGGCGCTGAGGCACTACCGGCAGTCGGCAGCCGCTGGGAACAGGCAGGCCCAGGAGAGGCTGCGGGCGTGGGAGCAGGAGCTGCAAGGTACCGGGGCCAGCAGGGCACCAGGGCCTGGGGGACTGCATGGGGAGCTGACCCCGTGAGAGCAGGGCCTGTACTGCCAGGGCAGGGGCCACACGGGGCCTCGGCACAAAGGAGTTCTTTGTGCTGAAGGGTGGCACCGCTTTTCCTTCTCAGTTCTTTCAGTCCAGCTGGAGAAGCTCTTCCCTTAGTGTGATGTGTCACAGAATTGCTTCTGTTGGAAAGACCAACTGTGTCCTGGGGGACACCAGGCCCAGCGGGGCCAGGAGGGGATTGTCCTGCTCTGCTCTGCACTGGGGCAGCCTCCCCTCTAGTCCTGAGGGCAGTTTTGGGCAACACAGTATAAAAAAGACATTAAACCTTTAGAGAGTGAGCAAAGGAGGCCACGAGGATGGGGAAGGGTCTGGAGGGGCAGCCTTGTGAGGAGCAGCTGAGGGCACTTGGTTTGTTCGGCTGGAGGAGAGCAGACTGAGGGCAGAGCTCATTGTGGTTTTCAACATCCTCCTAAGGGGCAGCACAGGGCCAGCTCCAGTATCTGCTCCCTGTGACCAGGGACAGGACCTGAGGGAACGGCTGGAGCTATGTCAGGGGAGGCTCAGGCTGGATACCAGGAAAAGGTTTTTCACCCAGAGAGTGGTTGAGCAATGGAACAAGTTCCCCAGGGCAGTGGGTACAGCACCAAACCTGTCTTGAGTTCAGGAAGCACACAGACAACGCTCTCAGGCACAGGGTGGGATTGTGCAGGGCCAGGAGCTGGACTCAGTGACCCTTACAAGTCCCTTCCAACTCAGGGAATTCTGTGATTCTGTGGTTGTATGACCAAGTCCAGCCTTTGCCAGTGTCACTAATACCTTGTTTTTCTGTACTTTCAGATGAGCACACAAAGCATCCATTCCTTTCAGGATTAAGAGCCTCCTCCTCCAGTCCCGATTTCTGGACTATCGAACCTGTGTCTACAGTTCTCCACAGCAGCCAGCCAGGACAGTGTGGCCTAAGCCTGCCCCACTCCTGGAGCACAGGCAGGCTGCACATGATGCTGCTGAGCAGCGCAGGATGGGGCCGTGCCTTCGGAGCCAGGGCAGTGCCACTGCAGCTGCAGGGCTGGGAGCCCCAGCACTGCTGGCACTAGAGCAGGCAGTCAGTGACACAAGCAGGCAGAGGGCAAGGCAGCCCTGGGGTTGGCTGGAACCAGGCTGGCAGTGAATGGAAAGGGAAAGCTCTCTGCTCAAGGAACAGGGGCATTTTTAAACACCTTGGGTTTGAGAATAAACCTTGTGGTATCTCCTACACCGTCAAGTCCTGTACCTTCCACATGGGATGTTGCTTCAGCACCTGCATTTCTGTAGTAGAGCCAAGCTGTGGCTGCCCCTGGATCCCTGGAAGTGTCCAAGGCCAGACTGGACAGGGCTTGGAGCAATCTGGGACAGTGGAAGGTGTCCCTGCCGTGGCAGGGGGTGGAACAAGATGAGCTTCAAAGTCCTTCCAGCCCAAACCATTCTGTGTTTCTGCACCACAGTGGTGTGATCTGAGGTTTTAATTCCAGTAGCCTTGCATGTCTTGCTCGTGGTCCCCCAGGGGGGTTTACAAGCCACTGTGTGGGGATGTTGGCAGCTGACCCTGGATTGTCCTGGCCCACACCCTCTGAGGCAGTTTTCTCTCTCTCCAAGGCAAGTCCCCACAGTGCCCCTGCTACCAGCACAGTGTGGGCTGGCTCTGTGTTGCCATTATGGCAGTTGAATCTGCTTTCAAACCTGGGCAAGCAAGAGAGTGAATTCTCATAATTAGGGCACAATTTTATATGGGATGTGACAGATCCACCTGTAGCAGTGAGGTGACAGCTGTCCCCAGCCATCCTGCACTGTGGCAGTGTCCTTCTGTCCCTCCTCTTACTCCTGCAGCCTGGCAGGGAGCTGCTCCCACAGGCACACCTCTCTGAGACACAATCAGCAAGGTTTGCTTCAAAATCCATCCTGTCCCTGCTTGCTGAGCACGCCAGCTCATTTTCAGCAGAGTGGATAAGGGATGCTCCCAGCGGGAAGGCACCACTGGCAGGCAGCAGCAGCAGGCAGCTGGTGTGATAATTTCTTCCACTGGGGCAGCTGAATCCGGAAAAAGGCATTTGTTCACACCAGTTTAAACTGGTTCAAGGGCATCTGTGCAAACTGCCCAGCTTCCTGTGGCCCTGGCGCTCTGTGTAGATCAGGCTCTGCAAAACAAAGGCAATGGCCCCATCCTGAACTTCTCCATGCAGCAAGGGAGGGGCACAGGCAGCCATCAACACATCTGATTGTTCTTCTGGTCTGCTCTCTCCTTCTGCTCAGACCAGACTTTCTTAGACCATTTCCTTTATCAAGCAGGATACAAGGAGCAGGAAATTCCTGAGGTGGATTTCCTATGCTGTGATAATCCAGAGCATGCTTACGCACTGGTCAGGATGGGAGAGGGGCTGGGGGGCCTGAAAGCAGTTTGCAGAATCAGGAAATGGAACCAAGAGGGAGGAATTTGTCTCCTTTTAAACCTGCTTGTTATAAGGTATTTTTGTGTAAGGGCTGTCCTCTAACAAGGACATCAAAGCAACTTTGCAGAGGGAGATGCGAGGTTGTGCTGAGTGTCCCTCTGCCTGTGCTCCCAAGGTGCAGAGGAATCCCACAGGGCTCAGTCACAAACGCCCCCCTCATGGTTTGCACAGCTGCAGCTCAGTTGGAACCTGGCTCTCTGACATTGTTTTGGTGCAAGAACCTGTTTTGTTTGTAAAACAAACCAGCCAGAGATTTGTGTTAGCAGAGCAGCAGCACGAGCAGGCCAGGCCAAACCCATCTGTGGATGGATGCCAGACATGGGCTCATCTGTACAAGTATTTTGGAGACTCAGAATAAAACAGAACATTTTGGATATTAAAAAGCCCACCTGGGGAAATCTTATTCTATTGCTCTTGTCATTTAGTCCCAAGAGCAAAAGAAAGGGGTAACTTTCTCATTTACTCTGCTTTAAATGATCGCTGTGATTGTCTGGTGCTGTGGCTCAGGTGTGTACACATCTAAAGCTGGGAGCTGTCACCTCCAGGTAGATGGGAAAGAGCAGGGTTGGATACCTGGGATGGTCCAGGAGAGCCCAGCAGCCCTTCCTGCCATCCCCACAGTGCTGCATGAGCCCGTGGGTCAGCACTGCCCCTCCCTTGTGCAGGAGAGCAGAGGCACAAACACCTGTGTGCTTCTTCATCAATATCTTGATTTTCCCACCCGTGCTATTATCCCAAAACTGTCTTACAGCTCCCAGACAGACAGATCAAAGTGAAAACCCATAAAAAGGGTGAAGCTTGTGACTGAATATTTCAAAACAGTGTTTTCACACTTCCCTTTTCCCAGGTTACCTTTGGCAGACTCCAGCCATCTGGTGTCTGCTTTTGGATAAGGACTGTGCTCCAAAATCCCATGGCCTCAAAGGAGAGAACAGAATAGAGTGGAATCATTAAGGCTGGAAAAGACCTCTGAGATCATCAAGTCCAACCTGTGATTGATTCCCACTTTGTCACCCAGCCCAGAACACTGAGTGGGCACATCCAGTCCTTATGGAAAAGGAAGTTGTGGACTCTTGGAGCAGTCATAGGACTCTCTCCATAGGAGACATGCCAGGGCTGATCCTGGGAGCTTTTATGAAATGCCAGGATCCCAGTGGCAGAACCACTGAAGCTGGAAGGACCCACGGGAGACAACAGGCACATCTCCCCTTCCCCAGCTGCCACTTCAGGCTTTCTGCACATGTGTTATGTCAGCTACATGGCTGACAGAGAGGGTAGTGTTAGAAAAAAATGGTTTTATTTAAATAACTAAAACCCTGGAGCCCAGCTGCAGCAATGTCCGTGACAGGTATTTTCACAGTCTGTGATCACAGGGCTGTATCTCACTGTGCTGTGGTTGTTCTCACAACCCCCTGTCCTGGGAGGAAAGGCTCCTTGTGCTGCTGGCTGGGGCGGGAGGCTGGCAGGGCAGTGGGAGAGCGGGCTGGGAGAGGAGGAAGGCAAGGACAGGCAGGGAGGGGAACTAAAGGGGAAATCACTTGTGGAGAAATTCGATGGGGCGAGGCAGAGTAGGAAATACGCCTGTCTAGGTGTGGGTCATGCAGTGACCCTGCTGGGGCTGGGGATAGGGCTGGGCACCCCAAATCTCTGACTGCTCTCCCTGGCACAGCCACCGAGCTGCTACAGCCCCGCAGCGGCGTCGCCCAGGCCGAGGCCGTGCCCGCGGGCCGACAGCTGCCGCAGCAGCCCCGCGCCCGCCTCGCCGTGCTCCTGCGCCTTCTGGGACAGGATCATCTCAAACAGGGTGCTCATCTCCGACAGGAAGGTGCTGGCCAGCCTCGTCCCAGCGCCGCCGGCGTCAGCCCCAGCACCTTTGCCAAAGGTCTCAAAGGTCCTTGGTTTCTCCTGCCTCGCGGCTGCCTCGTCCTCAGGGGAGCACGGCGCGTCGGGGGAGAAGATGTTGTCCTTGTAGCTGCTGGTGAGGGGCAGGGACAGGCGGGCCACCCACGCCGGGTCTGCGGCCGTCAGCCTCTTGAGAGCCAGCTCTGGGGAGGGACAGCACGGCAGAGGAGAGGGGGAAATTAATAAAGATATCGGTAAATGAAAATATCTAAAATAGCTGGGAGGAATGATTGTAAACACATCACCGGTGACACCATGCAAACCAGTAGCTAAAAAAAGCCAAACAAAATAGAACTGGTTTGAAACTATTGGAGGTTTGGTTTTGTTTTTAATATAATAACCATTAGAATCGCTGTGCGCTCTCATTTGTTGCAGTCTCAATTGGCACTTCACTAAATTGTTAGCAAAGCCTGAGAGAGGGAGGGTTTAGGACTGGCTGAAGGGGAGAAGACAATGAAAAGCTTTCCAGGGGGAAGCACTGGACACAAAGATAGTGGACTTCCCTTCAGGGTCACTCCAGGGTGGGAATTTGCTGCTAAGGAGGCAGATTGAGACCGAAAAGAAATGGGTTATTGTGAAAACAATAATACCAGAATGAAATTCTGGTTTATAAAATGCACAGCTGGATGGTTGGAGACTGGGAGCGAACAATTGAGCTCTAAAGTAGTTGTTCCTCGATTGGAAACAGCTGAGGAGCAGGAGGAGCCTGGGCTGGGGGCTGGGGCAGGCTCGTTAGTGCACCAGTAATTTGATTGTGGCCCAAAATGGGCAACTGGAATCACACAGAGGATTGGTGAGGGCATTCCCTGCTGGCAGGGAGGCGCAGCCAGGGTTTTTACTGGGTCTGATGAGGGGAATTACACACAAATCTGATTATCCATCTGTGGAAGAGGGAGCTGAAACCACACCAGCAGGGAAAACTCGAGATGAAACCAAGAGTGATCCAGACTGACACAATGGAGACCCCAAGAGCTGGAGGTTGCTGCTCCTAAGGAAGCAAGTGCTCTCCAGGGATCTGACTGCAACCTGTCATTATTTTGAGGAGATAAGCACCAGCAGAGGAAATCTTTATGCTTAAAATAGTGTTGGCAAGAGAAGAAGTGATTATAGCTGTCCATGAATAAACATCTCCTGCAGAATAAGGAAGGACCCCATAGCAGGGAGAGCCTGGAATAGCTTCCTCGTCAGACAGCAGGAAGGGGAACAGGGATTCTTGTTTTTTGAGGTAACTGGTAAACAAGAGTCCGTGCTGTGGTGCACAGAGGCTGCATTCCAGCCCCTCATTGTTCTTTCCCAAAGCACAACCAAGAACCTCAGGGGAGTTCAGAGCAACCACCTGGTTTAGGAAAGGAGTTGAGAGCAGCAAAAGCTCATTGGTAACAAAACCCAGCAGTCCCAGGGTGGCAAGGGCTGGTGTCACTGTAATAATAATTGTGTGACTCTGACTTAAAAAGTGGCATCTGAAAGGAGAGTCCCTGTTCTAATGCTCTTATCCTGCTGGTTGCAGAGGGTGATCAATACCCTGCCACAGCTGGGACCTGGCATCTGCAGTCAGTGACTGAGACTGCTCAGCCAGCCAACAACTGCTCCTTTTTCTCTACAAAACAACTGCCCTGGGGTGGCTGGGGGCGAGAGCTGGGACTCCAGCCTGGCAACCAGAGAAGGGCAGGTACATCCTCAGATTTCTGTTTCAGCTGGAGCCCCAAAATTCTTTTGTGTTGCTTCCCATCCAGAGTTTCACATCTCAGTATCTGAGTCGCAGTGACTGTTCCTTGGGACATCACCCGAGCGTGCTGCAGGTTTTGCTGTAACACGTGCAGCTTTCTCCCCAGTGTGCAAGAAGCCAGCTCATTCCCTGAATATTTGGCTGCCTGAGCTCTGGAGCAGGGCACAACTGGTCTGCTCTCTGCAGGGAGAGCTGGGCTGACAGTCCCGTGGCCATGAAAACCTCATAATTAGGTATGTTTAATTTGACCAATAACTCTTTACTGCCGTGTTTTAATGGTGTTTGGGGAGCAGGGGTTGTTTTTATCATCCATAAAGTTCTATCTCTCATCTGCTGCTGGGAGTGCTGGGCTGAGCTGCTGGGGGATCAGAGCTAACAGACGGTGCTGGGAGTTCATCCCGCAGCATCAACAATCCCAGAGCTGCCTGGGATTGCAGTCCCCCGCTGGGAACAGCACAAAGGCCCAGCCAGCCTCAGCCAGCTGTTAGGATGCTCCTGAGCACCAGCAGTGCTTCCTCCCCCCCCTCTCAGGATGCAAGTCCAGGGCTGTGTTTGTGTTTGGGAGAGGAGGAAGGAGCCCGGCGGCTCTGGCGGCTGTGCTCGGCTGCCTTTGCGGGAAGGTCTGGGCTCCTGGGGAGGCTTTGGCAGCCCTGGGCTCCTGGGGAAGGTTTGGCAGGTCTGAAACAGAGCAGCCTCTTTGGGCATGGCCAGCAGGAACCCACACAGCCTCAGCATTCACCGCTGGCACGGAGCAGGCTGCCCAGGGAAGTGGTGGAATCATCATCCCGGGAATGGGGATGTTTCACTGGGGATCCAGGGCAGTGCTGGACATGGCAGTGCTGGGGAGCAATGGTCTTGGAGGGCTTTTCCAGCCCTAATGATCCCATGGAATTCCAGGACTTTGGCCAAAACAGGTTTTTTTCCTATCAGATCCAAGAATCACAGGAGATAGTGCTTCATGGATCAGCCTCACCATAGCCCAGATTTTCTATCCTTGTGTGGGCAGGGCAGGATCCGGAGCTGCTGGGCAGCTCCACCTGTCTCTTTTCTGGGATCAGGGCGTGTCAGTGCGCCTGGGATGCAGCTGGGCTCCTCTTTGCTCCCTGCTCTTGGCTGCAGGACCTTGGAATCTGAGGAAGCTTTAGGTCTCAGCCTTTCCTTTGTTTGCTCCTTACTGGAATAAAAGCGCAGGGAGGCAAAGGGGGAGAAGTAGATTCTGTCCCTAAGGAAGAGCATCAAAAATGCCCAGCTCTGGAGTCCAAACCACCCCAGCAGCAAAGCTCAATGAGTTTCTCTTCTGTGGAGGAGCACAGAGGCTCCACAATGAAATTTCTGCTACAGGACATGAGTCAGCCCAACTCTTTCAAATTGAAATGCCAAGAGAGGAGATTTTTAGAACAAATCAATAAAAGGAACATGTAGAAAATGTCAGGCCCAGATGGTATTCACCCCGGAGTGCCAGAGGAACTCAGATATGAAATTGCCTGGTTTATTAGCTGCTGTTCATTAACTACTGCTTCAAATGAATGCAGGATCAGAGGGAGGGCAGGTGGAAATGGTGACAGGAGTTTTTAAGTGCGTGAAGGTGAATCCAGCCCAGGCAGATTCAGAGAAATCCTTCTGTGCAAGGCTCAGCAGAGAGAGCCAGGGAACTGCTGCTCCCAGAGGAACGACCTGACATTGTCACATGGGAAGCTGTGTTCTGGAAATTTGGAAAGGCTGGATAGAGAGTCCTGGATTACTTTGGACAAGGGTCTGGAGGGACAGGACACAGGGAATGGCTTCCCACTGCCAGAGGGCAGGGATGGATGGGAGATTGGGCAGGAATTGTTCCCTGGCAGGGTGGGCAGGCCCTGGCACAGGGTGCCCAGAGCAGCTGTGGCTGCCCCTGCATCCCTGGCAGTGCCCAAGGCCAGGTTGGACATTGGGGCTTGGAGCAGCCTGGGACAGTGGGAGGTGTCCCTGCCATGGCAGGGGGTAGAATGGGATGAGCTTTAAGGTCCCTTTCAACCCAAACCATTCTAGCATTCAATTCTGTGAAGCCAGAGGTCACCTGAGCTGGTGGAACAGCACCAGCCAGGCTTGCAGGAGACCTGAGCTGTGCCTGAATTTACAGCCAGGTTCCATAGGGACTAATATGTGTTAAAAGCTGGGAAGTGAGGGTAGGAATAATTAATCTTCCTCACCAAGGGAGGTCATTAGCAGAGTCCCAGAGTATCTGCTCAATACAGTGATAGATGACATGGAAAGGGGACAATGTTGGTGTTGACTCTACTAAAACACTTAAAAGCAGAGGGTTGCTGAAGGACCTGATAATGCTGAGTGCCATGAGGGAAACGTGGCCAGTGAATTTCTCTGTCACCAACTGTCAGATAATTGTCCCAAGGAACAACAACCTGTCATGTGTTGATGGCTCTCCCTCCATGCAGAGGAGGGATTTGGGAGTCACAACAAACAGGGCTCAGTGTGGAGCTTGGGCAGGACAGGAACAAACCAGAAAACTTCCTTGTACCCCCAGTGGAACCTAAACACTGCACACAAGCCTGGTCACACATCTCAAAAAAGATAAAATTAGCTGCAGGTTGGTCACAGGAGATGAAGAGGAAAGAGGAGCCCAGTGGGGCTCTGAGGGTAGATAACATCTTGAGGGGTTTGACAAGGACAAGTGTCCCCTTTCTCACTCTGCATGGACCACGAGACCATGAAGGGAGGGCTCAGGCCAGCATGGGAAGCAGTTCACCAGCTGCAATGAGAAACTGGGCCTCGCCCCTCAGCAACGACAGAGGCCAAACTCACACATCACTAAACCTTAAACCATAGCAGACACGTCCATGGGAGGGAAGAGCAGCCATAAACACATGGAAAAATCCAACGAGAAGCTCAGCAAGTCCCTTGGCCTGGTACCAGAAGCCTGTGATGGTCCAGCCATGCTGCCCCAAGCACTGCCCCCACCACAGCCACTCCGGAGGTGCGGTGTGCCTGGGCTGCTGCAGGCCAGCTGGATGGGGTTAGTGTGGGTCACCTGAGGAGATCCCGCTGCTGGAGCCCCCCAGCCCCACCCTGTCCCAGCAGTGAGGTCACCTCACCTGCCTGTGGCTCCAGGAGGGTCTCCAGCTCCTCTCCCACGAGCTGCTGCACGGAGAGCTCGAAGGCGCTGTCAGAGTCGCGGTCCCCGGCCTCGCTCTCGCCATGCCCGCTGTCCTTGGTGCTCAGGCAGTCCGTGTCCAGCCCCGTGTCCAGCCCCATGTCCAGTCCTGTGTCCAGCCCTGCAGCCCTGCCAGGGGTCACAACAGCCACGTCACTTCAGCCCCCAGCACAGCCCTGCCCCAGTGAGCCCTTGGAAGGGTCTCTAGCTCCCAAAATGCCCCGGAGAGGGGCTGTGGGCACCCTCTCCAAGCGTCTCTCTCACAATCGAAGACAGTTTGAGTGCCCATCAATTAATGAGTTCTGGGGGTTTGCTCCACATTTCCTGCCTGAAAGCGTTTTAATCCTTCTGCAGCAAGATCACAGAACCACAGGAGGGTTGGAAGGGACCTTAAAGCCCATCCCATTCTACCCCCTGCCATGGTCAGGGACACCCTCCACAATCCCAGGTCGCTCCAAGCCCCGTGTAACCTGGTCTGGAGCATTTCCAGGGACCCAGGGCCATATCCTGAGCCAAGAGGGACCTGCTGGCTCCTCCTCATGAACTCAGAGGAGCGTCCCTCCTGCAGGACCAGGTGAGGAGCACCCCAGATACGCTGGAGCTGCTCTCCCCCGCCTCCATCCTGTGCAGCTGCAGGTGAGAAAGGTGGAGAGAGCTGCGGGGGACAGGGGGAGGTGGCAGTGACAAAGGCTCGGCACGCTCAGGGGCGTGCACCCAGGGCACACTGCATCGTTTCATGGGAACACCATGAAGTTTGGGGACACCCTGGGCACGCAGCTGGGATATCTCAGTGTTTCCAGCCCTGCTGCAGCTCCTCACTCATCTGCCCCCCACAGGGTCAGGGATCCCAAACTCGTGTTGGCAGGCACTAAGAAAGTGTCCAGAGCCATGAGAACACATCCTTGTGCTGCTGCCTCCAGAGCTGGGCCCCTCTGTGCTCCTGAGCACCCAGAAACATTGAGGAGTTTGGCAAGGGATGGTTCATGGCCATGGAGGAAAAATTCTAACATAACAACAGCAGAATTAATAACCATACCAGTGAAATATTTTAAAAAATATATACCTACCAAATAACTACCATTAACACACAACATAATTAAACATTTAAAACAGGCACTTTAAAAAGTGCTTTTTATTTTTTTTTTATTATTATATTTGTTATACGGGTTGAATTTGTAACAACATTAAGAGGCTTTTGAAATAATTGAAATATTTTGATTGTTGGTAATTTTATAATTTGAGGGGAAACTTTCTATTGTTTGAAAATTTGATTTTTATGTTTTTGTTGTTGGGTTTTGTTATGTAATTATTGATTTGTGTAGGGTTTTTTAACTGTTAACTGAATAATGTTATTGTATTTAATGGTATTTTACTTAGCATAGGGTTTTTTTGGAGTTTAATTTTGTTTGTAATAGTTTATGGTTTGGATAGTGAATTGAATAGATTTTTGAATAGTTTAACAATATAATCTGGTGGGTTTTTTTTGGAATGTTTAATTTTTTTATGGTAGATAGATGGTTGTAAAGTTTTTGCTTGTTACTGTCAGTAATTCTGCTTTGGTTTTGATTATGACTGGAGCTATTCTGAGTGAGTATGCAGGGACCTGCCAAAGGTGCCCCAGGAAGGAGGCGAAGAGCAGCTGAATGGCACTGGGAGCCAGGAGCAGAGGGGCACAACCAGCCCCGGTGGGGAACCTCCAGCCTCAGGGGACGAGGCTCTCCCTTGTGTCTCCCGGCGTCTCCTGCCCTCGGAGGTTTTGGACTGGCGGGCCTGGAGCAGGGGCAGGGGGCGTGGGGAAGTGCTGGGAGCCAGCCTTACCTGCTGCCGTTCTTGGCCGTGTACTTGTTTCCCCTGTAGTTTGTTTTGGGCTGGAACTGGCCCTGGTGCAGCAGGGAGAGCAGCTGGGAGATTTGCTGCAAGGCAGGAAAAGCCTGTTGAGCCCCGGGCTGGCCACTCAAGCTGCTTCCTGCCAGGACGTCCCTCCGAGCCCCCCGGCCTTTTAATAGCATTTCCTCCTCCTGCAGATGGCTCAGCATCCCCACACCGGGGGAAAAACAAGCCCTGGGCTGCCCACCTGGGCCCGAGCCTCCCCGGCACCCTCCTGCTGCTCCCTGCCCGTGGGACTGTCCCCTTCTCCCTGGACAGCCCCGCTCCTGCGTGTCCCGCTGGGGTGACCCTGCCGGGGTGGGGGGCTTGTCCATCCTGCCCAGGCTGTTGGGGCATCACTGCCCAGGCCTGGGGACGAGACCAACCAGAGACCAGCGGGCTGCACATTCCAGCACCCCAGGGCGGGCGAGGCCCGGGCCAGGAAGGACTGGGGCTGTCCCCACTCCGGGAATGCCCGGAGCGGCTCCTACCTGCACTGGCGGCGACTCCATGGCGAACTCCCCGCTCGGGCTCTGCTCCGCCAGGGCCACCAGCGACAGCCGGACCAGGCTCCTGAGGATGTGCTGGTGGGGCTGCGGCTGCTCGGGCGGCGCTGGGGGCTCTCCCGCGGGCTCCACCGAGCTCCCGCCGTGCGGCGCCGCCGGGGGGCCCGCGGCCTCCCTCAGCGGCTGCTTGGGCCTGTGCGGCTGGCAGGGCCGGCGCTGCGGGATGGGCAGCTCGAAGGCGCCCTGCTGCTCCTCTGAGCCTCGCTGTGTCCTCTGATTTCTCAGCGTCCTGTAGAGAGTGGGGGTGAGGTGCAGGGGAGCCTGCGGGGTGGCCGTGCCAGGCGGCTCCTCCGGGCAGGGCCGCGGGGGCTCGGGCTCCCGGGGGCGGCCCCGGAGGAGCGGCACCAGGTGGATATCGGCCTTCTGGATCTGCCTGGGCGGCTTCTTGAGCTGCTGCTGCCTGCGGGCGTCCTCGGCCTCCCGGCAGTTGTAGGCCATGCCGTCCTTCTTGTCCTTCTTGCGCAGGGACAGGGTCAGCGCCAGCAGCAGCAGGCACCCGCCCAGGAGGGCGGCCAGGCAGATCACCAGCACCACGGGGAGGCTCGGCCAGCCCGGATCCTGCGCCGACATCTCGGAGAAGGCGCCGTGATGCCGGAAAAGCAAACGGAGCCGGGCCAGGGTGTGCAGGGGGGTGTTCCCCTGGTCACTCACCCGGACCAGCAGCTCCTGCTGGCTGCCGGCCAGGCTGCTGGCATTGCTGGCATTGAGGGACACCTGCCCCAGGAGGGGGTCCAGGATGAAGAGCCCGGCATCATCCCCACCCACCAGATCATACCGGAGAGCCCCGTTGATGCCTGAGTCCGCATCCCTGGCCACGATGGAGAAGAGGAAGGGACTGCCAGGGCACGACACGAGTGTGGAATTGGTCACTGCCACAGCCCCCTGGGTGCTCCCATTCCCGGGGACCACCCAGCAGCACCCAGTGTCCACATTGACCAGGACAGAGAGCGTGGCCACCCCTCCCACCAGCGCTGGTGTGGTGATGATGGGTGCGTTGTCATTCTGGTCAAGCACAGCCAGCCTGATGGAGATGTTGGATGCCAGCTTGGGATGCCCTCCATCCTCTGCTGTCACCAGGAACTCCAGGCTCTTCACCTGCTCGTAATCAAAAGCTTGGAGGGCAAAAACATCCCCGGTGATGGGGTCGACTGAGACCAACCCCAAAGCAGAGGGGTCCAGGATCCTGTAGGTGACTTTCCCGTTGAAGCCCAGGTCGGGGTCGGTGGCACGGATGGTGAGCAGGAAGGCAGGTGCTTCACTGTTCTCAGCAACAGCAGCCTCGTAGGTGGCCTTCTCGAAGGCTGGGGCATTGTCATTGACGTCGCTGATGCAGATGGTGAGGTGTTTCAGCACGGCCAGGGACAGGACCCCCATGTCCCGCACCTCCAGCGTCAGGTTGTACTCGGCGCGCCGCTCGCGGTCCAGCGCGGCGTTGGTCAGCAGCGCGAAGCTGTGGCTGTTGGTTCTCTTCAGCCTGAAGTGCTCGGAGCCCTGGCTGAGGGAGCAGAGCACTTGCCCATTGCTTCCCGAGTCGGGGTCGCTGGCTGTCACCAGGGCCACAAAGCTGTCCTTGGGGAGGGCCTCGGACAGCACGGGCACCCGCGCGGCCCAGGTGACGTGGACATCGGGAGCGTTGTCATTGACGTCCAGGACCTTGACCAGGACCTTGCAGTGCGCCGGGATGGGGTTGGCGCCCAGGTCCCGCGCCTGCACGTCCAGCTCGTAGGCGTGGATCTCCTCGTAGTCCAGAGGGAGCCTCAGGAGGATGCTGCCCGTGCGGGCATCGATGCTGAAGGTGCTCAGCACCTCAGGGGGTGCGTGCCTGCTCAGGCTGTACTCAATCTCCCCATTGGGACCCTGGTCGGGGTCGGTGGCAGTGACCGTCACGAGGAGGGTCCCGGGCTGGGCATCCTCCTGAACTTCCACTGTCAGGGAGCTCTCTGCAAACACGGGGCTATTGTCATTGGAGTCGAGGACAATGACTTTGATCAGAGCAGTACCTGATTTTGGTGGTTCCCCATGATCAGTGGCCGTCAGCACGAGGTCAAAGGAGGAGTGCAGCTCCCGGTCCACCTCCTTAACCACGATGAGCTCCGCGTGCCTCGTCCCGTCGGAGCTGGAGACGACCTCCAGAGCAAAG
Organism: Prinia subflava; assembly: GCF_021018805.1. Taxonomy (NCBI): domain Eukaryota; kingdom Metazoa; phylum Chordata; class Aves; order Passeriformes; family Cisticolidae; genus Prinia; species Prinia subflava. The sequence goes on along the minus strand of NC_086262.1, from coordinate 1,403,421 downwards.
TGCTCGCTGGGAGAGAGGGCGTAGGAGCAGCGGGCGTTGGGGCCAGCATCAGCATCCAGGGCTCGATCCAGAGGGATCCGCGTCCGCAGGGATGCGCTCTCGGAGATCTCCAGCTCCAGCTTGGGCGTGGGGAACCGCGGCACGTTGTCATTGATGTCCATCACCTGGACCTCCACGTGAATCAGGGCCGGGTTCTGGGCGGCCAGCACGTCGAAGGACACCCAGCAGGGATCGCTGTGGCGGCACAGCTGTTCCCTGTCCACCCTCCCGGCCGTGCTGAGCACCCCGTCCCCGCTGCCCACATGCAGCGGGAACCTCCCGGGGGTCTCCATCAGCTGGAAGGTCTCGGCCGCCTCGCCGCTCTCGCCGCCCTCGAAGTGCTCGGCCAGGCTCCCTATGACAGTTCCCGGGGGCACCTCCTCCAGCACCCGGTACTGCACCGTGAACGTGGCCACCTCCTGGGCATCGGCGCTCAGGAACAGGTACCACCACCAGAGCGCCGGCAGCTGCAGCGCCGAGCGGCTCAGCCGCAGCACATTGCTGGCAGAGCCCCCGCGGCCCCGCCGCGCTGCCATGGGCTGTCCCGCCGGCCACCGCATCCCCGGAGAGTCCTCAGGGCCACCGCAGCGCCTCGGCATCCTCTCCCATCTCCGAGTGCCGTGGGCTCCAGCCAGGGCTTGGAAAGGAGGGGAAATCACAAGCGGGGCTGGTGGTTGTCCCCCGCGCTGTCATCACCGGGGACAGCGCGGGAGCCGGGAGCCCCCCGGGCCGGGACAGCCCGGAGCGCAGGGACCGTCCCCGGAGCAGCCACCGGCCGGCTGGCCGGGCCGGGGACGGAGCGGCCGACATCCTATGGAAACCCCACCTACAGGAAAAGGGAGGACCGGGCGGGTGCAATGCTGGGCGGGTGGGGGCTCGTGGGGCGGCACGGGCCCAGCTGCCAGAGGGTGTGGAAGTGCCCTCCGATCCCAGGCCGTGGGGACCGTCACTGCTGTCACCTGCAGAGCACACTGCCCAGAAGGTGGGATTCCTGCAGTCCCTGACCCAGCACACACCTCTTGTGCTTCAGGAAGAGGTGATGGACTCCTGCTCCTGCACTGACCCAAAGCCTTGTTCCTCACACTTTTGCATCTCAGCCTTTGACATGTTCATTTTGCCTAAATCCAAGTGCAATCCCCGCTCCTTTGGAGGGCAATGCGCCCAAGTCGCCTTTCCCACACAAAGGTGATGATGTCACCAGTTCCAGCTGGGCACACCAAAACGAGCTGATGAATCAGCAGGAGCGTGGCCACATCAAACACAGCCGGGAGGACACGAGGAAAGGAGGGAGGTGCTGGCAGACACGGCCTGTGTCCGTTCAGGCCTCTCCCCATCCCTGCATCCGTCTGTCCTCGCTGCTCCCTGTCTTGGCACGTGCTCCATCCCAGCTTGGCCCAGCCCTGATTTCCCTGGCGTCACTCCTGCGCCATCAAATCCCTTCTTGGTCTTATTTCAGTGCCTCACCCCGAGCCCCCACCTTCGGGCTGCCCAGCTGTTGCACCAGTATCACCACAGCTGGCCAGCTGTGCACACACAGCAGCACAGCCTGAGGGTGATCCACATATTCCTCCTGAGCCTGCGGAGGCCCCAGACCCCAGGCTGGGTTTGCTTTGGTCTCAGGGTGATTGAAGGCATTCAGGACAGGGAAGGTCATGTGGAGTTTTTCCTTGGCTGTTATGGAACACCCTCAAGGTGTGGTTAGAGCCCCACCAGCCACATCATCTTTGTGTCCCCACCCCTTCCGGGCAGCTTCCAGCAGCCTTTGGTGTCCTGTGCCCACCTCGCCCTCTCCTCCTGCTTTTCCAGCCTTGGTGGGCACCCCTTGTCCCCCCAACCTATTCCCATCCCTCCCAGCTCCCCTCACTGCTCTGGTTTTCTCTTGTGAGGCTCCTGCATCCCTGCTGTCATCGCTTTTCTTTGTCATGGTGAATTTTGATGCCCCAAAGAGCAGCAAAACCAAAGCCACCCCAGTGCCATGAGCCGTGCCCTCAGCACAGCGGGAGGAAGGGCCAGTGTCGGGGTGGCCCGAGCCCCGGTGCCATTCCTGGGCTCGGCCCCAGCTCCAGGTGACCTTTGCCAGGTCACTTCCCCGCTTTGTGTTCGAGCTTCCTCCTGCGCAGCCCGGGGCTCTCCCGGAGGGATGATCCCGCTCGCTCCGATCGCTCCCGCTGCCCGCGGAGCTCCGGGTGGAGAAGCGGATGTCTCCAGCCCGTGCCCGATTTTGGGAGGGGAGGTGGGAAGGCCACTTCCTTCTGCTGGGACTGTTATCCCTCCAGCTCCCGATCTCTTAATGCTTTTTCTTTTCAGGGATGGAGCAGAACAGAAGAACCATGCTGGAACATCGCAAGGGAAAGGAAATAAATCTGATACCCCAGGACTGAGGGGGTTCCCCGAGGAGCCCTGCGTGGGGTTTCCTTCTCCCATCGCCTCCCAATCCAGCTGCAGAACAAACCAATCTCCCCGAGTGCCCTGTGTTTAACCCATCACTGGCACCACAGGAGGTGAATTCCCCCAACTCCATCACCCACCTGCCAGACCCCACTTGCTGCCATCCCCCACCCCTCAGCTGGGAAGATTCCAAACCTCCAAACCACTCATTTTTCTCCCCAAAGACAGGTGGGATTTTGAGCACCAGTTTGCTCAGGGAAAGGCTGGGAGGAGAAGTCTCTGTCACTGGGCTGTGACCCCCCTGAGCACTGTCCCCGGACTGGCTGCACAGATCCCAGCACGGGTGACAGGTCTGGCCTGCCCAGGAGGAGCTGGAGGAGCTCCTGCATGAATTATTTATGATTCTTCAGGAATAAATCCCTACAGACCAGGCCTGTGACCCCCCAGCCATCAGAACATCCCCAGCTGGCAGGAGATGCTGCAAAAGCATGGCTGAGCTGCAAATCAGTGCCACGGAGGGAGATGGACAAAGTAACACCGCAAGGAAATAGGAAAGAAAAACCAGGTCGAGCTGAGACTTGCCAGAAGCACAGGCAGGGAAATGAGATCTGGTGCTAAAAACAAAACGTGTCTCCTCCTGTTTCCTGTTCACACCCCGGCAGGCTCCCGGCGTACTTCAGGACCTCTACGGGCACTGTGGTGGCTGTGAACACAAAATTCCTCCTCTAAGGTTTAGACTGCACCTGAACCCTTTCATGCAAAGCTCAGAAAGAGCCTCAGCTACACTGAATTCTTACAGCACTTCATGCTTCCACTGTGTGCAATGCTTCCTTCAGCTCCTGCCCGATGCTGGCAGTGCCCAGAGCAGCTGGAAATGCCATTTGCAGGAGTGCAAACCCAGCTCCTCTGCAGCTCTCTGGGCTCCAGAGCAGGACACGGGCACACCCCGAGCTCCCAGGGGTGCAGAGCTGTGCTGGAGGCACCCCCCTCCCTGTCCATCACCTGGCAGAGAGCAGCACCACCAGGTTATTTTCAGCTCCACTGCACAGCTGGAGATCTTCAAACTTTGTCATTTTGGGCTGACACGGTGTTAGCCTGGGACCAGGAGCTGTGCCATGACACAGCAGGGAGCGGAGGGCGGCTTGGAATGAGAGCGAAGAGGCTTTTTCAAACCTAGTAGTCTTCTCTGCTGAAGACAGGCTGAGATGGGGATGTTCACCTGGACAAGAGGAGACTCCAGGCAGACTTTAAAGCCCCTTCCAGTGGCTGAGGCTGCCATAGCCCCAGGAGGGCTTGGACACTGCTCCCAGGGATGCCCAGGGTGGGACTGTCGGGGTGTCTGTGCAGGGCCAGGGCTGAACAGGATGGCCTCTGTGGATCCCTTCCAACTGTGGATATTCTGTGATTCTGAATTTTCAGCCCTTCAAGGACAGCCTTTGCTCCTCTAGAAGTGTCACTCCCTTTTCAGCGGGACAGCAATTCCTCCCTGAGCATGAGGTGTGTGAGGTGCAGCTGCACAAGGGAGCCCAGAACCTTCCCCGTCCTCAGCTGCCTGCAGGGACCTGGGAGGCTCCTGGGGGCCCCTTCTCAGGAGGAAGGACGCGATTCCCCCTCTCACACCAGGCACAGAGGTCTGCAAGAGGTGGAGGGACCTTCCCTTGGGGTGATCTGGCTCTCCCAGAGCTCATCTCCGTAAAACCACCGCCGGCTGAAGGTGACCCCCAGCGCCACCGCTCCCGCCTGGGCTGGGCTGCTCCCCCTCCCTCACCAAGGATCACCCGCGTGTCCCTGCGGGCTCCTTGCGGTGCCTTGGCGGAGCCCCCGGGGCCTGCCGAGGCCGGGGCGGGCCGGGGCGGGCGGAGCCCCGGCGGTGCCTGCGCTGTGCAGTTGGATCGCTCCACCACGAGAGCCCACTGCTGCTCCGCGCTGGCCTCCGCCGCTGGCCCCGCCTGGCCCCGGTGCAGCCCGAGGGCCTGGGGGTGCTGAGCCCCCCAAAGTCTCCCCACAGAGGGGCTGCGCCCACCCTTCCCCCCGCGCACGGTCCCGGGGGCTCCGCTGCCCCCAGCCCTGCGGGGACGCTGCCTCCCCTCCATCCTCAGCGGGTGCTCTGGGTGCCTCTCTCAGTTTGGCACGGTTTTGGGGTGTTTCCTTCCGTTTCACACGATTTTTGGGCGTTTTCCCCGGTTTTGCACAGTTTCAGGATATTTTCCTCGCTTTTACACGATTTTAGGGTATTGCCCTGGGTTTTACTCGATTTTAGGCAACTCTGCAGCATCACAAGCAGAGTCTCCCCCAAACCCCGCTGTACCCCCACTAAACCCTCTCTGGGGGATTATAAAGGTGCCTCCCCTCCGGCAGGGCAACACCTTAATTAGGAAGGAAATAAAAGGGGGTGCAGGCGATCCTTGATGAGGACAGAGTTAATTATCGATGCAGCAGCTCCTGAAAGCTTCCCCAGGCAAAAAAAACCCTGGTTTTGAGCAAAGCAGCTCCTGCCTGCCAGGCTCCAGGAGCTGCCCTGCACGGAGGGGATGATAAGGAGAGTTATTGTTGCTCCGTGCTCATAAAAGGATTATTATTAAGGAGGGGAAGAAAGTTATAAGTGAAGTAAATTGGGCCCGGCTGGGTGTGTGAATAGAGAGGAATAATGTTATGGTAATGTCATGCACGGCTCTGCTGCTCCAGGACCCTGACGTGTTTTATAAAGCCCGGTGCTACAAAAAGCAATTCTGTGAGCAGAGAGAGGGAGAGGTGGCCAAAGAGAAACGAGGAGAAGCTGTAAAAATGATGTTTTATTGTGTGGGAGAAAGCAATGAGTTGAGATCTGACCCTTGATGTCCTTCTGGAGGAGAAAGCTGGCAGCATATTGTCGCTCGCTTGTATGATTTCATTTGCTATTCTAAGTCTTACAGTAATTCCGTTCCTGTGCTCCAAAAGCTTGCATCTAAATTTCTGTTTGCAAATGAAACACGTGGAAGAGCTCCCCAAGGCTGGAGCTTCGGTTCTGGATCTTTCCAGAGTGCAGAAGGGGCTGCTGACAGGATGGGGGCATGGGGCACCCAGCAGCACCACCTTTCCCTGCCAGTTTGATTTGATTTTAGTTTGACAGCCCAAAACACCTGAACAACAGCCCGGGGTGGGTTCCCTGTGCCGCACAGGGTAAGTGATGGATCCGGGCCACGGCACACTGTGACATAAATCAGACCTTTACAAGTCCCCAGCGGCTGCAAATCAATAAGTGCCAGCAATAATTACCCATTTTGTCTCTCTCTTTATTAATATTTAGACGTTTTTAATCTTTTCTCTCCAAACCCGATGTTTCCCTGCTGTGGGTGTTCTTCAGAGGGGGCTGCCAGGAAAGCTCCTGTTCCTCTAATTAAAGGCTTTGTGCTGGACAGAGCTGCTCCCTGAGCAGGAATGACACAGCCAGCAAAGCTGGGGACAACCCTGCTGCCTCACCCAGGACAGGTGACAGCGGCTGATGTCCCCAAGGGCAGGGTGCAGCCTCTCTGGGTGTCACAGTGTAGATCTTGCGAGGGTTACAAGGGGGTTTCTCCAGCTCTTGGTGGGGGTGACCACAACCAACAGTTGTCATTTAAAGAGATCATGGAATGGTTTTGGTTGGAAAGAACCTCAAAGCTCATCCAGTGCCACCCCTGCCATGGCAGGGACACCTCCCACTGTCCCAAGCTGCTCCCAGCCCTGTCCAGCCTGGCCTTGGACACTGCCAGGGATCCAGGGGCAGCCACAGCTGCTCTGGGCACCCTGTGCCAGGGCCTGCCCACCCTCACAGAGAGCATTTCTTAATTAGGAGAAGTCCCTAGAGGTGATTATCTCCTCAGAGGTGCTGTTAGGGATGTACACATTGCAAATGAAGCCCTCTTTTGACATGGAAAAGGGAGCAGGACTCAATGATTTTCAGTGGAAATGACAGCTGTTATCTCCTCTAACATGGGTATGGGAGAGCTGATAATGCCCTATCAGCCCTGGAAAACAATTGGGAACAAATTCAAAACAGAAAACAACTCTCCCAAAAAGCAATATAAATTATATTTGTTGTGGAGACAAAAAGTTTCCAGCAAGTCCAACCACTACTCAGCTTTAAAGCAAGAAAAGGGTTGGAAGGAAAGTGGGAGGAGGGATCCTGGAGCATCTGCCATGTTGGGAATACCTCCAGCACCTGGAGGAACAGGTAAAGCCCATCTCTTGTCCAGCTGTGCCCACAGGGATCTGTGCCAGGGATCTGAGGGCAGACAGACCTGGCTTTTCCAGAGTGGGAGAGCTGGGAGCTGGACCCTGACTTCTGGGGCTGTCCAGCAGAGTAAACCCTTGTAGGGGATCCCAGATCTCCCCAGGCACTGCAGACACCGAGGTCCTGCATCCACCACGGGAGGAGAAACTGGGACTGAAGAGATCCCAGTGCCTCCAGGAGCAGAGACCCCAGGGCTGAACAGGGACCATGCTCTGACACCCCCCAGGAGCCTGCAGGGCTCAGGTTTCACCTCTCCTGATCCCTCTGTGCCACCTCAACAAGGCTCTCCCCTGGGTGACAGAGCAACTTCAGAAGTACCCCACCGAGGATGCCAACCCCACCATTGCTCCCTCCTTGGGACTGCAGCTGGGGATGGGGACAGAGAGATGACCACGGTGAGGGTGACCACAGTGAGGGTGACCACAGTGAGGGTGACCTCAGGTCTCCCCATCCCTTTGCACAGAGATGCTGCGGGCTCTGCCCAAGCCACGTGAACCCCTCTGGTGCCAACACCTCCAGATGTTCAGTCAGCTGTGATGTGCCATTATCACCTCTCTTGCCTCTGCTGTGTCACAGCTCTTCTCTCACCCACCTCCACTGGGGACAGGACATGTTGTCCCCTGTCACTGGCTCCACTCAACACTGAATCAGGAGCGGCATCCTCTCCCTTCCTCTCCTCTGGCTGTTTGCCCGAGGGGCTGGGGGAGCTGGCAGGGGCAGGACGATGTTCCACTCCCCAGTGTGGGAAAAGGGGCTGTGACACGAGGCAAAGAAGGGCTGGAAGCTTCTCTGCACCCTATAAACAGTGCAACGAGGGCACTGTGAGTGTGGAAACATCTTTCACTGGAAAACAATTCCAGATGATGCAACTTCCAGCTACAGCTGAGCTGAGCACAGCCCCAGAGCTCCCCAGATGGAGCAAGGACCAAGGCAGCTCTGCTGGCCACTCCCAGGCAGTGTGGGACAGGTAAAACCAGGACAGGTAAAACCAGAAGAGATGCTAAAGCTGTCCCATGTAGGCTGAGGTGGCCCCAGAGCCCAGGCTGGGACCCAGCTCCAGCCTGGGGACAGTGGCACCCCTGGGCTGGACTTTTGGGGGCCAGTGAGGGGTTCTGAACCTCCTGGCTGAGCATTCCTGGGTCAGCCATGGGTCTGGGGAGGTGCAGGCTCCGTGTGTGGGCAGCAGCGAGTCCCAGGACACAGGAACAGCCCATCCCAGCTCTTCCAGTGGGACACGTCCCTCGAGCCCTGCCCAGGGCTGTGTCACAGGTAGGTGATCTCGATGACATTGGGCTCAGCACTCCCGTGGGGAAGGTGGCGGCTGCAGGAGCAGTGGCAGGTCACTCCAGCCGAGCCCATGCCAGGCAGATCCCGGCCCGGCAGCATCCCGAGGGAGCCCAGCTGCCTCCAGTCTGTGAGGAGCACGCTGTCCATGTGCTGGGGCATGGGCTCGTGGTAGAGCGTGATGTGCACGGTGCGCAGCTGCGGGCCGTAGTGCACGGCCAGGATGATGAGCACGGCCAGCAGCACGAAGGCGGCGACGATCACCGAGATCATGGGCAGCGCGTCCGATCTCTTCGTCACGCTCTTGAGGATGGAGACGGGGGTGAAGGCGGCCACGTCCTGGGGCTCGGGCTGTCTCAGCTGGCTGCCGGGCACCGAGGCATTCATGGCTCAGCGGGGTGACCTGGCACAGGGACACGGGGGTGACCAGAGAGCAGGGCCCGTCCCTGTCCTCATCTCCCCCTCGAGCCCGCAGGCTCTGCCTGTGCTGGCAGCTGCCAGGGAATGGGATGATCCCGTCAGTGTCCCCTCCCTCGGGCTCGCAGCACAGGATTTTGGTGGTGAAGCCTGGGGCTAGAAGGATGAGGCAATGCCCTGCATCCCCATCGCCTTTGGACACCACCCCCGGCTCCTGTGGGGAGCCCTCTGCCCTCCCCTCTCCGCCCCCAGCCCACGGCGCTGATCCAGGAGCAAACCCCACGGGGACCTCTCAGTGGGACCCAACCCCGCCAGTCTCCCCTCGCCAGAGACAAGATGCCGTGGGAGGCAGCACGGGTGGGAGCGGGGGCAATGGGGAAGGAAGGAAGGAAGGAGAGCCCTCCCAGCCCCACGGGGTACCTGGGCGTCCCTGCTGCCTGGGAATCATCGTCTCCAGCGGCGGGGCTGGGAAGCTGCCGGCGGGGCGAGCAGGACGAGCGGCGGGCTGGCTCTCCGGTGAAGGTGCAGCCGGACTCACCTCGGAAGTTGCCACGTCACGGCCCGGCCCCGCCGCCGCCGGGGCTCCCCGGGGCTCAGGGGGCAGCGCCCGCTCATCCCGCGGGCAGCGCGGCTCCCGCCCCTGCCCGCTGCCACATCAGCGCTGCCGCCTGCGACCCTCCTGTCCCCGCGGCGGGACAAGGGCCCTTTTGTCTGGGGACAGGCACCCTTCCTCCCTGCCCCCTTCGGCTGCAGGAAACCTCCCTGCTGCCACCGGCGGGGCGTGAAAACTGAACGTGGTGAAGGAATGGGTGTAAAAAATCCCCTTCTGCACGTGAACTGCTCGCCCTGCCCGGCACGGAGTCCCCACGCCGTGCTCCGGGCTGGAAGCGCCCTGTCCCCAGGGGTGACACAGCCCCGGGGGTGACTGTCCCTGCCGGGGTCCCAGTGCTGCAGAAGGGGCATGTGCCCGCAGGGCTGTGGGGTGAGTCCATGGGCAGCTCTGGATGCTTTGGGCCTCCAGTTCAGTGGTCAGACTCAATGATTTTGGAGGCTTTTCCAACCTAAAGGCTTGTGTGAGCTGCTGGGGGTTGCAGGCAGGAGCCAGTGCCAGGTCAGGGCTGGCACATCCCTCCCCTCACACGCTGGCTGTGCCACCACCCTGCACACAGGTGCACCCCCCTGGCCCAGGGCTGGTGTGTGTCACACCCTCTGCACCAGGAGTGACCTTGAGCACATTGCAGAGCAGGAAATATGGATCCCTCGGAGTTTCAGCCATTACAAAACACATCTTCCCATCCCTCCACCCCCAAACACCACTGCTCTTACCTGCAGGCTCTCAGCAGACAGGCTGGGGTGAATGTCTGGCCTCTGTCCTTCCTGCACATGTGGAGGACAGGGTGGGAAATGCCTTTTCCACCATTCAGCCGAGCATCCAGAAGAGATTTAACTGCGTGTGAGCTTCTGGGTATTTGCACTCATTTCAGGATTCAGTAAAACCTTAATCTACAGCATAATCTCTGAGCATCACATCTGTGCAAGGGACAAAAGGATGGGGGGGCTGCTGGCAGGGGGTTTGTCCCAGCAAAGGCTGCTGTGGAGGTCGCCAGCCTTGGGCCTGGTTTTCCTGGGGGGCTGGAGGGGTTGGCAGAGACCCACAGGATGTGAGGAGCTGGGGGGTCATTCCAGTCCCTCCAGTCCTGCTGCTGTCTGCCAGCCGTGGGAACAAGGACCCTGCTGGCAGCATAGGACACCCTTGATGCAATCCATGCAGTGAAGGAGAATCTCCTTTGCCTTTGGATGAGGCTCTGTGGCTTTTGGGGGACTGTGGGAGAGGGCTGGAACAGCCTCTCAGACCAGGAGACAGAATCCTCTGGCTTTGCATCCTAAACACCCACACAGAAGGAGCCTTTCCTAGGTGGGGACACTGAACTGCTTCTCCTCCCTCAAACACCCACTGACAGCCAGCACAGGATAAATCAGAACCTCTGGAGTTCACACTGGCAGGCAGGACCTGCACAGACCAGCACAACACAAAGTCAGGGCCAAGAAACCAAATGCCTGAACCCCTCGGGCTGGATGGGGGCAGAACCAGTCTGGTTTTCCAGTTCCTCCCCTTCTTCAGGAGGGGGTAGGTCCAAGCCCAGCATGTGCTGTGTGTACTGCAGGGAGGGAGGCTGTGCTGCCTGAAGAGGAGCATCCCAAAGCCACCATCCCAAGGCCACCATCCCAAAGCTGGCATGTCCCAGCTCCCAGACTGGCTGGAGCTGCCCAGGGAGGCACAGGGCACAGGGCAGATCCAGCTGCTGAGCTACACTGGCCCCACAAGGAGCAGTTATTCCTAAATTCCACGTGGAATTTAAAAAACCTCCTCTCAGGTGGTGGGGAGGCTCCTGCCGCAGCTCTTACCCCAGGGAGGCTGATGTGGGGGGTTGGGACCTGGGGCACATCCTACCACACACAGAACACCTCCCCAAAACCCCAGCACCGTAAGGAAGCCGCTGAGGCCCAGAGCAGGGCATCCCTCCGTGCCGGGAGCCGAACCCCGGCACAGCTCGGCGAGGTTTCCTCTGCCGCCGGTGAGCGATGTCTCACATCCTCCCCGGCCATAATGGGCTGAAAAACACAGTTCCCCTGTGGATTCAGCCCGTTTCCTCCTATTCTTTAACAGGAAGCTGTGTGAGAGTCAGCCCGGGCGGGCGAATCGCTGCTGGCGGTCCCTCCCGGCATGGCCAGAGGCTCCGCGAGCCCAGAGCAGCGCGGAGATGCTGCTCCCGTGCCTCCATCCCTTCCTCTGGCTCCTCCTGCTGCTTCCAGGTGAGCTGCTCCGCACACCCCGGGCAGCCCGAGGGGGTTTGGGGGGTCCGGCTCCACGGGGGGCTCCAAAGGGAACCGGGGAGAGGCTGGGAGCTGCCGCTGGACAGCTCAGCCTTCCAGCTCAAGGGTGGCAGGAGTCAGGGTGTTGGGAAAATGTGACTTTGTCGGGTTTACAGGGTTTGTTTGGTAGTGCTGGAATACAAAGATTTGTTTCCTGGTTAATGAAAAGAGTGTTTCTGCTGAGGCGTTTGGAATAAGTGGCTTTTGTCAAGTAAGAGTAAAGGTGGAATGTTTCAATGTGCAGGACATTGTTTTCCTCAAAAATACTTTTTATTTGCACTTTTTACTCTCATTATTATAAATACAAAGCCTACGTGCAAGGCTCGTGCAGAGCACACCTCGTCCTTGCTGTAATAATTCTGCTGCTTTGGGGTAATTCTGGTTTAACTTCTCTCTCCCATGCGAGTCGAGATGTGGGATGAAGGAGCTGGTTTCCCTTTCCAAAGGATGTCAGGTTGCTTTTCCCTGCATTGTCAGGCCCCTCTTGCCTTGCTGACAGCTGTAGTAGCTGGGAGCTGGAATACATTCAAAGGAATATAAAATAATGTGTCTCCAGCTCCGAGGTTTTATCATTAAACTATAGAAGCTGCCTCGGGTTACAGCCACTGTGCTGGTAATAATGGGATTTTTAAAAGGCAGAGAATCACAGAATGGTTTGTGTTGGAAAGGAAAGATCATCTCATTCTGTAGCATACAGAAAGCAATTTGGTTTGTAGTTGTATAATTCCAAGAAATAAGAGCACATGGATTGGAAATTTTCTCTCTTCATTAGAGGGCGGCACTGCAGCCTTCAGCGGGGGGAGGGGGGATTTGGTGCTTGGGATCAGAGCAAGGATCACATCAAGGGGCTTTGAGCGCCCTGTGACACTCCTCAATGCCCACCCAGAATGCTGCTTTCCCTCTTAAAACTACTTGGAAGGGCTTTTCTGGAACAGGAATGGCACAGAGGAGGTCAGGCCCCCTCCCTGGCTGGGCTGCACCATGCCGAGATCCATGGAGTGGGAATCCCAGAGGCACTGCCCAGAATTCCAGCTTCCAGGAGCACCTGGCTGCTGCAGCACCCGGTGGAAGGGATGCCACCCTCTGTGCTTCAGTCCCGACAGCATCACTCTGTCCTCCCAAAGCCACCTAAACCAGGTCTAAAATCAGGGGCTGGGACCGTCCCCCTCCATGGTCACAGAGTGTCACACCTCTCCCACCAAGCCAGCCTTCCCTGGGATGTGTCCTAGCTCCCTCTTCTGCACTGATCCAACAGCCCCAGAATGGCTTTTTGGTTTCATTTTTAGTTTGACAGCAAGTCCCTCAGGTGGTGCAGCCCCTGGGGAAAGCTTCTGCACAAGGCAAAGCAGCAGCTTAGTGAGAGGGGCAGGCAGGCTCTGTACTGCTGCTGATTTCCAGGCACAGTAGCAGCTGGAAAAAGGAATTAGGGGCTCTGGAACGAGGCTGCCCGCCCTGGGGAGGATGGAGGTAACCTTGAGGAGACAGAGAATCAGCTTTGGCTGGACACTTACACCTGCCTGGTCTCACACGGGCCTTTCTCGCTTTTGCTTGGTGCAAATTCAGTATTTTATTAAGTTATCCTTTCCTAAATTAAATTTCTCTGTTCTCATGGTTATTTCTGAAGGGAGGTTCAAATAAGGGAGGTTCAAACTGTTATTTTGAAATTGCTGAAGTGAGAAGGTCTGGCACATTTCCAATTTGTTTTTCCTCCCCCCAGAAACACTTAGCAGAAAATTTGTCCAAACAAACCTCTTCCTATGGACCCTTCCCGTTACAATGGGCAGGCGTTTTCCAGACAAAAGATTTCCACTGAAAAAATTCCTCCTCAAAGCTGATGAAAACCCAGCAGGATTTCCCACTGTTGTTGTTCCATCCACTGCTCTCCTTATCTGTGCCACAGCCTGTGGATGGATAATGCCATGAGAAATGTGTTGTTTCAGAACTAAACATGTATTCTGAGATATATTTTTGATATCATCAAAAATGGGGTGCAGCTAAAGGACAGGTACCTGGATTCCAGACTTGCACCCTCAAACCAGGGCATCCTAAAGCAAATTTCTCAACCAAGGGTGAGGCGAGCCCAGCCCTGACGTGGTGAACAAGGAAGAGAAAGCAGGAGGTGGTTTGGAGAAATGTTTGTTCACACAACAAACTGCTCCCTTCGGTGACACAAAACCCCTCGGTGACTGCAGAATGACTGCAGCAGCTTCCAGGAATTCTGCCCCATTTACAATAGGTGAGTCAACAACAGGTGTCCTTGCAGGAGGTGCTGCTGGTGTCCCAAAGCCAGGAACGTCCTGCTGGGGAGCCAGGCTGGAGAGGGGACCTGGGGCTTCTGCAGCACCAGCACAGCCCCAGCTGGGAGCTCTCCTGGCTCCAGTTCCCACAGGAGCCCCCCCAGCATGACCCAACCACCTCAGCAAGGGAGAAGCTCCCATAGGAGTCCAGAGCAGGCACCAGGATGGTCAGAGGGATGGAGCAGCTCTGCCATGGGGGAGTGCTGGGAGAGCTGGGGGTGCTCGTCTGGAGAAGGGAAAGCTCCAAGGAGACCTCAGAGCCTCTTCCAGGGCCTAAAGGGGCTCCAGGAGAGCTGGAGAGGGACGGGGGACAAGGGATGGAGGGACAGGACACAGGGAATGTCCTTAAGCTGAAGGAGGGCGGCTCTGCAGGTGGGGTCTACCCAAGCCAGGCAGAATCCCCCCTGCCCTGCTGCCCACACTGTGGGGATATGGGAGAATACATAAAGAGTTAGGAAATGTGGGAATAAAACTTGGGTCATTCACCCAAAATCCAGACTCGGATGAATTGTCAGGCCAAGATGCTTTACCTGCTCTGTAGCTGTTGCTTCTATGAAACTGGAACCTCTTCCAAGCAGGGTTATCCTTCAACTGCTCCCCTGGCACTCAAGCCAGGACACTCAAGAAAAGCAGGTGGAAAGAACAGGAGTTATGAGAAATCCCTCAGCCACCAGCCCCCTTCACACCTTGTCTCCTGAACCAGTCCCAGCAGATCACATTCCTGCTTGGTGGTTCATAAACGTCATAGAGCAGCACTCAAAAATACCCTGGGGAATCTCAGAATTAATGGAAAGGATAATCAGTTTGGGAAGAAACTCGGAAAGTCTCCTCTGTAAAGTGCTTTGAGCTCTGCTAATAAATAATATTATTTAAAAAACTGTAGGTAGGCAAAAAGTACAGGCTGGGCCCTGGGTCCCAGCAAGCCTGGATTGGTGGTGCCCCCATTTTCATTTGCATTGGGCATGGAGTGATTTCCCCTCCAAAATCCCAGACCCAGCCCCAAACCTGAGAAGCTGCATGGCCAGGAGGAGGACAGGACCCACATCAGGAGCAACCTAGAGCTCTAAAATAAGCTGCTCAGGAGGGAGATGGGAGGGTGATGGAGCAGCAGCCTGGTGGAGCAGTGGTGGTGCAGCCAGGAGAAAAGCCAGGCTGCTTTTCCTTCCAGGAACAACCCCTTCCATGGACAAACCAGCCCTGGGCAGCACAGGGATGCAGCAGAGCCACTCTGTGCTCACAGCTTCCCCACATTGTTTTTCTCCCTTGGTTATTTTCTACATCCAAGTGGGTTTTAATTGCCTCCTACTAAGATCTGCTTCCAGAGAGGAGCATGGAATGTGGTGCTTGGAGAGGATGCCCAGGCCCAGCCCTTGAGGACGGGCAGAGGAAGGCAACAATTAATTTTAATTGCTGATGAGATCCGGGATTAATTCCTGGCTCTCTAAACTTTCCATAACATTTTGACTGAGTCATTACAACCCAGAAGAACTTGGCAGCCAGTTGCCAACCCCTCCATGCCATTTGGGAATGAAGCTCTTCTGTGGATCTGGCCCTGATTTGGGCTGTCAGTTATCCATCCAGCAGAACAAGACTTCTTCTCTCTCTTCTCCACAATTCCCACCCCATCTGGTCTGCTGTGAGACCCTCAAGGCAGAGACCTCTTACTTAGGCACTTAATAAAACACAACCTAGGCTTTGGCAGAACTCTCTGCTTTCCAGGTTTCCTAAAAGAGGAATTTTTCCTTTGTGGAAGTCCTAAGAACTGGGTGTTGCTCACTGCTGCTGTGTTTCATCCAGGAAACAGCTGCACCTGTGTTAAGTGGTTGGTATTTTTTTTGTCTTGGGTCATCTGACAGAAGTGCCAATATCTGAGTTGCAAAGCAAGCACAGGGTGACTCAGAGGTACAGCACTGCCCCGTGGGCTCTGCAGGTGGGACATCACCCAGAAGTGCCAGGGAGGGGACGAGCCCAGGGTTCCTTGTCTCTGGGAATAGATGCTCCCTCTCCATCGGCAGTTCTGAGTGGACAGGAGCAGTCCCTGTGACTCCACACCAGTGCCAGAGGTCCT
Source organism: Prinia subflava (assembly GCF_021018805.1). NCBI lineage: Eukaryota > Metazoa > Chordata > Aves > Passeriformes > Cisticolidae > Prinia > Prinia subflava. The sequence goes on along the minus strand of NC_086262.1, from coordinate 1,387,802 downwards.
CCCCAATGACTCCAGCCCTCTATGAACGCAGGCTGGACACCACAAGCCTGCCTTGAGCCTGATCTAAAACCTGCTAAAGCTTTTCCAGCAGCTGGCTCAGATCTCCATAGGAGGCCCTGGCAAAGTTTGAGGTTTTAAATAGTCCCTTTCTTTGGTCAGCAGCTGGAAAAACCATGCTTTAAATGTCTACAATTGCCAAAAATAAGACCAAAGCAGAAATACCTAAAATTCACTGGTCTTTTGGTTGACATCACCTTCTTTGTGCTGAGGAGTGAGTGGGGTGAGCTGCTGGCTTTGGAAGTATCTCAGCTGCCACAAGAGAAGGCTCCAGGTCAGTGTAGACACACCTAGCCCCACAGAAAAACAACTGCCAAAAACAGAAATCCAAAATTCTCCTGTTTACCCTTTGGAAAAATCAAACCGGAAAGCTGCGAGCAGAAGTGCGAAATGGAGCTGCAGCCCCAATGTGCTCCTCTGCAGCCCTGCAGCTCCAGTGCCTAACTGAGACTTTCCCATGACAGCAGCAGCACAAAGCCGTATTTCCCATCGTAAATCCCTCAGCCAGCTCCCAGTCTCCACCCAGGACTGCACAGTCCAGCTGTAAATCCTTTGCACCCAAACACGCAACAAACTCCTTGGCAGTGCCTTCCTCGTGGAAGGGCTTTGATGTTTATTACAATTCCAGCTGCACCAGCCGTGTCCTGGTTATTGCTGGGAGCTGTTTATACAGCCAGGGCTCTCCATGCTGGCAGCAGCACTGGGAGGGAATGGTTTCCAACTCCAGAATCCCCTGGGATATCTGCAGGGAGCTGAGACACGTGGCAGGCTTTGTTCATCCCCATCCTGCTGCCCAGCCCCGCAACGGGAGTTCGGTCTCATCCTGCTTTGCACAATCCATCCCACTCCTGGGGATCTGGGATGCTGAGCACCCTCCCCAAAAGAAAACACCCAATAGAACAGGACTTTTGCTTATTTGAGTTGGCAGGGAAGGCATAACAAGCAGCAGCAGCCAGAAGTCGGAGCCAGGCCTGCTCCACTTTGAATTGAAGCGTGGATGTGTTTAGAGAAGCCAGGGCCCTTTATTCCGGAGCAGAATGCCAGAAGGGGATCTCCAGCCCTCAGCCTCCCCACAGCAACACTCCAGAGCAGGGCAAGCATCAACCACAGGAGCTCTGGGAACTGAGCAGTGGGAAAAAACTGCCTTTTCATCTTTTTTACAATGACCACAAGGTTTAGGTGTGCAAACATAGAGCCTCAGAAGGTCTCCAGTGTGACCCTCAGCGACAGGACATGCTGCAGTGAAGAAAGCGTTGTGTACAATCATTTCCTCCTGTCCAAGGGATGCTGGAGCTGGCCCGTGGATTATTCCATCAGGGATGGCAGACATGGCAACGTCACCTCCCTCACCCTCAGCTTCCTCCCATCCCCAGAGGTTCTGTTCAGGCTCTCAAATTTCTCCTCATCTGCACCAAAAATGGTGGAATAAATGTCCAGCTCAGTGCCTTCATTCCCCTTTTGCTTTGGCAAAGGCTAAGTGCAGACAGCAGCTCTTTCTCCAGTGAGTCTGGGTGCTTCCACATGCCATGTCCATGAAAAAGGACCTGTGAGTAATTCCATAAATGTGCCACAGCTACTTCTCCCCACAGGAAAATGAGACAATGGGTCTTACAAGGGAATTCTGGAGAAAGAGGAGCTGTTTGAGTCTGGCAGCTGCTGGAGGATATTGATCCCCTATGATGATCTCAGCACATTATTTTTTGTGCTGAATGTAGAGAATATCTGAAGGCATTTGCAAACCAACCTCCAGAATCATCCCCCTTCCTCAAAAGAAGCATTTCTACCTTTTTAGGAAGGGCAAAAATGTGCCTAAAACATTCTTTTTTTTCCATGATGTTAATTGATTTAGTAGATGATGGTACAGCTGCCCATAACTCTTATTGCCCTGATGCTCCTTGAAGTTGCTCTTCAAACCCCCCAGGGAAGGATATCCCATAAATTCTCCAACACCGTCACTCCTAGCACCTCACCAGCCCTGTGCTACGGCAGGTTCCTATTTCCCAGCCTCCCTGTTCCTTGCTGCACATAAAGGTCCTTGTTTCCTGATCCTGCTCCAAATGGTGTTAGAAAATCAACCTGTCCCTTCCTCTCTGAGTGATTAAGGATCTGTTCCTGTCTCCTCTTTCATGGATTGAGCAGGACAGTTTTCCCAGCCTGCTGCCCAGTTATTAGAAGAGGAAAAACATGGAAAAGGTCTGAATAGTCCACTCTGATTTTCACAGCCAAACCGTGTCTGGGAATAAACCACATTTTATTATGTATTCACCATGGTTTACACACTTCCTGTCTGGCTGGGATCATTGTCATAAAGTCTCAGACATGAAAACAATTACGGCTCCAAAGCAATTCCATGAGGAAAATGAGATCAATCGGGAACTCGCTACACCCAGAGGGTGCTGAGGGTGAGCTCTGAGCCAGAAGCACACTCAGGGCTGAGGGTCTCCTTCCAGACACCCCTCCCTGCCAGGGCCCTCGGCCTCCCCCAGGCACCAGCAGCTCATGGACCTACCCCAAAGTTCATCTGCATCACCCCTACAGCTCCTGGCATCAAACCCTGGAATCACAGAGTGCTTTGGGCTGGGAGGGTCCCTAAAGCCGATCTCATCCCACCCGCTGCCATGGGCAGGGACCCTTCCACTGTCCCAGGCTGCTCCGATCCCCCTTCAGCCTGGCCTTGGGCACTGCCAGGGATCCAGGGGCAGCCACAGCTGCTCTGGGCACCCTGTGCCAGGGCCTGCCCACTTTTCCAGGGAGAATTTCCTTCCTGGAGGGCAGGTTCTGGCTGAAAATGGGCACTGTTGTGCCCTGGCTGGTGCTGCCTGGCTGGACCCTCCCCTGCACCTCCTGCAAAGGCTCTGCTCCCACCACTGAGCCCTGAGGCATCATGAGGGGACAGTGTGCTGGAAGGATTCAACCTTCCCTGCTGCCCCTTTCTGCCCAAATCCTTTTTCTCCCATGGGACTCTGGAGAGATGGATCACCAGGGGAGTCAGATTCAGCTGTTTTCTGTACCTGTAGTGTCATTTCTTTCATTAAACTTAACCACGGAGAGCACCAGGGTCACCACCAATAACCATTTGAAAATCCCAATTAGAATGTACATTCCAGCAATGACAGACTCAAAGTCACCTTCCCAAAGTGAAATCAGCTGGGTTTGATTTGAGCTTTTAAAGTGCATTTACATTTTCCAGGTCTTGTCCTAGAGTGTGGGACATTTTTCTCCCATTTTCACGGGCAGCATTTTTAATTGGCATCTCATCTAACCCTTGGGGTTGCACTAGATGACCTTGAAAGCTCCTGTCGAAGCCAAAATACTCTTTAAGCTGGGGCTTAAAGGAAAACATCATGGATGCTAAGAGTAGGAAATGTGAGGGATGGGGGCAGGAATGCTTTGTCATGAACCCAAAAGAAAAGCAAACAAATAAACCAACCAAAGCCACCTTTCAGTTGAGGAACTGGGGACTGAGTGAAACACCTACAACCTTGTACGGACCTCCAGGAATGCCCAGCCCTACGGGGAAGGCAGCTCCTGAGGGCTGAAGCTCCCTCCAGGCTCACAGCCCCAGGCTTCAGCTTCCCAGGATACACAGGATAGGAAGGAGAACTGTCCCATCGGCTCCTGGAAGCCTTTACAAACCTCATCCATCCATTCCTTAAGGTCTCAAGGGAACAAAGTGTTCCAATGTGTCTTAGCTCTGAAGAGCTCCAGAAAGCAGGTCACACACCCTTCTGTGTCAGGGCTGAGCTGAGGCAAACAGCTCACGGGGAGGGAATGACCCCATGGATTTCTACAGCCCCCCAAAGGCTGGATAAACTGGTTAGATAAACTCCACTACTAATTTATTCAGATCCTGATAGTTTTACACTCAGTAAAACTTCTTTGCTACTACTTCTCTGCTAATGCTTTTGGGGGAATCCCATATTTCAAAATCATTCTGACAGAAGATGAGGCAAACCCAAACCACACAAGGAACAAGAACAGCAGTGCATTAGTGACCACCACAGATGAGCACCACTCACACTCTGCTCTTTCCTTTCAGGTTCTACAGCTTCCACAAACTCCTCCACCCCTGCTGGAACAGGTACCTCTGCCTTGTGGTGTGCTTTATGAGTCTGTTTGGATGTGGAGGCACATGGAAATGGGGGCATGCACATGGAAAGGGGGGGAGGCACATGGAAATGGGGGGATGCAAATGGAGAGGCCCCAAATGGGACCCTGATTCAAAGCTCCCATCTGCTGAGGGATCTTCTCCCAGCATCCTGCCTCTGCCTGCCCCATCCATCACCACTCACCCCCAGATCTCCGGGGGACATGGAGGACACTGTGCCCCAGAGGGTGACCTGGCTTGGCTCCCTTTTGTCCAGAAGGGAGCAAGGCTGTGCTCCAGGAAGCCTGGGGAAAGCAGAGGGATCCTGCCTCATCTGTGCTCCCTGTTTCCTCAGCTGCTTCCCAGCAGCAATGAATCCATGGAGCCACAGCCACACCAAGCCCTCTCCTTGGCATCTCTTGTTCCCCTCACCCTTTCTGCTCTCTTGGCTGCCATGGCCCCTTTCTGGTCCATCCTCCAACCCTCTCTGTGGGATCCCACCAGCCTGGAAGTGTCACCTCCATGCCTCTGCTTGTGTTCCAGGTCAATTCCAACCAACAGCACCCAGCCCTGAAGCAAAGAACCACAGCTCAGGTAATGCTCAGCTGGAGACCAAGGACAGCAGCCTGGGGCCATCCCAGTGTGGAACTGCTCTGACCTCAGTGCAGCTGGGCAGCCCTGCAGTAACTGGGGCTGTGCAGAGGACAGTGGTGAGGAGGAAGGAAATTTTATGGTGTCAGGTCTTCTAATCCAGCCAACTCACCCCGCAGGGATCAAGGCACAGGAGTGAGCAAAACCAGGGGAAAAATCTTCAAATTCAATAGGGAGAATGAGATGATTATATGTCACTATTGGACACGAAATAAAGATGCTTGACTCCAGTTTAGCAGGCAGAAGAAAATCAGAAGGCTTTATTTACAAATTCATTCATCCCTTTTATAACATGCTGTGCTAAAAAGGCACATTATTGGTCCATAGGATGGACACCTCTCCCTTGGTTAAGTAACTCAAACAACACCTGGGAGAGAGGTTTTTATGGGAAAGGAATATTGTTTACTCAGAAATGTTACGGGAAGAAAAGTTATTTACACTGCTGCTTGGGAAAAGAGAAACTGCTGAGAAGTTTCCCTTGGGAAAGCTGAGAGTTAGCAAACTCTCAGCTTTCAGAACATCAGACCCACAATCATAGAGTGGAATCCCAGAATGGTTTGGGTTGGAAGAGACTTTAAAACTCATCCCATTCCCCATGGGCAGGGAGATCTTCTGCTATCCCAGGTTACTCCAAGCCCTGTCCAACCTGGCTGATCTTTAAGATCCTTTCCAATCCAAGCTTTCCTCTGATTTTGTGACATGTACAGAAAACCAATTAGACAAGAAATGATCTCTCCAGCTCCACATCTGTTAGTGTCCACTTGGATCTTTGGAGACAGATCTCTTCCTGCCATGTTTCAGGAAAAAAACAAACCTAAGCATAGCTACGCTTCCAGAAGGACCCCAAAAATATCAAGGAATAAGATCTCAAAAAGATCTCTGCTTCTGTTTCCAAGGCTTGCAGAAAAAAAAAGAAACTTAAACTTAATCCTAAATTCTAATATTTCAGTGAGGCATTTGAATAAAGAGGGAAAAAAAGCCAGCACACTAACCTTGAAACCATTCCCCCATTTTCTCAATTTATTGGAAAGCCAAGAGCAGTCTAGACAGGGAGCCTGCCTGTAAATTCCCAGCTGGTGATGCACTCCTCCTTGCAGAGGGATTACTGAAAGCTTTTCCCACACATCTTGCTCTGGATCGAGTGCAGTTTGGAGCAGGTTGAGCAGAAGACGGAGCCTCCAGACCACTCCAAGAGCTGAGTTATTTGTACTTCGAGACTCTCAGTGAAATGAAAGGTGAAAGTTGGCATTTCAGAACACAAGGAAAAGATCACATGGGTGCCAGGCAGCTCCAGGCAGGTCAAGTGTCCAGTGACACAAACACCTTCACTTTTCAGAGCAGGGAAAGAAGCAGTGGCAAACCCTGACTTTCTCCACGTGTTTGCTGAGCTCTGCCAGCTCAGCATCTCCTCACAGTGAAAAGAGCAAAAGGAAATTCCAAAGTACAAGAGCTCCTTGAGTCTGAGCAGGATGAAGGCTATTTCCCTGCTTTCCCTAGCAGATTATTCCTATCTCTCAAGGAATTTGAGGGCTCTGCAATAGCTGTGCCCTCTCCAAGCTGTTTCTGAGCTAAACCTTTTGAAGTAACACCACAATTTCCCTACAGAGCCGTCAGTAAAATCAACACCACCGACTGACCTAAGCCTCACCTCTGTGGGTCAAACTACTACAGCCAAACCCTCCCCCACCACTACAACAGCCCTGACAGCAACCAGTGAGAGAGGTAAGGATGGAAAACTCAAATATTTGCTCAGGCAGGACCTTTTTGTGCCTCCCTCCTTATCCAAGCCAAACTACAGGCATCAGAATATTGGGCTAGTCCACCCTGTGCTGGTTATTCAGCAATTCTGCAAATATTGAATTTCTCAGAGTCTTTGCTGAAAGAGCAGCTTATTCCAGCTCCCCAGATGGACACAGCCTGGCCAAGCCCATATCAGAAAATCCAGATCATGCTCTATCAAATATTGGAGCAGTCCAGCTGCCCCAGGCTCCCTCTCCCAAGCTCACCTGTCAGGTACACTCTGAGCTCACTTCATACCTGCCTAACTGGGCATCCTGATGTCTGTCTGGAGGGAAAGTATCATGCAAATAAAGATTTTTTTACTCCACGGACACCCAACAGCTCTTCCCAGTGGAATTTGCCATGGCCTCCCAAATTAATTGTCCTTTTCTATGTTTTCTTTATCTAGATGATAAGTCCAGTGGAAACGCAAGCACAGCAGCTCCTTCTCCAACACCTCAAGGTACTTTGTCCTTTTAGAGACCAACAATAAGATCAGATAATTTGATGGCAATCAATAGCACAGGTTCTCTAAGCATGAGTCTTTTCTGGGGGGTGAGCCATCCAAAATCACATCTGGTGTCTTTATAAGCAGTGATAAAACACAAGATAAATGCTCTTAATATCCTCTGCTGGGATGAACTTGAGCAGCTGAACAATGGATCTGTGTTTAGGAGAGGGGAGTCCTTTTAAAATCTTTTTAAATAAATATAATTTTGCTTTTGACAGTTTGCTTAACCCAACCTGTAGGCACAAATTAGACAATTCAGTAAGAATTTTCTCAGAATAAGGGCAGAATTCAAGTGACTGGAAGACTGAAATCTGACAACTGACCTAATTCTCCATTAAAAGTTCAGCCTCAAAAATCTGCAATGGTCAGGAAACTGGTCTGCCTCTCCAAGTACCTGTCAGATCTGTAACACAAGCGAGGTGAGGCAGCCGTGGTCAGCTGTGCCTACACAGATGCCCACCCAGCACGGCTGTGCCCAGCTAAGCCAGAAGCCCTTTGCTCAGAGCAGATTGCTGTTCATTCCAGCCCTGAGGAGCTCCACGCTTCTTTGACTAAAGATGCTGATGCTTCCAAAAGCCAGGTCTCCCATTGTGTGGGACCCAACATTTCCCAGGGATGGGGTATCCGTGCCAAGCTCGGCAAACCACAGCCTCTGCCTGCAGCTAGAAGAACAATTTTGAAATGAAACAAAGAATTTGATGAGTGGGGAAAAAATTGTACAGGAGCAGACCCTGCTTCTCCAGACTGTTCTGCTCCTTGTGGCTTTTAAAACAGTTAGATTTATTATTTCATGCCTTTACTGCTTTTTCTTCTGGCTTTTGGCAAAATCTCATTCCAAATCAGGGATGTTTGCTGTGGGACAGGAGCTGGGGCAGTGCCAGGATCTGTGCACACCTCTCCAGGCACCACATCCCCTTGGCCAGAGCTGCTGCTGGGAACGTGTGGATGGGAAAACAGGGAACAAGATCCTACGTGACCTACAGAAGATCCTCTGAAGTATCACTTTCGGTCTCCTGGCAGGGCCTGTAGCTGCTCATTAAGGTCGATGCAGACACTCTGGCTGTTCAACAACAGCCTGGAGGCAGCAAAGGATGTTTTTTCTCTGTACAAGTGAAACACACGGGCTGGCTTTACATTTTCTTGCACAGGCACTGGAAGCAGCTGTCACAAACCAAGCAGCTTCACACAAGTCAGTTTATCCCACTGAGAACTGGAGTCCTGCTTGGACAAACCTCTGTGCTGCCACAGCTAGACTACATATGGTTACCAGTTAGACCAACTCAAACCTGTTTCATTCCTTCTAGATAACCCAGCATAGCAAATTCACTAATTTCAAATCTAGGGACAAGCCAAACACTCAATCCACACCCACATTCTGCATTATTTTTTCCCCTAATCAGACTTATTTTAAACTCTCAATGTTTATGACCTACAGCACATCTATAACCTTCCCAGCTCAGTCTTCCAGCCTTGCTTTGCTGTTTCTGCCCCAAACCTGTACCTGGGACTGGAGACACTAAAGAGTTTACAAAGGGGTATTTGAATTTTGGTTCTCTAGGCTTCCATTTGGACATGGAAAATAGTAAAAAGTACATTTGGTGGGAAGCTTTGAGGTGGGAATATTAATTCCATGTTTCCCCAGGTATTGCCGGCACTACTGTGAATCCATTCTGCTCTCCATTAATTCCTTTGATTCTTGGATGTCACTGGAGGTCAAGACTCACATTCTGTGTCTCTCTGTGCAGGTCAGGACCCCGTGAGGAATGAGAGCACCACAACATCAGCGACTCAAGGTGCTTCCTCCTCACAGAGAGGCGATCCCTGCTCCCTATTTTATATTCCCCTGCGCAGCCAGCAGCAAGGCAATCACACGGTTGTCTTCAAGGCAGCGTGGACACCAGTGATTTCCTGAGTGGTGATGAACATCCCATCCAGCCCTTGAAAAGTCTGTAAAGCTCTGCAGAAACAGCTCTCCAGAGCAACCTCTTGAGCCTGGGAACAGCAGGAAAGCTGCCATTATGGCAAAAGGTTGTAAAAGGAGGGAGACTGGACAAATTCCCTCCTCAAATGTAGTGCCAGCTCTGACTTTGACCTTTCCTCACTGGGGTCCCAGAAGGAAACCCTGTGGCTGCTCTCAGCTTGTCCATTAAAGGGGCCCCACCAAGGCAATGATTCCACACAGGTCTCCCTCCCTTTGCTGTTAAGACTGATGGGTCTGGCCAGGATCCAAACTTGGTCCCTTCAGTGAAGTGCAAGTGAGAGTTAGGGCCTCTAGCATTGCTAGGAATCCTCTTCCTCGTTGTGGAAGAATGACTTTTATGTATATGTACACTTCTCCTCTCTGTAGGCACCTCAGAACCCATCACCCCAACACCCAACTCCTCCAGCCAATTACCTGAGCCCACCCCGACAGACGAGAAATCACCGCTGACAGTGGCAGCTTTTGGTAAGGTCTTGTGCCACCCCTGGGGAGAGGAGGGGGCTCTCTTTCACCAGGCCATGCTGGTTTGGACACCCAAATTCATGGGGCCCTGGCACAGGGTGCCCAGAGAGGCTGTGGCTGCCCCTGGATCCCTGGCAGTGTCCCGGGCCACGCTGGACACGGCTTGGAGCAACCTGGGCTGGTGGAAGGTGTCCCTGCCCATGGCAGGGGGTGGAATGGGATGATCTTTAAGGTCCCTCCCAGCCCAAACCATTCCATGATTCCAGGATTCTATGTCCGAAGGATTCTTAGCAGGACAAATTTCCTGTGCAAAGAATGGTTTGATTGATTGAGGCCTGACGTCAGTATCAAATCAACTTGATTTAAAGTGTCTAGAGGTGGTTTATGGGACAGATAACATCACCCACAGCTCTAGCTTCTCTCTCCCTTTTACATTACATATTTATGTGGCTTTACACACTTTGGGGATAAGATTTACCAACTGTAGCAGGAACATATGGACTCCTATCAATCTTCAGTGTAACCAACTGACTTCTGCCTTCCTGGCACTGCCTTACCAATTAAGTATTTATTGATTAAGTATTCATAGAAGTCCTTAGAGATTAACACACAGGAGGATAAAGCTATTTGTTCTAACAACTGTTTGCTTCTCTGCCTATTACGAACCATGCTCACATTAATGAAAATATTGATTTCCTAGCCAAGTTTTGATGGCAGAGTCTCCCTGCTGCTCAGACAGTTCTTTCCTCCATCCCCAGGTGTCATCAGCTTTGTTGTTATCCTGATAGTGGTGGTGATCATCCTGGTCAGCGTGGTCAGCCTGAGGTTCAAGTGCAACCACTCCAAGGACTCAGAAGGTATTTGTCTGGGGGAATCTGTGCTTCCCTAATCAACAAATCACCAGAGTCCATGTGGATCTGGCAATTCCCAAAAGATGCATTTGAAAAGCTTACACAGTGGTGGGGAGGTTTGGAAGCCAGAGTGGAACATGGATTGAGCAGTCAGGAATGCAGTGTATCCTCCTCGCTAGAGCCCCAGCCCAGACTCTTCTGGATGTGGTCTCAAATTTCCTGCAGTTCAAATTCCAAGATGTGGGCAGCTCTTCCAGCAAAAAAAAAGCAGTTTGCTACTCTTTTTCCTTAGCAATCCCATTTCCGACGAAGCAGTGCCCAGCAGAGGGCAAGGCTGCTCTGCAGCAAGGCAGAATCCTTTCTAAAGCCCAACAGGGCCAGCACGTCCTGCCTGCACATCCCCTTAGCTGAAAGGATTTCTCTATTCAACTCCCAAGTCTTCCCCCACAGTGTCTCCAAGCTCATTCAGATTTCATTTATATCCCTGCACAGAATAATTCAGAATAGAGCTGACTTGTTTTGTGACTTCTCACCTCTACATCACCACCTGCTTTTCTCCCCCCAGACAAACAGAAACCAGGAGCCTCCATGGTATCAGAGAGGTAAGGCTGCTCATGCCACCCACATCTGATTTAGAGTGCCTGTTTTATCCCAGAGCTAATTTTAGCAAGGAAAAGAGTCTGCTTTGGTTATTTCAGGTGGAAGGAAGCTTGTCAAGACATCTTTGAGAGAGTTAGAAAAGCAAAATCAGCTTTGATAACACCTCATCCTCTGAGAGAGACATAGAGGATCAGTATTTTTAGGGGGCTCATTTCAAAGCTGCACTAAGACTCATCACCTTCCCAAAGCAGATTGATTGTCTTCCTTGCCTAGATAGAGCCTTGAGGTCTAAACTCGAGATTTTGGATCTCAAAGCAGTGTTAGGTATCTCCCAAGATGCCCGTTACCCTTTCCCAAAGGAGCCCCAGTTCAGAGATTTTTGGAAGAGAAGCATCAAGCAGACAATGGTCCATCAGAGCCCCATGGTCCATCACTGCTACTCCAGAGAGGCTGAATGTGGGAAAACAGCAGGAAACAAGGCCTGGAAGGGACCAAAACATATTGCTTCTATTTTTTCATCGTTTCCTAAGTTTCCTAAGCCCTGCTTTGAAAGGGGACAAGGGACACAGGGAGCAAAGTCTGTAAGTATTTAGGTGCCAAATTGGCATCAGCATGAGTTGTCACCAAATACCCTTAAAGATTGTGATCCAAGGATCTGAAGCCACTGAGGCAGAACATGCCAGAAAGTAGGACAGTGCCTAAGGTCCCCTGATCCCCAGTCATCCAGCCTCCACCAGCAAGGAATGCACATCCCAGACCTCAGGGTAGGAAAAAAGGAATTCCACATTCCAAAGCCTTGTAATTCAGTGTGGATGGGCCTGAATCAGGACAGCAGCTCAGTGTGTGGTGGAAACCAAACCTGGTCCCCTGGACCAGCCTTGGCCTTGCCTGTTTGCCTCCAGCTCTGTGCAAGAAATTTTGTCCCTGGAGGTGTCCAAGGAACACCTGGACGTGGCACTCAGTGCTCTGGTCTGCTTGACCAGGTGGTGATTGCTGAAAGGTTGGACTCAGTGATCTTGGATGTCTTTTCCAACCTCAGTGACTCTATGACTCTGTGATTCTCTCTCGTTTCCCAGAGTAATTAATTATCTCCTTCCCTCCATGGCAGCTGCTCAGCAGACACGAGACAGAAGGGGAACAACATCACTCTGATCTCCATGAAGAACATCAACACCAACAACAGCATGAGCTACCCCCCTTCAGAAAAGGTTTCCCTTTTCAGCCTTGCTTTTTAGGGAATCAGCTGGGGATCATTTCTCTGGCTGTATAAGAGCATGCCCTGAGGTATTTCTTTGCTCTTTTATTCCTTCAGAAGTATGACAAAAAACAGCTGCCGCCAAACTTCTAAAGGTCCAAACTGCTCCCAGTAAGCCTGGTGAAAATTTTGAGTGTCCATCTTAGGTTTACCTGGGCTGGCTGAACTCGAGGTACCAAGTTTACCTCATGTATACAGGTGACATCATCTGTGGCCAGGTCCAAAACTGGAGGGGTTTGCCATTAAATGAAGAGGTCTGTGAGAAATCGTGGTTTCACCCTCCAGCCCAGCTCATCCCCTCCTGCCCCACAGGTGGTTGAAGCACATCCCCATCAGTGCTCTCAGGTCCATCCCACATGAGGAATTCACATCATTTCAGTTGTTTTAAAGCTGGGGCTGAGTTTGGAGGAATACATTACTCCCTTTGTCAGCCCAACCAGGCTGGTGATGAACCACATTTTGTTCTTTTGGCAGGTGCTATGAAGCCAAGAGCCCAGAGCTTGAAGCTGACACGTGACAACCAGCAGTGGCTTTCTAGGTTCTTTTATTTTTCCTTCGGGGAAAGAGCAAGGGTGGACTTCATATATATAAATTATTATGTCCTTTCTGATCAGTACATTTACAGTAGTGTCCTACATAGCTTCCCCACCTGGGGCCTAAGGACCTTCTCCAGTTACAGCCTGCCACGCTCCATGGATGATATCTAACTCTATTTTTGATGTGCCTTCAAACACTCAATAATTCCAGCAGCAAGAAGCACCAAGGCACCATGCACTCCACTAATAAACCTCTGCCTTAGATTAATGGCCTTTATAGTCTGTGCCAGGCAGTCACGGGCTCGTTAATCAGCACAGCCCCACGCCGAGCCAGACCCGTGCATTGGGAAAGCCTGATCCGAAGCTGAAGGCCTGATGGGACTTAAATGCCCAAGTTCTAGGTCAAATCCCAGCATGACTGCTCCATGCCCCTTATCCCCAGTGCCCTCATTGTCCCCACAGCAGTGGGACGGTCACATCCACCTATCTCACAGGATTGTTGTGAGGCCTTGTTAATCCCTTGTCTGTAAAGCATTTGGACAGCCGTGAATTAAAGCCGCTGCTGAAATGCAAATTGCTATTTTAAACACTTTATTATTATTATTATTAATAACAATGGAGCTTCTGGACGGCAGATCGTTATCTCCTCACGCGTTCAGAGGCTCAGCTGAAGTGTAAGGAACAAAGTCCCTGCGTAGATCAGGGTTTATCTCTGTGTAAAATGAATGGTCATAAGCAAAATGCTGAGCTCCTTCAGCTCCTGGAGTGTGGCAGTCCAAGTTTGCCAGGAGAGCTTCCATCATCTCCACTATTGCTTTCCCAAAGCCTCCTTGAACCAGGACGAGCAGCATCCCCCTGTGCAATGCAAGAGGCAGCTGTGCTTTGAGCTGGCAAGGAATTGTTCAGCAAAAAAATTGCAACATTTTCAAAACTCCTGGTAAGAGGCAATGCCTTTTAACCTCTGACATCTGCACTGGGTAGTTTGATAAGTTGTTTCTTAATAAATGAAGCTTTTCTGGTAATATTTATGAAAAGTAAAATGTTGCCACTCACCCAGGCTCCATCAGACTGGTGAATTTGCTTAACACAGAATCCCATATAATTCTCAGTTAGATGGACCTAGACAGCTCCAGTTCCCAGAGTCCTAAGACTCCACACATGGAGCACAACAAGAAGATTTTTAGTGAAAGTAAAGCTTTAACAAATCTCCTCTGACCTCTGAGATTCCATAGGATCTCAACATTGCATTCATTTTCCTTCCTTGAACTTCCTTCCTCCCACAGGCCCTTGAGGTTTTTAAAGTGAGGGTGGGCAGGCCCTGGCACAGGCTGCCCAGAGAAGCCGTGGCTGCCCCTGGATCCCTGGCAGTGCCCAAGGCCAGCTTGGACAGGGCTTGGAGCAGCCTGAGACAGTGGGAGGTGTCCCTGGCAGGTGGGATGAGGGGAAACCACCAACCACACTAGCAGTGATGAAGGCAACCGGGAAATGTCTTGTGGTGTGGGGCCAGAACCGACACAGCCCTCGAGGTCCCCCAGCAGTGCCAGCACAGGGGACGGGCACTGCCCTGGTCCTGCTGCCACCCAGGGCTGGCACAGCCCAGGAGCCATTGACCTCTTGCCCACCTGGGGCTCATGTTCAGTGCTGTCACCAGCACCCCCAAGGCCTTTCCAAAGCTGTTCCAGAGTGTCCAAAGGAGGAGCCGGGGCTGGGGAAGGGTCTGGAGGGGCCACCCGAGGAGCGGCTGAGGACCCTGGGCTGGTTCAGCTGCAGCAGAGGAGCTGAGGGCAGAGCTCAGGGAAGGAGGGAACGGCTGGAGGGGGAGCTTTGGGATGGAGAGCAGGGAAAGGTTCTTCCCCAGAGGGTGCTGGCACTGCCCAGGCTCCCCAGGGAATGGGCACGGCCCGAGGCTACCAGAACTCCAGGAGCCTTTGGACAGCGCTGCCAGGGATGCACAGGGTGGGATTGTTGGGGGGTCTGCGCAGGGCCTGGAGCTGGACGGAGTGATCCTGGTGGATCCCTTCCTGCTCGGGATACTGCACAATTCCACGACATTCCACAATTCAACAATTCCCTGACCTCCCGCCCCACGCTCCCCTCAGAACACTAATGACGTCACCGCCCTTCGCCGTGACGTCACGGCGCGGCCGGCGCCGCCGGGTCCGCTCCCAGCAGCCCCCGCGCACAAGATGGCGGCGCGGGGCGGCGGGCGGTGAGCGAGGGGCGGCGGCGGCCGCGGGCCGACATGACCTACACGGCCGAGCAGCTGGACGGGGTGCGGCGGTGAGCGGCAACGGGGGGCCCGCGGGAGCGCGGGGAGGCGGGGGATCAAGCCCGGGGAAAGGCGGGGAGCGGGCCCGGGGCGCCCCGGATAACCCTGTGTGCGCTCTCAGGATCAAGCGGTGCCGGGATTACTACGAAATCCTGGGCGTGAGCCGGGACGCCGGCGAGGAGGAGCTGAAGCGGGCGTACCGCAAGCTTGCCCTCAAGTTCCACCCCGACAAGAACCGCGCGCCCGGAGCCACCGAGGCCTTCAAAGGTGAGGGGGCAGCAGAGGCGCCCGCCGGCCCACGGAGCGGGGTTACGGACACAGCGTCCTCGCAGAGCCCTGCCGCGGCTCGGCAGCCTCTGCGTTTCTGTCTGCAAAATACACGTCTCCCTTAGAAACCATGGGAAATGCATCCCAGGTCTCATTCCCAGATACTTCTGAGGAGGTTTACAAGGGTCTGGAGGGACAGGACAAGGGGGAATGGTTTCTACACTGTCAGAGGGCAAGGATGGGTGGGATATTAGGAAGGAATTCTTCCCTGTGAGGGTGCTGAGGCCCTGGCACAGGGTGCCCAGAGAAGCTGTGGCTGCCCCTGGATCCCTGGAAGTGTCCAAGGCCAACTTGGAAGGGTCTTGGAACAACCTCATCAAGTGGGAGCTGTCCCTGCTGATGGTGGGGGATTGGAATGAGGTGATCTTCATGGTTCCTTCCAACCCAAACCATTCTGGGATTCCATGATACTGAAGGAGGTTCACAGCTTGGAACTGACACTGCCCATGCTGGAGAATTGGGTGTTTGTCATCAATAACTGCTCCTTGTCATGAATAAATTTTAATTTTTATCTATACGTATGGGAATGTGAAATTGAATCAAATGTGCTGTGCCTGCAGTTCTCAGTCATGCTACAGTGTTACTGTCTAAACTCATACAGGTTTCCCCTTTCCATGCAGCCCAGCACGAGGAAAGCAAGTGATTCATTTACAGCCTGTTAAAACAAGGAGCTTCTGGAGGGCTGTTCTTTGTTTGTTTGTGTTTGGGTTTATTTCTCTGTGAACTTGTTCTGTCAGAGACCAAAGAGGAAAGTTGAGCCAAAGGAACACTTCTGAGTGGCTGGACATGAGGTGTGAAATAGATGTGCCACACAGCTCCAGGAGCATCTCTGCCAGCAGGAAACACTTGGGTTAGCCCTATACATTTTAATTGGTCCCTGCAGTTATTAACTTTGTGTTAACTGTGTGTGGGATATGGAGGTGCACTCAAACCAAACTTGAATTCGGGTGAGAGCTGATAAAGTGCTCCATTCTCACCCAGTTTCTTGGCTGAGTGAGCTCTCATGTCAATATTTTACAAATATTTCAAGTCTTTCCATATACTTGGACACTTTTGTCTTTCTCCTGGCAGAAGTGACAGC
The DNA here is from genome assembly GCF_021018805.1 of Prinia subflava. NCBI lineage: Eukaryota > Metazoa > Chordata > Aves > Passeriformes > Cisticolidae > Prinia > Prinia subflava. The sequence continues at coordinate 1,371,355 of NC_086262.1, read as the reverse complement.
AGGAAATGTTTTCCATCACAGGTAATGCCGGAGCTGTTACACATCTTTTGTAAAAGTAGCTTTATCTTTGGTCAAGCACAAATTCCCTAGGCTTGTCTGGGCTTCTTTTGCTGCTCCACTTACAAAAGTGTGAGCTCTGGGAATGTAACACTATTTTAATTCCCTCTCCAGCAATAGGCAATGCTTTTGCAGTTCTGAGCAACCCTGAGAAGCGGCTCCGCTACGATGAGCTTGGGAGGGACCACGAGCACGTCAGCACTAGCCAGGCCAGGCACTACAATTACTACACAGAATTCGAAGCAGACATCACACCAGAAGAAATATTCAATGTGTTTTTTGGTGGGCACTTCCCTACAGGTCAGTACCTGTCTGCAGTGGTTTTGAAGGGCAGTGGGCAGACTAACCCCAAGGGAGCAGCTGGAGCTGGGCCAGGGCAGGCTCAGGCTGGATTTTGGGAGAAGGTTCTTCCCCCAGAGGGTGCTGGCACTGCCCAGGCTCCCCAGGGAATGGGCACGGCCCCGAGGCTGCCAGAGCTCCAGGAGCCTTTGGACAGCGCTGCCAGGGATGCACAGGGGGGATTGTTGGGAGGTCTGGGGAGGGCCAGGAGCTGGATGATCCATGGGAGTCCCATCCAACTCAGCATATTCTGGATTCTATAAACCATGAGGAAGCTCAGCTTCCCCTGGGATGGCTCAGGGAGTTGGTGATACATCTGAGAAGAGCAGAAACCTCTTCACATTTGATTTCTGCCTTTTTTATTCCCTCCATCATCTGAAGTCAGTGGTTCAGATGATATTTTACCTCCCAGTGGTATGGGAGGTAAAATAGGGTGTGAGTGAGAAGGGATCAGAGTTGGTTTTGATGATGGTTGGACTCGGTGACCTCAGAGGTCTTTTCTAACATGAACAATTCTGTGAATGAGTTGTACTTGAGGCACCTGTGCCTCGCAGCAGCCTGTGCTGTAATGAAATGACAGCCTGGGAGCTCAGCAAGTGCTGCCTGCCAGGAGAGGAGCCAGGATCCAGGGGATGGGCAGGATCAGTGACACAGCAGTGGAGCTGCATCTGGAGTAGCTCCATGCATGTCTCAGCCCAGTCTTGGCTTTTGGATTTGTAGGAAAAATAGGTCCTGCAAGATCAGTGCATTAAAAGGAAATCTGAAAGGTGTGAAGACTTCAGGGGCCTTCCTGGCAGCATCTATGGAATTGCTTTAGCACTCCTGGGAACTTTTCACCTCCAAGGTGTCACAGAAAGTGAGGTACACACCAGTTACTACAGATGAGTAGTTACTTACTTGCTGTGAGTGATGCATCTTGCATAAGGGGACCTCAGATCCCAAACTTGCACCAGTGCATATGCAAAGCCAACCCCAGCACGGTGCAATTCCAGCTGCAGTCTGTGAGTTTTCCATCTCTGACTCTGCAAGGAATTGCACCTGGATGTGCCCTTTGTGGGACATCACCCTCATGGAACTGGCCTGTGGGGAACAGGGGTGCTGGGAGTGAGGAGCTGTGGGAGGAGTTTGGATACTGGGCATGGCAGGTTTATCAGGGAGACTGGCATGAAGGAGAAGATGGGAATTTTTAGCAAAGCAGCAAAGAGTAAGAAAATAAAAACATAATTTTGTAGTAGTGGGTGTTGATAGTAAACAAGAGTTTCCTAACTGGGCTTTTGAGGGCAGGTTTATGACTTTGTTTTTACTGAGCCATTTTCTTCTATGGATATTCCATGGAAAAATAATCAAGTTTAAAATGTTAAATGTGATTAAACTCAAAGGAGACTCCACGTGGCAGAGTGTTGCAGTTGTAATGAAGAAAGGCTACAAGTTCTCCTTCTCATAAAAAATAAATGCACATGGAACAAAAGAAACTGCTGCCAGAAATTCTTGGAGAAACTTAAAATTTGGGAAGACTTTTTTTCTAGGCACCCCTATAAAAGCCATTATTCTTTTCCCACACTGGCTGCTTCTTTTCACAGCTTGATAAAATCCTGTCTCAGCAACGTTGAAGGATAGAAATAAAGTTTCTTTTTCCCCAAAAGAAACTTTCCTCCTTGGAGCCAGCCTGGCTTGGCTCACTGTTGGAGATCTGGCTGCACACACGCCTACAGCTTGGAAAATCTTTGAACAGAGGTTTTGACACAATAGCAGAGGTCACCTTTGCCCAGGTTTCTTGCAGAATTCTTTGGAAAACTGAAAAAAAGGACAGGATAAGAGTATAAAATAATGTGACATCTTTCCCAGGGCTTAAAAATAGTTTTGCATTTCTGTTGTGGTGATAAGCCACAGATTTCAATTCTCTAACACAAAGACATTCTGAATTTCAAAAGAGGAGAGCACAGCTATTATTAAGATATTCATATGGTGATAAAATCAGATCCTGAGCTTCAAATTGAAGCAGCAAATGCAATTCTTCCCTCATTTTAGATTTTTTAAAAATAAATCAACCACATTCCGTGTGCAAGAAAGAAAATCCTGAATTGTTCTCCTTTCTTACTATTTTTTAAATCTCTTTCTTTATTATAAAATAATTAAGTGAAACTATTAATGTCTTGAAGGCAGAGGAATTAGAAACGAGGGTAGAAGACCACATTCAGTAATTATGGGAGACCATAATTCACAGCCTGAGCCTGGTGAAGCAAATTCATTTTCCTGCCACAGCCTTGCAAGTGAATGTGACAAGAACAGCATTAAAATATGAGATACAGTCATAAAAATCAGAACATGTTTCTGCAGCTTGATTTAAATTAAGATGGATTGGAGCACTACAATTTCTCTGGTAGGCTTTTTGGAATAACATTGTGGTGATTTTTAATTCTGGGGTGGTTTGTGCTTTTTACTCTGAGATCTCCCAACTGTCATTCAGGCTGTGGAGTATAAACCTGGATAATTCAGCAGGAACTGCAAATCCAGGTGAGCAGCAGCAGCTGGGTGAAACAGGAGCCTGTCGTGGTTCTTTTGCAGGGAACATCCACATGTTCTCCAATGTAGCCAGAGATGCTCACTATTACCCACGGAGGCACCGCGCCGAGAGGGCTTGGACACAGGAGCCAGAGGAGGAGGAGCACCGGCCACAGGTAGCCAGGAGGAGAGACCTCCTCAGCTTAAATATTTAAACACTTCAGCAGCGTGAGGGATCCTCTTCCAAAGCCAGGACAAACCCTCCCGTGCTTGAGTGCTCGCTGTTTATCCTCAAGGGCTGCAGCCACAGTGGATTTCCTTTGTCACTGGATTAGCTTTTATTAATCACTGCTGTAAAGATCCATTGTATTTATAGCATCTCAGGCCTCGCAGTTTCTGTCACTGAGGGTTTTGCTGCTGCTTGCTTTTTGCAAGCTCCAGTGCTTGGTAATCCAACAACAATTAGTCTAAATGGGGACGGGTGATGCATGTAGAAGTAGTGGCTTGTCCTCCGGGTGTATTTAATCCTTCAGTAAATGAGCACCCAGGGGCTGCACAGGCCTTTTCCAGCTGGGGGCAGGACAGGCCTGGGGCACATTTCTGCCAACTGAGACTTCCAGATGAGGCACAAGGTGTCCTTTGTTGTCAGTGCATACACACACCTGCCACCTGCCTTGGCAAGATCTTCCCCTGGAGACAGTCTGTTAACCTCCACGGATCATTCTCCAAGGAAGATGAATTTTTCCTTGTGAGTCTCAGGCTCAGAAAAAAAGACCTGGTACAGCTGAGAGACAGCTAAGCTGGGGGAAGTGAATCCAGCCCCTCACTTCAGGAAAGTGAAGAGCAACACTGAGGAACTGGAGCATGTCCAGGGTAGGGAACAGAGCTGGGCAGGGGCTGGAGCCCCAGGAGAGGCTGAGGGAGCTGGAAAGGAGCTCAGCCTGGAGAAAAGGAAGCTCAGGGGGGACCTTGTGGCTCTGCACAACTCCTGACAGGAGGGGACAGCCGGGGGGGTCGGGCTGTGGGAACAGGGACAGGAGGAGAGGGAACGGCCTCAGGCTGGGCCAGGGGAGGCTCAGGGTGGACAGCAGCAGGAATTTCCCCATGGAAAGGGAGCTCAGGGATTGGAACTGCCCAGGGAGGTTTGGAGTGCCCATCCCTGGAGGTGTCCCAGGAAGGGCTGGAGGTGGCACTGAGGGCTCTGGGTTGGGGACAAGGTGGGGATGGGGCACAGCTGGGACTTGATGGGCTGGGAGGGATTTTCCAGCTTCAGTGATTCTGGGATTCTGTGAATCCCACCTACTGCTGCATCAGGAATCCTTGTTGGTGTCCCAGGGCAGAGGGCAAAACCTAAATAGCTGAATGTTGTATTTTCCTCTGGATGAGAAAAGACATTTAAATGCCAGTTTAGAAAGAAATGGAAGAGCAGAAAGATAGATCAGTGTTTTCTCTTTGATAATGTTTCCACTCTTTTGTGCTGCTAAATGAATCCAAACAAAAGCCCCAGTGCTTGAATCCTGTCTGAAGTTGCACTGCATGGGAGCTCTTAACCCAGCCATTAAATGCAGGGCTTGAGCAGAGGGTGAGATCTTTACAGTGCTGAGCAAATTCAGAGGGTGCTGGAAAGCTGTAGGCACACGGGAATTGCAGGGTGTTCCTGCAGGCTGCATTGGACACTGACAGGTACAAGAGTGCTTCCTTGCCCCTGTGAAGGAAGGGGCAGAGGAAAGAAAATGGTCTTCAAGTGCATTCTGATATTATTAATAGGTTATTTAGAAATTACAGTGTCTTCCCTCTCAAAATCCCAAAGTACTTCCTCTTTTTACTTCCAAGTTTACGTGACACGTTGTTGATCTGTGATTGATGGCCTGCCTTCTGTGAACAGATGTCTTTTTCCATCTCTGTATTTTCCTGACTGCTAATCCTTGTACTTTTCAGAATTCATACTCTGCATTTATCCAGTTGATGCCAGTTTTCATCATCATAATAGTGTCAGTTATAACCCAGCTGATGGCCACCAACCCACCCTACAGCTTGTTCTACAAATCGTAAGTCCTTTCAAACCACATTTTTCTTCTGTTGCTGTTCACAGCATGGAGGTGGATGGAAGTTGGGTTTGATAGCAAAATGCATGGTAATGTTCTCTTTATAGAAAATGTTTCCAGTAATAAGGAAATGGTGAGTTCTGAGTGCTGTGAAGTTCCCTGTGGGAGCTTTAGTGTACAGGGTGCTGAACTGAGAGGGTCAGAAACCTTCCTCAGCTGCCGTGGGATGGTTTTGCACAGTGGTACAAGATGGGCAGTGTGGATGTAGATCAGCCTCTGATCTGCCCAACCCCCAGAATCTGTGGACCACCCCTGAGGTTCCTCTGGAAAGCAGCTAAAAAATGAAACCTGTGGTTTGCAGTATAAATCTAAATCTTTTCTGGAGCATGAATCCACTGGAAGCTCAACAAATCTTTAAAGCCTTGAAACGGCCTGGTTTAACCCTCCAGAGAGGCAGGGCCCTGGGGGCTGGTGGGCTGTGGGAGCAGAAGGACCCCACCAGAGCTGCTGTACTGGGAGCTTGTGGGGCAGAGGAAAACCCATGTGCTGCTCTCAGCATCCTGGGCTGGAGGGGAGAAAGAGCAGACCTGGGCTGGCCCTTGCTGAGAGCAGAGTGGGATTGGCAGGTTTGGGGCAAGCAGCAGAGTGCTCCAAACAGTCCCCGTGTTCCCTTCTAGGATGAAACTGCTCAGGTGCAGCATTCCCCTCCCCTCCTCTGCCAGAGCAGCCCAACACCCCTCATCACTTTACCACACGATGTCAGTGTGAGGCCCTCAGAAAAGAACAGGAGGGTGGATGTTTCTAGGGTGGTTTTTTTTTTCCCAGGGAGTGTTTTTGCTATCTGCCAGTCCCATGTGAAACCTCCCACGCTGCCCCCACTGAGCAAGCTGAGCTTTTCTTCACTACCTCCCCTTCTCCTGGTAATGGGAGATAGGCCTGGCTCAGAGTTAGGCTGTTTATTTAATTCATGGCCTTAAAACAACTGAACAGCCTAAAAACGAAAAGAAATTGAGGACACCTCTGAGACACAGCGAAGAAGAAGGAAAAGAGGAGTCCAGGAAAAAGGGGCAAACAGGATTCCTTTGAGTAGAGTGTAACCTTTGTGTTTTGGCTGCCTGCCTCTCTCTGTGGGCAGTGATTCGAGCAGAGGCCTGGGTACTTCTGCTCAAATATGGAAATTCACTCCAGGAGTGTGGTTTAGCCCAGTGACTGTGTCAGAGGGGCTCATTATTCCTACAGAGTTGTTTTCCAGCCTGTTCCATGCCTCACTTTGCTTACAGGGTTTGATGATTATAAAACCCTGAAGAAAAGTGTAACTAGAATCTCCCCTGCTAAGCTGTATTTCTACTAAAGGATCCAAAAAATGGGAAAATCCAGATCCAACTGCATTGTGCCCTCAGTTTTTATAAACTCTGGGATATTTTCCTATGACGGTAGCAGGAGGGTGGGTTCTGTTTGTACTGCACAGCTTGCTGTCCCTGAGATTGTAATTTCCTGACTGGATGGTTGAGGGAGCCATATTCCTGCAGAAATTAACTGTACAAACATTGCTGTAAATGTTTTCCTCTGGAAATGCTAATATGGAGAAATAGCTCTTGATTTTTTGAGGTCTGAACTGCTGAGACATCTGATTTCACCCTGCTGCTCCCACAGGTCCATAGGCCACGTTGTCAGCAGAGAAACAGAGAACTTGCAGGTGCCTTACTATGTTGATAAAAACTTTGAAAAGAATTATCAAGGAGCAGAACTTCAAGAGCTTGAGAAAACAGTTGAGAAAGATTACATAGACTACATTCAGACCAGCTGCTGGAAGGAGAAACAGCAAAGTAAGTTATTTCTGTCCCCGCGGTGTTTCAGGGGCTGGGGGGTGGTTGTGCTTCACAAAGCTCTGCTGGTTTTAGCCTCAGTTTCCAATCTGTACCACCTCAGCCTTGCGCTGGTTTAAGGTGTCTCACATCTGCTCTCAGCACTGAATTTGCTATTCTTGAGATCTGTCAAAATCCATTTTAAGTGATTCTGGGAGATGAGTTGAAAGTAGACTTCACCATTTGAGACACTTTTTTCCACTCAGGTTTTATGCTTGAATAACCCTTAGTGATGTTTTAACCATACAACCCACCACATCTATCTAGCCCTGACAGATTGCTAGGCTGGAAAAGATCTTGAGACATCACCTATTCCGTGTTTCCTTCACTGGAGCAGAATTGGTTTTGCTTTGACTGGCTCCACAAGAAGTTTCTGTAACTTTTTCCTTAAAAATTCTCCAGGAGAGTCCAGAGCGTGTCCAGGTGCTCTTGGCTCCCTTGCAATGGGCTGTGTTCCTGGTATCAGTTTTCAGAGCATGCTTCGTGGTTTGGGTGTTATTTGCATTTTCTATCTTTAGCTGAGTTGGAGATGATGTTTTTCACTATTTTCAAGTCTTTCAAAAACAAGAACTGAATGCAGAAAGGGAGAACACAGATGTGAGCATTCAAGATTGTTATTCTCACTCAGCCCTGAGTGGATCAGTGGCACAAATAAAGGCATCTTAACCCCATATTTTACTGCTTGTTAATTGCTATTAATCTGGTTCATTGAAGAGACAGCAAATTCCTGCTGCTTGCAGAATGGTAAGAAATAACAGAAATTAAATCTCAAGGTGCAGCTTAGGCTGGGATGTTGTGACTGGTTTTATTCACTGATTTTACTCACCTAAAGAACTCACCACATTCCAATGAGTCAGTGCTGAGTAGTGCTGTGTGTAAGGGAAGCTGGAGCAAGTTGTGTCTCTGTGAATGTTCAGGAGCAGCAGACAGGCTGCTTTCACACACTGGTGGGGGTTTTAAATTGCTCTGTGCAGAACAGTCCTCAGCACACTGCTGAAAAGTGCCTTTGCACTTGTTTTCAGTTTCTTTACCAGTTTATCTAAAGAAGACTCATTTAATACTAAAGGAGAGGTAAAAATAGTGTTGCTGACTCCAGGCTCTTTACAGGTATTTGATGGGAAGGCTTGTTTTGGCTTATTTTACATAAAAGTTACCAATCCTGCTTTTAAAGAGAAAAATATGTCAGTTAAAAAGGAAAAGAACATGTAATACAAGACCATAAAAGTTCTGAAGTTTTTGCTGAGTTTGATTTGTGAACTTTGAGTATCTGTGGCTGGCAGGAGCAGCCTGCAGGGATAATGTGGATGTTCATACTCATAAATGTACACTTGCTAAAGGGGAGAGTTTATTTCTTACAGAGAAATCCCTTGAATTGACCTCGTGCAACTGAAAGTCACCACATGGTGTCTTTCAGAGAGAGGTGGAGCTGAGGAGAGCCCAGCCCCAAAGAGGGGACGGGGTCTGTGAGTCTGAGAGCCCAGGAGTCAGAGAGGGGAGACGATCCTGCCTGGAGTGCCAAGTGCCTGCCAGGCCGTGCTCCTGCAGAGCTTTGTACACTCAGGGATTGTGTTAGTCACCAGCTGCAAATACATTTACAGCAGCCACAGTTAGCATAGCCTGAGGCCACTGCTGTCATTAAAAACGTGCCATTTTCAGAGTGCTTCCCATCCGGGCCAGAGCTGAGACTGGGCTGAGCTTAGGACAGTCATGTTTGTAAAAATAAACTCTGAATACAGGATGGAGTGCTGGGGAGAAGTTCTGCAGATGCTGAGGCAGTTCTGAGTCAGCTGTTGCTGCACAGTGTGGGTCCCTTAATCCTTGCTGAAGTGTTGGACTTGGTGTGATGAGCTTTTGTCAGTTGAATGTCTATTTATAGTACATTTGTTTTGTTTACTGAGGGCTCGTTTCCCTTGAGCACCAGCTAAACAGACTGAGATGAGTAGTTCAGGAACAGTTTGGGTTTTAAAGGGTTTTTAAGGCCTCAATTTTAAGATTTAAAAAGCCTTACCTGGTGTCCAACAACCTTAAGGAAAACCTTTAAAATAATGGATTGATTGTACCTTGTTTAGCCGGTTTGTAGTGCTGTACCAGACTCTCAGCAGAGCTGTGTGTGAAAGTTGGGTTTGGATCTTCTGAAATTTGTGGCACGGTTGAGTTCAAAAAGCACATGCCAGGTTTTGCTGGAGATGCTCAGTTGTAAAGTGAGGCTGCAGAGAGCTCGGGGTCACAAAGAGGCAACTGAAAACCAAATTAAGATAAGTATCACAGAATCATGGAATGGTTTAGGTTGGAAAGGGCCTTAAAGCTCATCCAGTTCCACCCCCTGCCATGGGCAGGAACACCTTCCACCTTCCCAGGGTGCTCCAAGCCCTGTCCAAGCTGGCCTTGGGCACTTCCAGGGATCCAGGGGCAGCCACAGCTGCTCTGGGCACCCTGTGCCAGGGCCTGCCCACCTCAAAGGGAGAAATTTCTTCTGTATATCCAGTGTAAATATAGTTGGAATTCAGAACCTCCTTGAGGAGAAGGAACTATTCAGTAAAAGATTGAAATCCACAAGGAGCAAATGTGATGGAATGAAAGCTATCTAAAGTGCAGGGAATCATTTTCCCCAATTGGGTAAGTGTAAACTGAGATTCTCCACTGCACAACTCCAGGGACTCTGGGCTCAGGGACAATTACCTGAGCCTGGTTTTTGCTGGAGGCTTGACAAGGCTGTGCCCAGCACTGCTTGAGTGGCATTTTGGTTATAAACCTGTAAATGGATTCCTGCTCTAAAATGAACTGTTCCTGCCTGTCAGTTTGTGAAGTTTTTCAGTGAGTGGGAGGAGGGTTAAATGGCTGTAAATTTCAGTGGAACAGGGACAGAGGACGTAAGGCATGAAAGGATCTATTGAAGTTCTTTCCACTCTGAATAATTTTGTAAAATGAGGGGCTTGTAAGGTGTATAAAAGCTCTTTGAAAAATTGAGTGTCATCAGGTAGCCTGTGCTTATGGAGATGTTGACCTTTTCTGAAGTAAATTACTGCTGTTCTCCCCAGTGCATCTAATCCTGCAGCCAAATTATTCTGCAGGGAGAAACCTATATTAAGACTTCCTCAGCTAATCAGCAAAAGAAACTTCTCTTAATTACTGGGAGGAAATAATTTAAACAATGGGATTATTTCAATTTTATGTGACTTTTGAGAAGAAGAGGAACAAAATGCAAAGTACATTTGAGATTGTTAATGAAAGGGCAGGGAGGCCTTTCAGGCGGGTCCCTTGAGTAGCTGTTACCTCCTTGGCTTCAGTACCCACCAAAATTAAAACTTAAAAGTGCCACGAGGATAACAAAGCACTTAGAAATGGTTCTTTAAAGGAGGCTCAGAGCTGCATCCTAATACGTCTTTTTTTTCATCTTTCAGAGTCTGATTTGTCAAATTTGGCCAAGCTCTACAGAGATGAGCGGTTAAAACAGAAAGCAGAGTCCCTGAAACTTGAGCACTGTGAGAAGCTCTCCAGTCTGATTGGGATGCATAAAGGGGGCTGACCAGGACGCACACATTCAGTACTTTTATTTATTGCTGTTTTAACTTATGTTTTATTTTCCTCCATGTGAAAAGGGAAGAAGACTGTTGTAGAGTCTGGATACTGCAGTCCCTCTGCAGGCGGTGCAGAAGGGGCCAGCACGAGCTGCAGAGCTACTGTTTGCTGTAATATATCCTGTACATTAGATTTGGTTCCAAGGACCAGTGGCACTTTGTAAATTCATCCCCCAGGACACGCTCTGACATTTGGACCCCGCGTGGGTGGTTTGTCTGCCATCCAGGCTGTGTGTGCTTGCCAGGAGAGCAGGCTCCTCTCAGCTTCCTGCGGATCTGCAGCTCCCTGGATCCCCGGACAGGGCTGTGCTGGGGCTGTGCCAGCTCCCCCTGTCCCTCCAGGCTGTGCCACAGAGCTGGGGTGGTTCCAGTGCAGGAGGGACAGACCCTGCCTGAGGGGAGCCCCTGAGCACATTCCCAGCTCTCCCAGTGTCTGTGCTGCTCCAAGGGAGGGCTGTGCCCTTCCTGACACCAACACGGCAGTCTGGGAATTGCACCCATTCCAGTGTCTGCCAGACTGTTGGACAAGCAGAGCTGTGGCCATTCCCTCGTCTGTCTCCAGTGGCATATTTTGAAGCTGGCTATTCCATTCTGGTTTTAATCTGCACACTCCCCCAGCTCTCCCAGGGCCCTGTGTTTTCTGGTACAGTTCTCATGTAGCATATTTTTACTCTGTTGAGCAGCTATGAATGTTTCACTGTAGACATGATATTGCAAAAAAGAAGATCCATGTGGCAATGTCCTGTTTTTCCTTGATCCTCCTTCCCACAGCCAGGCCTTGAAGGGCAGGTTGATGCTGGATTTTCCTTGTGAGCAGCAGACCTGTGTTAGACCAGTGTTGCTCCAGCTGAGCACCGTGAAGCCCCCAGGGCAGTGTGGTGTGTGCCCTGCATGGAATGAGCTGCCCTTCCAGGGAAGTCCTGCCCGGGGTGGGGGCTCACAGAGCAGCAGTGCTCTGCTCTGACCCTGGGAATGGCACTCAGTGACACCTGAGCAAGGCTCTGCTGTTGCCACATGCCTGAAACTCGGGTACACAGCATGCACAGGTGGCCTTGGCTGAAACCTAGGGAGCAAATGCTCAAAAGCTTGGGAAATGCCAGGATTAAACCTGCCTTTAAAGCTCAGACTGCCCGTGTGCTGGGCACTGGTGCAGTGGTGTAGGAGTCCCAGTGGATGGAACTGGGAATATTCGTACCATAGTGTGTCCCCTCCACGCCCCTGTCCCATCCACACAGCCCTGGGAGGTTTGGCAGGAAAGCAAGCTGGAAAAAAAAACCTTTTCTGGGGTTGGCATGAGGATGAGGGCTTGATTTGCAGCCTGATGCTTCTGCACATGAACCCTAAACATCCCAGCTGGGAGGAGAATATTCCAGGTGCAAGCAACAGTGTTGTGGTGGAATGTCATAAAAGGGGAAAAAAATACCATAGTGACTCTAAATCGCATTTTTATGCCCCATTTGTAGGAAAACGTGTAGGAACATGAGGAAGTTGAGCAGAATTTTTGGGGCACCTGGAACAGGAAGAACACCAGTGAAAAGGGCCTTTTGAGGGGACTGGTCTGGAGCATTCTTAGTGCCAGAGTTCAAGGGCGAGAATGGATGTTGATTCCAGGGTGGTGGCTGGCAGAGTAGGCAGCCTTGATTCTGGTATTTCCCACTTTTGAGCACATGAGTGTACAAAAAGTGAAAATAATGTTGCTTTTTATATATTAAATAGCTTGTAGAATATATTAGAAATCGATTTAAGTGGCTGGACTTTGTTCCAGGGTTGGGATCTTCCCTGTCGTTCCTGTGTGACTGTAGAGGGATACAGGTAGGGAGACCAATCCAGCGACTTCCTGGACTCACAGTGTCCTGCACGGAGCTTGAACTCCTCCATAGCATTTTGCACTGAAACCAGATTGTACCTTTCATCCAAAGATGGCGAGTACTTGATGGAGACCTCCTGTGGGAAGCACAATCAGCTAGGAAATGCAGGATGGAGGTAAAAACATCCCCAAAAGCAATAAGTGTTTTGTTCCTAACCGGGGTCAGGGTGCTGTGAGGGAGGGCGTGTGGCTCGGGACCGCTGTGGTGACAAACGGGACAAGCTGTGTTTGTTCGGTGCTCCACAGGGAGAAGGAGAATCCTCTCTGGAGCCCCCGATGTGGAAATCAGCGCTGTCCTTCTGCAGAGGGTGCTTGGGGTTCTTCTTTGTGGGGCTCTGGCAGGAGGAGAGGCTGTTCTGGGTGCACCAAGCGCTTGAACATGGGTCTGTGTGTATATATATTTATTTATTTTTAAATTAAAGACGTGACATCGCTGTGCCTGTCCCTGGTGGTCCGAGCCTGGCGCTGGGAGGGGTGCGGGGACGGGCCTGGGAGGAGGCGGCTGCCATCTGCCGTGGGGTGCGGGACGTGGCGAGGCCTTGGGATCGGGATGGGGATGGGATCGGGATCAGGGCTGGATCGGGATCAGGGCTGGGATAGGGATGGGAATCAGGGATGGGATAGGGATGGGGATTAGGATAGGGATAGGGATTGGGGCTGGGATCGGGATCAGGGCTGAATCGGGATGGGGATCAGGGCTGGGATAGGGATCGGGGCTAGATCGGGATGAGAATCAGGGCTGAGGCTGGGATCGGGATGGGAATCGGGACTAGGGCTGGGATTGGGATCGGGATCGGGATCAGGGCTGGATCGGGATGGGGATTGGGGCTGGGATGGGGATCGGGACCAGGGCTGGGATTGGGATGGGGGCTCGGATTGGGATCGGGACGGAGCCCTCCTCTCTGTGCGAGGGGCGGGGCCTGTGTTCCCGCCTTCGCGGTGGGGGCGCGGTCTGTGCCGGCCCCGCCCCGCGGCCTGCACGTGATGGGGAATCCATCGGGACCGGGACCGGGACCGGGGCTGGGAACGGGACCGGGGGCTGGGAACGGGACCGAGGGCTGGGAACGGGACCGGGACCGAGGGCTGGGAACGGGACCGAGGGCTGGGAACGGGACCGAGGGCTGGGAACGGGACCGAGAGCTGGAAACGGGACCGAGGGCTGGGAACGGGACCGAGAGCTGGAAACGGGACCGAGGGCTGGGAACGGGACCGAGGGCTGGGAACGGGACCGGGGCTGGGAACAGGGCAGGGGCAGGAGCAGAGGTCTGGGAACGGAGCTTGGAACGGAACAGGGAGCTGAGAGGGGCTTGGAACGGGATAGGGGGCTGAGAGGGGCAGGGGGCTGGGAATGGGGCCGGGAACGGGACAAGGGGCTGGGAGCGAGGCTGGCCCCTGGCACGGCACCGCGTGGCCGCAGGACCCTCGTGCCTGCCGTGGCTCTGGGTGCACAGCCCTGGCACCTGCTGGTGTGTCTCGGATGCCCGGATCCCTCCTGAACCTCAGAGGCGGCTCTGAAAGCCCCTGCCAAGCTGGGCCGGTGTTTCCTGCTCCTCTGGTGTTGCAAAAAGTAACTCCAGCGTGGGAGAGGCACATCCTGCTTTCAGCAGCTGCTAGCAGCCTTCCTCCTCCTCCTCCTCCTCCTCCTTGCTGTCCATGCCAGGTTTGCCAGCCCTGAGGTGAGCACGCACCAAGCTGGCATGAAATCCAGGTTAATAAGCAAATGCAGTGGTGAGGCTGCAGGCAGCATCACACTGGCTTAAACATAAATCACAGTTTAATTAGCAAGTCTGGCCCAGCCGGGGTGCCCCCGCTGTCCTGTAAGGTGTTTGTGCCCCACAGGTGCTCCCATGCAAAGCCCAACCAGCCCTGGGTGCTGGGAGATGCTGCTTGTGTTTCCCGTGGCAGGAGGAGCCCGGGGGTCTCTCCACAGCCTCCAACGCAGGGACAAACCCAGGAGGAGGAGGCGGTGCAGGTGCTGCAGCGTGGCCTGGCAGGGCGGGTTGGTGGCAGCCTGGGGCTGCAGCCAGGGCAGTGACAGCAGTGCCCAGCCAGTTCTGCTGGGTCCCACAGCACACCCAGAGGGGTTGTTCATGACATCCCTGGGATCACAGAATCACAGACTGGTGTGGGTTGGAAAGAACCCCAAAGACCACCCCCTTCCACCCCCTGCCATCAGCAGGGACACCTTCCACTATCCCAGGGTGCTCCAACCTGGACTGGGACACTTCCAGGGGCAGCCACAGCTTCTCTGAGTACCCCATGCCAGGGCCTCCCCACCATCACAGGGAACAATTCCTTCCCAATATCCCACCTAACTCTGCCCTCTATCAGTATGAAGCCATTCCCTGTGTCCTGTCCCTCCATCCCTTGTCCCCAGTCCCTCTCCAGCTCTCTTGAAGCCCTTTAGGCCCTGGCAGGAGCTCTGAGCTCTCCCTGGACCCTTGTGAGCACCCCCAGATCCCCCAGCCTGTCCACTGCCTCACTCCAACACTCATGCTCAGCACAGTCCTTGCTGCTGCTGCTCCTCTGACACCCAGGCCGTGCTAAAGCCACAATGGTCACAGTGACAACAGCTGTGACAAGTGACACAGCACCACCGGAGGCTGCGAGGGTGGCAAGAGAGCAGCACCGGACACCGGGCTGCCGTCTGGTGTCCATGGCCGTCTGTCCGGTGTCCATGGCCGTCTGTCCGGTGTCCATGGCTGTCCATCCGGTGTCCATGGCTGTCCATCCGGTGTCCATGGCCGTCTGTCCGGTATCCATGGCTGTCTGTCTGGTGTCCATGGCCATCTGTCCAGTGTCCATCGCCGTCCATTCGGTGTCCGTGGCTGTCTGTCCGGTGTCCATCTCTGTCCGTCTGCCTCCTGACACCTGCTGCGGGTGCTGTGGGAGCTGGGATGGCCCCAGGCACACCCTGGAGCTCCGAGGAGGAGCAGGGCCGGGGATGGCGACTCCACCACTGCCCCGGGCAGTCTGAGCCGGTGCCTGGCCACCCTTTCCGTGAAGAAAGGGATCTGGGGGTTTGAGATCCCACATACACGCTCCTTCTGGCACGAGGCCAGCACAGCAGGGAGCACTGCCCATGGCAGGTCCCCTGCAGTCCCTGTGGGTGCAGATGCCACCTGCAAGCCCAGTCGAGCTCAGCAGTGAAGGGTTAAGTGCCAGCCCAGTTCTGCGGGAAGCTTTCCTCTCCTCCTTGCCAAGGTTTAAATTTAGTCCCTGCATGAACCCAGAGGACGTGGGCATCGGGTTGCTCCAGGACTGGCAGTGCTGGGGAGCACCTGCTGCTGCTGCTGTTTCATGGCAAAAATTCCCCCAAAAGCTGGGACTGGGCTGCACCAGCAATGCTTGGGATGGGCAAGCTGCAGAGACCCTCATGTCACCCCAGCCACCCCACCACTGGCTTGGAGTCTCCCAAAAGAAAGACACATGGTTGCAGTCCTTTGCTCAGCTCCTGTGAATCCCTGAGGTGCTCCATGCCTGGGTTGATGCCAAGCCTTGAGGTTGCTCCTGGCTGTTTGGATTAGATCTGGGGGAGCTGCTACCTGGGGTAGGGTGGGTTTTGGGGAAAGCCCGGTATGGACACACCCTTGCTGTGGCGAGCGGTGGCACCGGGAAAGGAGCCGTGGTGAGGATGGAGCTGCAGCTCGGGATCCTGCCGTGCCCTCAGCACCGGGGACGGGACATCCCCAGGGGCCCTGCAGGTCCCCCCGCGCCGGGGCAGCCCAGGCCGCTCCACGGGATCACAGCCGGGAGCTCGGGGGGCGGGGATGTCCTGGGACCTGTCCTGCGGTTTGGGGACAGCGGGGCAGGATGAGGGGCAGGGATGAGCCGGCGGCCCCCGGCAGGTCCCGAGGCTGGGGGCGGCGGTGGCATCCCTGCAATGCGCTTGGCATCGGCTGCCCCGGCTGGCGCTCGCTGTGTCCATGTGATCCGGGGCTTGCTCTGTGCAGCCGCCGGGACGGGGACGGCGAGGGAGCCAGAAGGTCGAGCCAGCGGCCCCGGCACAGCGGCCCCAGCCCCGAGCAGGGTTCCCCGGCACCGGCTGAAGCCCCAGGCCGCCCCCCTGCCACCATGCCCCGCGGGAAGAGGGAGCCGGTCCTGCTGTCCCCCGCCGAGCTGCCCGGCGCCCCGGGCGAGTGTCCCCGCGCGGGTGGGGACGGCCGGCGGTCCGCCGAGGAGGAGGAGGAGGAGGAGGAGGACGGACACCTCCCGGGGCTGCCCCGAGACGACCTCACCAAGAGCATGTCGAGCTCCTCCGTGTCCTCCTACCACTCCGCCCTATGCTCGGACGGCACGGAGACCTTCAAGGACTGCCTGGAGTTCCTGGACGAGGAGGGATCGCCCGGCCGCGCTGCCCCGGGGCGTTGGGCTCCGGCGGGGGCCCCTGGCGTGCCCCCACCGCCCGGCCCCCTCGCCCGCCCGCAGCGGGCTCAGCTGTCCAGCGCGGCTAAGAATAGCCCAGCGCAGGGCCAGGGGGGCAGGATGGGTCCCCTCGGAGGGGACCGGCAGCCCGTGCCGGCCGCGGCCGCTGGCGGAGAGCCGGCCGTGCCCCGGCAGCCCGGGGCGATGCTCGCCGGTGCTCCCAGCGACTCGGACGAGGTGGACGGCGAGGTGCAGGCGCTGACGGCCAGGGCTTTCCGCAGCCTCTCGGGGCTCCCCGGAGCTCGCCTCGACATGTGCAGCTCCCACACCTCCTCCAGCCTCTCCAACTCGCTGTCGGAGGACGGCGGGCGGCCGCGGCGGTGGCCGGCGGGTGCCGGGGAGCCCCGGGGCGCGGCGACAGCTCTGCACGGCAGGGTGGGCTGGCCTTTCCCCGCCGGCGTGGACGGGGAGCTGTTGGGCAAGGAGCAGTTCGAGTGCGTGGACGTGGAGCTGGAGAGCGGAGAGGCCAGGAAGGGCCACGGCAAGAAGAGGACGGTGCCCAAGCGCCAGATCCTGCTGAAGAGGAAGGAGAGGAAGGAGACGGGCTTTGGTCCCCGGGGGAATGGCCCAGCGCCCCAGCCCCCTGCCAGGAAGGAGCCCCCCAGCAAGGGCAGAGCCGCCGGCGAGGACTTCAGGCTCAACTACCAGCAGTTCATGAAGGCAGCGTCCCTGGACGCCGGCACCGACAGGACCAGGGCGGCCTCGAGCCTGGTGAAAAACGTCCTGGCCAAGAAGATGCAGTTCGAGCAGCGGATCAAGATGGAGCAGAAGGGGCTGCGGGGCAGCTCGACATCCTCGGGGCCGTCCTCTGCCGGCACTGACCTGCTGGGGGATGGTCTGGAGGGCAAGTCCAGCTCGCTGTCCCGCTCCGACTGCAGCTTCTCGGCCGAGGACCTGCGGGCCGGCGGGATGCCGGTGGCCACGGCGGCCGTGGGGAACACCTCCACCGCCACCCATCCCACCAAGGGCGTGGTGCTCAGCGAGGCGACCAGGGAGACCGTCTGCAACCTGAGGAAGACGTTCAACGAGCTCAACCAGAGGATGAAGTACCAGGAGGTGCTGGAGGGCCGCTGGCTGCCCGCGGCCGCAGAGGAGCACACGTCGGAGAGGATCTGCTACCAGCGAGCCCGCGCCTTGTTCGAAGCCCAGCCTGGGGTGGGGAAGGTGCTGGACATCGCCCCGCGGTTTGCGAGGGCGCCGAGGCCGTGGCCCAGCTTGAAGGAGAGAGCCATCGGCCCCATCCACTCCCAAACGCTGCCCTTCAAGGCCGAGAGCCGGGCGCTCCCCGCCACCCAGCCGCGCCGCCCCTTCCCCTCCTCCCGGGCGCAGGAGGCGAGGACGCTGCCGCAGAGCCAGCCGGAGAAGCCACCAGCCGCGCCCCGCCGGCCGCCCAGCCCCGGCATCCCGGCACGCCGGGGGTCCCCGCCAGCCGCGCCCCCCAAGCCAGAAGAGAAGGGGAAGGGGCGCGTCCCGCAGCCCCGGGACGTGCGCAAGCTGGTGAAGAGCAGCTACAGCCTCAAGTTCGGGACTGCCGGCGCCTCCCGCGGCACCGCGGCACCGGCGAGCAGCGGGGAGCCGCCCGCGGCCACCCCTCTGGTCATCCACTGCACCTCGGTCCGCCGGGAGCCGGCGGGCGAGGAGGCGCCGGCAGCCCCGGCGTGTGCCGAGGGGCCCGCAAAGCCCCCCGGCAGCCGGCCCGCGCCCTCCCACAGCTCCCCCATCAACATCACGAGGGTCCAGGCCACGCGGAGGGGCGCGGCCCCCACGGAGGAGCCGCCGGCATCGCCCCCGCGCCGGGAGCGGAGCGAGCTCCGGGTGCCGCCGCGGGCGCCGGGGCCCGAGCGGGTGCCGCACGTGGAGAGCCACCTGCACGTCCTGCTGGGGCGGCCGGCGCCAGCGGCCAGCGAGAGCCCCCCGGCTCGGAGCAGCGCCGTGCTGCGGGCGGAGAAGACCGTGCTCCTGCCTCCGCCACCGGCCAGCCCCGCGGCGGGGCAGGAGGTGCGCGGCCGTGGTGGCACCAGAGCGCTCCACGCTGCCGAGGGGCCGCAGTCGCTGCGGCAGCGGCACAGCAGCGGTGACAGCCGGGACCCCCGAGCCGCAGCCCCGGGCGGCAGCAGCGCCCTGCGGAGCCCGCAGCCTGCGGAGCCGGCGGCGAGGAGCGCGGCAGAGCCCCGGGCCAGCGAGCAGGAGCAGCCCGGCGGCCGGCGGGTGTCGGTGGGCAGTGGGGACTCTGCCGGTGGCACCGGCCCCGCCGCCCCGCTCCGAGCCGGGGACAGCAGCGAAGGCTCCCCTGGGCGGCTGCCGGAGCAGAGGGAGGCCTGGGAGCACCCACCGCACCGGCTGGCGGCTACAGAGCCCCACCCGCCTGCTGCCCCGGCAGAGAACTCCAGCTACTTGGCAATCCCCGAGAGAGCCCCCAAATCCACGCTGATGCCAAAGCTACCCTCGGTCCCCAACCCAGGCCCATCCTTTGGGACCCCCTTTGTCCTCAGTTTGTCCAGCGCCTCTTCTGGGGCTCCCTCAGCCCCCAACCCAGCCAGTGCATCCTTTGGGAACTCCATGGTCACCAACGTGACCAGCTCATCCTTTGGCTTCCCATCAGCCTCCAGCCTGGCCAGCACATCATTTGGGACCCCCTTGGTTTCCAACTCCAACAAGTCTTTTGGGCCCCCCCTGCTCCCAAACCTGTGTAGCACATCCTTTGGGAACCCCTTGGTCCCCAATCCATCCAGTGCATCCTTTGGGAACCCCTTGGTCCCCAATCCATCCAGCGTGTCCTTTGGGAACCCCTTGGTCCCCAATCCATCCAGCGTGTCCTTTGGGTCCCCAGTGGTTCCCAATCCATCCAGTGCATCCTTTGCGAACCCCTTGGTTCCCAATCCATCCAGTGCATCCTTTGGGAACCCCTTGGTTCCCAATCCATCCAGTGCATCCTTTGGGTCCCCTTTGGTCCCCAATCCATCCAGTGCATCCTTTGTGTCCCCTTTGGTCCTCAATCCATCCAGTGCATCTTTTGGGAACCCCTTGGTCCCCAATCCATCCAGTGCATCTTTTGGGAACCCCTTGGTCCCCAATCCATCCAGTGCATCTTTTGGGAACCCTTTGATTCCCAATCCATCCAGCGTGTCCTTTGGGTCCCCAATGGTCCCCAATCCATCCAGCATGTCCTTTGGGTCCCCAGTGGTTCCCAATCCATCCAGTGCATCCTTTGGGAACCCCCTGATCCCCAACCCAGGCAGCTCATCCTTTGGATCCCCCTTGGTCAGCAACCCAGTCCCCACTTCCCTTGGGCATCCATCAGTCTCCAACGTGGCCGGCTCTTTCTTTGGATCCCCTTTTGTCCCCAGCCCAGCCAGTGCTCCGCTGGGAACTGGTGCCTATCCCCTTCCTGGTGGGGAAGTGCCCTGGAGCAAGCCCAGCCCTGAGCCCCCCCTGCCCCGACCCCCAGAGAGTGCGGCTGCTGCGGAGCCCCCAGCCCAGCCCCACCTGGAGGATGCTCCTCCTTTCCTCAGCAGGACCGATGGGCCCTCGCCGAGTGGGAGGAGCAGGCAAAGCCCCCCCAAGCCCTTCTCCGCCCCCGTGCCCGCCCAGCGGAGGATGCTCGTGGATCCCAGCAGCGGGAAGTGCTACTACATGGAGCCGCCGCGGCAGCCCCAGATGAAAACGCTCTACGACCCCGAGACCGGGCAGTACCTGGAGGTGCTGGTCCCACCGGTGGCATCACACACCGGGCTCTACCAGGCACCTTTCAACCCCCTGGTCATGTCCCCGGGGGTCTATGGCCCACCCTACGCACCCTACGGCGGCTTCCCGGGGCTCCCGGCACCGCCGCCCTCCGCCCCCTCGCCGCCGCACCCCTCGCTGCCGGCTGCCGACAACCCCGGCACCCCCGGCTCTGCTCCCAAAGGCGAGGGGCCGTCCCCTGCCGGGGGTCCCGACTGCGGCTACCTGGAGAGCCTGTACTACATCCCCACGGGGATGCGGGCCAGCCCCGGCCCCGAGCAGCCCCCGGCCCGCGCCAGCCCCGCTGCGCCCGAGAGGTCGCTGCTCCGGATGTGACGGGAGGGACCCGCGGGGATGTCCCTTCCCACGGCCGGGCTTAGCCCGAAGTCAGCATCACCCCGGGATGAGACCTCTGCCCACGGCTGAGCTGGCAAAGCACCGAGGGGTAGCGGGCACTGGCTGGACTTCACTGGCTCTTATGGAAACGGGGACAAAAAGGGGATTTTCCGGTGGGAGCACCTGGCAGCCCCTAGGGGGACATGGAGGTGTGGGCCAGCAAAGGGAACACACAGGTCCTGCTTCCCCCTGTCCTGCCAGTCCCATCCCAAGGATCACCCGGGCTGCTTTGCACAGGGAGGTGATGGCCTGGCCACCCCCAGCCCCACTCCAGCCACAGCTGCAGCATTGACATCCCAAAATAGTAATAAAAATGCTGAAACAGCTTTAAATCTGCTTCTTCTTCCTGTGCTTGTGTGGTCTGTAAAGGGAGGAGAGGGGTTGAGGCACTTGGAACCTGCAGTCCTGTCCATCTTGGGATGTTCACCAGATAAATCCCAGCCCTGGGAGCAGGAAGGGACTCTGCAGTGAGCCCTAAACCCCAAACCGCAGCCCTGAGCACCAAATCACAACCATAACCCCAAACCCCAGTCCTGAACCCCAGATCCCAGCTCTGAACCCCAAATCCTAGCCCTGAGCCCCAAACCCCCAAGCAGCCCCGGCCCCTGTAAGCCCACACCATCCCAGGAAGGATTTAGGTTGAGGAGAAGGGATCAGGCATTACAGGACTGAGTTAGGGCAAAAGCCTCCTGGAGAGGGGGCACTCTGCTGGAGACACCCCATGCACATCCCCCCGTTCCTGCCGCGGTCGGACGGGCCGCCCCAGCCGGATGCAGGTGTGTGCTGGCCGCGCCTCAGCGCCGCTCGCCAGCCCGGGGGGATTCACAGCCCGCCCCGGGGGATTCACAGCCCACCCGGGGGTTTCATAACACGCCCCGGGGCTTTATAACCCGCCCCGGGGGTTTCATAGCCCGCCCCGGGGGTTTATAGCCACCGCACGCCTCCGCCCCACACTTGGGGAGCGCAGAAGGATGCGGGCGGCGCTGGCAGCGTGGCTGGTGCTGAGCCTGCTGCGGGGGGCAGGGGCCGGGGACACGTGCGGGGACGCCCCCGCCACCCCGTCCCGCTCCGTCCCCGCGCCCCAGCTCAGCCCCGAGGAGCGGCTCTCCCCCCACATGCCCGAATCCCTGCGCTGTGACGCCTGCCACGCCATCGCCTTCCAGGTGGGGACACGGCACCCCAAAGGGGGCAGTGAGAACCCTCGTGGGGAGGCTTCAGCCTCGGGAGATGCTGCTCCTCTAGGGCACGCCACTGATGGATATTCCCCATCGGCACCTTAAAAAAGCCTTTTGGGGCTCCTCATGGACCTGCTGAACCATGCAGATGTGCTTCTGCCGCCAGGGCAGCACAGGAGGGGGGCAGACCCCAGCCCCGCTGGGGAGCAGGGACATGGACATGCTGCCACCCTCGCTGCCCGGATTGTGCTTTTTCACCCCAGATTGAGGAGCACCTGCGCAAGGCAGAAGGGAAAGTGGGCAAGAAGGCTCTGAAGGAGTCGGATTACTTAGAGGTGCTGGAGAGGAGCTGCTCCCAGGACTGGGAGAGGTGAGCGGGGTGTCCTTGGGATGGGGGTGTCCCTGGGACTGGGAATCTCCAGGGGTCAGAATGTGCCCAAGGACGGCGGTGCCCAGGGATCAGAGTGCCCCGGGGGTATCCCCAGGGACAGGGGTATCCCCAGGGACAGGGGTGTCCCCAGGACCATTTTCCCTCCAACGCCCCTCTGCCCGCAGTTACGGGGTGCTGGAGCTGGACGGGGAGAAGCGGCTGTCGGGGCCGGGGCTGTCGAGGCAGCAGTCCCTGAGCGTGCTGGTGTCGGGGGGACCGTGGCCGGGCAGGTAAGCGGGGGTTTGGCGGTGCAGGGGCCGGGCACTGTGCTCTGGCCCCAGGTGACTGCCGCGGCCCCTCGCAGGCTCTCCAAGCTGTGCCACGGCTACGTGGGCGAGCAGGGCGAGGCGCAGATCTACGACGCGCACCGGCGGGGCCCGGCCGCGCTACGACAGCTGCTGTGCCACGGGGACAAGGGACCCTGTGCCGGCCGCAAGGACCGCCCGGATCCCCCCAAGGCGCTGCAGAACGAGCTCTAGCCCGGCGCGGTTAATGCTTAATGCCCCGGTGACCTTCGGAACCGACTTCGTCCCCAGCGGGAGCCGACACGTGCCGGGAGCGGGCACCTTCCCGGTGTCACCTGTCACCGATGTCGCCGCTGTCGCTCGACGCCCGGCGCGGCCGTGCCGGCAGCAGCGCCAGATCCGTGCGGGCGAGCTGGGAATTACTCTGTAACCCGCGGGCTCTAATGTTTCACCACGGCGCTGCCCCGCGCGGGTGTAGCCCCAATTAAAGGAGTTAATGGCTGATCCGTGCCGGGGCCGCGCTCGCCGGTTTCACAACCCGCAGCCAATGGCCGCTGCCCCGCCCGCCGCCCCTGCCACCGCCACCGCCCGGCCGGTGACTAAAGTCCTTCCCACGGCCATAAAACCCCCTGAGCAGGGACATCGCCGCCAGGGCCACGTCGCCGGAGGATGGGGACCCGCTCAGGAGACCTGGCTCAGCCCCAGGTGAATGCAGGCGCCGTCTCTGTCCCCATCCCTTCCTCGGTGTCATCCCAGGGTGGTGGGGAGGGGGGTGGTGGCCAGGGACACTGACCCCAGCGATGGCCAGCTCAGGGTCAGGGTGCCTTGCTGGGGCTGCCAAAGGCCAGGGTGAGCCTGGGGACTGCGGTGAATCCCGGGACCAAGGGGACACCCTGGAATGCCGCGGCTGCGACTGCCTTGGGCTGCCTTTCCCGTCACCTGCAGGGGGGATTCCCCTCCACATTTTCTAGGAACAAAATATATAGGGACCAGTGGGCTTGGGAGCCCAGACTCCTCTTGGGGGTCAAAGCAGCCACGGGCTGGGACTGACAGGAAGGATGCTGGGCCATGGCCCGCTGTCACCCACATCCCTCAGAGCAGAACCCACCCCCTTTCCCATGGGACACCTGTGTCCACACTGACCCAGCTCCCCCCTCGTCCTCACTGCCAGAATGGGAACTTGGCTCCAGCCCCCACGGGCTCTCTGCACACCCCTGGGAAGGAGCTGCCTGTGGCGGGCAGGGTGAGTACCGGGGCACCCTGCGGGGAGCACCACACCCCAAATCCTTCTGGGACACACCTGAGATGGAGACCGGCCAGCCGGGACCTCTCTCATCCCTGCGGGCACAGGGGCTTCCATGGGGCAAGGTGGAGTGCCCATCCCTGCATGCAGCCCCAGGTGAGACAGGCTGAGCTGTGCCCCCACAGCAGGATCCCGGGGTGGGCACCAGGCCCTCCCAGCCAGGAGTGGACATGCTCTACAGGATTGAGGACGTGCCCCCCTGGTACCTCTGCATCCTGCTCGGCTTCCAGGTACAGCCTGGAAAGTGTCAGACCCCAAATCCCCATTCCTCATGGTGTGGGGCACCCCCAGCCCCACTGAGCGCCCCCCTTGCCCCCCAGCACTACCTGACCTGCTTCAGCGGCACCATTGCCGTTCCCTTCCTGCTGGCCGAGAGCCTGTGCGTGGGCAAGGACCAGCTCACCGTCAGCTACCTCATCGGCACCATCTTCACCTGCGTGGGCATCACCACCCTCATCCAGACCACCGTGGGCATCAGGTAGAGCTGCGGCCCCAGCGGGCCCCCCTGCCCAGCCTCGGGCCCGGGCACAGGATCCCTCTGTCCCTCCAGGCTGCCCCTCTTCCAGGCGAGCGCCCTGGCCTTCCTTGTCCCCGCCAAGTCCATCCTGGCCCTGGAGAAGTGGCGATGCCCACCTGAAGGTGAGGGCAGGGGGGTGCAGGGGGTGTCTGGCTGCTCCCTGCCCCCCAGGATCACCTCACACCCCTTCATCCCCAGAGCAGATCTATGGCAACTGGTCACTGCCGCTCAACACGTCCCACATCTGGCAGCCCCGCATGCGAGAGGTACATGGTGCCACCATCCTGCCACCGCCCCCGCAGCACCCAGACTCCCCGGCAGGCTGCTGACGTCC
The DNA here is from genome assembly GCF_021018805.1 of Prinia subflava. Lineage (NCBI taxonomy): Eukaryota > Metazoa > Chordata > Aves > Passeriformes > Cisticolidae > Prinia > Prinia subflava. The sequence goes on along the minus strand of NC_086262.1, from coordinate 1,346,554 downwards.
TCTCCTGCACCTCTCCATGCCCTGCAGATCCAGGGGGCCATCGTGGTGTCCAGCCTGGTGGAAGTGGTCATCGGGCTGCTGGGGCTCCCCGGGGCACTACTCAGCTACATCGGGCCTCTGACCGTCACCCCCACCGTGTCCCTCATCGGACTCTCCGTTTTCCAGGCGGCCGGTGACCGGGCTGGCTCCCACTGGGGCATCTCTGTGCTGTATGGCATGGGGACACAGGGGACAGGAGGGCAGGGTTGTCCAGGATGGAGCCAGATGGATATCAGGGGCACGAGTTATCCTGTCTGTCTTTACCCCCAGGACCATCTTCCTGATTGTCCTGTTTGCCCAGTACCTGCGGCAGGTCGCCATCATCCTGCCTGGCTACCGGCGGGGCCATGGCTTTGTCCTGCTCCGCATCCAGATCTTCAAGATGTTCCCGGTAGGGACTGGCTGAGAGCATCCTGGGGCGGCCCCACATTCCCCCTTTACCCACACGTGGGCAGGGGAGCGGAGCGGGAGGGACCCGGTGTGTGCCCTGCAGATCATCCTGGCCGTCATGCTGGTGTGGCTCATCTGCTACGTGCTGACCCGCACCGGAGTCTTCCCCAGCCGGCCCGAGGAGTACGGCTACAAGGCCAGGACGGACGCCCGCGGGGAGATCCTGTCCGTGGCACCCTGGTTCCGCATCCCCTACCCCTGTGAGTGCCCTGGGGCCCCCGACACCCCTTTGCCCTGTGGGGACGTGGTGCAGCATCGCCGAGGCTGGGGAGCACCCGGAGGAGCTCAAAGTGGCACCGGTGAGCACCGGCAGGGCGGTGCTGATGTGTCCCCAGCCCTGACCTGCTCTGCCCCCGGGCAGGCCAGTGGGGGCTGCCCACGGTGACCTCAGCAGCCGTGCTGGGCATGTTCAGCGCCACGCTGGCCGGCATCATCGAGTCCATCGGGGACTACTACTCCTGTGCCCGGCTGGCAGGAGCGCCCCCGCCCCCTGTGCACGCCATTAACAGGTACAGCCGGCTGTTCCCCCCTCCACGGTGCCTCACTCGCACCGCGGCATCCCTGGGGCCCGGTCAGGGATGCTGCGGGAGAGTGGGATGGGCAGCAGCCCCACCGTTGTTTCCCCAGGGGCATTTTCACCGAGGGCATCTCCTGCATCATCGCGGGGCTCTTGGGAACCGGCAACGGCTCCACGTCCTCCAGCCCCAACATCGGCGTCCTGGGCATTACCAAGGTACCGGGGCCGGGGAGGGCTCCCGGCTGGGCAGGGGGCGCGGGCACGGTCACCTGCTGTCGGTGTCTCTGTGCAGGTGGGGAGCAGGAGGGTGATCCAGTACGGCGCCGGGATCATGCTCCTGCTGGGGACCATCGGCAAATTCACGGCGCTCTTCGCCTCCCTGCCCGACCCCGTGCTCGGCGGGATGTTCTGCACCTTATTCGGTAAGTGTCTCCCCCAAACCCGGAGCGCCGCTCTCGGCAGCCCTGGGCCACGTCCCCGCAGCTTCGGGGCCCGGTGAGCCCAAGGGTGCAGGGCGGGTTTTGGGAGGAACGGGGGCTGCTCGCACCCTCACCGCGGCTGGGGCAGCCCCCGATGCCCGGCGCAGCGCGGGCGCCCCGCCTGCATCGCCGCGTCTCTGCCGGCAGGAATGATCACGGCCGTCGGCCTCTCCAACCTGCAGTTCGTCGACATGAACTCCTCCCGAAATCTCTTCGTGCTGGGCTTTGCCATGTTTTTCGGGCTGACGCTGCCAAACTACCTGGATTCCCACCCCGGCTCCATTAACACAGGTACCGCCCACCACGAATAGCGGCAATTTCGGGAGTTTGGGGAGAGACGAGGGCAGATCTCCCGGCGCTCGCCCACCACGGGGGAGCAGCGGGGAAATCCCGCTCCCCACTGCACCCCCGGCTCCGTCCCTGCTCTCGCAGGTGTCCCCGAGCTGGACCAGATCCTGACGGTGCTGCTGACCACGGAGATGTTCGTCGGGGGGACCATTGCCTTCGTGCTGGACAACACCATCCCGGGTAACTGCAGCGAGCGGGCCGGGGACGGGCAGCGGCGGGGCTGGGGCAGATTCCTGATGATTCGGAGCTGCCGGAGGTGATGGCAGGGCCGGAGGGTGACACTGGGACCCTGGTGCCGCAGGGACGCAGGAGGAGCGAGGGCTGGTGCAGTGGAAGGCAGGAGCGCACTCGGACAGCACGAGCAGCGCCAGCCTGAGGAGCTATGACTTCCCCTTCGGCATGGGCGCGGTGCGGAGGAGCCGCTGGCTGAGGAGCGTGCCCATCTGCCCGGTGTTCACCGGCTTCAGGGCCCGGGAGAGCGGCAGGGGCACGGCGGCCGCGGAGGGCCCGGACGGCACGGACGGGGGCTCGGTATGCACCAAGGTCTGAGCGAGGGGAGGGTCCCGGGAGGTCCCGCCCGGCGCCGGAGGAGCCGAGCCGAGCTCCCAGGGGACTGTCGGGGTTCGGCAGCGCCCACCAAAGCCAAAGCCAAGGCTGCTGGTGCTCGGCTCGAACGCGGGGCTAGGGAAACACAGCGCTGCTCTAGGGGGACACCCCAAGCTCCGGGGGACCGCCACCCCGTGCCATGCTCCACCTGAAGCTTTAGCCGGCTGAGGCTCGTCCAGCCCTCGCTGAAGCCGGTCAGTCACATCGGAGCCCGCCAGAGCCCCGGGGCCACCAACTCCCACCCGGGGCCACGGATTTTCACGCTGTGCCCTCGGCTCTGGCACGGTGACCCACAGCTGGCACAGGCTCTGCATGGGGCAGTGTCCAGGCCAGCGTCAGGATGCCTAACTTAAGATGACACATTAAAAATTATAAAATATTCAAGTGCACGTGCCCCGCCAATGTCTCTGCTGCCTCCTGCACCATCCCTTGTCCTTTGAGCACTGCAAAGGCGTCAGACCTTTAACTCCTCCTCGGCTGCCAGACACGGAGACACGCTGGAATTCTGCCAGGTGGGCTCTGCCTGAACCTGGTGCTGTGGGAGAGGCAGCTCAGCACAAGCCCTCGGCAAACCCTTCCTGCTCTGGGGGCTTAGGAGCGCTGGCTCTGTCCCAGCCGTGCTGGTGACACTGTCCCGTGTCACCGGGCTGCTCAGCTGCGCACACAGAGGTGGCTGACCCCCAACGAAACGGGGTCAGGCCAGTCCCGGGCCTGGAATTAGCACCAAAGTTGAGCTGAGGCAGCATTGCACAACCCTGTCACAGCCCCGGGCGGCACCTTCGCACACTCGCTCCCCAGCATGAGCAGGGAGAGAAGTGAGAAAATCTGTTAAAATTGAAGATGAGGGAAAAAAACCCCACTCCAACCTAAAATAAACCCCAAGGGATGCAAATACAACTCCTCCCCACCTCCCATGAGCACCAGCCAGGCTCTGAGCCCCCTTTTGGCTGCTATCCTGGTGCTGGTGCCGAGCACGGTGTCACAGTGTGTGTGACATCTCTCTGGCCAACTGTGTCCCCTCCCATTTGCTTGTCCCCCCAGCCCACCCGCTGGGGCTGGAGCAGGACTGAGAGGAAGCCCGGGGGCAGTGCCAGTGGTGCTCAGCACTGGGTGCCACCAGCTCTGCTACTGTCACACCCCAAACCCAGCGGGGCTGCCAGGGCCAGCAGCAGCCCCTCCCCAATGAATATCACAGTGCTGCGGGATGCAGGAGAGGGATAAACGCAGTGCCAGGGGAGCAGCCGTGGCCAGGCTGGCTGCTCCACACGCTGCCTCCCGGCTGCTGCACGCAGCTGCCACCACCCCCAGGTGATTGATGGTGGCCAGGCCAAAGCTTGTGGACGAACTGCAGGCAAGCAGGACTCGCTGGTGGAACTCTCACTGCAGACAGAAATCAACTGTGTTACTTGCTGACCTTTTTCTTTAGGTCCTCGAGTCTGAACTCTCCCCAGGTCAGTCTCCAGGAAATCCTGGAGAAGTCTTGCCGGCTCTAGGAAGGCCAAGCTCTCAGCATGGGAAGGGAAGGCAGTGCCAGCACGGAGCTGGGGTAACTCTATTACCGCTCCGCACAGCAACAGCAGAAGGGGCTGGTGCAGCTGAGCTCGCCCAGGAGGGAGAGGCTCTCTCTGGAGCACGAGTGCCTGACACAGCCAGGTGGCTCTGCCGCAGGGCAACATCTGTGGGATGGCCTCACCTCACCCTGCCGGTCCCACAGAGCTGCAGCTCCAGCCGTGCCCCTTCATTTAACCCTGGCTTAAAAAAGGAGATACTAACAGCGAGGCCGGGCTTTCCTGAGCGGGGCCTGGGCTTGATCCTTGCAGGTCCAGCTCAGGATATTCCATGAAGCCAGAGTGGATGGGGCTGGAGAAGCTGCTGTAGCCAGCACTCGGCTCCAGCTCGGGGCTCCTGTGCCAAGCACGAGGCAGCAGCTCCTGAGTGCCCTCAGTGCTCCCAGGGCCAGGCTGGGAACAACCACAGGGAAAATGATGGGAGAGTACGGAGTGGGAGGAGAGGAATAAATTCCCTTCCCTGGAAGCATTTGAAGCCAGGTTGGACAGGGCTTGGAGCAGCCTGGGACAGTGGAAGGTGGCCCTGCCCATGGAACTGGATCTCTGCAGTCTCTTCCAACCCAGAACAGTCTGTGATTCCATGAAGAGTCCAGCTTCAGCCAGGATCCGGGGCCATCGGGCTCCACAGTGCCAGCCCTGTCCTGCACACACTGCCAAGCCAGTTCCCGTGCCAGATGCCCAGTTATGAGACAGCCACCACATCAGTTCTACTATTATTTATTTTTTTAAATATTTTTGAAAAAATATAATTTTTTTACAATATTTTCAACTTAAACACTATTCACACTGAACACGTATGGCAGCTTAACCTACCCAAATATGAAGTTTAAGAAGCCAAAACTGTTCTAGCTTTATTAAAAGAAAAAAAAAAAAAAAACAAAAAACCAAAAAAACAGAAAAGTTGTTGTGCTGTAGACTATTGTGTAGTGATGATTAAACAAAGCAAGGGAAAAGCACCACTCAAATCACTAATGCTGGGGGGGTTTGCCTGGTTAAATCCAGCTGTGGGAAGTCGGATGCTGAGGGTTCCATAGGCAGTGCTATGTAGGGGCCTGTTCCTGGCAGGAACTGAGATGGATCTCACACCTCCCTAACAGCACGGGAAGGGAAGGTTTCTGACATGATCACACACTGCAAAGGACAGGGAACTGCTTCCTCTCAATCGTCCGGATGTTAGTGCAGGAGCTGAGATCTACGACTCTGTACAGGTCTGTGAGATTTGGCTTAAGCTCACGCTGCTTCCAGGATCATGATGTTTTGTAAAGGGGGAAATTAACATTAGTAACAACACTGATACCTCAAAGGAAAGTTAGCTAATTTGCATAACAATCAGATCTCCTCACTTTCACTTGGAAGTTAAGGCATTATCAGGTGCAAGCTAGCACCAGTTAACTCATCTTTAGTTAAAAACAGACCATTCACCGCAAATTCCAAGTCCTGTTTTAAAAATCAGAGTCTGCAGAAGGTTTTATTAACATGGTACTTTGTCTCAACTTGACTGGTGCTTCTTACCTCACTGCCTCCTTCGCACAGAGCCAGGGCCCAATTATGTTTCCATTAAACTTTTGACAGATTTACTTAATAACAGTCTCAGCACTTTTATTGAGCATGCAAGACTAACAAAACTTTGGCAATGCATAAGTGTAACACAGTGACAAGAAGAGAGAGCTTTTACAATTAAATCTTCTAATACTGGCTTCACAGTGTGGAAATTGTGCTACATCCACCAAAAGAGGGCCCAGTCTACTCAAATGTTTAAATACTTCACCCCAGGAACAAACTCCTTCGCATTTGGATTCAGATTACTCTTGACCTGAGGAAGGGAAGAACAGAAGTTGAGGTGAATCATTATTTTCAGCTTCCATTTTCAAGCTCAAGACAATTAGAGGTAAAGGTTTATGGATGAGTAACAATCAGGTGTACAACAGGCTTCTTACACTTAGCAGCAGTCTGCAATTCCCAGAAAAGCCTATTCCTCTGTGCTACTCTAAGTTATCTAACAACCTTCCTTAGCTCCACCTGAAGTTTCAGTTGGATGAGGGCTCAGGGAATAAGCAGCAAACCACAGACATGCAGCAAACACAGCAGCTTCCCCTCATGCTGAAATAGCCTTTTCTCAAGTTGAGCTGTTAAAACGTGCCATGAGGTTTCAAAATTTTGCTTATTTAAGCAAGAGGTGACTTGTTCCAGGAACTTCAGCCACTTCTGGGAATTTCATGTGTATGAACACTGTATTGATTTTTTACATGTCTCTGTCTGTGACTCCCTGTCCTACCCCTTGGCAAGCTGCTGCTGCTCCATGTCCTGCAGTTTGAGGTGGGCACCAGCAGCTTCAAAAGGAGCTCTTTATCACCAAGAAATGGAGAATTAGGCTTTTCTGATCTTCATTGAGACTGAAACTACTGTCTGCAGCTTTTCAGCTTGGAAAAGTCGGGGTCTGCGTCTGAATCTCAGAGCAGTTGTGTGACAGGATGGTGTGGGGTGTGTGCTCTGCACAAGGAACTTTGGATTCTGTGAGGGAAACAATCACAGTTTGGCTGCTTTCCCCTTCCCTAGAATTGTTGCAGGGATCTGCTGTAGTTCTCCCAATCCCAACTAGACCCTGGGACGGGGCTCAGACCAGCCCCAAGTGTCAGTGCTGGCAGATGCCCAGTGACCCTTTCGCAGCCCCAGCTCCACTCGGTGCCCTTCTTTCACAACATCCCACCCACTCCTGGATTGTGCCATGGGCTGGGAAAGGCCCCACGTGGCTATGAAGAAAGCCACCAAATAGGTCACATCCACTGAGGACACATCCTTCTCACCCACCCTGCACAGGCAGACAGGGTTTAACAGGCTCCTTCTGCTGGAAAGGACTTTCTCTTGCCATAAGCAGCAACAAGCCCCAGCCTTGCACAAAGACTTGAGCTTTAGAAACAGGATGGGAAGCTGAACCTACCACCAGATCCTCCAGCGATGAGCTGTCACTGATAACAAGGTCATTGAACTGGTCCTGGATTTGATCCATTGTTTGTGGGAGATCACGGGCTGGAATAAACCATTCATGCTCCTCCTCCTCTTCCAGCATCTCCTGGAAACAGCGCTCGATGAATTCTTCTTCCCACAACTCCTCTTCGATCTGTGCAATGAAAAGAAACTGCTTCAGCAAGAAATCCATTGTGAGCTCGTAGGGGTTTTATTCCCAGGTGTGTGCACCCAGCTGACCTTCCCAGCTATCCAGAAGCACCCTAGCCCAGCACCATGTCCACGCAGCAGGAAGGACACCGGTGCTTTGTGCCAGGGATTGAGGTTGCAGCTGAAAGGGAGAGGCAGGAGAACCCCCCCAGCCCCTGCTCTTTTGTTTACAGCTTGTTATGAACTAAAGGAGGAAAATGTAGGTCCCAAGCAAAAATTTCAGCTGTACCAACTAGTCTGGACTGAGCTTGCTGCAAGTATGAGGAAGGGAGTTGTGCCAACACACAGAGCCAGGAAACACTCCCTGGAAAGTGTCCTGAGGGACTCCTGGGGAAAAAATAACCCCTGCCTGTCACCTGGAACACGCAGCCTCTCCTTGGCTATCAGTGTGTGCCCACCCACTGTGCTCTCCTTGGGAACCCCACTGATCCCAGCAGCTGCCAGGAATGCAGCCCTGCTGTCCTGGGAGCAGTACAAACCACCCCATGCAGAACTGACACACAGTGCAGAGATTAAAGCAGTTTTCCTTGGTTGTTCAGTAAACGAGCTTTGGAGGGAGTTCATCCTACAAATTTTCCATGTCCTGCATCAGACTGTCTAAGAATGGAAAAATGATTCAGGACAGATTTAGAAGTTCACTCAGTGGAAGCTCAAACAAGTTTTCCCATCTATCCTTCACTCTGAAATCAAACACCTCCTCAGTCCAGGAGTGGAAATTCAGTTACCACAAACACCAAACCAGAAACATTAACACCAGATTATCAGGACTGTTGTGCAATCTGGGTCCTTGCCCTTGGGGCAAGCACATTCATGAGCTCACCTGGTGCTCTGGAGAGCAGGGACTCAATCCCACATGCTCCGAGCCCCGCTCAGGCACTCCAGAGGCAGCACAGAAGGCTGACTCAGTGGTTCCCCAGAGCAGCACTTCAGCCTGGGTGGCACCTCCAGGAGGCACTGCCTCCCTCCTGCTGTGGGCACACAGCCACAGGCTCTCCTGTTACACAGGGCTTGCCCAGCTCCAGGGGCTTGGTTACAGCCCTGTACCCCTCCATGGCAGCTCCAGCAGTGCTAAATAACACTTAATTCCCCAAATAATTGGAAATTTGGACTGCCTGTTTTTATTTTCCAGCTCCAGTTTAACTTGCTCAGGCTCCCAGAGGGCTGTGTCTGCAGCAGCAGGTGACCAGGCTGCCGCAAGTGTTTGTCTGTCTGAGCATGACCCTCTCCCCTCACACTCCCACCTTTCCTCTGTTTTAACAATGGAATCTGTGCCTGAAAAGTCATGGCACAACTCAGCTCCTTCCCAGAGAACTACAACCCCGTATGCTAACAGTGGGACAGCTCCCTGGGGAAAAAAGACACCAAATGGAAATAATGCATAAGAGAAGAGAGGATGGAGGTTTTGTGAGCAAACCTGACTCTGAATGAGTTCAGTGCTGTTAGCATCCTGAGGACCCCATGTTGGAGCATAGGCAGCAGTTATGGAGAGCACAGAGCAAGCTGGGAATGGGAAAGGGGTGTGGAAAGAGGGGGGCTGTTCCCAGTCTCTGGAGCAAGACAGAAAACGGTGACAGAGGCAAGGCAGCAAAGGAAAGTAAGGCTTCTTTCCCACCTGGTGGAGAAAGGAGTTGTAAGATTCAATTATTAAAATGAGCAGCTCTGTCACGCAGCACCCTGTGGAGCAGCAGGGCTGCTCCCAAGGCAGGTGTGCACCTGGAATTCCCCAGCTCAGCACCGGGACACTCGGCATGTCCGCACACGAACACCTCCCGGGCCAGCCCTTCCCAAGTGCCAGGTACTTCTGTCAACTCTCTTTTCTCCCCTCCCTCCTGCAGAAGCAGGGAATTAATGGATTAGGACGTGCTGCACTTCCTATATTTTCCACCAGGACTACAGAAGATCAGCATTTACCCGTTTGTTCCCCAGGATCACTCCAGAGAGCCAATCTGAAACTTCCTCTCCGAAGGACAGTCAGTAGTGGAGCCCAGCCCTGTCCCTTCAGCTGGGAAGTGACAAAGGACAGAGGAGCCACTGAAAGCAGGGAATGACTTGCCTGCCTGTTAAACTCCTCCTCGTTCTCCATCCACATGTACTCGGCAAAGGGGTTGTCATCCTCGTGGGAGTGCCCGTTGATGATCACATCCTCGCTGATGATGCTGGGGCTGGTACTGCTGCGACTTGGGTCCTTCATGGCTGCCACTCCGATCCCAAACCTGCAACTGAGGGGGCAGCAAATAAACACCTGCAGATTCCTCATTCCCTGCCTCTGCACAAGCCCAGCCCAAGGGAAGGGAGCTGCACCTGCATTTGGAGGCTCCAGCAGCCTTGCCCCGACTGTAGCAGAGCTCTGAGATCACAGCAAGGAACAGCAGCACAGGCACTGTTGCCATTGTGTGCGGATCCCAGGGACAAATTAATTTCCCAAACTGAACCCCACCAAAGCCAAGCACCATGGCCAATGAAAAGTGACAGGAAAAAACAGGAAGCCCACGTACTTGCCAGCAGGAAAATATTTCACCATTCAAAAGGAGAATTTGTTTTTCAAAGCACTTTTAAGTGTTGTGTGTGATGGCACAAGCCAGGTTTCACAGCCCTTTCCTGCGGGGAAACCCTGCAGGGAGCAGAAACCATGAGGAACTGACCCTGCAGAGGGCCACCTGGAGATCTGCGTGTTCCGAGGTGACACAACACTGCTGCCCTTCCTGTACCATGCCCAAATACACAGATCAACACTGGAAAAGCTCAGGATTTGGTGGATACTAATACTGGCAATATCAGTTTTCTTTAAACAGTACGCAAAGCCAGGCAACGTCTTTAAAAAAAAGACCTAAAAAAACCTGACCAAAAAAAAAATCCATGACTCAAGTCAAATTTGAATGTTTTTCTCATGTTAAAATTCACAATGAAAGCTGCAGCAGTGAGTGAAAATATTTTAATTTTATTATCAAAACAACACTTTAGCTCGTTGTCTGCATATCAAAGACTGACTTCCTCGGAATCAAAATACAGCCTTGTTGTTATTACAGTACAAGGGCTTATACCCAGCACCTCATATTTTCCCTTTGCATTCCAGTTGGTCCTGTTATCTAGGGAATTAATGCAAGTTTTGGTTCAAAACTCTTGATAATACCAGCTAAAAACGTGCCACGTCCGAGTGACCAATTAAGAAAAGCACAAAGAAGAAGGAACCTGCCTGGCTTGCTGTGTTCCAGGTTTTTCAATCAAAGGCAAACCCCAGCACGGAAGTCACTGCAGCTCCCTGGGAAATGACACAAATAGGAGCAGATCCCTGTATTCCACCGTGTATTCCACCGGGGGAAAACAGGTTCTTTTTGATGTTCTTTCAAAACAAACTTGCTGAGGATTACTGGCAGCATTTACATAAAACAGGAAAGGATGTTGTGTTTAACACCCCAATTCAAGCTTGAAATTGCTTTAAGCCACTTCAGCTGTTCTCAGGCCAACACATGGGATGGAGTACAGGAAATAAAGACTAAAACACCTAATTTCTTCAACCCTCCTTCCCCCCATTTTTACTGACATGTGTTTTCAGCTTCTCTTATGTGGAGCTAGTCTTGACATTACTATTCTCCTGAAAGTAACTGCCCCAGCAGTGAGGAACTTGGGCAGCTTCTGCACAAAGGTGACTGTACCCAGACAAGTCCAGAATGGTAAAAATAATTTAAAAAGCAAACCCAAACCCAACAAACCAACCCTACTCGTTTGTGTAAAAGCTTGGAAGGTTAATTTGTTGAATCATAGGCCAGCTTTCCCATTTCTGAAGCCTTCCCACCAGACAGGAGCTCCAGGTTTAGGAGGGAGGGAGGGAAGTCCAGCTTGGACCCAACCAGCTTTGTCCACCACTACCCAAGGATGATGGGGATGATCTTCGAGAAGGCTCAGCCTGAATATTTGAAGTTTATCTGACAAAGCCCTCACACCATTCATGCCTTTCCCACAGAGAAACATGCCCACACTCATTCATCCTGCAGGAACACTGGAGATGCCCCAGGCCGGTCCCTCACTCAAAGCACTCCTGATTTAATTTTCTGCAGCTTCCAACAGAACAAATAAACCTTCCAGAAGAAATAAACCTTCCTATTTCTCACTGCAAGACACAGAGCAGCTTTCTGTGCTCAGTGTGGGGACAAGCTCAGTCTTGTTTCACCAGTACTGGTACAACCTTTTCAGTCAGGGAATTCTGAGGGGGAAAGCCAAATGCCACTTCAGTCTTGCAAAAAGTCCCAATCTAAGCAGGCTGCTGCAGGAAACAAGCCCCAGTGCCAGGCTACACTGCTGCTGGGAATAAAAATAACCCGTTTTCCATCTGGGAGTAGGTGGGAAGCAGAGGAGCTCAAAGCTCCTCACTCTAGAAGAGGAAATATAACACTGGCAGCGCTAAGGAACAGAAAACAGGGAGAATTCTGCCACAGTTATACACTGTGAGATTCTGACCCAAGCTCCTCTGGGATTTTGGTGTGGAGTGGGGGTGGTGGAGCAAACATGTTGCAAGTGCATAAGGAAAGACACTAATAAAAAATAGGATTTTTATCTTAGGAACGAAGACAGAAATTAAAAATCCTGTAACAACAGGCTTCCAGTTAACCCTGAGTTGTTTTCGGTATGCAGCGTGGAGCTTGTTACTACAGAACATCACTAAGGACCATTAATTCACCCACTTCCCTGAATTTTGCTGCAGTTACAGTCGTGAAGAGTCCTTGACCAACCATCATTAAAATTCAGAGCTTTGTGACTGAAGAGTCTGCATTTAAAATCCAGTCACGAAAGAAGATTATCCACTGCCTTCTCTGGAGGTGAGGTCAGGCCTAATTCCATGCAGCAACCCCAAGTCCTTACCAAGTAAAAAAATTACGATATTTACTTTAAGCACCCCAAAATAACACGTGATAGCTTTAGTGGGAGTTTGAGATTAAGGGAAGGTGTTTAGAACAGCTCGGGCAAGAGTCAGTGACTTGTTTATCACCCCGAGATTCCTCCTGCGAGTCGGCAGCGCCGGCCCAGCTCCTCCTTATCTATCGAGATTAGCACATGGCTCTTATCAACGGAGCTGATTATAACCGCCTAATAATCATACTCGCCTAATAAACAGATTTCTTAATCAAATGCAGGCGGGACGCGAGCGCTATCTGATCTAAACGCTCCCAAGGGCTGCGCTGGAGGTTACCGAACGCAGCCGCCTCCCCCGCGCGGGGCCACGGCGGGGGCTGCGGGAGCAGCGCCCCGGCAGGGCCGGGGCCCCTCGCCGGGCAGCCGGACCCGCTCCGGGGCCATGTTTCGGTAACAGCCGAACGGCGCAGACGCTGCGAGCCGATGTTGTCGGTACCCCCGGGTGTCGGTACCCCCGGGTGTCGGTAACCCCGGGTGTCGGTAACCCCGGGTGTCGGTAACCCCGGGTGTCGGTAACCCCGGGTGTCGGTACGCCCGGGTGTCGGTAACCCCAGGCCCCGCCGCTCGGCCGCTGCGCGGGCGGTAACGGCGCGGGGCCGCCTCCCCCCGCCCCCGCTTTGTTCGGCACCAGCTGCCCCCGCAGGCCCCGGATGGCGCTGCAGACAATACCGAGGGGCGGCCCCGCCGCGGGGGGTGGAGGCCGCGGCCCGGCGCCGCCTCAGGGGAGGGGGCGGCGCCTTCGAGCCCCCCGCGGCGGTGCGTGCCGGGGGTCGCCCCTCCGCCTCTCACCTGCGGTGCGCAGAGGAGCCGCCGCTCCGCCGTGACCCGCCCGGACCCCACCGGTCCCGCTCCGTTCCGCGCTCGGCCCGGCCCGCCCCGCTCCGCCACACACCGCCGGACCTGACGTCACTTCCGCCAACGCTAGGCACCGCCGGCTCCGCCCTCTCCCCCTCGGAAGCGGCGGCGGCAGGCGCGCGCCAGGCCGCAGCTCCGGCGGAGGGGCGGCGCACTGCACGCCGGGACGCGTAGTCTTTTCCCTACTCCCGGCGCGCGGCATGCCGGAAGTTGTAGTCCCGCACGGCTCCTGGCGGCCATTTCGCGCGGCAGCGCGGGGCACGCTGGGAAGCGCAGTCCGCCCGGGCGGCCGCCATCTTGTGGCACCGGCGAGGAGGGGGTGGGGGCCGAACACCCCCGCTACTCACAGAGGGATGACCGAACACCCCCAGGGCTCTCGGAGGGGACCGCGAACATTCCTCGTTGGCAGGCACCCACCTCCGAGGCTCCCCCAGCCTCCCTCGGGACAGCGGCTGACCCAGGAGTAGGCCCCTCGCCTCACGGAGGCAGGGGATAATGGAACACTGGGGGAGGAACACTCCTGTACACAAAGTGGTGTTTCTACCCAGAGCTCGTGCGTTTTTAAGGCTCTATATCAGGAAATAGGGCATAATGTAGATTTTTTTTCTGACTACGTGCTGAGACCTCAGCTCAATTTACAGAATAGGTTCGAAAAGCCATTTTTGTTGTTTTGCTCCTCCTCTCCCTTCTCCTTAGGGGAAGGTGGGAACGCCCCTCCTGCCCACAGCCGCGCCCCGCTGTGCCCTCATTGTGCCCATTCACAACCTCACAAAGGCACAGAAACCAAACACGGATGGAGTTAAAGCCCTTTGATCCATCGGGCTGGAAATGCAAAAGCCCAAGTGTGTTGTTAGTTTATAATGATTTTATTAGTCACCATTACTAACATGTTCCCAGGGCCCAAGGGTTTCCCATGCAGTCCATCTAACACTGCAAAATACCCCTGCAAGCGTCATCCTTAAACAATACTGTGCTCTTGCTACTCTTATTTCCACAATTTCCAACTCTACACATCCAGCAGGATGTGGTTTTCTCATCTCTAAGAGGCTTCCCTTTCTACTCACTCGCCACAGCAATGGGACAGCAGCCTCCAGGTTACTCCTTGCAGAGTTACTCCTGAGATTTGTGCCCTAAGTGCAGAGCCCTGTATTTCACACTCACCCTTGTGCTCTGGGATTTCCCTCACCCTTCACAGCGCACAGCACTATTCCCAAATAAGCAGCCCATGACACCAACGCGTGTCTGGAATCTGTCTTCAAGATCAGGTTTTCCTGGCACTTTTGCCTCAGAAATTACCTTAAGGACTGTATTCTCCCCAGCCTCTGCATGGGAACAGAAGACACTTGGCAGAATGAGCGGGTTTGATTTAATTTCTGACATGTAACAGCATCCTTACATTTACAATCACTCACACCTGGGAATTCTTTATGTTTAGGCACTAAACATGATGCAGATATTTACCTATCCTCAGGTCAGCACTCACACAAAGTACAAGATCAGCACAGGTATTAGCTAACAAAAGGCTTCTTTAAAAACTGAATGTAGCATTTCGATACATTAATCTTAAATGCACATTGTAAGGAAACTTAAGAAGACCTTTGAAATAAATTATCTGCCACCCTCAGAGAGAAGGGGTGCCTGGTCTGCAGCCAAGGCAGAGGGACGCCACAGCCTCTCTGTGACAGGTAAGTGACAAATGCCACCCTAACGGGGGCTCCAGGTCCACCCTTAGGACTTAGTTCTGCTCCAAGTGCAGGGCTGCCAGTGCCTGTGATTTCTTTCAGGGGCCTCAGACAGCTTTAAGATTCTATCAGTGCCTGACATTTAATCCATTTCCTACAAACCCAAACACCACTTTACACACTAATGAGAGTCGTGTACAGAGCAGTAACTGCTCTCTGTACAGCAATGAGTCACTGTATGGTAAGACTTTAATTTGGATCTGCTATTTAAACAAACCCTGCACTGGAGCTGCTCCTCAGCACTTCTCCCCTCTCCAGGGGCCCCACAGAACCTGCTGCCCTTGCTGGAGGTGGTTCAAACTCTGTGAGGGACTGTATCCCGGTGGGTGAGGGTGCAATACAAAGTCACAGCTGGAAAAACAAGTTCTCGAGGCTTGACTTGCACGTAACACACTATCCTGTGTCTGCTGGGTGTGTCTGCTTAACAAACGACATAACTTCATCAACACTCAGCCTCCTCTGCATCCCAAATCCCTTCCAAGCCCCAAATCCTCACTGGTGGAGGCTCAGGCTGGAAGAACTGGTCCCAGTCTATTTTATCTGCATGAATGGGATATGGCTTCAGCTTTGATGAGAACACTCCAAAATTCCAGAAATAAACGTGTCAGCAGAATATACCTACCAGGGTTTTACAAGTGATACTTTAATTTGTTTGGAAATGCAAGAAGGTTTAGGGAAGAGAAAGAAGAGTTATGCAGGAAGCTGCTGAAGCACAGGTGTTAAAAACATGCGCATTTTAAAAAGAGAGCTCAAGTTTTGGTGTGGTGATGTGACACAGGATAAAGAGTTCAGCAGACACACTGGTTAACATGCCAAACATCTATAACAAATCACTGTGGCCTAGCTTTGTTTATTGGGAATCATTTTAGTAACCTGAAGTCACAAATAAGCAGTAAATAACAAAAACTACAGATAAACACAAGTTACACATGCAAATTCCTGTTCACATCTCACATGTGCAGGTACATTAAGAGCACAGTTCTAAAGAGTCTTGACAAAACCAGGTTTTAACAAAAAAAGTGATGTTAAAATGCAGGTATGAAAACTTCCATGTGGAGAATATAAAGATACCTTTGTCCCTTTCAGGACTCCAGTGCTGCTTTTGATATACCAGAGATGTACCACAGCGACAAGATTCAAGTAAAAGCAGGAAGAGCTCGAGGAAATAATACTGGTCAGAGAATGGGCATTTACTTCTCACTAAAAATACACGGAATAGCTGAGAGTCTATCAAGAGCTTAGGAAAAAAAATCACAAAGTGGTAAAGCTGACTAATCACTAATTTTCCTATTTGCTATAGATAACAGCAGTGACATTAAAAGAAACTGCAATTCAACATTTAAAAATGCAACTTACATTTAAAGACTTTTCCGAAGTGAAATGCAATGACAGCCTTACACTCAAAATTAAATAGCTGCTAGGCTCAGACCAAAATACGGAATGTTCTAGATAAAATAAAAATACAGTATTACTTTTCATTTTTTATTCAGAATGTAATTGAAAGACAGTTTCTGAAGCTTCAAAGTAGTAAGTTTCATTTAAACGCAGTTTTCTTCTCATAGATGAGCTTTCCACAAGGGTGCAAGATTTGTTTTCTGCAATAGCTTGAAGTGTCAAAATGAAAAGTTGTTGCTATTCTCACATTAAGAACAAATTGTTGTCATTAACTTAACTGCATATGCTTTTTGCTACAACATTTAACACATGAACAGACCTATAATGCCTACTGTATTTCACTAAAACGAAAAAGAATACAGTATTTCCATCTACTACATACTGCTTTTAAAAAAGATCAACATTAAAAACAAAGCCACGTTTTCCTTACATCCTTCCTTCTTTTTAAGCTTCTTTCTTTTGCCTGTAGTCTTCTGCCATTTTATCCAGAATTTTCTGTTGAAAGAAAGCAGTAATATTGGGAATATATTTAAAGAGTCTCACAGTCACAATATAAAGAACAAAAACATAAATCCAATTTCCAAGTCTAAAATCTGTGAACATTAATTGCAATTGCAAAGGTCATATCTAACAAGGATGCACTTCTCCCTGCCCTGGAGTAGAGCTCTCCTTGGCCAGCCAAGGGAATTCCTTCCCCTTCTGTCATGGACTTGTGACGTGATTGTGCCACTTACCTGGGTGGAACCTGCCCTCTACAGAGGTGGGGACACAATATCTCCCCTCCCTGGAGAAGGGTTAATTTGGAAGTTTAAGGAATTTGGAACCACTGTGATGACATTTGGTAGCAACATCAATTCACCTGTTTAATTTATCCTGCTCTCCAAGCAGAGGAAACTCCCAGCTCCACAAGTGCCACTGTGAAACAGAAGCTGCAATTCCCCCCCGCCCCCAGACTCCCCAACTCCAAACCCCACCACTGTCACAATCACCAATAAGCAGCTCACTGATTATTTCTGCCATGGAAAAAGCAAAGCAAATCATGTTTCATTCAAGTAATAAAGCTCACAAATTGGCATCATTCCCCCCCTTCCCTTTTTACACCAAGGCTTTAATGTCCCATAAGCAGGTACCTCAATGGAAAAAAAAAAAAGAAAAAACACTATGGTGATGGATGAGGTGGATTTTCTTCCTACAAGATCCTGCATGGGAACTGATTTTCTGATCTACTCCTTTACAGTGTTGTTTGGTGACAATTTTTGTGCCATCTGCCTTCCTGGGCCCTCTGTTTATTTAGGGGTTCCCTGTTACTGCAGGAAGGCAAATGTTTGAATTATGAGGTGCCAAAGTCTCCTTCTCTGTGGAGCCTCTGGGGTTTGCTCTCAGCTCAGGGATCAACTGCCCTGAAATGCATTAATGTGACACCGCAGGACTATCAGAATTCCTCTGGGATTGGCCTTTCCTGGAGGTGATGTTTGCAGCTCACAGTATGAGTTTACAGCAGCAGCACTGTCATTCATGCCATGCAATCATGTGATACCTCATCCAGTTAAAAAATGGAAAAAGTGCTCACAAAATCAGAAGTTGCAAAGGTTTTTGTTGTTTTAAACATATAAAAATTTCATCTTAAGCTGTGTTGACTGGTTGAAAACACTCTCAAAGGGACAACTAGAAGGGATCTGGGCTCTCTGTATTTACTCTGCATCGCTACTTCTAAGCCTGGCCTTATTCCAATTGGAGTTCCCTCTTTAATCCAAATTTACAAGATAAAACAATGCTGGAGCCCCTCTTTAAACTGCGTATTCTGTATATTATCTTCACAAGGCAAAGTTTTGGAGAGGTCTACCTAGAGTTAAAAGTTATAGAGTAAGCCAATTTCCACTGCCTGAAAATATTTTTATTCTCAGTCCAGCCTAGTTGAGCTCTATTCCCCAGAAAGAATCAAGCCATTTAAAATGAACAAGTTTTTGCCTTACCTTCAACTTTTGATAATGAGGAAGGCTGCTGCAATGGGTCTTTTTTGCAACATCTTCATTTGTGTAGAACAGGGAACACAATTTGCAATAAAACCCTGTTTTGGGTACCACATAATTCACACCTAGAGGAGTAAACACCACAAAATAAACTAAGAGATCTACTCTACATCATTTCTTTTAATGTCAAATGTCATTTCAGCTAAATCTTAAAACCATAATTCACTTTACATTAAAAGCTGCTTTATCCTTAAAAGTCTCTGGTTTAGTTTAGTCAAGCAGGGGCCTAGTAGTAACTAAATATGTGCAGGCTTTTTTTTTTTTTTTTAAATTTAAAAATCAACCTTTCAGATTTAGGGTCCATTTTATTGGTTCCTTCAAGAAGTCACAATATGTTTTGTGATCAGTTTTGGAGTATTTAATATGATTCTGCACTACGACTGCTGGGCTTTGTGCTAGCAATTGAGTTTGTGTTGCTAAAAGATACCTCTTTCAATTTCTGCCTAAGGAAAGGGTTATGAGAAACACTATGAAAATAAAGAAAAAAGGAAGAAAATACTCGGATTAGGGCAGGAGTGAAGAAGGGGGAGGAGGGAGAAGCCCTAAAATGAAAGGCTATGGGGCAATGTATTGCCAAAAATAAAAGTCAGATGAAATGAGAAATGCTACTGCGATGCACAGAGACATTTTGGAAAAGAAACAGAAAGAGCCTTACCAACAGGCATGTTTGGCTGGTATGGCCCAATCCTAAACTCATCTGGGACAAGAGGCTTTTCCTGGACACTCTTTGTTTCCTGCTCGCCCTGGGGGTCTGTGTTTTCCTGGGCGCTTTTCTCAGTATCCTGTGTTGTTGCAGCATCAGAAGCTTCAACACTTTCAGCCTTGGCATTCTCTTCGCTTTTCGTTCCATTTTCTAATGTTTCACTCTCCTGCTCTGGCTCCTCAATCTTGTCCACCTTGATCTCTGCCAGGCTGTCCTCGCTCTTGCCCGCAGCCTTGGCTGCCAGCCCCGACTTGCGGAGCTTCTGGTGGTCGGAGTCCTCCTCGTCGCCCACCTCGTCCAGGGTGACAAAGCCCTCCATGCTGCGCGGGAAGCCGCCCACGTAGCGCTGCGGGGAGAACAGGCCCTGTCAGCTCAGCCGGGGCGCTCCCCTCACACCCTCCTGAGCTCCACAACAGAATCCTCTCCAAACTCCTCCTAAAGAGCTGCCTCGCTCACTCAAACTGTTACTCGAGGTTTAACCAGCTCTTTTTGTACTCCACTGCCCCACAATCAAGGATTCTCTTTCACAATGTTTGGTTTGTTTTTGGTTTTTTTTTGCATCAGGAGTGGTCACTGTTTCACCGTAGCAACATGATTTCAATTTGAGAACGCAGCCAAAACCACTTAAAATTCTCAAGCTGAAAGTTCTTTTAACATGAGTACCTTAAGTGAAAGTAATTTTGGAGTGCACAAATTTTGTTTCTATTTGAAAGTCCTGTAAGATCCTTGAATTCATGGCCTGAATAGAAGGTAAAACCTTACCAGAACTACTCTGTTCCCAGTCATCTGTAACTAATGGTATGAAAGTTCATTAAAAATAATTAAGTGCTGTTTTCAACCAGCAGAAAGCTTAGAGCATTCACATTAAAACAACCACTAAAACACAAACAAACCCAAACCTAGGAACTACCCAAACTGTGAAGGCCTCTGAAAATCCAGGTTTCATTAGAAGAGGGATTGTCTAAATTTTGAATTTTTGGAAATGTTCCTGCTGATATGGAGATATCACTATTCCACATACTCAACAGCAACTGTGAGCAGGACTGAGGCAGCATTAGCTTTGTGAATGTAGTTTGGGATGAAGCAGTTTGTGAATGAAGTTTGGGTCTGAAGGAGTTTATCATACCCAATGTTCACATACTAATAAGGAACACGAAGAAAACTAGGAAATGCCATTTGCATGGCCATTATCCATGGCAGCACCATTAACCAGGTTCCTGACAAAGATCCTCTGAAACTGAGATCCATGCACATCTAATTCATTAATTAGGAACATACCTTTCTTGCAAAAGAACATTCCAAGTCAACAAATTACTAAAACTTTGCACACTACTCCAGAGAACTGAGTATGATTAACAAAGCAGGTAGGACATAAAACCCACAAGACTGTGGGATGATGTTGTGAGAGAAAGGGAATGCAGAGCAAACAGCCTGTGACTGAAAACACCTTGAAACCAATTCTTTTCTTCCTCCAGTGGGAAAGGGGCCCTGGCTAACTACAGATGTCCCTGCCTGCCTCTCAGTGTAAGGTGTAGCTGTACATCCAGTTCTGCCCAAGCCCAGATTAGCCTCAAGTCCCCAGTACATTATTTTTTGAACATCGTTTCTGGGCTAAAGGGTATCTACAGACAGTTCTCTGAGAAACTTCTCAGGAGAACACAGTTCCTGGCTAAGTATTAGTCAAAGAAAAGGGTGAAGGGAAAAGCAAGCAAATCCCCAGCAAGCAACAAGGGCAGAGGCCCACAAGTTAAAGGCTTCTGTCAAACAGAACCAGGGATTTATAACTGAATCCATGCACAAGTTACATCCAGTGAGATCTTCCATTTTCTTCACAGGGCTTTAACACCTGTTCCTCTACAGACAGGTGTTTTAAAGACCCACCAAAGAAGGTCTGCAACAGAATGTACATAGTGTGCTACCTAAGTTAGACTGGGCTTCCCCCACTCAGCACTTCACTGTGTGAGTTACCTTTTTAAGCTTTTTCTTGGCTGCTGGAGTGGCTGCAACATTCCCCTCAGTTTTTACAGTTGCATCATCAGGTGTGTCCTTTTTTTCCTCAGTAGCCACATCAGCTAAATTGGCAACATCTGCATCCTCTCCTGCTGAGCTGCCACTTTCTAACAGTGCAGCTGCTTCCTCCTCATCCACCAGCAGCTCATCTTCAGACTCCAGGAGTAAACTGGGCTCGTCTTGCTCTGCCTGTTCCCCACTTTTGGCACCTGAAGGCTCAGCAGCATCCTCCTGTTTCTCCTCTTTAACTTTTTCTTCTGCATTGCCACTTTCAGGTTTCTGAGCAGGTTCTGTTTTGGACTTCTTATCACTGGGAGAATCTTTGCTGTCTGGGGAATATGTTCTCTTTCTGTAAAGAACAAAGAACATTGCTGCCTGTAAAACTGGAAAGAGCCCAGAAATTACTAAAAAAAAAGTTCCTATTTCTTTAGACAAGCCTGGAAACTATTGTGTTTCAGTTCAGAAAATGGAAGGCTGAGGGAAAGGAAACCCTGAAGGCCATCATTCTTTAAACATACAAAAGGCTGCTCCAAGGAGAAATCATCCTTACAAGACAGGACAACTGCTTGTGGGCTTAAATTGCAGGAAGACAAGGCTAATTAGGAACTGCAAAGAATTTCCTGATGAGCCTGTGAAGTCATCATTAAAGGAAGAGGGTAGGTAGTGTATTTGAAACAGTTCATCTCTGGGCACAACCACCAACCATTTGATCTCAAAGCTTGCCTGACTCTTTTGTATTGTTTCTATACTCTGAAAAAGGTATTTTCATATTTCTTTTAAACAACATCATGCTTTAACAATGGGAAATTACCTGGTTTTATCCTTTTTCAGCAGTTCAACTCCTTTGTTTGGAATCTAAAATAAAATTTAAAAAATCTGTGAGTCACAGCAGACTATGAGTTACAGAACTGCTGCAGCATGAATTCAGAGCAGCATCCAACCCAGCCAAGTGCTACATCAACCACCAGGAACTCTGCCCATGCCACCCACCAGCCGATCAGTAAACCTTTATTTCATGTCAGACAGGATCTGACCAACCTAGAGATCCCCTGCCTTTATTCACAGTAATTATTCAATACAAAACAAATGGGATATCCTGCTCCAGAAAATTCACATACAATTCCTGGTTTGTTTATGAACCAATAGCATGCAGTACAGGCAGTGGCACGGATCAGTCCTAAGCTGTGCTTTTCTCCCTGTCGTTAGTGGAAAACCTTTAGCAGGACTCCCACCACTTTACCTGTTTATGAATTACTGAACAGGAAATGTCACTTGTAGGCACTAACAAGGAAATCTATTGAAATTATCACTAAGTGCTCATTTTGCTGCACTACCATGTGCAGTAACATTTCTTCATGCTCCACAACAAAGCTAATGTTTCTAGAATACAGCCAGACAGTTCGTGTTTCTCCTACTTTTATTAACACACAACTTTATTATTATCACAGAATATTCTGAATTGGAAGGGGCCCATAAGGATCAAGTCCAGCTCTTCAGTGAATGATTCCAAAAGGCTGAACCCACAACCTTGGCATTATCCAGTACCATGCTCTGGTCAGCCAGGCTCATCTCAGTTTTCTACCTACTGTCCCAGTCTGATGAAGAAACACCTACAATTTCATGAATATTACCCTGGTGTTATGTAAAAAAACCCCTTCAGTCAACCTTTCCTTCCTCCATATGAGCTGAACAGGCAGAGGTGCAGTTCTGATATATTTTAAAGTTTTCACAAACCTTCTTCATTTTCAAAAAGGAAGAAAAAAAGGATTCCATTAGAGAATGTTCAAAGTGGAGTAATTTTAATTAAAATCTACATCATTTACTCTAAAATCTGAATTATAGTAACTGTTTGGGTTTTGTTTAATCTGAAAGGAATATCCTTTAACTCATCCTCATAATACCACACTTGTGCCAAGTAACTGCACTTGAGAAGCCAGAAAACAGTAAAGCCAACTGTTCAATTTTACATGCAACACTGAGTTTTCAATAAGCAATGGCTGCCCTTTGCATCTTCGACTACAGTCAAGAAAGTGGAACCATTCCTTACCCTTAACACCAGTTTCTTGTACTTTTCAGATAAATCCACTTTCACGCATCTGCCTTGGAACCAAAGCGCTTTGTTGGCACAATGCTCAACCATGGCCAAAGCATCTTCTCTGGTCTCCATCTCAATAAAGGCCTGAAAAGATTAAAGCACACATTAAAAAGGACTCTGAAACACACAACACTCTTCCAGGCAAAGTTATTTAACTTAAAACAAAGCATTTCCAAATACTAAAACAAAATCATGAGGTTCAATTACATCCATCCTCACCAAACATTGAACTAAGTGCTCCACAAACCCCAGCTTTTCAATTCAGGACATCTGTCCCAGAGACAGTTCTGAAATTAAAC
The DNA here is from genome assembly GCF_021018805.1 of Prinia subflava. Classification (NCBI taxonomy): domain Eukaryota; kingdom Metazoa; phylum Chordata; class Aves; order Passeriformes; family Cisticolidae; genus Prinia; species Prinia subflava. The sequence continues at coordinate 1,323,336 of NC_086262.1, read as the reverse complement.
ATGCATTTAAATAATCTGCCAAAAAAGTCATCATAACGTAAAATATGATTTAAATAAAAAAGCATCAGGACAATGAGATTCTTATTTAGTGCTTACATACCCGGGAATTTCAGGGGAGCTGTGACACTACCTCAGTATTTTATTTTTGTTTTTTGAGAGAAGCCTAAAACAGAAAGGCAGCAACTGCTGCTCCTCCAGCTTTGTGAGGAGATCCTCTTGGGAACAAACCTAAGGCATGCTAAGGCTGTGTTAAGCAAACACATCTGGGTTGGAGTATCCTTGCCAAAAAACTGAAAGCTGTTTCAGCAGCCAACTTAGACAGCAAAGGGATTTTGTTTTCCAAGTGAAATAAGGTCAGGGAGGACTTCCTACGGGTCATGCAAGAGTCTAGTCATTTTTCACTTCTCAAGTGTGACATTAGGGGATTCAGGCACTCATCTCTTTGAAAAAGCACTGCAACTTCCTATTTTACTCAAGGGAGCAATGAACTGGGACAGTAAAGCTTAAAAAAAATCAGAACTAAATAGTTTAAACTCCTGTATATTTATAGAAATCATGTCCATGCACATCCAAAGTATTTCACTACACAAATGCAATGGTCTGTTTTTAAACCTTTCATTTCCAAGCTAGAAAAATACAGCAGGACTGCTTTTGTTTAGTTTTAAAGAATGAAAAATAAAGAGTAAATAAAAGAAACATGTAACAGTGGAATATATTTGTTCATGTTTTATAGGTAATGGTTTTTCAGCCCTAAAAAAACAGTCTCAAGGCTCCACAAAATCTGCATAATCAGATAATTAAGCCTCCATGCTAAAATACCTTTTTTCTGTTTTTAAAGCAGCTCATACTCCAGGGACATTTCACAAGAAGCTCCAAAGCAAAGCCCCACCTAGACAGACCCTGGGTCATTTCCAAACCTAAGCCAGAGCAGAGAGTCTGCACATGCCCCAGCTGAAGGTGTAATTTCTTCCCAGTTAAAACCCCGTTCAAGTCCTCCCCAGGGGTGTTCCCCTGCAGTCACCTGGCTTTTCATTCTCATGAGGATGTAGTTCTTGATCTTCCCGTAGGGCTCAGCCAGTTTGAGCACAGCATTGTCAGAGTAGCCCGAGTGGGGCAAGTTGCTCAGGTGGATCACACGACCAAGTTCTGGTTTTGGTGGCTCAGTCTTTTGGTCAGGTTTACCCTCAGGTTTCTGAGATTAAAAGGGAAAGACATTTTTAAGATCTATATAAAAAATATACATGGGTGACTGACTCTTGATTAATTTGATGCACTGAAAAGTACAGAAATTAGGAATAACTTAAATGCAGCAGCCTCCTAACACATACTGCCCCAGATTAAAACAAGGTAATGCTAAAAAAAGCAGAAGTGTTTTACCTTTATTCTCTTGTATTTCTGAGACAAGTGGACTCTGACTGGTTTACCAAACACCAGGGCAGGTGTTGTCGAATAATATTCGACTGCAGCCTGGGCATCTTCAGTGGTTGACATTTCAATAAATGCCTGAAATCATACAAAATCAAATTAAGTGCTGCTCTTTCAGGAGTCTACTTTTTTTTCAAATTTTCAAGCGCTTCCATGCTTTCTTTTAAAAGTAAGTGTATCAGAAATGAACTTTTCCTTTTGGTTACATGAACTGACCTGCAGAACTTGGCACGATTTGCAGATACTTTATTTAGGTGCACAAACAGAACTATTTTGTTTGTTTACATTCCACCTAGATTTGGATTCAAAACATTCAATTGCTTCCTGCTTTTCCCTCTTCCATGGTATTGTTTTTTTCACACTTCAAATTAAGACATATTCCATAATACAAACTAAGACCAAGTAAGTTTTCAGGTAGTTTTAAAACGAGAGCAGAATGCGGTGTTGTAAAGAAAGCAATGAACAACCAAGCAGGAGGATTTTTCAATATTTAAGTGAAAATGCCATAGTGCAGCATTTCTGGAAAGCATTTCTCCTTTCCCACATGACCCTGACCACAGATGTGGCTGAGCACGTCCTTTTCCAAAAACAAAGCTCAGACAGTGACAGGGAGCCCACCAGAGACACCAGTCAGCCCCACCAGCAGTGCCCTGGACCCAATCCTACCTCATTAATTTTGTTTAGAATCAGGTGATTTGTGATTATCCCAAAGGGTTCAACGAGCTGAAGCAGCTGATACCTCAGGTTCTTTCCCCTCTGGAAATCCATGATGTGCACAACTCTGCTTGTTTCCTGTTGAACACAAAGCACACACAAGTAGCATGAAAAAACCTGTGCACCAGCAAACCTCAAGTTGGCCAAGGCTCTGCTCTACTGGTGTAACTGTTCGAAGTCTTAACATGTTTTTGTATCTATCCTCACTAGTGACCAAAACGAGATGCATCCAGAAAAGGCGCAGAATTTCTACGGATTTCCAGAGCAAGATGCCAAAGCTGCCTTTCCTGAAGTTCACATCCTGCAGCTTCATCAGAAAGGGAATGTCTAAAGAAGTTCTGTAGAGGATTGGAATAAATATTTTGTAGGGTACTTGACAAAATGAACTTCCAATCTCATGCCAAAGCTTCAGAACTTCCACACAAATTCTACAATCTCACTTCTAAAGACAATCAATTCATTAAAAAAACCGAACAAAACCCACACCTTAAAAAAGCACAGAAAAATTATACAACAAAAATGAGTTAAAAAATCCCCAAATTTCAATACTAACCACTCTGCCCTTCTGCATGTGTCTGGGTCCTTGCATATTTCCATTTCCAGCTCCTTTAAGAAATTAAAAGAATGAACAAGCTTAGTCCAACCTGTGAGACATGTCTCACCACAAGTTCTTAAAAGATATGTCAATACCAGACTGAGATCAAGTTCTAAAAACTAATTGTTTAATTGCACTCTGTAAAGGTTTCTTATTTATTTCAGAGCTCTTGTAACTTGGGGTCCTCATTCCTGCTCCTTCTCTTCACTCTAATATTAGAGAAAGAGCTGCATTTATTGCTGTTCAGGAACAGCAGAGAGTTAAGTACAGTCCACTGGAAAAAAAACCCCCTCCTGTTTAAAATAAAAGGAAACATCTCTGTACACAAAGGATGTGAGATTTCTTTATCTAAGACACTCTTTTTATATAACTGAGGCTTTAGGTTCTAAAACATCATCAATTCCATCACAACACCCATTAAAAACAATCAAACAACAAAAAAACCCAACCACAAACAAAATCCCCTTTCAAATAGTTTGGCCTACAGCTAAATCTGAGATATTTTGAAAAATTAACAGTGCTATTTTAATGTAATTAGGCATGAATGTATCTATCATCTAAAAAGTGTCTAATATACTTGTACTCTGTCAGGATATCCAGGTAAATTAATTAGTTTTGCTCTTTTAGTCATTTCAACTATCTAAAAGGAAGGAAGTAAGAGCATCAGTCAAGAATCTGACTCTTAGCCTCTTTTCCTGAGAGAAAGAAGGCTTGCATCCTATCTTCCCACTTGCTACTCCAATTTATTTCTCAAATTCACTTAAGAATAAAAAAAGGAGGGAAAACATTTAGGACACTGAATTCTTACAAGTTTCACCCAGAAAATTCCACCAACGTGTAGCTACTCAGAAGATACAAAAACCTCCCACATGGAGAAAAAAAAAAAATCCAACATCTACACAAGTAGATTAACCTCAGTTAAAAATCACCAGCCACAGGGAGTTGGCAGCTGGCAGAAAGGTGAAGTGTGGGAACTCAGTACCAGTCTTTAGTCCCTCCTTGGCCAAAGTATTTTAGTTCTAGTGCTGAGAAAAGCATTTTCGTTTGTTGTTTTAAAATGCTGGTAACAAAACAAGAGTTTAAAAAAAAAAAAAGTTCAATCAAAAAACCTAGCAAGAAAATAAGCCTGGTGAAGGTAGGTGCCTTTTGAGGTTACCTCTGGGCCCAACAGGAGGTCCTCCAAGGTGGAATGGAGGTGGTGGTGGTCCCAAAATTCCTGGTGCAGGGTTTGTAGATTGCTGCAGCATAAAGGGATCGCCCCTAGAAAGAGGCAAAACCACTCTGTCATTTTAAACCAATAAACTGTGAAGCTTTCATTCACAATACACCCCAATTTTTGCAGAGCTTCTATGCAGACAGGCTACTTTTACTGCTGCCCTTCAGCTGGAAAACAAAGGGAGGAATCCACCTGAACCAAAGTATGTTTTTTCACATAAAATGTTAGGAACATCCTCTGCTTCAAATAAACAATTATAAATACTTCTAAATTAATTACTACTTACATTCCATGCCCTGAATCACTGTCAGGATTCCATTCTGGGTATCTTAAAAGAAACAAAATTAAAAGAATATGTAAGAAAAATGCGATCTCCTCTAGCTGTGTAACACTTCTCACACAGGCAGTGATACCTGGAGGTGTAACACAGCTGCAGCACAGGCAACACTCCAGGCTCACTGCCAGAGCCAGGAGCAGCACTGACAGAAATGCTGCTCCTCAGGACAAACTCCCTACTCTGTTTGCAGAACTGTTGGGTTTACAACAAAATGTACAAGTTGGTATCAGTAACTATAATTACAACAGATTCCCAGCTGCTAAGTTCCAGCTGTTACATATACATCAGTAGGATTCCTAAGCTATGAAGCTCATTGTCCTGAAGATGCTCCAAGTTGTTTTTATTCCCTACAAGGCACAGTATGTTTTCTAAACCTGCTTTGTGCAACAGTTATTTAGAATCAGGGAACATCTTGAGCTGGAAGGGACCCACAGGGATCATGCAGTCCAACTCCCGGCCCTGCACAGGACACCCAAGAACGCCAGGCTGTGCCTGAGTGCTGTCCCAGGCTGGCTGGCCCAGGCTGAGCCCTCCTCCCCAGTTACTGTACTTCCAGTTCATACATTTCCAGCAGCAGCTGACAGCGGCGGCTGTGAGTCGCTCCATTGATGTGATGGTTCCACTCCTGCAGCAAAGTAAACAAGGCACAATTAGAGCCCCACACGGGAGTGCTGCCCACAAAGTCACGGCCTACAGCGCAGTGTCCTCTCTGCTAAGCTGCACTTTTGCACATCCATAGAGAATGGAATCTGTTTAGTGCTTTGAGGAGACACTGACACTGCCCTACGTCCTCCCTGCTAACCTGGCTGAAAAGGGGTCTGATGGGAATGGGGCTGCTCCTGCCTCAGAGTGCAAAGCTCCCTGGAAAACTCCAGCCCAGGCACAGAGAGCCATGGCAGCCTTTGGAACTGAAGGCTGTTTGTCTTCAGGCATTTGAGAATTTCCTCTACTCTGCTTCATTCCTCAGACTTCTACAGATTAATATGAAGTAAACACTCCAATTTTTAGAACCATAAAGAGGCCAAGAAATTGCACGGAATTCAGAAAGGAAAGACTAAAAGAAATCTAAGTGCATAGCTAGGACAAACTAGAAGTATACAGATGAAATATAAAATACATGACCACTTGAGGGGAATAATAAAGGAAAAAAGCGTATCTAAATCAAGTTGGTACAAAGGAGAAAATGAAATTAAATCAAATCATCCAGGTAAAACTCCTCATGGTTATGGTTTTAGCACTAGAAAGGAATGAGGCATTTCTACTTTTTCTCTGCACTGTTTTAACTACCAAGGGAGTTATTTATTTTAGTGCCTGATCTCTGTGTATTTATATTCTTACAAGTAAGAGCACAAGTCTGTGCTTTATTCACATTTGTGAAGTGTCAGAAGCTTTGGAGTTTTGCTGCTGCACATCTGGGAGCCACAGCCTGACCTTCACTCTGCTCCTCAGGAAGAAAAGGGACCAGCAGAGATAAAGTGTGGAGAGTCATTCAAGAACCTTGGGGCTGAAGGTTTTCTCCAACTGAAGGTTTTTTCTTATCAGCCACATTTTCAACTCTGAACACAAAGTGCAATGGCAACTGCTCTACGTGGCTCTTCTTCATGTCTGTTTCTGCTCAGGACCTACAAAGGATTGTTGCCAAATCCCTCACCTTTCCAGATTTTTGGTCTCTGCCACACTACAGCCATCCTGGATACAATCAGTCATTCCCAAGGCTCACCGTAGTGTTTCCATATGTTAAATGCCTATCCTGCACTTCCTTCAAAGGAGAAAAATCTGGATTTAAAGGATCTCATAAAGCACTACAATAATACTCCATGATGCTCCTGACATGGAGCAAGATGAAGTCATCCCTTTTATGAAGATGTAAAATGAGAGCATCACTTTTTCTTGTTAACTGCAGAAGATGTAAGCTCTGCAACTAAAAATAGGCTGGCAATTAGGATGAAAAACACCCACAAAAAATCTACAAACCATTCAATATGAAGTTTTTACAGTTCAACACTTGCTAACAAGCGTTAGTGTTACACTTTAGAAAATAGTCCTTTAATCCCCAAACCCCTCTAAATTTGAGGGCACAGTCAGTAAAGCCTCAGCGGCTGGTTCTGCCACACATGGGGTGCTTTGAATCTGTCTCAACACAAAACTGATGTAGAAGTTATCTGCAAACTACAGGCAAAGTTCAGGAGATTTAACTCTCATCCAAATGCTTTTAAACTGGCAAAAAAGGGGGATGTGATTGTAACTTCAGATTTTTCTTCTCCCCCAGGGAACAATGGTAGCTCATCTACATGAACTTTTTACACAATTCTTAATCTGGATTCCCTTTGCTGCCTGCACCCATTTGGAAGTGCCCAGGGTTTTGGGGCACCAGGTTATTTGTATTTACAGGAACTCATTAACACAAAGGCCCCAAGTTCAGCGAGAGAAAACCTGAACTAAGTGTTCAAAAACCCAGATTCCCCTTTGGCTGGGTCGATGCAAGCCCTGTTCCTCAGGACACACTGTTCCTCAGAAAACGAGGCCACACTCCAGCACCTAATTTTAGGCAGCCCTCTCCCAGGGCCACAGCCAGGTTCTCCTCTGAGATGTTCAAGTGTTTCACCTCCAAATTCATCTGCTCGGCTTGCATCAGCCTTTGTCTCTGGCAGAGAAACTCTCCCTCCACATCTAACACCTCACTCCCTGATAAAGGGATCAGGATTGACAAAATGCCTGAAGTAACTGGGGCACAATTTACTTCACAGACAGAAAATAAACTTGGTCTTAAAATATACAGACATCAAATTAAAGAAGCAATTAAGAACATCACTAAAATAAAAAAAAGAAACACCAAAAGATTAATCTGCCAATTTAAGTTACACTAAGGATGTTTAACACCTTGCTTGCACTTAAAATATATATGACTTGATCAAACACTTTTTTAAATTGCTGGTATTTTTATTTGGATATGGGGAAAACGAGATTTTGTTACTACAGTAATAAATTTACACAGTCCCAGCTATGAAAAGCATTCCCTTTCTGCTTTCCATAAATTTTGGTTCCAATTAGATTACTTTAAAAGTTATGTTTTACTTGATTTGATTTTCTAGGAGACACAAAATAAGGAATTCTATAATGGCTCGATATGCAAAGCAGAGGAAAGAAGAAGAGAAAGAGAAAAATTCTTGTGGTGACATGATTTCTGAAATCAGAAATAAAGCCCCAACTTGGGTCATAAGAACCAGATGATCCAATCACAAATATTTTATTGCGTACTAGCAGTTTTAAAGTCAAAGTATATTCCTAAAAAAAGTAAGTTTTACATGTTACAGAAGAGGTCAGCCACTTAGGTTATGCTGTTAAAAGAATTTGGTATTTCTCATACCTGGAAAGGTATTTCCATGTGGATATCCTTTCATTACATCTGCACTCCAAAGCACACTAAGAGCCACAAGCTTTTAAAATAAAGAGCTAAAAAGACCCCTACTTACAGGATTACTGGTTGCCATCTTCAAGGGCCTCAGAAGTTAATGTTTTCAATCTAACCAAATGAAGTCCTTTTACAGAACTGAGCATGGCAGCTAAACTGTTAACACTTAAAACTTAGTGAAAATAAACGTCATATACAAGAGACAAGAAACCTCGATTACTGTATTTTATATAAAAAGTAATTAAAGCAACACAAGTTCATAAACTGTCAGATCAGGTGGAGCCATACAGCATGTGCTCTAGAAGTGGTTTGATCCTTTCCTTGCAGGGACAGAATAAATTCTTGTGTTTCAAAAAGATCAGATGTACAGAACAGCACTTTTTGAGAGGTAACTGTAAAGAAATGGTTAGTAACAGCAATTCCACATTGTATCAATTTTACAGTAATAGCACGTATTACGTTTTCAATTGAAGGCCTTCAAGCTAATTAGCCACTAATTGTGACAAGAGGGGCACCGTATTAGCCAATTAAATTGCCTAGTATACTGGAAATCAGCAAGATGAGTACATTGGAAAAGGTGAAAGTGAGAAGGCTCTGAAAACACCATCTGAATCGTGCTGAGTAACCTGCTCCCTTCGCAGAGCTGCACTAGGCGTGGATAACTAAGAGGGAAGTCCCAACATCACCGAACACACCCGAAGATCCACTCTACTCGTGAGCCAAGTAAAGAACACTACTAGGAACACAGAGCAGGATACTGCAACAGCAGACTGATTGCTCGGAGAGTCTACAGGGATAGATGCAACATGTGACAATAAAAAGTGAGTCTGAAGTGTTCTAAGAAAGTTGTGAAAAAAGGAGAAAAATGACGACAAATTTCAGCCATAGTATGAGATAGAGTGTTAAAGTGAAATTAAAAAGGCAAGAATGAGCTAATCTAAAATGTGATTTTTACTTTTGCAAATAAGTTCCAGGGCTCTACATTAACTCTTTCCCTCTGGACAGGGAAAAAGCAGAACTGTGCAAGAACGCATCTTAACTACATATAAATCAGCAATCAAGACAGATGTGGAGGAGAGCTGAAACTAGCTTCCGGAATGGCACAGTAGATACATTGCAAAAAAAATCCCAAACCAACAAAAAATACCAAAACCCACCCCAAAACTGCTTGAATGCCAGATGTTTGTGGTTAAGAGAACATGTAGATGTAAAATATAAACAAGATATCCCAGTAGATGATAGCTGTTTGACTGGAAGTTAAGCAATCTGGGCAAATAAAATACATTAATGTAAAGCCCTGGTTCACAATGTTTGTCAACAATTACCTTGCAAATAAACCAAGTGCCTTTTTCACTCTCAAACCAACTTTCAGATCATTTCAAAAGCAACCAGGCCATAGAAATAATTAAAGAAATAGGTAAAAACAGAACAGATACTACAACGTAAAGGAAAATAGAAGTATCTGGTGCGTAACTCACCTTATTAGAATGAACTGGCATATCACATATAGAGCACAGATGGGGATAACCCTTCGGTAAGAATCCATGGAAGTCTTCAATATTGCTATTTGGAGGAGCACCTCTCTTTTTCTCAAAGAGAGATCTCTCGGGACCAGGACCACGACCCATTCTGTCATACTCACTGTCAAATTTATGATAGTTATGCGAAGTCTCACCATAAAAAGATTCATCCCTACACCTTTCTCCATCTCTCAATCTGTCATCTTCATAATCCATTCTGTCATAATAACCAGATTCTTGAGAACGACTTCCATGGTCATAGTCAACCACTGGGTTGAGACTAGGACCACGATCATCAAAGCTATCTCTTCTAAAATGCCTTTTTTCTTCCCAATCATCCCTAGGTACTCTGTATGGTGGTTCCCGTGTGGATGATCTGCCATCTCTACCATAACCTTCTTCAGCTCTCCTCCTTTTAAGTTGTAGAAGGATCTGAGGCAAGTTTTCAGGAGTGATCTTGTCCTCGGGATAGCGACTCAGTTCATCTAAGTCTCTAGCAGACAGACCAAAGCTGGCCAAAATGTTTGTGGCCTGGTCTGCATCTCCACGGTGCTGAGAAGACAAAGGGAGCGGACCTCTACTTCCAATGTTAAATATAGACTGCAAATTATGGGAAGAGGTACTACCAGAAGACAGTGCACTATGAGATCCTTGTTGGTTCAATGAAGAACTCATTCCAAGATTCATTAAGCTAGCAAGGCGTGCAGTACCCTGGTTCATCCTTCCAAGAGATGCTGGCATATTTAAAGACTGGGTAGCAGCAGCAAGAAGGCCTATTCCTGCAGAGAGGTCACGCCCATGACCTTGTGAATCCCTACTCAGAGATGACTGCTGGAATGACTTGGACATTGTAGAACTACAGCTCGTCTACTTTACGGATCAAAAAAAATCCTTTTTGTTTTAGGTTTTTTTTTAAGATGGCTGCAAAGAGAGCTCACACTAGAAAGCTAGGCAAACTTCACTTCAAAAACGGTAACGCCAAGAAAGAGGATCAATAATGACTGCAGATCTTCTTCAAGCTGAGAAACACCAGACAATTCTGTAGAAAAACAAGCAGTTTTAGTCATAAATCCCTTTAAACAGATGCAGTTTTAAACTTATGCATCATGTTGATCTAAAAAACATTAAAGATCTCAATCTTACAAGGCTTTTATCACATAACAGATTCAAGAGGTACCCAGAACCTACATATATTATTGCAGATAAAAATACAGTAGTGTTTCCTACACATACTACTCTTCCACAAAAAGCTACTTTCACACTGAAGGAAAGTGAATTTCAGAAGTTTGCGATGTCTGAGAGCATCTATAGAGTTTACTGACATGTAAGCCATGATCTCTGGTTAGTGGCTTTGTTCATACCCTACATTACTGTACTGTGTGTGTGAGAAGAACACAAAAAACTTAGGCCCATAGAATCCAAGATGACTTTGGCATGTAACACATATTTGAAAATGAAACCTGTACCACCACAGAACAGGACGAAAGGAAGTTAAAAGTAACTGAAGTTTGGGCAAAAAGTTTCTGCTATAAGATCTGTAAATAAGACCAAACATAATATTCAGTCTTTATGCAGTAAAATTCCAATTACTGATGTGAAGATAGATGCGAACAAGAAAAACAAGTTTTACATTTTGCAGGAAGTAAACAAGACCTCTTGTTCCAATTGCAGTTACACTGCTAACAGCATTTCCGAAGGGATTCTTGACTCTGTTACATGGCAGCTGTGACATCAGCCTGGACTCTCAGACCTCAAACTACACAAGGTCAGGCTTAGTGTTGGGATGGGAGACCCAAGGAAAACCCTGCTCCCGCAGGAAGAGACCCCAGTGAGTCAGGAGATGGCACCACATCCCAGCAGCACTGCCCGCCTGGGGCTGGCACTGACACCAGGATCACCTGTGGGAGTTAAAGATCCTAAAACACTGCTCACAAGAGAGAGGTGACTGTTTAGTGTCCCACTAAAATACCAACCTAGCACTCAAATATTTGGTTCAACTGCGTTTACACGAAGTTTTAACTAAACAGTCTATCAATATCCATGGCATGCTGCAATGAATATACTTCATAAAATGTTCTTTTAGGGCAGAGCAGAAATAACTGTAATACATTTCCCCGTCCTCCTCCAGCCTTGGGACAGACACATGAAGTTTAAAGCAATTCAACACATGAAAATATTCCAGCAGGAATAATCTGATCTTGGGTCCCCGATGCCGCAAAGCCCTTTCCAGTGTGGGCAGAGCAGTTCTGCTTCTCCAGCACTGCCACTGAGGAGCACAGCAAACACAGAAACACTTGGAAAAGAAACAGGCACAGACTGCACAGCTGCAAATGAAGTCAGCTCCCAAGAGAACAGGTACGTCTGGGGAGGAATGGAAAGCACAAAATGAAAGCCAGGACTTTCCTCGAAGAGACCAGCTCTGCAGAAGGCAAGGGCTCTTGTACTGGAAACAGAAGGAAAAAGGTCAAGGTTAGAGGTCTCTATCCCCACTGCCTGCTCAATCCACAGCCTGTTCCAACAGTGCACAAAGCTGAAAACCACTTGGGTTTTCTTTCTCAGTAGCAGCATGTTACAAAATTATGCATTTATGTAAAAAAATGGATTCCCTGAAAAATACACAAAATACACATAACTCACACAACTCCACCTTTGCAAAGTAAATCCTTTATACAATTTGCTACACACTGCTAACAATGCACCTAAACTCATTTCAGCTACGATTCACATAAGCTGGAGTCACTTAAAGAAAGCTTAACTGTGACAATTGTTAAGAGTAAGAGATAGAGAAACATGGGAATGAAAATAAGTTTGAAAGTTCTGAGGCAGAAGACAGAAAAACACTGCAGAAAGCTTCAGAGGAAAACAGTAACAGAAGAACACAGGGGGAGCATACCAGGCAAATTCTAAGGGAGATGTCCCAGAAAAAGGGGCTACACTAGAGGACACCCGAACAGAAAGCATTGAAGAACTATATTGTAAAAATCAAGACTCTTTTGAGTTCAGAGAGGAACTCTAATATTCACCTGGGTACCATGCTTTTATCTTACGTTCATTCAGTATTCTTCAAAGCACTTTTGTGACAATTTTACAAGTTAATCCTTACTCCTTCCATTTGCACACCTAAATTTCCTCCTAGTTCATTCACACACTTTCAGAAGGGTTTGAAGCTGAACTTACTAGATTCTTCATAAAATCAGGTATTCCAGAGGCCTTTCTGAGCCTGACCCTGCAGTGATTCCACAGATACCCCTGTGGTCAGGACAGGCTTGCTGTGTCCTGCTGTTAGTGCAAGGACCCACACTATTCAAGTTTTCACTAAATCAGGAAAGTTCTCCACTTTTCAAAAACACCCTTTATCTGAACAAATGCTCCCTAATCCTCTTGTCATAGCTGTCAACTGGTAGCTCATTGTGTGCTGCTGCAGAGATTAGCAGGAAACAAACCCCACAGCACCCCGGCCTGGTAGGACCAGGGCTGCAGGACCCACACCAGAGCTTTACAGAGCCACACCCAGCTCCCGCAGCTGCAAACACCCAGGGAAGAGGCACAGGGAAAAATGAAAATAGGAAAGATGGGAGAAAAACCAAGACAAAGACACAGGGAGGGACAATCTTATGGAAAAGCATGAAGGGGGACAGTAAGACAAGTGTGTGATGAAGACACAGCACATGTGGGCACTTGGTGCTAGTCAGGAAATGCCCTACACCCAATCAGGTATTGAGTACTTAAACTACCAACTTTGAATGTCCTCAAAAAACCACTTATAATCACAACACTGATATTGCAATGGCTGCTGCACTCCACTCCTAACCAAGGCCATCCTTTAAGACAACAGAAAGAGGTGGGGGAAGAGCCCTACCCTCACACCGAAGGATGTTTAACTTCCACAGGGTCAGGTTTAACGTGATCCTAAGGCAGCACTGCCCGTGCTGATGATTCCATGCCAGTATCTGCTAGAGACAGGTTCCCTGTCAGGGTCAGCTTTGAGAGAGGGTGCCATCACCTGAGTCACAGCAACAAGAGGGGCAGGACTGAACAGAGCTGCCCCCAGAGCCAGACATGAGTTAGTTGAAAGTGTTATGCTAATTGTTCTCCATGTAATTTCAGCTACGCTGGGAACAGACAGGATTTCAGATATACCTTTTTTAAAGATCTGTGGACAGAAATTTGGCCATATTAAGATTTGAAAGTACATATCAAGCAATCTTGAAATAAGTTGAAAGTCAAAATGTTATTAGATTTCCAGACAAAAGCAGACAATGAAAATAATTTGTATCTACAAGTTGCAAAAGAGTTTTCCATAAAGGTAGACAACAAAAATAAGGAATTTGAATCCTACAGAGTACACTGTTACCAGAGCCCAAAATGAGGCTGATTTTCAAACACCTATAGAAGGTTTTTCTCTTAGTGTAAAATTGAACATATCTTTTCAATAAAGCTTACAGAACTCTTGCTCCAATATTAAGTTTGACCTGAGAAGTTTGATTCAGTGAATTCTTGGAATATGTTGACCATGCTGAACGCAATAACCTCAGTTTGTCACCTTTTAGGGTGACACCACAAATAGGCTGAAAATTAAGTCCCCAGCTCCCTCTTCCTTCTGCCACTCAGGGGGTTTAAACCTATGCATAATTACTATAATTTTAATGTTTATCTTGTTCTTAGAACAGCTCATTTTTTACCCATTCCTCTTCCACTATTTACAGAAAAAAGTCTTAAAAATGAAAAATAACTGTTCTCACTTTCTAGTCAGTTTCACTTTCACTTAAAACCACCTTGGATTAGAACAAGTCAATTCAGTTATGGTAAAAACATGAAATTATCTACCAGCTGAAAAGCACACCCTCATTTTCTAAGAACACAATGCTTTTGCAGACTGTAAATCCTTGGGAAAAAAGTATCATAGAAGTTTTTGGAAGTTTGCTCTTTGGATAAATATCTATAGGTCTTCCTCCTCCTCCTCCTCTCTTACACATGGTACTTGATGTGGCAATCCTTTCTGCCATGGGAGAATTCTTCTGCTTCTTGGAAAAAATCGCTTCAGCACATCATGGAGAAAGGGTTATTGAGGAAAAGATCTGGAATTTGGACAGGCAGCCCCCCATGCTGCTCTGAGAATTAATGGTAGCAAAACCAAAAACTTGCAAGGAAATTAGAAGCAGATGTTATCTAGCTGCTGAATGACCAAGTATAATGGATTTCAAATTCAAGGGATTAACTTTTGGACAATACAGAAAAGGCATAGGAGGAATTGCCTAGCAGCTTTAAAGAAATGCAGATTTCAGCTCCCAATACTTAGAGAGGTTATTTAATATTGCTGTTTCACAGGAAAGAAAAGCACTGGTCTTGTTCAAGCCACCTCCAAGGTCACATCCTCAGAAACTTCAGGAGCACCTGGCACACTGGACTCACACTTTTTCTGGGCACAGATTAACCAGTCTGTGTCAGGCACAACAACTGGATGAGTTTCAGTTCTTAGGATTATGTTTAGCTTCATCCCAGGGACTTCCTTGATCAGAGGAGCACAAAACAATCTGAGAGCTGAAGTGACTGTAACAGAGAAGAGTGAAGTGTGACATTTGAACGGGCATATTTACAAATGGGGAATTAAAATGGCCCATTTTAATTAGCAATCAAGAATCTTAAAAGGACTTAAAGTTTTCAACATCTCAATACAAAAAGGAACATAAAAGAGGCTTGTTTCCTATTTCTGCTCATTATATAATTTAATATATTCAACCAGCCATCTTTTATAAGAGGTTCATTTAAGAAGTGCATTTATTCCTTTACAGAAACAGAAATGGGGAAAAAAACAAGATTTAAGGAACAGTAGAGAAAAAAGGCAAAACTCACGTACTTTTGGAAAAGGAAAGAAGCAACATCCAGAAACGACAGGTAACTGCTGTCACTGTGGTGACCACACCACAAACACCTCTATGGCTTCCAGCCATTCCCTTCTACTCCTTTCAATCCTACTGAGACCTTCAGAGACACCACTCTCCAGTAAGACAGACGCACACAGGTTCCTGCAGCTCCCAAAAGCTCCAGAAGCCACCAACAGAGGGGCTCTGCCAAAACCAGAGTCTCTGTGGAATTTCATTGGGCAGCTCTAGTAACCCAACTGTGTCCCCATGCACAACAGGGACACAATCCCCCTTCATTCCCAGCACGTGTGGGGACCAACAGCTGCTCAGACACCAAAATACTGACACCAACCCCGGAACAAATCACGACAATTTGATAAACAGGTCATACAAAAAGTAGGCCAAAAACACACACCAAATTTTACCATTAAAAAAGAAAAAAACAAAGCCCCCACACAGAACAGTTCTGTGTTCTGATCTGTTAAACCGAAGTTTCGTCTGCCTCCAGGCATTTCCAGGGCTGGGATAAAATCTTGTTCTTTTCCAGCTGAAATCCTGCTTGAAGTTGCAAGAAGTGTTCTAGCTGCAGAGAATAATCAAGAAACTGTTTCACTGGTTCAGTGCTCAAAATAAAAACCCTTTTGTTGAAATTATGACTGCATAATATGGTACTTAAACACTCACAAACTAAATTAGTTCAAAAATATGGTGAAGTATTTGTTTTTGTTTTCAAGACTTGTTGATTCAGAAAGCTGATGAAGAAAGGAAGCAGCACTGAGGCTACAAAAAACCACTCATAAATTAACAAACTGAATGGAAATAATTTCATTGCAGCTCTGCTTGCAACAGCTTCTCCCTAGATTTGCTGAGCCACCCAGAAGCCTGTCAAGCATTACAAAATACCTTCGTATTCACCAAATCGCTCAGCAGAGACACGCAAGCCGCACCAAAGGGTAGCACACAGCTTTTGCTCATTTCTCACCAAATTAATGAGTGCTTTTATTCAAGTGCAGTCCTGAATAAACTAAGTTGCTATAGCGTTAACAGCTGTGTGAAACTTCAGTCTGGAGCCCCAACCACTCACTCTTCTCCCCCCCCTCCTTAATTGATTTTCAGTTTTTATCTCTAGGAACATAAATATACAAATTTAAGGACACATTTGGAAATTTCTCTGGAGTTCTTTTCCCATCATTTAGTTGCAGGATGTATGGAACACCAAGTGCACAATGCAGAAGTACAAACACTGACTTATCACTTCACAAACACGGCCAAGGCCTGAGTGCCAGTATCCTCACTCAGAATTCAGTAAGGAATCATTTTGGGAAGTTTTTTTGATAAAAGTCAAGACAAAAGTTCACTAATTTCTCGGAACTACAGTAAAAATGTAGGTTCCACTACAGATTACAAAAATAATTTACCATTTTAGCACATCGAAAACTTAAAATAATAACATGTTTCAAAATACGAGAATATTAAATCACTGGATCAATAGATTCTTTGTAAAGAAGCTTCTGAAAATGCACCCTTTTCTTCTCCCCATGAAAACTACACAGACTGCTTTAAGAAACTGTCATTTTCGACCAGAGCTGCTCCCTACCTATCGGACTGCAGGAAGTCAGGACCACCTACAGTTCAAAAACCTGAAGAATTTAAGGCTGAGTAAAAAGAATAAAGATCGCTGAGCAGTTTGAACCACTATTAGATACTTTTTTCCCCAAGGTCTGCATTGTGGAAAGAAAAACAGCCACGCATTTTGGAATCTGAGGGATGGTTCAGCTTTCTTTCAACAGTAAATGGCTCATTTATCATTGAACAAAGCAGTTTTACAGGCCCCCAGAAAGTTCTTTTCAACTTCTTCTTGTTTTCAGAATAGGTGAACTTTGTATCTCATTACTCTGACTCTGGAAGCAGAGTGTGTACGTTAAAGAAACGCAACATTATCAATCCACCACCGAAAGGAAAAAAAACAGCCCCGCAGCTTGATTTGTAAGCACAGCCTGAATTATATGAAAGTGAAACTGAGTAGAAAGAGGAGTCAAACGGCTGCCTGCACTGTCAGGACTCTTGTTACTCAATTCATTAATTCTTAAGGCCAGATGGGCATCAATACCAGCAGTTTTGGACTCTAACGGCCGTCAGAGAGTTAAGGAAGGCGGGAGGAACGAGGCCGCCTGCGAAGCCCCGGCTGGCGCAGGGCCCAGGGGAGAGCCCCAGGCCGCAGGAAGCGCGCTGGAGCTCGGTCACCACTGCAGAGCCGAGGGGCCGAGCGGGAGCCGCTGTCCCCGGGCCCGGCGGCGGGGGGTGGGTCGGGGCTTTGTTCGGGCCCGGCGCGCCCGCAGTTCCGGCTGGCGGCGGGCGGGGGCGCCCCGGGGCCCGCGGCACCGGCCGGGCCGGGCCTGCGCGTGACCGCCGCTCGCCGGCCCGCGCCGCGCGCTCCCGCCTCGCCCCCCACCCCTCACGGCGGGGCGGCCGCCAACGGACCCCGAGATGGCGGCGGGCCGGGGTCGCGGCGCCGCTCCTACCTGCGGTCCGGCGGGGACGGAGCGCGGCGGCGGCGCCTCCCGCTCGGTGCGGCGCCAGCGGCGGGGGAAGGGGACGGACGGACGGCGGGACCGAGGGAGGGAGAGAGGGACTGAGGCGGCTGCGCGAGTCCCGCGCGCGCCTCACCGCGCTCGCGAGAGCACGCCCGCCCGCTGCCTGCCCGCTCACGTGCCCGACGGCGGCCGCCCCGCTGGGCTTCGGTATCGCCGGTGAGTCCGCGCCGCTCCCGCCGCTGGCCGGGACCGCGCGCCCCGCCCGCCCTGAGGGATGTGGGGTGTGGGATGGGGACGGGGAGGAGGCGCCGCCGGCACGGCTCTCGCGAGAGGTGGGGGCCGCTCACCCTGCTCTCGCGAGAGCGTCGCTGCACCGCGCGCCGCCAGCCTGCCGCCCGCGCCCCGCTCATTGTCCGCGCTCCCGCGGGGCAGCATGGGAAGGCGCGGGGGGTGGGGCACGGCGGCGGCCACGCCCTCCGGCGGGAGGAGTGCGCGGCCCGGGGCTGCGGGTTCGCGGCTCCCCTCAGCCGCTTCCGGGGAGCGGCATCCCCGGCAGCGCCGCTGCGAGGCGTGCCCGGGGTATCCAGGGTATTCGAGATATCCGGAATATCCTCTGGTCCTCACGCTGTTCTCTGTGTCCCAGGCACGCTCATGGGTACCCGGCCCCGCCCAGCTATGGCCGCTCTCCTCAGCACAACGCAAGGTGTCACCATCGCTAAAATATTCGAAACTCTGGGGCCTCGCTGGCTGTGAGGCTCGTTAGAAGATTCTGGTAAAAAGGCCCTGCAGCCGATGTGCGAGGCTGCGCTGTTCCTCTGATCCAACATTGCCACCTTGTGGTGGATGAGGAGAGGTCCCTGTGCCGCTGCCCTCCTGAGATCCCTGAGTTGTGACCAAAGTATTCGTACAACCCCTCAAGTATTTCTTTTGTGGTCAACGTCTTTCTTTCCTATTTAATTTTGTGGGTAAAGAGCCGGTCTTTCCATAGCCTGGAAACCGCTGAGTTCCAGCAGCTTTACAAAGGTGAGGGTGTGTACGTGAATGCAGGGAAAGCTCCAAGGGAAAGGAAAAATCTGTCTCTTCGATTCATCACAGGCTGATTTTTCTGTAAGTGGCTGGAGAGCACAATGAAACAATAACACCTAAGCTATTTTTGAAAAATGGAAGTGGTACAATATGTGTGTTTAAATAATATGGAAATGCTCAGAGAACAATCACAAGAAATCCAGCTCTTAACAAGCTCAGAGTAAAAAAACAATTAAGTGCTCAAAAACAAGCCCATAAATCTCAGTTAACAATCCTCCTGTGCTGTGGTGCTGCAGAGCAGTAAAAGCAGAGCAAATGAAAAGCAATCCAGTCACTTTTGCCTTGTAGAAGTCATATATAGGTTGCAAAATGTATGGTGCTCCTACTAAACAGAACCATAAATCATGTTGGCTTTTCCTGTACGAATGATGCTCCTGCTCCATTTCCTGACGTTATTTCACTGCCAGTCTTGGACCTCCTGGTTTCTCTCCCAATTCCCTTTGGTGTCCTGCACCCGAGGCACCAGAGCAGGCCAGAGGTGAATCATTCTGACCTTTATCAATCCCCTTTGTGCTGGAGGTGACACTCCCAGCTCCGAACCCCTGAGCCTGTGCTGACCACTGGAGAACCTTCAGGACATCCCTGTTCATTTCCCAGTTGTGCACAAAGCTTCACAACAGCTGTGCCCCAGCACCCAGAACCCCCAGCCCTGGGCTGAGCCCCAGCGTGGGCAGCAGGGGAGGGGATTCTGCCCCTGTCCCCTGTGCTCAGGTCAGAGCCCACCTGCAGAGCTGCCCCAGCCCCGGGGCCCAGCACAGCAAGGAGCTGGAGCTGCTGGAGCCAGGCCAGAGGAGGCACCAGGATGAGCAGAGGGATGGAGCAGCTCTGCTGGGAGGAACGGCTGGGAGAGCTGCGATTGTTCACCTGCACAGGAGAAGCTTTGGGGTGAGCTCAGGGTGGCCTTGCAGGGCCTGAAGGAGCTGCAGGAACATGGAGAGAGACAACTGCCAAGGGCTGGAGGGACAGGACACAGGGAATGGCTTCCCATTGCCAGAGGGCAGAGGTAGATGGGATACTGGGAAAAGAGCCCATATCCCCCATTTTTTGCCACTTTTGGGGATACCTGGTCCAGCAGCAGAGCCTCTGACAGTGAGTGTTCCTTGGCTGCCAGCAGGCACCCAGCCCTGTGGCACCTGCCCAGGAAAGAGGAAAATTGCTGGGCACAACATAAATCCACAGGGAAACCCTTGATTAGTTTTGCATGTAGGATTTGTTTCTACAGAAACAATAGAACTCAGGCTTCAACCAGGAAAAACCTTTCTTCCCTGATGTTGAGTATTTTAACAAGTATTCCCATGTGCAGTATAAAAAACTGCATTCGAAGCTCCAGATATTCAGGTGGCAGAAGGGCTCATGGCTAAACCAACAGTGTCAGGAACATTTAAAGAGTCTGTATTATTTCACAAACCCAGGGTTTCCCCAAAGACTGCATGGAATCCAAAGGGATCCAAATCTCATCTTGGAGAGAGCAAAACACTCCTTTTGTTCCAACTTTTGCATTTGAACAGTATTTTTATCTGAATCCCTGAAGGTTATCTAGAAGGGGTCTACTTCCCCCCAGGCCTAGGCATGAGATCTGGTGCCTCACTACAGCCTCTCCAGTCTCCCACAAGGATTCAACATCACTCTCAAATCCTGCTGCACCAAGCAGCCTAGTAAGATAATGAAAAGCAAACTGAGCAAGCTCAAGTATAAATACCTTTAATTTAGGTCATATAAAATATATTTTAAACAAGCACTGAGAGGAGATTAACAATAAATTGTACACATAATTCTTGTTATAGCTTGCCCCAAACCACCTTTGATGTTTCCAATTCCTACATCCACATCCTGAAAACAATTTCTTCTCCAGCTGCCCTGTTTATAACTGTGGATAACCAAGTTTCCATCATCCCAATACCTTTCAAGCAAGGATCTTCTAAGCAGCATCGACACCTTTTCTTTGGACCACTCCTCATGCTCCAGCAAGCCTCACACCAATTTACCTGTAATAAAACCCAATAAAGACAGTTGGAAAGAGGACCCCTATTTAACCCTTTGCACAGGGCAGTTAATTAGGTAATATTCATTTTTACATAAAAGGTGCACATTACAATATTTGCAACAGAATTTTCCATTTTCTGTGTGTTGTCTGCATCCAATCTAGGCTCTAACTCCACGGGCAGGAGTTACTCCACTCTCGGGCATGCAGAGTGCTGCCAAAACCTGGCACCACCGAGCACCAGGACGGCCCCACTGGTGCCAGGAGAGCTCAGCAGCACCTTTCTCTCCCAGCAGCATAACACTGGCACAGGCACCGAGCAGCCATGGGCAGCTGACTACTGCTGGGAGGAAAAAAACAAAACAAAACCGGGGGGTTTACTGGGCAGAAAGAAGTTGTGGGACCTCTTTGGTAATACCACCTTTTAACAAGGCTTCATCCAGCAAGAGGAATAGATAAGCTGAAACTATCACTGGATAAACCATGTTATTTCCACCCCGAGGACCCGAGGCTATCTCAGGAGCCAGCAGAGGCCTTTTAGTTAATTCAAGACAGAAAACCAAACATTTTTGCCCATTTCCCCTGGCTGGCTCATGGTCACACCTCACCCACGTTGCTCCAGAGCTCTCGCTGTGCCTCACGGGCAGGTTATCCCTTCACATCTCCTCTCGGCAGGCTCTAGGGCCCTCCTGGAGACGCCACCTTGGCTGTCCCAGCACAGCTCGGGGCTTTCACACACGATAGGGTCGGGCCGGCTGCTCCTTCGGGCGGCTCCCGGCCACCCAGAGCCCCGGGTCACCGCGATCCCCCCGCCGGCTGAAGGCCTAAAGAGAGAACAGCAGAAACATCGCAAATAGTCCATTAATTCCACCTGCATTCATAGAGCTCAACAGCAGCGGCCTGGCTTTGGGCAGAGGACAAACGCCAGCAAACCGAGCAAAAGGCTGAGGAATTAGTGCTGAACAGCACAGCCGAGCAAGGCCCTCAGTCCCGGGGCACCGCGGGCTGCATCGCTTAGCGGCTGGCAGAAACGGCTAAATATATAAAAACGTGAGTACTTAAGCTGCCGCCTTGCGTCCCCAGAGCCCCGGTGTCCAACCCCGCCGCCGCCCGTCCCCTGTTCCCCCTCACCTCATGGCGGCGGCGGCGCCTCATGGCGGGAGCCGAGCGCGCCCAGCCGCGCCTTCCCCTCACGGCAGCGCCGCCAGAGAAAGGCCGAGCCTGCCCGCGCTGCCCGGGTGATTGCACAGGCACCGCCCCGCCCGCTTCGGCCGCTCCTCCCGGGGCGGGGAAAACCCTCGATGATCAGCCACAGAGCAGTTTGGGCTGCGAGGGGCTCTAGAGATCATCTCGTCTCACCCCCTGCCGTGGGCAGGGACACTTTCCTGCAGTCCCAGGTTGCTCCACACAAAAACCAGCCCTGAAATAAGCAGAGAAAAAGCTGTGGTGCTGCCAAGTGCCTTGCTGGAAGAAGCACAATTCCAGGACTTTCCCTGTCCTCCGCTGGCTCCCTTAACATCAGCCCGCTGCTCTGTACATTCATGTCCAGGCACAGCAGTGTAACTGTGATCCCCTTGCTGGGGATCCATTCAAAGGAAGGTTTTTTCTGGGCTTTATACTCCAGTGAGACACTTCAAGGCCTTTCCAGAAAGCCTGGCATCCCTCCCCCATGCCCCTCATGTGCTTATGCTCTCAGAGCTCAAAAATGAACTCAGCTGGAGCTGTGTCTTGCCCCAGGCAATCATCCACTCCAGCTCTGACTTCTTCAAATGCTTCGCAGTCTATTTTCAGCACAACCCAAGGCAGGCAGCTATTCTTCCTGGATGTGGGGTGCTCCTCCCTGGCTCAGCCTGATCCTGCCTTGGCCCAGGAAGCTCTGGGCTTCTTATGCCCAGGACATGGCTGTGTGCAGGGAGAGAGGCTGGTGCTGAGCAGAAGGAGTTTGGTGCTTCCCCTGTCAGTGATGAGCCTGCTGAGAGCAGGTTTCCTGGCTATACCCAGTGCAGCACAGCAGAAACTGTCTGGTGGAGGGACAGATAAGAGCAGACACAGATCACTTCATGCTCTTGCTCCTGGGGGTCTCACTGCCCATGGCCAAGACCATGTGCCTACACAGGGATGGATGATGACTCTGCCAAGACCCTAAGCCGCAGCTTCAGTTTGGAAGCTGTTTAGTTCATTAGTGCAGCATGGAGCCCAAATTAATATGCTTTGTCTCTTTTAATAAGAGATTTTCAGCAGGATCTGGGAGATACTTCAAAAGCTTCCTGAATGCCAAATACCAGAACTCAGCAACTCTCAGTGCCAGGACCAGCCTCTCACTTCCCAGTACAGATTCCCTCTGTGCACAGCTTTTTCTCTGCTTGCTGGCCTCAGAGGGGGCTCAAACAAAGGCATGCACATCATTTGTGAACTTAGGGTGAAAAGTGTCAAACCAGATGAAACACAGCAGCTCTGCCATGGGAGTGAAGTCCTTTTCTGTCACAGGAATGTGCTCTCTGCATCAGTTGTAGCTAGTCTGTGTAGTTCATCTTGGCTTGGTGACAGCTAAACAGATCCTCCTTTTCTCCTGCAAGTGTTGTGGTGGGGCCTGAAGAGACTGAGATGCTTTGTTCCAAGCCAGATTAGAGATATGAGTTACTACAAAACAAAAGCCCAGCTAGCCTTCAGGAGAGTTCCTCTAGTCTAGACACAGCCTCCCCTGAGCTCCCTGCATCCCAGCACAGCCCTGCAGCTTGTGTTCAAAGCAACTCAACAGGCTCCAGAAGCATGGGTAACCCCTGTCGAGTGAATGCTCAGTTACAGCATAAAGGAGGAATCCCATCTGAGTGAGTTTGCTCCCATAAATTAGCAGGACGGGTTAAACCAGGACATGAGCACTGTCTCCTGGCACAGTGCATCCACTCAAGAGATCTGCACTGGCATGGAACTGTAATGCTTCAAAGTACCTGTGCTCCAAGCCTGGGGTGGGACATCTCCCCGTGTAGCCAAAGTCTGCAGCTTCTGTGGCAGCAAGAGAGATCCTTTACTGTCACCTCAGCCCCAAACACATCTGTGCCCAGGGCTCATTGCCTGCCCCACATCATTGCTCACCTCCAGCTCTGGCACTGCAGGATTGGTCCTTCCGTACTGATCAGATTTTGGCTCAATGCCATTTGGCCACAGCATCAGTCACGGGCGAAAAAGACAGAGTAGTACCATGGGAAGAGGAAGAAAATTCAGTAAACCAATATAAGAAATGTGAATGTGCATTGCCATTGGTGGTGGTCACCTCCAGCCCCACAGCCAAGCGGGTTTGGGCTCTGGTGAGAATGTCTGTCCCCTTGGTGTCTGTCTGTCTGGGGATGTGATGAGGCGTTGCACGTGTTTGTGCTCACACTGCACTGTGAGCGACACCAGCCTTGCTTGGCTCCCACACCGCAGAGGTGGTGGGGCAGCCATGCAAAAGGTGCTGCCTTTTCCTCTTTTGGGAGATTCGGCTTTTTGAGGTGCTGCACCCAGGTCAGGGCAATCCCAGGCATGAGCACAGACTGGGAGAGGAGCTCAATGACCAGCAGAGAAAGACTTGGAGGATATAATGGATGAAAGCTGGACATGAGCCAATGATGTGCAGCAGCAGCCCATAAAACCCCCTTGCTGGGCTGCACTCATAGAGGAGCAGGCAGCAGGTGAGGGAGGGGATTGTCCCCCTCTACTCTGCCCTTGTGAGATCCTGCTGCAGAGCTGCTCCAGCATGAGAAGGATGTGGAGCTCTTGGAGCAAGTCCAGAGGAGGTCATGGAGATGCTCCAAAGGCTGGAGCCCCTCTGCTCTGGAGCCAGGCAGGGAGAGCTGGAGGTGTTCACCTGGAGAAGAGGAGGCTCCACGGAGACCTCAGAGTCCTTTCCAGGGCCTAAAGGGGCTCCAGAAGAGCTGGAGAGGGACTGGGGACAAGGGATGGAGGAACAGGACATGGGGAATGGCTTCCCACTGCCAGAGGGCAGGGATGGATGGGAGATTGGGCAGGAATTGTTCCCTGTGACGGTGGGGAGTCCCTGGCACAGGGTGCCCAGAGCAGCTGTGGCTGCCTCTGAATCCCTGGAAGTGTCCAAGGCCAGGTTGGATGGAGCAGCCAGGGACAGTGGAAGTTGTCCCTGCCCATGGCAGGGGGAGGAATAAAATTATTTTTATGGTCTCTTCTGACTCAATCCATTCTGTAATTCCATCATCTCCTCTGACTCCACAGAGAGGCCATTTCCACTTCCCCATTGCCATCACAAGGTGGCATTCCAGACCTAAAAGCTGAGCTGGCTGAGCTGATACTAAAAGATCTTTTCCAGGCCCTGGGGTGTCCAACCCCAGAAAAAGCTGTGGATTTAACCCTGCCTGCTGAGCTTCTCTGCCAGGTCTCAGCCTGGACGCTGCCTTTTAATCACATCCCTTAATGCAGGGCTGTGCTTTAATCACCGGCACTGAAACACTGCCACCGTTACTCTGTAACCTCTGAGCCCTCTAATTGCACTGAGTTAAGCCAGTTATCGTTTTGACAGTGAATGGCACGCAGAGCACTTTAATCTTGACCTGCAACACCTCCAGCTCTTGCAGTGCCTCCTCTGCCCCCGAGGAGACACTGCTAATCAGACCAAGCCAGGATGTAGTTTAAGACATGGACAAAGGGAGCCAAGGGCAAATCATGAGTGAAATGAATCTGACTCATTTTGTTACAAAGCACTGTCGATGGTAGAACTGCCTTTTCTCCACCTGAGAATGATTTGGGAGAGTAGTGAGAAGTCTTTCAATGATTTATAAATTCAAAATAATAACAAAAAAATAAAAAAAGAAGAGAAAAATCGTTCTTCTTGGACATGCTTTTTTAAAAAGAAAGCTTATTTTGAGTTAGGTGCATAAAACCATGGTGCAGTGTGTTATCCCCTGTGTCTGCTCCCATGTGTGAGTGCTCCAGCCTTCATCCACCAGTTGCTCCCTGCAAGAAGAACCCATGATCCAACCATCTTCCCTGGCCAAGGGCCTGCAGCCTCCCACTGGGGCTTGGTGCCATGTCCTGGGTGCCAGCACAGCTCCCCAGGGGTGGCAGTGGGGCAGGATCTGCTGCTCAGCTGTCTTGGAGGCTGAGGCTGGCTGTGTCCCTCTGGGCAGCTCAGGGAAAGGCTGCTCAGGCTGTTCCCTTCCCATGGAGCTGGAGAGCAACCTCGCCTGGTCTGGAGGAAAGAGCAGTCATTCAATGTTATATAACCCCAATCAGCCTGCCAGAGATGTGCATGCACCACCAGCAAGGGCAGCGCCACTCTGGATGTGTCTGGGCAGGAGCGTGCCCTGCCTGTGGGACCCCACCTCCCCCAGGACTGCAGCCCCTCTCCCCATTTCCCCCCTCCACGCCCGCATGGGTCTTCTGGCCCTGTCAGAGTCTGGTGGTTTTGTTGTTCAAAATGCACTCGGGCAGCTCTGTTCTGGGCTGAAACTGCTGCACAGCAATTTCTTTTTCCATTTCATCTCTGGCAGAGCCCTTGAGCTTTGCTCCCTTCCTCTTCCACCCTCCTCTCCTCCTGCTGAGCTTCCCCCTGGCCCAGTCTCCTTCCCCGGTGTCCCCTTCTGCTCCCAGCTCCTATTTAACCCCCATTTTTTCTGTCCTCTCTCTCCTTCAGTGCTCCCACCCAGAAGACAGATTACAAACCACAAGCTCTGCTATTCATCTAACAGATCCTAAACCACTTCCTCAGTGTGATAAATGTATTCTGCTTATCCCATGGAGAGGATCCCTTAGGATGCAAACCCCTGCTGGGATCTGTGGCAATCCCGTGGCATCAGCCACAGGGTCAAATGTACAAGGGGGGCTTTGCCCTGAGCATGGGCACCACAGTCAGCTCCCCTTCGGAATTCAGACCTGCACAAGGCCCACCAAACACCTGTGTCTTTCCTGTGCCCCACCAGGCCTCTTGGCAGCAGGGAATGTGCTTTAATTCTGTGAATTTTATGTTGCCTGACTCAAATCCCAGGGATTTCATGCAGTGCTGACAGCCAGAGCGGGGTGGTATGAGCACAGCCCTGGGATCAGGTGCTGGGCACAGATGGGTGGGCACAGCAACCCAGTGTTTTAAAGCAGAGCTAACTAGGAACAGCTTATTCCATTAAGAAAAAAGGAAAAAAATAATCATTCTTAATTAGGACAGAAATCCCCAGATAGGCTTTCTAAAAGAAAATGCCTAAAAATACCATTTTTGCTTTGATTTGAAATTATTTTTTGCTCTTCAGACTGTAAGATAAAACACATTTGAATTGATGATGCATTTCACAGCAAAAATACATCCCTTTTCATCTTGAAAATGCTGAAATGAGTTGTTACAAAATTTTCAACGTTTAGCCCCTTTCTTAAAAATTAAAATTTTTAATTTAGATGATTTTTTTTCCTAATGGAAACTCTTGATTACATTTTTACCCGACAGCTCTAATTAGAATTAACAATCACAGCTGATTCTTGGTGGGGTGATAAACAGCTGGACTGTGCAGCCCTCTCCACTCTGGGACTTCCAAACAAGCCCCAGCCCTGGCAGTTTAGCCTTCTGTAACATTTTAGACTTGTCTAGTCACTGGAATTTATTTTTCTTTCTTTTTTTCCCCACCCTTTCTCCTCTGAGGGTTAGTTTTTACCAGTGCAGCATCTCTAACAGTCAGGGAACTTCACAGTGAGTTGAGATCGCATTGATTTCCCGAGGAAGAAGCCGCATACTAATTTTTCCTATTTTTCTCCCTTGAGGAATGCAGGTAACAGCTCCAGGAAAGCAGCTGGGTTTGTGGATATTATGTTCACCCGCCGGCTGGCAGGAAAGTCTGAGGTCTGTGGGACCATCATGGGACATGAGGAGACTTTGGCTGGTCTGGTGTAATGCTGGCATTGCTAGGAAAGCATGTGGGAGTAAAGCAGAACAGGTTAAGCTGAGGATCAGAGGATGGATCAGTCCATGCTGTGCTGCCAGAGCTTCCCTCTGCCTGCAGGATGATCCTCACACTCCCCAGCTCTTGGGGGCAAGGGAAGGGTATGGAGACTCTGGTGAAAGGGAAGGGAAGATGTTAGATTCTACTCTTAAACCCCCAAACCCTCTGTTTGTCCAGCCTTTGCAGGCTGGACCTCCAGAGAGCCAAGAGACACTGGGGCATCCTCCTTTGTGAAACCAGTGTCCCCAGTCCCACTGTGACTCCTGGGCTGCTGTGTCCAGAGCTTTTCATCACTGCTCATCCCTGTGCTGCTCCATGCTGTTAAGGGCTGATCTTCTCTTCCTGGAAACAAGCCCATGGCTTCAGCCTGTCCCATCTTGCCCCTCCCACTCGCCTGCCAAACAATTACCTTCTTGGACAAACCTGAGATAGTATTAAACGAGAGGGAGGTTTTCATACACAAATGTCCCCGTGATTAATGGATTAAGAGATTCTGTGCAAATTAAAGCACATTCATACTTCACATATCCAGCTCTTCAGCTGTTGTCTTTTCCTTCTAGTCCTTCACAGAAGTCCCTGTGGACCTTCCTTGCCCCATCCCTTTTGCTGCAGTTTTCCCCTCACAGTGACCCAGGGATGTGGCTGGCACTCATTTTCCCCAAAGCCTTCACCTCCCTGAGTCCTTGGCACACCCTGCTGCTCCTGAGCAGCACTGTGGAGAGGAGGATGCTGTGAGCACAGCTTGTTTATACACAAAACCAACCCAGGAGAGGGGCTGTAAATGCCTCTTTATTTCCATATTTATCATTGCAGCTCAGATGGATGAGGAACCCAATGGAAAGTTTAGATGAAACAGAGAAGAAATGAAAAAGTGTTGGCAAACAGCAGCTCAGCTGAGTCTGGCAGCCTCAAGGGCTTCCAGAAGGAAAAAGGCTTTCAATTACTGCACTGCTGCTCCATAACATCACAATTCCCCTGCCCTGCCAGGAGGGGTGGGGCAGCTGGGGAGCCCTGCCCTCCTGCGATCCCACCCCAGGGAGATGGACCTGAGACCCCAAAGCAGCACGTTTGGTCTTGCTGATGTTTTACAGGGCTGTTTTCTTCCCGGAGCAGCAGCAGAGTGTGGGTGTGGAGGCTCCGTAAGGATCTCCAGGGGATGGGCACTGTGGTCACCCGTGCCATGGTGGAAAGGAGCCACAAAGGCTTAGCTGGACACCTTTGGAATATCCAGTGCTGGGTGTTGGTGATGGATGACGACTTAAAGCCCGTTTGTGCAGGGAATAATGGCTCATAACCATCCCCTCTCCTGTAGTGCTGTGATACTGCTGAGATTGCTGGTCTCGTGTTTCCACCTCGGGGGAGTGTAGCAGTGCGGGTGGATGGTGCGTTGCTGCTACCTTCCCAAAAGTGTCTCTTGAAGAAGCCGTTCGGGCGGGCACACAGACAATCGCTCAGTCCACGCACACACACACCCTGGACAGCTCAGCGAAGGAAAGGCAGGAAGGGTCTTCTCTGTAGAGTTCCAACGGTGCTTATCAGTCCACACACCGAAGGGGCCCAGGGACAAAAGACAAGGATCATTGGAGGGTCTAGGCTTAAGTACAAGGGCAAATGGGGGCAGAGCAAAGCATCAGGGGCCAGTGATTGGAGGGCACAGGGGTGATGCAAGGGCAGGGCAAAGGGCAACAACCAATAGGGAATATGAGGGCGAGCAAACAAGGACACAAAAACTAATGGGGAGACCCGAAAAGGAGAACCCTCTAGAGCTGGGACATAGCTGGACAACAGAGGTGGGCAAGGCCAACGAACCAACGGGAAAAGTAGAACTGAAATAAATTAACATGGTGCTGCAGAGCACCATGGGGGAAGTTTCTTTTCTCACCCTACCTACTGAGGCATTCTCAAAGCCTATGGTATATTGTTCCAGGACATTGTCCTGGAAGTTTTCCTCATAGGCTTAAGGGCCCTCACAGATGAGATGTTTTATTAATTGTTCTTGTCCTTGCTCCTGAGCCCAGGTGTGCTTTGATTGAGGAGCTGCTTCAAATAAAGTGAAGAGGTGGCAGCCAAGATGTGGCTCCTGGGGGAAGCTGGGATGGGTGCTGTGCACCGGCTTTCCAATGATCTGGAACCTTCAGCCCTGAGAGGGACTAACTGCCCCCAGGCCAAGGGAGTCTGACTCTGCTGAGGGATAACCAGGACTGTGAGTCTGTGACCATGGTCTCTTCCATGGGGAGGAGGCAGGGGATTGAATTGTCTCTTTGCTGCCTGCATGGCCCTCTGTGGTGGTGACTTTGTTTTTCACCCAAATACCTGCTTGGGTACCCATAAATGACCTGCCCAGGTCATTTGGCATGACAGCTTCTAGAAAGCGTCCCTGGGGTCACTGTCCCTGCCTGGTGACAGCTGAGCTGGTGGCACTGATCACTTGATTTTCCCCTCACACTCCTCCTGTACCTGTAGGTCCCTGTGCTCTCACTCCAGGCTTCATTCTCCTCCCTGCTTTCCCTCAATTGTGTCTGGCTCTGGAGTAGAGCACGGGGAAGTGATCACTGTGTAGCCTTTGCTGATTTAATCCAAAGCTGGTATCAGGCGGGAGTGAGCGAGGGCAGCCCAGGGGATCCTGCGAGCAGCAAAGCACTCGGCAGTGCCAGACAGCGCCGTTAATAACCGGGAGTGAAACGCTGCAGCCACCAGGCACAGCCCGCCCTCCGCCCACCACTGAAGCTTCCACAAGGACAGAGGTGTCCTGGGGATATGGCCAGAGGAAGAGGAACCATCAGGGGCTGTCACCCAGCGGGATGCTGGCCCCAGGCTGTGTCACTGCTGCATGGGCAGCAGCTCACCCGTGCCCTTTGTAGAGCAGGGATGGCCCCTGGGCTCATCGCATCCCACTCAGGACTCCAGAGCCTCCGAGGGACTGGGGGCAAAAGCCCTTGGATGAGTCTCTCTTTTTGGCAGTGAATGAAATAGGATTTGTGCTGGTGGTGATAAGAGGCTGCAAGTTGGACCCATCTGATCCTCATGGCAATGTGGAGAGGCTGATGCTGACGTGACAGAACAAGTCCTGCAATAGCCTTTGTGACCCAGCACACAAAATGGGTGAGAAAAGGCATTTTAAAAATGACTGGGGAAACTCTGCAGCTGTGGTGCCATCCTATCTCAAGCCCAGGGTTCCCCTCTGGCCTCTCTGGAGTCACATGTACTGCAAAAACACTCTGCTCTGAACTCAGGCTGGGTCATGACTCACGTCTTGGGCTGTAAAAATGCATTTCATTGTGTCAGCACAGAAAGTGGCCGTGGGCAGCTCTCTGTCAGCAGTGAGGCTGGCTGGGGCAGGCTGTTCAACAATTACACCCACTGGAGCCCAAATTCCATCTCATATTTTGCTACAGCACACAAAAATTTTGGAGGGGAAGGAAAGACTGGAGGGGAAAAGCGTTTCACTTAAAAAACCTGTTAGGACTCTATCCAGTGGCTTGTCTGCCCACAAATCTATCTATTTTGGTGCAAGTGTGGAGTGCAAAGCCTGGACCTGCTACCTGGAAATTTAACCTCGTGAGTCTCCTGCAGCTTCTAGAATTTGCTTCGTATCCAGGAGAGACATCTCTCTGGTGGTGGCATCCTGCCAGGGGGAAAAGGGCAATGGAACCCTGTGGATGTCTCTGCCTTGCTGTGTTAAACAGCATCCATGGCTTTCCTCTGGGTCTTCCCCCAACCAGAACTACTTGCAGGTACTTTTAGTATGAAAAAATCACTGAAAACAGAGTTACCTGTTGAGGGGCAGCATAGTGAGGCTTCACAGCAATGGCACCTTGTGACTTAATTTTGCTTTTGGACTTCAATGTCCAATTACATCTCTGGGTGTGTTTAGCACTGGTCAGGTAATTTCATTTGCAATCAAATTTGGAACGCATTGCCACAACTGAGCTACTGGAGAAGCCTAACAGCCTAGAGGAGAGGAGCCTGGTAGCTTCCAGATGAGTGTGTGGCAGATCTGGGCACAAACCCAAATACCTCTTCCTGAAAAAAATCTGAATTCCTTAAAGGAAGGGGTTTAACCTGGAGGGATCAATTCCATGGAGTGCAGTTGCGCTGTTGCTGCTGTGGTTCAGAACAGCGATGCTGTGGGACCAGGACAGGGGCTCTGTGCTCGTTAACAGCCTGAGCACTAATGAAGCCCAGGAGCAGCTGCAAACAGAGCCAGCTGAAGGATTCCTGCTGCCTCCCACCAACGCTGCCCACGATTCATCAATTACCTATCTGCTTAGTCCTTTTCTCCATCCTTTTACAATCTAAATAGCACATTTTATAGTCGCTGCTAAGTGATGTGATCAACATCAATTACCTACTAAAAGAGAATCAAGTCTTGATTTAAAATTAAGTGCTGCATTTTCCCATGTTCTTTATATGTAGCCAACAGAATAATTGCAGTGACATAAAAACTAATTACACAACTCCACAATTAGGCCTCCCTCCTAGTGCTGTGATTGTCTTTAAAGTACACTGATGAAAAATTACTCCCAATCCCAAATTACTCTCTCACACCCATCTTCTCTAATACCTTTGGAAAAAGCTTTCCACCTCACCAGATCAAAGAGAGGAACTCGAGATCCAGAAGGTAATACAAGCAGAGTGTGTTTTCGTATTGTTTTGATTTGGGAGTGGTTTCAGATGTGGGATTCGGTTGGGACTGCCCAGGGATGCAGCAGTGCTTCTCTCTGGATGGACTGAGCATCTCAGAGAGGTTTCCCAAAGGCACTGCCTGGTGTCTGATGTGCCAGCACCCTCAGACAATCAGGGAGAAAAATCCTCTTCCCAGTGCCCCAGCTGACATTTGGCTCCTGGGCTGCAAGCAGAGAGACCAGTCCCACCTGGCTGCCAGCCTTGGGCTTGGTGTGTGGAGCCCAAAAGAAGGAAGAGGCTGGAGTGCTTTCACCCATCCAAAGGCCAGGAGTTACACTGAGGCAGCAATCACATCGCTGCCTGAGAAACCATAAACTGCAACAAAAAAATAACATAAACATAAACATCAATAAAGCTCTGGTGCACTCCTGACAGGCTTTGAGGGATTTGATTCCAGATTATGTTTTTGAGATGTTTACAACCAACCTGGAAAGACTGAAAATATTCAATTACTGGCACGGAGAACTGAGATTTGCTTACAGTCAGTCTCCTGCTTCCAGGATCTCTGTGGGTGCCAGCAGTGAAACACAGCATGGGTGAGCAGAGCCATGGGGACAGTGGCCCAGGGACAGGTGCCCCTGATGTCGCTGAGCATCTTTCACGGATAATTAAGCATTGCAGGTTTAATTTTGGGGCTGGCAGGTTAGTTTTGGCTGCCGTGCGGTGGATCCCATGGCCTGTTCTTCAGCCACAGCCCAGCCCTTGCCAGGGAGGGTTGCACAGCTTGTGGCTGTTGATTTTCCATCATTTCTGCAATGCCATCACTCAGTTGCAGTCAGGAGAGGGGTGGGAAACGCTTTGGCAAGATTTTAATCAACAGAGTGCTTTGAGTGAATGAGGTGAGGGGACCAGTGAGCTCCCTGTGCCTTCTCTGACTTTCTCACCTCATTTCAGCATCAGCCAGGGGTGCCAAGGCTGAGAATTTACACCCTTGTATTTACCTGAAAACTCACTACCTTCCTCAAAGCCTGTGAAAAATGACTGGGGCGATGAAGTAGCCTGTGGCAGGGACAGTGTGATATGTTAGGCCAACATCTCCTGATCATTGTGAACATTCCCTCCTGATCCCCACCAACCATCCCAGATATCCCCACCTTGTCACCAGCCCGGAGCACTGAGTGCCACCTCCAGGCTTGCCTTGGCCATCTCCACGGCTGGGACTCCAACACCTCCCTGGGCAGCCCCTGCCAAGGCTGACCACCCTTTCCGTGGAGAAATTCCTCCAGAAATGCAACCCAACACGATGCAGAGAGGCACCCCCAGCCAGGCAGTCCCGTCAATCCCTTCCTGAGGGACAGATCCTCCAGGACGGGGCTACTGTACGCTGCCCAGGACAGCCGTTCCCACAGACAGGGAGGCTGCTGCCCGCCCAGCGCAGCCCCGGCTTCCAGGGCCCGACCCGGAACACGGCTCAGCCCGGCTCGGGACACGGGACGTGGCTCAGCCCGGCGAACCCAGCCGCGGACACGGCTCAGATCAGCCCGGGACACGGGACACAGCTCAGCCCGGCGAACCCAGTCGCGGACACGGCTCAGATGGACACGGGACACCGCTCAGCCCGGCGAACTCAGCCCGGGACACGGCTCAGATGGACACGGGACACGGCTCAGCCCGGCGAACGCAGCCCGGGACAAGGGACACGGCTCAGCCCGGCGAACGCAGGCCGGGACGCGGCCGGGCCGGGGCCGCGCTGCCGGCGCCTCGCGGGTCACGGGCGGGCCCAGGGGCGGGGCCGAGGCCGGCGGCGACAGGCCGGGCTGGGTCGGGGGTGTGGCCAGGGGTGGGGGCCGTGCTGACTGGGTAGGGCGGGGCCAGGGGCAGGAGCTGGGCCAAGGACGGCGCTGATTGGCTGGGGCCGGGCCGGGGGCGGGGCGGCTGGGGCCGGGCGGAGCGTGCGCAGTGCGTAGCGGTGAGTCGGGGTGGGGGGGCTGCGGTGGGAGGTGTTGGTGCCCCGTGAGGTCCGGGCCGTAACTCCGGGTCGGGGCTCCGGAACAGGGACGGAATCCCGGCCCCGGCTTCGGCCCCGTGGGCACCGGCCGCTGTCTGCCCTGCGCTGCCCTCGCGCGAGCGGAGCCGGCGGTGAGGCCTTGCCGGGTGCGGGCTGCCCGTCGCCCCGGTTCCCATCAGAGCGGCCGTGGCCGGGCCGTTAGGGAGGTGCGGCCCCGGGCAGGGCTGGCAGGACGGGCAGGGCTGGCAGGACGGGCAGCTGCTGCGGCTGGAGTGCTGCAAACTTAGGCACACAGTGGGCACGGGACAGGGATCCCTTACACTGAGAGGTTTTAAACATAAATATTTACGTGTAGGTTTCCCCCAACGGGCACAGTTAGGGTCCTGCCTGGAGCACGAGACTGGACTGGGTGACCTCTGGCCTACTGTGTGCCCAGGGTGCTGCGGAATAAAAACGGGCTGGAACCACTGGAGTAGCTCTGGGATATTAAAATTAATGTTTCTTGAGGGTGTGTGCTCTGTAACACGAGTTCTGAATTTTAATACTGTTTTAATTGTTTTGATACAAGCCTGCATATGGCTCTCTGGCTGGAAAACTCATAAAGTGATGGTTTGCACAAGGCCAGGAAGAGAACGCTGAGCAAATGGGATTTTGTGTATAAACACTGGAATGTTGCCTTAAAATGTTTAAATTCGGTGGATGACTAACACTTGCATTAGGAGTGACCTTTGACAGAGCTCTGACACCATCCACCTTCGGGATGGTCTGGGTTTACATCAAGTTCTGCAGACAATTTCTTAGGGCCAAGTTATTTCTTCTGCAGTGTTTTTCTGCTAGAAGTAACCCAGTCCAAGTGCGGCACAGAGGCAGAGCTGCCTGTGCCGGTGCTGCTCCGTTTGCCTGCCAAAGGAAGATAATCTGCAGAGGCATTTCTGTGGTGGAGCTGTCTGTGGAAGAGGCTGCTCCGTGCACAGCCCGGCGGGAACCTTTTAAGTGCAGATAAGTCTCCCGAGGATGTTAGAAGACGATGACACACCCTGTCATTTACCGAACGTGCTGCCACAGTGTTCCTGCTCCGTGTGATCGTTTGAATTCATTTGTTCTCTTGGAGTAGCATTGTTAAGGGATGGACTTCTAGTTTTCTCTCTTTTCTCTCCCCCAACCCTGCCTTAAAACGACCCAGTCTGATCCACTTTGTTTTTCAGCAGCCTCTAGGGCATTTCTATGGTGAAAGTGTCCAAAATGCTGTCCCAGAAACTTCAGTGTAGGAGTCGAGCTACCAGAGGTGAGGGAGCAGTGTTGAGAGTTCCTGGAAGCTGCTGTCTGTGTGACCATCTATTTACTAAATTTGAATACGATTTGAATAGCATTCTTTGGAAGACATCAGCTAGAAACAATTGCTGGTGAACTGTCAGAGCAGCCTCTGAACCCACAGTGTTGTCCCTGTGTCCTGAAGTAGCACAAGAGAGGGCTGGTGCTCCTGCCACCACCTTTGTCATTTTTACAGTGGAGAATTCCTTTAGCCTGAGCAATAAAGCACCTGGAAAACTCCAGCACCCCCAAACCTTCTCTGTCTGCTTCAGCTTGGGTTGGGCAGGTGGGGTTGAAAGCACAGCAGCCATACCTTGAGAATTTGTGAGGCAGTGGATTATTGGGATAAATTCAGGGATAAGAGTCAGCCTTTCTGTGTGCTAATCCTCTGTGCTACTGACTCTCTCTGTGGCTTTCAGAACGCACCTCAGCTCTTACACTCAGTGTTCTCTTCTGAGAAACAACGCTCGGCTTGGGCTCGTGAGGGAGGTGAATCAGCTTTAATTAAGATCTGTCGAGCGCTTTGTTGATAAGTTCTCAATAGCTGGTTGCTATTTTTTATGAACACGCAGATATTCTTAGCACCTGAAGTGGGAAGTGACACAACGCTGGGGATCTCTGGGAAGCAGCCATGCAAAGGGAGACGGCGCCTGCTTCCCGAGGCTTTGTCAAATCCATTCTGGCTGTGGTTCATGAGGCAGCTCAGCATAACCCCAAATCCCTCGGAGTCTTTGGGAAATCTGAAATGTTCCTGAGAGCTAAGCCCTGCTTTTGTGTGAGATTTGTAGCTTTTGCCCCCTTGCTGGATTTCTCCCAAGCTGCTGGTTGGGTTTGGTGCAGCTGTGTTCTGGTGGCACCAGCTGTTGTTGCCTGCTTTGTGACACCTTGTGGCAATGACTTCAATGGCTTTCAACAACTGTCCCCTCAGATTACGGTGCCTGGGGTAGGCAGGGCTGGGTGATGGCCTTTGTGGGCTTCAGGCAATCGCAGAGAGAGGTCAGTGGGGCTGCGTGGGGTGCGAGGGGAAGAGGAAAGCCGGGGAGCCATGCCTTTCCTCAGGGCAATATCCCATTCCCTGCTGGCTTCTCTGCTGCAGCAGCGAGGTGCCAAATGCAGCTTGATGAACTTTATTTGTGAGGGATAACGAAGGCATGAGTGGAAACGATCACGGTGGTGCTGGGTCTGGTGTGTGTGGGTGCCCCTCAGCAGGATGAGCAGCCCTATTGTATTTTGGGGAAGAGAAGGGCTGTTCATTTGGCTTTGCCACTGCTGTAGGAGTAGCCAGATGGAGGATGCTAAAATGAAATACAGGGCTGGAACAGCCTCCTTGTCCGTGGCTCTGTCCTGAGCCCGGTGAGAGATACTCGTCTCCAGGCTGGACAGTGGTGGGTGGTAGTGCAGATCTGGACTGGGCCCGGTTCTCTCCGGGCCCTGATGGAACCCCAGTCTCAGAGAGCCTGACAGCTCACCTAATTTGCCCTTGCAGCACACTGAGCGGCCAGTTTGTCTCTTGCCTTCAGAGAACGGGTAGCCTCATGGCTGGTTGTCCTTGTAAGTAAACCCTGTTAAAATCTGAGAGCTGATAGCGGCCCTGGAGGGAGCAGGGATGGAGAAACCCCTCCACAGCTGGTATGGGACAGCATGTTTTGTGCTGCTGATGGCTCTGCTGGCTGCCCAGACCCTCTGGTTTGTCTGTGACTCAGAGGTGATACCCAGCACGGAGCCCAGGATTGCGTATTTTATGTTCCTGGATCACAGAGCGATGTTCTTTGGAGCCATGGTGTTACAGCCTGGCACATTTAGTCTGGTCCCCAGTTTTCCCCAGGTTCTCTCTGTCTGGAGAGCTTTCCCCGTGACTGTTTGTGTGCTTGATCTCTGTGTGTGCTGTTTCCAAAGGAGCTTCTTTGCGTTGTTTTCCTTGCTTTTCTTTCTATTGATTTGTGGGTGTTTTGGGAACTTTTCTTCAGTTTATCAATTCTGATCATGACCTCCGGAGTGCTTCCAGCTCTTAACTCCTGGGCATCCTTTCAGGTTTTATAGAAGTGCTTTCTCTTTCATTGTTCAAACCGTTAATGGAAAGGATGAACAGAAGCAGACCTGGGCTGAGCTCCCAGGGCCCATACACAAGGATTTCTCCTGTGGTGACAGGGAATTGCTGACAGCTACCCCTCAAGTGCGTGGGGTTGAGTTGCTTTGATTGGTCTTTCTTTTTCTTAGCTAGTAATGAGTGCTGGGCCTCATTAAGGTGAGCTCGCCCAGACCCAGCTCCTCTGGCTTTTGAAAGCATCAGATGGATGGCGTGCAAAGCCTGCTTTGTGCTGGTCAGAGGTGTGATGGGCAGGTCTCTGTAGTGGGGGATTGTGCTCTCCTTCTGAAGGCTTAGGTGATTTTTAAGAGCTTTCATGAACTTCATTACCTGGGGTTTCTTGCTGACGCTGGCTGAGACTGGCACAGCTCTGAGGCCATCCTCAGCCCTGCTTCCCACTCAGAGCTGCCTCAGCAGTGGGCTGTGCATGGGGGAAGTTGTGTCCAGCATGTCCTGCTCCCCTTTGTTTCTCCATAGGTCTCTCCTCAGTGAGAGTCGGGCTTGTCTGTGTGTGACTGAGGTAGCAAAAATACATTTTTCTCCTCAAGCAATTCCAAGTTCCTTGTGTGGTTGCTCTTCTCTGGAAAAG
This sequence comes from Prinia subflava, assembly GCF_021018805.1. Classification (NCBI taxonomy): domain Eukaryota; kingdom Metazoa; phylum Chordata; class Aves; order Passeriformes; family Cisticolidae; genus Prinia; species Prinia subflava. The sequence goes on along the minus strand of NC_086262.1, from coordinate 1,285,103 downwards.
ATAAAACTACTTACTCTGAAGAATTAATGACACTCATTTTTACTCCTGAATAGTGTGTCATGGTGGGAGTGGTTGCAGGATACCTCATTGCACCAGGGCTCTGCTGTCACCTCAGTGCCAGCTGCTTCAGGAAGAGGAGTGACTTGAGCTGAAATAATTTCACTGGAGCAAACATCACTGCCCAAACAGGGCCAGCTGTACCCTGCCTGAGTTCTGTGAGTACTGAGCTGCTGGGCTCAGCTGCCTGAACTTCAAGAACTGATCCTTTTCTGAAGTGCTCTTCCACCTGGTATTCTATCTTTCTTTGCACATGGGTGTAACTGGGGGGTGAAATTTGGGCCCCACTGAATTTAAGGACAACACAGGATTTCTCTGTGGTGTTCATGTCTTGCTCCTCTCCAGGCTGGTAACTCCAGCTGTGCTTCAGGGACACCATCAACAGGATGGAGACACTGTGCCCTCTTTGTTCCCCTGTATTGGTGCATGGCTGATGGTAGAATCATAGAATCATGGAATATTCCGAGTTGGAAGGCACCTACAAGCATCACTGAGTCCAACTTGGTGGGTGCCCTGACCTAATTTCAGTTCCAGGAGAGAAGATTCAGTCTCCCTAAAAACATGCCTATGGCTTCTGTTGGATTCTTCCTTGCTTTTCTCCAGGGGGCTGCATGCTGTAGTTAAATATGGATGGAAAGGTTGTGTTCCACTCTGGATTACAGCTGGATCTCAGTGGTGGATAAATTGCATCCCAAGTCTAGTTTGCAAAGCCCTTTGGGCTTCATGGGCTGCAGGAAGCTGTATTTTATTCTAGATGTGTGTTTGCTGATAATTCCATAGGATTTGCAGACAGCAGGTTGTAAGAGCCCTGATTATACTGGTTCCCTGTGCAGTCAGACTCTGCCCAAATAATTCAAGTGCCTGCTGCAGAGACAGGGAAAGGAAGATGGAAGGATGATTTAGAAATCTCTGGAGTAGATGGGAAGAAGATGCATATGTTGATCTGAAGGAGATACCAAGCCATGTATATGCCTTTAAACATTTAACTAAAAGTCAAGATTTTTAAAAATGGTTGCCTACTTTAAGACCATAATTCCTTTAATGAGAGGTTTTAAAGGTTTAACTTAACTTTAGAATTTTTATTTCAACCATACTTCCATAAAATTAACTTTCTGAATGCAGAATGCTTTAATGTCTTCTGTGTTGGTGTTCATTTGCAAGAAATCTCTGCACAGTTATTTCTTATGTACCAGTTAAATCTATCAGCCAACAGATGTCAAGTGTAGCAAAAATGCTATAATAATATTATGGTCTAATAATAGTTCTAATGATTCTAATTACCTGGTGCAGCTTTAGAGAGAGGCAGATTCAGAAATGAGTGCAAAGGAGGTGTTTAACCTTGAACTGCAGAAGCAGGGCATTTCTAGAGGAGCCTGTGCTGTGCTCCCTCCTCCCTATGGACATCCCATTCCCCTTATTTCCTCCAGCAAACTGGGAACAGCACTCTGGTGTGTTTTAAGTGTTCAGACCTCATTCTGGCTGTGCTCAGAGGCGTGTTGGGGAGCTGAGCATGAGCATGTTTCCTGCAGTACCTGGGAGTGTGAAGGCTGCTCGTTTTTAACTCTGTCTGCCCTGCTCTTGGCGTGGTCCTGCTGATTGTGGCACTCGTGCATTGCTCCCACCTCGGGCAGGCTGCGGAGCCTCAGCAATCTCCATCCTCTGTGCAAGCTGCTTGTGCTGCTTTTAAGTGTCAGGGGAGGTTTTGCCACAGCCTGGGAAGCACAAAGCCAGAATCTCCTGTTGGGAGAGCGTTTGGGGTGTGCAGGTGAGTGGCTGTGAGGTGCTGATCTGTTCAGAGGCTTTGGTGTGGGGGTAGGAGAGCACTGGGCTGGTGCCTGAGTGCTGTGCTTGCCTTGCCTTCCACAGTCTGGCCCCACAGAGCCTTGTCAGAGTCTCCTGCCCCAACTGCTCCATGTGCCAGCTCTGTTACATCACTCCCTATGCCCTTTTACCACCATGTTTTTCCTTTAGGAAGGGCCCTGAGCTGCATTTGCTGTGTTCCTGTGGATTTTGCCTGATGTTGCTGAGTGCTGTTAGTGCCTTGGGGTGCCAGTGCTCATGGTTGCTGTGGTGTAATGGATCCCCTTGTGCCACAGCTGCTCGTTTTAATCCTGTGACATGCAGGGCTGAGGAGTCCCTGGGTCACAGAGCAGCAGCTCTTTTTCCACAGAGGAAGCTCTGCGTGGGCTGGAAGTTGACAGCTTTCAATGATTACATGCTGAACCTTCTTCCTATAAATAATTGATTCACAGGCTGAAGACAACTACAGGAACTTGTCTCTCAGTTGCTGCTCCCTGGCATGGGCAGCAGCTGGAAATCTACTGTTTTCCTATAAAATGGATCCAGAGGTGCCCTTGCAAGGTTTTCTTTATTTCCAGCCTGCTCATAGGCTGACATAGGCTCTGCTTCTCAGGAAAGAGAAACAACACCCGCCTGCCAACACCTGCAGCACTCCTTGTCCCAGGGCTCATGCTGATGAGAGCTCTGCCACCTTCAGCCTCTCCCTTGGGCAGGTTCAGCCTCTCCCTTGGGCAGGTTCAGCCTCTCCCTTGGGCAGGTTCAGCCTCTCCTTTGGGGAGGTTCAGCCTCTCCTTTGGGGAGGTTTGCCTTCTTGCTGGAGTCAGTGTCTGTGTGTGTGTTGGTGCATCACCATGGAGATGAGGCCACAGGAGCTGCAGGGCGCAGCCTCTTCCAGGCTCACGTGAAGAAGGATGCGGTAACAGGCTCCTCTTATTTAGGGAAAATGATTTCTAAGAGTAAATAAATCATCAAAGAACACTTGGCATCAGCTCAGGTGCTATTAAGGAGAAGGTCTCTTGAAGCCAGAGCTGTGAGGCTCATGCAATATTCACTTGCTTTGCTGTGTTCCACATCAGGTGTTGCCACTGTGCCCAGCTCTGACTCACTGACCCACTTGTGCTTTTACCTACCCCGAGATAACAAAGCTCCTGTTGCTTTTCTCCTCCCTGTGTATGTATTTCTCATCCTGTCACAACAGCACCTTCCTGCATCCCTTTCCTTGGCCACAGAGTGTCCAGGCTTTCAGTGCTCTGAGTGGTTACGAGGCTTCCCTTCCCATGGCTGCTGCTTTGGCTGGGTTTGCAAAGGACGTGGAGGGTGTGTGGCTGCAGTGAGCTTTCCCCATGCAGAAACTCCTCTCTGGGTTGAGAGGTTGTGCCAGCGCACCCCCAAGCCCTGTCTGGTCATCTTGACATTCTTGGGGGGCTGGGGCCATTGCCCTTTCCACATGCCTGGCCCTGGCACACTCTTTCCTTGTGTAGTTCCTGGTACACAGAACCCTCCCAGCAAGGTCTGGAAGAGCCCTGTGACATCTCTCTGCCTCATTGCCTCCAGGTCTCATTCCAGACTTCATCAGTAAACATCTCTTTGCCCTTGCTAAAAACACTGTCTCTTAATTTCTCTCTGCAGGAGTACTATTTAATTTGTAACAGTTTTAGGACATTATTTGAAAAATCCGATATGAAGCTGTATTTCATTTACTGTAATGATCCTCTAATGCAGGCATATTTCAAAGGCAGGCAATGCAGTACTGTGGGGTTTAATTAAATTTTGTTTTTCAAGTAAGCATCAATAGACAGACAATAACAAATGGTGGACAATATGCATATTGAACAAAGTCTCTTCATTTGCCTTTTCAAGACTGGGGAAGTGAAAATGTATAGCCCTTAAAATGGACTTGGCCTGCTCACAACTGCTGCTTTAGTGTAGTTAACTCACTTCAGGAGGAGTTTTTTTCTTCTTACTCTGCCTTAATTAATTTTCTTGCTCTCTTCCTGCCCAAAAAATAAACTGTTACACTGTGGAAAATTTCCAGCAGCAGCCATGGGTGATCTAAGTGCTTCTGCAAGTTCTGGACGTAGTTTTGAACACTGTGTTGGTACCCAGTGTGTGATGGCTCCTCCAGATGGACCCTCCTGAGGGTGACAGAACAGAAGGGCTGGGTGTGAGGTTCCTGTCTCTGGGAACTGGACATGGCATGTGCCAGCCTTGGAAAGGGAGGGGAAAATGGTGCTGCTGCCATGGTTGTACTTAAATCAGCAATCAGCAAGTGGCTCTGGAGTGCATTTTGTTCCTTTTCTCCCAGCAAGCGTGGGGTAATCAAGTACAGAGTGTATGTGGGGAAGCTCGGGAAGAGTTCCACGCCAGCAGGAGGCTTCTGGGAACCATCCTAGTAGTCACAGCGTGGCACTTGGACACGTGTTCTTGCGTGAAGAAATTTGTCAGTGGTGCTGTAATTGGGCTCCTTTGTTCACATTTGAGGGACAGGGTGAAATGGAGTGGCTGAGGCAGATTTGGTTTTCTCCAGGGGTCTGGAGAATTTACCATTGTTGAGGAACAGAACCAGAGTTTGCTGAGGAACCTGATTGGAGTGTGACTCCCTCTGCACTCCAGCCCTTTGATTCTCTCTGAAATCTCCCAAAGGCAGAGGGCTGATAAAAGCGTGAATTTTTCAGAGCAAGAGTCTCCATTCAGAGATGTGAGTTCAAGCCATGTCCTGGGTTGATGCCTACAGCTTTGCCTGCTTAACCTGTCTTCAGAGGCTGGGGGTAAGGGCTGTGCCTGGAACTGGCCCTGCTTTCCAGCACTGAGCTGGGCTGGATGACAGTCCAGAGAGCTGTTGGCTGGAAACTGGAGTATGCAAAGGCCAGGAGTCCGTGGGAACCTGACTCCTGATGTCTGCGCAGCTGTAAGTGCTGAAAAGCATCACTGTGAATGACAGACTGCAGGCTGTAACCTCCTCCTCCTCCTCCCCGGGATCTTGCTCTAACACTTCCCTCGTTCCAGGCACAGCCTGTGTTTGCTCCTTGCTGGAAGCAGCGCCGTGAATCCTGTGCAGCTCTCCTGGTGCCTGGGCTGGCTGAGTGTTGTGTTCTGAGCTGGGTGAGAGTCTCCTGGAACAATGGGTGGCGTCCTGTGCTCTGTGCCTGTCCCTGTGGCTGGAGAGGAGTCCTGGTACAGATAAAAGGGGTCTAAATACAACTTGTCATCAGGCACTGGATGCTCTTCAAATAAACTGGAAAAGCCCCACACAGCTGAGGTTTGTACTGGCCCTGCCAATGCCAGGGGAATGCCCCGTGCCTGATTCCTTGTTCTTCCCTGGTTCCTTGCTTTAGGCTGCCAGATTAGCCATTTGCTCACTTCTTTTTGTTGATAGGCAGTGTCGAGGTTCTGTTGCTGGGGTTTGGGGCAGGAGGTTGCTTTCTGGTGACTTGAAGCAACATCTCCAGCTTCTCCTGTCCTTCCCTTGCATCTCCTGCCTTTTTCCCCATGGCTGCTCTCACTTTGCCATAAACTAATCTCTGTCCAGCCAGGAACCTCAGGCCTCTTGCAGGCTCACTTTTATGGGACCATTATCCATCATGGTACATCCTTGGAACATCTGGGCCAGCGGCTGAGCCCTGGGCTGAGGGATGTGCCCTCTGTGCAGACCGGGGAGTGCTTGAGCCTGGTCTTCACAGGAGCAGGTGAGTGATTTGAGGTCCTCACAGTACTGCTGGCATGATTTCTTCTTGCAGAAATGGCCACAGCAGTTTTAGGGGTTTGTTCTGCCCAGCAGGATCGCAGATAAGGACATGCCTGGGCCCTGTGCTTTAGTGGTTCTTGCAGGACTGTGCAGCAAATGGGACCTGTGAGGGGCCTCAACACAAGGGCACAAGCCCAATGCATGGGAAGCTGCAATGGTGCTTGGGAATTAACAAAAAAAAAGTCTTTAGGACGATTTAAAAGCAAAAATTAGTAATCTGTAATTCAGTTTTGAGGGAATTCTGGTAGCAGGAGAACATGTGCTGGCTGGGAGGGAAGAAGCACTTGCTCAGACAAGTGATAATCCATTGCAGCCTGTTCCAGACACTTGACAGATATCTGCCTTCCTCAGGCCTCCCTGGGATGAGCAAGATGCTGTGCCACTGGATGAGGAATGTGGAGTTTTCAGACTACGCAGAGTGATAATTTAAACACCAAATCCTCATTCCTAATGGGAACTGCTGGTGGCTGCCTGGCATGGGGGTGCTGCACGGGAGCTGATGTCTCACACAAGAAGTGTGCTGGGCTCCACGAGCACTTGGGGCTGACACCGGCCAGCTCGCTTTCTTGGATTTCTCCTTTGGAGCTTGGCAGCCGTCTGCTTCAGGGAGCACAGTGGCCTCATAAGAGTTTATTTGATCTGACACATGACAAATTGTTTCTGCTGGCGGCTACTTGAGGCGCAGTCTGTTCGCTGGCAGCCGCGGCTCTGCGGGCGCTGGGAAGTGGAGGAAGGCAGGCCTGCCTCCTCCTCTTAGGAAACATCAGCACAGGGAGCGTGGCTTTGACCCCTCTGCCATCCCAGCCTCCCTTCTGCTGGCTGGTAATGGTGCTGTTGGCACGGATTATTGATGATGTTTGTGTGCTGGGTGTGTCTGCAGGTGCTGGTTGTGGTTCCCGTGGTGTTGGCTGCGGGGCAGAGGAGAACCTGTGTTCTGGAACCAGACCCAATTGCCATTAAAACGCTTTGTTAAGTTCCTTTTTTTAGGACACCCTTTTAGCTCTGCAATGAGGAGCAGAATATTACATTCCTCAGCAGAATAAAAAGTACCTGTCCCCTGGGAGATAGTGTAAATACATTTTATCTGTTCTATTACCTGCAGTTTTCAGAATATATCCCCTAAGCATTTTAATCTTGCTTTCCAGAGTTGTCTCAGAGTGAGGAATTGCTCCTATTTGCAACTTTGGGAATGATTACTCGTTCATTAATTTCTTCCCTTTCCTGCTGTCCATCTATTATTGCTTCCAAGAGAAAAAAACCCTCTCTGTAAATCTCTGTCCAAACAGGGCTGAGTGCCTGATTAGACAGAGAGTTATGTGCGCTGGGAACGCGTTCCTGGGAGCTCATCCTGGAGCCGTGGCTGGAGCCCCGGGTGCTGCTGTTCAGTGCCCTTTGGCACGCAGAGCCCACCAGGTGATGCCTTTTCCTTGGTCTTAAAATTAAGAGCCAGACATGGTTAGGGGATAAAGGGTTTTATCTCAGTATTTATTTATGATCTTTATGGTGGAACACTTTGCCAAGGTGGAATGTGCCGGCATGCACACACACGGTAGGTCACATACACAATTTTATAGACCTTGCAAATTAGTATATTTAACAAAGATGCCTCAGTGAGAGGCTTGAATGAAGAGCGTGATATCTTCCTATTTCAAAGTATTCCTCTCTGGGTGGGCTTCATTTTAGTTTAGAGGATGTATTTTAGAGGGAACCTTGGTTTCTCAAGATAGCATAGGGCTTTCCAGCCTCCATCTGCAGGGCCTTTAGGATGTTTGGTTTTCTGGCCTAACAGAATGCCAGGTTTATGCTAAGTTATCAGACTTAAGGTGTTACAAATATGCGTGTTAAGGGCACTGAGAATACATAAAAGGTAAAAAAAATCATCATGGCATCACAGGTGCCCGGGCTGGCTCCCTGCTCCTTGCCCTGGGATGAACAAGCCCAGCAGGCAGCACATGCCAGGGCAGCTGGGCACACCCGGAGCACACCCAGAGCACACCCGGAGCACACCCGGAGCACACCCGGAGCACACCCGGAGCACACCTGGAGCATGGTGGCGAGGCAGGGGCTGGAGGCCAGGGCAGGTCCAGCACCCAAGCAGGGCTTTGCTCCTGCTGTGCTTTGCCTCCAGTGCCGGGGCTGTTACGAAACAGGAACGAGATGGGACAATGCAGAGCAGTTCCTGCTGTCACGCTTTTGTCCAGCAGCTAAAAGCTGGTTCAGAGGGTTTTGTGGAAGCCTTGTTTGCTTTGGTCTTTTTTTGCTCTTTCTTTAAGTACAGACTTAAAAGATCTGGAGACTGGAGGCCACTGTAATTATTATTCCTTCCTGAATAGCACAATAAATGTACCGTTTGTTCCATAAATGACAGGGTCCTTGCCTCAGAAAACATATGCAGCCTGTTTCACTGCTGCTCCCTTTGACATGTGAGGAACTGCCCTGCCTGCCTCTGGGTGCGTGGAGATCTCTCACTCCCTCATTGGGGTCAGAGCCAAAACTTGTCTTGACATGTGACGTGTGTGGTCACTGAAGTCACTGTGGAGGCTGTCACTGAAACAGCCTGGACTCACAGAGCAGCTTCATTTAGCTGGCAGCTGATGGGGGAGCTCTGCAAAATAGCTGGGGATAAAATCTGTGTGCAGGAGGGGACAGCTGAGGTCTGTGGCCATCGTGGCAGAAGCTCAGACATGTAGAGACATGGTCTGGCAGAGCTGTGGTGGATGTGCCATGTCCTCATCTGCCGTGGCACCTCTGAGATGCACAGGCAGCTGCTCAGGACTTTCTGGTGTCCGACAGCAGAGAGGAAGGTGCTGCAGGTGCATCTTTGATCAGAGCTGAGGGTGTGTGTGGGAACAGCCTGCAGCTCACTCTGACAGCAGATTTTGAGCTCTTGGCTTTGCCAATCACCTTACAGCAAACACCAAGACATGGAGAGTGAAAGTCCCTGTGTCCTTTGGCTGCTGCTTGGGTGTTTGCAGAGCCAGCAGGTGCAGTGACTGCCAGGACTGTCAAAGGAAGAACCCCCTGTGGACCAGTGCTGCTCAACTATTGACATATGCCAGTCCAAATGGCTCTTCATAGGGTGTCTCACCAAAAGGATTTTCCTTTTGAGTGTCTGGATCTTTTGCTGTTTGTTTGAACTCCAGATGAGAAACAGTGCATTGACTGGAAGGTACTGAGGTTACAAATAGAGCAATGTCCCTTGGAAGAATAAATTGGGAGGAAACCCACTCAGTTCTGGTCACATCTCTGTTCTCCTCCTTCCTCAGTGCAGATTTTCGAGTGCTGTGGCTGAGGGGCAGCACAGCTCTGAGGGGCAGGGAGCCTGGTCATGGAGCCCAGGAGGGAGGACTGGTGGACTGGGAGCTTTGCTCCCTCTTTAATTCTCTCTCCATGAGCCAGTTCAGATATCCACGGGCAGCAGAGTGTTCCTGAGGCAGAGCCCGGCGCGGGGGCTGCCGTGGTTCCAGCGGCACGCGCAGGGTCCCGCCGCGGCGCAGGCATTCACAGGAAAGCTGTTTCATAACCTCTGCTGGGATTCACGAGACGTTCAGAGACAGGTTCTCCACTTAGTCAACCTTTTATAAGGATTTAAGGCTGAGGAGCTCTTTGAAGCACTGACGCAGCTTGTTCTGCCATGACAAGGTGGAGATGAACGCTGGCGTGACTTCCATTCCCCAAGGAAATTGCTCCACGGATCACAAGCTGTGGCTCTGCTGCTGTTTGAAGAGACCAGAGGAATCGCAGATCCAGGCACTCGGGGCCACATCAAAGCCTTCCCCTCTGAAGCTGAGGTGCTGGGGAGCACCAGCTCCATGTCCTGCATGTTTGGGCAGCAGAAGGAAAGAAGGTCCCTGAACCAGGACTCGCTCGGGGGATCAAAGCTTTGCTTAGCAGAGGCTGACGAGGCAAAAAGCCAGGATGGCAGCAGGAAGGACACAAATCCTACAGAAGATCTGGGCCATCTGATAACAGACCTCCAGAGAGGAGGGAGACCTTCTGCTCTGCTGGAGGAGCGGGGCCAACATCTCCCCCCGAGGAGGCAGACCTGCAGTGTCCTGGGATTGACTGGAGCCATTCCGTTGTGCCTGAGGGATTGTTTAATTAAAAAGAATGCTGCACCATCACATTTCAACTTTTTTCTCCATACATTGCTGCAAGTAACATCTAAAATAGCTCTAAAAGGCAACACACCATTCCCCAAAGTAAGGGTGGCAGAAGAAGAACAGGAGAGGGAAGGAATTATGTTCTCTTTCAGCTCTCTGTGTCTGTGCATTTGCTTCTGCATTTGGAGCCCGTGGGGCTCATTTTAATTTAAATTTCTTTAGGAAATACCCTGCCAAACAAATGCTGCCTGCAGTGGCTGGCTGTTCAGGTTTGGCTTTGTCCTGGGGAAGTTTTGATGGTTGGGGAGCAAGAGTTGCTTTTCGGTCTTGGTGGGAAATGCCTGGATAGAGGAATGGCAACCACCACGAGAGTCACTTCTGGATGATGGGACTGGCGGTCTCTTGGCTCTCCCTTCGTGCTCGTTCCGATCCCAGAGCTTATTTAATTGCTTAACAAAGGCATCTTCTGCAACTATTGTGAAAGGACCAGTGCAGGGAGGAAAAAAAGCAAACTTGCATCAAGCCTTTCATCCAAGCTGAGGAAGATACTGCTGCTGACCTCACTGGGAGCAGCCTTGGTTGTAAGCGTGGTGTCCGTGTTGGGAATGGAGCGGCTGAGCCCCAGTGTGGGGATTGATGTGTCTGGATGGATGCAGGGACTGGGGACAAAGCCAGGACTGGTCCTGAGGGAACCTGTGTGGCAGCAGGTTGTGTTCTCCCCCCAGAGAGCTCCTTATTCCCCTTCAGGGGAGGGTTTGAGATTGGCTTGTTAGGGGTTTATTCCAGGTTTTGGTGCGAGTCTGGCAGCTTCTGAGTGGGCTTGACCCATGAGGTGGATCCCAGTGGCTTCTGCCTTTTCAGCTGGGAGCTTGCCACAAAACTAGAAGCCTGTGGAGCTGAGCCAGGGGTGGACATGCAGCCAGGCATCCCATGCAATCAATCCACGGGCTGCTCTGCCATGTTATTCCTGGCCGCATGTCCAGAGCACCCAGCAGGTGAGCCCCACATTTGCTGCCCGTGTGCCACCCTGCTCCCTGCTGCTCCCTGTCCCCCAGGTTGTCATGGGGAGTCAGAGCTGTCACCACCACCTGGAACTCTGTGGAGAGGTGAGAAAATGCATTTTTCATAAAGCTCACAGCTCATGGTTCCTGGCGGAGCAATAGGGCAGCTGGAGGAGTCCTTTGTGTGCCCACTGTTGGGGCACCTCTGTGCCAGGTGCTCTGCAGGGAGTGGCAGGGGGTTCCTTGGCTTGGCAATCCCCTTGGGGAGCCTCCAGGCTGAGCTGGGATGGGCAGGGAAGGTCCTGGCTGGGACAGGCTGAGATAGAGCCGTGGGGAAGGATGTGCTGGGCAGGCAGTGTGGTGTGGGTGCTGCTGTGGGAGTCATGTGCTGGATCCATCACTGCTGGATTTCTGTAACACTGAGCACGAATTTTGCATGGTTTCTTAACCTCTTAATTGAGTTTCTTTATAGGGAAGCTGGCATCTGACAGGGGAAGGAGATTCTTATTCCCTGTGAGAGCCACGGGTGAACAGCAGGAACTTGGAAAATACAGAAAGCTATTTCCAGAGAGGCTGGAAACAAGCCAGTTAAATCTTTGGCAATTTGTGGGCATGGCTGCAGTGGGACATCAGGGTTCTCTGGGACCTTGTTAGTGCAGCATGTGCTTTCTTTCCTGTTAGATTCTCCAAACTTGGGAAAGCAGAGGGGATAAAAACAAGCTGAATGCTGGCAGACTCCTGGGATAGTGCGAGGCAAGGTGTCACCTTGCAAATAGGAACTGATGGAAAGGATAGATCTGAGTGGGGGCAGAAAATATCATTTATGGTATGTGCTGTGCATGGGAAATTGCAGCAAGGAGTGGCAGAAGGGAATGGGTACGGGCAGGACGAGAGGTGTTTTCAGCTGGGGTTTGGGGTGGTGGGGAGGTGAGGAGGAAGGGGAAAGCTGAGGTGGCTGAGGTCAGGCAGCGTGACAGCTTTCAGAAAGATGTTTGTCCTCAAGGTCCCTTTGCATCTCTCATCTCCAGGCAAGTCCTAAAGCCCTAAATTGGTGCAAATCAGCACCAGCACTCTGGTGTGGGCTCAAAGGTCCCCGCCAACCCCAGAGCTCTGAGAAGCGAGAGTGTCATGTGGTGTGCAGGCAGTGCAGAGCCCTGCGAGAGCAACTGCCAGAAATTCAGATAGATGCACTGCTTATAAATAATAAATGATAAATTCAGCCTCTGATCTCTGAGGCACGCTCTGCTTCTGCACACTCCATGCTGGCAGAGAAGATCCCTCATCCTGGACTCAGCGGTCTCTCTCTGGTGTGGAGGGTCTGAGGGATGCTGGGGAGGCAGCTGCTGGAGCTGGGGTCGTGCAGAGCCACGGTGGAGCGTGGCCCCTTCTGCCACCAGCGCTAATGAGTGTGGCCCCTTGTGCCACGGCTGCTAACAAGCATGGGGAGAGCGAGGGCAGCCTTGCTCAGGCTTCAAACCACCCAAGCACTAAGCTGTGCTCCTGCCCTCTGGAGAGCAGCATTTTGTGTGAATGCAGCTTGCTGAATGAATTAATTAAGTCAATTTAAATGATAGACTAAGCGATGCTTAGTGTTAAACTGCCCGAGTTGTATAAACAGCAGGGTCAGGGTCGCTGTGGCCGGGTAGAAGGGGCAATTCTGGCTTTATCCAAGTGATGCACAACAACCCTCTCCTCTGCTCTTGGGGGAGCTGTGGCAGTGCTGGTGAAGCTGCTGGAGCCAAGAGCTGCCCCCACCGTGCCCGGGCACTGCTGGGCTGTCTCCTGCTGCTGGATACATCCCTGTCCTGCTCCTGGCACCTGGCAGTGCTGTCGGAGCTGTGTTGGGTGGTGTCATGGACAAGCTGCTGCTCCAGGGGCTGATGTGAGCTGATGGCTGCACAGGTAGCCTGGAGGGGTTATTAATATTTATTGTTATTATTTGTTAGCAGCGGTTACAAAGGTTGCATGAGTGCTGGGTAGATGCCAAGCTCAGTAAACATGTGTTTGTGCCATGGTTATCCTGCCCCTCCCACCCTGTGCCCGTGTCACAATTCCTTCCTGTGGGCTGGTTCCAGTTTGGAGGGGGGCTTCTGCTGCAGGTGAGAACAGGACCTGTCTGTGCTCAGGCTGGGCCCAGCCAGCCCAGTTTATTCCTGCCAGCCTCAAAGTGCAGCTTCCTTGCTGTGGGGGCTCTCCGTAGGCAGCAAGAAGGTGTTCCCACAACTTTTCCCTCTGTGTAGGAGTGTTTTTAACACACCAGAGCAGAGTCCTAGTAGGAGTAAATGATGAGAAGCAAGCAAGAAGAATAAATGTTTTTCTAAAGCATTTCATAAGCCATGGATGGAATGGTCTGTGTGGCAGCTACATCCTCTCCAGTGAGGTCCTGGAGGTGTGTAGAGGGTGCTTGCAAACAACTGCTGCTCCCTGGGCTGTCTCACCTGTGTGGGGCTTCGTGCCCAGGTGGGACCCTCTGGCAGGGCATGGGGCTTTCACTGGAGTGGGCTCCTGTGTGGGGCTGGGGATACCCCCTGGAGCCACAGGGGTGCTTTCCTGAGGACAGGATGCCTGGAGGAACAGAACTGCTGAGATCATCCTGGGCATTGCCCTCAGTGTGTGCAGGTTGTCCTGCTTGAAAGCACAGGATTGTGCAGACCCAGCTAGTGACTGGGGAAGGCCATTAGTCTGTGGCCTCTCAAAAATTCTCTCTTTACAGCTGTTTCCTCTCCTCAGCACAGGCTGAATTTCAGCTCCAAACCTCTTCTTTCTCCTGTTGGTGTAGCTGTACAGTCGCTGAGCAGGAGGGACAGCTGGCCACAGGGTGCTCCCAGGTGTCTGTAGCATACCAGCAAACATGAGTGCTCCTCACAGACCTGGGGACCCTCTCACTCAGAGGAGGAAAATTGCAGGTCGGGTCAGCTAAATTTCCTTTTCTTTCTCCATGGCACTGCTCTTCCCTTAGCCTGTCACGCTGGGCTCGGCCGTGGATGCCGCCCATTAAAAGGACATTGTGTGTGAAGGGGATGTCAGCTCGCTGTGAGTGCACTCTGTGTCCTGAGAGCCTCTCCAGTCCCACAGGCCCTGTGCAGGGCGGGCTGGGGATCACTCCCTCAGCTGCTGTTGCCCAGGAAACTTCCCCTTCAGCCAAGAGGCTGCGAGTGCCAGCAGGTCTTTGTGCCATGGTTCTGCTTGGGCCGTGTTCCTCCAGGTTTTCCATCTCTGCCCTGCACTCAGGGAGGGAGCTGTCAGTGGTTTTTGCTGGGAGGTGCAGGATGTGCTGCTGGTGCTCCCAGTGCCACCAGGCGAGGGGCGGCTGGGCAGAAACCTGGCCTGAGTCACTGCATCTGCAGGCAGTTTTGTGAGCCTGCAATGCCGATCCTGCCCTTCAGGTCATCCCTAGATGGAAACAAGGATTAGCTTATTGTTATTGTTTATTCTTAGAGATAATTAGCATTTTTGTATCAGCCCTGGTGTGGCAGCAGGACCAGGACAGTGCCAGTCCCCTGTGTTGGCACTGCTGAGGGACCTCCAATCTTGTGTCCAATTCTGAGCTTTCATGGCAAGAGAAACAGGGAGGGGCTGGAATGTGTCCAGGGAAGGAATGGAGCTGAGGAAGGGACTGGAGAGTCAGTGCTGTGAGGAGCAGCTGGGAAAGGGACTCAGCCTGGAGAAAAGGAGGCTCAAGGGGTAGCCAGGTTGGAGTTGGGCTCTTTTCCCACTGAACAAGGAACAAGACAAGAGGAAATGGCCTACAAGCTATGCCAAGGCAGGGTCAGGTCAGACATCAGCAGGAATTTCTCCATGGAAAGGGTGGTCAGGGGCTGTCCAGGGAGGTTTGGAGTGCCCACCCCTGGAGGTGTCCAAGGAACACCTGGAGGTGGCACTGAGTGCTCTGGGCTGGTGACAAGGTGGGGATGGGGCACAGCTTGGACTCCATGGTCTTGGAAGTCTCTTCCAACCTCAGTGATTCTGCTTCCAGCTGGCTGCAAAGCCAGAGGGTGATGACGGGGCTGAGGAGCTCTGGGATATCTGTGTGCTCTCCTGGAGCAGCAGATCAGAATTCAGATGAGGCTCCAGGCAGATTTGTTGGAGTGGCACAGGACAGGCAGCGTGGGCTCTGTGCTGGGACACGAAAGCACAGAGCACTGCCAGCAGCAGAGGCATTAATGGAATGTGCTCCTCTCGCTGGCTCCCTTTGAGCTGTCACCTGTGACTGCAGGAGCTGCGTTCCTGGGGCTGTGCAGCTCCCTCGTGCAGCTCTGCAACCAGCAAATGTCCCTGCTAATGGGGAGCACAGCTCCGCGCTCTTGTTCTGCTGCCGCTGGCACAGATGGGGATTTCTGGAGCTGTGGAGCAGAACCTCTCAGCCAGCAACATCTCCTCCTCTGACAGGAGGATTACTGCCAGCAGCGGAAACTTCTCGGAGTCTGACCCTTAGCTCTTTCCCTGGTACCTGATTTTGTTTGACAGAAAAGGATTATTAAGAAAAAAATCAGCCCCTCCACTTCGCACAAGGGGAATTCGTGGCTGTCCTAGTCCAGCTTTGCTGCTGCCTGGCTGCTGTACCCAGCTGCTGCTGGATCCCCAAAGATGCCCTCAAATCCAAGCAAACATTCTCTGTGCAGGTGGGGTCACCATGACCACCCTTTCTGCTCTGCAGGCTGCAAGGGCCGTTTCTGTAAATCCACTGTGTCCACAGAACATTCCGTGTGGAAATCCTCTCTGCCTCTGCGTGCGCCTGTCTGTGAGGAGATGTCAGCCTGTGCAGGCTGCTCTCCAGGAGCTCCAGAGCTCCGTGTTGCACATGTTGGCTCCTCCTGCCTACCTGGGACCGAAGCAAAGTGCTAATTGTTGTGCAGATGTCATCTGCCAGGCAGGCAGGAGGCTGGAGGCTTGAAAGAGGCTGTGCTGTCATTTGCTACCAGCCTCCTCGGTACACGTGAGCTCTATTTTTATTGGGAGTGTGCGTTTGCTTTCAGCCACTGCTTTGTTGAATTTCTTTTTATTTTTTTGTTCTTTTTATTTCCAGGCTTGCAGATAAAGTTTGAGGGATACATCTATTTTTCATTATTCCAGTTTTGCTGCTTGTTTTATAACTGAAAAAAACCTCAACCAAACCCCAAAACCTGTTCCCAGTGTAAAAAGCAGCAGTTTGTTCTGAGATGAGAGGGAATTGTGTGTTGTGGTCAGCCTGGACTGAGGTCATGGCTGTGGCACAGTCCAGAAGGGCACAAAGATCAAGATCTTCTGGGAGCAGAAGGAGTTTGAGCCTGTGCAGTGAGCTCTGGGTGTGCCAGCTCACGAGCCTGGGTGTTGGTTGTAACCTGGTTTTGCTTGGCCATGTCCCAGGAGAGAGATGGAGGCTCTGGCCCCATGCTGGCTTATGAAAATAGGGAGCTTTTCTTCTACTCTAGCTGTGATTTAATAAGAGCTTGTGGGTCCTTGAGGTGGTTCTCTGACCCTTTAGGAAAGAGGAGACTGAAGGAGGAAATGGGAGGTGATGCTTTCCTGCACTGTGCGAGTTAAGCAGGGGAGTTCAATTGCTCAGGGATGCTGTGAGTGTCAGAAATCCAGATCTGTTCCAAACCAATCAATGAGAAAAATCCAGTTGACGTGGTAGATGTAGTTTATAGGTAGAGGCTGCTGTTCAGGAAGATCCTGGCTCAGGAGTTTTTGGAAGATGCAGAAGTACATCAGATGTACTGTTACCTCTGTTCCCTGCTCTGTCCCTCTCCTGTCCACCACTGACCAGTGGGATGTGGTGGGTTGCTTTTTCTTTTTCTGGCAAAAACCAAGCAGGGAGAGGAAGAAGTAACAAAGTGGAGTGGGGATACAAGGATACCTGTGAAAGGGTGGAAGGAGAGGAGGCTTCCCCCCATGTCCCTGAAGGCTTCTGGGCAGGGGCTCTCTGGTGGCAGGAGCTGGTGTTGGGTGCTGCTGTGAGCAGTTTTTCTGCTTTGTGGGACACAAAGTGCTTGCTTCAAGGAGGGAAGACTGCTACCTGATGTGCCATCCTGATGGACAGCAAAGCAAGATATTTCGGACTGTGTGCAGGGGAGGAAATTCTTTAAAACCTGTATAGGAGTAGGAGCAGACTTGATGGAGGGATGAGTAATGAAGGAGTGTTTGAACGGAACTAATCAGTCCCATCTTCTTTCAAAAGACCTCATTTAGTTTAATTTAGCAGCGTGTAAATTTAGAGCCAATCAAAGGAAATACTTGTGCAGCCTGTGTGCTGGCAGGCTGCTGCACTCCCTACCCCAGCAGCGAGCTGAAGGCTGTAGGTGGATCCCGAGCCGCGCATGGCGAGGCAGCGGGGGCACGCGTGTGCGTGCTCACACTCCGGGGTGGGCACACCAGCTCTGTGCCCGGGCACTGGCACCCACCACAGCACAACTCTTCCTTTGCCCCCTCTTTTGTTCAGCAGGAGCTCTGTGGTCAGTCAGGGGGGCTCTGTGCCATGGCTCTGCTCCCCTGTGAGCGTGGTCAGAGCCAGCTCCTGGCCCCACGGCTCGGGTGAGCCGCTGCTGTGAGCAGCAGGGAAAGCCTTGTGCTGTAGGCACCACCAAGTAAACCTTGCTGACCTCTGCAAAATGTTGTTTTCCTCAAGAAAAACCTGCATATGGATTAGATAAACCCCTGATCCTTGGACAGCTGGTCGTTTAGTTTAATTTGAATTAACGCCGCAACTTCTGTGCTTAAAATGAGGCATAAAAAGCCATCATGGGATTGCACTGCTTTTTATTTTTCCCTCTAGTTGTCATCCATGGCACTGACACGGTGATTTTAAACAAGTCTTGCAGGTCTCCTCATGTTTTCCAGGAGAGGTATTATCCCCTGTGGGGTCAGTATAAGGTGCTTGGCATTGCCTGCCACAAACCCCATTAGCAGTGAGCCCAGCAGCCCCCCACGAGCCCTGTGTGCTCACACCTTGAGGTGTTGAGCTTCCTGCCATGTCACACCCCTGATCCCTTGCTGTGTTGCACAGTGTTGTGTAAAGAGTTCTGAAACCTGTGAAAATGGAAAAAAAATACTGTTGGATTTGTTCTGCTTTGCATTTCAGGCTGGTGGCAATGCCTCGCTGGGCCGGGCTCCTCTCCAGCAGTGCCAGAGTCAGCCTGCTGCTGCTGCTGGGTTCTGTGCTCTTCTCCTGCTCCAGCCTGAGTGACACAGTGCCTGTAAGTTTTGGCTGCTCCAGCTTGATTTCAAATTGATAAAACATGGATGCTTTTTGCCTTTAAGGAAATGCCCGTTGTTCTTTAGGAAACCTCTTTCTCCTGCTTGAATTATGAAAACAAACCAAAAAGGGTTCTGCTGATTTCTGTGTAAATGAGGAATGGCTTGTGTGGTGCTGCCCGTTCTTGCTAGAAATGCTAATGAAAATGGAGTATTGCAAAGCAACTGTGGCCAGGCAGTGACAGCAACACTTAAATGAACCAAGTCACATCCTTTTATCCTTACTGAGCATTTAAACCCCAGCACTTTTCCTGGGCAGAGCCGGTAAACATCAGCTGTCTCCATTATGTGTGTGAACAGATCCAGCACTGGGAGGCCTGGTGGTAAATTTACAATAGCCTGTATCACTAACTCCCTCTTGGATAATCACAGAGCCGTGGAAATCAGCTAAATAATAATGGCCCCACTCACTCCTTTTTAGTCCTGTTGAGTCTTGGCTCAGAAAATGTTAACATTGATTTTCATCTGCAGAACCTGGGCTTTTATGGCTGTGATTGTTCCTGAGCTTTAACCATTTGTTATTATTTGAACAATTCCAAGCCCCTGATGCACTCAGCAAAAGCAGGAGTTAAGATCTGGTTTCTTGTGCATTTCTGAAATTGCAGTCCCTTTCCACAGCTGAAATAAAAACATTCTATAGGTTTGTCAGCTACCTTTGTGTGTTACCACAATCATGGAATTGTGGAATTGTTTAGGTTGGGAGAGACCTTTATGATCACTGAGTACAACCTTTAATCCAGCACTGCCAAGACCACCACCAAGCCATGTCCTCGAGTGCCACATCCACACTGCCGTTGCTACTGTGCATGTTTTGCTCAGGTTGACATTTCTGCTGCTCAGAAAGACTCTTCTAGGCTGGAAATGGATATTTATATGCAGAGCATCCAAATTCTGACAGAAAATGTGCATGCATTTTTTTTCCCAAAGAGTGGAAGAACTGAAGGCAGAATGTGTCCCAGAATTTCCAGTTAACCCCTGAATTTACTTATATTTTCCCCTGTGAAAACATCCTAAGGATTAATATCCAAACACTTCACGAAGTGAGCTGTAACTCTATTCTAATTGCCAACAATTAGGACTAATCATTCCCTGTAGGGTGGTTATCTCAAATTCTTCAGTGGTGATTGAATTGGTGATCTCAGAAGCTGAAAATATTACCTTCAGCAGACAAAGAGTTGTGGGGATGATGAGTCTGGCCCAGTTTATCTGTCCCTGTTGGAACCAGAACAGCCCTGACCCAGGAGTCAATGCCTGGTGTGAGAGTACAGATCATTACTGTGCGCTCTCCAGAGTTTTATGTGACTCCTACCACCTCCCTAGGGAGGCTTTCCACTGAACAGCAAGGTTTCCCTCACAGCAAGGATTTTTTCCCCTGCTGTTCTCTCCTATTCTTCCCTTGGTGTAACCACTGGCTGCTCTCCCACACCTCTGCCAGCCTCGTGCTGCACTTGCCATGGAGGTGGTGATTAAATCCCTGCCTCATTGTTTTAAAAGACTTGGAGAACACTGGGAGCAGGTGGAGAAGAGGATCCTCACATTTGTATCATGTGGGCAACTCAGTGTGTTTTTTCCCGTGTCCTATTTTGGAAATAGCTGAACTATTTTAGCTGAAATCGTCTTCAAGCCTGAAGTAAGTGCATTTAAGGAAAAAAGAAAAGGAAAAAAAAAAAAGGAAAAAAACCCACCCCACCCCAAAAAAAAAAACCCAAGAAAAAACCCCAAAAACCAACAAAAAAAAACCCCTACCAAAAAAAAACCAAAAAAAAAAACCCAAACCAACCAACAAGCCTTGAGGCATTCCACTCGTGTGGAAAATTTCAGCTGAAAAAGTTAAAAGTTTGACATATTTTTAGGCAAGGGAAAATGGGGTCTTACAACGTTACACAACCCTAATAATAGCCAGCACTCCTGCCTCTGACTGAAATACAGGTGAGGCTCTGTGAGAGCTGGTTTGAAACCTGCAACCTGCTCTGGAATAGGAAATAAGCTGCATTGCTTTGTTCAGCACAAATGTCATGCTAGTTATGCATGTTTAACCTTTAATATACTTTAAATCTAAATTTAACCATGTGGAAAGAATCTCGGATGTCAAAAAAAAAAAAAAAATCTGCTGGCGAGGGAAAAAATTTTGTATTCTCAGCCAGCACTAAATTACCCAGATGCAATTGCTAATGAGCTGAATCTCTTCTCTCCAAAAGGAGTTTGCCCTTACAAAAATAGAAGAGAGCGACATAAAAGATGACAGTGGGAAGGAGCCAGTGACAGAGGATGACGCTGATCCTGAAGACCTGGAAGTGTTTTACCCCACGGATCAGTGGCAAACCCTGCGTCCAGGTAACTGTGCTGGCTAATTATAGCCTCCCTCTGGAACCACCTGCCAGCACTGACAGGAGCCCTGCAGACTCCAATACCTGTTTTTTCCCATGACAATGTGAGCTTTTGCTGTGTTCACATCACAAGAAGGACTCGGTGACCCAGTGCAGGGACCGGAGGCCGTGGGCAAAGTCCCGATGAGGGGAGCGGTTGCTCCAGGGCTTTCAGGTCACTGGAGCAGGAGGAGTGGGCTGCCAGCCCCCTTGTGGGTGGGGGGCTGTCTCTGTCACTGGCTCCACAGCCCTTTCTCTCTTCATTTGTCAAGGGCCAGGTTTTATAACATTTGTTGGCATGTGGATTCCCAGGTCTGCTGTGCTCTGGTGTGGAGCTGCTCGGTGGCAAACTGATTACGAGCTGTCACTGGAGCACTGCACAGCTTTTTAACAATGGGTTTTCTGTTCCTTGGCTGTTTGAAAGCTGGCTTTTATTCCCATCTGTGCAAGCCACAAAAAATCTCTTCCCTTTCTTTGGGTTGGTGTCTTTCATTAGATGTGCCTGGGACTCTGTGGTGAGAGGAGCCCAGCAGAGCAGCTTGGCCTCCGTGTGCTGGGAAGGCTCTGGAGGGGCTAAACCCATTCATACACACACAGATGCACATGTGCATACATATTTCAACAATTAGCCTGTCTCTGGGGTCCTGAGCGAGCTGTTTAATCCACTTGTGCTTTGGTGTCCTCATGTATATGCAGGTGTAATACCTTCCCACCTCACAAGGGTGAACTAAGTAGTAATTAATTTTTATAAAGTGCTCTGAATTTAAGAGCTTTATCCTGTGCTCGGTATTATCATTGAATGAATAAGTATGGGTTCCATTTGTCTTGAAATTTCTGCCGGATATAGCAGAATGACTTTTCCAAATGTAAATCTTTGTATAACATAAATGGCTACAAAAGCCCCTGCATGCCACAAAGCCGCAGTATATACTTATATTCCATTTCTGTACCATTATGTATGGAAGGCGTGTGGTGTCCCTGCTCATTATTCAGCCTGGCAGATCCCCACCAGCTTTGTTGGAGCAGAACATGTACATACTTGCAATCATTAGAAACCTCATTGCAGGGTTTGTTCACAAGCACCTTCTCCACCGCTCGGGTGCCTTATTCCGCTTCAGTTTTGTAGTTATTCCATGTTGGGCACATGCAGTGAAGGGCTTGTGGAAGTGGGGAGCTTGTCAGTATTCGCAGAGGAGAGTAATTTTGGTTACTCTTGTAAAGACTTAAATAATGTCCTGCCTCATGCTCTGACAGCTACAGATCTCAGCACTGGGGACACGGCACAAAGAGGAACCTGCCTTGGTCTCCTGCTGCCAGCCTGGGTTTCTGTCTCCTGGGGATTCCTCTGGAGTGAAATCTCTGTGAGGATTTGCACTCACACCTTCAGCACATGTTGCCAAGGCTGGGGACCCTGCTGCCAGCATGAGCCCATCCCTGTAGCCTCTGGCCCCGAGGCGTTCCCAATGTGAGCACAGCTCTGTGCTGGGCAGGGAGCTGGCCTGGCACGAGGGGAGCTGTGCTGTGGCTGCGCAAGGATGCACCTTCAGCCCTGCAGCAGAGCCACAAACCTTGGCAGTGTCTCATCCACTGGATCTGCATCGTGCCATGTTTCCCATGTGGTTGCACTCAGTGGCAGCCAAGCAGAACCTGGCTGGGCTGGGCTCAGGAGTTTGCCTTCTGCTGCCCATCTCTTCAGGGCACCCCCACTCCCTCTCCTGTTGTATCCCTGCAGCAAACTGAGCCAGTCTCTCTGGGGGAAGCAAATGTTTTAATTTAAAATCTGGATCTACAGTTCTGAACACTGGGAGGGAGCTTGGAGCTGCGTTTCCCCCATCTCACTCCTGTTTCAACTTGTTCCTGTTCTGAGCTCACGCAGGATTTTTGTGCTTCTCTACAATGGTGCAGCAGCTCATCTTTTATAGATGTATTTCCAGTTTTCCTCTGAGTTTCTAGTTCCCCGTTGCTAATTGCATCAATCCATGTTTCCACCGAGACTGCAGCAGTGTCATCAACCTGTAACCTGTCAAATCTCCCCCCAAATTCGATTGTTATTGTACCTGTAACGCTTTGGGCACTTGTTCCTCGCTGTCTACAGTGTGAGCTGGATTTTGATCAAGTGCTTCCTTGCACTTTGAGCACACTTCAAGCTGCTGGAGGTAGCTGGATGCAAACACAGAGAGACAGTTGCCCTAAGAGCTGTGCCGCCTGTAATCTGGAAGCAAGACCAGTTGTCTCTTCTGCCAGGCAGCTGGAGCTGACGGCTCTGGAAAGGCTGGTGAAACTTCCCAAAGCCCTTTAACACTTCGTTAGGCATTGCTTCTTTCTCAGTTGGCACTAAATAATGCACCAGGTGCAGGGCTCAGGCTGAAGGGAGATGTGTGCCTTTGGAAAGGCTTCCAGCACCTCTGCTGTTGGACTTCTTGGCATCGTCTGTGGGGCTTTTCCTTCTGTCCGTGGTGGAGTCCACAGGAACCTGCAGGACTTTTGGGGTTTAGTGAGTGGGACTGCAGCGTCCTCTGAATGAAGGTTCACACCCCTGCTCAGGCTCCTCATGGACAGGTGACTGTTCCACTGCAGACACAGATTTTATTTGAAGTTGTGCTTCCTCTGCTGTCTTTTTCCTTTCAGAATATATGTTCTTTGGGTAATAGTACCCTTGGGAGCTGGAACCTCTTTTTACTTTTGTTATTTGAGCACCAAACATACCAATATTTTGTTTTGCATTCCTGATGATGATTGGAAGTTGGATTGCTCTGACCATCTAGTTGTATCACTGAGCAGCAGATTTTCCACCCAGCATGAGGGTGGGAAATTTTCCACCCTGCAGTGGCTCCTCTGGAAAGACTTTCCTGTGAAGATCCAGAAAAATTATATAAGAGGGCAGGGGTTTAATTGGGAAAGGAAGAGGGAGTTAATCACACCCCCAGCAGTGATGAGTGGAGAGCTGGGGCTGCACAGGGCCTCTGCTCTGCCCATCCCCATGGCAGCAGCACTTTGCTGCTCCCTGATGTGGCACAAACCCTCTGGCAGGTTTTCCAGCTGACAGTTGGGAGTTAATGAGTCCAGTTTCCAATCCAGATGGACAAGTGAGAACCTCCTCTGCCCAAAATATCAAAATATTTACAGACTGCTCTGCAGACAGGCAGCAGTGGGGCAGGGAGGCTGCCTCTGCTGCAGAGCAGCTCCCTGCAAACTGGAGGGATGGAGCAGAGCCTGGCACTGTGACTGGCACAGTGCAGTGTGGATCTCTCTGGGGTTTGGATGGATGTCTCAGGGCAGAGCAGGGAGCTTGGCTGGCCTGCACCTTCAGCTGTGGTTAAAGCTCTGCCTTGCAGAGCTGAACCTGCAGTGACTCCCCAGTGTTTGTGCTGCCCAGAGTCATTTTCTGAAGTGCCCGATTATGTCACAGTTAAAAACCACGGAGCCATAGCTGCTGCTGCTGATCAGGCTGCCAGAGTGAAGCTGATGTGAACATGCTGTTGGTGCTGCTTCTGCAAAGATGAAACCATCTTATGTTCAGTAGGGAGCCAGTGATACATTGCTTGGCATTTAAATATCCATGGCTTCAGCTCCCAAGGATCCTCAGGCTATCTTTGCTGCTCCTACTTGTCACGGGTCTTCTCCCGTCTCATTTGCTGCTCAAACAAGGTTTTACACCTGTGGAAACACAGTTCTCAAGGCAGCCACGTTTGGGAGGTGTTTTCAGAGGCTGCTTAGAAGGCCTTGCTATGGAAAGAACAGGACTGAGGATGGGGAATAACTCGGTCCAATTTCATTGCCAGTCTGTCTTCAGCAGAGTTTGGTGGCCAAATGAGCCAGCACTGCTTTGAGCTGAGAAGAGCTTCTTAAAGCTGGGGGAAGAAGGAGGCAGCAGGGATGACTTTGGCTCAGGAGTCCTGGGCCAGGCCTGTCCCACAGCCCATGGTGTGAGGTGGTGGCTGCTGAGGTCCCCTTACACCTTATCTGTGGGTACCTCGCTCCTGCTGCTCACTGGGATGTCCTGATGTCCTGAGCTGCAGCAGCTCTTGCTAATTGCTTTGCTGAATTAATCACTGTCCAAACCATTGGCTTCTCACTGACCTGGACCTAACTCAGACAGCAGTGGGCATGTCTCTGAAATATTTATGGCAGCACGGTCAAGAGAGGGCTGTGAAATACAGAGTGAAACCAGCAGGGTATGCTCGTTTTTGCAAAGTTTGACGTGTCTAATCCAGGAAATAGGAGCCTCATCAGATCAGCACAAATTTGCATATAGAGGGAAGGCAAATGGAATTTTAAAAACCTCATCTATACTAGATGAAATGCTTCTTCCTGGGTTTCTTTATAAAATGACTTGTTAGTGATGTGCAGCGGGGAGAAATCATGACTCTGGAGTTGTGGATCTTGTCTGGCCAGCAACAGGAGAGCTGGAGGATGATTCCAGCAGGTTGGAAAGGCCAGGCTGAACCTGAGAGCAAATGTTCAGTGCCTGGAAGCTGTTATGGCCCTTGGAGCTCTCCCTCTGCTTGTTTTCAATCTGACCTCTTGCATAGGAGGCTTTCCATCTCCTAGATCTATCTTGTGCCTGTCCTTTTTATTGCCAGCTGCCTTCACGGGCTCCCCTCTCAGCTTCCTACCCTCGTGGGCTTTCCTTTGCCTCTCACCTTCCCATCTCAGGATGCACAGTGTCCCCAGCACTGGCTAATCCCAAGCCCTTGGCAGAAGTGCCAGGGCTGAAGCTGCAGGTGCTGCTCCTGCCTTGGCTGTGGGGCAGTGCCAGGCAGATGTGGCACACCAAGCCCATCCTCCATGCCCTGGTCCTGGTCTGGGTTGGAGGGATAGTGGTGTTTGCCTGCCTGCTGTTGGTGAAAGGACAGGATTGGGGCTCAGGAGATGCTGGGACAGTGAGCACACAGGTGGTTCCCAGCCCCCTGCTCCAGGATGGAGTGTTTGAGGGATGCCAGCTCTGGACAGGGAGACACAGCACAAGTGTCCCTCCCTGCAGCTTGGTTTCAGCATTTCTGTAATGAATTGGGAGCCAGTTTTTGCCCCCCAAATGCAGGTAAAACTTCTCTCCTGTCATTTCCAGAAGTGGCAGTGTCCTGGCAGCACTGGTGTGGTGAGAAAAAGCCCTACATGTGCTGCTTTGATTGCTCAGATTTAGGAGCAAAGAGGACCTGAGGTTTTTGGTGATCCAGGTCAGTCCTGTCCCTTCCTGGCCGTGATGTTGCTGGTTTCATTAAACAAACTGCTTACAAGTCTTTTGCAGTGATGCTCCTTCTGCCAAAAACTAACTGTGCTTCTGAGCAGCCAGAATAAAAGCTTGCAGCTTTTCTAAACACAGCCATGGGCTAGGCTGTGGGGCACTGCCAAAACAGGGGTGCAGTGCTGTGTTTTCATGAGCCAAGCCATGACTCCTGCTAGTGGTTTGTGGAATTCTGAGCCCTGCAGGCTGTTCCAGGTGATCTGGAGGGGTTGTAAACCAGGGGATGAGGTGCTGAGAGTCAAGCAGTGGTTTTAGTGCAACAGGAGGAGGTTAAGCTGCAGCTTTCAGAACCATTTCAAGCTTCACTTTATGAAGCTCAGGCTGGTGGTGGTGTAGTAGCAGTAGACATCAGCAGTGGGAATCATTCCCATGGTTAAATTTACATTGTTTGGTGGGGGAAAAGTGCTTTGAAAGAAGAGAGACTGTTTCCCAGAGAAGACATCTCTCATTCCTTTCTTTTATCTCCTCCCTGCCAAGGCAGGGATGCTGTGAGCATGTGAGCTGCTGAGAGGTGCTTAAATGTGTGCTGGGTGATGAGGAATATCTTGCTCTGGTTTTTATGTGCAAGCAGGCAGTATTTTCTGCAATAACTCTAATAACCTTCGCGTGGCTGTTTAGAAGGATGAACCTCATTAAAGAAGAGGTATTTAATAACAGGCCTATTTTTATCTCTGTCTTTATCTAACAGTCTGCACATTTATTTCAAGCTTGTAACACTGCTTTGGAAGAAAAATGTTTTCCCTCCTGTAAAATGTTTTGGCAGTGCCTCCAGCCTCGGTTGTCTTGAATTTCCAGTTTGGCTATCATCCCTCCTCCTCCAAAGCCAGCAAGCCACACCGGGCCCACAGCTCCAACATTTTCTTTGGGTATTATGGGAATGTGGTTTCAAAATGTGGGACTTGGGTCGCAGGGTCACTGAAACAGTTCTGAAGGTTTGATCAAACATAATCACAGCAACTCCCTCAGGCTTCAAATGTGTGATCTTGTGTGGGACAAGCATTGCAGGCATTGCAGTGCTTGCTGCAGGATGTGATTGACCACACGCTCTGGGAGAGGCTGGCAGCTCTAGGGGTCAGGCATTTCTGCAGGGAAGTTTTTTTTCCTCTATTTGTCAACTGTATTCTATAATTTCATAAATTAAACCCCTGACCTATAGCTATTTTGCAGACATTGTGTTTTCAGCCCACTCTCCTGTATTTGCTGTCATTTGCTGGTGATGATGGAGGCAGCCCCAGCCCTGAGGGGATGCACCATCTTTCCAGCTCCTTCCGCATCCATCCCTTTGGCATTGCTGGCTCTTTATTCGGACCCTGCCTTGACTGAAGGTTTGCTGGAGCTGAAGTGCCTGAGCCTGTGGCCAGGATGACTATTCCTGAGCCCTTTTCCTAGGATACATGTGGCCATATGCTCCAGGAGCTGCTGGATTTGGCCCCTGGGATGTGTGTGTCAGTTGTTACAAAAGAACTTGGCTCTAGGGGCTAACCCCTGGTTTTCCTGGCCCTTCAGTCTGGATCATGCACATCCCTAAACCACAGTTTTGCAGCATTATCTTTTCCCATAATTAGGGAGTATTTTCCATGGTCTTGCTGAGGCCCTTCCTCCCTGCAGTTTCCCCCATGGGCTAAGGCCTGACTTACTGAAATTTCCACAGAACTGATTCTAGGTGGGCAAGGACACAGTCAGAGGGTTTTCAGGCAGTCAGCACAGTCAGTGGGCTCCTGTGAGAAATATTTCACTTGCTCCTTCACAGTTCTTGCCTGCAAATTGTGCTCTTGCTCAGATGGGGCTCCAGCTTTTTTTTTTTTCATTTTTCTTTCCTAAGTTATTTAATTTTCCATACATTTATTTATAGGGTCACACAAGCTACAGGTGTGCTTTTTCCACAGCTCCTTCCAGAGCCTGTGCTATGCCTGCTCCATTCTGGTGTAAAAGCACCTTGCTCCTCAGAGGAAAACTTTAGAATATCCATCCAGCTGTCTTGACTGAGCAAGGCATTTTCTCTGAACCCTGCCCTCTGTTCATTTCAGAACCTGCAGGGAATTTGGGACATAAATTAAAAAGCTATTTGATGTTCCTTCAGGTCTAGAAGCTGGTTTTGCATTTGTTCTTACTTAACGCACACTGAGACAAATGGCTCTGCTTCCTTTAGCATCCTGAGGAAGCTTCCGAGTTAAAAAATAAATATGGCTCTGTTTATCCAGCCCTGCTTTACCAGCAAAAGCTGGGGAAAGAAATGTAATCTCCTTGGGTCTGTCCTGATGTTTTGTAGAACTGATTCCCATTTATTGGAAGAACTCTTCCACGCTAGATTTACGTTTAATTTTTTATTATGTGTTTGCATTTTGGAAGGAGAAAGAGTGGTGGTGTTGGAAATTCTAATGAGGGACAACATTTCTGATTCAAAAGATCCGTCTTCAGTCCAGAGATTCCTTTTCCTCTCTCCTGATTTTTCTGCCTGTACCTTAAAAGTGCAGGAAGTTTTCCTTGGGTCATTCACTTGCAACAGGATGTTATCTGAATACAGAATTAATGTATGCAGGCTGTCACTTGGAATTGCTGCTGGAGAGCTCCCAGGGTTGCAGAGTCCTTCAAGTGGCAATAACAGCAATGTGCCAGTGATCCTGCAAAGCCAGAGGAGGAACATGGAGCTGCAAGTCTCTCCCATCACTGCGGGGTGTGAATAAATAGATCTAATCAACAATTTACATGTTAGCCTCGGACCAGGTGTTATTTTTAGGATGTGTCATTCAGCCCAAGCGAAACCTCTGCGCTTGAGGCTGGTGGTGTTTCTAAAAGCACCTCTAAGTGATCACTGAGGCTGGATTTTAAGCTGCATTTACATTTTGATAGAATCTGCTGCTTTTCTTATCTGAAACAAAGTCACCTGATCTTCATTAATTACCCTATCATTTCACCTGCTAACCGGGGTGCTACTAATTACAGTTATCTCCCTGTTCTTCACCAGATAGTACACAAAAAATTGTTATCCCTGGCTGTATCTGGATTAACTGGAGCTGTAAGGAGGTGGCACATGGTGATGGGTTTTGCAGGTGGAGTGAAGGTATTTATAGATGGTCTGAGAGAAAGCTGGAGGAGTGGCTGCTGTCCCCTTGGCTGTGCTGTCATTCCAAGACACCTCCACGGCAAAACATACAGAAAACACCGTTTAAACTTAGAAAAATCTGGTTACTGCAGGGTAACTGGAGCAGGCCAGCTCCACAAGAGTGGTGGTGGAGTCCTGGGATGTCCCAGACCCTCCTGATCACAGGTTTAGGGCTGCAGGTGACACTGCAGGAGCAGGGGTTGATCCCAGAGGTGTTTCCAGCCTCAGCTATCAGGGACTGTCTGGCAGTGCCTTTTTTAAGACAGAAGATCTCATGGTGGAGCCCTGGTGGTGGTGCTGACTGCTCCCCCACTAGTATCAGCTGCAGTTTGAGTGCAGCAAGCACAGAAAGGACTTCTTTCAAAAGAGGCAGCAGAAAATGCCTGAGCTGCTGGAGGGTGCAGAGGGCCAGAGCCAGGAGCCAGAGGCTGCAGGGAAGGCACCTCATGAGGGCAGAGCCTTTGCTGGAAGAGGTCAAGAGGCTTTTCACTTGACTCCTGTTTCATCATCTTGCCACACACTGATCTCTTCAGATGCTCTCTAAACCTTTGGATTACTTTCTGAAGGGGAAAGGACTTGTCCTGGAGGAGGAGCAGAGCGAGGCTGCTGAGGAGAGCTTGTAGCTGTCAGCTGGCAAGAGAGGAGGGAGATGGAGGCTCCTCCAGCCCAGGCTGTGGTCAGAGGTGTGAACACTGCATGAGGAGATGTACACACTCTCCTCCATCCACTGCGAGTGTTCTCAGGTCAAACACACCTGCACATGTGAGTTTGAGGTTTTTTGTTGCCTTTTTTATTCTGAAGAGGACTAAAGATGGTTCACATGATTACTTTTGTGCCTTCTGCAGTGCAGGTGATGCAGGCAGGGATGGAACAATGGCATCTTTATGCTTGTCAAGTCTCCATCCCCACCCAAGGCGTTGCCTAAAGCTCAAAGGTGATTTTCTTGCAGGCTTAGAACACTACACCTGCAGGGAGAACAAGAAGCTCAGTGGAGACCATGCTCCAGAAAAACTGTATCCATGATCCAAAAGCTGAATATGGAACCATGGAAGTGCACACTGCAGTGGTAGCAGAGCTGGGAATGCTGAATGGGGAGGTTTCCTGCAGTTCTGGCACGAGGAAGCAGGGGTTCTCTGGTCCTCCATAAGGATCTCTGCTTCTCCATGGGGATCTCTGGCTCTCCATGGTCCTCCATGAGGATCTCTGGTTCTCTGTGGTTCTCCATGAGGATCTCTGGTTCTCTGTGGTCCTCCATGAGGATCTCTGGTTCTCTGTGGTCCTCCATGAGGATCTCTGGTTCTTCATGAGGATCTCTGGTTCTCTGTGGTCCTCCATGAGGATCTCTGGTTCTTCATGAGGATCTCTGGCTCGCCATGGTTCTCCGTGAGGATCTCTGGTTCTCCATGGTCCTCCACAAGGATGTGCTGATGCCTTGCCCAGAGCAGGCAGTAGTTTCTGGTGGGGCTGCTCTGCTGGCAGTGGTGTTCCCAGGAGGGCAGGGCAGGGATGTTCCTGTCCCAGCAGGTCACTGGGCATGCAGGTAGCATCCTACAGCAGCTGCTCCACATCTGCATCCCTTCAAGGGACAAAACTCCTGTCCTGCTGCATGGCAGGGAGCCCTGTGGAGCCAGCACAGAGGGGACAGGCTGGGCAGCACTGGTTTAATCATTTACGCCTGCTCCTGCCATGGAAGCTGTGTGCTGGGTGGAGATGTGTGTGTTTGGGGGAGGCTGGCCCGGCCATTAGTTTGTCAGGGTTTGCAATACTGGCAGCTGGGGAGAAAACTGTTATTAAGTGTAACGTGGCACCTTGGAGACGGAAGCATGGGGAGACAATAAATACAGCCTTCCATAATGCCATTTTATGGTGTCACTCTTCAGAATTTATTAAGACTTAGCTGCAGCCATGCCTGCAGCCTCCTGTGCTGGGATCAGTAAATTGTGTTCATTATCTCCAGCACTTGCTCTGATCTGCTGTGTTTTACAAGGGAGGAGACACTGGAGGCGTGGGGACACCCCAGCTACTTTCTGCAGCTGTTTCCTTGGTGCAAATCCAGATTTTCTGGGGTTTGCTGAGACACCCCAGGCAGTGCTCGGCTGCATGGATGGACCCCAGGTGTGACGTGTTAGTTGATGAGAACACTGAGGGACTGAGCACCTGCCAAAACCTCCACAGTTCCACGGGGAACAGGGAAGGAGCTGGGTGAGGAGGGATGCCATGGGCACCTTGGAACACCCTGGCACATTTGTCACTCCACTGTGGGACCACTGCAGCTGTCTTGGATGTGCTGAGGATGCTGGGGGTGGAAAAGGGTTCACAAAGGTCCCTGAACCACCGACAGGGAGTTGTTATACCCTTCTTTGGTGTCGCCTTGCACCAGCATTTTCAAATGAAAACACAAATGAAACTGTGCTCCTTTCTCCCATTTTTTGTCAGGACAAATCCCAGCAGCAGCATGTTTGGGTACCTTCATCCTTATCCTCAGCATTTAGGTCCAGGATGGAGGAAAACAAATTCAAGCCCAACCTCCGGATAATTTATTATGTTCTTTGTGCTTAAGGGCAAAATTTAAGTTGCCAAAAGCAGATGTTTGCATGCTCTTTTTTTAGCTCTCAGAGTACTTTCTGTGTGCTTGATTGATGGACGTCCCTGTTACATTAATAGCTGGGCTTTGCAGAAAGCTGTTATTACCAGGAGAATCTGGTGTGGGTTTCAGTTTTTCTTCTTGCATTGAAAATCCATTATTAATGTCTTTTTGAGGGGAAAAAAAAAAGGTTTCAATTCAGGCATTTTGCTTTGCTTTCTCAGGCTTCTTCTCAACTGTCTTCACCGAGGTGCTTTTAAAATCAATATTACAAGTGTTCTTTATATTTTACTGGGTGGTTGAGGGTTTCTGCGTCTTGCTATTGATTTCTGACTGTACTGCAGGACACTTAGGTGGACTCTGTGATGAAGACACAAAACTTCATATATATCTTCATAATTATCACTGACTTGCTTTCTGCATGTTCCCTGTTGCTGAGCTGAGCCTGGAAGGCCCCAGGAGAGCTCTGAATGCAATCCTGAGACACCAAACTTGTGACTGTTTATTTAATTTGGGTTTGGTTTTCAACCAGGCACGGGGCTCATGTGAGGCTTGTGGGGTCTCCTCTTTTGTGTTGTCTTTGCAGAGTTCTTCTGCTCTGGCTTCTCAGGCATCTTCATGTTCTGCATTGTAGGAACATAACAAGTTCATGTCCTGGCTTTGTGTGGGGTGGTCATAATGCACCTTCAGCCTCAAGCACTGACCCTTGGGGCAGCTCTGCTAGCAGATGTCAGCATTTCAGAGCTGCAGTCATTGGATCCCAAAATGATTTGGGTTGGAATGGACTGTAAAGCTCACCCAGTCCCACCCTCTGGCATGTGCAGCGACACCTCCCACTGTCCCAGGCTGCTCCAAGCCCTGTCCAACCTGGCCTTGGGCACTGCCAGGGATCCAGGCACAGCTTTTCTGGGCACCCTGTGCCAGGGCCTCCCCACCCTCCCAGGGAACAATTCCTGCCCAATCTCCCATCCAGCCCTGCCCTCTGGCTCTGGGAAGCCGTTCCCTGGCACTGCAGGCCCTTGTAAAAGTCCAAGTCTCAATGAAGTAGTACAGAAGCACAGACTGGGTTTGTAGCTGCTGTAAAGCTGGATTTACAGACAGAGGCTCTTGGAGCACATCAGCACCGATGGCACCATCTGTGTGAGAGCTTGTTGGCACCAGAGGAACCTGTGAGGAGTGACACGACTGTGGCCAGCACGGGTCTCCAAAAAGGCTTCCATGGCTCCAGGTGGGCTGTACCAGGGGAAGCGCTCGGTGTGTGGGCACAGCCCTCCCCAGCTCTCCGTGCACTGGCACAGGCTCCGTGTGTGCCAGGGGCTGTGGCAGTACCCCCAGGCAGTGTGCAGTGGGTGTACACGGACCTCTGCTGCCCGGGTGGGGCTCTTTGCTGCTCAGGCTTATCCTGGACGGGCTCCTGGGCCTCTGCACATGGAGGCTGCACTTGGTTTCTGAGGAATTGGTTGTTGCTGTTTGTCCGTCCGTGCTGGGGACCGGGGCAATACCGGCTCCTCCGTGTCCCCGGGGGGAGCACAGGGCTCGGTGGTGGCGGCGCTGGCAGGGGCACGGCCCCGGCGCGGCCCGGCCCGGCAGAGCCGCTGTTTGCCGAGCCGGGAAAGGGGCAGCGCTGGCGTGCATAACAATGGGCAGGCTCTGACCTTGCCGCTGGAACTCACTTAGCAATTCTGTTGATGTTCTGGAAACGAAAATATCATTCAGGCCACCTTCTCCTCCAAGCTGACCCTGAGAATCTGGGAGAAGAGCTAATGAATAATTAGAGGCCTTCTTTTTTAACCCCCCGTTTTGCTGGAGTTACTGCTCAGTGTTGAACTGTGCTCTGAAGTGTCATTAGTTCCCTTGAACTTACTGGTCCGAGTGTACTTAGCATTAATATAATTGCGTAAATTGCAGTCTCATTAATCACCGGGGGCTGCGGCACATCCCCGTCGGTCGTGCTGTTCTGTGGGCGGCTTGGCGGGTGGGAAGGCCTGGCCGGGGATGGAGGCTGTGGCTGGAGCAGCCCCCTCTGCTCCGGGCCTGCTTCAGCTGTGCTCTGTGTGTGTCTCACCCTGCAGGATCTGGAGCGTTTGCCAGCAGTGCCATGATTGCAGGGAGCAGCCTTGCTTCCGCAGAGGAAAAAGGGAGTTTGTGCCGAGGGAGTTCGGCTGGACCACATCCCTGGTGCTGTCACTCTGATTTGGGTCTGATTTGGGTCTGTGGGGTCCCACAGTGCAGAGCCCAGACTCGTGGCTTTGCAGTGAACACCCAGAGCCTGAGCTCTTGCGCAGGGTCTGCTGCAGGGCTGTTTGATGATGCTGTGGCTCTGTCTCTGTGGCAGAGCTCTCAGCCTTCCTGGCAATGTAAATTCTCCTGGCTGCATGCTAAAATTACACTGAGTTATTGATTTATCTTTGAGAGGAATTCCTTCCCGAGGGACATTTCTGGCTGTTGTAGTGATTTAGTTCTTCTGGAAGTGCAGAATCCGTAGCAGAGCAGAGCCACCCTCCTGCCCTCGAGTCTGCAGCTCAGGGTCGTGCTCCCTCAGGCTTCCTCTGCAAGCTGATTTCTGTTCCAAGGCTGAGACAAGGTTACATGGCTGTTATTTCACTGTAACAACTGCAAACAAAAGGACATTTTCAGCTTTCCACTGCAGAAGCTGCAAGGCTGGGACAAGCCTTTGTGCAGCAGCATTATCTTGGGCATGTCTCAAACCCAGCTCCAAAGCTGGCATGTGGGATGTGTGGAGCCATGCCAGCGTTAATACACTCAGGCTCCTGGGAATGTTTTAGTTCCTCAGAGTGGGATATGATGGGAGCAGGATCATGCTGACACTTCTTTCTGAGAAGCTGCAGGGTGCAGCCTCTCTTTTCTTTGCTTTCTTTTGACTCACCATAGAGTGTCTCTAAAAATCAGGCCATGGAAGTTCCTGCTGGTGGTCCTGAGGAAGCAAAACCAGTTCTCTTCTACTACCA
The DNA here is from genome assembly GCF_021018805.1 of Prinia subflava. Lineage (NCBI taxonomy): Eukaryota > Metazoa > Chordata > Aves > Passeriformes > Cisticolidae > Prinia > Prinia subflava. The sequence continues at coordinate 1,250,897 of NC_086262.1, read as the reverse complement.
CCAGTTTTCTCCCCTTGGCCCTGAAGTCACACCCCGCTAGTTGTGGCTTAGGTGGTGAGCACCAGCAGTAGAAGGACCTGACCCTTCAGGACATGGCCAGATGTTTCAGCTACTCTGTAGCTGGAGAGTGCCCAGCTCTGTGTCCTTGGGTGCCCATTTGAAGCACGTCCCTGTGGGTTCCTGTATTTAATCCCATGGTGGATTTGGCACTGATCTCAGCTGCACACTGATAAAATGTGAGGCTGCTCATGCATGTGGTGTTATAAAACAGCATCCACCAATTAGGCCTAGGGAGAACATCAATTTATTTTCCTGTGAATCAAGTGTGGCACAGATCCTTCCTTTCCCAGTGATCTATCTGTGAGATAAAACGCGTCTTTAGTGTCTATCTTAAATACTGCAGTGTTGACAAGTTCTCTTGACAGAAATTAGGCTAATGTCCCTTACGACTGCGTTAGCTGTAGAAACAAGGTTTTAAATTGAAGCTTCGCAAAGCACTATTCCAACGCGCTCTCCAAGGCATCTTCTTATTCCAGCTTTTATTATCCAAATTTGTTCTCGTTCTGGCTTGGCGGCGGGGCTGGCAGGCGGCTCTTTCCCGTCCATCCTGCTCGTCTCGCAGCCGGGCGGGTCGGGTCAGGCCCTCGCAGAGCTGAACTGGGCAGTGTTGGCCACACGTCTGCGGGCCCGCGGGCCCTGGCTCTGCGGGAGGCTCGGGGAGCCGCCGGTGCCGGGACGGGGCTGTGGCCGTGGGTGAGAGGAGCCAGCTGACACACATTGAACAGAGATGGGATCCAAGGCAGCCAGCTGCATGCCCTGCCAGCAGCACAGCGTGTCCTGAAACGCTCCCACTGGGAACTGGGAGAAGGGAGTTTGTGTTGCACATGTCTTGTCTTTGCAGTTTCAGCACTGAGTTACAGACTCAGAAGCTGAGGTCAGGAACAGAGAACGCTGAGGCCTGGTCATGAACACCCCTTCTTTAGCTTCCCAGCCTTCCTCTGGAAAATAATTTCCTTTTTTGCTCTTTTACCCTCCTCAAGTTGTGCACTTTTAGCCTTCAACTCCTCGTTTCCAACCACAGATTAACCATGGCCATCTTAAACCTCCTGATTGTCACACTGGTGTTGGTCTTGATGGATTGTCCCTCCCTCTTGTGTCCTTTCTGTGCCTCCACATTGCCAGGTTCTTTGGTGGCCATCTCATGAGTCCCTGAGAGAGGAGGAGAGGCTCTCTGAGAGTGACAGATGTGGGAGACACGATGGTTGATGATGTTCTGAAGGTGCTAATCTCCATCATAGTAAAGAAGCCAGTGGTGCCTCTTTCAAAAAGGCATTAGATGCCTGAAATTCCACAAAATTAATATGATCCTCAGCTCCTTTTGTCAGGTTCTCAATTCTCCTGGTCACCTGCCTTGTCCTTCTCTGCCTACATCCTGCATTGATCTTCTCTGAACGTAGCCAAGCCTTCAGCATCCCAGATGGGCTTTCTGGAGTAACAAATAGACCTGAGGGACGACAATTATTGAATGGATTGTAGCATTACCTTGCGGATAAAAAATGTAGTGAGTTGGAGAGGGATTAAAATGGCTTTTGTAAATAAGCTTCTCATGGATGTTGACTTGGGAACATGGCGAGACAAAAGTGGCTGCAGTGTCTCTGCAGCCTGGTGCGTTTGAGAGTTGAAATACCAGAGTGTGGCCAGATACCTTTGGTCTCTCTGTTTCTTCTGCTCGGACCTTTGAGGGATTAAACTCTCTAAACTGCTGCAGTTCACAGACTTCAAGCCCAGTATCAGAAGAAAAAATAAATCAAGTGCCTCACATTGAATCCTGAGCACATGGCTCCTGCTGCACCCAGGGCTGTGGTAGCTCACTGCAATGCCTGCCTTAAAGCGGGGAAAATGGTTTGCTGAGAAAGTGAAAAACATCTACACTCTACAAAAGGACAATCCTTCTTCTTCCTGCCCTGTGGTTATTTTTTTCCTGGTGTGTTTGCTGCTGTTGCACTGCAAGGCAGAGCAGCCCTCCCAGGAGGGAGCTGGGGTGGCAGAGCACTTGTTGGAGGAGCTCTTTGCCACAGGAAGCATTTCCTTCTTGCAGCAGCGGGTACATCAGTAGATGCTGCAGCAGTGCCTCCATCAGAGGCACTGTATTTCCCTCTCGAGCCCTCCTGTCTCCCCTTCCTTCCCTGACATCCCTCCTCCCCAGGCACCTCGCTGGCCTCCACCTTCTCTTCCACCACTTTGAGACTTCCCAGGGAGCCCAGGCACCTCATGGGAGGGCCACGCTGTGCCCTGTGTGTGACAGCCACCCCTCCTGTCCTCCTGGTTCCCCTGCCCACGAGAGAGGCAAGGTTTGGTGTGAGTTCAGCAGGCAGCTGGCTCTGGGCATGGGGCTGGCCCACGTGTGCCATCATCGTCATCACCTTGGCTGCCAGTGAGGGTGATGGCAGTCACAGGGACCTGCTCTGGCACTGCCAACCAGGGCCCTGCCTGTCCCCATGGTCCTGCCTGTCCCCATGGTCCTGCCTGTCCCCAGGGGCTCGCCTGCCCCTCCCTCCCTCTTGCTGCAGGAGTTGGAGGAGAAGCCAAGAGGATTTGGCAGGCGGTGTGAGGAGTGAGCCCAGCCCTCACGGGGTGTCTCCAGTTTGAATAGCAGCGTTCAGAGCACTCAGCACCAGCTGATCAGTTGGGAGAACATAAATCTCAGTGCCACAGGAGAGCCCTGGCTCAGGGAAAAGGGGCAGTTGTGAGCACTGTCCATCTCAATGTCCAAATGGAAGGGTGCTTTCACATTTCTAATCAAGGGTTACTTAGTGGGCAGCCCCTTCCTTGTGAGGCTTTGTTCTCCGCTAGCTGTGGATTGAATCAGGGGAGGAGGGATTGGATTCTGGCATCATTTTAAAAGCGTTTTCATTCTATTTGCTGAGGGGAACAAATTACAGAGAAGACCTCTCAGCGCTGGGACAAAAGAGTGGCTCTAAAAACCTTTTGAACCAAATGAGTGTTTGAGCTGAAGGCCTGATGGATGGTGCTTAAAGATATGGTTATTGCAGCAATGTTGGCATTAAAAATCACAGGGTGCAAGAAAGTTCTCTCAGGCATTACTGTGGGGATGAATCTCCCTGTCATTCTGGTTGTGAGGAGTCCTTAACACCTCGAGTCCACCCAGTGAGCTCTGTGGCATTGGCCACACGAGAGCAGTAGCACAGCAAGCACCAGCGGGTCACTTCTCTCTTGCTAAATCAGAAACTGGAATGGGATCAGCCTTTTTGGGGTTGCATCATTGCCCGTGGCAGGAGGGCTGGAACTGGATGATATTTAAGGTCCCTTCCAGCCCAAACCATTCCATAATTCTTTCCCTGCCCCTTCTTGAAGTGGGGTTAAAGTCCAGCAGAAATCAGTGCTGCTGCTTTGGGACCTGTGAGGAGCCTGGGCAGGAACATACTTGGTGTTGGGATGTGTCAGAACAGGGTGGCTTTGGGGCTTTCCTATGAACAGCTTTGCTGCCAGCAGCATTGCTGGGTGTTGAACCAGATTCACCCTTGGCAAGCTTGAAAGCATTTCAGATGACTTCTGTCCCTGTTCCACTGCAGCACGGAACAAAATCAGTGTTGGAGATGTTGTCGTACCTAGACATCACCATTCTGACAGGTTGATTTCCAGGATATTTATTAACATAGCTTGGAATGTCACAGAAAGGTTTGTCAAATAAACTAACCAACTGAAGTGTCTTACATGAGACTTCCTTGGTTTTGCTGAGGTGCTTTTAACTCTGCATTCACTCTCAACAACTCATCCCATTCAGGCCTTTCTGAAGACCCTCTGCAACCTCTGTGCTTTGTGGATCAGGCCCTGCCTGCTCCCTGAGTGTCTGGGTGCCCTGGGAGGCCGCAGGAAGCAGCAGTGCAAATTGTTTGCCTATGCTGTAAGGACAAAACTCCTCTCTTAGGGTTTCCTCTGCAATCCCAGGAAGAGAAGGACATCTCTGTCCTTGTCAGCCCTCTGGGCGATGATCAGACAGAAGAGCAGTGATGAAACCAAGCAGGCACCACCAGGACTGGCCACTCGCAGGCAGAGCCAGCACAGCTCCTTCTGCCCGAGCTGGGCAGTGCCTGGGAGAGGTGGCACCATGGCACTGGGCATGGTGCATCACCCCAGGGGCTCATCCTGCATCCCATCCCTGGCAGAGCTCATGCTTAAGGGACAGTTCATTAATATGGACAGCACACAGTGATTTTATAAAAGAGTTTCCTCTAGAATTGATTGCAATAGGTAACAGAGCCCCTGCTGTCACTGGTTGCCTGAGAAAGCAAGAGGCAGTGACCAGACTGGTGCTTCTCTGAGGTGCTTCCCAGCTGTACTTCCCAGTGGGAGTAAGAGCTGCACAGGGAGTGGATTTGTAAAGCATTTCTTCCAGCATCACAGGAGTTTGTACTTGGAATGTGCACACAGGTGTCTGAGCTTCCTTCCTGCCTGAGGTGGGGAATGCTGGGGATGCTGGGCAGCTGCTGGGGGAGCTTCCAGGCCTGGTGCTGTGAAACCTCTCCACCAGCTATCAGGAGGAGGTGACATAGAGCATATTAAGGACATTTTCCAGTGGCATTTAACTGGGAGGAGCAGTGAGTGTCAGACAGTGAACTAATGCAAAAGTGCACAGAGCAGAGTGAAAAAGGGACAGAAAAAGTAAAATGAGATTCAGGCTCTGGGCTTCATCTTCCCATCAGTAATCTGTCTCTTCCTTACCTGTGTATGCTACATATCTTCCTTTTGTGTGTGAAAATGTTTTGAAGTAACAAACAATCTGGAGAGTGGTAGGACTTGCCTTTGTAAGAAAGAAAGGTAAAAAAAAAGGAGGCAGGCTTTGTTGCTTCCTTGCTCAGCAGCTCTAAGCAGAGTCTGGGATCAGGGTGTGAGCTGAGCCCCCCAGACTGGGTCTGGCTCCTCTGTTTCCCTCCAGGCACCCTGGTGTGGGACATCCCATCCACACAGGCACAACTGGAGTCAGGCACAGTGTCTCCTGTGTGCCACCAGCACATGATGCCCCAGCCTCAGCCAGTTCCCCAGCCTTGGCACTGCTGGCTCCTGGAGCCAGGGATGCAGCTGTGGGATGGGATGCTGCTCGCTGGGATTTGTCTCCTGGTAGTTTTTAATCATTATTTTATTAACGGAGAAGGTGCGGTGCCATCAGATAACTTATAGTGGATGCTCTGTCAGTGTGATTATTTCAATACTGCAGCACTGCCGGTGTGTTTTGCTGGAACATTCACATATTGATTCCAGATTCCTTTGTTGCTTGTACTAGAAAGAAAGTCCCTTTTCCCTCACTCCCTGTGTGGAGAGAAACAAAGAGTAAAGGAAGGTAGATGTTATCTGAGGCTTGCTCACATACCAAGGTAATTTTTGAGAGCTGCAGAGCCACTTACTGACTCATAACTGGGGCTTGTTTTCAAGCCCTTAATAGATTTTTTGAATTCTCTTACAATGGCAGACAAGGTGTGGTAGATAAGGACAGATGCTGTGGAAGATTTCGGGATGTAACGGAAAGGCAGCTGGGACCCTTCCTCCTCCTCATCCACAGAGATAAGCGAATAACCCCTCTGTGGCATGCGACCCCTCCTAACTCCAGTAGTTTTCCATTCCCTTACTAACTCTAACTAGACCCACCGTCCCCTTATGACGTAGTGAAACCCCTTCAAGTATTTAACACCAAGATGCAAGGTAATAAATGCCATTTTGACCATCCACCACATTGGTGTCGGCGTTTGTCTATGGCCCGAGAGGCTGGGGTGAGGCCGAGCCACCGTGCTGTCCTTTGAAACCAGGTCGCCTGCCTTCTAGCAGAAGGCAACAAATCTGGTGCCAAAACCCGGGAGGAAACAATCGGGGAATCGGGGTTCGCCTGGACAAAGAACAGCGGCCGGAGCGGCGGGTACCGACTTCGGCGAGAGAGAGATGTTCCCTGGACCCATGAGAGCCATGGAAGCCGTTGCGAAGGTCGTGAGTCTGATTCATAAGCAGTGGGGAATTAAGTGCAAGCTCAGGGATTTTCACCTTGCTATGGCAAGATTATTAGAGCTTGGGGTGATCGACTGACCCGTAGAAATCCTCCATTCAGAGGTGTGGGAGAAATGCACGGTAGGCCTAGCTGAGGACACAAAATCCTCAGGCAGTGGCAAAAGCCTCAAGGCGTGGGGTAAAGTCGAACAGGCCCTGCGCAAGGCGCTTGAGGAACAGGAGACCTGGAGTGCCGCGCGTGTGTGTTTATTAGCTACCCCCAAGCTGGGGATAGCAGCGGCAACGCAAACCGCCTCTGAAAGCGGTCTGTCTGAGGGCGGGGATCCGCAGGGACCGGGCGCTGGTTTGCAGGTCAGTGTATGATGTACAACTTCCCTGCCTGTAGCTGTGCAGTGAGTTGGGGCTCAGCCCTGTCCCCATGCTGGAACACAAACCCACTTGTGGCCAGCAGCATGTGGAATGATATGCTAGAAAGGAGCTGGGCAGGATGAGACCTTTCTCCTTTAGTGAAGAAACACAGCTGCTCATTTGGTTGGTCTAGAAAAAGAGAGATGGGGTTCTTTGGCTATCACTGCATGCTGCATATTCCGCACAGCAGCCCTCTGCTTTTAGTAATGTGGTGCACAACGTGCCTGATCCTCCCTGAGTTGTGAGCCTGGGTGAAGCATGTCCTGTTTTCCATTTGTTTATTTATTTATCATCTTGTTTTCAGCCCCTGCAAAGCTTGATATTGGTATAGAGCCTGGGAAACGTGCACAGAGCAGAGTAACAGATAGTTGTGATTTGGTTACAAGGCAATAATTTAAGTGGACAGGTTTAGCTGATAACATAAAGCACACAAGAGAAATCGCTTCGGTTTATAAATGTCAGCAGAGCTCCTGCGAGTGAGCTGCTGCCTGGTGCTGCTGCTCCATCCAATATATTATAAGGAGATATAAACAGATGTCTGAAAAAATCTGGCTGACCAAGATTAAAAGAATGGGGCTATAAATTAAGGTCTTCCTTGGCATCTCTTTAAGCAACTTTATGGACCGAGCGCATCCAAATGAACGAGTGCTAATGCTCGGAGGGATCTCCAAGGGGTTGGGGCTGCAGAGGCTTGGGCACATGGCAGCACCCAGGGGTGGGGACAGCTTGTGGGGACTGCAGTGTCAGAGCTGGCATGGGAGACTAAAGCCTGTCCTGGTGCTTCTGCAGCTGATAAAGGGATTAGGTCAGGATCAGGAATAACACCATCCCTGCAGTGTCGCCACAGGATCAGTGTCTCCTGCTTGGAAAATAAATGCTGTTGCTCTGCTTTGACATTTATTCCCAGTAAAGGCCTTGTCATTTGTACAGAGACAAGGGTTTTATCCTCTGGGAGTACTTTACCTGTTGGACACTGTCTTCTTGGCTGTGAGGCAGCTGGGTGATTGAGGGGCAGGTGGGTGGCACGTCCCCAGCAGGGCCACTGGGAGCTCTGCTCAGACCCTGCAGCTTTCTCTTGATCCATCATCCCAAGGCCGTGCAGTAACACCTATTCAAACTGAGAGCAGGTTCAGACTGGATATTAGGAAGGAATCCTTCCCTGGCACAGGGTGCCCAGAGCAGCTGTGGCTGCCCCTGGATCCCTGGCAGTGTCCAAGGCCAGGCTGGACAGGGCTTGGAGCAACCTGGGACAGTGGGAGGTGTCCCTGCCCAGTGCAGGGGTGGCACTGGATTAGCTTTAAGGTTCCTTTCCACCCAAACCACTCTGTGATTCTATGATTCTGTGACTTTATTTTTAACTTATTTTAATTTATTTTAGTTGTGGTTAAAAAAATCCCATGTGTGGGATATTTTTTAAGTGGTAAGGAGTACAAAACAGTTGTGGGGGTGGGAGTTTGCTGCTTCCCCCTCCACAGCTGTAGCCCTTCTGGCAGGTTCATGGAGGGGATTTCACAGCTATTTCTGCTCACTGGGTAGTTGATTTAGAGCTGGGACATTAATTAGAATGGAATCTCTTCTTTCCCTTTATGAGGAGCAAGGGATGAGGTCTGGCAGCTGTAGGATTTGCAGCTCTCTGGGAAGAGGGCCCATTCAGTAACACATCTATGCAGTGCCTACCTGTGGATACACACCTTTTATTTGTCTGAGGTGTCAAGGAAAAAAAGTTACAAAATGGCTTAAATGGAGACGTGTTTTTATATTTTTTAATTGAGTTTCATTTCCCAAATGCAACTCAATGCAAACAATAAGTAAAAAATTAATTTCTCTCGGGAAAAAGCTATTAACAGAATGATTCCTTTTTAGCAGGATGTGAAGCTGTGTAATTGCTTACATATGTATTGCTCCAGTGTGTGCTCCCAGTTGTTGAATAGTATCAAATTATAGGACTCAAAGAGAATCAACTATTTTTAAGGGAAATGTCTAGAAGCTACATACTGAAACATGATTAAAATTCAGGATTTCCAGCTTACTCGTCTAAATCAGCAATTTTAATCACATTATTCAAGTCAACCCACCCTCAAACACACTTTTGACTTCAAAATACCCCAAACTAAATAAGGCAGAAGACCTTCCTTGGACAGCTGTAACATTTTAAAGTGGCAGTGTCAATCTTTTTGTTGAAAACAGAGATGTTCTTCATGGTTTATTTATTGAAGCAGTGTGTTTGTCCTGCTGTGCCATGAACCTGGGCTACTGTGCAGAGTGGCGAGGAGAAATCCCTGGAGCACCGAGAGCTGCTTAAATACATCAGGGCTGGGAGTTTACTTTGGGGTTGGGATGCTCTTGGTTAAATCTCGTTTAGTGTGCAAAGCAGGAGCAAGAAGGGTTTGTGTCTTGGCTGATGCAGCCTCTGTAATTTGGCTGTGCTGAGTGTGGAGCTCGTGAGCACCAGGTTCGGGTTTGGTTTTGTTTCCTGCTTGCTGAGAACAGAAACGGGAGGAGGGCCAGGCCCCCCCCCCCCACCCGGCCCTTCTGGAGCCTGCTCCTGTGCTTTCCTTTTGGATGATTCTCAAGCAAAGCCCATCCACCTCCTTCCTCTCCCCTGGCAGGCGGGAGGCTGATGAGGCTGGATGCAGCAGGAGCACGGCAGCCGGAGCGCCCTGTGCTGTGCTCCTCTGACAGGGGCTATTCCTGGCTGTGTGACAGTCCAGAGCTGCTGCAGCCACTGCTGGGGCTGTGACCCAGCGCTGGTGACATGGCCAGGAAAGCCACTGGCCTTGGGGGGAGGCACCCAGCTCGCCCCTTGCTTTGCCCCTTGAGTGCGTTCGTGTCTGCGGAGGAGGGATTGTCCTCCTGCGTCCGTGCGCTCAGCACGCGATGGCATTTCATCCTGCAGCACCTGGGGTTGGAAGGGACCTTGAAGCTCATCTCGATCCACCTCCCTGCCTCCACTGGACCAGGTTATCATTTGCTGTGTTTTCCTTGCTGGCAGAGCCCTGTCTTGGTGTCTCCTGAGCCGAGGACAGGAGATGTGGTGTTGCCCTTTTCATGGAGATCCTATACACTCCTTTCTGACCAGCACGTCCCAGCTCACCGCCAGTGAGAGGCACAGATTGGTGATGGCACCAAATTCCTGCAGAGCCCAACTTCTCAGCATGAGAGGATGCTCCCATAGATAGACAGAGATTAAAGGTCCTGTGTATCACAAGTTTGGAGGTTGGGATGTGCCCATGGAAAGCATTCCAAGTATGCTTTAGGAGGCACATCTAGCCTGTCCTCACATAGTTTATGGTGGGGAGATAATCACATCTGTCCTCTCACCTATCTAAAAATGCAGCTTCCAGTGGACAGGACTGATGGAGAGAAAGAAGGTCTACCAGAAATGCAGACATTGCTTTAATATGAAATCCTCCAAGATGGATTTTCCTGGTTTTTTCTAAATGCATTTGTACCTACTGGATGACTGCAGGCTTTGAAATGATTGTGTGAATTGTGACAAACATCCCAGTCTTATGTAGGAAGCACCAGGTCCTTTGATCACGGAAATGTCTCTTTGGTCTGGAACAGGGAGGGATCAATCCAGTTGTTCCTGAGCCCAGAGTTTTTGGTCTGTGAGTACATGTATTTATTGTACAAAATAATTACCCTTATCTTCAATTCTCTTTGGTAGGAGATGCTCCCTGTCTCCTGCAAGCTGTTACTCTATCTCAGGGATCTTTTTAGGTGAAAGGAGGCGAGAAAGGAAAGGCTGAATAGGGAATCCACCTCAGGAGGGAGGAGGGTGAGTGTTGGAGTCCAGGGGATCCCTCTGACAGCCCTGGAGAGTCAGGGGGCTGTACAGGGGGGTCTGGGATCTGTACAAGGGGGTCAGCCAGCCTCCCACAGAGCCCAGAAGGACTCTGATTCTGGCTTCTATCCATGGAAGTGAATGCTCACATGAAGGAAGAATCACAGATCCTAAGAATTTAGAAGTAGATAGTAGTTTGTCATAGAGTATAAATATAGAGATTAGGATTCATAGTATACGGGGCTGAGAGGACAAGATGGAGGAATTGGGGAGTGGCCCCTAGTTTCCTTGTTCTTGTTCTCATCCCCCATCTTTTGCTGATTTGGACTTTAGAGATTGGTTTAGAATAGAACTGACATGTTAGCGTAGCAAGTTAGTATTGGTAATGTTCTGTAAACAATAAATACGTCTTGGACTGTGGTTGGGTCGGGGATACGGTACATAAGGTACGGGGCTCTCTGATCCGCCCCAGTCCAGGGCAGCCCAGCGCCAGTCCAACGGCGCGTCTTGCTTTGCTGGGGACGCCTTGCAAAGCCGAACAAGAACTGGTAGATAATATGAAATAAACAACCTTGATAACTTGAGCTGCTGGACTCACAGTGTCATCTCTGCCTTCGGTGTGAAACGCTCAGGGCAAAGAGAAGACAGAAAACCTTATTATCTTGGGGAACAGCAACCCCAGGGAAATACCCAGGGAACAGCAACCCTGGGGGAAGATTTCACCACCTCGGGGAACGGCCGCCCCGAGGGGAATCTCGGGGAACATCAACCCGGAGAGGTGAGCAGCTGTGGTCTGTCGGTCCATCTGTGAGCAGCTCTGTGGCTGTTCAGCTGCAGCCTCACTGTCGTGGGCAGGCAGAATTCCTGCATTAGGAGAAGAATAAATGCCATCAAGAAATAGCAACCAAATACTGCCTCCTCTTCACCCCAGTGCTGGGCTGGCCATCAAGATGTGTTTGTGGTGAACTGGTGAAAACCACTGTGAATTTCCTATCTTTTCTGCATTTAAAAACGAAGCTGAATGTATTCTGTGTATTTTTGTTGGCAGACAGTAGTGATCATAAATTCCTTTTCATACTGTATTCCCACACCAGCACAGCCTTGATGTGCAGCGTACCTGGCTGTACTCTGTGGGGTGCTTTGATTTCCCTTTGGCAACTTCATTTTATTCTGTCTGCCCCAATCAGCAACAATTCCTCTTTCCCAATGTAGCCTCCAAATACACTCCTGGTGCAGAGTTTTAGTACTCTCCTAGGCCCAGGGCGGGCAGGGAGGAAGGAACCAGTGTCTGCTGGGCTGAGGATTCCACCTCCACTGCTGATCAGAGCCAGCCTGGCAGGACAGGGACACCTTTGGCTCAGGGTGGCATTTCTGGGAGGGAAAAGCAGCCCTTTTAGGAGTGCTGCTGGATGGGAGGGGGTTCAGTAGTGGATATTCCACTCCTCACTATGTGGTTTGAAGCTTTTCTCCCCTTCTCCTAGGGAGGAGTATGTGCCTTCAGCTCCCAGTTCCTTCCAAAGCTGGAGCAGTGAATCCTCTGAAATAACTTGACCTTTGTTTGTAGGTCAGGCTGTTCCTGCTGGGTCACACGTGCGGATGAACCTGCAGACAGGAGAGAGAGAAGCCAAGCTCCCAGACAGAGAAAATGGAGAAAGTGACATGAGAGAAGAGAGAAGAAGGAAAAGGTACAGACATTAAAGGATTGGGTTGGGTGGGCAGTAGGATTCATGCCTTTTATTAGAGGCCAGGTTCCTTGGAGCACTCAATTACTGCTTGTTCCTGAGACTTCATTGCTGGGTTAGGACCTCAGCAGTGCAGAAAGCAGAGCCCTGTCCTCTATGATCCTTTTGGGATGGCAGTAGAAGTGCCCTAAGTACACATTCAGAGGCATCTTGATGGCTGCTCATGCCACAAGACCAAACCAAATTGGCAATATGGCTTCTTTGGGTGACATTTTGTCTTTTGAAATATCTACAGCAAGTGGACTGAAGTGCTTTCTGAGCGTAGTCCTTGACATCAGGTGTTAGGGCCTGAGCCAGGTGCAGTGTCCTGGCTGCAGCAGCCCCACAGACCCACCTGAACAGCACGCACTCCAAGAGCCCCTGAAGATCACCTCTTCCCTGCAACCACCTTTCCAAAATGCTTTAAAGGTCGGCTGGTGCTGACTTAGGCCTTGGAAGCCTGAGAGGAACGCCTGGTTTAGTTCCTGTGGGGAAGGTCTCTGGTGAAGCGCGTGGTATTTCCCAGTGCCGCCTGTGCTGGGGTTGCTGGGGCAGTGTGGGGCTTTGGGGACAGCTGCCCGGGCAGGGGCTGAGCTCGGGGCCCCGTTGGGCCCACGGCAGCAGCAGCCACAGGGCCCAAAGCCCCCCGGCCCCTGGCCAGCACAGGCTGCAGTGGCCCTGCAGCTGGCAGCCTTTGGGGGCACAGGGGCCAGTGGCCGGTGCCAGGGGCAGGAAGGCGGGCAGGGCCAGCATCCCCTGGCTGGGCTTTTGTCTCTGGGCCAATGCGGGCACAGGGCAATGCAGAGCAGGCTGGGAAGCAAAGGCTGGAGCCTTTGGGGGCTCCAGGGCTGCAGCATCAGGCCCTGCAGCAGCCCAGATGCAGGTGCCACAGTGTCCAAGGCTGTCGTGGCCTTGAGAGCAGGAAGGTGCATTCTGCACGGCTGTGGCCTGATGGTGGCTGTGGGTCCAGGAGTGGCTGTGGCTGCAGCAGGAAGGGTGGCAGAAGGTTTTGCTGCCTGCTCTGGTGTCAGGGCCCCGTCTGTGCTGGGGCCAGCTTTGCTCTTGGGGCCAGGGCTGTGCAGCAGCTCGGGCACACGAGCAGTGCCCAGTGCCGGGAGCGGCGTCAGTGGAACCCCCGTGCACAGGGACCCCCAGCCCCAGGGTGGCCGTGCCAGCACCCCCAGGCACCTCCAGCCCCAGCAGCCCTGGGCAGGTAGAAACCACAAGCGTGCAAATGCTGCCCGTGCCCAAAGCAAGTGCAAAGACAATTGGGTTCTGGAAAAGAAATAGTATTTATTTACTGAAGATCAGCAAAATGGTAGATTTACGGAAGGTGTTTCATTAGAAGAATCCTTAGAACAACAACAACCTACAGAACGTATTTACAGGGGAGCCTATAACTAACAATCTTCAGAACATATTTACAAGACACCTCTAACATATGGAACCTCTATAGAACGTATATACAACTTATATACAGAGGGGTCATGTCAGTGACCAACATCTCCATCATTCTGGGATGTCAGGGAAGCAGCAGAGTGGGACTCCCCTGGGCAGCGTGTCCCTGTGCAGGGCCAGCCTGCCCAGCCCCAGCCTGGCAGCAGGGGACCCACTCTGCCTTTGGGCAGGGCATGGGGAACATTTGTCCTTCTCCTAGAGCTCTATCTTCACCCCAAGATCATAGGCTCTTCTTCCTCATTCTCATCAACCTCCATGTCCACAATCTCATCTTGGACATCCACCTCCATGTCCTCTATGTTGTCCTCCTCATCCACCTCCATTTCTATGATGTCATCCTCCACATCGATCTCCATGTCCTCAACAGCCTCTTCCATGTCCACCTCCATCATTTCTTCCACATTCCCCACCATCTCCACTTCCATGGGCTCCTCGGTGTCTCTGGCAATCTGCATGAGGCAACTCCAGGTCACCGAGGGCTCCCTGTCCCACACCATCCATCCCTACAGGGCTGCAGCCAGCCCGGGCAGTCAGGGACTGCCCCCCTCCCTGCAACAGCACTGTGCCTCCACTGGGACACGAGTGCCCATCCTGCTGGGCTTGGTGCTGGAGTGCAGGCAGCAGGAAAAGTGCAGGCAGCAGGAGGAGCTCAGCAGCGAGGGACGGAGCCCAGAGCGCGTCAGCCCTGACCGCTGGCAGCAGCTGAAGTGCCCGCTGTGCTCGTTTCCAGGCCCTGCACGTGGAACCTGGAACCCTCTGGGAGCTGTGATGTCACAGACGTTTCAGGGCCACTCCACAGGGGGAGATGGGTGTGGTAGAGTGATCCAATCCTGCAATGGTTTGGCTTGGAAGGGACCCTGAAGATCATCGGGTTCCAACGTGAGCAAGCTCCCAGCACAGCAGGTTGCTGCGGCCCCTGTGCGACCTGGCCTGGGATGTTGCTGGGGATGGGGCATCCACGGCCTCTCTGCACAGGTTCCTGTGTCAGGGACGATAAAGGACTTCTTCCCATCGTCAAATCTCTCCCAGGTCTCCTGCAGTTTGATCCCATTTGTCCTTGTCCTGTGTCTGCAGTTCCTGAGGGAGAGACGCCCTCCTGCTTCCCTGTAGCCCCTTCACTCGGTGGAAAGATGCTCTGAGGTCTCCACACCAGCTTCTGCTCTCCGGCCTCTCCAGCCCCAAGTTTCTCAGGCTTTCCCCATTGGGGAAGTGCTCCAGTGGCCTCAGCAACTTTGTGGCTTTGTCTGGCACTCAACAGCTTCTGTGGGGACAAGAGGGGCCATCAGCCCTGCGGGTGTCACACAGCCCACGGAAGGCACTGGCCTTGGGAATTGCCAAAGCCCGGGAGCTCTGCGGTTCCCAAAGTGATGGAGAGAGGAGAAGACAATGAGCAGTGGCAGGGCAGGAAGGCTGAATCACAGAGATGGAGAGCTGATGATCCTGGGGGTGTGTGCAGTGTTTGTGGAGGGTTTAACGATGGTGCTGGCATCTCTTCCAGGACTCTGGGGCATGTTTTTGGTGTAGGAAGTCCAGAAGAACATTTGTGATGAGCGTTGGGTAGGAAATGGTCTTGGCAGAGGTAGAGGTTGAATTTTTCTGGGACGGGCAAGGAAGGAGCTGGATGAGTTTCTGGGAAGATCAGCGGAGCAAAGTGCAGCCAGCTCTTGGTGTTTGTGGGGGTCCCTGTGCACAGGGGGTGCCACTGAGGCGGCCCTGGGCCCTGCTGGTGTTCCCGGGCTTGGGCAGAGCCGTGTCCCCCAGAGCAAAGCTGTCCCCAGCAGAGAGGGCCTCTGACAGGAGTGGCCCCTGCAGCGATGGCACCAAAGCCTGCTCAGTGCCTCCTGCTCAGGCCATGGAGATGTTCTTGAGCTTCACAATGCCTCAGCAGCTGCACTTCCCTTCTTTCTGTGCCGGAGTGATTGTGGCCCAGGTAAACCCTCCTTGATCCAACCAGAACGGTAGAAAGATCAACACGAGGTGTTTCTTGCAATTTCTGTGCAATTTCTGTGTAGATTTAACCTTTTCCCGACTCTGTATTCAAATGCTCATCAGCTGAAATCTCCATGTTGAATCTTCTAATTCCTTAGTAATGATTTAGTGGAACTGGGGTGCTTGCTCTATTGGAAGGTTCATTTCCTATGTATCAATTAAGCTGTTTTTTTTTTTTTTTTGTGGTAGGAATTGAGATTTTGGCTTATTAGGCTGATTGCATAGCCCCTGATTGTCAGGGTGTGGTGTCTGTAACCACACAGATAATTCAGCACTCAGTCCAATCTTTTCTTGAACATGGTGGATTTTTTCATTTCTTTCTTCTTGTCCTTTGCTTTTGCCAGAATGTCACAGTCAATGTAGAATAGAGGCAGTCATTCACTCATAACATGTTCTGTTTTGTTTTGTTTCTTCTGCAAGGCTGGGCAAGGTCGATGTTGATGCAAATTCCTTCACATCTGAGGAGCTCAAAAAGGCCTTGGCTAAAATGAAGGAAAGTGAGAAGGCAGAACGGAAGGTGAGTTTCCTCTTTCTAAAGCAATGCACAGTGCAAGGATGTGAACACACCCTTTTACACACTGCAGAAATAGAACAGTTTAAATAATTGCTTCGAAAACACTGTGAAAACTAATCTTGTGGTGAATATAGACCTAAAATTAGTGATATTGTTACCTGACTTTCTGTATGAATCTATGATTCTGTGAGTGGTTTGGGTTGGAAAGGACCTTAAAGCTGATCCAGTGCCACCCCCTGCTATGGGCAGGGGCTCTTTCCACTATCCCAGGCTGCTCCAAGCCCTGTCCAACCTGGCCTTGTGCCCTTCTAGGGATTTGGACAGCCACAGCTTGTCTGAATAACATAATTTATCTGTTCCACTGCTACTCAATTCACAAAAATATCTGCAGACTCCAATGGAAAGTGGATTTTAGCTGACAGTATTTATAGAGGGAGTTACTTTCCCTTTCACTACTCTCCTTGCTTTCTGTTTCCTCCTGCCCTGGATAGCAAAACCCAAATGGCCATGGTGAAGCAGGGACTGAAGTTTCTTTACACAAGCTCAAGTCGTCCATGTAGTTACAAACAATCCACAACCCGAAGTAAATAGGTGGGATGATGTGTGACTCATCAGGTGCATCACAGCCTCTTTCCCTTCTCCCCCTCAGCAGCATTTCCTTAACCCTCACTCCTCCTGCTGCCTTAGTGTTCGCTCACTGAAACGAAAACTGAAAGAGGAGTCAAGGCTCTAAAGTTTTGGTGTCACAGAAAAGCTTTTTCTCCCCCTATGTGGCAGCAGGGCATGATTTCGTTAGCTGGGAGATTATTTCCTTAGCAGCATTGCTGATTGATTGCAGGGCTGCTGCAAAGGGCTGCTGGAAACGAGGATCACTGAAGTGCGAAAATTAGTGATACTCTATTAGGTGAAAATAAGCCATATTTTAAAACCCTCTGTTAGAATAGCTTTTGTCCCAGCAACTGGGCTAAAAGCAGCTACATCTAATGGACCTAAAGTATTCCATTTGCAGTCACTCCTGTGGAGAGCAAATCCATCGTTGAAGGCTCTTTGTCAGAGGAAATGTAGTTACACTGAGCCCCTCTGTGCTCCGGCACAGGCAGCTGGGGTGCTTGGGGTGGGGATGGGTTGGGATGGGATTGATTACCTGTGGTAATTAATCATTCCATTGACACAGCTTTCACCTCTGTGGCTCGCTTGGTTTTCCCCTGATGGCTCCAGCCCACAGCTTCTGTTCCCTCATGGGGAGCTGGACATGCAAACCCTCCACCTGGGGCTCACTGTGCATACAAACACATCTTGGTATTTGTGACAAATCCCTTTCAAAAGGGTCTTTCTGCCTTTCTCCTGTCCTTGGGGCAGCCCAGCTCCAGCCTGGCCTCTCTGATGCTTCTGTCCCCTGCAGCAGCAGGCCCTGGTCCCCAGTGCCACCAGTGTTGATATTCCTGCACTTCTGGGGCTCTCTGAGATCTCTGACAGATCCTTTCCTCCTCACCACATATTTTGTGTCAGCTCTCTTGGTTCAGGGCAGCCCTTGGGGTGTTGTTACTGCGAGGGAGATGAGCTGTGCTCAGGACAGGCTGTCTGCTGGCCAAGCCCTGTGGCACAGCACTTCAGCTGCCCCCAGCTTATCACTGCTCCTCCTGCTTCCCTTTCTGACAGCTTCTGTCCCCACACCTCTCCTTGGGAGACTGAGCCACCCTGGAATGAGTGCTTGGAATGGTGAAAGCATCTTTGTCTGTTTCTGAGATCTCCTTGGAGTCACTGGGCACTTAGGGCTGCATGGGACCCCTAGAGTTCTCCAGCCTCATGTCCAGTTCCAGAGAGGTTCAGCTGTAAGATCAGGGAGGTGGCTCAGGGCTTTTTGCAGCCAGGTTTTGAGAACATCCACTTGCAGGCAGAGAACAGCAGTGCTGCTGCCTGTGGGCTTGATGTTGAGCTGTAAGGAAATGGGCAATACTGAAGGTGCACAAATGCTGTATAGAAGTAGAAGTGGTGTACAAATGGTCTATAGATGTAGAAATGGTGTACAGATGCTGTATAGATGTAGAAGTGGTGTACAAAGCCCTGCAGCTCCCTCATGCTGTGGGTATCTCACAGGTAACTGGGTTCCTGGGCTTCTCAGAAGGATCCTCCAACCCTGCCCCTGCACGTCTGATGCACAGCAATAAATCCATTGGTGCAGACAGCCAGGTTTCCTTTGTAAATTCGGGGCTGGCATTCCTTTCTGTGTCTGTCTTGTCTCCCTTCATCTCCAATCTTCACATCTTATTTCTTCCTTCTGTTTCCAAGGCCCGAGAGGAAGAGGTGAGGAAGAAGTTCCGGCCCATAGAGCAGCTGAAGGAGGAGTTTGAAAAGCTGAACATGAAGATAGAAACAGATTATGAAATTATGGTTAAATTAATCAGCAAATTCAACAGCTCTGCCTCCACGCTGGATGAAAAAGTAGCAGCACTTTATGATCTCGAATATTATGTTCACCAGGTAACAAGAATGGCTCAGTAACTACCATGTAAAATCCAGGGGATATGGTGTCATAAACGGGGTTTTATTTTTCTTATCGGTATCAGGTAATACAAATTGCTTAATTACCATAATCCTGGGACAATAACAGACAGCAGAGGACTAGTGCAGGCTTATTTTATATCCAGGTTGGAATTAATCATCGCTTGTGCCAAGAGCCAGCAGTATCCTAGCAGTTGCCTGATTTGTTGTCTGTTCTCAGGCTGGTTTTCTCATCCTCTCTTTTTCCTCTTTTATCTGCTTAATATTTCAGAATGGGGTTTTAGCTGCCGTTTTTGGGTAAGTAGAGTGGTGGCTGCTAAGAAAATAAGTATTTGCTCTCTGCTTCCATGGAAAGCTGCTGTGGTTGAGGGTAGGTGCCCTTACATCAGTTCACAGAGAATGTCTTTGTACCGGGGAAGGCAACAGCCACCCAAAACTCCCTGTTTTGTCTTGGTGTGAGTAAGCAGTGGAATATAGAGCCTCACCACGCTAATTAGCTCTGTATGAGGGTGAACACATTTCCTGGCATCTCGCTTCCTCGGGTTTGTGCTCACACTTTTCCCCCCCTCCCTCTGATCTCTCTTGCTCTGCTTTCAGCTCACACATTTCTACCTCCCCATGAATGCAGCTGCAGGCACAGAGCTCTGCTTCCCTGGGCTTGGTGCCTTCCTTGGTGCCACCCCT
The DNA here is from genome assembly GCF_021018805.1 of Prinia subflava. Classification (NCBI taxonomy): domain Eukaryota; kingdom Metazoa; phylum Chordata; class Aves; order Passeriformes; family Cisticolidae; genus Prinia; species Prinia subflava. Next base: position 1,231,819 of record NC_086262.1, on the reverse strand, counting down.
GGGAGGGTGTCTGGGCATCCAGCCTCTGCTCTGCCATGTGGGAAGGGACTTGGCTTCTCCCTCCCCAGTGAGTGGGAGAGCCTGGAGTGCACTGGGAGAGTTTCCAGTGTCACTTTGTCATTTCAGAGGGTGAATGGGACAACTCTTGGGAGGTGCCAGTGCAAGCCCTTTCACTGGAACAGCACTTGTTGAACCAAATGTGGTATTTTGGGGGTAGGTAGCTGAAGTGTTGCTGCTGTGAGAGAGGGAGTCCACGTGCCAGCTGATAGAAGTGCTATTTCCAAGGCTCTTTGTCTTGAATTTCCACTCTGAATCGCCGTTGTGGGCATGCAGAGGCTTCCTTGCTGTTTGTTCTCCCTGCTTTTGTGTCACTGACAGCATCTGTGTGACTCAGAGAATAACTGTGAACAATGGGCACGCAAAGAGCTTCATATTTGTACTCAGGGCTAATCTTGCCTGATTAAGGGTGCCAGAGCATCAGGCCAGTGCTAAAAAGCAACCCCCAAATGCCCTGGGATGCTTTGGATTCCAGCTTAACGGTCTGGACTATTCCAGCAGAAAATCCTTGCAGCACAGGATGGGGCAAACAATTTCAGAATGGCAGAGAAGCAGGGACTGGAGCATCAAAGGGAAGCACATGCAGCATCAAAGGGGTCAGAGAGGGGGAATGGCAGGAGGCTGGCAGGAGCACAGAGGCTCTTTGTGCGCTGATCACAGCGCTGCTCTGTGCCCGCGCTGTCGGGGCAGATGGCTGGGCAGCACCTTCTCGTCAGGCAGGAAGCTGATAAGAAATATGACTTGTCTCTAAGCCACCATGGCTTTTCCTCCTCTTTCTTCTTCCAGTCAGTTGAATGCATCCAGAGCATTATCTCTGTTTGGGACTGACTTTAGCAGCACTGGCTTAATGTAATTACTGAACAGCAGCCAAAGGACGTTTGTGCTGCATAACCCTGGAAGGGCTGAACTGTCAGGACTCCTCTGCAGCGAGTCACAGCTGTGCTGTGCCGTGGGAGCAGGGGATCTTTGCAGGTGTGGGTGGCCCAGGCCACGTGTGGGGCCACTTTGCTGGTCCCACCTTCCCCAGCCTCCATCAGAGGAGTACCATGCCATGGCTTTTCAGAACTATTCAGCTCCTGGCCATCCTGCTGCTGCCTCCGGGGCACGGGATGCCCTGTGGAGTGGAAAATGCCATGCCCTGGTGGGCGTGCAAGCAAAGGCTGCTCCCCGCTCTGTGTCACAGTCAGGAGCCCCCTGAGCAGTGGGGTGTGGGGCAGCTCGTGAGCCGTGGCCAGTGCCCAGCCCGGGGAGATGCTCTCTCCTGCTTTTGAAGAGTCAGCCCAAGGGCTCTGCGTTTGCTCAGCTTTTGGTTGCCAGCTCTGGTTTGCTTCTCCTCAGCCCCGATTCAGCTTGGCATGTTCGGGAGTCTGTCTTGGAGAAGGAGCAGGAGGGTTTGGCTCGCTGGGTTGTCTGTAGCGCATAAAACCCAAATGCAAATGTGGAGAGGGCAGAGCGTAACTCATAAACAGCACTCACGGTGCTTGCACAGCAGTGTGCAGAGCCAAGACCCGTTCTTAGGCATTGCAGGCTCTTTCTCTCAATTATTTACTCTGCTTATCTTCCCTCTCCTCTCCTCTGACATGCTACACCATCTCTCTCTGCTAATTTCCTCTCCATCGCGTGCGGTTGACATGCTGCTTTTTTTCGCTCTTGTTTTCTAACATTTTCTCTCTTACCTTCCCTGCCTATTTTCTTTCTCCTCCAATTCCAACCTGCTCCCTGAATAACTGCTGTCATATTTGCTCTTCTCCCATCCCTCCCCTCGCCTGCTTTGCCTGTGTACTTTACTCAAGAGCTCTTTTGATCTTTGGTTTTTCTTCTGTGCCGATTTCAGTGGACTGAAGCAAGGTAGGAGCTGCTGCCTCACAGCATCTGCTGCTCCCCAGAGAGGTTAATACCTTCAAGTTGTTAAGTTTGGGGATTTTGTTGGTTTTAAAATGGTGAGTAAGGGAAGGAGCTCTCATGACAGACTCTGGTTAAAAAAGATAAACATATCTTCAAAATAAGCTTTACAGCACAATTTGTATTCTGCAGTTGTGGTGTCTCACCGAAGCTGGGGCAGCACAAAGGACTCTGGTGCTGCTGAGGTTGCAGCAGTGGCTGGTTTTATCCCACCAGGTGCTGGATGCCAACTCCTGCCTGTCCATACATTCCCTCTTGTGAAGAAGTCGATGTCCGATTCCAGCACTAAACCAGTTTTTACAGAGGCTGAGTAATAAAAGGACCCACTGGCAGCTGAAACTGGGTTGCTGCATAGATATCTTTGTAGACAAAGATGGGTCTGCAGAAAAGTGAGAGATCTGGCAGGCCTGGTTTATAGGGACAGTTAAAAGAACAGCATCTGAAAGGATACAAAAGCTGCTGGAAATCCTGAATCAGCCCCAGCAGACCTGCAGAGAGCAGATTTGCAGAGGGACAGGTGGGTATTGTCCCGATGGGGAGCAGAGATGAGCTGGAGCTCCCCAGGTCTTGCTTTGGTTGGTAACGACAGACCTGTAGGATACAAAGCTTCTTCCTTCTCCTAGGTACCTGAAATATCTGACTTAGGGCCAATTTTGATGAAGGTACATGGTTGAAATAAATATAACACTGAGCATGAAGTCATTGACTAGAAGAGTGTCCCACATGCCCTGCACAGCTTGTGGTGTTTGTCCCGTCCCACCACATCGGGGGGTGGGCTTGCCCTGCTGATAACTCATTTTTATATTCTGTTTCCATCTGTCAATGGCTGCTGTTGTCTCCCTGTCTTTCAGGGAGGAGAAATGTTGAATTTCTAAACCTGATTTTTCTGTGCAGGCAGTTCTGAGCATTCATCAGATCCCCTTTTAAACTGAAAAAAAAATCATTGAATACCAAAATGCATCGATTTGACTTTGGACTGAATTTTGTACTTGAAGTACTTTGTGCTGTTTCTCTAAATTTTGTCTTTGAGCACTCACAGCCTTTTCTGATCTCCTCTCCAAGAGCAGATGCCTGCTGGGACTGTGCCTGGCTAGCCCCTAATCCACTTAGAGCCAGAGGCTGATGAATCCCCACTAATGTGTAAACTTTTCCCTCCTGGGCAGTTAATCCATTACTGTTTGCTTTGAAAAGTCATTGTGGGGCTGCTCCCTGGGGAAGCTCCTGGCTGACCCCTCCAAGCAGGGACTGGCTTTTTCTTTCGTTATCCATGGGAAGCTGTTGATGGAACTAATGGAGAACTCCCATGCTCCTCACTCTGATGCCACCTGTGCACCCTGTTGGTGCTGACAGGCTCCTAAACATCCCTGACTTCTGGTGCTACAATTACAGCATCAATTAATTAACTGCATTTGCAAAACATGCAATTCCCTGGGTCCCCAGTAAAGGCCTGCTCAGGGGAGAGCAAAGAGCTGGAGTTTTTTGACATCAGCAGCTGTACCGAGTTTTTGACACCACCTGAATTACTGAAATACATGTCAAGAGCAGTTTTCATAGCTATAATCAAAGTATTTGAGTTTCCATCTATGCCTTCTGTGTGTGACAGTGTCCTCCCATGAGGATTCTGTGCCTGTGCATCCATGACATCGCTGCTCATGGGCAGGACTGTGCAGAGTTCAGCCACAGCCATTCCCTTGGAATTTTTAATTCCTTTTAAAACTCTGTGCTGGTTAGAGCAGGAGGGAAGGGATGCTCTGGGTGTGAGGGGAGGTGTTCTCCAAGGGCCAGAGGTTTGTGCTGATGGGACCTGCTCTCTCCCAGGTGGACAATGCCAAGGATTTCCTGTCCATGGGTGGGCTCCAGCTGGTGATTGAGGGGCTGAACAGCAGCGAGGCGTTGCTGAAGGAACACGCTGCCTTCGTCCTGGGAGCTGCCCTGTCCAGGTGAGACCTGCCCTCAGCTGGGCTTTGTCCCTCTCTTCATCTCTCTTGCTTTATTTCTGATAGCAGAGACTGAAAGCTGTGTTGTGACACATCACAAAATTGTCTTGTTCCCTGCCTAGCCTTTGCAACACCCATTACCCCTTCTCCTCAGTGTGTCCTCCTCTTGCTCATTGGACATATCCAGAAGTAATGTGGTGCCAAATCTATGATTGTTTCTTGATATCCCTGGGCTCCTTGTTTGTACAAAGTCCCGGGGGGAATAACTCTCCTTCTCTCCCCTTGACAGCCCTCTCTGGGGAAGATGTGAAGGAGGGTACAGTTACAAGCACCCCAGTGAACACCTTTGTCCTTCCTCTCCCTTGCTCCTGGGCTGCTTCAGGATGGCAAGATGCTGATTTGAGCAGCTCCCATGGTCTTTAGAGTGGAGTTTTAGCCCCATGGACATGTACCTCTGACATCAAAGGGGTGTTGATTAGATGTGGGGTCAGCAGCCAGAATCCAGAGGAGACTGACCTGCAGGATGTTTGACCTGCTCTGCCTGATGCTGCAGGAGATATCCTGCTGTGGGCTCCATGGGTTTTCTTGGTGCCCCCTTTATGATTTATGGGTTTTGGGGCTTTGCAGGGGCTGTGTTGCACATTCAGAAGTGCAGAGGCTTTAGAAATGCATTGGATGAACTCAAACTTCAGGATCAGAAGTGCAGAGTGAAAACTGAAGGTCAGGACTGTTTTATCTGCATATTTTTACACCTAAAAATACAGTCACCTTCTCCAGTATCATAAATTATTTATGGCTTAGTCTAACACATGGTCCACAGACCTGCATTTATTTGACAATCTCGTATGCAATGCAGTTGGCCCTCAGCATGTGTGGAGTGATGGGGCCTCGTGGACAGGAGCAGGTACCCAGATTTACACCAGGAAAGGATCCAGCTTCTAGTCTGAGGCAGAGCCTGACTTAGTGATGACAGGGAGACACATCAGAAACAACACCTGCTCTTCATATTCTGGTGTATCTCAGTCTTTGAAACAATACTGGAGTGGTTTGCTTAGGTTCCTTAGTAGCACATGGACTCCTAATTATATCTTCCATACATAGAAGATCATGCAGAAGGTCTGGAAACATTTGCAGGTAACTTGTGAAATGACAGGGGCTGTTAAAGAGCTTCTCTCCAGATGTATCTGGAGAGACATGACATGGTCAAGACTCCAAAAATTCATTGTCTCATGGTACATAACAGTGCAGCAGTGGCCACGAGAGTCACACTTTTGTATAGTATTTCTCACTCAAGTGCAAAAATCTTCCTTGGAGTGAACCTCTCATCTGATATGACAACATTAAACTGCTGCTTTGCAAACTTGTGGACCTTTTGTCTTTGAAGGACATTCTGGCAGATGGTAATTTGGAGTGGTTTGGATGATACATTGTCTGAGAGCTCTGTTCCAAAATGTGAGGGATATTATGCCTTGGTTTGAGTTTGCTTTTTCTCCCCTTGCTGTGCTTAAGCTTTCTCAGTAGACACCTACATGCCAACTTGTCTGCTGTGTGCTCACTGCTTAATTCGTTTGTTCATACATTTTCTCAGCTTACTCCATGCTCTAGTTAAACTGTCGGGGGCATTTCAGGTACTTCACACAGCATTTTGTGGTTTTCTGAGGGCTTGTTGTTTATTTCCTTCCCTCATGGTTGTTCCTGGGAGCCTTAGAGAGGTGGTAGGGCTTTCCAGTAAATTCCCAGAGGTGTCACAGCTCGCTGGACTGCAGGGACAAGATCTGCTCTGTGCTTGTGTGCCTGGGGCTGGTGTCAGATCCTGTGCAGGATGCTGAGCCTGGGAAGAGGCAATGGTCTGCTGCTCACCAAATGGGTCTGTGGCCACCTCCCAGGTCTCTTCAGCCAGGCTGGCTCAGGCCAGTGGTTTCAAGCCAGACAAACATTCCCAGAGGGAAATCAGGGCATGATGATAACAGTTCCAGAGCCTGGCGTGGCAGGTCAGTAACTCCTGACACAGCTCAGTCTGGAAGGGAGAGTTTGGCATTGTCTGTGGACAAGTGTTTAACACAGGAGGAAACCACTGGACACGGCAATTCCAGATGTGCTGGGATCACATCCAGAACTTTACAGCTCTCAGAATTACCCAGATCTTCTCCAGATTTGCATTGTCCTTAACTGTGCTCAGGTAGAGAAGCAGGTAAGGGATGGAACAAGCAGCTGCAACACCCAGGTGCTGCCTGCATCTGGTCCTGCCAGGACCTGGCTCAGAGCTCTGGCTGTGCTGGAAGCCCATTGGAATAAAAGGGTTTTCCAGGGGATCAGCATCTTGAGCCATCAGGCCAGGAGGCTGGCCAAGACTTGGATCAGTAAAGTCAGGAAGAGGAGAGGGCACAACAGGGCCAGCTCAGGATTTCTCCTTCCTGATATTGTTTTTCTTCATTTGGCTTGAAGCAGACTCGAAAAGCAGCCACAGCACTGCATGATTTGGACCTCGGGGCACAGCGTCCCAGGGCCCAGCTGCCAGGATCTGACCTCCTGGCATCCATCTGCCTCTGTGAGCCTCTGCCACAGGAGAGGCAGATTTCACCTGACAGGGAGGAAATCAAGGTTTCATCTCATGTTTCTCTTATATGTCCTTCACTTCAGGCATTTGGGTTTTAATTGCTGAGTCTGTGACCAAATCAAACATCATTCCATCTGGTGGAGTTCTCTGAGCAGTGCCCTTATTACAAGTCTAAAACCTCATCACACTTTTACTGTTTTTAAGCCTTTAACAAAATGTTTTTCCATTCAGCAGTTTGCAAAAGTAAACTTCATTTGAACAATCCTCAAGTGCTCTGATTGCAAATAAAAGTTAAATGCACTAACAAAAATAATTGCTAGGCATGTGGGGTTGTACATTTAGGTATCCATAATTCACTAACAGTATATGCCAATACACAGCATTATCTGGATTTCCAGTGATTGCATTAGCATAAAAGCATGTTAGCATTTATCCCGTGGTACTAACATTTAAATATATATAAGTATGAAATATTAAGATCCAGCATTTTGGAGGCAAGTGAAACTACTGTCTGTAAAATGTTCCTGCATATTTTGAAGGTACACTCCAGTATCTTCGCATGACAATCAGCATTCGCACCATTGGGTCCAAACATTACAAAAATGTCAATGTTTTATGCAAAGAGGAGCTATATTAAGCTAAAAAAGATTGCTGATGAGAGAAGTGTCTTCTGATGTCCTCTGAGCTATTTACAGGCAGCATCTTCTTTTGTTCGTGGCACAGCCAGGCCTCTGTGCAATCTGTATCTCCATGTTTCACAAGACTGGAAATGTTAGCCAGAAAGGATTATGCTTGTGATTAAAACCTCCATTTTTGAAAACTTTACCTACAGGAAATGTTTTTCCACACCAATAATTTGAACTTTTTAGTATTTTGTAATAAAAGGATTTTTGTAATCCGTTTAGAAGGGGAATAATAATTTATGTTGAATGCCTTCTTGAAGCTTTATCCCAAATGCTCTCCGTGTGCTTAGGGGTGAGTTGGAGGTGAGGATGGAAAGAAGTTAAGCTGTGGGACCTTCAAGGCAAAGGGAAGCAGTTTGTATTTCATGGGGATAAGGCAGAAGGCTCAGAAGGTGAGATTTTGACCTGGCCAAAGTGGGAAGCTGGGAGGGCAGCCACTTGTGCAGCTGCAGTGAGAGACTTGTGGCATTTTGGCCAGACCTTTAAAAACGCACCCCATGGGGTGGCCAGGGACAAGGATGTCCCACTGATGGTGACATCTGCCATGTGTCCTAGAAGGGCACGGGACAGTCCCAGCACAGTCTCTGCCCCCAAGCCCAGCACTGCTGGGCTCTGACTCTTTCCTTTTGGCCCTGAGTGCTAAAATAATGTCACAGGACTTGGTAAAGGCTTGGGAGTAAACTCATCACTCATGATAACTGAAGCATGATCCTGTAGCAACACACAAGAGTTTTCCATGCATTGTCTTAGCTGTTTCCCAGAGATTAAACCCCTTAAAGAGTGACCATGTACATCCTGAATATCCCATTTCCTCTTGTTCATGTTACCCAGCTCCAAGCTTGCCCCACTTTGGTAAAGCCATGAGAGGCACAGAACATGTGTTTGCTTCTCAAGAGAAGCCTCAGAGAAGCTCCCTGAGTGATGGGCTCTGTTTCCTCCTGCTGTGCCGGGATATCCAACAGATCTCAGCATCCTGGGGTCCACCCGATTTTGGTTCTGCTTTTCCATTGTCTTTTCTGAGGGAAGAGAGGTGTGGGAATGCTGCCTCCTGGCTCTGTCCATCAGTCCATTCTCTCAGACCACAAGACTTCCCAGTTCTGTTGGAGGAGCAGCAGCTCCTCCAGGACAGCTCTGTCATGAGGAAAGAGCTTCCAGCAGATTTAAGGGGTTTGAGTTAGGTCCAGCTGTGCACTGAAACTGGCTGGTGCTCACTGGTGTTAAATAACACCCAGGCCCAAGCAATAAACCCAGGAAAAGTAAAATTAAAGACCTTGCTTCGATGCTGTCTTGTAAGGACATAAGAATTTCTGTGCAGAGAAATAAATCTGGTTAGCTTAACAAGCTCTGTCCCTACCCATTTATTTCCAATCCATCTTCATCCCTTCCTCCTCCAGCTTCTCCTTTTACATCCTGCAGTATTTGCCCATCTCTTTATCCACTTTCCCTGGTTTTTTCAGTGGCCCTGTTTGCCCACACCATGAGTTTGCCATCTCCCAGTCACAGTAAATCCAGCTCCACTCCTTGACTGCTTATAATTTCTTGCTTTGTCAATTGTCTCCTTTATTTTTATTTGAACTCCTGACTTGTGTGGAGTTATCAGCCTCACTGCACTTAATTTCAAATTAATTTGATTGGGTCACCTCAATTTTTTTTCTGTAATGATAATGAACTCAACCTATTTATCCTTTCCCCATTATGAATAACCTTAACAAAAACTGCAGTGCAGTATAAATGGGTGTTTCATCATTGTGGTTAATTACACAGAAGAATAAATCCCTAAACATTTTTCAGCCTCTGAAATCTAACAAGGAAGTGTAATTAACAATTAAAGAGTAAACTGCTATCCTTGTGCTCTCAGGAAGACAAGGAAGGAAAAGTCTAGAGTTCAAGGTTTTCTCCTGGGTTTTTGGGGAGAAATTTTTGGGGCAATGCTGATGTCTGGAAGTGGCAAAGGGCAGGGTCACGTGCCAGGTGTGTTTTCCCCAGGTGCCTGCAGCTGCTGGAGAGTGGACAGGGTGGGATGGACATCTTGGCCTCAGCCCAAGGGACTGGATTTAGGCTGAGGATGTTGTCCTTTCCGTAGAACACGGGAATTCTGGAGTGGGTTCTCTGGGTTGGGCTGGTGCTGTGAGAGAGGACACAGAGGTCAAGCATGAGGATGAAATGTGAGTGTTTGGCTTCACATCCCGCACGGGCAGTGGGCTCCCACACGGCTCCCCCAGCACTGGGCTCCACTGGATTCTCCCACTTCCCTGGGCTCAGGCCTTGTGCCTTGGGGCCTTGTCCTCGTGTGTCCCTCACACAGCAATGGGTGCTCCCAGAGCCTGCGGGGTCTCCTCCGGCCCCAGCTGCTGATGTTCTAAGAGCTGTGGGAGGTGTCCTGCCCCACAAACACAGCCCCACAGAACAGCCAATGCTGCCCAGGGCTGTGACAGGTGTGGGGAGCAGCAGGAAGCTGCTCCAGCAGAGTTTCAGCAGGGAGGGAAAGACTCATCACAGCCAGCTCATGCATTACATAAAACATGTTGTTTCTGTCTCATCGTGTTTAGTAAATGTTCTCTGCTAAAGCTTTTGAGTTATTGTGGTGGTTTCCATTTAAAATACATGTTCAGGCTGGTTACCTAATCACTTTCTGCCAAAAAAACCAGCCCAAACTTGCTGTTTCCCAGTGCAGATGTGGTGCTGGACACAACTTGTAGCTGGACACAACATGTATTCCTCTGTCTCTTCAGCCATTTATTCATCCTTTCTGCTCAACTACAACTCCCTGACAGGAAGGATGGAGCCAGGTAGGGGTTGGTATCTTTTCCCAAGTAGCAAGCAATAGGACATGAAAAAACAGCCTCAAGTTCTGCCAGGGGAGGTTTAGATTAGGGATTTTTTTTTCACTGAAAGGGTTGTAAAGTACTGGAGCAATCCTGGAGGGGTTGAAAAGCCGTGCAGATTTGTCACTTAGGGACACGGTTCAGCAGTGAACACTGTAGTGTGAGATTAATGGTTGGACTTGATGATCTTGGATGTCTTTTCCAGCCTAAATGATTCTGTGATCCTATGTTTTCTGTTTATCCTTTTTACTGCAGCCCGTACACTCTGCTAATGGCTTCACAGGCTTCAAAGATTTTCCTCCCTGAACACCCACATTATTTTCCTGACCTGCTGTGACTTTCCCAGGTCTTGGCATGTTATCTACATTCCCTCCAAGCAATAGGTGCAAAACACTCACCAAGAGGAGGCATCTGCCTCTGTTCTTTGCTCAGGGTGTGCAGGAGGCTGTGGCAGCCCATTGTTGTATGCTTCAGAAGGGAGCTTGACAAAGTGCATTGAGTAGAATGAGGAAGGGAATGACTGGGAGGTGAACAACAGGAGTGGGAAATGCAGGATCCAGCCTCAGTGAGGACCTGCTGCCAGCAGGGTTTGGGATGGACAGCACTGACCCTTATGATTGCAGCCATTGTCTGAGACCCTATGGGAGGATGCAGATCCCATCTCTTCCTCTGTAGGTCCTGCTGTCTGCACCCTCCTAACCCCTTCCTGAGGGTGGCTTTTGTAGGATTTCAATGCCAGCTGGCAGAACTGGGCTGTCAGAGGGATGTTGGGGGGCTGCCCTTGCCTCCTGTGCCCTCTCCTCTGGATTTAGCCATATTTTGTCCTCTACTCCTCTTCTTGTGCTGTGCAGAGCTTTTATAGGAGGCAAAATAACATGAACCAGCAACTGCAGGCTCCCTTGGCATCCAAGGATGGCCCTTGGCTGTCCTGACTGAAGAGGGATCCTTGTTTCCAGGTTGACATCTTCCAGCCTACCTGTTCTCTTAATAAAGTGCTTTGATAAGTTTTCTCTCATCTGTCTATTCATGTGCTTAAAGATTCATTGAAACAGGTGATTACTCATCCATGCAGACAGTTCCTCAGGCCTTCCACCAGATTGCTGCCAAACTCAGCTGCTTCAAGGCTCTCCAGGTGTTTGAATGGGATGATGAGACAAAACAACAGCTTACTGGAAATTACCTCTTTCTGAAGAAACTCCTCATCACTGTTAACTACTTGCTCTTTCCTCAGGTGCTGACATTCTGTGTCTTCTTGTGAGCTGGGTTTTGATGTCCCTTTATTTTAGATGATCTCTTTTCTGCTTGAAAGGAGATGTCCAGCAGAGGCCCTTGGAGCAGCCTGGCATGTTTTGGGAGGTGACTCCCTGGCTTGGCTGCCTGACAGCCCTGCAGCCCTCTGAGCCCTGATGTTCAGGGCAGCTGTCTGTGGCCACTCATGCCCTCGGGGAGCTGGGCCAGTGGCAGCTCCCTCCTTGAGGGCAGCTGGGAGTCTCCACACAAGCTGGAGAAATACTCTGCAGCTCTCTCGGCCCCTCGGTGCCACTGCGGGAGCCCTGAATAGATTTGAAAACTAATTTGCTGCTCAGAGCATCAATAGATGTACGTCACTTGTCCTTTCTGCTGCATTTAATGAGTTTCCAAGGTACTGCAGCCAGTTCCAGAAGGCTGCCATCAAAGGATCTTGGCTTCCATCAGAAGCCTTGTGCCCCTCAGCACTCTGCACTTCTCACGTCTCACATGTCTCTTATGAATTCAACACAGAGCACATCGTATAATTTCTTGCAACCATCCTTTCCAGACTGTCTCTCCTTTTGTTTTCTTTTTTTTTTTTCTGAATGCCTTGAACACAGGATAGGAGAGAGGAAGGGCTATGCCTGTAGTGAGGTGGTGTTAGCTGGAACCCAGGTGAAATGTAGATCATGCTAAACATCCTGTCACTGCTGCTCTCCACAGTCTTGACTCTCCCAGTTATTCCCTCCCAGTGCTCACCATAACTGTTCCCTCTGTTAATCATCCTGAAGCTGGCTTTGGGCATCCCAGCCTCGGCTGTCACCATGTGGGACAACACCTCCATGTGGGTAAGGAGGGAGGGGATGCCCTGGTGCTGCCAGACTGACAGCCAGGAGGAGATGGGCACAGCCCTACAGTGGCAGTTCCAAGGGACAGGTCATTAATCCTTAGCTGCATCTGCTGAGATCAATAATTAGTATAACCCACCAGATCAACATGGGAGTTGCCTTATTGAAGTGGACGTGCAGGCCTGGCTGGCTGGAAAGGCCCCATGGCAGGATTGCGAAGGAAGGAACACAAAACCCAGGTGCTAATGGTGTGCTGACATGTGAATTAAGTTTCTCTAAGCCTTTAGCAGCTCAAATCTGGCATACACGATGAACCACAAGGGTTCTTGGGGTTTATCTATTTCTGTCAGTGCAACAGGGAGAGTTGGAGAGGGTTTCTGGGTACTGGCCCATGCCTGGTGCAGCAGGGTGGCTGCTGCCAGCATCCCTCTGCTCAGAGGCTGCACATGGGAGCCTGTGTGAGCTCCTCTGCATGTTCCTCCTCTCCTTGTGGAAGCAGGTTGTGTCATATTTCCATACATACTCTGTCATAAAAGGCCCTAAATATGATTTTAGTTTGTTTGCATGTCTTGCAACGAGCAGGAGCTCACCTGAGTTGCTTTCCAAATTAATACCCTGCTGCTTTTAAGTAACGAGGAGTTTTTCCAAGCTGAGAACAGTAACAATTCTGAGATTTCTTTTTAAAAAATGCATTTTCTTTTCAGGTACTTCATATTGAAATCTGTCTTAATTTCAGTTCAGCTAGTGTGTGAAAACACACAGTGAGGCATTATTAGTCCCTGAAGGAATAAAGACAGATGGAGCCCAAAATGGAATTGGCTTTATGATTAATTGAAACCTTCAAGAGTGCAGTGGAGTCAGGGCTTGGTCCTACCCTGGCAGCACCTGGGGATCAATGCAGCTGGCACAAAGAGCTCAGGGGGAGACATAGAGATGTCACCTGGCAGTGCCAGCCCCGAGCTGTCCCCTCCCGGTGGGACCTGTGGCTGGAGGAGGGCGGGGTGGCCCAGGTGTAGGTCGGGGTGAGGGAGGGCTGGCGGCATGTCGCGGTCCTTGCATGGGATGACGTGCTTGGGTAATGAGCTGCTATTTCTGCCTCGAGCCTCCCGCAGCTGTGCACGATGGCTCTCGTGTCCCTGCACAGAGAGCTGAGTGGGGAGGAGGGAAACATTTTGAGGTATGCTCCAAAAAAACTTGGGAATGTGGAGGTGTGGGAGTGGTATGGGGATTGGGCTATGCTCTGGGTTCTTGCTCCATGTGTGACCTGCACAGTTTCCTCAGGTTTCCCAACCTTGCCTGTGAGAAGGAAGGGAGTAAGGAAGATACACCAGGTGATCTTCTGTGTGGTGACCTCAGCATTAGTGGATATTTCTGGGATCTGTAGACACCAACATTTACAGCATTTTCTGCTGGACAGGAGGAAAAGGTGTTGCAGAAAGGACAGTTCTCCGTCATGTTTTGGAAGCAAGTCTTCCCTGTGCAAACTGGCTTTACTGCTCATGGTGCTGCTTTCATGGTCAGCAAGTCCTGAGCAGCTCTGGAGCTGGGGAGATGCAATAAGTGAAGGCAAAATTGCTTTACAAAGGCAAATTCAGATCTGTTCTGGAGCTATGCCAGCAATTCTGTTTGGAGAGGGCATGAAGGGCATGGTCAAGGGCAGTGGTGGCAGCCCCAGGGGATTCCCAGTTTCCCACCTGGTACTCACTGCTGGTCCAGCCTCTATGCACAGGTTGTGCTGCCATGGCCCAGGTGCCAAAGAGGGGGCTGTGGGTGCCTGTTCTTGAAGCAGCTGAATGTGGAGAATAATTTAAGGAAGGATTTGGAGTGGGAAGTTGAAATTGGCTGTGGATATCATGGTTTAATGTGTGGACGTGGCTGGGGGCCCACCACTATGTGTGTTTGGCAGGTGTGTGTGCGCTGAACTGGTCTTGTTGGGTCAAACTGGATAACAAATGGCATCTACAGGTCCCTCAGCTGGGAATAAGGCACAAGGAAACATCTCCCAGCTGCAGCCATGACAGGCTTTTCACAGGTACCAGCACCCCTTCTTGTGGTACAGTAGGAGCCCTCCCAGTTAAGAAGGTGACTGGGAGCTTGCTAATTGTCCTGACAAGTGGGAGTTCTGCTGGAAATGAGCTGATCCTGCAGATCTGTGGGGAGCTGAGCCCCACTCCTTGGACATCATACCCAGCATCTCACCAAACATCCAGTGTTCACTCACTCTGACAAGTGCAGTTTGATTTTTGTTATCCCTGAGCCCCTCTAGGATGGCACCAAGTTTGCTGAGGTAGATTTTGTACCAGGAGGAAAGCTCTGTAGCTGAGGTCTCTCTGCAGGACCTGGCCAGAAGTCGTGGAGAGATACTATAGGGCTGCTGTGGATTTTCTTTTCTTTCCCTGGGGACTCTGGGGACTGCAGATCAGCGGATTGTGGATTAGCGGCTCAGGAATTAGAAATGCATTTTTCATTCTTATGTTACACACTAATGAACTGACAAATTTCATTTCTTCAAATCCAGCTATTTCAGCTGGAATTGGCGAAGTCATCCTCTGTCTCTTTTGGTACTTTGAGAATGGCTGAATCCTGATCTCTCTGGGGTCACATCATCCACATTCACTTCTTTGTCTGCAACGGTGGCTGTTGCAGAGGTGCAGAGTGCTCTCCAGAAGAGCCCATCCCTTGTGGTGTGCAGAGTAGAGCAGGGTGTGTGTGTCCTGGCACTGTGGGCTGTGGCTCTCTGCGGCCACATCTGCCTGTGCCAGTGCCAGCAGGGGAGCTCAGCCACAGGGAGCAGGGCTGGCACCAGCCTGGGGCTCCAGCTTGGGCGTCTGAGTCCACTGGTAGCAACTCAGTTGTCTCTACACCCCCTCAAACCCAGCGCTGTGGCACAGCACAGAGTGTTTGCCCAGCTCCAGGTGCGAGGTGTGCTTGGCTTACATCTGGAATCAGAATATCCTGAGTTTAGGGGACTCACTGGGATCGTCCAGGCCAACTCCAGGCCCTGAACAGACACCCCAACAATCCCACCCTGTGCATCCCTGGCAGCGCTGTCCAAAGAATCCTGGAGTTCTGGTAGCCTCGGGCCGTGCCCATTCCCTGGGGAGCCTGGGCAGTGCCAGCACCCTCTGGGGAAGAACCTTTCCCTGCTCTCCATCCCAAAGCTCCCCCTCCAGCCATTCCCTCCTTCCCTGAGCTCTGCCCTCAGCTCCTCTGCTGCAGCTGAACCAGCCCAGGGCCCTCAGCCGCTCCTCAGGTGGCCCCTCCAGACCCTTCCCCAGCCCCGGCTCCTCCTTTGGACACTCTGGAACAGCTTTGGCTCTCTCTGATCTTGTGGCACCCAAGACTGTCTCAGAACTCAAGGTGAGGCCACTCCAGTGCAGAACAGAGCAGGACAATTCCTTCCCTTGCCTGGCTGGCGAGACTGGGCCTGATGCCCCCCAAAAAGGATGAAAGAAAACTCTAATAGTTTTTTTTTTTTTGGCCTTGGGCTCATTCCTGTGAATGCAGCTGAGATCTTGCCCTGCTCTTTTGAATCCCTCCATGGGGAGGGTCCTGGTTCCTTGGGCAGCCCCTCCACTGTCACAGGCTGGGATTTGGGTGATGCTGGTGGCTGTGCAGGCTGCAGTGGGCTCCATATGCCTCTCCTCCAGCTGCACTGTTCTCCAGGTCTGAGGTAGCACCTCCCAACCCAAAACCTGTGCCAAGGACAGCAGAGAGCAGAAAAAGGCGTTTCTGTCATTCAAAGCCTAACGGCCTGCGCTGTGGGACCCCATCGGCGGGGGAAGAGCAGCTCCATCATTACCCAGTCACTCCTCAGAGCTTTCAATGAGGACTAAACAAAACGGCCCTGGCTTTCCAGAGCAGGCTTTATTCCTGCGCTCTGTGATGCTGAAAGTCTGAAAGGCGGGGGCCTCACCACAAACCCCAGCAGAGGCGTGGGCTGGCCCCCGCCGGCAGAGCCGCTCCTGCTGCCGGGGCTGGAGCGGAGCCCGGGACATCTGTCACTCCCCGTGACTGATGAACGGCTTTGGGGCTGTGCCTATAATATCTTGATTAACAATTAACAGGATGGACCCGGGAAATATATCTCATTCCTGGCCCCAGGCCGACAGGTGAGGATGGATATATGTTTCCTGGTTGATTGCTGTGCCTTGTTAGAGCCTATTTAGGGTTGATTGAAAAGCAGAGGCTTTGTTTGAGGAGAGACCTTTAATCTCCTGGCAGAGCCAAGTGCGTTTCCCATCAGGAAGCATTCCTTCTCTGCTGCTTATCTCTAACCCCCGCTTTAAACCTGAGCTTGGCAGAGACCAAAAGAAAGGCAGGATCAAAACAAAAATAATTGGGATCACTGGCTTCTGTGGGTAGTCTGAACCCGTTATTCCTACTTATCAGCTAGTTATTCCTATATAACTCTTGCAAGAGACAATTCAGCACTTGCAACATCTCCTTGATGAAAAGCACTCCAATGAAATAACCATGGCAACAGTTGCTGGAGGCTGGTGTGGCGAGGGACAGAGATGTGCTCTCCAAAGGACTCTGGGCCTAGCTTCCCTGACAAATGGCACTGCTGAGCACCAGGAGGTGATGTAGGGAGAGCTCTGTGTGCTGGCTGTCATCCTGGTGGGGTCCCAGATGTGCGGGCATGCAGGCTGTCCCAGGGGACCCAGTCACAAGTCACATTTTGTTAATTGTGGGCATCTTCCCCTCCAGATGGAAGGGGAGCTCGTAACCTGAAAGCTGAGGGAGAATCATGAGGACACTCAATCAGGAAGGAAAAGCCAAGGAGGGGACCTCAGGGAGGGACACCACCTGTGATCCCAAAGCCATGGGGGATTTCCCAGGGTTTGGATGCTCTGGGAAAGGCTGTGCCTCTCTGCTGTTGGTGCCAGAGACTGGTATCGATAATAAACACTTGACATGTCCAACTTGAGAGCAGCTTCTTTTTAAACCAACTCTAAGGCTGTAATAGACGCTCTACAAGATAGGGGAGGCCATGTGGAGTTGCACATGGAGGAGCTGGGGCTTGAAGAGTTGGCCCTTGGTGCATGGCAGGAACCAGCAGAGCCTGGACTGTGCCTGGAGAGTTTGTGCCATGCTCTCCCCTTGCCCAGGGGTCTTCTAAGTGCTCACTGTTAGGACCAACCATGTCCTACTGCTCTCAAAATGCTCTGGTCATAATCTTTGCCGGGGAGCAGCTTATCTTATGGGACGAAGGCCTCTCAAACAGCTTTGTGGGCATGGTGGTGTTTTTGTTAGGCACTATTCTCTCATTGTTGTCTTACTTAATTGGGCGCTTATAAACCTGAAAAGTAAAAGGAGGAATGTTCACTAGAAGAAAAGAGAAGCCTGTTGAAAAGCAGCATTTGTACAGATTTCTGAGAAAAGGGCAGTAAATACTCCACCTCTGCTTAATAATAATAATAGGCAGACTAAGTATCTCTAAAAATATAAAATAATGTGGGCTGATTTGAAATAGTCAACATCCTTATCAGCCTGCTGCCATCTCTGCAAACAAGTTTCGCTAGAGATTCTGGGCATGATTTTCAATGGCTCAGAGCAGCTGTAGCTTCTTTGACTTCAGTGAAAAGTCTGAGTGCTTGGCACGGCGGCAAACCAAGCCTCTTCCTTTCTGCTTCAAATTGGGGCTTGATTCTAAGTGAGATGAATTTTCTCCTCCTGATAATTCTGTGCATCTGAAGTGATTACAGCTCCGCATGAGTGCTCTTTTAGGAGATTTCAATGCAGCGTTTTCTTCCGTCTTAAAAAGGTTCCTTCAAGCCTTATGATGCTGGAGAAGGGGGGGAAAAAATAAATCCTCGTGGAAGCCGTTACATCTTCCTATGCAGATGAGAGATTAAAACTTGTATTTTTATAAAACACTCATGGGGGCTAAATCGGAAAAGTTCTGTTGAGGCGAGCGGGTTTTGGCTGGTGGGAACGTGCTGCTAAATTCTTATCTGGCGATGGGGAGGCAGAGCAGGGAGTGGTATTATTTGGAGTTCTTAGAGAGTGAGCTTTAATGTTTGCTTAACTCCACTAAAAATAGACGCCACCCTCTTTTCCTAATAGGCGGCATTTGTCACACTTGATTCATTTCCTCTCCCAGACTGAGCTCCTTCATGAATATTCATCTCTACTCCCCAGGAATCTGCCTGTCCTCAGAAGTTGTACTCGCGGTGACCGTGCCGTAACAACGCGAGTCAGCCTTCCAGGGCTCCCGAATACCTGGCCCGATCCAGCAAAACGCGCTGGTATCAACAGCTCCCATTGATTCCTGCCTCCTCTCCGAGCTGTGATTTCTCGTTATCCCTCTCGATGAGACCCTTAACGAGTCTCCCGTTCCTGTTGTCATAGCAGCACCGCATCGCCCGGTGTAGCAAAGTCTCCGTGGCTGCTAATTGTGTGATGGGAGGATCAGTTTGGCAGTTTTTCCAGTGGGGATTAGGCCAAAAGGTCCCTTCTGAACTGTGATGAATGCGGCTTTCTTCAGAAGACACTAAAACTTGGTAGTTAGAGGAGATTTCTGATGAGGGAAGCTTTCCACGGCAGAGAGGTAGAGCAGTCCGTACAGAGTTCTTCCATTCATGCTCTGCCACTGCTTAAAGCAGGAGGAAACCAACCAGAAATGCCAAAGGAGGATGTAAAAGGGTTGATTCCTCATTGAGGAAATCTGTCAGTGCCTCAGATCTTCTAAACACAGGGGTCCAGAGCATGTGGAAGGTCCCTACTAGTGTCATTTGCTGGTGGAATGGGAGAAATTGGCTCTTGCCCGGTGAGTATTGAGGAAGCAGAGATCAGTTCCTGCTTGTTCCTCTGGTGCCATTGCTCAGCACCAGAAAGGAGATTTTCAGCCATGTGCTAGAAGAGTTTTATAGGGGTTGCTCTGGGTGCCGTGGGTGAGAAATGTGCACAGCAGAAGGAATGATCTCATGGCACCTTTCCCCCTGCAAGCCCAGGAGTGGCTGCGTTGTGGCCATGGTTGGTTAAAGAGACAGAGGGGTGTCTGCTGCTTGACCCTGAGGAGTGATTTATCAGCCAAGATGCTCTTGTTAACTGGTAGGACCTGTGCAAGGCTCAGCATCCCCTGTCCTGGCATGGAACAGCAGCACAGTGTTGGTCTGGAGCTGGAGGGCCAGTGGCTGTGTCATCCCCAGGGATGGTGGCTCATGTGTGGGCACACTGCTGGCTCAGCATGGGGGCAGGAAGGGCTGCAAACAATTGACTGTTCCCACGTGCTAGGGGATGGGGATCAGCTGTGCCTGTTCCCAGGGCCCTACTCTTGGAATGCAGAGGGCAGATTTGTCCCCTGTTCCTCTCACTGCATTTATTTCACAGTGCTGAAATGTAGCCAGGATAATCCGTGACCTAAACATGGGCATAAGTGGTGTTTTTAGAGAAGGAAAAGAGAAAAAATAAATCCTCACCCACCTCAGTCTCTCCCCCAAAATTAAAATCTCCTCTGGCCAAGCCCTGAAAATGAGTTTTTGTTGTTTGTGCAGTGAGGAGCCAGATTTTTAAAGGCTGGCTTTCAATTTTACAGCTGTTTATTATAGGCATGAATAATTGCTGGCACAGTGCTACCACTGCTGTTGTTTGCTCTTAAGGTTGGGCCAATTACATATGTAAGCCCTTGATTTACAAGCAAAAGCAGAACTAAAGTAGCTTTGTGGCCTACATTTCAAAAATGAGTGATGTGTCCACGGTCAGCTATGGGTTCCCAAATTTATGCTGTGAAACACAGAGGTCCATGGCCATGAATGTGTGGCCCAGATTGTCCAGGGTATCGTGTGACAGGGACTGTCACAGCACAGCGTGAAGGACAGAAACAGGGAGCAGCGTGTGAGGGCCGGGAACCTGCCCAGATGCATCCCACGGCAGGAATGCTGAAATATTGTGCTGCATTTGGGGAATTCACAGTGAACACACAGAAAAGAGAGGGAATTGGAACTGAACTTAATGGTTCTGCAAGATAGGCTTAAACAAAGCCTGTCCAAGTCCTGTTTCTCAACATGAGAACTGGTCTGTCTCCAGCTCCTGCTGTCCAGTCAGCCCTCCTAGGAGAGAAGAATCACAGAATCCCACAATGGGTTGGGTTGGAAGGGACCTTAAAGCCCATCCCATTCCACCCCCAGCCATGGGCAGGGACACCTTCCACTGTCCCAGGCTGCTCCAAGCCCTGTCCAGCCTGGCCAGGGACGCTTCCAGGGATCCAGGGGCAGCCACAGCTTGGGCACCTTGGGTAAGGATCTTATTTTCTTCCCAATGTCCCATCTAACCCTGCCCCTGTCAGTGTGAAGCGGTTGCCCCTTGTCCTGTCACTCCAGGCCCTTGTCCAAAGTCCCTCTCCAGTTCTCCTGGAGCCCTCTAGGCACTGGAAGGTACTCTGAGGTTTCCTCAGAGCATTCCATTCTCCACCCCACCTTCTTTCAGCCTATCTCCAGAGCAGAGGTGAATCTGTGGAAGAGCTGCTATCCATTGTGGAACTTAAAAATGGCTGATTGAGATCAAACAGAGGATTTTTTTCTTGCTTTAGCACAATAGGCAGAGAATGGGAAGGAGGTAGGTTAGTGTGATGACTATTCTCCATGGGGTCATGGTTTCCAGTCTGTGTGACCTGGACTGCCTTACCAGCCTGGGGAAGGTGTCACCATGCTGTGCTGGTGCCACTGGGTGCCATCAGCTGTGGGGTGAGGTGGGGAGCCAGCCCAGCATGAGGGAAGGTGAGGAGCTGTGCTCATCCTCACCGGCCTGGTGGCAGGCCGGTGTCCTTGCTGCTGGGAGAGCAGGAAGGGCAGGATGTGAGTAAGGGCAGAAGTAGGCAGGATGTTTGTGGACACTGATGTCATTGTCACAAATCAGTCCTGGATGTTGTCAGTGGGAGGCAGCCGCAGCTCGCAGCTCGGCTTGGGAAGAGGCCAGGTGTCATACCCCAGGGGCTGGCCAGAGGAGCATGATGCACTCATGTCCTTACTCATCACACAGCAGGTGGCTGAGAAGCGCCCTCGTGCAGGGTTTGTGTGGTCAGCTGGAGGCCATGGCCACCTCCCTGGTGTGCACGACCCAGGCTCAGCTTGAGCCCTGCGGAGGGAGCTCTGCTCGGGCTCAGTCTGAGCCCTGCGGAGGGAGCTCGGGCCGGGCTCAGTCTGAGCCCTGCTGAGGGAGCTCGGGCCGGGCTCAGTCTGAGCCCTGCTGAGGGAGCTCGGGCCGGGCTCAGTCTGAGCCCTGCTGAGGGAGCTCGGGCCGGGCTCAGTCTGAGCCCTGCTGAGGGAGCTCGGGCCGGGCTCAGTCTGAGCCCTGCGGAGGGAGCTCTGCTCAGGCTCAGTCTGAGCCCTGCTGAGGGAGCTCGGCCCGGGCTCAGTCTGAGCCCTGCTGAGGGAGCTCGGCCCGGGCTCAGTCTGAGCCCTGCAGAGGGAGCTCTGCTCAGGCTCAGTCTGAGCCCTGCGGAGGGAGCTCTGCTCAGGCTCAGTCTGAGCCCTGCTGAGGGAGCTCGGGCCAGGTTCAGTCTGAGCCCTGCTGAGGGAGCTCGGGCCGGGCTCAGTCTGAGCCCTGCTGAGGGAGCTCGGGCCGGGCTCAGTCTGAGCCCTGCTGAGGGAGCTCGGGCCAGGTTCAGTCTGAGCCCTGCTGAGGGATCTCTGCTCAGGCTCAGCCTGAGCTCTGCTGTGGGAGCTCGGGCCAGGTTCAGTCTGAGCTCTGCTGAGGGAGCTCGGGCCGGGCTCAGTCTGAGCCCTGCAGAGGGAGCTCGGCCCAGGTTCAGTCTGAGCCCTGCTGAGGGAGCTCTGCTCAGGCTCAGCCTGAGCTCTGCTGAGGGAGCTCGGGCCAGGTTCAGCCTGAGCCCTGCTGAAGGGACCTCAGCACAGAGGTGCTCTGCCCCAGCTCAGCACAGGCTGCTCCCATGTGGAGTCACGGACATCCATCTGCGCAGGAAGCATTGGTGCAGGACCAACCAGTGACTTCTGAAGTGATTTCCTGAAGCTTCTGATGGCAGAGGCAGCACCCATTCCCCTCAGGGCTGGCAGTTTCTGTAGGTGCACTGTGCCCCTGGCAGACCTCGTGGGCTGCAGAGCCATGGGGAGGCACAGGCAGATTTGTTTACGAGGCTGCAGTCGGCCGGGCCTTTACATCCCAGCAATGACTGGCAAGCCTTGGCTCCTCCCGCGCCTTCGCAGCACATGTGTGAACTCCTGGTTGTGTCACCTCCCCGTCCTCTCCTCGCGGAGTCTAGCAGTGGGAAGTGATCATCACAACTCACATTTGCCTGGCGTATGTCTTTCCACAGTTCCAGAGCGTGGAATGAATTGAACCCGCTTCCTCCTTCACCTTCACATTCAAGCTGTTCCTGGATGCAGGCAGCTCAGCTTCCACAACATGCTCAGCTCTTCTCTCGGAGCTTTCTTCTGCCCTGGGGATGGAGTCCTTCTCCCCTGCCTGGCAGAACCTGCCTGGATGCCTTCCCTTGCACGGAGCTCACGATCTTTTGGGCTTTTCCTAACCCTTTCCTTGCCAGGCTGAGGCTCTCTGTCCACTCCCTCCTCTACTGTGGCAAAGGAGGGCTTTTTGTCTTTGCCTTCAGGGTCATTAAATCTTAATTGGCCCGTTGGCTTTCTTTGTCAAGGTATCCGCTCTCTCCATCCATCAGTGATGTAGGGCACACTGCTGACGTTCTTTTCTGCCTGCATAATTATCTTATTCCACTGCCTCTTTTGTGCAGAATCTTCCCTTCTGGAAGTGCTCCTCTCCCTGCTCCCACTCTTCCTGAGCAGCCCGTTCAGCTCTGGTACCTGCCACTTGTTTCTTACACCTGCATATGAATTCTTTGTATTATTTCCCTATTTTATTAAATACCTTGATCATTTTGGCTCTTTGAGAGCTTGATTCAGGCATTTACAAATACAGGCGTTTCCTTCACCCTCTCTCTGAAGATGGGATCTGTGTCACCCAGCTTCAGTGTTCCTACAGGAGTGTCCACCTGAGCTGGCTATCCAGGCTCCCTCTCCAGCCAGGGACAGGGAATCCTCCAACTGCCAAATCATTCCAGCTAAGGCAGGAGTCAAAGGCAGCCCCATCTCCTATGATAAAAAATCATCTTTTCTGCTTGCTGTTGCTGACCTTGAATTCCTCAGATGCTTTTCAGAACAGATGCAGCCCCTTTTAGAGTGATCCTGAAGCTCTGGCAGTGGATTTGCCTCTCTCTCGGTTAGCCAGGGCAAGTCCCATGGAAAAATACACACAGGGTCTCCAGGGACGTGCAGACCACAGGTCAGGACATGTTACTGAGGGAGCCCAGGCAGCTTTTATGGCCTGGGTGTCCTAATTGTAGCTGTCTGATATTACAGAGATGAATCTGGCACTTGGAAAGGTTTGGGGAAATGTTTTCTTCTTAATTTGTATTTAGGAAATGTAAAGGTATATGGTGAATGTTTAAAAACCAACAGCAACAGTAAAAACAGTAATTATAGGTGGGGACAATTTTCTTTTATCTTTTAATTGAAGTTGCTAAAAAAAATGACTGCTGTGCTGATACTTGGCAGGGACACTGATGTGAGTACCCACTTGTTTCTGAAAAACGCTGTGGGATTTTTAATGACCATCAGCAGCACAACCTTGATTTTTAAATGTCATCCTAAATGTAGCAGTTACAGCCTCCTCTGCCGTGGCATGTGGGTGGGTGACTAGGGATGAATCAGAAAGCAGAAAGAATTGCTGGTGCTTTCTGTGGCTCCCAAATTTTCCTCGAGGGCTTCCCACCCAGGAACTGGCTGGAATTGTCCGGGGGTTTTGTTGCAGTCCCTGGTCCCGTGGCATCTCCTGCTGTTGCTCTTCCCTCTATTAATCCATGATTAAGTTGCTTGATGTAGAATGAGTTCATCAGGTTTCTTCAGAAGCTGGTATTCTACAGGATATCCTCTCTGTTTATCAAAACAAGATAAATGAAAAAAAGGTTTCCTAGCTTTTGCAGCTTTTCCATTCTCTTTCTGTCTGGAAACATTCCCCAGGCTTCGCTTTTGGAGCTGAAATCTGTGCTTGGCATTTGCAAGATGGTGATTTGCTTTTGTAAATGGAGCAAAGTCTTGGTTTTGAGTCATGACTCAGTGAAAAATCTACTTTTATCGAACTAAAACGATTCTAATAGCACCATTAAACCCGGTGGGACCAGGAAGAGTCGGAGTGCCACTGCAGCGGGGGAGGGGCATCCAGCATCTTCCCTGGCCTGCCAAGGAGTGGGACGGGCCGGGATGAGGCTCGGGAGCGATGAGTGATCGGTGTTTGAGGAGCGTCCCCTCCCGCCGTGGTACCCGGGGCTGCTGCGGGGCACGGCCGGCAGCCGGGCAGGTGGGAGCGGATGGAAGGCTCCGCTCGGAGCAGCGCTCTGCTTGCCCGGGGACGGGAGGAGCTGCGAGCAGATGGCAGGGTTAAAATAGGACAGAGCTGCGCCGAGCTGCTGCTGCAAGGCAGAGGAGTGAAATGCCTGTTCTCACACTTCGCTTTGTGTCTCGGGGAAGAGCTGCGCAGTGCCTGCGCTCCGCTGGCATTCCCAGCAGGAACGCGCCAGGCAAAGGCTTCCTCGGGTTTTTGATATTATTAGCACTTGTCTTAAAGAAAAATCAGCTCAAATGAGCAAGCAAACAAATAAAGCGAGTAACAATGGAAGGGCTCAGCCTCGGGCCCCCTTTAGCATCTCTCAGGATGATTAGTGGGATGTGTCACATCGGCACCGGAGAGTGGGAGCGTTCTGAGCCGAGGCTCTTCTTGTGGTGCTTTCAGACACCTTTTTGCAGTGTTTTCATCTCGCCTAAGGTGTGTGAATAGGTTTTGTTGAAATACTCGAGTGACTTGGCGTGCCTGGAATGATGCCCAGAGCGATTCAGCAGACTCAGAGGGAGAATTCTCTGCAAAGCTGCCCCACTGTGTGGTCTGAGGGGCTCGTTGGGGGTCCTGCAGCAGCAGCAAAGGGCTGGGAAGGACCTTGGGTGTTCTGCCACCATCCTGGGCCACCTCAAGTGTGGAGCCAGGAGGGCGGAGGCGTGCAGAGAACAGGAATGTGAGGAAGAGGAGGAGCAGGGAGGCAGGAGCCAGCACTCACACTCGCACCCTGATGTGGCTGCCGATCCTCCTGGGAGCACTTCAGTCTCTCCGTCTATAAATCAGGGCGTGCTTTGAAGGCTCTGTGGTGAACAACACGGGATGAGCTCGAGTCCAATCCTGCACTATTGTTCTTGTTTCTTGTTCGTGTTTATTGTTCTTGCTGCGTCAGGATTTTTTTAAAAAAGAAATCAACACGATTTTTGAGGGCTCTGGCTAAAATGGAACAGAAATAAATGTGTTCTGCTCACACTTAGAGAACATCTCCTCATTTTTATTAATGTAGCCTCTGATGAAACACAGCCCATCCCTGTCTGACCTACAGTAAATACCAGGCTTTCAGGAATCCATGGGGAGTGTTTTGTAAGTGTGGCACACAGAGCCATAAGGTTGATTTACCCTCAGAAACAAAGCATCACTTTGGGTGATTGAGCACTGGAGAGTTTTCCTGGGATGCTTTTCTCCATGCACTCTGGAGCACTTGCCTGTACCTGGAAGGATCATTCATTCACCACGCTGAGCTGGAAGAGAGCTCATGTGGTTCCTGTGGCCACTGCAGATAGGACAGGAGGCTCTTAGTCCAGCCCTTGTGTCATAGAGGGGTGACAAACCCTCGGAGTGGCCTACACAGCCCATCCTTCACCATCAGAACAAAGAAGTCAGGCTGACCTTGACAGTGCTGACATGGGGATGGCAATCATCCTGAAAATCCCCGAACCTTGCATTTTATCATAAAATAGTCTGTGGCTTGTTGATTAAACCCACAGAAACTGAGCTGTCATCTCAGGCTCTTGAAGCTGCACCCCCCACTTGCCCTGGTGTCCGTGGGAGCTCCAGGTGCAAATGCCCCCTGGAGTAGCCCAGTGAGGGTTCAGTGACAATGCTGGTGTCCTTGGAGCCAGTGCTGGCACTGAAATACAGCTCACAGCTGGCAAAGCCAAGGGTCATGAGAAAAGAAGGGCTCTGGGGGTGTCCTGGGAGACCTCACTCCTGCTGGGGCAGTGAGATTCCTGCCTGGGCTCGCTCTGGGGCTGTGTGTAATCTCCTGTCTGTTTTTGTGGGACCATTTTTTCCTACGGCTATAAATAGAGTCAGTCAGTTTGTTGTTTGTGTGTGTTCAGCAGAACAATCTGGTGTGATTGGTTTTGTTCTGGCACCTGAGATTTACTGCCCGAGTCAGTATTCACTCTACTCTGCTCCCTAGAGAGGTGAGGAAGAGGAGAGGACTCAACTCGTTCCCTGTGTTCCCATTGCTTTCTCTGTGCTTTGGGCAACTCCTTGATTCTGCTGACCCACACAAGTGCCCCAGCTCCTGCATCCCAGACCTGGAATGCTGGGTCCCAGCTGCAGGGGCTTTCTGCAGCCCTCTGAGGTGTCTTGCTGCAGCAGGTTTGTTATTCTGTATTTTTATTTAATTACTTACTTTTACAGCTCTTTGTGTAAATCTAATTATCCATCTGTTACGCTGCATTAGGGCATCGCAGCTCCTCAGATTTCTTCCTGTTCTAAACACTAAACTTGCCCTGCCTGGGCTCAGGTAAGCTGGGTCTCCTCCCTGCAGGGCTCCCAGTGGCTCCTGACCACACCAAGCTCTGCACTTCCAGCACGGTGTTGTGACTGCAAAGGGCCAGGAGCTCACACAAGGTGATTCCCACTTCCATGGTGTGGCTGGGAGCAGAGTGTTCCCAGTTAAACCCAATGTCACTGTGTTCCCAGGCAGCCTGGGGCTCTGCAACAGGATGTTACAGCCCTCCTGCTTTCAGAGGGGATGCTGGAGGTCTCACAAGAAGCTTGCCTCTCTCTTACCTGGGACACAGATACATGATTGGAAGCTAAGCCAAGGTTCCCCCAGCTTTTCCCAGGTGCCTTCCACGCTGTTCCAGCATCTCTGGGATGATTCATGCTCCCAGGTCTGAGTATCACATCAGCCCATCAGAATCACAGAGTCACGTACTCAACTCCAATTTATTCTCTGCAGTTCTGTTCTCCTCTTAGCAACAAATACTCCATAACCTAATTGCTCATTAAAGGCCGTGCTGTGTCCCTGTAATCCAGGATGTCACAGGCAGCCGTGTTGCTCTCCCAGGGACGCCGCTGCTCCCCCGCCACGGCGGCGAGCGCCTGGCTTGGTAGAAAGTGAGAAGGCAGCATTGCATTGAAGTGGAGATTTTCATCTTCTTGGGGATTTTTTATATCTCTCCTATATTCTGGGCTTTTGAACATCTAACATCTCTTTTATGCTTCACATCTTTCATATGAAATTGTTGTATTGTGTTGCCTATTGAAACCTAGTTTTCCTTTTGTCAGGTTTTCCCCCCTCACCCCTTCTTTCTTCTCCGCTGTATTTTGATCGGTGTAACTACTTAGGGCTCCATTTTTCTGGGTGGTTTTTATCCTCCTTAAGTCATAGCTCTGAAGGCCTTTGTCTGTGATAAACTCAGGTCTGAGCTGGTGCTTGGAGAAGAGGATTTTTAGGCCAGTTCTGCTGCATGCAGCCCTTGGGGGAGGCTCTGGGGCTGACTGTGCCTCATCCCTCCTCCTTCTCCCTCCAATAATCACAGGCAGCCTTGATGGCATTGGGGTTATTTTATTATTATTTTGTATCTCATATTGTGCATGCAAATGTCCTTTTCCATAACTTGGGACTGTGGAAAGCCTCAGTTAAATGTGTGTTTTATAAGGGATTCACCCACCCTGTGCCATTTACTGGCAGAGCCAGGGGTGACGAGGCTGCAGGGCTGTTGATATCGAGTTGTCCCAGTTATCCTCCTCTTAAGAAGAAAGGTGGGAAGTTTGGAAGGAGATGTGGATACCTGGGCAGTCGAAGATTCGGAGCCATCTGGCTCACTGCAGCTGCTCCATGGTCATTTCCCATAGGGATAGTTCATAGCCAGAGCTTGGAGTGCAGGAGGAAACTGTGTTCTCCTTATGTGTTGCTTCTCACTTGAATGGTTCCCATGCTTTTATTTTTTTTATTCTTTTTTTATTCTCTTGAACATGCAATCTGAAATTCAGTCGTGCAAGTATTAACAAGCTGCTGATCACCCTGCCTCTCTTTTCTGCCCTTGTTCATGGTTTCAGATTTACAGCTCTAGTTCAGGCTGGAATTACTGACACTGTAATGATCTGTTTTATCTCTCTATCTATTATTTGTCAAATAATTCTAACATGACTGTGCTTACAAGAGCTGTCAGAAATCCTCCAAACACTGAGAAGGATGAAGAAGTCATTGGCCTTTTCAAGTGTGACCCTGGTTGTATTGCTTTGTTTCCAGGACTCAGGAAAATGACCTTTCCCATTGCCTGTCAAATTGTGACCCAGGTGTGAGGGTTTGAGAGCCCCAGGAGCCAGACAAGGCACATTTCAATCCTGCTGGTTTGCTCTTGTTTTCTCCATTAATGGATTTTGGACTGAAAATGGGGAGGAGAAGGGAAAGAGGGAGAGGGCAAGGTGAGCAATGCTGCCTTGCTGTATGTTTCTGATCCTCAGGTTACAGCACAAACTAAATAGACTACACTAAATATTTTAGGCTGTTTCACAGACTTGCAGACTTTGATCCCTGGCTTTGATTTCCCAGGAGGCACCAGAGCACTGGTTCTGAGCAGAGAAGAGACCCATTAAGCCCCGTCTAGCCCGGTGATTACCATGCCTTTGCACCAGCACCGGGGCTTTCATCACAGCTCAGCTCTGCAGCCTCGGCTCCCTGTGCCTGGAGAGATGCCAGGGCAGGGGAAGCACTGTGCCAGCTCCCAGGCAGGGGCAGCCTCTCCATCCCACTCCCTTCCACTCCCCTGCTTGGTCTTTCCCCACCTGGCTTCAGCAGAATGCCCAGGAGAGGAGGTGACCCTTTCTTTCCCAAGGTCTCATGCAGTTTCTGCAGCAAGCAGGCCATGAAATAAATATTCTCTGTTCTTGTCAGAGCAGTAGAGATGAGGGCATTTGCCTGCCTGCCCTGCTCTGTGCCTCCAAGTCCCAAGGTCCCTCTGCACCACCTGGCTTGCCTTTTTTTTTTTTTTTTTTTAATTTAAATCTGATTTTGCTGCCTTATTGTAAGTTTCCACCTAACTCTAGAGCTGCTGTCACCTCAGGACTGTGTTGCTGCTTTTCAGTCTTCCCACACCCATCGCAGGTGAAGTCTGCAAAAACATTGAGAGGTCTCTCCTGAATCTGTGCACTTGGGGTTGTCCTAGGAGGAGTGGAACAAGGGTATCTCTTAGCAGAGAGTACTCTTCAAAAAGCCCTTTGTCTGCAAAGTGGGAACCTTTTTCATGCCAAGAGTTGCCAGTGAAAATGGCACAGAATGTGGGCAGCATGGCTGGGAGGCACAAGGAGCTCAGATGTGCAGCAAGGGTCACATCTGGAGGGGATGTGCTGTGACCCCACAGCCAGGCTGGGCCACCAGGGCAGACTGGGGCTGTTTAACACACAGGGCTCTCTTTTGGGAAGCTGCATGGGGCTTGTGTTGGGTCCCTGCAGCCCGTGGCTGTTCCTCACTCGGGGTAGGGGCTGGTTAATCTCATCAGTGCTGCACACCCAAATCTGTGCCATCACTGCAGCATTATGGGATGTCGCCATAGCCTGGCCCAGCCCTGGCCCAGCTTCAGACTCCCCTTTCAGTGAATTTTGTTGCAAGTGCCACTATCCTGTCCCCATTAGCAGATTAGCACAGTTGAATTTCCCATGTGAGCGCTCCACAGTCTGTCTCATTGTGTTTATTTTGTTCAGGCTGCTTTTCCCTGGGCTTGACAGTGTAATTTGTACAGATCTCTGCTGAGTTTTCCAAACCTTCAAACGAGCTTTTTTGTTAGCTTGAAGCCAGGACCATTGATAGCAGAGACAGAGCAACAGGAGCATTGAGAAGCGAGCGGCACACCCACCAGCCGGGAAGGCTCCCTCACCTCCAGAGCTGCTCCTTGGCAAAGGCTCCATGGTTCAGAGATTTTAATTAGATCAAATCCTCCCGGTGACTAGCCAAGCATTAAAGGCATACCAATTTCTCAGTTGTGTTTCTTGCTGTAAGAGATTTTATTATTTATTTTAGAGAGATGTGACAAAAGAGCTTGGATATCCCAAATGTGCTGTTCTCCTTGAATGGCACCAGGAGGTCTCCAGCCCAGGGGATTGTCCTTTCAGTGCACTTCTACTCAGCAAAGTGCCTTCCTGCAAGCTGCTTCTGCACTTGCTCTGGTCTCCATTGCCCAGAAGGACTTGCACCGAAGTGGGATCAGATTTTTGGACCACATGCTGTTGGGGCCATGGCTGTGGCTCAGGTTTGGCTGGAGATGAATGAGAGCCCCAGTTGTGCACTGGGAGAAATGGCCCTGGGCCCAGGAGTGGCCTGGGGACAGCTGAAGTTTAGGGCTTGTGCTGTTTGCCTCTGTTGACACCCCAAATCAGTGCCCAGCCCATTCAGAGATGCCATCAATGGGTCATTACACAACGTATTGGGATGGAAAATCACATCCTGATTTTGCAAGAGGAGACTCTTCTGCACCTCCTAGCATGGGGAGGTTGGAGATGGACTCCTCATGGTGGATGTGTCAGGTCCCACCTGACCCAGGCAAGCACTGCTGGTTTGCCTCCAGGGATGCTGCAGGCCTGGTACATGGGGGTCTGAGAATTTTGCTGTGAAAATCTCATCTGCAGGAGGATCTTGGAGCTCCTGGGTTTGTTCTTTCTCCCTCCTGCCCTGTCTGGGCAGGCCACAGATGCCCCCACCTCGGCAGGGTGCCTGTGCCATGGCTGTGCCTGGATGTCTGCTGCAGCAAGCGGGTGAGGAAGGAGAAATCAAAGGTGGCTCTCAACAAACTGCCAAACTCTCTTTTCCTGCCCTGAGGTCAGCCTGCTATTGCCAGCTGGGAAGTCCCACACCAGATCTGCTCTGAGCCATGGTTTTAACTCCAAACTGCTCCTTGCCCAGCACCATTTGGCTCTGGTTTTAGTTTCTTTATGACCCTGCCTGCCTCTGTCTCTCTTATTTCCTGGAAGGGCTGGGCTGTGGCTGCTCCAGCAGCTCCCTGGGAGCAGTGAGAGCTGTGGGTCTGAGCCGTAGCAGGCTCAGTGACCTTTGTCTGGCACGGTGCAACTGCTGCTTCAGAGGCGAGCAAAGGCTGAAGTGCTGGAGCTGTTCCTGGAGTGTGAGAGCCCCGGGATCAGGGATCAGACAGCTGGCACACTGTGCCCTGACTGTGAAAGCCCTGCCAAGGAGGGAGCCTGGAGCGTCTGACATCTCCACCACCTTCCAAGATGCATTAGAAGTGGGCTTGCAAAGCGTCAGCGTGGATGGGGGAAATGGTCTGTCTGTGTGTCTGTGTGTCTGTCTGTTCTTGGGCAGCTGCTGACATCCTGACCTGAAGTTTCAGCCTGTCCTGGCAGGCAGAAGGATGGATTTATCCACAGTAGTTCTTGGAGAGGAGCTCTTGCTGTGAGAGATGTGTGGGTGATCAGCATGCTCACAGCCAGAGAGGAGAGGGGGAAGCAGGAACTGGACTGTGAAGGCTGTTCAGGAGTGGATGTGATGTGGAGTGAGAGGATTCACAGAGCCAGGGAGCCACAGGGGAGGGCTCCGTGCCAGGGGTGGGATGGGGGGCAAGGTGGGAAGGCCCAGGCGACCCAGTGTGCCTTCCCCACCCCTGCTGCCTTCATTTCAGGTGTGTTTGAGGTGGCTGCAGGGTTTGTACCTTCTCCATAACCATGAGCCAGGTTTGGTGGGAGCTGAGGGATTATTTTTTTGGGGATCAGGCTGGACTGACCCTTGTTCATGTCCACTATAGGGTGGAAATATAATTAAATAGAATCACTGAAGTTGGAAAAGACCTCCAAGATAATCAAGTCCAAGCTGTGACCCATCCCCACCCTGTCCCCAACCCAGAGCCCTCAGTGCTACCCCAGGCATTCCTTGGATAAATCCAGGGATAGAGACTCCCTATGTAGCTCCAATCCCTGAGCCCCCTTCCCATGGAGAAATTCCTGCTGCTGTCCACCCTGAGCCTCCCCTGGCCCAGCCTGAGGCTGTTCCCTCTCCTCCTGTCCCTGTTCCTGGGAGCAGAGCCCGACCCCCCCGGATGTCCCCTCCTGTCAGGAGCTGTGCAGAGCCACAAGGTCCCCCCTGAGCCTCCTTTTCTCCAGGCTGAGCCCCTTTCCAGCTCCCTCAGCCTCTCCTGGGGCTCCAGCCCCTGCCCAGCTCTGTTCCCTGCCCTGGACACGCTCCAGCCCCTGCAGGTCTGTCTGGCCAGGAGGGCCCAGGACAGGACACAGCCCTGGAGGTCCCTCAGCAGTGCCAGCACAGGGGACAATCTCTGTTCTGGTCCTGCTGGTACCCCAGTGCTGGTACCAGCCAAAGCAGAGTCCCTCCCACCTCGCCCTGCCCCACCCTGTTGGTGACCTGCCTTTTGCTTTCATCCCTGCAGCAACCCCAAAGTGCAGATCGAAGCCATCGAGGGGGGTGCCCTGCAGAAGCTCCTGGTTATCCTGGCCACAGAACAACCCCTGGCTGTCAGGAAGAAGGTGAGGAGTGGGGCTGCACCTCTGGGCAAGCTGGGTTTGTGCTGAGCTGTGTAAATGCCCTCAGGACGTCATGGATATCTGGAGAGTGTGGGACCCCTGCTGCTCCCCACGCTGGGTGGGCTTCACTCCCAGGGGTGCAGGAAGGGGGCTCTGGGTGCTGAACCACCCCAGCAGCACTGTCTGGTGCCCGCACTCCCCTGCTCTGTCCTCCCAGTGCCAGCAGTGGCACTCAGGGTGGCTCTGCCAGCCCGTGGGGACAGGACACAGTGCCACAGCTCCTGGGGGGCACAGGTGAGGGTCCCCATGGGAGCACAGCCATCACGGGCTGACAAACACAGGAGCTGACGTTTGAAGGAGCTAATTGCTGCAGCCAGCCCCATGTCCTGCCTTGGGCAGAGGCTTTGGAGCAAGGAGCAGCACCGAGAGCCCCCAGCCAAATGTGCAGCGCTGTCCATCGGGCTGGGGGCTTCCTTGCCCCCTCCCTCCCTCTCTCCCTCCCTCCCTGCTGTATTCCCTGGAGCATGAGATCCCATTACCCTCACTTTAGCGTGTGATGCCACCTCTGTAACATCACCTGGCTGCTCCCAAACCCCCAGCCCCGTTTTCCACAGGGACCTCCTGCATGAGGGGTTCAGCAGGGTGGGGGACTCTGGCTCTTCCATTTGCCTGTAACAAGCTCCCTAAAATATGTTCCTCTTTAACCCTGGTAAGAGTCCTCCAGCAAGTGAAAGGCACAGGAGAAGGCTGTGGAACCCCATTGCATTTGGCCGTGGATGTGAGGAGATCCTACAGGATGCTCCATGCTCAAAAACTCCTCCTAGGAGTGCCTGTGGCTCAACCCAGAGCTCCTTTGGGATGGGGAGGGATAGATGGGCATGCAGGGCCTGTCACAGCATTGCTGTGAACCAGAGTAATTCTTTCCAGTGAACCTGAGTGCATGGTGCTGGCAGTCCCTGGAGAAACGAGCAGGGTGGGCTCAGCATTGTCCACTTTCCCACACAGCTGTATGAGACCCTCCAGGGGTTGAACCCTCTTTTCCAGAAGGCCAGAGGTTTTAATTTCCAGTTCCCGTGCTGTGCACAGTGTCCTGTGTCTGCAGACTGCATCCCAAGGACAGGCCCTTCCTGCACAGGGCAGCCGCCCCGGGCTCCCGCTCCAATGGATTTTCCGCCCCGGTGCTCGCAGCCGTGCACAGCAGCGAGGCCAAAAGTGCATTTCTTCCCTCTGCCGTCCTCTGGCCCACGATTAAAAAGGGAGACAGCAGCATCTCAAATTCACCAGCAGCAAGGCAGAAAATGGAAAATAGAAACAAACGGGAGCGGGGAAGGCATGGCTGTCAGCTCGGATCTGTCCGTGCGCAGGCCCGGCCCGTGTGCGAGGCGCCCACATGAGCAGCGTGTCCCCTGCCCCGGGCGGGCCCGGCCGTCCCTGTGCCACCACGGCTGTCAGAGCCAGACAGCGTGACAGGCAGCGGGGCTGGGCTGGCCCCTAATTGCCTCCTTGGCTCCAAGCCAAGCCCCTGGGGCACTGCTGGCTGCTGGGCTCTGAGTGTTGGCACATGGGGCTGCACCCTGGCAGGGCCTGGGACGGGGCTGGGTGCTGGGGGACATGGCTTTGTCCTCTGAGTCTGCAGGTGTGGGGACATCACCCCTGGCATCCAAATCACCTCGTGGGGATCAGGCTCTGCTGAGTGGTGCTGGGCACTCCTTACCCCATCCCATGGCTGGGCTCGGTGCCTGTGGGGGGGTGAACACGGAGAAGTGATGGGGTTGAATCTGTCAGGGGCTGGCCACAGGCCCCTCAGTGACAGCCCAGACTGGGGTTTGGATGGAAGTACCCAAGATTTGGCAGCCTCACAGTGCTGGGGAGTATTGGGATGGCAAACAGGACTGCTGAAGATGATCCTCAGCCAGAAGAAGCTGGGATGCATTTTCTGTGGAGCTCCACACAGATGAGCTGGAGCGTGTTTCTGCTGTCCACATGGAGTGCCATGAAGAGGGGCAGTGCCACATGGAGCGGCCACTGTGCTGATTGCCCTCTCTCTCTCCACCAGGCTCTCTTCGCTCTGTCCTCCATGCTGAGGCACTTCCCCTATGCCCAGCAGCAGTTCCTCAAGCAGGGCGGCCTCCAGGTTCTCAGGAGCCTCTTCAGGCAGAAGGGGATGGAGCCACTCCATGTCCGTGTGGTGACACTGCTCTACGACCTCCTCATGGAGAAGGTGAGAGCTGGGATGGCACCGGGCCAGGCCCTCCCCACCTTCACCCCCAAACCCAGCCAGGCCTGAACATCCTCACAGGACGAGGAGAAGGAGGAGCCAGCCCAGCATCAGTGGGGATGAGTCCCTTGCAGCCCCTTGGCCAACACCACACGAGCCCCTGGGGGAGCCCAGAGAAGCTGAAACTTTTGTTTACCTTCAAGCCACTGCCACCATTTCCTCCCAAGGGTGTTTTCACAGCAGGACACTGAGGACATGAGTAGGAAATGCTGGCCCTGGGCTGTGTTGTCCAGCCAAGGCCAGGGGACAGGCCAGCACTGCTGTGTCCTTGCCTGCCAGAGCTCTTTGCCTGCTGCATGTCCCTTGCTAGAGCCCAGCCTGCCACGTTCTGTGTTTTATTTTCAAATACCCTGGATTACTGCTGTAAGTGTCAGTTTAAAGCCTGTCTTTCCTTGCCATGGCTTGTTGTTCAGTCTGTGTGTTTCCCTGACTCCAGAGAATGGGAATTAAATCCACTCTGGCTCAGTTTATGGCCAATTTGCCCTGAGGATTATGGCTGCTGTAATACCTGGGTTGCAGGCACGGCAGAGCAGCACCTCTCTGTTAAATCAGTTATTTTCTAGAGGACTTTGTAAAGGTGCAAATTATTTTAGCAGGTGTGAAATCTTATCAGGTGCTGACTCTAACATGATCCTGTCAGCTCTGTGGGAAAGGAGCAGACAGGGGCATTTTGACTCAAACCATTCCCATTTGATCCTGCTGCCCGTTTCCCAGCTGCTCCCTCCGGCAGCCCCATCTGTTCCCACCTCTGGGGCAGGCACAGCCTGGCAGATTCTTGGGTTTATGTTAAAACAAGACTTTAAGATGCTCTTTGGATTGGGAATGCTGTACCCTGAGTGCTGGGGGGCTGCTCCGAGCTGGGGTGGCAGGTTTGGGATGGGCTGGGTGACTGTCAGATGGGTTAGTTTGGAATCATAAACCATCCTGGCAGCTCTCAGTGCGAAACAGGAGTCACTGGGGCTCTGAACAGCTCCTCCTGCCACATTCCTTCCTTTTCACCCCAAATCCTGCCTGCACTTCAGCAGATTGCTCTCAAGAGGACCAGGAGAGGGGAAGTCTCCTTAGTGTTCCTTCCTGTCCCTGTCAGGAAATTTCCTGCTAACAACAGCCCCTCCACCACCTGAGCCCCAAAGGGCTCACAGGGTGATGTGGGTGAGTTTCCCTTCCTCCCCCTGATGCTGGTGCTGCTCTGGGCCAGTCTCTCTCACTGTAAGAGATCCAGCCCCTGCAGAATTTCAATGCTGGGGTTTTCTGGACCAGGCTGGGAGGGGAAGGTCTGGCTGTGGCTGGAGGAGACCAAGATCCCTATCTCTGGGAAGAGTAGCACAGAGCCAAGTGATGATGTTCATTAGGTGCTGCAGGCACCTGTCAGCAGCAAAAAGCATCAGACCAGAGTCCTGCTGAGCTTCCTGTCCCTGAGTCCCCTTCCAGGCTGTGTGACACAGAAACTCCCAGTCACTGGGAGTTTTCCAGGGCGGGCAAACAGCCCCTGTGGCCAGGGAGCCAGGACACAACCTCGGTCTGGTCTTCTGTGGTAAGTCTCCGTCCACGGCAGGTGGTACAGGACATGCATCCTCCTCTACTGTGTCACCTCCTGGGAGCAGTTCCTCTCTGACAGGGACATTAATCTGCATTCCACCACTTCCCACAGATGCTCCTTGAGGACTCCCAGCATGGAGAGCAGATGGAGGAGAAGATCCAGCAGTACCGGCAGGTCAGGCTGGTGCCAGCGGTGGTGGAGCAGGGCTGGTGTGCCCTGGTGCCCAATCTGCTGGCCATGCCCGAGCACGACACCCGTGAGAAGGTCCTCAAGCTGGTGGGGGTCCTGGTGGGCTTCTGCAGGGAGCACTACCGGGGGGACCCCGCCCTGGGCACCACCCTCAGCCTCCTGCGCAGCGAATACGAGGAGCTGGCGGCCGAGGAGCAGAGGGAAGGGGACAAGGACGGCTACTTCAGGGAGCTCCTCAGCTCTATAAACACCATCATCCAGGAACTGAGGTGAAACTGGGGGTTCACTCCAGTTCCAGGGAGTTCGGGGTGACAACAAGTTCGGATGGCACAGGTGTAGGTGCACTTTGGAATAAACTGCAGGACCACATGAGATCCCAGCACTGTGTGCCAATAACTTTGTTATTTTAATAACTTGGGACATGGGGAATGTCTTGTTTTCATGGGATACTGCTGAAAAAACAGAGGTGTACAGTGGAGGGAACAAGCTGGGGGCTCAGCTGGGGAATTTGGGATCTGCAGAAAGGAACAAGTGGTGTTCCTGTGGGGGGCCGTGTTTGTGTCACTCCCAGGAGGAGCTGTTTGAATCCCTGCACTCCCTCTAGGCCTGGCAGAGCCCAGCTGGTCCTTTCTATCCCCCAGCCCTTGCAAGGCTCTGCCACTGCCAGGGACAGGCACAAATGCCACCAGATCCATCCCACCCTGTGACCCTGCAGCTACTGGGCTTTGTGCTCAGATATTTGTGGCTCCCATGTAGAGTGTGGCACTTGTCACTGTTAAGTAGCAGAGCTAATTTTAACTATTGATTCTTTTTTGATCTTTCTGGGATTTGTTCAGGCTGTTTTGCTGGCATTATTTTTTTTTCCTATTTTTCTCAGAAATGCATTTCCCAGCCAGCCTTGCCAAGGCTTTGCTTTGTAGGTTAAAAAAAAAAATATATATATGATGATAATAGCCAGGATAAGCAAGGGAAGAGGCTTTTCTGCTTGAAACCTGAGCCTCTGGAGCAATGCCAGGTGAAGCAGGGATCCAGCAGAACTGGGGGGATCAGCACAGGGATTTCTCAGGCCCTGCCTGGCTTTGTCACTGTGTCACAGCTGGATTTAAGGTGAGGATTGTCTAACACCTCCTTAGGGGGTGAGCCAGGGAGAAAACCACCAGCAGCTCTGCCTGTCCAACCCCAAAGCCAAAACCCCACTTGCTCCTCCTAAAAGTCTTAAACCTGACAAGTTTTTGGGCAGATGCTCACTGGAGATGCCTGTGCTGGCCCTGGGGATGGAGGGGTGTCCGTGGGCCTCCAGGGCAGCTCGGGAGGGAGCAGGTGGTGGCTCCTGGTCAGTGCCACTCAGAGCC
The DNA here is from genome assembly GCF_021018805.1 of Prinia subflava. NCBI lineage: Eukaryota > Metazoa > Chordata > Aves > Passeriformes > Cisticolidae > Prinia > Prinia subflava. Next base: position 1,193,838 of record NC_086262.1, on the reverse strand, counting down.
AGCCCTGGGATCCCAAACCTGTGGCCTGGGATGGCAGCAGGGTGCGCCTGTGTCCCTGGGAAGGTCTCAGTGACTCCACAGGCTGCTTCCCGCACACGACAGAGTGACACAGACAAAGATGTCAAGCACTGAAAGGAGGCCAGAAAATGATAACAAATAACAATTTCCTGGCAGTGCTGCTCCTGAGCCACTGAGCCCTGGCAGGGCACTTGTGGGGCAGAGGCTGTGTGAGGTCCTGGGCAGTGCTGGTGTTCAGGGTCCCCAATCCCTGTGTCTCCCTGCCCAAAGGGCTCCAGGCTCTGCAGGGGGGTCAGAGCCCAAGGAGGGTTGGCCACAGGGGACACCTGGACTGCAGCCACCCCCTCTCTGCAGCCCCTGCAGGTCCCAGGGGTCACGTCCCAGCACTGGCAGTGCAGTCAGGCAGTGGCACGGGGAGGTGGTGACAGCCGTGGAACCTTGGAGTGCACCGAGAGCTGGGCCATGGCAGCTGTGGCCAAGGCTCAGCCTTGGGGGGTTGCAGGCCAAAGAGGGGCGTCCTTCCTCTGTGTGCATGGCCATGTGTCTCCAGAGGGTGACAGAGAAGGGCAGGCGAGCCCTGGGCTGCTTTCCCTGGCTGTAAATGCCAGCCCAGGCCAGTGTCCCCACTAATGACAGGTTTGTTTCCCAAATGGCACTGCTGGTCCACAGCCCGGGGTAATGACAGGGCTGCTGTGGCTGCCTGGCCCTCTGCCAGCAGGGCCAGGGCCAAGGCCGAGCCAGTCTTGCCCCAGCCTCTCTGCAGAGCCAGCCCTGCTGTGCTGGGAATCCCCCAAATTTCTGCAGCCTCTGCCAGGCAAGGAGCAAGGCAGGGCTGGAAGGGGCCCGAGGGGTGGGGGTCCTGGGGTAGATGGAAACCTTGGGTAGGGCCCACTGACTCCCTCTCTGTGCAGATCTAGGAGGTGGAACAGGCACTTCCATCCCTAATTTTGGAGCTAACAGGGTCCCCCCATTCCTCCAGCTTCAAGAGGGGATCAAGCATTAAGTGCTGGAGTCACAGAGGTGGTCAGGGCAGGAGCAGCTCCTGCTCCTTCCCCTTGCACCCACAAGAGCACCAGGAGGGCTGTGCTGGCTCAGCCTGAGCTCCCCAAACCCCGGCACCCTTTAGGCAGAGAGGGACTCGGAGCAGGGCCCACGGGCTGTGTCTCCCTGGGACACTCCCCAGCCTTCACCATCCGCAGCTCAGGCAGGGCCTGAGCCCTCAGCACGGGAGCAGCTGATGTGCCTTAATGGATTTTTCCTTTTCTCACCCATTTGTTGGGGTTTTGAATGCACTCGTCCCTCCCCACCCTCTCTGCTCTCTCCTGGAATTTTGTGTTTGAGGTCTGGCAGCCGTGGCCTGGTTTGGTCCCACCCGTATAAGCAGACACAGCTCGGGGTGCGCCGCTCCCCTCTCCTGTCCCGCTCCCGACACATCCCAGAGGCGGTGGGAGCAGGGAGAGCCGGGGTGGGAGAGGCGCTCATTAACGGGCATTAAATCGTGGCACGGAAACTTCACACACAATTAAAGCGGCATAAATTCAATGTGGCTCCATTCACCGCGGAATTGAATTAAGAGCACTTGAAATCTGGAATAAGACTTATCTCCTGAGGATTTAATGTGGTTTCACTAATACACTTTAGAAGATAACGTGGGTTCATCTTCCTGAGATCCCTGCCCTGCCAGGTCTGCTGGGCTCTGGCAGAGCCTCAGCAAAGCTGCTGTCCCACTGCACTGCAAAAACCTCCCCAAATCTTTTCAAATCACTCGGAAAAAACCTCCAAACCCCTCCAGCCAGTACTGTGGCGTGTTCCAGGCGGTACCTGGGGAGCAGCCGTGGGGAGCGGGCAGGCAGGGAAATCCCACAGCCCTTCCCTGCCCAAAGCCTGGGTGGGCTCCCACATCTCCACGGAGGGCCGGGAATTGGGCAGGTGGGGTTTGGCTCCTGGCCCGCAGCCGGGGGAGGCGGCCGAAGCACCCCGGGGCTCTCGCCGCCCCTCCCGAGCGTCCTCCGGCAGCGGGAGCGACGGCACGAGCCCTTCCCAGCGCTTAATTACAGGGAGCAGTAATTACTGTAATTCTCTTCAATTGGCTCCCTAATAAAGTCACAGCTTCGCTGGCGGCCGGAGCCCCTCGCTGAGCCGCTGCCCCAGCGCCGCTTTCACAGCAGGGCTGGAATTCGCTGGCGCGGCGGGATCGGCGCTGCTGATCTGATCGGGTCTCTGAACTCCCGACACACCTGGGCTTGGGCTGCTGCTGAACAGCCCGGAGGGGCCGGAGGCACCGGGAGCCGGGGCTGGTTCGCTCCGGGACCACGAACTGCCCTGCCCTGGCCGTGTCACCACGTCCCCAGCCCCCGAACCCGGGGGTTCACGACACAAAATCCCCCCTTCTAAGGGGAGAGGCGTTTTCTCCCCTCCAGCCGCGGCGGCTCCTGAACGGAGCAATCAGATGTTAACCAATAATGATTCACCTCATGCCCTTCTCTGCTCCAAACCCAACGCAATTCCCAGAGGAGCAATTCTGGAGTACAAAAGAAATGTGAGTTGAGGTTTTTGGCCTCCTGTCCCCATCGCGTTCCTGCTGCTCCTGCACTCCCTGGGGCTGCAGCTCTTACCAGGGGCACCACATTTTAATTTCTCGATGCTCAATGTTTGTAGCATAAATTAATCCAGTACGTATTTAAAAGCTAAATATGTGTAAATTTGTCTGCACATCTTAATAAAGGTTGTTTTTTTAAGTTTTTTAAAGTAGATTGTACTGGGGGGAGGTATTGGATGTACTCCCTGAACAGCCCAGGGAATGTCACCTTTAAGACAACACCAGGAGAAAAAAAACCCCATATTGTATAAATTCAGTTAATAATTATCTCTAAAAGACCTGCAGCCTGTTAACCCCCAAACAGCAGCGGAGCACAGCTCCCCCTCCGAGCCTGTTTACATGTTAAGGCTATATGAAAATAGCCTATAATTCCACTGTTTAATAGCTGTACTCAAGAGGCTAAAATGCTTGAAAACATAATACATTTGGCAAAAATATATCAAAAACTATTAAGCTTCATTCTGATCAGCATTACAGTAACATGACAGCAATAACCTTAATACAGTAAATTATGAGCTGATTGAGATAAATAAAATTATAACATTTCAGTGCCAAGGCTCAGCTCTAAAATGGAGCTGCACTTTAGACACTGACTCCAGCCCGGGCTTTTCCAGCTCCACAGGAACAGGCACCGCTTCCCTGCACCCGATTCGACTGGGACGTGTGAAACACACTGAAATTCATAAAATTTAAATAAGACAGCGAAATTATACCTTGTAGCTATAGTTATCACAAATAATGTACAGTCTAAATTGCAGCCTGAGCAAACATGATTTCCTGGGTGCCTCTGGAAGCCCAAGGCGGGATGCAGAGCAATTATGAGGAACGAGCACAAAGCTGATTTGCATCTGAATGGCGAGGGGGGGGGCGAGGGGCGGGCTGGGCCCGCTCCATTCACAGCACCACAATGCACCAGCTGGAAAAGCAACTTTATTAGTGTCCCGCAGCAAAATACATTAGTAATTTGTAACCAGGCATTACAATTCCCGCCCGTGTGGCGCAGGGGCGATCGGCCGCCCACAGCGGGGGAGGTTTCCCGGCCCCGGGCGCTCCCCCGGCAGCGCGGCCCCTCCGGAGGGAGCAGGGCCGGGGCACCGGGAACCGGGGGGAACCGGGGGGAACCGGGGCTGCGGGGAGAGCCGCACCACAGCCCCGGGCACCGGCACAGCCCCGGGCACCCCGAGCCCAGCTCCGAACACCGCCCTCAGCAAAGCCCAGCCCAGGCACGGCTGTAGCGCTTTTCCAGCTGTTTTCCAGTTGTGCTCACACAGCCGGTGCCTGCTGCAATTTCAAACTCCTCTGAGCTTGCTCCCTTCTCCACTCCCACACCACAGATACACTATCACATTTCATTAATTTTTTGTGTAAAAAAATCTATTTTTTCTCTCTTGATCACCACGATAAACTGAGTCTCTGAGTAGCATGATCCTGTATTAGTGTTAACCGTTAGTGTTACTGTAAAATCCTCTTTGGTTATAGAATATTTCATTTAAAGCAAGATTATAAAAAAACAGTTTCCAGCTAGAAATCCACCCCTGTAATCTAAAAGCCATCTAAATTACCACACTTCTGCAGGCTGAAGATATACTGATAGGACTTAGAAATCTGAGTATCTCCCCAGGTAATCTAAACAAAGTTATCAAAATTATATTAAGTAAATACATTTGGAGGAATAGTAGATTTTTGAAAAATCCTTAGGGTATTAAAAGTAGAGTTCTGGAAGTAGCAGTAGTGGGCTAGAGAAAAACACCCCCAAGCCAGAGCTCTCCTCTAGATACTCTCCATAGCCTTGAACTCGCTGAGGGCCTGCACAGGGTTCACGTGCTTCTTCTGGGACGCCCTCTTGATTTTAGTCTGGGTCTCGTCCTGTTTCTCCCTCTTGACCAGGGGTTTCTTTTCCGGAGCCTTCATCTTCCAGGAGACGGCCGGGAGGTTGAGGGAGGCCATGCCCTGGGACTTCTGGTACTTGGTGGATGCCACATAGGAGGCCTTGACCGTCTGCACCACGGCGTTCATCAGGTTCTTGGCTGCCTGGATCAGGGACATGGCACTGTCCACCTGCCAAGGGACACACAGTTACACACCCTGGAACCCCCAAACACAGCGCTCCACTGAGAACACCACAGGCCTGGGGGGCAAAAATCACTTGAGAACTGATTGATGTGCCTGGTTTCTATTTTTCCTTTGAAACTGGAGGCTCCCAGTTTGAGGCAGGATTTTTCTTTGGATGCTCAGTGGTTACAAACCTGACATGTGCCACCAACACAAAAGCAGGGTTTGCCCCGTCTGCATTTTCCATATTAACGGCAGTGGGAGCGATTTGTATTCTGCCCTTTGCTTTTGTGACTAAGCTTTAACAGTTGCTTATTCTCTAATGAAATGAATAAAGCTGTAGTAATATCTTAATCACCGATAATAAATACTCAAATTGCCCAAGAATACTAAGTTGGATTGGGAAGGAAGAAACACAACTGCATCACCAGCCAGGACTGGAGCCCCTTCCCAGCTGGTTACTGATTTACAAGAGCATCAAAACAAGGAAAAATATGAATTTGTCAAAGCTGTAGGACACAGGGGACAAAGAGCTGAGACTAGGGCTGGGTGGAAGACAGAGGGGAGGGACACTGGTGACCTCAGCTGGGACCTCCCTTCTCCAGGGGCCAGTGTCCTGCTCTGGGTGGGATCCCTGGCTTGTCAAGGCTAAATGTGCTGGGACAGGGGTTTGATCTGGGACAGAGTTTGGCCTGGGGCAGGGCTTGGTTCTGATGGCTTTTCTGGGGCACTGTCCCCTCCCTTCTACCCCACTGTGCCCCAAGAGCCACTGTGGCACCTCAGATCCTCTGGAAAGCCCTGTGCTCTGCCCTCCTCCTCATGAGGCAGGAAACCACTGCCCTGGAGTGTTTCCACGAATCCTCACAGCAGGAGGAATCACTAAACACCAGGAGAGCAGGGAGGTGCTTTTCTGAATGAACTGTCAGACTCTGAAGGTGCCAGCTCTGCCCACCTGGGCCATGGCTCTGCTCTCACAGCACTCTGGTGCATGGGCAGGGCGTTAACACTGGGCAGAATTTTCCTTTCAGAGAGGAGATGCCTCTGGACTGGCTGAGGTCTTCATCTGATTATCCCATGAAGGTTAACAGTGCTGCTGGCAACCCTCAGCCCCAGTGGACAGGCTCAAGGAGAAGGGATAAAACCAGGAGATCAGACTACAGATGCCAAGCTGTTCTATCACTGATTTATGGCAGAGAGGATGTAACTCCTGGAGATACTGAGTAGCTGCAGTGAAGCCCTGGAGTATGTACTGCTGCACAGTAACACATCTCCTGCTTTGACAGCACCATGCCTTCAGCCTCCCAGCTCCCAGGACATGACGAGCAGCACATCCACCACAGCCCCTGGAGCTGCTCCGGGGGCTGGAAAGGGAGCAGGGGGGGGCTGGCAGCAGCAGGAGGGGCAGCACAGCCCCATTACCCCCAGGTGGGCTCAGCTTGTGCAGGAATATCTGTTGCTGCTGCTGACCTAAAGCTCTCCTTCCTCAGCTCTCCCTGTTTGTTTTTGGGAAATCTGTGCTACTAAGTTTAAGCAACTGAAATATCAAACAGGGTTTCACTGGAAAATATCAGCGGCACAGGGTCCCAGAGAAGCTGCGGCTGCCCCTGCATCCCTGGAAGTGTCCAAGGCCAGGCTGGATGGGGCTTGGAACAGCCTGGGATAGTGGAAGGTGTCCCTGCCCACAGCAGGAGTAGGACAGGATGAGTTTTAAGGTCCCTTCCAACCTAAACTGTTTCCATGATTCTGTGGTATCAAAATGCCAGAATGTGGGAAGTTTTTTCGATTTGGTGATCAGGATTCAGGGAGCAATTCTGGAGCATCAGCCAATTCTGTCCCTTCTTCCAGCCTCCCTCCTCGATCCTGACACAGCTGGGCAAAAGCACCAGTGACCAAATGTGCCTGTGCAGGGCAAGGAAGAGTATTCTAGAAGAAATGAATTTAGTTCCACTTCCCTCCCTCCAAGTATCTGTTATACAGAATCCTCTTAGGAGGAAGCATTTCATGAAATACAGTGAAAAAAATTATTTGCAAACTAATGGTTGGAATAAAGAAGCAAGCTGGCCTGGGGCAGCTTCCAGCTGTCAGAAACCAGAGCAGCCACTAAAAATCCCTGCACTCTTCAGGGCACAGCCATCCTGAAATATTAGCATCTCTGGAGCACTGCAGGACCCCAGCATGTTCCAGGGCTGTGCAGAGACGTGGGGCAGGTTTAGCTGTGCTGATAAAGTGATTTAACCTCACTAAGAGTGAAAAGCAGTTTGGAAAACAGATTACACAGAGGTGAAGTGAATCTGTCTACAAACACCGTTGAGTAAGGAAATGTGAAGTCTGTATTTTCACAGCAAGCATTCCTCCCCAGAACAACGAGGCAGCAACACAAACTCTGCATACATTAAAACTCTGCATGCTCCAGCACCTCCAGTCTATATTCTGTGGTGTTTAACACAAAAGCTCAGCTTGGAATAACCATTCCCTGTGGGAGCAGAGCTGCCTGAGGCAGGCGTGTGCCATACGTACCCCGGAGACGACGAGCTCCCCGCCCAGGTTCTGCACCTCGGCCTTCACCTTGCTGCAGATGTTGAGCTGGTGGCAGTAGAGCGCGATGCGCTGCAGGTAGGCCAGCAGGTCCTGCTTGCACGCCGAGTCCGGGCACTGCGGGGCGACACGGGGCACGTCAGTCCTGCAGCACCACAGCCGGGACAGCCACAGGACAAAGCTGCACCCCCCAGGGCAGGGCATGGGCCAGGACAGCGCTGCCCTCCCTGCCCAGCGCTGGCCCTTGAGGCAGCGCAGCAGCATGAGAGGCACCTGAAAGCCCACAGCCATGGGCAGGGCAGCACTGCACAGGCTCCTTCCACCTGTCCTTCAGCAGCCCTCCCAGGGAGGAGGAAGAAGAAAAGGAGCACCATTTCCCCTCCCCAGAGCAGGTCTGTCAGCTGTAACAGGTCTTTCCTGTACTGCACAGGACACAGTAGCAACGGTCTGACATTCAAGATCTCAAGCTGCAGCTAGCAGGTGTTACCAATTTCTCCCTCAATCCTCAGTCTCAAGTATTCCAAGCTCAAAAATTATAAACTCAACACCGACTCAATTACATGCAGCAAACAGAGATTTTCTTGACTTCTGTTCTCATTTTCTAGCAGTGGGGAAAGCAGGTTCCTCACCAGGCACATTATGACATTTTTAAGGTGCTTGCTGCAGCACTCATCCCTAAGAGAAAGGGAACTTTTCCAGCTTTGCACAAAAGGCTCTGCAGGAGTCCTTCTGTGCAGTTTGGGCAGGGGGCATTTTCTGGGACAGAACCAAGGAATGAGCCATGGATGAACCAGGCTCAGGCTGTATTTCCAGACCAGAGGGGAGCCCAGCTGAGGAACAGCCACAGTCCAGAGCAGGCTCTGTAAGACAAAAAAGCTGTGGGAAGGGTTTTGCTGCCCATGCCAGCCCTGCAGCCCTTTTAGGAGCAGCAGCAATGGGGTGCCAGCAGCAGGTCCCCCATGGGCCACCTCAGCCCCAGAGGCACCCCACATGTTCACACACACACACACAACACCTACAGCTTCACATCTACGTGATTTACATCCCACTGTGTCATACCCCATGTTGTTTAAGGCCTGCTCTGAACCCCAGAGAAGCATCACTTGTCGTACCCCACAGAGAGCTCCTGCTCTTTGTTCCACAGAAATGGCTACTCATCATCTCATCTTCCCACCCAGCAACCACAGGCCTCCTGGACAAAACTGCCATCAGACTCCCACTGATCCTTATTTTCTGCTCTAAGGCAGGCTGCACTGTGCCCAGCATTATTTCAGCTGCAGCAGTGGAATTCACCTGGCATCACCCAGGGACAGGACTACAGGCACACCCTGCAGGGATCTCCAGCCTTCCAGACAGCTGCATCCCATCCAGAGTGATTTAAGAGCTCTTTTCCACACACTCCTGTTCACAGCAAAATCCCATTTCATCTAAGACCCTGATCCTGTGCAATGGACCATCTGATGAAGATTCATAATGGACACGGCATGACTGGAAGATTAATCTTCAATGTGGCACCACTTCATTACTTAATGCTTCACTCCAGCTGAGAGTTGTTGCATTGGCCATGCAACCTCTCCTTCCCTCTGAGGGCAAGGTAAAAATCTCCTGGCTGTGAGCAGCAGGCTTTGAGCCCTGATTCTCCCTGCAGACCTTCTCTCCTTAGCTATGAGATGGAAGCAGAAACTCTTCTCTTTGTATAAAAGAGGAGCAGATCGTGGTGCACACACAGGGATGTGCAAACAGGTCCCACTCACATGGAGCATTTCCCTCCCAACAGCACCTGATCTGACAGAATAGGCATTACCCTCTGCAGTGAAGGTGAGCGAGCTAACACATTCATTTGGATTTTTCCAGGGCCAGAACAAGTGGCTTTTTTAAGGCAAAGTGGTCTCTGTGCTGAGCAGAGGTAACGCAGGTGCTGCAGTGATGTGCACACAGAGCTCACACACACACACAGAGGCACTGCATGGGAGACCCATTGCTTTATGGGCATCTGACCCCACCAAGTGACATAAAACCACCTTCTTAGTCCCAAGGAAAATGATGGAACACCCAAAGTAACTGCAACTCTCAACCTGAGCACACGGCTTCCATCAGTGCAGCGAAGGCCTGCCTAACGAAGCAGCAAAGCTTGCAGGTTAATTTTTTAAGCTAATCAATATTAGTCAGCAGTACAAGATGTTTTAGAGCAAGTCCACAAATAGCCCTGGACAAAGAACTAATAAGAAGCTCAAATTGCCATTTTGGAAACTGCTCTCCATCTCCCAAAGAGCTCATCTAACACAGCTAGTGAGCAGCGGAGGGGCTCAAGGGCTGACAAATGCCTCGTACAGCACGTCAGGGGGATGGCTCAACAACTCCAGCTACTCTGTGGGGCTGTGCAACTGCTCAAGGAAAGACTCCCAGGGCAGGAGGCTGCTGCACGATCACCAACAGCTGAGGAAGGCAGCAAAACCTTCATGGAATAGGAATCATCACTGGGTTGTGTACATCAATACGGTGTGAGATGGAAACCCACTTCCTCTCTTGTGTGTGCTATTTCTGCAGGCAAGATCGAGGACTCAGCTCAAAGACAGATGAGGTTTAAATGGAGATGTAACACAAGATAAAAAAGAGCATCAACAAAAGGCACTGCAGGTGCCTGCAGGAGCCCTGTCCATTGCTAGGCAGGAGCACTCGGATAAAAATCAAAAACCCCAAAAGGCAACAATTTCAACACTGATCAAGAAAGATTACATTATTGGATTAACCCACAGCCACAACTCCATCCGCAGAGCTGCCGTGGGAGGATTCCCACTGCACAGCCCAGCAGGGAGTGCAGTGTAGATGAAAATGAACATGTGGGGACCACCCCACCTTCCCAAACCATCCAAACTGAGCTGCTGCCACAGACTCAGGGAAGGTTACTGGCAAAAGCTAAGCTGGCTGCTCCAGGTCAAATCCAGGATCCATCCTAGACACAGCAAACACACCCCATTTTCAGTTCCTGCTGCCCCAGCTGAGCCTGCAGAGAAGCAGAATCACCCTTTTCTCTCTTTCTGCAGAGAAAAGGGGCAGAAGACAGCAGAGCCCTTGTGGTGTGTGCTGATGGACACAGCCCATCCCCAGTGGCTGCAGGGGAGAGCCAGCAACCCCAGAGCTTCCTCCTCCCACTGCCTCTCCCTTTGGGAATGGGCCCTGCTGCACCAGGAATTCCCAATAAATGCCCCCCAGCCCCGGGTGCCAGCTGGGCTCAGCAGGAGCTGCCAGCAGCTGCTCTGTGGAGGCTCCCTGGCAGGACAGGCACTGACCATGTGTGCCAGCAGCTGCCACCAGCACAGCCACCAGCCTGTGCCCAGGGTCCCCACCCAGCCCCCCCAGCCATGGACCAGTCTCCCCAGCAAGAGGCTGCTGGAGCCTTTTACTGGGAAGTGGGGCAACCCCCACCCTCACCCTCAGCTGCCTCTCACTGTATGATCAGAACTGATGGAACTTCAGCCCCCCACCACTACGAAAGAAAAAAAAAAGAACAGAAATTTCCCTTGGCTTTGCAGGTGCTTCAACATAGAAAAAATAAATAATAGAGAGAACCCTTGTCTTACTGCAAATCATTGTCATCTGTGTTGTGCTCAGAACTGCTTCATGTTCCCCTGTTCCCAGCAAGCAGCAGCTGCTAGGAGTGAGGGATGGAAACCTTGGGGAGAACCTGCAGCTGATGGCAGAACTCTTCCCAACAGACACAGAATTCCTGGGATAGCAGCTCTTGGAGTTCCAGAGGAATGTGGTGCAGAAGGGCCTGATGGCAGAGCTGGGAGCTGCTGGCACACTGACACGAGGAGTCACAGCTGTGGTGCCACCCAGCACGCAGGACACAGCCCCTCTGTGTGTCCCCAGCAGGAGCAGGGACAGCAGGATCGGCGCTCAGGGCAGTTCCTGCTCTGTAGCTGTCACACTGTTCCACATTAACACGTTTCTAAAGAGTATGGAAGCACATCTAATGAAATATGCAGGCTCAAAGTATTAGCAGAGTATGGAGTCAGGAAACAGCTATATTCTTGTCAAAATGACTAACTGTACAGTGCTGCTCATATTTATCTTCAAATATGTGCTTAATCTGTTACATTTTTAAGGACCTTACTGCTACTAAAAGTAGTTTTCTTTTATATTTTGAAATGGCTTGGTACAGAAAACCATATACCAACTTTGCATAAAACATGTGAACTGGAAAAAAAAAAGGCATTGTAAACCTTCAGCCCAGGCTCCCCTGAGACCTTGAACACAAACTGCTCCTTGCTTCATTTACCTACATCAGCAGCACACCTGGTTCTTGCAGAAACAAGGCTGTCAAAGTGCTGTAGCAAGGAGACTCATTTGAAAAAACACTTCTCAAATTTATCTCCCCATTGAACATTCCTCACTGCATCATTAATAAAGGAGGGTGTAGACAAGCACCTCTGAATGCAACATTAAGAGAGAGTCCTGCACTGCACTGATTTACTTTCAAAGTGACACCGGTTCAGTTAAAACTTTGCAGTACAAATTTCCATCCTGAAAAGGCCTGGAAAAAAAGTGACAACTGGAGAAAACAAAGTTTAGTCCATGATCTCAGCCTTAACCTCTCTGCATTTCAGAGTCTCTCCTGAAGGTGAAATATTATTACTAATGTTGATGTTTCCTTGCTATTTGGGTGTGGACTGAGGCCAAAGGTGCTCTTGCTTGGCCCAGTTTCTAAGTGGCTCAGGACAGGCACTGCATAAATAAATTCCTGAGCTGGCCATGCTCATTCAATCCTGTAAGAATTCCCTCCAAACACTGAGACAGCACACCCACGCCTGGGTCACTGCAGGCCTTGCTCCAAGTCTTCATCAGCTCTGACTGGACAGTGAAAAAAACACCAGAGAGCTTTCACACCCTCCCCACTCCGTCTGTGGGGCACCTGAAAATTGTTAATCTTACAAAGCTGCCTCCAAAGCAGTATTAAAGGTTGTGCAATAGGCTGAGTGCCACTGTGCAGGTGTTGTCCCTGCTTTGGGAAGCACCAGGAGTGCTCTGGGCGTGACGTGAGCCCAGCCTGGGTCCTGCTCAGCACTGGCACTGCCCTGGCTCTACGTGACCTGAAGCAGGGCTGGCACAAAATGCCAGGTGCCTGATTCCAGCCAAGGAGCTGCTGTGTCACTGCTCAGGCAGGCAGGACAGCAGCTGGAAAGAACAGAATTTTCTAGCAGCAGATCTGGAAAATCAGTTAAAACACCCAAAACCAAACACGTTTTCATCTGTTCATCAAGCCTGGAAGATCTGCTCTTGCTCCTTGGTGCTGGAGGCTCACGGGACTGTGACTTACGTGGTCAGCAATGGTCCGGCCCAGCTTGTCCATCCTTGACCCAGCCTCTGCGATCTTCTTGGCTGCACTAATCACATCTGACGTGTTCTTCAGTGGACCTTTGCCCCTGCAAAACAGAGCACAGGCTCCCTCCTAGCACCAGAAAACCACTGCAGTGAATTCTGTGTCCCTTTGCTCATTCTGTTCCACACAGTGCTGGCAGTGACTCCTCACTCAAAGGGCAGGAAAAGGCAGGAGCAGCCATTACAGCATCTTCATTTTCAAGAGTTACCCCCTTTCAGCTCTTCCCCACATTTAGCTTAAATCTAGGAATAAAAACATCTTAAATTTTACTGCTTTGAGCAACTTAATGATCATAAGAGATAACATTTTAGAAGATGGATTTGCAATTTTTATGGAATGGAACATGAAGTTTAAAAAATAGCTTTATATAAAATCTGGTAAATTAATTTCAAAAGGCATCAAAAACCCCTCTCTTTCCTCTGCAAATAACTGTACTAGGAACTATTTCTGCAGTATGGCAATATTGAGAAGCCCATAGAATTGAATGCTGTAAAGAACTGAGCAATACATATATATATATATTCCTGGGGACAAGAATCTCCCTTAAGAAAGAAAGAAAGATAGGCAATAACTGCTATATATCTGTAGATCAATTTAAACAGTTATTACCACCCAGCCACTGCACAATAATGCATCTCCCCAGTTAATATGCAGCTGGAACAGGGCACCATTTAAAGGAAATTATAAGAAGTGAGACTCTTAGGAGAACTGGCACTGTGTCTCATTGAAAGCCCAGCAGCCCAGGCAGCTCGGAGTGAGCACAAATTAAAAAGCCTCACCTGGTGAAGTCTGTCATTTCCATCATAATCATACACATCTGTTTGGCCAGGACAATGATGTCATTGCCACTGTCGTCCCATTTTGACACCTCAGCATCCAATTTACTCTTTTCCTCCTGGAAACTGGCGACCTGCTCAGCAATCTTGGCTTTCTGCTCTTGAGGGAGCTGAGCCATGATAGCCTGGAAGAGAAGAGTTTTCTCACATGGTCTCCTGCTGCCTTGTAGAGGCTTTTTGGAACATTTCACTAATAACCAATTTCAGTCATGTAGATGGGGGATAAAACTTTAATAGCAATCCTCTACCTAGAGGCTTTACAGAGCCATTTGCTTCCATTTTGAATCAAAGTTTATACTCTTTTTTAAGAAAAAATTCCCAGAAAGACAAGTTGTCACTTAAAATATGGGCCTTTGCATGATAAAGCTGTTAAGACTCCAAACAAATTTGCCACATATTACCATCCCTCAAAATAAAACTGCATGAAGAAGGACTTGCTTTTTATAGAAAATTTCAATGTTTTAGAATTAAGCTCCACTTGGGTACTGAGGATAATAAGAAATATTACCAGTCTCTTCCCTGCAAAAAGCTAGCTGTACGCTTTTGAAACATGTCTGCTGAGGAAAGAGTAAGTGAAAATAAAGAGTATGTGCTTACTCCCAAATAAAATCTCTCAGACTGGGTTTACAGCCTGTGTAAGACTCCATGGCCTTGCCTTCATAAATACTGGGAGCACAGATGCCTCTAGGAGCAGGCAAAAAGGAGCCTTTGGTACTAAAAATCCTCTGGCAGCAGCTGTGTTCAGAGGTAAATGAGCAATGTCTGCATTTAAATAGAGGGGGGCGAGGGTCCAGGCATAGAAAGTGCTTGTGCAACGGAGGGGAGCATAAAAACACTCCCAGTTAGTAATTCCCAAGCCAACGTGGCAGAAGTTTGATAAATAAGGTCTGGCTACTTCTTGCCTGGCAGGAAGAGCCTCCACAAAAAATCTGCCATGGCACTTTCCCAAGAGTGTAAATTGTTATCGATCCAGAGGGGCCATGTCAAATAAAAGCAATAGGTAAGGCCTGGTTCCCTTCAATGCACTGATTTTAGGGTTTCACCTCCTAATGATTATCTATTGCTTTCAATGCTATCAGTGCTTTCATTTTTGGGTCACAGGAAATGAAGTTAGTTGAAATAATTTCTGAGTTCCTCTCAATGTTGTCTTGATAAATGCTCAGTGACCAAACACACACCAGCACGTGTATGAGGAGACATTTTGTGAAGATTTTTTGCTCATAAAGTTAGTGTTTGTCTGTTGAAAACAACATTAATCCAATGGAGTGATCTGCCCTGTACCTCCCTGCAGAAGCTCACCCAACTACAACATCTGCGATATCAAAATGTGACGTAGTCTCTTGGTACTAAAAGGATCTTTCAGAATACCCAAAATAAAACAGACATTTCTGACATCCACCAGACCAACTGCATTTCACTCAACCTCCTTTTCATAAGAATGCTAGAAACAAAGAATGCCAGTATTCTGATCCAGCATTTTTATCACTACCCCCCTTAAATTTAACTAGGTTTCAAAGCAAGCTGAAGTGTTTCTTGAATGCAGGTCACACTTTTATAATGCTCAGGTTTGTGCCTTACCCTTGCACTCTGTCCAGCAATGAGCTGATCATCCTCAGTCTGGATACTGGTTCTGCTTCGGACGTCGAAATCCTCTGTCTCAAAGTCAGAATCATCCAACTCTTCTGGAGTCTGAGGAAAAAGCATTCAGGCAGAGTCAAACTACAGATTTCATGGCTCTGAAAATCAACACGAGTATTGTTTTTAAAGCAGAGAGAATGGAAGTCAGTGGAGATAAAACATGTTCTCAACAAAAAGGTAAATACAGGGACTGTATCCAGCCCTGAACACGTGTGATTTTATGTGCTTGACTGCTCCTGTTAAACACCATAGGGATCCCCAGAATCACACAGGAGTAACTAAACAGCTGAGATTTGTCAGGACATTAATGAACTCAGCATCTAAAAGACAGAAAAAAGTTCTTGCAAACGAACAGTGCTTTTGCAACTTCATTAAATGTAAAAGCTTCACTTGAGATTCTGAAGCTGGAATTACACACAGCTCTAAGGGCTGGTTCAGAAGCAGACAATGTCTTCAGCACAATTATGAATCAAAGCATTGAGTAAATTAACAACAGATAAAATATCTCAAAATTTATCCTTATCCCTCAGGAAAAGCTGAAAAATTTCAGCTAGCAAGGGCCGGCTTTTATGCTGTAGGCTAAACACATCTGACCTAGTTCCTGCTTGCCTAGGATTTATTTTTGCTACTGCCAGTCTGTAGCTAGCAAACTTTTTATAAAATCTATCAAGTTTAAACAGCATGTTTGTCAAAATACTACATCTTTGCTAAAGTGGCACTTCACGACAATTCTCCAGAGCTGGGTCAACAAAGAACTTCACTGATAAATGCAATAAATTGTGATTAACAGATAAGATGCAAGTAAAGTCCCTGTTCTTGAGATTTTTTTCCTATGATTTGAATTTCACAGACTTATCTTCCATTACAGACACTATGTGATACAGTGAAAATAGAGATATGCAAAATAATTGCCAAAAAGGAAAGGTGAATAGGGTGACAATCAAGGCTGGGTATTCCAGCCTCCTCTCCAGGCCCTGGAGAACAGGCTATATCCACAAAATCAGCAGAGGTACACACACTGAGAAGTAGCTCAGTGTATCGGTATTTTAAAATAATGAAAAAACATAAAGAGAACAGTTCTGTACATGATTCTGTCTGTGACTCTCCTCTGCCCATCCCTCCCAAAGCCCAGGGACACACAAAGTCTAACTCTGCTTTTCAGGTGCTGCTAGAGATGGGAACTCCTCTGGGGTGATGAGGCAGCAGGGAGGAAGGAATAAATACAGATACAGTTAGATGTAGTTTTGAAAATACCCCGCATAAACACAAAAATGAGGGGTTGCAGTGGTTTTTCCTGCTGGTCCCTGTAAAGACCAAGAGGCCCTGGGCAAAACTGAAGTGAATGAGCCCCTGTGAGCAGGGTCACATCAAGCCCTGGAGAGCCCTGGAATCCCCATCTGGATGTCTCTTTTATCCCAAAATAAATTCTCTGGACGACAAGTGCTAATATTTTAACTTCTTTCTAGGTGGCTGCTGTGTGGCCAGGGAGCTGCTGTTGGCTGCTGGCAGTGGAGCTGGGGCTCCCTGGCCCCAGAGCATGGCACAGGGCAAACATCAGCATTCCTGGCACTGCCAGCCTGGGTAATTGCTGCCCACTGGGACTGGCAGCTGAGCTCCCTGTCCTGAATCACAAGGGCTTCAGGAGGGGGGAATCACATCCGTCTGTCTGCATAGCAGGAAGGCATTGATATCTTCATCTACCACTGGCTGTCTATAAATCCTGAGCTCGTCTGAAAAAGAAATTCCATGCGGAGCACAGATGTTGTCAGCCTTTCTCCTGGTTTCTCATCTGATCCTTTGCTTTAGGCAGCAAACATGGAAGATGCCATTGCAAAGGTTACTGTAATCACGTATCCTCTGGGGCTGCACATTCTTGATTTATGACCACCAAGCTGCATCTGCCATGGTCACCCCTCTGAAAGACGAGGGCAGTTTCTCAGAGTCAAAGGAATATAAGGAAAAGAAGAAAAAAGGAATAACCCCCTGTATTTGTCTTTGCTATGTCTGGTTCCTGCCCATTTTTGCCCCAGTGAGATCCAAGAAATAATTCCATGGATAAGCTTCAACCAGAACTTCCTTTTCTGCATCTCTTCAACCAACTGCATCCTTCTGCGTCTGGCCTACCAGAAATTAGGGCTTCCAAGTCACACCCATTGCAAGCACACAGGAGTCAAGGCCTCCATGAGCTGCCCCTGTTTACCCAGGTTAGCCAATTAACTAATTACATGCTCTAGGAACTATAGACCAAACTCATCTCAGCTTCCTTTTGACTAAGTAACATTAATTCTCAAAATTTACTTAATGAAGAGTCATTAGGTTTTATTTCTAAGCTCTCAAACCATCAACAAGCATCTATAGTTCTGAATTAATTTGCTGTTGTTAACTGAAAGGTCACTGATTTTAGCACATTAACGAGCCAGGCATTACCATGAGATTACAAAAGATGCGTGAAGGGTATTTAGCATCACAACTCGGGCCATCATCGATGCTCAGATCTGGTTAATGAATCTGAATCCAAACGTACTGCTCAAGTGCTCCATAGCGATTAGCACATTTTAAGACTCTGAATGTTAATAGGAGCTAAGTGAAAAATCTTTTCCCGTCTGCTCTCCATTATCCTGATGGCTGTCAGTTCAGCAAAGGCAGGGAAAGCTGTGGGGGGAAGCGGTGCTCACCCGGATCATCAGCACGGCTTTCCTGATGTCCCGGATGCCGTCGTACACCAGCCGGGAGGCGTCGATGAACTCGTTCTCATCCATGGGCTGCGCAGGGTCGGAGCTCAGCGCTTCCACTGCAGCTTCCACTTGCTCCGTGAAGCGCGGCATGACTGAACCCAGAGCACAGAGCTGGTCAGTCCCACCCCGGGCCACTCTCCCCACTCCTGCCTTGCTCTGAACTACCCTGGAAGCTGTGCAGTCCTTCCATTGAAATCGCAACATTTTGTACAGGAGGTGAAGTCTTAATCCAGCTCCATTTGTGCTTACGCTGCTGCTGTTTGGTGTTTTCTCCTTGGACAGTGAAAAGTTTTTAACACCCTTCTAATGGACAAGGAGAAAACACCTGGGGAAGCCCCTAGACACTATGGGATAAACTATTAATTGTTTGTTTGATGTTCCCTGCAGATGTACATAATGTTTTTTTGGGAAAAAAAAAGTTATGCTACCATCAGGAAGCTCAAGTTTAAGAAGCACTGGAAGGGGGCAGATTGCACTGCTGCATTTCAGTGACTCACAGTGCCCCAGGAAGAACATGCCAGAACCAGTTAAGAGTCTGCTATTTCTTCAGTGTCACCCTTGATTCTTCATCAAAGTAATTAAGGCAAAACCAACAACGAATGGCTGGCACTGAAGCAGCCAGAATCACCTCTTACCCTTATGGATGTTGCCAGTAGTTCACAGGGAACGCCCTGATTTGGCGTTTATGTGTGGGGCACTACAACCTACAGTGCTCTTTCAACAGTTGTAAAGATACTTTACAAAATTTACCCTAATTATTACCCTGAATTTATTCTGCTGGTGGAATGTGATCTTCCTTCTGGGCCCTCAACAGCTGCAGAGCCTGGTGCAATACTCCAAGCTGAGCACAGCACAACTTTCAAGCCTTCACTCACGTCTGGGACTCATTCCCAGTGTTTTTGCTTCCCACAGCCCAGTCCATGACAGCAAGCACACTCAGGGACACCTTGTGTACCGCTGAGCTTTGAGCCAGTCAACACAGCAAAATCACACTTCTCACTTTGCAACAGCTTTGCAAACAACTCCCACTAATCTGCATTACAGCAAATTGAGTCTTTAACAGTTTTCACAGGTACACCACTACCCAGCTGCCCACAAGCTCTCAAGCAACAGCAATTCGGGCTCCTGGGAACAGGCGACCCTTACCTGTGTTGGACAGTAACTTGGTTGCTTCCAGCACCTTCTCAGTGTACACTCCAGGTTCGTAGTTGTCCATCTCCGAGGTGACCACGTGAATGACGCGAGCGGCACGGCCCCGGATCGCCCCGGCCGTGCGGTCTAAGCCATCCACATCTTTTTCTTGGAGAGCGATGACACATTTGTTTACATCTTCTAAAATGTGGTTCTCTGGTGGTAGAAGAAGAAGGATTTAGTTGGTATTGTCTGTTCTGCTGCAGTCATCAGCATGGCAATTGCTCAGGGTGGGACCTGCTCTACAGAAGCTCCATGGAGATGCTGGCAAGCATTAATGTGAAGGTCACTACAACCAGCAAAGAGCTGCCCTTCCACAAGAGGGGTCAAAAAGCCATCAGTCCATCCACCAACTGGCCTCCACACGTTCTGCCCCTGTTTGTACTCGATTTTACCAACAGGAAAGCTGAGTTCTCCCCTGATTTCTTTCCATATTTTTGCCCTGGACTGCCCCAGCCCTTATTTCAAATACCTGCAAACCACTCCCCTGCCCGTGCACGTGGGGCAATGGGCACCTCCCCAGCACCACGCCTACACCCCTCAACACTTCAACACTTGGTGTTTCCAGCTTCCTCCAGAGTGTTTTCCTACAGCCACACACATTCCAAAGAGCACTTTATACTGTCAGTCGCCCATTCCCATCTGAGACACATGATGTATGCAGTGAATAATGAGGAAAGCATTCCAGTCACACAGCACTCACTGACTGTTCAGAAAACAAACAAAAAAATAAAGGCAAGACCTCTGTTTGCAATTAGCTTTTTAAATATACATTTTCTGGTTTTGTAAAGAGATCTTTTCCCCATTCATTGAGTCCAAGAAGCCCAAAATGGGTAAAACCTTCTAGGAGATTTCTGAAGATGCCTACAGAAATTGGGATCCTTATTTGGGGAAACCTACCCTAAAGATCTCCCAAACTGTTATTAGAGACTTCCAAACTCTGTTAGAGAACTCTTTAATGTACCAGGACTAATGTTTTTGTATCATCATCCAACACCAGCATTTGGACTGCTTGGTAAGAAACCAACTTGGAAACATTTCTGCTCTGTCACTTAAAATAGTTTCCAGTCTTAATTACCATTGACTTAATCATTCTACACTGCCAACCCATGCAAGTGGCTTTTATTCCCTCTGCAGGTAGTAAAAGAGCCATTTTGCAAGTTTGTAGAGACAAGAAGTTCATAGTGTTGGCTGGGAGAGTATTTGGAGGAACTGCCTGAAAGCATTGCTGGGGGAAGTTATGCCTGATTTCCATAAAATTAGCACAGCCAGGTGCAATATTGCGAGACTTCTGTAAGGAACCTGGGCAAAAATTACACTTGTGAAATCCCTCTGAAGCAACTCAGCCCAAGCGGGTTCAGCTGAGGGCAGACTGTGGCCCTGAGAGAGGGAAGAGCAGGTTCATTAGTGATTTGACAAGTCAGTGAGCAGGCACAGGAGCCACAGCAAGCACAGAGGGGATTTAAAGAAGAGACAGCCCTGGGAGATGCAAGAGCCCAAAGAAAAAGCTTCGGCGCCAGGCCAAAACACAGACTGTTTATTGCTTCAATTCCTAAATGAATAAATTAAGCCACAGACCATTTAAAAGCCTCTTTGGATTATCCGAACTTTAATAAAAGGCATGGACAAAATTAAGGCCAATATTTAAATGTCTGCTGATCACTGAATGCCTTTTGCAGATGGGAAGTGGCCAGAAAGTCCCTTCTAGAGGCAGATAAACCACAGGGCAGCTTGCAAAGGGCCCGGGGAAGTGCAGGACTGTCAGGTCTGTCTGCTCTGGTGATATTCTCCAGCTGGATGATTAAAGATAAGATCTGACTTGTATTTACAAGAACTCAGATTGTGCTGAGTGCTCCCCATCCCACTGCCACATGGAGCACGGGTTCCCCACCCGCACCTGTGGGGATGGGAGAAGCTGTCCCACATCCAAACCCTCCTGTCCTCATGCTGAGCACGAAAAACATCCCACAGCAACAGAACACAGCACAGGCAACAGCAAAGGGATCTTGTCCCTCCATAATAGCTACAGGAAAAATGGTGTGGTTGGGCAACAAGGTAAAAGCAAAGGTATTTTTTTCCATAGAAATGATTTTTAGACCAAACAAGGAAATACATTAAACTGTGAAAAGCTTCAGAATAATGTCACCCACGACTGTCAATCCTCAATCCACGCCCACCAAACACCTTCCACCTCCACCCACCTCCACATTAAAGGGATTAAGCAATGCTTTTCCAAGCAACCCCAGCAGCCTGTGAGGGAGTCTGAGGGCTACAGGAGATCAAAACCAAAAAGCAACAGTCGGGAGATGAAGCCACAGATTCATAAATATATCTGTACTTCTTTGCTGCATCTCCTGTGGAAGGCCTCAGAACCATTTCCATGCTGAACCTCTGCTGCCAATGGGCACTGCAGGAGCCAGGTCAGGCAGCACATGGAGCAAACACTGGGGAGTTCACACACTTGTAAATACAGTGTTCATCCTGGCAATGTTCACTGGGAGGCTCTTCAGAAAAAAACAGGTCCACTGAGATGGGCAATCTGTGGCGTAAACTCTGTCAGCAGCAGAGGAACAGAAGGCAGCAAATGGAATGGTTTTTTAAGAGAGTTTCAAAGGAGATTCAGGTAATTTCAGAACATTGAATTTGACAATTACACAGTGCTGTCACCAACTGCTCTAAAGAACAGAGATAGTGTTGGGCACACCAACACACCCAGAGCGCTTCGGGAAGGCACTGATAAGAGGGATAAGAATTACAGACGGTACAGGAGAGCTTTGAAATGAGGAATAATGAAACAGGCAAGGACTGTGCAGGCAGGGAAGCAATGACTGACAAAGTGCATGGCAGAACTCTGTTTGCAACAGCATGAAGAGGGAGAAGGGGGAAAAAACCTCTTCACTATCTTTAGTACAAGTAGGGGCATCAAATCAAGCAAACAGGCGACAGTGCAAAACAAGGAGGTTCTTCACACGGAGCACACTTCAGCTGTGAATTTTGCACAGGATGATGGAGGTGCCAGCACTTTATAATGGTAGAAAGAACAACTAACACCAGCTTAAATGAGAAAAATCTGTCAAGAACTGTTCAGGAGATAGCACCTCTGATGCTGGAGCTCCCTGAGCTGCACATCACTCATGGCTGGAAGCACACAGACATCTCTGGGCTACAGGGCTCCTGTGCCATCCATCTCCCATCCTGACAGGGAGCCTGCCTCCCCCACACCCTGCCCTAACTCAACAGGGCCCTTCTGCTGCTGTACCTATGACAGTGCTGTCACCTGCAAGCTCACCTGCAGCACTGTGCACTGAAGGATCCCTCTTCTACGCTGTTACCTAAACCCAGCATCCCTTCCATCAAGCCTTTACTTGTGGATACCTGATATAATTCTGTAGCATGAGCTGAATGGGGGAGCCTTTACTTCAGCACACCACACAGTAGGGATGTGGGATGGCTTACATACATATTTATATATGCACGCACTCCTGCACTCACAAGAACTCCTTTAAATTCTGCTTACATCCCAGTTAGTAACTGATACAAACATCCTAATAACCCCAAACAGCACTTGGTATAAATCATACCCGCCACAACTTTATCCAAAGAGAAGTTCAAGACTTCTAGCAGATGAATTGGAGTTGTGGCATTTATATGGAAAACATTTATCAAAGTTCAAACAAATAATATTTTAAAGAGTATTTATTGCTTTAATTTTTTTCTACCATCTCTTCGATCACACACACATATAAATAATTACTGAATGCACTTGAATGTCTGGAGTTGTCTCAAACTACAATTTCCTTGGTTCCATTTTGGGTGGTGAGCACTCACTCGAGGTGAACTCTCCTGAGTCAACCTGCCACCACCCCAGGGAAGAAACATCCTCTGCTTACTGCCAAGCTCCTGAGAGTACAGCCACACAATACATTTGGTTATTTAATCAAAAACCCCAGTTCTGTTCTAACCTGCATCCCTGCAGAAAATGGGGTTGTCCTGCCCCCAACTCACTTGAGTCCTGTGGTGCTAAACCTGGACTACAAGGGAAGGAAAGTGATTTTACTGAGTGATGCAACTTCCTACGTGTGGTGACTTCAATCTGAAAAAGCAGCTTGGAGCTCTTGAGAGCAGCCCAGCACTGGGCCCACAGCACGAGCTGAGGAGCAGAGCTCAGCAGAGCTCCCATTCCCCCCATGTCCTGCAGGAAGACAGAGCCCTCCGGCCAGTGGCTGACCCCTGTGGGGCACAACTGCCAGGGAAATGCCCCTTGGCAGCTCCACACAGGCTGTGTTTGTACAGACTCACAGCTTTTCCTTCTCAAATCTTTGTACACTTGTGGGCAAGCTTCAAGTGGAGCCTCCAGCTTCAGCACACAGTTCCCTCTGAACAGATTTCCCCGGAACAGGCTCCTCCCAGCTGTGCAATTCCAGCTGCTGCTGCCCCAGGGAGCACCCACGGACACAAAGAGCTCAGATACTGAACTGCCCAAGAAGTTTATGCTCACTCATTGCAAAAAGGAATTTTATTGAGAACCCAGGGAACCACAATACAAAGTGTGTGATTCATCACAGGAACACCACTTGGACTTCTGTTTGGTTTTTCTTTTCTTAATCATAAAAAAAATATGGTCTCTTAATTCAGGACCTTAACTTTTCATCTACATTTTTAAACTATGTTCACCTGGTACTTCTGACTCCACACATCCTCCTGTGAAATCTGTCTCCACAATGGGAGGTTTTAGGTCACCTGAGGCGCCCAAACC
This sequence comes from Prinia subflava, assembly GCF_021018805.1. Classification (NCBI taxonomy): domain Eukaryota; kingdom Metazoa; phylum Chordata; class Aves; order Passeriformes; family Cisticolidae; genus Prinia; species Prinia subflava. The sequence continues at coordinate 1,170,095 of NC_086262.1, read as the reverse complement.
TGCCTGCACCACGGAAATTAGAATCCCAGCTTGCAGTGGTGATTTGTGAACACTATTGGAGATGCAATTCACGTGGTACCATCTCCACTTCCTTTGACTAGAGCACAATTAAAGGACATGGAAATAAAAATGCCCCCATTATTTTTAGGTCACAGCAGCTGATAGTGGGTCTTTATCAAGATGCTGATAAAATGGATTATCTTGGCAAGCACTTTGGCAAATGTAATTATTAATCTATTATAATGATCCAATCTCTTTTTAAAACTCGTAAAACTTTACTAAAGCTGACACGGTATGAGCAGTTTTATTTTAATTAAATGGTACAACCACGGTTTGATATTCAGTTTTGTTTACAAGGTAGAGTCTAAAGTGATGCAAGGGATAATTTTTTCTGCTAGCTCCTACCTCGGACATAAACACATTCCATTTCCCCCAGAGTTACTGGTGAGGCTTGTCTACAGCAGCTAAATGGTAATCCATCCCTAGTTCAGCCAGCAATTCCAAATCCTGGGACATAAAGTGTCTTCTCCTTGAGACCAGATCTCCTTCTGCACTTTCACACCTCGCTGGGCACAAGGTGATCCCAGGTGAGGTGTGACAACACCATCCCTTCCAAAAGCCTCACAGACCCCGGAACACGTGTCCAAACCATTCCTTTCCAGGACTAAGCTCTTAGGAGGATGATTATTTCTGAGCCTGGAGCCTTGATTACCTGACACAGCCAGGAAGTCATCGATGGAAGTGATGTCATCCACGGCATCCGTCAGCACACGGACTTGCCTCTCCCACTGCTCCTTGAACAGATCCATGTTTTCTTGAGCCAGTTTGCTATGGGGTTTAGCAGCCAGAGCCAGTGCAGCATTGATGACCTGCAAAACACCTCTGGATTTTTAAAACATATCCCAACAAAACAATTACCTCCTTTGTGTTTATCCAATGAACTCAGCAGCAAACAAAGCAGGTTTAGTAAGTTTGGAGGAATTGATGTTTAAACACAGAAGTGCTTAATTTTGTTGCTCTCACATCCAACTTATACCTGCTTTCACATTTCTTATGGATAGTTATTAGTAGCAAAATCACTTGGCAAGTTTTCACAAGACCTGGTCTCACCTGTCTCTAGCAGCTCGTGGTAACAAGGTGTTGCTTTCCCAGTGCAGGCTGTGTTCTTAAGGATTTTAGACAGGATGACATTTAGTACACTCAGGGCTGCATTTACTACTTGCCAACAACTCAGTAAAAAGGTCACAAAAGGATTAATCTTATACAGACTGAAGTAGAAAGGATATGCAAATACAAAATTAAAGACAAATTTTGATTTATCACATTTCCTTGAAGCTTTACTCTGCATCTTTTCAGTAATTGTTGTAATGACTTCAGATTTCTGCTGTGCCTGTGAACAAGCCAGATTAGCCAGGGAACAGGAGATGCTCCTTCTGAATACCCTCTCCTAATTTTCTTCAAACCTAAAGACCAGAATTTACACCAGATCCTAGTTCTTCTCAGTAGAACAAATGCTACACGTGCTGCTGGGTCACAGAGCTTACACTGTGTCCACTAACTGGTCATTTAAATGACCACAAAAGCCTCTTTGAATGTGGGGAGAAACCAATCTCAACAGCCTGGTCCTGCTCTTGCTGCAGCAGAATGCCCTGGAAACGTGCCAGGTGTGAGGAACCATCCGCAGTCAGAGCGCCACATCCCAGCCCTGTTCCCAAGCACCTGAGAGTCAGAGCTAATTAACTCACAACTTCATGGTGTAATTTTTCTTCTCTACTTTGGGACTGTATTGATTTCACAAACTTGTCGACCAAAACATGTAAGCACCAGATGTTCCCACTTTTCCAAAATCTACTTTCTCTACCTGCTTCATTTACACGTGTCACAAAGCATTTAAAAAAACATATAACTCACTAAACATGGAAATGATGGTGATATCAAATGTACTGGGACAGCACTGAATGAATCAGGCAGGAGGAGGGGGCTGCTTCGCCAGAGAGATGCCAGGAGTTAGCAGTGACAGGCAAATCCACGGCAGGGCTGGGCTGCTCCCCATGCCGCCTCTGGAGCTGGGGCTGCAGGTCTGGGGCACAAAGCCAGCCCAGCTCGGTGGGTTTGGTGACAGTGACAAACACAAGAAGCAGCACCTGAGCCTGAGCAGCATCTGCTCAGGGCTCTGTGGGGATGAACACGCCTCTGACCCCTGGAGGAACAGCACTGTCCCTGTCCCCACCACCACCAAGGGCTCCTCTGCTGCTCCCCTTCCTCCAGCCAGCAGGGTCACACCTGTGTGGCACCTGCATGTCCTTTTGGGATGTCCCTGCTGCCAGCCGCGGTCCCTGCTGCTCTGCCATCCTGCATGCATGGAACTGAAAGTCCTGAAAACCCCCAAAAAGCCTTGCAACACCCAAGAAAAAGATGTTTAAAACTTTAAAATCAAACAGAAATAGAGGTTTTAGAGAGGCAAACCTGTCCTCTGCTCAAGAGCCCTGATTTGCAGTCCAGCCACTGCCACCTCTCACCCCAATCTGATGGATGTAATGAATTAACCGCCTATCAATCAAAATCTATCCAAGGTTTCACGAAGATGAATCTGAACAAGTGTCCTGGAAACAGGAGAGATAAACCAGACAATCCTCTAGAAATCTGCTCTCACTTTTATCCTGCTAGAAACTGTCACTACCGAGACAGAGATGGTGGCGAGGCGATACCAAGGGTCAGGACATTTTCTCTGCTCTTCTCAACCTGCCTTGGCCCATATCAGATATAAAATATCCTGTAAGCACTGAGACAGGGCAGCATTAATGCTGCAGGAACATATGGCCTGGCTTCCTGCGAGATGCTTGTCTGGACACAGCAGCTGTCTGGACAATTAATCTTCACCAACAGCGCATGTCAAGCCCAGATGCCCACGTTCAGCACCTCGTCACACGTAGTGGCAGAGCTGTCACACACACAGGGCTCTGCAACTGCTCCACAACCTCAAACTGTGTGTCCTCACCAAATCCAAGCACAGGAGGCACAGGCTGCATCACCCTGCAGCTTGTTCAACCAGAAAAAGGGTACCTTTTTTATACATTAGCAAAAATGTATGGCCAAGGTAAATGTATTTTATAAAAATGATCAAGCAAAACCAGTGTTGATCTCTGTTACAGACATTCCTGCGGTAGGGAAGCAGCCAGCAGTGCTGGAGATGAAGAGACCTGGTGGGGATAGCAAAGGTTATCCATGGTCACCATGGAGCTACGACAAACCTACAGCTCAGGAGAGCCATACAGGTGTGAGTGCGCTCAGGGAGAAATTCAGGGCAGCAGGCACAGCTCAGCAGTCCCTTTTTATAGCACACACTCTATAACTCCATGTGCAAAGTGGCCACAACAGGCAGCTTTAGCAGGGGTGATAAAAGCCTTCACTCTGTGGAGAGTTTAGAATTCAAGTGGGCAAATCATCCTGGACGTGTCTCACACCTGTGCCTGAGGAACGTCCCAGGGATCACTGATAACACCCTGCATGTGATCTATTCCAGGGAATATACTCTGGTATCCAGCACAGAGTGATTGATTTATTTTCCAACAGATGCTTAGAGAGACGTGGGAAAATGACAGGGATGCTGGATCTTAAATAGTCTGTATATGCAGCAGGACTATGATCCCTTTATTATCTAAAAATAAACACTTTCAGGGGGAGGAGGAAACACTTTTTTGGGTGAAGGGATGGACCACAATACACTTTTCTTTCACCAAAATGCATAAAGCATTGGGCAATTACTTTAAAATATCAGTACCTCTCACAGGACGGGGACAGCCAGAGTTAAAACACCAGGAAGATCACAACTGGACTATCTGAAATATAGCCATTTCCATGTAAAACATTTGGCAATTTCAGGGAAATATTTTGTATTTCAGAGCTTTTCAAGATGCTGCCAGAGCACTGTGATCACAATGAGTCACTGAAGTTGTACAAAGAAAAGAATCAAACAGGGACATTTTGAGCCTATCCAGAAGGAAATGAAGCATGGCAAGAAAACACACTATTTTTATCGGTGCTTTGTTTCATGTAGCAATTGCAATGTTCGAGTCAGACAGCTCCACACGCCGGATTGCGCTTCCAGCGAGTTCCTTGGAACCTCTCCCCTGCACCTCACAGCTTCCCGTGGCAGCAGCCAGGGCTTGGCAACACCTGGGGAGGCTCAGCATTCCAAAGATTGGAATGGATGTCTCAGTCTGCACCTGGAGTCCTCTTCTCATCCCTTCCATGGGAAGAAGCTGTTGCTTTCCCCTCTTTTTATGTTCCCTGTTGAAACCAGAGATGTCAGAGTGGTTGTGTCCTTCCCCCTTTGCAGGACAGGGCTCTCCAAGGCTCCCTGCAGTGACTCCTGCCTGGGTTACAACACTGCAGCTGCTTGGCCCAGAAGCTCTCTCAAAAAGCTCAGCTATTCTGGCCAGAAAACACCTGAACCTCAGATAAACCTGTGGGTAAATCACAGCCACTGGGGTCAGCCAGAATGAATTCTTTTAGGCTAAATTCAGGATGGCTTCCAGCCTCAGCTTTATAGCACCCCAGCTGAAAGTCAGAGAGGCCAGAAGAAAGCTCTTCCATGTGGTGGTGTTCTTACAAAGAACCACTTTGTATACTTGGCTGGCATGGCCAAAGGAAGAAATATCACTTGGGAAAGGAAAACTGTCACCCAGCTATTTACATTGCAATCCCAACCTTTTGTGTCTCAGTGCAAACCATGTCTGACCCATACCCATTTCAGTGGCTTTAAGCACTTCTTGATTTTTCCCTCAGTCCTTTTGATAAGAAGCTTTTGCTCCTTCCAGGACAATGTTCTTCCTGCAGCTGGTTTAGCTTTTCCTTGATTCCTGCAGGATTCATTTTAGGATGTTACTGTGTCCCAACAAGGAGGAATTTTTCCATTTCAGAAGCTCTGAGGTGAACCCCCAGTCCTCTCCCCACACTATACACCACTGCTTTACAATCAAAACATCTGCAGTTGCTAAATAATTCACTTGGGCTTGGGGTTTATATAAAGATCTTGACTCGCTAGATTTCTTGTCGCATTTAGATAATGAGTTGGAAAGTAGCTCAGTGGCCTACAGATCCAGGATACTTTGTATTTGTAGAAAAGAAAAAGCAAATAAAACAAGCCCACACCTATCAGCTCTGATCTCAAGGGCAGAGGAACACGCGGCACACACAGTGCCCCACTGGAGATATGAAATCAGTTTTACTCAGGAGTATGTGTAAAGAAGCCAAGCCTCTCTGCCCTTGCCCAGGTGGATTTTAATCCCATATTTTCCTGTAATAAAGAAAGCATTGCTTGCTTTCTTGCAGTTTATAAGAAGCTCCTCATAATTTAACTTTACATACACAAGATGCCAGAGTTGCCTCCAGTGCTCACCCTGCTCACGCCTCTTTCCTGCTCCTCACTGTATTTTGCTCCGAGTGTTAAAAATGGTTTATGAGGAGGACACTGAAATCACTTCCAGTTACATCCCAGGCCAGGTTTGCATGCCCACATCTGTGTGTGCCAGCCCTCCACGTACTCGAGTACAGCAAAAAGCACTCTGCAGGCTCTGATGAGCTGAAATGCCTGGGAGCAAAACACACAGCAGATTGTTTCACATTCTCAGAAGCTCTAATGGCAGTGACCAGCAATGAACAGAGGATGATGCACCAAAAGAGGAAGGAAAAGTTTCCTTTGATTCCCAATACTTTGTTCCCATGTATGAAAGACACTTTGAGCACTTTTCTTTCCTGTGAGTTACGCACGGAGTGACTGCAGGGATCTCTGCAGAGATATTTACTCGTCTTGTGGCAGTGCTGGAACGACCCACAGATCCACATTTTACTGAGTAACTTAGAACCACAGAATGGTCTGGGCTGGAAAGGACCTTAAAGCTCACCTCTTTCCAATGACAAAGACACCTTTAATTATCCCAGGCTGCTCCCAACCCCAGTATCCAACCTAGCCTTGGGCACTGCCAGGGATCCAAGGGCAGCCACAGCTGCTCTGGGCACCCTGTGCCAGGGCCTCAGTGCCCTGCCAGGGAACAATTCCTGCCCAATATCCCACCCATCCCTGCCCTCTGGCAGTGGGGTCCAGTTCCTGATGCAGAGTCCCCTCTCCAGGTTCCTTGCAGCCCTTTCAGACACTGGCAGGGGCTCTGAGATCTCCACACAACCTTCCCTTCCCCAGGCTGAACATTCCCAGCTCTCCCAGCCTGGCTCCACAGGGGAAGAGCTCCAGTCCCCCCAGCACAAAGCCCTTCTCCAGCCCAGCATGTACTGTCACAGCAGTGTTTGCTATTTGCTATAAAGACTATTTGCATAGTGTGTGAAGAAAGCATTTTCATTTGGAGCTGTGGGCTGCTTTTGTACTGCCAGTCCATGCAGAAACTGTAAGAATTTTGGTGTGATTTATCTTGCTCCATTTTGCATTTTACTGGGTTCAAATGCTGAAATTTTGGGGGTCTGAGGGACTTTGTGCCTTTCCTGGAAGCTGTTCCAGCACTGTGCTCCTCAGATCCTGTGCCTGTAACGAAACAAAGGGCCCTTACTAACACACTTCCTTCCACAGAACTGAATCCTTTTCCTGCTCTTTCCTTATTTTTATGCAGCAGTAACTGTTCGAATTTCTAAAATTGTTGCTTTTCTGGTCAGCTTTGGCTTGTGCTAGCAGTTCTTCCCAGTGAGCCTGGGTGATGCAAATCTGCAACCCAAGTGTTAAGTTTTTAATAGAAGCATTTCTACTCAATGCCAATAAAATGTTTCAAGCACCTGTAATTAAACAGTCTGGAGACAGATCTGCTCGTTAGAACATTAAAAAAAATCTGACAGTCTTTCAAAGCGATGAAAAAAGGGGACAATTGTTTGATGTTAAGTCTTTACTGCAAGAAAAATGAAGTTCTCTCCTTCTCCAAAAGCTACCAGAAAATTGGTGGTGATTGGGGACTCAAGGAGAACAAAGTCTGCTGGTCACATTTGGGTTTGGTTGATTTGAAGGGTGTTCTGCAGGGTTTTTTATTTCTCTAAGATACTCCAACTTCTGAACAAAAGTTTCTGGAACTCTCCATGGGATTCCTTCTGCTTTGGTATTTTGTCTCTGTGTCAGTAGGTGTGATCACATACAAGCCATCTGCCTCATCAGAAATCCATAAGCAGCAAATGGCTTTTCAAGCAGTTCAAAATTGGAATAGAAGGATGTGAACAAGCAGTTATTAAAACAAGATGTTAATATGAGAAGAGCCAATTTATTTTTATTAAAAATGTAATTTAATCCAAGAGTTCTCTGGAGTCAGTTTGATGGGTGATGCGTGTGCGTGGCGAGCAATTGCGAGCACTCCAGCAGGTATGGAGGGGGCTGGGAAGGACCTGTGCTTCCGCGTGCTGCCTGGTGGCCTCCCAAAGCTTCTTTGGAGGATGAGCTCTTTGGGCTGTGGTGGAGAAAGGCACCCAGCCCTGCCTTTCGTGGGGGAACAGGTGCTGTGTGCCCTGGGGCAGGTGTGTCCTGCAGCCCCCTCCCAGGGGATGCTCAGTCCCCAGGGCAATGGGCTCCTGCTTGGCTCCCAACCTGATGGGAACTCTACCCCACAGTTATTCCTTACAGCTCTCAGCCCCACTGCAGTTTGGGCAGGAGTCTATAGATGAACTCCATGGAGGCTGCAAAAACCAAGGAAGTCAATGTCTAGCTGGTAAAAGCAGCTGGAGTGACAGCAGACTGTCACATCAAAAGGCTGGAGCAATTCCTCCTCTGCAGAGCTGGGCTGGGGCATTCTCACTGCTGGTTTCTAACACCTACAGCCTGTATGATCAGAAACACTCCGATGGTTTCAGCTCTCTTCCCAGGCATCTTTAATGCAGAATGCTGTTACAAAACAGCCTTTGCAGACTCCCAGAGCAAGTCCTTCTTGGAAACAGAGCGCAGACGCCAGAGCTGGGAGCAAGGATCCAGGTTTCTGAGGCGAGATAAACAAAATCTTTCCCTAATTCACCATTGGCAAGCTCTGTGTTTAGAGAGAAGGCAAAGAAAACTTCCCCCCGCGCTTGTGAGGCAAAAGCAGGCACAAGCAGCTATTCCAAGCATTTCACAGCAGTAATTTTCCATTTCTATTAAGAAAGACAGTTTAATCCTTTTTTTTTTTTTTTTAATTTAGCTGTAGTGATGGAGAACTTTGCTCCTTCCTCCTAACTCCCTCCAGCCTGGCCTGTTCGCCAGCAAGGCAGGGCTGAGGGAACTCCTGGTGCTGGACAAAGCTGGTTCCTTCCACACACAGAATTCCAGCAATTCTCAAAAGAAAGAATTCAGGCAGGCTTGTAAGTCAGGGCTTAAGGAAGAAAACACAATGACCCACTGAAACTGCTTTATTTCTGCCCTGTAAACCCAGACTAAAATCACCCAGTGGCTACTCTGGCACAGCTCACCCCAACAGCTCCTCCTGCACTATTGAAAGGGAGCTCTAAATATCCCCTTATAACCCATGAGGTCTTCAATGTCACATTAATTTCTGTGCTAACTGGCTGGGGACCCACAAACAGGAAGGATGATGTTACTCCTGAGGAAGGGCTGATTTCCAGTAACTAAACCACGCTAAATAAATTGACTGCTTTTTTCTGTAGAGAGCTTTTGGTGAAAAAATTTCCACATTTTCTGTTTCCTCAAAGTAAATTTCAAACCTGAGGAGGTCTGAACCCAGGGGTGACACTGGCAAGGACTGACTGCTTGTCAATACCAACAAAACTTCCAGGTTTTCCCCAGCCAGCTTGAAGAGTTGCCTGTTCCTTCCTCCTGCTGCCAGTTCAATGGCTCCTGATGGTAAGGGAGCAAATTATGTCTCTATTTGAGCTACAGCTTTTATAATTAACTCTACAGATTGATTTCTGCAGAAATCATTCTTTAACCGGGAATTCCCTACTCCCAGAATGGCCTCTACTCAGATAAACTGTTTAAGAGGTTACCTGGCACTCAAGTGCATTAAATTTCAGTTTCATCTTTCAAGCACAGCAATACTTTGAATTACATTTCATACACTGTATTTCTGTGTGCTACTGATAATACCTTGAAGTTTCTGAGACTATTGTAATTACTGATTGACTTGACTCATTCTGAATCCAGCATCTTCCTGGAAAATATCATCTGAGCCAAAAAAATCCTCCAAAAACATATAGGGCATATAATGTTGGGTTTAACCTGTATTTTATGCCTAATTCACACATTTGTTCAGCACAGCCACCCAAGAGGATTCAAGAAGCAGCTGTGAACCTCATCAGGAATAAACTGCAAAATAAATAGGTAATTGTCTAAACAAGGAAATAAAATCCCACTTTGCTGTTCTTGATATTGAGACTCTTTTAGAGATTGTGGAGAATACCCAAGGTTTGGGGACAAGCTGAGGAAGGCAGCTGAGGAGGAGGAGGATGGAGAGCTGTGCTGCTTGCACTGGCACAAGACGAGCTATTGTTACCAGAAAACACAGATGCCATTTGTAAAACAGCTTAGACAAGTGCCCCTAATTATCTCTCAGGATTCACAACATGTTTAAATACTCTTAGAGCATTAAAGAATCAACCCAAGAGCATGTAATGTAATATAAAAAGCACTCTTTCAACTGCTATGAACATCTATAGTGTCATTTACTAATCTCTTGGTGATGACCCTGAAATTAAGGCAAGACTGTGCAGTGGAACATCTAAACTGTAGGCTTGGAAGTTCAGAGATGTGACCTTTGTAAAGCCAAAACCCATCAGTTAAAGCCTTTGTGCACTACAGATACTCAGAGCTTCCAATGTGTGTTAAATATATTGTCCATAATCCCTGAAGTCAAAGGTTAACAGCTGCACTTCAGGAGATGTGGCTACACTGGTGACTACAGCTGGGTCGTTATTCATGCTGACTACCATGGTGCTTATTTTAGCCAGGAGTAGATTTATTTAAATAGGTAGTTAGCTGTTGGAAAAGCAAAGATAGAGGAGTCTGAAATACACACAGCTTCAGCAATGGAGAGAGGAAAACACCCCCACAGACTTGGACCAACACCAGAAACATTTAGATTCAAAGAGAACCTAACTTTCTTCAGATGATTATTTTCAAAAGCAGCAGCATTTGTTTGGAACACCCTGCGTTAGACACCCATATTCTGGGAGATATCTAAAAAAAACTTCTATCAGCCTAGTTGGCTCCTTCAGGAAAGAGCAAGCCCTCATACCAGGGAAGACGGATTTCTAAAAGCTTTTTCTTCCACATGCTTTGTTCCAACTGCAAAACTTGACCTTTGGTTTCAGCAGCCATGCACAGCCCTCACCCCAGCGAGGGGGGAGAGAACTGCTCAGCCAAACGCAGGAGTGGGAGCACAGAGAGCCACCCTGGGATGCCCAAAGGCCTCCTTCAGGATTCAGTGCTTTATGTTCAGGGGCCTGTCTTCACCTGTTTAACAGCACAGTTACCTGCAGGTCGTACAAAAGGTAAAATAGTCTGGCTCCTCACACTGCCTTCACCTATTCCATCCAAATCCCCTCCTGCTGGGGTGGGTACAGGTGAACATCTCTGTTCTTTTATACTGGTTTTAAAAAAGATCAATACAGATGGGAAAACCTGGAGAAATTCCAAGTAATCCTGAGACAATATACTTCATTTTCATAAAATGCCATTTTGCCAATTTTTCTGAGTATATATTTTCTGTTAGTTCCTCCTTACCAAAAACACATATTTGGATGTTTTAGATCTGAATTTCCTGTTGCTTTAAAAAATGTAAATTACACGAATCAACAGCACCCTGAAGTCTTCAGGGGTTTATCCAAGTATCTAGTTGTTGACATTTAAAACACCAGGCTGTCAAAAAGGAAGAGGATAGTCTAGTGCTTATATAAACTTAATTTCCTTGTTTCCATTAAAAAGTTATTAATTAAAAGATAGTCTCAGCCAGGCTCACACTGTTCACACACAGCCAACTTCCTCTCATCCTACTCCATCGGGAAGATTATTTGGCATATTTATATTCTACTCAGGCAAAAAATAGTATTTTATAATTCATCTTACAGCATGCCCAGGAGCAGTGCTAGCACCTTCACAAGGCACCTCTCTGCAGCACAGATGTGCACAGGAAACCACTGAAGCTTCCCACATTTACTAACTGCAGGTTACTGGAATGTCCTGGCCAAGTGGAACAAGAGCTATGACATAAAAACGACCCTTTCACATCAGTGGTTTCTTTGCCACAGATTTTAAAGTTTCTAAGTCTTGATGCCTATGCTGCATTTCATTCTCTACTTGTACTAATGGAAAAAATCAAATTCTGCAGCAAGTCACAGACAGCCACTATGAGACCAGAGCACATCCTAGGCAGCACCAGCTGCCCAGCTGGTTGGGGTTTGTTCTCTGCTGTGATGCCCTTCCTTACCTGGGGGCACAGGGCCTCCAGCTGGCTGGCTGACATGCGAACCAATTTCACACCTTCCTCATTGTTGGAGATGGAGCAGGCCAAGTTGGCAACCTGTGTCAGAATGGGGAGAAAACAAAACACAATGGTTAGAACTGGAGGTTATTTCCTTCTGTAGAAAACTTTTGTCTAATCCCAACAGTCACCAGTAACCAGTAACCCATCATGGAACAAAAAGATTCCACATTTGTTCTGTTCTAACCAGTTTTTAAACTACTAATGGCACCTGTTCCTTTTGTAGCATTAAATTTGTAAAACTTTGGATCATAGAATCCCAGAATGGTTTGGCTGGGAAGAGACCTCAAAGCCCATCCAGTGCCACCCCCTGCCATGGGCAGGGACACCTTCCACACCTTCCACCATCCCAGGCTGCCCCAAGCCCCAATGTCCAGCCTAGCCTTGGGCACTGCCAGGGATCCAGGGGCAGCCACAGCTGCTCTGGGCACCCTGTGCCAGGGCCTGCCCACCCTGCCAGGGAACAATTCCTGCCCCATCTCCCATCCATCCCTGCCCTCTGGCAGTGGAAGCCATTCCCTGTGTCCTGTCCCTCCACCCCTTGGGAATTGTCTCTCTCCACGTTTCCTCTGGAAGCTGCAGTCACAGTTTAACAGCCCAATCCCACCCGGGTGAGAGGCCCCAACCCCACAGAGCTCGAGCTGGTTTGCCGGTGTTCCATGGGGCCCCTCTGTGACAGGATGTGTCACATAAAGCCTGGCAGGTGTTCCTCCAGCCCTCTCTATGCTGCAATTCATCAAATAAAACCAGTACAGGAGATCTTCAAGATGCATCCACAGGCCTCCAAAATTTGAATAGGATCTCTTGTGATGCTAAAAACTTTACTCCACAACCTTGACCTGCTGCACAGCATCACCCTTAACTAGGTCAGCCTGAAGCAGGGACCTCTGTAAACACCTGCCTTTTAAGAGCATGGAGGATGGGGACAGCACAGAATTTTTTGGTAATTGAAGATATTCCTCATCCCAGAGCTACTCTCAGGGGAAGGAAGTCTGAAATAAGTTACATTTCTCAGCTGACAGGTGAATGACAAGCATGTTATTCTGAGCCATTTGAACACAGAACGCTGTAAAAATAGCAGCAAGTGAACTGAGACGAACACCAAGTACTGTCCTTCCAGAGGCTGAGCAACCTGCAAAGCCCCCTGTAAATGTGCCATAAAAGCATCACCAGGAGCCAGCAGATGCTCAGTAACACCACTGAAACAGATTTCTCCAAATACTTTTCTCTATAAGCTGGGGAATTTCCATTCTGCCTTTAATTAAACTATTCTTTGCATTCATGTAAGTCATTTTGAAGTAGTATCTGCAGCTCTACCACATGTTTTTCCCCCTCCCCAAGCCCTTCCCTCACGGCAGATGTTCCCACACAGAATACATTACTGTCCTGCAAATCATCAAGCACGTGCCATTACACTTGAACAGCATTTTTCATCAATCCCATGATCAATTTGGGGAGCAAAATCAAGTTCCCACTGCAGAGCACACAGCCTCTTCCTCCCTCCAGCTCCAAGCCAAGTTATGGAGGATGGAAAGCAAGGGTGTCAAGAGGAGAGGTGTTTCCAGCACAGAACAAGCAAGCAAACAGATGTGACAGCACATATTTGGAGGAAAACAAACTGAAGTTGAGAGAAAGCCTGTGTAACATCAACAACACAAAGGAAACTCTGCCAGCTCTCAGGAATATTTGTCCCCTGCTCCTAAAGTTTCTCTTCCACTCATGTTTGGATTCAAGTCCTGCACATGCAGGGGTGAACTGAAGGATGTCCCCAGTTCTCTGCACATTGCTGCAGGCAGGGCCCAGCCGAGCCAGGGCTCTGTGAACAGCTCCAGCCTCTCTGCATGGCACCCCAGCAAACAGCTGGCCCTGGAACACCCTCTCACACAGGGGTTGTGTTTGAACATCGGCGAGTTTTCCTGTACAACTGCCATGCCTTGAATCCCTAGTTCCCAGTGAGCTGCTGGGATGATGTAAAGTACATCATGCTTTTGTTTAGAGGCTCACAAGAATCAAAAGACAATCAGATGCCATGATTTAAAAGTCAAATAAAGATTTTGCTGTTGGTGTAAGTACAGGTCATATTTTTGAGAAACAGCAGTTTGCCAATATTTTTTATGGTCCGTATTTTCCTGTCACTCCTGCCTCCACAGGAGCATTACAACCTCTAGGAGCGAGGAGAACACAAAGCTCTATTGAGTAAGGGCAGAATAAAAGCGACATTGAAGCACCACAAGATCAGCCTCTCCGATATCTGGAGATGTTGTGCTGTCTCTCAAGCCAAGTGTGATGAATCAAGCGCACAGAAACCCTGCTCTATCTGAACACAGAGAGGCAAAGAACTTAATAATGGAGTGTCCCCACCACGGTATAATGAAAATTTGCTTTTTTGCACAGTCATTTTTGAGCAGTCATTTTTCTTCTGAATACCCAACTGATGGCAATTCTTCTTTAGAAAGCGCCTGACTGCCACTGCCAACCCTCATGAAAGGAGCGTGTGTGCTTCCCTGACTGAGGGTCTTTGGCAGTTTAAGACAATCCAACTGTTGGCTGCCACATCCCATCCCCTGCGCCTCCAGAGCTCAACACTTCATTTCAGCACGCTCATCCAAGAGCCAGCTATTTGCTCTGGCGGGTGCTTTCTCTGCCAGATCAGCACACAAACTTCCCAGCAAACTCTGCTGAACATCAGAGCGAGGCAGAGACATGGCAGCAGCTGAAATGACTTCAGAGTGCTGCAGACAGGGCTGTAAATTCACAGCAGTGCAGTGTTTACTGCACCCATGGGAAAGGCTCTGTCAAACTACTGGAAAACACTCATAAGCCTCTTAAAATTTGGAATTTAAGAAGAGCTGCGTCTACTAATTAATCACGCTGTAAATGACATAACAATGATGTATTCTAAACTGTCAGTGATTATCAGTTGCTCTATAACATCAATTCTGAAATTGTTGTCCACCACCAGATGAGGTGGATGGCTGCAGGATCAAGATATTTAATTTTGAAAGTACCTGAAAGGACTCATCTTCAATAATTCTTGGGTGATCTGACAACCTCGAACTCCCTCTCTCTTCAGAGGATAGGGTACTGCTGGCCAGTTATTTGGCACATACCCGTAACACATTGGATTTTGTAGCTGAGATGAAGATCAACTCTTTCAAAGCCCACAGAGTGCTTGGAAATCATACATTTCCAAAACTTCTAAATTAAATAATGCACCTCAAGGGAACAAAAATTTCCTTTAAATCAAATGTGAATTAAATAGTTTCTCCATGTCTCCAACAAAGCAGCTGACTGACATAGTAAGTGGTCAGACTTGATTTAGAAAGAAGAACACTTGTGCTTGAGAGCAAAATAGCAATTGAATTCCCGCTGCATTTGTTCATTCTTACCATTCAATATCATCAAGTCCCTTTACATAAGCACTACTGGCACAGGCATCAAAGGAGACAAAACCACTGCAAATAATGTAATCAGCACAACGAGCAATCTCTTGAAAAAAGTTAAAAATACACTGGGAATGAAGACAGCCCCAAGAGTGCGGCCCGGCGTGGTTCAGACACCTCTTGCTGCTGACAGACTGATTTAAAAGTAGATTTCAAGGTTCTCTCAGTTCAGACTCCACAGCCCAGAGACAACTTCTCAGACCCCAAGGCAGGGCAGACCCCAAGCAGCTGCTGGTACTTAGAGGAATGAGCTTGAATTTCCCCAAGTGACAAATGCAGTGCACAGCCCCAGCCATTCCTAGCATGGAGCTAATGGTGCCAAGCAAAACAGCTGGACAGGCTCATCTGGAAAGGGACTTTCACGTACTGATCAGTTCTTGAAACTCAAATCTCATTGCTTTTAAGGATGACATCAGCACACTGCAAGATGATTTGAGGTGAGCGGCTCTGGTGCTGGCACAATCCGGGAGGTGAATGGCCCTAAATCCACGCCAGTCACCAGTGGGGTTCCCTGGGCCCAGCACTGGGGCCGGTCTTGTTTGATGTCTCTACCTGGATGAGGGGATCGAGGGCACCCTCAGCAAAGGCACAGACAGCACCCCGCTGGGCAGGGTGGGTGTGCTGGAGGGCAGGAAGCTCTGCAGAGGGATCTGGACCAGCTGGATCCATGGGCTGAGACCAATTGTTTGGGGTTCAACCAGGCCAAATGCTGGGTCCTGCCCTGGGATTACAACAACCCCATGGATGCTCCAGGCTGGGGAGGAGTGGCTGGGAAGTGTCCATCAGGAGGGGCTGGGGGGTGCTGGTGACAGTGGCTGGACACAAACCTAGGGGTGCCCAAGAGGGCAAGGATGCCAATGGCCCCTGGGCTGTGCCAGCCATGGGGTGGCAGCAGGAGCAGGGCAGGGCCTGTCCCCTGTGCTGGCACTGCTGGGGGACCTTGAGGATGGTGTCCAGTTCTGGCCTCTCCTGGCCAGAGGGACCTGCAGGGGTTGGAGCGTGTCCAGGGCAGGGAACAGAGCTGGGCAGGGGCTGGAGCCCCAGGAGAGGCTGAGGGAGCTGGAAAGGGGCTCAGCCTGGAGAAAAGGAGGCTCAGGGGGGACCTTGTGGCTCTGCACAGCTCCTGACAGGAGGGGACAGCCGGGGGGGTCGGGCTCTGCTCCCAGGAACAGGGACAGGAGGAGAGGGAACGGCCTCAGGGTGAGGGAGGCTCAGGTTGGATATTAGAGAAAGTTTCTTCATTGAAATAATTGTCAAACCCTGGCAGAGCTGCCCAGAGCAGTGGTGGAGTCACCATTCCTGGAGGGATTTAAAAGCTGTATGGATGTGGCACTTGGTGACAGGGTTTAGTGGTGGCCTTGGCAATGCTGGGGAAACAGTTGGACTCGAGAGTCTCAGAGGGCTTTTCCAACTTAAATGATTCCAGG
The DNA here is from genome assembly GCF_021018805.1 of Prinia subflava. Taxonomy (NCBI): domain Eukaryota; kingdom Metazoa; phylum Chordata; class Aves; order Passeriformes; family Cisticolidae; genus Prinia; species Prinia subflava. The sequence goes on along the minus strand of NC_086262.1, from coordinate 1,153,775 downwards.
GTTCTGTGCCTTAGGAGGAGGCATAACTTAAGTGGTTCCTTTTGAGAGGCAGATGCTATCTCAGGGCAAAGGGTCAGCTGGGAATATGTTGTGAGTAAGAAGGTGTAACTCCAATATTAAAAAAAAATTGTACCATCTGTCACAGAGTGATTCCATCTCAAATTCTAGTTAACTTTGACTCTTCGGAATTTACTTTGATTTAAATCAGGAAAAACTTGACATTTCTAAAGCTGTTCTTTCTACCATTAGTAACAATTTGTGGCAGAGAACCGCCTCCCCTGACAAGACACAGGTTGTACCTTTTCCACATGAAATACGTTTTTTGGGTTTGTTTGTTTTTTTAAACTTGAAATTTGTTCAGATCGTGACTAAGAAGTTAAGTCTTCCAGCAATTAAAAAACTGCAGCAGTCTCAATTACACAATTTTGGGGTCAGTGTTAAGCTTCTAAAATTAAACTATTGAACATAACCCAGCAATGCTAATAACAACACTGAGGTTGTGGGTCTGACTCCCATTCACTTAAAAGCTGGACTTGATGATCTTTGTGGGTCCCTTCCAACTCAGAATATTCTGTGATTCTGTGTAACAAAGCTCCAGCTTTGTACTTGTTCCACCTTTTCTCCACACAGACTCCCTGGCTTAGGCAGAGGGGTTACTTTACAGGGAACTCTTTATTGAAGGACTGGCCAATTTCTTTTTCAACAAGAGACAAAAGATGCAATAGAAAAAAAAAAGAGAATTATAATCTCTAACACTTTAAACCTTCCTTTTCCAGGATTTCGAAGGCTGACAATAAATGTGTTAAAGCCTCTGAATTATGCACCTGGATTGACTTCACAGAATCACCACCCAGGTTTTTCTCCTTGTTTACAGGTCAAGTTTTTAGGACAGCTTTTCAAGCAGTCAGGAAGGCAAAGTCTCCAAAGTGATGTTGCTGCAACCATCCCGTGCTGGTGCAGCCCAAAAGAACGCTCTGCAAGGTGTTTATTCCTGCATAATTGATTGTTGTCAGGGCTGGCCCTGCCACCCAGCATTGCTACAGCTTGGGATTACACATCAATGTGCAGGAGCCAAACACTCACTAATTGAATTCTCAGAGTCTGGACATTCTCGTTTGAACCTGCAGTTGTAAAAAGAGCATTGCAGAAAGAAGTTTTCCGACTGTCTTACACTGAAAAACTTTTCATTTTAACATTAAGCAGAATCCTCTCCTAACCAAAAACTCTTACACAAAAATAACAAACCCAGATCTATGTGTACACAGATACTCTGGGAATTTCAATGCCACAGAAACCAAGCTTTTCAAAGGTGTTCCTGGCATTTTCATTTCTGATTAAATTTCGAAACATCAGCTGTTTGTTCTAATTTTTTTTTGCTTTATATTTTACAATTTCTCTGGGAATGCAAATTCCAACTTTTAAGTAGCTTTAAAAAATCACCCATTTTAAAAGCAAAAAAAAAGAAGGAATGAACAGGCAGCCATTGAACATTTTCCTCCTAGGGATTTGCTTAAGAAAAGTGTATCTGATATTCTCACAAAATTCAAACAGAGCCCAGCTAATTTCTTCCTCCTCCATGTTAAAAAAACCTGTCCCAGTTCCCTTCATGCTAGTCAAAGCTCAGGAAATTAATTTATCTGCAGAAACAACTGTTCTGACAAAACTAATGGCAACTGAGGACTCTCAGAAGAGATGTGCTGATTATGTAATCCCCATCCCTCTCCAGAAAGGCTTTCATTATTGACTAGGTCCATACATTTATTTATTCGTCTGTACACTACATTCAATATTCAGGTTGAATCTGAGCATTTTAACGTCCAGCCCTAACAGGTGCTGCACGAGGGAAAAGTGTTACAGCTATAGATGTGTTAACTCTAACCCTACAAACCCCTCATTTTGCAGAGGCAGAGCTAACTGGGAATTACACACAACAGCTCCACTTTTTAATGCAGGAGGACTTGGGATTGAATCCACTGGGACTGTGCAGAGTTACCAGAGTCATGCTGTCAATGCTTTGTGATTTTGTACCACTTCTGTAGCTGCATGTGGCTGCAGCTCCACAGAAGGTACCTTCAAAGAGCTTGTTGTGGGCAATAGAATCCCAATCTATTAACTGAAAATAGTAAAAGTCTTTAAATAAAACAAGGCACATGCAGACAAACTGCAGATGTGGAGCACTGGGGAGAACAAAGGACTAAACGGAGGGAACTGCTGTTTCCAGAGCTCTGCAGACTCACATGAAGATGAGAACAGTTTTCATTCTAAGTCTGGTTATAAACACAAGGAGGTGAAGTTTCAGCTGGCTGGAACAAAACTGACAAGCACAGGATTGGTGTTTTAGACAATGAGGAATGGGGTTACATGTTTGTTATTTCAACAGGCTGGCAAGTAATGGCAAGAGAAAGGGATCAGAGACAATATCACAGAATCCCAGATTCATTTGGGCTGGAAAGGACCTTAAAGCCCATCCAGTGCCACCCCCTGCCATGGGCAGGGACACCTCCCACTGTCCCAGGCTGCTCCAAGCCCTGTCCAGCCTGGCCTTGGGCACTGCCAGGGATCCAGGGGCAGCCACAGCTGCTCTGAGCACCCTGTGCCAGGGCCTGCCCACCCTCCCAGGGAACAATTCCTTCCCCATAACCCATCCATATCTGCCCTTTGGCAGTGGAAAGCCATTCTCGCTTGCTCTGTCTCTCTGTGCTCTTGTAATATAACAGTATAAAAAGAAATGTTTTGTGCACCTTCTGCTCCCTGTTATATTCAGGCAATCACTATTTCCATGGGTAACCACCTTTTGCTTTGGATTACATCGTAATACTTCCACATTTTTAGCTGTATCTGTGTGTTTAAAATTCTAAATAAGGAATACAGCTTTGCACTTGTCTCTCACCCTGTCCAGTGCTGTCTCCAAATACCTCTCCAGCTCCCTGGTGCCATTCCAGGTACAGCTGTCCTGCAAAAGCTCTGCTCCACACTGGCAAGCTCCTTCCATGCCCTGGGGAAATGTTCTTCCCCAACAGAGCCATCCATGTTTTGCCAAGATTTCACAGAGAAAGGAAATTTTTCACTCAGCTGGGCAATGCCAGAGTTTGTGCATCAGGACAAACCAGACCAGGCTCCATTTACTGCGCAGCATGGGCAGCATGGAGACAACTTCTCTCTTGCCAGTGGGAAAGGTTTTCAATTAGACAGAAAGAAGAGGTGTTTGAAGGGAATCAATACATCTACAGCATAAACCATACCCCAGCAGGAAAGTGCAGCAATATCTTTATTTCCAGGCTGGTGGATTATCCTCTCTACAGACCTGAGGGGAAGCAGGGCTGCTACAGGAACACCAGTGTGTGACGCGGGCACCATGCCCCTTGTCGATGCAGCTGTGGCAGCAGATGTAACTGCTGGCACAGGAACTATTCCTCCCTCAGACAAACAAGCTAAAGTGTTAGAGTGTTGTTATCACCACAAACCACATTAGTTACACAAGTCTATCTGAGCTACCATGACAGCAATGACACCACTGGTGTGTGATGGAGAGCTCAGCTTCAGCTGAAACCTTCAGAGCTAACCCTCAGCTGCGATGCTCCTTAGCAACACAAATACCTTTCCTTAAAATAAAAGTGTTTCTAGTAGTGATATTTGGACAGGACCCAAATAATTATCCTTATCCAAAAATGTCTCTGTGTTTATCAAAGTGGAAATGAAGACGGGCTGGGAGAGGTGGGGGTGTTCAGCCTGGAGAAGAGAAGGCTCTCTGGAGACCTCAGAGTCCCTTCGTAAAGGGGCTCCAGGAGAGCTGGAGAGGGACTGGGGACAAGGGCTGCAGGGACAGGACACAGGGAATGGCTTCCACTGCCAGAGGGCAGGGATGGATGGGATATTGGGCAGGAATTGCTCCCTGGCAGGGTGGGCAGGCCCTGGCACAGGGTGCTCAGAGCAGCTGTGGCTGCCCCTGGATCCCTGGCAGTGCCCAAGGCCAGGTTGGACAGGACTTGGAGCAGCCTGGGACAGTGGGAGGTGTCCCTGCCCAAGGCAGGGAGTTGGAATTGGATGAGCTTTAAGGTCCCTTCCCGCTCAAACCAGTCAGGGATTCTGTGAAATTGTTCTTCTCTCCCATCTCAGTTTGCTCATCACTCAGAACATGCTGCCTTCTGATCTGACTAAAGGCTTCCAACTTGGTGCCTATTATTAGCTGCTTAAACCAGTTTTGGTGATTCAGACAACTGTTCATGGCAGTGTAACTGTAATTGTCAGTACACTGTGCTCTTCACAAAGACGACAAAACAGTGTCAGTAATGAGCTCCATACAGATTTCAGGCACCTCCTTGATGACATGACATGACTAATAATCCAATATTACTAATGACTAAGATGATGAAAATCCAGACATGCATCAAGGCTTTTAGTTAAATATCAAGAATTAAAACATTTATGCCACATCTATAAAAAACTTTACCCAAAATGCCACTTAAAAATGCTGTTGGAATTAAGACTTAAATATCTTGAAAATAAAAGGACTCTATTGCTTTTCAGCTACCTCTGAAGACATCATGTCAACACCACCTAAACCCAACTGTTCTCACACTTTCCGACCTCTTTTACACATTTCCCTTTCTGCAAAAGCTTCTGTCTATAAAGGAAAAAAGATCAGAGTAAACACAGGACAGTTTCTAGTGGAATAAAAAGCACACCAATATTTTCCAAACCCCAAATTCATTCACCTCCAAATTCTACCCCCTCCACGTGTACCTTGGCCCAGGTGTGCACAGAGGAAGCCCTTCCCAGTCACACAGCAAAGTGACTGTCCCTGTGGCTGAGGTATGGCAGAAATGCCTCTCCTCCACAAGCAGCAGCAAACCACGAGGATTTCCAAAGAGAAAAATTGTCTCCAGGCAGCCCAATCGCTGCCCAGATTTGTGAGGGTTCAATCCCTTCCTCTCTCCCATCAGTTTCACTGCCATGGCCCTGCTCGCCCATGTGCACCTACAATGAAATCTGGACAGAAAGATTACCCTGAAGTCTCTTATTCCTCTTCCAACATAATTTTTAAACTCTACCAGCATCCTACAGACCCTTTCATACATTATTTGGTGTAGCATTAGAAGATGGGCCTCAAAAAATAACCTTACAAGAACAGAAGTTATCCTATTAAAAGGTCGCTTGCCTTTACTTATGTATGATGTATTAAATTTGTATATCCAGTTTTGTTGAAAAATGTAGGAACATTTTTCTGCTGAGGCTTTCCTGCTTTCCTGATTATGAATGTAAGGAAAGCATGTTCTACGAGAAGAATTTAATTTATTTATGAATTAGTTGACTAATAAAATGAACTTACAAGGAAAGTGTATCGGCTGTTGAAGAGTGTCAGACTTTAGAGGGCACATTAGAGTTACGCTGGTCATTTATTGGAGACATTAGCTTTAAATTGCTGCCAAGGCTATCTATAGACAAATTACAGAAAACGTGCTTATGCTTTGGAAGAGACGTTTTGCTCATTTTGGTCTCCATTTTAAATGGGAAATAACTCTGTCTCTCTTCTCCAGACCACAGTGCAGGGACATTTCCCTTGTAATACAAAATTACCTTAAAAATAAAAGCAATAAAAGACAAACCTGAATTGGCAAATATTCTTCCTTCTGTAAATTAGAGTACTAGAAAAATAGGTGCTGAGGTACCCTGATAATGACCCTAGTCTGGAAACTGGTGGGTTTTGAGATGTAATAAAATTCATAAAAACACTCCAACATCTGAGTTGGGTGCCAGGTGCTTGTCTGGTTCCCCAGGAACCTCATCCCTGCCTGGCAGCACTGAGGGATCCCCAGCACCCCTGCGCTGGCAGGGAGGAGGGGAGAGCACTGCAACAATGAGCAAAGGCACCTCCAAAGAGGTGTGGAAACTCTGTGGAAACTCTGTAAATCAGCTGGTCGAGAGACACAAAAGATAATCTTGTCAGAGCAGATTAACTTCTGGATCTGCTGGATTCTTCCATTCCATGCTTTGTTTGCAATAAATGGTCATGCCCAGGTAAGTGACAATTAACAGGGGCCAATGACAATGAAAAAGCCAAGCCTCAGCTTTTCAAGACCTTCACTGTGCCTCCAGTCCCAAAACCAGTTTTTATTTGAAATCCAAGCTGTTTTATCCACTTCACGTCTTTAAAAAGCTTTTCACATGTAAAAAACCTGCAGCTGTTAAGACTCTCCAAAGAACATACAGGATGTAAGTCTGAGCAAATCAGGATAATTGCAAGAAAAATGTAGCAAGTGTGCAAGGCTGTAGGCTTTGGGAGAGGGGTATTTTTAGATTTTAGACTGAAGAATGACTCCAGGACATCGGGCTAGACAGGGAGGGCAACAGAAGGGGGAAATGTCAGAGCAAGAGGCTACAGAAAGCTTATGGAGCTGCAAGTGCCCAAATGTGATTCTTTCCAAGCAAATAAATTTGCTGTCTGCATCTGTTCATGGGTTTCACTGAAAATGAGAAAATCATCACTCCATATGCAAGATGCAACCCAGTGCATTAAAAAAAGGCACAGAGCAGTCTTTTCAGATAAATTAAAGCAATTAGAAAAAAAATATCAATGCTTACGAAACACCATTGAGAGCTTTTGCCTCCTTGGTCTTACCAATATTTCTCTTGGTAAGAAGACGACTTATAAATAAAATTTAAGCTGAGAAAAATATTTGACACAGGGGTAGTGGGTTCCGGAGGAAGAAGAGATTATTTATTCTTTTTAAGGAATTACAAACTCCATACATATTCTCGAAAATATTCTTCAGCAAGCAAACTGGAGGATTTTACCCTGGACTCTGTCCTTATTTACCTTTTACTTCCTAATTTCTTAAGGTCTGAAAAACTTTTCCATTAAAACTACACAAAGTTACACTGTGTCACAGTGTAACCAGTGACAAATTGACAAGCTAATTTTTCCTTTTCTAAAGCATTCAACAGCATAGCAAAGGTTTCTGCTTAACGTGTCTGGCTTTTTCCCTTTGCAGGAGCAGCCCAAGCATCCCCGGGGAGCGGCACAAAGGCAGCTCAGCACAAACACTCCTCGAAGGAGCAACAAAGAGCCAGCGTGGTGCTCAGTGACATCACTGGGGATGGGCACCCCGCTGCAGGACAGCCCCATCCCTCCTGGGGAGAACAGTCTCTCCAAGGATGCCAGTGCCAAGCTGTCCTTCCTCACCAGCAAAGGCAGGCTGGAGAGCCAAGGCTACCTCACCCAGTGGGAAAAAACATTGGAATGGAGTTGGCAGTTCACCGTCTGCAAATTGGGAAGACTTCCACAGTTGATACGTGAATTTAACTTTTGTTAGGCTGGCTCCCCAAATACTGTCCTTTCTGTTATTCTTGTGTGTTACATTGAAATTGGCTTCTCAATTCCTGAATTAAACTCCTTTTACCAAATCCAGCCAGAGTTAATGGTCTGTTAGCACAGGGCAATTTTGAAAGCTATCTTTGAAACATATTATTCAACTGAGACAAGGCTCATTCTACTCTTTTACTATTACTGAGTTTTCAAAAGGTAGGATAAAAGGGTTAGGATTTTACTACGTGGGAAACAAATTAGATGGGAGCCCTTTGGGATGCTCATGGTATGGGTTCTCTAAAAGACACAGACCCAGCAGGCGAATCAGCTTTTTGTGGTTATTGCACCTTTTGGTCAAATTTGGATGCCTGGACGTTAGGAACCACAAAAGCAGACAGTGCTGTGCTGCCAAGAAGGGAACATTTCAAAATGAAATTACCCAAATCATGTGCTTGCATCTCTTTATGGGTACTTGGAGGGCCCATAAACAGCTCTGTACTGCAGGAGCAAGAACTCCCTGTGCTAAGCCAGAGTGGAACCAGCACTGCCACTCCTGTCTGGCCAACACCTGCTACAGTTTAGTATGAAAAACAAAATAAAGTAAATCTGTCTCATTATGTATCTCTCAGGGGCTGGTTCACTGACTCCTCCAGCTCACAGACACAGGGGCATTAACCCAAGGTGCAAACCCTCCCAGCAATCCCATGGGAGTGTGCTGAGCTCCCCAGGGCAGGGCAGCATCTCCCACACATTTCCTGCCCTCACTCAGCACCACAGGGAAGCAAGGGAAGGAAGGACATGCTCCTCTCTACATCCAAAGCACAGAGCCTGTCAGTCAGGGATGATACAGCTGAGCTCCACTCAGTGCTGCAGCTCTTTGGGCTGATGTCCAGAGTCACCCAGCACACTTGTGAGGGCAGTGCTGATAAACTCCCTGCACATTCATCTCCCCTGAAAGCAGGGGGAAGCAATCACTGTCCATCTCACCTGGCAAAACATCTTCAGCCCTGCTCTTACACAAGCTTTTGTTGTTTCTCCTGAGTTTCCTGGTCAAGAGCAGAATGATGCGGGAACTGACAAACATCCTTCTCAATTCTGGCAGAGGCAGAAGACATTTCAAGAGCAACCCACCCCAACTCATCTTCCTGCACAGTGAATCTGACATCTCATATGACTCTGGTGGCTCTCCTGCCCCTCAGGACAAGGGCTCTGCAGGAGCACTATTCCCTTCTGTCCAAGCTAAGTGTATATATTAATCCATCTCCATTCAAGGAAGAGGTTTATAAACCATCTACATCATGCGACTCTACAACTACAGTTAGATTTCAGACAGCAAAGGCAATAACCAAGCCTTCAAAAAGCTGTTGCAGCAGCATATCATTTTAGCAGAACCTTTTGATGTCAGTCAAAAGTATTGCTGAATGTCTGCTTTCAGGGGAATGGTCCTTGGAAAGCAAGGACTATGGAGTCTGGCTGTACAGAGGCTCTGGAAAACTCCTCTGCAGCCTGGCATTTGCACACCAGGTAGGGCCAGTACCACTGAGGACAGAACTGTGCCTGCTCCAGTGGGACGTGGCTCCTGAGGGGGCAGGGAAAAGGGGCTCACCTGGCCGGGGCTGGGGAGAAGTTCAGGGACAGAGCAGAACAATTATTCTTTTCTAATTATGCCAATAAATTCCACTACCTCCACTGAGGAGGTAGCAGAACTCTGGTAGAACAGGCACTGCTATTGTTACACAATTCAACTTCTCCTGTAAACAGGCCCTAAAAAAATTTTTCTAGATGAATCAGGCTTGCAACATGAAGAAGGGAGGCTTTAGACCAAACCCACTTCAAAGTGTTCCCAAGGCTGTATCCTGCTGCCAAGGCAGGGCACAGCAGCCTTGCGTTCCTTCCACATACTGCTTTGCAGAACAATGTCAGTTACTTAAAATTTAGATTAGAATAACTGCAGCTCTAGGAGGACAGCATTGATGCTGAAACATGACAAGCCAAAAGAGAAAAATGGATGCCTTCAAAGAATTAAAATTTTTCATTACTTAGACAGCAGCCCTGAAGAGCTGGACAAACTTCATGCACCTTGCACTATAGGGCAGCTGCAAAGTGCACTCAGAACCCTACGAAAAACACATTGTGCAAGTCAGAAGCTACTTTTACTGATGTCTGATCAGTCTTACTGTTGAGCAATTTAAATCTGCCCAGCTGTGTGAGTATTCCCCACAAGCCTTGGAGACATGTGGACTCCATTATCAAACAGAGACACCACGAGAGCAAAATCACACGAAGCATCCCTGGGACTGTTCCCAGGGAGCTGCTGAGGTTAAGCACAACCAGCCAGAGCCTCAAAGCATGGAAGAGCACAGGAGGAGTTTTTGAAGCTTATTCCTAGTGGCATGTTTCCTCAACAATACCTATAGCTGTTTGTTCCTTGCCATTCAGCATCAGCTGGCACAGAACTCTCACGCGAAGGTGGTGGCAAGGGGCCGAGAATCCCGAGGTGGATCCATGGACAGGGGCAGGCTCTGCTGCTGCTCTCTGCAGACACATCCCCCATGGAAATCTGCTTCCCTCAGCAGGGCTCAACCCCCTGACAGGAGGCGCAGCCAGCCAGGTGAGGGCCAGTCTCTTCTCTCAGGTAATGAGCGAGAGAACAAGAGGGAACGGCCCCAGGCTGGGCCAGGGGAGGCTCAGGGTGGACAGCAGCAGGAATTTCCCCATGGAAAGGGAGCTCAGGGATTGGAACTGCCCAGGGAGGTTTGCAGTGCCCATCCCTGGAGGTGTCCCAGGAAGGGCTGGAGGTGGCACTGAGGGCTCTGGGCTGGGGACAAGGTGGGGATGGGGCACAGCTGGGACTCGATGGCCTGGGAGGGATTTTCCAACCTCAGGGATCCTGGGATTCCAGTTAAGACAGGTTGGTCCCAGTTAACCCGGTTTTCCCCCCAGTCTGAGCTCTGCTCTGCAGTTCCACCAGCTGCTTGGTTTTTCCTTACAGAGGGGTGGAGGGATCAGTTGTGTTGTCACTCAGGTGTTCTGTTTGCTCTTTACACACACACATGAGCAGCTCTTCATTCTGAAAGCCCTCACACAAAAGTCCTGTTTATATTCAGTGGGATTTTACTAGAAAGAAAAACCCTCCAGGCTTCAAAGCAATGGGTCAAACTGTCCAGCAGGACAATCATGCTCTGGTCTCCCTTCCTCCAAATGACCACATCCAAGTCACAAAACCTTTCTCATATACTCACACTGTAATATCCACAACGACATGGGTTATTTAACAGCTCCTTTTGATAAGCTTACATTTTCAATTATTTAAATATTAAATCGTGTTTAAATTCATTCAAATAAAAATTTAAAAGGAAATTTATTATGGAATTTGCTTTGTGCTTCAACAGAATTGAAAAACCTGTTTTTCCTAGTCTTGCCTTAATTTAACTAGCAACAATTAAATTTTAATTTGTACCATCTTACCTCAATCAATTTGTTGGCATGTTCACGGAAAACCTGGGCATATTCTTTAACTTCTTTTTCATTCCCATTCTTGGCAGCTTCAATCAATACTAAAAGAGGAACATTTGTTTCCAGAAAAGAGTCTGAAACATGGTCCATAACAGCTTTGCGGAGCTAAAATAAAAATAAAAGAATGAGTTATTCTTCAGTAGTGTTCCACTGCTGTTTCTCTTTTAATGTATTAATACGTAAAGCTTAAACTACTTTTGTCATTGATCCTTTTTGCTTTGTGTGACCAAGGCTTTCCCGGCACTAAGTCTTGTCTACACACTTTTTGCTTCAATTTAAATTAAATCTCCTTAAAAAATGGATTAGTTATAGAAGTGCAAGTCACCAGTTTGGCCACAAATATTGATTTAGCAGCTCATATTGGTTTTGTCTGAGTAAATTTGCTGCTTTCCCTCAGCTGATTAAACAACACACTGATTTAACTTTTTTATTTTTCTGCTAGAATAAAAATATTTTTCAACAAACCTGATCCATACTCTTGCTTACTCAAAAATAGAAATATATTGCTTTAAAACCAAACAGACAAAAGGCTGATGCTACACAAATATAGTTCTCAAATAAAATAGGTTGAGATGAACACCACCAGAATTATAAAATATCACTGATTATCTTCAAAGTCCATCATGTGAAAGGTTTTTTTTGGGGGGTTTTGATTGGGTTTTTTAATCTCTCTTGCCATGAAGATGATTGAGACTCCAACATTTGTATCACACAGTTAACAGGGAAAGAACAGGGAATTACATTCCCACCCCATGCTTCCCACTGGAAGCTTCTGGCTTTTCATTCACTGGAGACAGGCCAGCGAACCCACTGCCCACCAGAAACAAAGCCCAGCAGGCAGCACTGCACTCCCTCCTTCCACCAGCAGCACCTGTGCCCACTCCTTACCTGTCTGCGCAGGTCTCGGGTCTTCTTGGTCATTTTATCAATGGCAGAGTTCAGGGCATCACTTCTTTCCTTGCGGCCAGCCTGAAAAGCAGCAGACAAAGAGGTAAACAGGTATTCAGGGCCTCAAAGCTAAACCAGCTGATATTTATTTCAAGTATATGGTAAGCTTCTTTCTCTATTTGTGAGGTTAGTGAAGTGATTCTGCACACTGGCAGTAGTCTCCACCTCCCTGATAAGGCAGTCACTGCTCCCTCCACACCCTACCCCAGGGATCACACAACACTGCTCCTGAGCAGGCAGTCAAAAGCCCAGAATCAAAAGTCAAATCCAGATAAACCATTTGCTGGGTAAGAAATTCAACATTTCAAGTGAGTCTCCAGGCCCACCCATGGGGAGCTGCCAAAGTTTGATCCAGCACGTTTTGCCTGAGCCTGTTGTTAGAGAGGCCAAAGGGCCAGAGCAGGGGCAGCTTCTCTTTTCCATCAGACACTAGGTCACAAATATCCTCAAATTCATATCAATTCATATCAAATTAAGAGTCAGATAAGATAGTGGTGGTGGTCTGGTTTTGCTGGGAGCTTTTTCCTCTTTAATATAGGTTTTATTAGGGTTTCAAAACACACTTTATTCAACCACAATCCAATTTCTGAAGTCCTAAGCCACAATCAATATAATTATCCAGTTGAGAAGAAAAACCATTTAGCAGTGCTGCAGTGAGGGTGTGCCAGGTATCAATTCTCCAGGTGACAGGCTGGTAAAATATCTGGATGAACAGCCTTGAATCTAAAACATCAAGTCCACTCCACAGCAGAAATAAAAAATGGGGAGGAGGGAGTTAGGATGTTGTAATGTCATTATAGTGTAATGAATTATTGAAGATTTGTCACCGCCATGATCAAGTTATTTGATTCTCATCATAAAAGGTAACTGAAAAGTGACTGGAGCTAAACCCTGGAGCTCCTTGTGACGCTGCCAAGCCCTCAGCAGCCCCAGCACAGCCCCTTCTTTGCTCTACATTCAAAAATCAAAGCTGAAGGCTCTAAATAAAGTGAAGATTAATGCAATGATTTGCCCAACATCTTGCTGTTGCCCTGGTCAGGGGATATGTCAGACAAGACTCCCTGAGCAATGGCTCTGTCCCTGGCATGCTGGTGGCAGTGGGCAGGGCTGGCACCTGCAGGGGACAGTGGCCCCAGAAGCTGTCCCCAGGCCCTGCCCCAGCCAAAAGCTGCTCTGAGACACCAACCTGCAGTGGCAGCTGCTTGTGCTGATGTTTCACCCCTGTTTACCCATGGCAGGGTGACCATTTTACTGAACCCACAGCAGCCTCCCCACACACTGGGGTTTTTTCCCAAGAAAATGTTTGGATCTAAGATACGTGCTCATCTATTATGCAGAAAGCCAAACATTCAGCTGTTCCAAGAAGTGCCATTTTACTTCTCCCCGGGTGCTCCCACATTACCATTTTAACAAGAAGCAGGAGCAGGGATTTGAGGCGAGGCCACCCATCAATTCCACTTTGCTGTCCCTGGCTTCACAGCCCACAACAGCCTCGGTGCACAGCACCAGATGCCTTTTGGATGAGAGGAAAACCAAGAGATGGCTTCCACTAATGGACCACTATGCAAAACACCCCAAAAAGCACATTACAGCCTGAGCAGAACTGATTTCTCACTACTGATCCGTTCCTATGACACTACACCACGTCCTAGCACAGAAAGAGCTGTAGAATCCAGCCCCACTAGATTTTAGGAAGGCAGCTCCAGTTTATTTCTACCATTATGGCAAGCAGAAGTTTTAGTGCAGAAGCTTGTCAAAAGCATGACCAGAATTTACTTCAGAAGGCTGAAGGATAAAGCACCCTCCTAATTCAGCTCTGGTGATTTAGCACATGGAGTCACTAATTGGGATCCTTCATTAGTGCTGAGCGGGGGCAGAGCAGGACAGACCCAGGACACCTCAGTGGCCACAGACACCCTGCTGCCACTGACATCTTAAACCATCACAGCCAATTCCAACCAAGGTCCTGGAGACAACAATGTCGAGTTTTGCCCAGCTGAAGTTTCCTGACCTATTTTTCCCCTGCATTATAAACATTGTGTTTCCCTGCCCCATAAACACTGTGGGGCCAACCAAGCCCCACTAGGACCTGGTGAAACACATGAAAACTGCACAGCCCACAGCAGCACAAACGCTCTGGGCACAGAAACACGCTGAGGATCACCCCTGGCCACAGCACTGTCACTTTGGCCAGGCTCCCTCGGGAGCTCACACCTCAGGAATTTCAGCCATTGGTTCCACCCTACAGTTCAAAAATCCTGCTTCAGCTGGGCTCCCTCTCTCAAGTAATAAATCATGTTTTAAAGGCTCCAAGTGCCAGTTTAGCTCTTCTGGGTAATTTATTCCACTAACCAATTAGCCTGACCATTAAGAACTGGTCCTCACGTCTACTGTGAACCTTCACTGAGGAGCCAGCTAATGACCCAGCAGCACAAGGCAGCCCAGCCAGCAGCTCCTGCTATCCATGGGATTAGGAGGACTCACAAGAGTAAAGACCAAATATTCAGATTTCTAACAGGATTTTTAGATATTCAGCACAAAACTCTGCTGAGGGAATCACAAACCCCACAGCCAGCGAGCAGCTAATAGATTCAGTAGATTTAATAGCATCATGATGACCATGTCAATCATTCTGCAGCACGATATCCCAACTCTGACCAGTATCATGGATAATAAATTTAGCCACGGTGCAAATTTACTTTAAATTAAATCAGATCTTTATCAAAGAGGATAGAATTGATGTTAATAATCACTCGTTTCCCCCATCCCCTTCACCTCTGCTCTTCCCCCACCATTGCTGCCCCACTTGCAGAGCACCACAAACATTGCCTGTCACATCCCTGCAGCCCCAGCTCACACCAGCATCCCCAGCGGGGCTTGTTTTAATGCTCAAAGCAAAGAAAGGGGATTTGTACACAGGGAGGGGAGCAGAATCACCATTTCTGTCACAAAGTCTTCCTGCTGTAGATGTGCCATGTGAATTTAGACAAGCAAAAGACAGACACAAGCTTTCCCTATAGCTATGGAGGTTAAAATCTAATCCAAACTGATTTATACAGGTACAGGAGCACAGTGGTGGTGGTGCATTCCACCAGGATCAGCAGAGCATGTGCTGTAACTAGCTACTCAAAGATAGGTTTTTGTAGCTGAATATCACAAACATCTGCTGTTAATCTTAAAGGCTCATCATCAGTTTGAGTTAAACTGAGCCCACAGAGGTACTGAGGGAGACAGTACCTCCTGGTCAGCACCACCTCACACCAACCCTGCAGAGCACGGCATTGCCCCCTCCCAAAATCAGCACCCAGATGTGAGCCAGATGTGCCACTGCTGAGAGCCACATTGTCCCAGCTGCCACCCACTACACAATCACCAAAAAGGATGGTTGACAAGAGAGGTTTCTGCTTCAGGTGTCTGTGAATGGGGCTATCAGTACAACAGGCAGCATCCTGGTTAATGATGGGGGCTGAGTAAGAGACGAGTGAGTGCTTGGCACACCTTCCTGTGGGCAGGCAGTGCTGTGTCACTGTGCCACCTCTGCAGCTGTGCCAGCTCTGCTTCCAGGGCACACAGGACAGCAATGCCCAGGTGCCTTTTGTCCCACGCTTGGTTTTGCCCTGCCACCCAGCTGAATTCCATGTCTACAGAGGATAACCGTGCACAACCCTCCACCACTGTGCCAGCAGGGCTGCCAACAAATTCCAGATAGAACAGGGCTGATTCAAGGCCAGGCAGCATGAGCACTGATGGGTGACCCACACAAATTCCAGCAGTGTTTTCCCATCCAAAGTCTGCCAGTGGAGGAAGCAGGACTGTGCCCTGGTTTGCTGGAGGAAGGAGTCTCCAACAGCCAGCCCACAGTTCAGCAGAGCAAATGGGCTGCATGGCATCGTCCAGGCTTCAGTGACAACCTGAGTGACAATAAAGTTGCCTGCACTGTCCCCCTGCCCAGCTGGCCATGCCACAGCACTGCCACCCTGACATCCTTCCCCATGTCCAGGCTGCACCATGGAGAGGGGAAGGGTGGCTCCTGCACTCACCATGGTACAAGCAGGAATTACAATGTGCAACCACTGCCAGGTGCAGAGAGATGCCGGACAGGGAGTTGACAGCCACCACACGTGCCCTTTGCTCCCATGAAGACAAGGACACCCAACCTGCTGTGCCCATACCTCCCACTGCCCTCCCCCAAAGGACTCTGCAGCTAGCCTGAACCCCTGGGCACATCTCTGCTGCTGGGTCACCTCTGACATGTCTTTGTCACAAGTGCCCCCTCCTAGGGCTCAGTGCTTCCACAGCAGCGAATCCAAGTGACAGAGCACACACGGTGACACTCCAGCCACACGTCCCTGCTCAATTCCTGCCTCACAGCCCTGTGACACAGCACAAACACAACCTTCTGGGCAAAAAGCAGCAAATCCTCCCGTGGTCCCCAAGGTGCTAACACCCAGCAATAACTCCCAGTGCCCTTCCTGCAGGCAGAGGGGTGAGCTGGCTGCTGTGCAGTGCCACACCCGTGGCTGCATGTCCCAGCTGCTGCAGTCTCACCTGAGCTCCAGGGCTTGCACCCTCCAGGTCCCCAGCACAGCAAAGTCACGCAGCCCCCATATCTCCATCCAGTAAAATTAGCTTGTATGTTGTTCTTAATACACTAGGAAGGCTTCCACAAGATGTCAGCCTAACTAAATGACAACGCTTGCCTCAGGGTGCAATCCTACTTTCCCAGCACACGGGTTTAGCAGGAAAACCAGTTGTGGTGCTGCTCCAGGAGTGGAGTAGGTGAGAAGCCCCCAAAAGGGTTATCTGGTCCTAGCAAGCTTATTCCTGCCAATTGCCTGTCCACACTGCATGTGACGGTTCAGGCTGTCATAAAGCTCCTGCTGTGCAGAAGTGCCCAGGCAGCAGCAGACATGGTTTTTCATGCTGGGCAATGAGTTTTCAGGCTCGGGAGAAATGCGTTTGCGTGAGTTTTCTGGGGGTTTATTCCCAGCCTTGCCTCTGTTGCACCTTGACACCCCAGGCAGCTCCCAAGGAACAATGTTACTGCAAGTGTTCCAAACTTCAGATTGAGATGCACACTTGTGGTAATAACTGTTATTTCACAGCAAGTGCACATAAAAACATGTTTTGCTAAGAAAAGCGCCCATAAAGTTCGCGTTAACAGTTTCCTAAACAGGAAACTCGCTGGCAAAGTGCTAAATAGCCCTTGTTTGGTTAAGGGCCAAAGAATGGAGAGCTTCAGAAAAGGAGCAACTCACCATGTTTGAACATTAACTCTTAACTCTGTGCCAAATTACACAACGTTAACGTGGGAGGAACCTACCAGCAGATATCGATGCAAAAAAGTAAAATGTTCCAACGATACCTAATTTCAGTCTCCTGGTTAATAGGGAAAGAGGCAGCACTCGGGAGGGCTAACAGCTGACCTCAAATTATACCCTTTAGAATGCTGTTGTTAAATGTTATGGTAACATATTGAAATGTTATTAGAACTCAAAGCAACACCTCAGATCAGGGTGTTGCACAGAGCTGCTCCAAGAACCCTCCGCAGATGCTGCAGAGCTGTGGTTCCATTGGACAACTGGAGCTGAGCCCAAGCTCTTCCTACACTCAACATTAAACAAGAAGAATCTCTTTAAATAGGTTTATGTAGTTCCTTTGTATGTATTTCTTTCACACTGGAGCAAAAGTGAAAACATTTACTATGGCAGAGCAATTTAAGAAATTTATCTAACATTTCCTGATTTGCTTAATCATTAAAGACAGTTTCTCTCCTGATGGGTTCAGGATAGGGTTTATTTGTTTTGCTTTAGCTTTTTTGAGGTTTTTGAGATTTTATTCTTGTGTATTCACCTTCTCCATCCCTTTACTTTCCACTCAGTGTTCCCCTTGAGTCTGCCCATCCCGGAAAAGAATCACCAGAGGCAGTATCACCATTCCACCACAGGACAGCCAAGGGAGAAGCAGGCAGAGAACAGCAGGTCTTGGTTTAAGGACCTCCAAGGAACCAAAGCAAGGAACCAACATTTAATAACAAAGGTAAACAGACATTTTATTTTAAACCTTTTTTTAATTTTTATTTTAACCCACAATTCATCTTGCTACATCATCATGGGAAATTTGTTACTCTTAGATCATTCCAGATCTTAGAGGCTAGAGGTGATACCTTGCTGCTACACAGCAAACATTTCCTCTACATTATTGCTTTATATCTCAACATGAAAATAAAAAAAAAGCTTATCCAGCTTGCATGGAGCAGGAAACCAGCAAACCCCTGCTGCACTCACATCCAGCTACAAGCAGAGCACTGGCTCCAAAGGCTTTATCTGCACAAGCATCCTAAAAACATATAAAAATGTCAATCAAACCTGGTCATTTACCTTTCAGTACCAGCTGTCCCAGATGAGAGGTTGCTCTGAATAATGGGGCAATGAACATTTAAAGCAAGCAAACAGCCTTAAGAGCCCACTGTCCTCCTCCTGGCTGTGTGTGCACGCTCCAGTCAGAGCCTGGCGGGGCTGGAGAGCACACACAGCTCTGCAGCCCTAAACCCACAGGATAACGGCTACACACCCACCCTGCAGCCAGGGGCTCCTGGAGGTGGTGTCCCCCTCTCTCTGAGGGGAGACACAGCAGCAGGACATTGTGGTTGACCACAAGGAAGCCCTCACACCACTCCGAGTCCCAGCTGGAAATGCCAATCTCACCATTTCCTCCCTGTACTCCAGTGCCCTGGAAAAAGCAAGCACAAAAGCCACCATTTGGGAGGAGAAAATAGATTTTCTAGTTTCATAACCACACACTGTCAAGCTAGATTCCAATTAAATTTTTCCTGTGCCCTAACGCAAGCTTTGCTTTTTCCCGAAATTTCTCCTGGCTTGAAGCACTCACTGCTGTGCCCTGCTCCCGGGCTGTACTTCCTGACACTCCAGCTCCACCACTGCTCTCTGCACTCCTGCAGGGACCACAGTCTCACACAGCTGTCACACGGAGCTCTCAGCTGCCCAGTCCCTCTCACCTCCATGAAAGCCGGTGCTGACCAGCATCCTCTATTCAAACTCTGCGCATTTTGCATCTAAAAGTTCCTTTCATGCAGGGAGATTTAGCAGAAGAGCAGGAGCAGGCAGCACTCAGGCACTTCCACCCGTGGCTCTGCGCTGCTTTTAACCCCAGCTGAGCAGAGCCGGTGCAGATGCAGGGGGAGCAGGGTGCTGCAAGTCCCTCCTGCTCCTGTCGCGGGGACGAAGGACTCCTGCCGCTGGATTTTTCCCCCTCTATCAGTGGTCTTTAACACGATCACAGCATGCAGCACAATGCTTTAAAACAGAAAAGCTTCTGGAAAACCCAAACAAAAGGAACGTCACCAGGTGACGTCAGCCTATATAGAGCCCTGTGTGGTCGCAGCGCATAAGCAAATCCATTCTTGTACCGCTTCCCTGAAAAGCTTTTCAGTAAATGCACTCATGCTACTACAGGAGCTTCTCTCAGCAATAAGCCACCCATCTGCCATCAACAAGTTAGGACTAAAGGAAGCCACAGCTGCGGAAAAGGAAAACGTGAGCTTCAATTAACCAGCTGAGCAGCCACGGAGGATGAAAACTTGTATTAAGATTTAAAAATTGCAGACCTGTCAGAGGAGATCAAGGCAGCAATTTCAAAAGGAATATTCCAAGAGAGCATCGTGGATTTTGCACTAATATCAAAGGACACTAAACCCAGTCAATTATTCAAGGCTGTCTTACATTAGAGCCTTTCACAGACTCACGGCGTTGAGTCTCAAACTACGACTGAATGCACCCTCCAATGTACTCAAAAGAATGGGTAAGTTCCTGCGTTTCTCTGTTCCTTGTATAATGAATGACAGCTCTGCTTTAAAGGAGCAGTTAAGATGCTAAACCTGATTGCTCTGCACTGAACCTTAAGAAAAAAAATGTTTTCTGATAGTGCCACTGTAACCCTCCGTAATCGAGATAAAGCCTCCTCCTAAGTGTAATGTCCAAGTATTCGGTTTGTCATAGTAAGTTGTTTCTTGCATTTAGAATTAGCTTGTTTGAAATGCATGGCAATGTTATCTGCAGTGAAATCTTCTACCGTGATGTTCCAAGTGTACTGATAAGGCTATCCTATCTTGTTGTTTTCCTAAATTATATTCTGCAGGCTTACATTTCAAGTGGCCATTAGGGGCTCGTATGCTGGCAGCACTATATGCAATGAGTATGGTTTTAAAAATGCTGCCTGCCTTGGGCATGGCTTGTCCACCAAAATGTCGCTGTGAGAAGCTGCTCTTTTACTGTGACTCTCAGGGGTTTCACTCAGTGCCAAACACCACTGAAAAGGGCTCGCTAGGTTTGTCACTGAGGCACAATTATATTTCTGAACTTGAAAGGGATCAATTTGCAAGCTTCAGTCAACTTACTTGGCTTCACTTAGATCATAATCAAATTGCAACAGTCAGAGAAGATTCTTTTCAAGGACTGTATAAACTTAAGGAATTAGTCTTAAGTTCCAACAAAATCTTTCATTTGCCAAACACAACTTTTAGCCAGCTGCTTAACCTGCAGAATTTGGACCTCTCTTTTAATCAGTTATCCTCTCTGCACCCCGAGCTCTTCTACGGCCTTCGCAAGCTACAGACCTTGCACTTGCGATCCAACTCCCTGCGGACCATCCCGGTCCGCCTGTTCTGGGACTGTCGTAGCCTGGAATTCCTGGATTTGAGCACAAACCGCTTGCGAAGTTTGGCTCGCAATGGATTTGCGGGATTAATCAAGCTGAGGGAGCTTCACCTAGAGCACAACCAGCTGACAAAGATTAATTTTGCTCACTTCCTCCGGCTGAGCAGCCTGCACACGCTCTTCTTGCAGTGGAACAAAATTAGCAACTTGACATGTGGGATGGAGTGGACCTGGGGCACCTTAGCAAAGCTTGATTTGACTGGAAACGAAATCAAAGCCATCGACCTCACCGTCTTTGAAACTATGCCTAACCTTAAAACCCTCCTCATGGATAACAACAAGCTCACCACTCTGGATTCCAAGATCCTGAGCTCGCTGACATCCCTCACCACCGTGGGCCTCTCCGGCAATCTGTGGGAATGCAGCCCAAAAATCTGCTCCTTGGCCACATGGTTGAGTGGCTTCCAAGGTCGGTGGGAGCACTCCATCCTCTGCCACAGCCCCGACCACACCCAGGGAGAGGATATTCTGGATGCAGTGTATGGTTTTCAGCTTTGCTGGAATTTATCGACTGTGGTTACCCCCGTGGCTACGACATCGTACACAGCTCCAACTACCGAGTACACGAAAAGAATAAGCTCTTCTCATTTCCATGTGGGAGACAAAGAGATTCCAACTACAGCAGGCATGGTTGTTACCACCGAAGAACAGTTCCCTGAGCCAAACAATGCCATCTTCACTCAGAGGGTAATTACAGGAACAATGGCTTTATTGTTTTCTTTCTTTTTTATCATTTTTATAGTGTTCATCTCCAGGAAGTGCTGCCCTCCCACACTAAGAAGAATTAGGCAGTGCTCAATGATTCAAAACCACAGGCAGCTCCGATCCCAAACGCGGCTGCATATGGCCAATATGTCAGACCAAGGACCCTATAACGAGTACGAACCCACCCACGAAGGACCCTTCATCATCATCAATGGCTACGGACAGTGCAAGTGCCAGCAGCTGCCCTATAAAGAATGTGAAGTATAATACCTACAGCCCGTCACAAAGTAAATCAGATAAGTAACCTACTTTAAAATTGTAGGGACCTACATCAGATTCTAATTTTTACAGATGTTGACATAAAGCCTAATTTTCCAAGCTACTTAACGGAAACATTGTTTATGGAGTGGTGCAGTATTTTTAAGTTTTTTAAAAATAAATCCATAATATTTTCAGTGTTGAAGAAGCAATGATTACATTAAACTTGCACTCCTAATGTTTAAAAGCCTAAAGAGATGCTCACCTCAAACTATGTAAAATGTTTCATGTTATGTAATTATATGACTGTGTGTAAACATTTATACCCAAGTCTCCATATTCTACTTTTTCTACTGCAAACAGTCCGAGGGGAAGGATATTGGATATCTGTGCAGGGATCTGTTTGTTCCACTGCAGCTGGAGGACCCCAAACACTGCAGCTGGCTCCGGGCACTTTAAGGGCAGCCAGGGAGGAAGATTTTACTCCTCTGAGCATTTCACTCCAGCAAGGGAAGGGAGGGAAAACAAAAGGGAAAAATGAAAAATAGCAACAAGGGTTCAGGTGGGAATTTCAGTGCATTGGGGAATATAGTTTTGCTCTGAGCATGTTCATGGCTTGGCTTGCTGAAACGGACAGCAGGCACAGGAAGGAGCAGTTCATATGGACACACACAGAGCCCCAGGCAGGACGGGCACACACCCATGGGCACACACACCCAGGAGCAGGATGGGCACACACACATGGACATACACACACCCAGGAGCAGGATGGGCACACACACATGGACATACACACACCCAGGAGCAGGATGGGCACACACGGAGCCCCAGGCAGGACGGGCACACAGCCCCAGGCAGGACAGGCACACGCACAGAGCCCCAGGCAGGACGGGCACACACCCATGGGCACACACACCCAGAAGAGGATGGGCACACACAGAACCCTGGGCAGGATGGGCACACAGCCCCAGGCAGGTTGGGCACATACCCATGGGCACACACACAGAAGCAAGGTGGGCACACAGCCCCAGGCAGGATGGGAACCAAACCCTCCCAGGAGCAGGATGGGCACACACAGAGCCCTAGGCAGGATGGGCACGCAGCCCCAGGCAGGTTGGGCATGCACACACACACACACACACACACACACACTGTCCCAGCCCCAGGAGCAGGATGGACACACACCCTCCCAGGAGCAGGACAGCCGTCCGTGTGTCCCCAAATTGGGAGCGCAGCTTCTTTAGGGAGGCTCAGCACACCAGGATCTATTGGAAATATTAAGTACATTCAGTCCTAGCTCCCTAGTTTCACTTGATGATGCTTTACATGAATTCAAGCTAATTACTTAATGACGATGAACAAACAGCATTTCAACACCTTTTCATGTGTAAATACCCTTAATGCAAGGTTCTCTTAATTAAAAGCAAATATCAACAGCGAGGTTAAGGAGAAGAGAAAAGGAAGAAAGGAAGGAAGGAAGAAGCCTCTCTTTGTCCCCCTGCTGCCCCCCCAGCTGAGGCTTCCTCTCACTGGGAAGCTATTTTCATGCACTAACTCCACTGGTTTCTCTGGAGACAGAATTAGCCCCTGTAATATAAGCTCTCACTTGTCCTCCTCTTCCAGAATTCAAGATAAAAAAAGACCCCTTCTGATAAGTTAAGAGAATATGATTAGTTTATAGAATAGTTCACTGAAAAACGTTTTGTTTCTTACTTGATATGGGGCAGAATCTAAACTAGTATGACTTTTTAAAAAATCATATATAAATATATACACACACACACCTCATTCTAAGGGGTAATTCGGTTTCTTTAGCCAGAAGTACCATATTGCTATTTATACTGTATTACGGAATTATATGTAAATATTTGCAGATCTATGCAGTGATGGTGGTACTCAGATGCCACGAGGGTGGGGGGTGGGGGGGTCTGCAAAGGATTACATTATTTTTAAGTCAACTGCTCAAATATTGTAAACATTCTAACCAAAGCTAAAAGATTCAGAGGGATGGAGAATTATTTTATATATATATACATGTATGTATAACTAAAAAATGTGTTGTGTCCAATGCTGCAGTGTTAAACAATTACCAGCACACCCCGATGAAGAAAGGAAATTCCTCACAGTGTTGCCATACCTTGACCAAATCTATAATTACAGTATGCTAATTGTGATGTACTAAACTATCCTGCAAACTTTTTAAACAGAAAAACCACTGCATAAAAATCCGTTTGCTATTCCACTCTGCTCTTCTCTCTGTATTATCACTTAGTGAGGTATTTAGGGTGCAATTATACAACAGTTTGATGTTTTCTTGTGAGATGAATTTGTCCAGGGCAATTATAGCAAGATAAGAAGCTTCTGTTAAGATTTTACATAAAGGTTTTTCAATTGCTGGTTTTGAAGATATTATTTTGCATCATTTTACTTTTACATACAGTGCCCTTATTATAAAACCAATATTTTGTTTACTTCCCTTGACTCTGTAATGGAAGAGATCCAGTGAAGCCTAATGGACTGCCATAGAGGTATCTTTGAACTCTTGTTACTGTTAATACAGAGATGAGTCCATTTACACCTGTTCTGGGAAATTAATTATTGCTTTTAACTGACTACAAAAAATCCTGCGGGGTAGGTGGACAAAGAGCAGATATTCTGGATGATTAAATCCCACATGAGGCAGAAGGCCAGAGCTAAGCTGAGAAATACAAACCCATATTGATCCCCAAGGGCCTTTAGCTGACTGTAGGAAGATTTGCTTTGCTGCTTCCCATTGCTAGGTGCTCACAGCTCTCCCGAGGCCCAGGATGCTGCTCTAGGAGCAGGTGAGTGGGCATCAGGGTCCCTGTCCATGCACCTCCCTCATCCCACACTGCCTGGCACAGGGCAGCTCTGGGAGCCTGGGCAGGAGGCACTGGGGATGCCTTCCACCTGCAGCTGCAGGGTACCAGCATAGGCAAAGTTATCACTGAGCTCGTTAATTATCCTGGCAGCCAAATAATCTGGCTGCGCTGCCATCCCCCCATCAGATGTCACCACTGAACTCCGATGGCCTCAGCTGCATTTGCGGGAAGCCATCCACCTCGTCCTGCAGGCCCTGCAGAAACCCTGGCTGGCAGACAGCTCACGGGGTACCACCTCAGTCTTCCACACGGGAACAAGGAGTGGCTGCTTCATGAGGAGCTGAGGTTCCTCCAGAGGAGGTGCTTTCCCAACAGCCCAGCTCTGTCCCACTCCATTTTTATGAGCTTTTAATTCCACCCAAGAAGAGCAAAGACAAATGCTCCAGCAGTGCTGTTTCCATCCCTGCCACTCACAGCGATTTTCTGAGCATTAAAGCGCTGTTCCAGTGCCTCCCTGAGCAAACCCACCCAGGCACCCAAGCTCTCCCTCCCACCAGCACTCCCAGTTTCCTCTAGCCCTGCAGTGCCTGGCTTGCAGAGCAGGAGGCCAGCAGGAACAGCCCAGCACCATTTCTGCTCCCTCTCTGTGCTCCACGCACCCACAGCCAATCTCCCAAAATCCGTGCTTTACGTCTGCTATTTCCAAACCCGTTTGTTGCCAGGTTCCAGACATAAACAAAGCAATTCAGCAAACATTACATTTAGGGTAACAGGTATCATAAAACTCGCAGAATGTCTAACAGTAGCAGTGAAGTCAACTTGAATTCCCTGCGGAGGGACAGCGAGCACCAGGCAGAGCCATCGCTCTGCACAAGGACATGGCCAGAGGCTGTTAATATTTTTTTATTTTAAAGTTACTGTCTTCCATTTGCAATTGCTTGTGACTCTTCCAGGCAAGGAGGGGATTGGAATAATTGTGCTACTCAGCAGTCCCTGATTTATTTTGTTGATGGAACAAGAACCACGATGATTTGGTTTAAATTAATCATATTCAGTACAAGCACTGGCTGATGCCAGGAGCTTGTTAACCTGCCCTCCCCAAATACCATCTCTGCTGCACAGCCTCAATTTGTGCACATCCTACATTGCTTACAGGTGCTTCAACACCTCCAGGCACAACCTCAGAGGTGTTTGGATCTTTTAGAAACAGAATTTCTTATACTGCTCTTGAGGTCCTCATCCATCCAAAGATCTCCATCCTCACTGATCTCTAGGCAGCTTCCCCATCCTCGTGCCAGTGAAATGCAAATCCAGCAGCACAAGTTCAGGTTTTGAGTCATTCTCCTGGAACAGGCTGAATTAATGCTCCCAGTTAGTCTCTCCGCATTAGATCAGTGTTTAAATGCACACAAGTAAAAATTACTTGATGAAGGGTGAAATGGGTGAGTGTTCAGTCTCCAGCTAAAGTGTTCCTCTGCACTGAGCTCCCACTCCCTATCAGATGGAAACATAATGAATGCTGCTCCATCGGTGCTTGGTTTTGTTTGCTTCTCCCCCAAGCAGAAACGATCCGATTTTTCAGTGATCAGCCACATGCAAATCTGAGCATCTGAGCTTCTGTCACATTACTCCCTTACACGACAGGGCCTATTGCTACCTTTGTAAAATCAGAAACATCCCGCGGCTTTAAACCAGAAATCTGCACTACACACTTATTTTTAATGTGTCTAAGATAATTTCTGTACTACTTTAATGGAAATAAAGTTGATTTAATTTTGTGATCTGTGTAGCTATCAAAATCCATCTGTTCAGACTTATGAAACTTACCCAGGAGCTGAATTTCATTTTTCTTATGAAGTTTTCCATAAAAATTAAACAAGTTCAGAGAGGGATACAGTATTTCTCCTTCCCCCCCAAAAAAGAACAAGCAAGGAAACAACAGAAACCAAAGGCAGCAGCTCCTCCCTCCCCACACCTTCCTCCACTGCAAATGTCCCAGATGCTAAAATTGGTGCTGGGCTTTGCTTTTTAAGGCACCACGTTAGCAGGATGCTTAGAGATAATTTCAGAATCAGCTGGAAATTCAGCTTTTTACATCTAGTGTAAAAATCTTCTAAGAGGCATCTAGGGAAATGTACCAGAAGCTTTGAGAGGTATAATCAGGCCTCAGATGGGTTGAAACACTGTTGTACACCACTGTGTAAGCAGGTTGTACACCTCTGTGTAAGCACCAAGAAGCTACGCCTGCCATCTCCCAACCACTCCTTTGTAAAAAGTCAAACAAAACCCACCTCATTTTTCTTTTTACTAATGAAAACACTACTAAGTGAACTATTCTACCAGCTTACAGAGAGTCCTAGATGTGTTGTGTTTAAATGATGTTTCAAGAGCCAACTTCTGGTGGGAGGGGGTGTGAGTAATGGAGTAAAACAAGTGCAGTGTACAGAAGCATTTTGTTATTAAAATTGTGTATACTGTAAAACTGAATTTGCCTCTTTCTTCCTCCCTTTTCAAGCAGAAGTGTTAAAAGCTCACTCTTTCATGGTATGTTAAAAGCAGTCTGCACCCACTGTGCCAAGCAGGAGAGTCAGGTTTGGGCCATTTGCCAGAGTCACAGCAAATCCAGCCCCTTCTGCTGTACCACAGTGAGCAGGGCTGCACAGGTTCTGCCCAAACCAGGCTAACAAAACCTGAATGGGCAGGATGGGAGTGAAAACCAAACCAATGCCAAACTCTCGGCCCTTGAGTAGCTGGATCAGGATCAGCAGGGCCTGGCCCAGCCTGGCTCTGCCCCGGGTGCTCCCTGGGTCCCAGGTCCCCTCCAGGGCCACCTGTGGGTCACTGTGCCAGCCAGGAGCTGGCATTCCCAGCAGGAACACCCTGCCCACAGTGTGGCTAGGACAAACAGCCCGTGAAGCTCAGAGGTGTCCCACAGTGAGACATCCCATCAGTTCTGAGTCACAGCCCTCCAGGAAGGGTCCCAAAAACATCCCTGCCACAAGAAGTGTTCTTTACATGAGCTCTCACAGCCAACACAGCGTTCAGAGCCACTGTGTCTCAGTATCACGGGAAGGATTTCTGGGTTTGAGAAGTGAGGAGTTCACAGATATAGCCCAAAAGCTGTGATACGGAACTGAACAAAAGAACAAGTTTCAGGATGTTCCAAGATGATTACATGCACTGAACCGCCAGCTAAAATCATTTTAGTAATTAAGCCGTAGCTGCATTTACTTTTTTATCAAAAGGTTTGGCTGGAACAAATTCTCAAGGGTTTTAAATGTTAGTTGGCAAACTGCCTCTCAAATCCTTCTAATACTTCAAAGCAGCACATGATAAATCTATTTTCTTAAACTCTCAGAGACTAACTTTACAAGCAAAAGCATTTCTCAACTACAAACTCAGTTGTTCTCACAAGTAAAGGTAACACACCTCAGAGAAAAACCAGTATTCTGAATACATTATGCAAAACCTTTAAATCCAATTAGGAACAAGGAAATGTCAACATCACTAGCAACTTACTTTTAAATGCAGGCTCTGTTAAGACAACTGCAAAAAAATTGAGATTCAAGAATTTGACTGGAGAGGATTGCACAAATGAACTGAAAACTGCAGCACTGGGAAACCCTGGCTCCCTCCTCCAGTGAATGTCCAGGCTAAGAGACAGGATTTAGTGAGAGTGGTCACCCATCTCAAAACCCTGATGTCAATATTTTCAGTAATCTCTTAAGGAAAAGCTTTAAAAAATCATTGTTACCTAATCAACAATTCCACTACCATGAAGATTTTAGGAAAATTTATTATAATGAGTTAAAGCTGTGTTTGCTGTATTTGACATAGGATTCGAGTGCTATGGGTCTTATTTTGGAAGAAATTTTTTTACAGTGAGGGTGGTGAAGCCCTGTGACAGGTTACCCAGAGAGATGGTGGATGTCCCTTCCATGCCAAGTTGGACAGGGCTTTGGGTGACCTGATCTGCTGTTCCTACTCATTGCAAGGGGCTGGACTAAGGGGGCTTTTAAAGGTTCCTTCCCACCCAAACCATTCTGCAATTCTGCAAAACAACAAAAAAATGACAAATGTCTCATTAGCACAATTCGATGTTTGTTTCTGTGATGCACAATCCAGAGGTTTGGCTGCCAAGGGCACTGAGCAAACCCTTCTGGGCTGACAGGTAATCAAACCCTGACTTCAGCTCTTCAGCTCATTTTAATCCACAAGGTCTGTAATTTGACTTTTTCTTCTAAGTTATCTAAATGGACAAGAGTTACACACAAAAATCATTTGAGCACAAAAACCAGGAGCACGAAGCTGGACCATGACCAGAGGGGAACATTCCTTGAATTAAACCCAATTTCTTCTCCCCAGCAGGTAAAACAAACACTTCCAGTATGCACACACAAGCAAAATGAAAGGGTATTCTCTGCTATCTGGATGTTTAAATGAAGTAATCAATCTTTATTTTTATAAAACCAAAGTATTTCTTTAAAATGCCATAGAAGTAACTTCCCTGTTATCCCCAGCAGACTCTGTTTCTTGTACATTGAAAACTCAAGCAAACCAGACACAGGGGAGGTGCTGGTCTTCCCTTCCACCCCTCCCTATTCCAGAGGGTGGGCAGTGCAGCCACTGTTTGATAGAGGTGCATCATGCTTTATACCAGTTAAAAAAACCAGCCATATTTCATGAGAAGTCTTGGAGTAAGTGGAAAAGGTTCATCCATCAGAAGGTTCTTAAATAATGAACGAGTCATAATTCTTTACAGTCAAAAGCAATTAATTTTCTGTATTGTAATCAGGAGAATAAATCTGAAAAATCCATTCTAATGGCCGTGAATCTGAAGGTAGTGTTGCAGCTGAATTTTTAATCTTAAAATACAGGAGCAGTGAGGACTTCTGCTGTTCAAACATACAATCTTCTACCAAACAGAACAGCTTTATTGCATATTTAATAGGTAGAATGGGTTTTTTGAGACCACATGAGATTAAAGACAACATTAGATACAGGAAACGCATTTCAAGCAGAAAGGTCCTTCCAAGATACCTCTTAACTGTATAGCCACTAAAATACTTGAAATATCCTTTATGAAGTCTACAAAATATTCAGAAACCTTGCTGCAAGAAGTAGTTTTACTTATATGTTTGCAAAGAGCCAAAAATACTGAGAAGCGTGTAAATGTGGAATCCAGTTCAACCCTTCAGCAACTGTTCCTATTAGGAAGCATTAGCTCTCTTTCCACTAACTCCTAAATAATCCATCACATATCCAGAACCTCTGCCTAAAAGCCATGTGCTGTTAGTCGGGACTATCAATTTCTGCCCTCAAATGGATTGCTTCAACCCTAACACCACTTTAAGCTTGAATTCTTTTAGAGAAAAAAACTGTAGAATTAATAGAGCTCTTAGTAAAGCTAATGACATAAGTCTGCTAAGGAGGGAGAACATGGGGAAGGGGACAGGGACACAACACTACAAGGGAATTTCCATCTCTGAAGGCTCCACAGAGCACTTTACTGGGGGAAAAACACATTCCCCTGCACTGCAGCCACTCTCAGCAGCTTTGCTAACAACCATTGCTTTGAGGAAAGCAAATTTCAGCTGCCCAAGCAGCCCAGCTGCTCCAGAGCAGGGCCGTGCACTGAACATCCTCAGCACACACCTATCAAAGGAGGAGGGCCAGGAACAAATCCCCAAGTTGGGAAAAGCACCCAGCAGGGCCATGCTGCAAGGCTCCAGGTCTAAGCACACACCTGTGACTTAAAGAGCAGCAGATATTAAAGCACCATCTCTGCTGTCCTCGGGAGAAGACAACATGTTCCAGTAAAGACCTGGAACTACTTATTGATCCTGTCCAGCCCTAAAGCATGACACCCCCACACAAACAGCAACAGCTGCTTGAAATTCTGGCTGAATAATTTAAAGAACTCCTCCTCAAGCTTTCCAGCTAGTCCTGAAGACGGAGATAGCTGGAATAGCTGGAATTGCTTCCAGGCAGGACAAACACTGAGCTCAGCACCCAGAGAAGCAGCAGGCCACTGCAAGGCTGACCAGAGCACAGGCAGCCCAGTTGGGGAACCCCTAATGACAGCTGGAAGCTCTCTAGGTGTCAAGTGTGGATGTACAGGGTCCAGGCCTTCAAGAATTCCACAGCCACAGGGTGGGGAGGCAGACAAAGCCATCTCTAGTTTATATTCTTGTCTGTGGGTGACCGCCTTAGCTCTGGGAAGTTCATGAGCACAACCACAGCTGTGGAGCTTGGAAATGAGGGAGCTGTAAGTAGATGACAGATGCCTTCTGCCTGCAGTTAGCATCCAGAAACTTCCAAAAAGCCTAAGGTAAGACATCTGACTGGGATGAACCAGAAAAAAAATCAAAACCAACCAACCAACCCAGTGAGTTTGGGCGGGTAATGCATCTTTAACATGACAATACATTCCTGAACACAGCAAAAATGAGATACTTCTGACAAGTTGCCTGAGTGACTTGAAAAACTTCTAGGAGATGTCTGTTCACCCTCTACTGAATTTTTAGGAGTTGTCTGTTCACCCTCTACTGAATTTTTCGGAGTTGTCTGTTCACCCTTGTCCTGGGTTTGCCAAACCAGGACAACCCTTTACTGACACTGCAAAGCAGGAGCCTCAATGTCTCATGTGCAATGAGCCCTCAAGTGTTCCCCCCTGCCAGTGAGTGCAGAGCAAGTCTCTAGACCAGCCAAATACCACCCACAGTTAAACTCAGCAAACACCCACAGAGCTCACTTTGTAACAACACAATGGCATCAGGACTAAGGAATTTCAGTTATTCAGACCACTCAAAATACCCCCAATGCTGGGAACTGCTGAACTGCAGTCCCTCCTCCCTGCCAAGTTTTGGATAAGTAGTGTAAATATTTGTTGACAAATTTAAAACTTGGATAAAACCACCACTTTGTTCCACACCCAAGAGGTGTTTCTGGAATGAATTCAAAGCCCTTGCCCCCATTGCAGAGCTGTCCCTTCCCAGCAGGGCCCAAGCCAGCAGCAGGAGGCTCCTGAGCAAACAGCACTGGCATCACTGCTGGAGCTGGAGCCAGAGCTGTGGGATGAGTGCTCCACACCTTCCCCAGCCCCTCCTGCCTGACAGCACACCCTAAAACACAGGGAGAAATGGAAACATAGACAAAGAGGAGGCAGATTCCAGTGCACCCAGCAGATAAATCCCAGGATATTGTCCCTTCATACCTACAGCTGTCTACAGACAACAATTAACTTGACAAAGGGTGCCAGGAGAGTGTCCAGAGACACATGAAAAAGGTTTATGCCACATTCAAATGAGCTGATGCCACCCTGCTGCAGACTGCTTCTTTCTTCTTGCTGGGCACTCCATCATTTGAATATGCCCCAATAAAGCTGCATCATCAAGAGAGGAACTTTCTGACACCTACTTTTACTGTCCATTTATTCAAAACCAGTAGTCTTCATCAGGCAAATTAATAAGTGTTCATCAGCTTTAGAAAGCAATTTCAATTGTTCATGCAAACATAGCTCCACTGTAGAAAACAGCTCACTGCCACTGCCCCAGCCTGTGGCACAGCCAACAACAAAACCCAGTCCATCCTACCTGGCCATCAGACACCCATGGGAAGCAGGAAAGTAACAGGAAACCACTCCAAAAATATGAGCTTATGCAAAAAACAACCCAACCAAGCACCCTATCCCTCTAAAGCATCCATTATGCACACACATGCAGTTAATTAAACATTTATATATAAAAGAGAGATATTTCACATGGATTTCCTGTGTCATATTATGACATACATGCTATCAGTGATCCTGAGGAACTAACTGAAATCAATCAAAAAATATTTAAAATCGAAAGTAAATCTCAAAAGAAACCCACTAATGGGAAGTTCACTCATGGAAGGAGTTTTAGAAGGGTTTTTTTATAATTACTCTATCCTGTTGGCTACATTTGCTTATGCAAGGGAAATGTTTCTAACTACTGACAGGACTAGGATTAAATGACAAGTCCACATACTTGATCCAGATTGTTCAGAGGCACAAGGTGAAAAATATGATAAAGAACAAGAACAGGTTTTAGTGAGCTCTGCCAGGAAAAAAAAATCAAACCCACATCCCTTCTGAGCAGAAAAACAGGACTTTTTTGTGATTATTAAAATAAAATACTTTCTATCAAGGCAAGTACACAGGCTGATTTCTACTCTGACAAGTGGTTTGATCACTTCTTTTTATATAATGCGGTTACAATCAAGAGAAGCCTGGTTTACCTCTGTTATCAAAACCATTCCACTGCCTTCAAACCAAAATTTCAAGTTAGTAACATACTTCCAGTCACTTCATTAATATAAAACAACCCCTCCAAAAATCTTATTTTTTCACAGGAAAGCTATAATTTGCAACTTCAGTCTTGCAGTCTGTTCCCTAATGAAAAAGGAAAATCATGAGAGCACACAGGTCTTCCTCCACATTTCACAGCATCTTTTAAATTTAATAGCATCTGACCAAAAGCTTCAGAACTGCTCTGGGCTAAAAACTATTCCTAATCCCTGTAACTCAGTCTGGAATTCTCACTCAAGGGCAAAACTAGGAGCAGCCAAAAATACTGGGACTGGTTTGTAAGAATTCACATCTTAAGAACAACCAAATGTAGTTGCCCCAGCCCTGGAAGTGTCCAAGGCCAGGTTGGAAACAAGGCAAAAAAGGAAGGTGTTGCCCAGTGAAAGTAGGGTCAGGTGACATGGGAAGAACACAGAGATGCTGTTCCCCACTGTAGGCAAAAAATCCATGTGGACAAAGCTCAACCAGAGCTGGAGCTGCCAGGACTCTGGGGGCTAATAACAATTTTTAAACATATTAATGGCAAAAGGCAGTGCAGAAATGACTGCAATGTGTCCCAGGACGAGGATGATCACCTCACAGACAGGGACAGGGAAAGGCAGAGGTGTTCAATGTATTCTCACCCTCTGCCTTCAACACGGATCACGGACCAAGGGGGTCCCAGTGCCCTGAGCTGGAGGACCATGACTCTGACAATAATCAGCTCCCACCTGACCCTGAAATCGTGCAGGATCTGCTGCTCCAGCTGGATCCCTACAAACCTCCAGGGGCCTGATGGGATTCATCCAAGAATCCTCAAAGAGCTGCTGATATCATCACAAAGCCTCTCTTGATGATTTTTAAGTGGTGTTGGGAATCTGGAGAGGTCCCAGCTGACTGGAAGCTGGGGATCATTGTCCTGATTTTCAAGAAGGGTAAGGAGGAGAACCCCGGAAACCACAGGCCTGCCAGTCTCAATTCAGTGCCAGGAAAAGTTACGGAGATTATTCTGGGAGGTGTTGAAAAACACCTGGAGGACAATGCAGGCATCAGGCACAACCAGCATGGCTACAGGAGGGGAAAGTCCTGCTTGTCAAACCTGATTTCCTTCTACAAGAGGGTATCCCACCTGCATAATCAAGGAAAGCCAGTTGATGTGATCTTTTTGGACTTCATGGATCTCAGAGAAAGATTCTTCCCCCAGAGGTGCCGGCACTGCCCAGGCTCCCCAGGGAATGGGCACAGCCCCAAGGCTGCCAGAGCTCCAAGAGCCTAGGGAGAGGGAGGCACAGGGTGGAATTGTTGGGGAGCCTGGGCAGAGCATTGGAATCTTTGTGGGTTCTTCCAAGTCAGGATATTCTGTGATTCTGTAAGTCCTTTTTCAAGTGATGGTGAAATCAAACCTTTAAAATTACTGTCTAGTGCTACCAATGTATTATTTCTTGAGGGGAAAAAAAAGCATTATTGCAACAGCAAGAAGTAAATTTTTTTTACTATTATTTGTACCTGTGGTGTGGGGGAGGAAGGGAAGAGATGAAGAGTGGTGTTTGTCAGGTCTGAAAAACAACTGATTCTCAAACATTTTGTACTTCTTTTATACCACTTCCAGGTAACAGATCTATCTACCAGTGCTCTCTTAAGGCTTATTCTTATATCTAGAAGTTAATAGTATATATTTTATGATATACAGCACGAGGTATACAATTCTGTACCTCTGCAGCACATTTCTACCACTGAAGGAAAAAATATCTATTTATACAGATCAGTAATGGTAGGAAAGTGCCAGGGTGCCAAGAAAGTCATCCTGTAGCAACATACATCTTTTCCCTAAAAGCGCAGAAGAAAACCCAAATTGGCAATAACACATCACATGCTAAACCTGACTTTTCATGGAGCTGAGTTTCCCCAGCTTCCATTCCATCATGATGCTGGGGCCCTACAACCATGACCAGACCCAGGATTAACCAAGCAAATGTACCTGAACCTTTCTGCAAGATGGCACAGGTTTCTATTTTACACTGAAGATGTTTTTTGCTGAGCTCAGAGCCAGCTGCAGGGCTCTGACTGCCTTGGCTCAGTGTGCCAGGCCCCCCTTCCAGCAGTATGCTCAGATCACAGAATATTCTGAGCTGGAAGGGGCCCACAGGGATCAGAGTCCAATTCTCAAGTGAATGGCCCTCACAGGGATGGAGCCCCAAACCCTGGGATTGTTAACAGCACACTCTGACCCTCGACCCTGTCTCAAGGTCACCCCCTCTATGCCAGGGCAGTTCCTGCCCCCACGACACACAGAGGCAGAGGAGGGTTGTATCTCCAGCTCACCCAGATGCAAAGGGGTTATTTTGCAGCAGGTCTGGCATCCTATTCCTGCAGTTTGCAATCCTGTGCTCCTGCTCCTCCCTGCTGTGAGGTGCCAGGGCTTAGGACTCCAGCACTCCCAGCCAGGCTGCTCCCTCTCCTGGACCACAGCCCCCAGCTGCCAGCCAGCCCAGACAGGAGCAGAAAACCTGTGCTGGAAAGCAGGACAGCTCCACATCACAACAGCCCCCACAGGCCCTGGAATGGACAGAACTGCTGATAAAAGCTCTGTTTTAAACCCAAAGTCTTCGTGCAGCACCTAGATCAAAATGATGCTGGATCCTCACAGCCAAGAGCAGCCAGGTGAGACCAGACCCAGGCTGCTGTCAGTGACAACCAGGAGCTCAAGGGGGGCTGCCCAATATTTTGTCAACACTTCCAGCTGTCTTCTCCCGAGGAGATTCTGCTGAGTGACAACTGGTTAAGCTTGGCCACAGGTCAATTCATCTCACTTCCAGTATGCCTGGTTAGATGGGAGAAGCAGGATGGATGGGGGAATGTCTCAGAATATCAAATCAGAGGGACAAACCACTTCTGCAGGAGGCACCAGAGAGATGCTGGGGCTGGAGAGTAATCTACCACTGGAGTTGCTTTTTTACAGGCCTGGTTTTTCTTTTTTTATGTTAATTAGCAACCTTATCTAAAGAATATCTCAAGTTTTTCCTTCACAGATTATATGAATTAATAGCTACATCCAGAAGCACGAAAAGCAGGCTAAAGCTTACACCTGCAGTAATTGTAAAAGCCTTGAGATATTGTAGTTTTTACCAAATTTTACATGTGTGCAAAAGGGTTTAGACATAGAACTAAAATTGGAATAACACAGACCCCTGCAAAACTCAAATTAAAAAGAGTGAGCCAAGGCAGCATATGCCCTTTCCAAGAGGAAGAGAATGCATTATAAATCTGGGAATAAAGCCACCTAACTCCTGGCAAGACAGCTTGGAGAAACAGATAATAAAGCAATCGTACCAATATGGTCACAAGACATTCAAAGTTAGAATTAATGTATCCTTTATTCATTATTAGAAATATAAATAGGTTTAATTTGCAACAGATTTTAAAGTGTTTCCTGTAGGGGGGGATTCAGCAGCCTTATCTTGCAATACAGCAACAGAAAAAGTGGTATGAAGTTGCCTTTGACAGGTAGCAATAGGCATTAAACACCAGGAACAGCAGGAAAAGCTGACTAATTGTCAAGCAGCAGCAAAAGCAGCAGAATCTCCTCTCCATCACAGAATCTCAGAATGGTTTGGGTGGGAAGGGACCTTAAAGCTGATCTCATCCCACCCCTGCCATGGCAGGGACACCTCCCACTGTCCCAGGCTGCCCCAAGCCCCAATGTCCAGCCTGGCCTTGGGCACTGCCAGGGATCCAGGGGCAGCCACAGCTGCTCCGGGCACCCTGTGCCAGGGCCTGCCCACCCTCCCAGGGAACAATTCCTGCCCAATCTCCCATCCATCCCTGCCCTCTGGCAGTGGAAGCCATTCCCTGTGTCCTGTCCCTCCAGCCCTTGGCAGTTGTCTCTTTCCATGTTCCTGCAGCTCCTTCAGGCCCTGCAAGGCCACCCTGAGCTCACCCCAAAGCTTCTCCTGTGCAGGTGAACAATCCCAGCTCTCCCAGCCATTCCTCCCAGCAGAGCTGCTCCATCCCTCTGCTCATCCTGGTGCCTCCTCTGGCCTGGCTCCAGTGATGCTTTAAGTTTTAGCTTTCATATTGTTCAGACTCTGTGCTGCCTAGGTGTGTAGCTCTGAGCCTCATTTTAAGTGTTAGTAAGTTCTGTTCACAGGGTAGGTAAACGAAACAAATCCTTTTCCAGCTTGAGACCAAGGACAACTTTTACAAGTTTCGGGCCCAAAAAAAAGCATAAACAACAGAGGGCTGAGGGGAGAGAACAAGGGGGATGGAACTTCATACCTGAAGCTATAATTGGACAATTAACCTCAGCATGCAAATGAACCAAAATCTATAAAAGTGTGAAACCTTGTGACCAGTTGTTCATTTTGTGGCCATTCTGGGTCCATCTTGGGTACAGCCCTGGCCAGGCTCATGTACTGCCCAAGGTGTACCCTTAAAGGCCTTTTAGTAAATATCTACTTTATTCTCTTAGCTCTGTGTAGTCTCTGTTCCAGGTCAGCCTTCTCAAGGCATCACCACCAGCTCCAGGTCCTTCCTCTGCTGGGCCCCAGGGCTGGGGAAGCTCAGCAGCTTCAGCATGTGTGGAGTCAGGTGAAGTCCCTGAGAAGCCAAAAGGCTCAGAAGCAGCCCTGGCTGCCCTGGAGGGGGATCCCACTGAGAGCACTCAGACCAAGCCAACCTCACACCCACATCACCTCCATTCACCCTCAGCCAGTGATGTACTGGGGCACCGTGGGGGATTAAAAAGCCCAGATACACAATGTGCATATCTTCATTTCTCACAGAGGCACCACCAAACCATTATTTACTAAGCTAACTAATTAGCCAGCCACTCTTGCAGATAATAAGAATGCATTAAAGTATTTAAAATTCCAGTACAAACCTGACACATACAAAGTGGCTGCCCTTCTTCAAAAGAAAATGAATGTCAAAGGAAATAAACCATTCAGGAACACTCAGCACATCTGAGGTGCAGGGGAAAGGTGGCATCACCTCAGCATCCAGGAAAAGAAAGGAAAACAAAGCCGAGTGCTATGGGATGCTGAGACATTTCACTTTTTTTTTGTATCAGCTTCTACTTCTAAAGAGATCATTAGATACACAATTTAAATTAGCTTTAGACAGATGATAAAGTAACAGCTATTCAAAACAAACAGAATTAATACATAGAACTGCAAAAACTGGCACAGAAAACGCAGGAGATTGAAGGCACTTAAGCTGACAGTAATCTGAAAAACCCAGCTGGTAAATTCAGTTTTACACCAAGAAATAAGTTGTAACTGAATCTACAGTTCACTGCAGTCTAGCACTGAAAGCTCCCTTCCCTCCACACAGGCACTGCTCCACGAGTGGGTAACAGAATCAAAGTCAGAGAGCAAGTTTGCAAAACACATAAAATGATCAATCCACTGGAAATAACACCAGGAATCCTCCCAGGGGATACAAGGGCCCCATGTACTTGATGTAGTCCTGCTGTTTCAAAAAGAGCTCCTCAGGTCCAGGTGGGGATACCCATAACTAGGGGACATAGAGGAAATAGGTTTCTGTAGCACTGCAAAACTGACCAGGGATAAAACTTTGGAGGAAGTTTGGAGAACTCAGCATCTGCCACCAAAAAGGCAGTTTTACATTCTCTGTGAGAAAGCTTTCATGAGAGCACATGGGGGGGTACAGGACAGGAAGATGTGCATAATTACCATCTTTTTCTCTCCACACACATTCCTGACAGGCTCTCCTCATTCAGCAGATCCCTGAGCACCTGCACACACCGAGCACCCCTCGGGGTGAGCAAAGCTGTGACTGACAGCAGTGGGGAGCAGCAGGAGCCCACCCCACCCAGGAGAGCCTGCGAAGAACCTTCACCTGTGGCTACCAGAGAGCCACACCTGCAAACTCACCCTCACAAGAATATCAACTTCTCCATGGCCTGGTGAAGACCCTGCCTGGCCCTGCAGGAAGGAACATGCCCATCTTGTAGGCTATTAGCTCCAAAGGGGTCAACTCCCCAGGCACAAGGGCTTTAAACTCCTTTCTCTTCAGCTACTTCTGCATTAACTTCTCGTTTTCTTGGCTTTTTCAGTCCAGTGACCTCTAGAATTTGGATTCTTTGACTCCTGGAGAGATGCCCAAAAAACTCATTCTGCCTCTAAGGAAATTCACAATTTGGCATTTAAGGGGAACAGTATCAAGTGATATGGCTGCAGTGTTATTTTGTACTTGACATCAGAGCTCTCCAGTCACCTTCTTGCCCAAAAATGACTCAATAAAGAGTCCTCAAAGAAGAGGTTCAAAGGCACAGTAGGGAAGAGGAAGCCAGCCCCACATCCTACATTCCTCCCTACACAATCCAGGAGGCTGAGTGGTGAGGGGAGGATACACACACAAACCCTTTGAAAAGAGGGAAATGCGATTGAAGCCACAGATGCAGAAGCCACCTGGGCAGCATCACACAGCCAGTTGCTCAACCTCTACACAAGCAGAATTAATTGCATTAATTCTGGGGTTTAGTCAAGAGGATTTGAATAAAAATAATGCATACTTAAAAGCAGTGCACAGTATTGGGTTAAAAACCATGGGGACAGCATGTAAATGGAGGGATCTGACTTGTGCACCACTGACATTCACAGCTGCAATTCATCTGCTGGGAAGCCTGAAAGGAAAAACATCCATCAACTTCCAACACCAGATACAGGACAAAATGTGTGTGCTACAAACAAGTCCCAGGGTTATCTTCCTACTCAGCAAATGGGCTTTTTAAAGCATCATATACCAATGTTATAGGTAAGATCAGAAAAGAAAATAAACTTAAAAAAAAACCCAGCTAAAATATCAAGCACATAATGAGACTGGTGTCTCAAAGAAATTGCTCATGTCCAGCATTCCTTATCTGTGTACTTATTTTAATTTGGGGAGAAATTATGTAACTACAGCCATATATCAAGATAACGTGAAAAGAAATTTAATAGTATCAGAATTATTTGAAGTCTTGAATAGTTTAGGATAGTCAATTTTCCAACTCCCCCAAACCAGCCCTGTGTGCAGCCTCAAGGCCAAATCTTCATCTGTCATCATATTAAAAAAGCTGCCTGCCACATCTGCAGGTGAGAACCTTGTTCCAAAATTCAATCAAATAAAGGCAACAAAAAGTACTTTATGGTTTTTTGTTTTGTTTTGTTTTTTATAAGGAATCTATCCTTTAAATACAAGGTCAAAATAAAGTCCCTAAACCCCAGCAGATGAAAGGCAAGCTAGAAGGATGCTCTGGAGCAGTCATGGCACCCAGGACTGTACCCCTGCATCCTGATGATGCTCCTCATCTCAGTCCAGTCACTCCCGTGTCACCCACACTTCCTGTGCCCCACAGACTTCACTCTCAAGGTACCACATCTACAAAGCTGAACTGATCCTAAATCAAGAACCTTCTGTTTTCTTTTTCCCCCCAGAGAAGTAGCAGGCTTCATTTCCCCAGATCACTCCGCAGGTTTCAGAAAGTAACTGATAATGTCAATTCACGTTATCATATTCAGCAAACCACAGCTGACAGCACCTCAGGCATATCAAAGAGATTCTGAGCTGAGAAGCAATTTTTTTCTTTTGGCCACATATGGCAGCAGTGGAGCACCCAATGAATGGCAAAAGCCTTGTCTCTTGACAGGCAGAGGTTAGCAGGAACACAGTGGAGTTGATACTCCACGAGTGGCTGCACATCCCACAATATTTGCATTCACTCTGACACACACAATAAAGAAAAACACCCTCCATTTGTGGAAGGCACAGGTATTTGTGAAAGCTAGCATAGAACCATCTGGGTTTGTTTCTTCACTGCCTACTGCTAATTTTGCACATGCCCTGGTTTTCCCTTTGTGGCTTGATGCCAGTGCTTTTTTTAATCGGTGCTGAGAAAAATGCACCTTTTAGCCCACCTTTTTCAAGGCAGCTCCTGGCCTGATAGCCTCTGGCTTTGCTGCTGTTATTGTAAGGAAACTACTCTTCTACAATGCCTGTTAAGCAAAAATAATTTGTAAGTATCCGGTCTCCAAAGTCATGAAGTGTTTTCAGACAGCCTGAGCAGATTTTTAACCCTGCCATACACAACCTGGCCCTGCTGTTTCCCTTTTAACTCTTGTCCCTCCTGCTAAACAAATGTGTCCCTGAGTACGCCAGAAGGAAGCCAAAGTTCTCTCCTCCATTTCAACAGCTTTCCAATACACAGCTTAAGCCTCATCCTTTTCTCAGACATGAGAAGGATTAAGTCACTCTTCTGCCTCTATTTAAATCCAGAGGGCTGCCACTATTTGGATAAGCCACAAATGCTAATTATTCTGTATTGATTCTGTTGACTTTTTGAGACAAAGGAGGTCTGAAGCTCCAGGACACATTAAGAACATTACAGAACATCAGCTTTCTTACACAGGATAAAACAGGTTGAGCAAGAGCAGAGTCTGGATAATAAACATCACATCCAGAAGAGAATATCCAGGTTTCCATCCAGACCTCTAATGCTTGCAGCAGGAGCTGTAAAAAAGATGCAGAGGTATTGGCAAGGAAAAAAATAGAAGAGCACAACAGGCTTTGCATGAGGAGACAAGTGGTACCACACAGCCACAGGGACAGGTGTGTACATGGACATTGACTGTTCTCCCCTCCCTTCATTATCTCCTGAATCCCATCCTGCGGATGGAGCTTAATCCAGAGTTTATAGTAGATCAAGGCAAAAGAAAAAGGAGAAGTTAAGGATTTGAGATGCAAGTATGTCGTTGCAATACAACAACTGTGGTATTCCAACTCTGTAATAATTCCATCATCCCTTTCCTCCAACGAGAGGAATTGAAAAGCCCAGTTGTGTGTGTAATACTTCTGCACACTGAGAGCATGATCCTGCTGGAGGCTAAAAGACTGTTTATCCACAGATCAGCAGTCACTGTGCAAACTTACATGCTCCATTCCACCCATACTCCTCGAATTTGACTTTGAGAGACTACTCAAGTATCATCAAATGGAGCTGCATTAGGGATGACTACATGTTTGATCTTATATAGGCAGATAAAATTCAAATATTTTCCTACAAAACAGTAGAATTCAAATGAATTAAGACCTAAACTACAATGTTAAAGCAGAATCCATACATAGCATTAGAGTGAATTTATGTAAAAGCACTTACAGCTCAAGAGAAGTAAAACATTGCAAAATGCCAACCTCCATATCACAAACAAGGGTGTACACTTTATTGTCCCAAGTTTTCCCTGCACCAGCCTTAAATGTTATTTGATCAACATGAGATTAAGAAAGGTCAAGATTTAGAATGCATTATCAGAAGATTAGAATGCATTAACATTGGAGATGGACACATGCCTGACAAGAAAGGAAAACCCAGGTGTTTCACCAACACAAAACCAAAGGGTGAGGGGGAAAGGAGGGACCAGGTAGGATGGGCACACTTCACTGCCACTCAGAGTATCCACAGAATTCAACTCCTCTTCAGAGCCAGCACCAGAGCTCAGCTCTGCTGCACAGCTGGCTGCAGTGAGCATTGTAAGTGAGGGCAGCCACCTTCCTTCTTTTACATACATTAAGAGTCTGTAACAAAAATGCTGCAAAGCGTGGAAAGGCTGCAAGGGTGAGTTCTGCTGTACAAGGCAGTTCAGAACAAGTCCCAGCTGCTGTCAAATCTATTCAATTTAACAGAGTTCTTGCTGGCAGCTCTGCACCAAACAAGCAGCAAAGACTGAAGGCAGTGCATGGAGAGCAGCAGTGATTTAAGACTGCAAGAGACTCCTAGGCTCCTATTGGAACCAGACCTGAGGTGTGAGTGCTGGGCTTTGCTGGGATTCTCTCATGAGGCACTCAGAGAGCCATATGCTTCTTTAAGAGATGTATCTGCACAGCACAAAAACTGTCTTGGATCTGGAAAAGCATCCAGGAGTTGCAAACTGTGCCTCTGGCATCAATGGCTCAC
The DNA here is from genome assembly GCF_021018805.1 of Prinia subflava. Classification (NCBI taxonomy): domain Eukaryota; kingdom Metazoa; phylum Chordata; class Aves; order Passeriformes; family Cisticolidae; genus Prinia; species Prinia subflava. The sequence goes on along the minus strand of NC_086262.1, from coordinate 1,111,201 downwards.
TGGCGTGTGCCCCCACCCAGGGCACACAGTTGGAGCCCAGATGTGCCACCCTCCCTCCTCTCTGGGGCTGGGCACCCTGAGATTTTTGGGGTCTCTAAACCAGCAATTCCACATCAGCATTGTGACAAGCTCAGGGAAACCACTGAGAGTGACAGGGACTCTGAAGAGCTTTAAAACCCAAAGATCACAAGGTCTACAGAACTTTGCATGAGCTGGACTCTTAAGAACTTCTCTTAAATTCCCTAAGTATTACTTACAAGTAATCCCTTGTATTACTCCCTAAGAAACAGAGGGCACCAGAACATCTCCTGAAAACCCCATACTAAGTCCCAAACCGGGATGGTGTTGGGTGAGCACCTGGAAGCTTGATTCTGTAGCCCAAAAATGCCTGACTGACACAGTGTGAAATTCTCACCATCTTCATCTGGCTTCATTCCAATGATGCTGACATATTTACTCTATGGCAGCCTATAAGCATTAAACTTAAAACTCTTACCACTTCAGAAATGTTCTGTTTTTAAAAGCAGCATCTTTGTCAAAGCAATAATGTCTATGGAAATTAGGGCCCAGCATAACAGCACAGCTCTCTACGGAGCTGCAAAGTCCATGACAGGAAAACCCATCCAGGCTTTCAAACCACATCCATCACGTCAGCATTCAGGCATCTTAAACTGACAAACAATATTGAAAAAGAAAGTGTAGATTATCTCAGGGCAGAATTTTTATCAGCATCTTTATCATCAACACAGATCAGTGTGTCATTTTAATTCACATCTATTTCCACAGAAACAGATGCTTTCATTAAAAGGGCTATGCAAGAGCCTTTTCAGTATACAGATACTTGCTATAAATGAATTTTACAGTCATGTGAAAATTCACATGTTTCTTTCCAAGCTTGGATCCTTGATGGGAATACAAAGCTGTGGATCAACATTATTAATAGGCAAATTCATCATGAAAACACATCTCCATTCTGTAAATTGCAAGTGTGTCAGGAGTAGAAATATCCTTTGCTGGTAGTTCTGAAGACAAATGACTTCTCCCAGCAGATATTGAATAGATAGGCCAGGCACTTTCCTGCCCAATCACTTCCAAGCATCAGAGAGTCTCAGAGAAGCTTAGGAGAGAAAAGCAAAATAGTGCAATTAAGGTTGAGGAAACCGCACTTGTGTGGAGTATTACATTTCCCTAACTGCACTGAACACAGACACAAAGGTGCAAACCAAACATTCAGCAAGTTATGGGTTCACCCGGTCCAAATCCAGCAGTGTTGGGACCTTCTCTGGAGACCTCGAGATCCAAACCACGCTGCCCTGCAAGAGCTCCCTGAGGCACAGGCAGGGCCACAGCCTGGGCTCAACCACCTCCCTCATCCTCAAGCTGTGCCAAACCAGCAAAGGTTAGGTTAAAATCTAACACAAAAAGAAACACAACCCCCAGCCCCAAAGAGACCTTGCTGTGGTACTCGAGCACTTGAGGCTAAAGAGGAGATGGAAACCAGGGAAAACAAAAAGCCCTCCTGAAGTGATGTGTGCCTGGAATGCCTGCTCTGAACCAGCTCCCAATGGCTTTTCTCCATTTGCTGCCAAGCACCTCTAATGCAATCCAGACAGTCAAGGACACAGTCAGAATGTTAATATGAAAGCATTAAAATTCCCATTGAAAAGGGACCTGTCAGGCTACTTTATGTAACATGATTTATCGTTTCCAAATGTAGTAACAAGGGATTTTATTGTACAAGAGCATGTGGTACACAATGGGGCTTCGAGCCCGCATTCCGCACTCGCCAAACTACAACTCCTGACAATGTTTCTGCTGGTACACGGCTGAGTTACTGGTGTGTGCATGAAAGGGGAGCTGGATGCATTAGAAATTGATGGGGTACAGAACAGACTTAAAGTGAGAGTTCTCTGCACTTCCCTGTGCATACTAAACAGAGCCAGACACCTTGACCACTGCTGGCTCATGGAAAGGAGCCCAGCTGTCCCCAGCCCCCCGGGCTCCTGCACCAGGCAGTAAAAATTGACTGTCAAAAGCTTAAGGAAGCTTTTATTTCCAGTCTTACATGTCAGTCAGATAACTGATGTCTTCTGCAAGTTCAGGGCACACTGAGAGCACAGTAGAAACCACTGGTTACATTTCCAGGGTACAGCCTGTGCTTTCTACCCTGCTTAACCCCAAACCCCTTCAAAGCCTGGCCTCAAAGGCACCAAATCCAGGGTTTGCCATGTGTAACACAGACCTGACAGCAAGGCAAGCCGCCCAAGTCCTGTGCTAGTGACACCCAGAGGGTTACAGCACAAAGCACGTGCCTGTCACAACAAAGTTTGTGGATTCCTATGTCAGTGACACATTTTCTTACTTCTCAAATACAGAAATTTTTCAGCTGTCAGCCCACTGGGGATTTTTTAATGCATTTCAGTACTTTAGCTATCCATGTAGTTTTCACTGGAGGTATGTTAACTTTGAGGCAGAGCTGAGTAGCACAGCACAGAAAAGCAGCAATTTTGGCTGTACCTAGAGTGGGAGAAGAATCTCAGCAGCTGCCAGTGCAAAGGCAACGCCAGGAGAAATGAGTAACAGTGTCAAAAAATGTACAGCTTCATCCTTTTTATTTGAAGCAAACTGCAACAGGTCAACATGTACCCATACAAGGTCATGGAGTTAGACCTAAAAGACTGTTTCCATTGTATTTTCTGATATTTTTTACTAACTTCTTAATGTTGATTGAACTATTAATCTTGGCATCATTCAATTCGATGCTTTGCTCTGCCCTCTTGCCCTGCCTAAGTCTGGAATAAATGTTCAACTAAACTCAAATATGCTTTGAAATTTCTTTGTTTAATTAATGAAATAGACACCAAGAATGCCTGACTGCCACAGATCATACGGAGATCTGGGTCTTGCCATCTGTGAGTTATATTACAAATTCAGCTGCAAGTGATGTGGTCAATTTACTGCATTCCAGGTAGTTAATCCCAGAACCAAGACCTTGGACTACTCTGCTTTTACAAAGCTACTCAGAATCAATAATGAATTTAGGCCTTCCCCTTCCAGCTCTGCCATTCAGAACCAGCAGCAAGAATTAAGCTTACTCCAAGTAATAAAACCCAAACGCAAATAGGCATCAGTGCTATTTCAATCCAGGAGGGATCTGCAATGCAAGTTTAAAGAGGAAAACTATTTTCTGTTGGAATTGTGAGAAGTGAGCAAAAGCCATAATGGGAAACAGCTCTCCCCAGGCAAAGTGGAAGAGGAGGGGGAAAAGCTGAGAATCAGATGCTACAATTAAGGGATGAACAGTTGGGATCTCAAAGAATGTAGCTTATAAACCAAGAAGCTGGGTCATGAAGCAGCTGATGAAGTTCAGCAGACACAGGTAATGAAAGCCCATCTCATTTAACATCCACAGAAACAGACTCCTGCCACCAGCATGACTTCTCTTGCCATTTTCAAGAGTAGTCCAGCTTGGTCAGAAGTGCCTGAGCTGCAGACTGCCAGCACTGGGGGGATACTTGGGGTAAAATGAATTAAACAGGTCCCTTGTTCCTGTCCCTCTGCTTGCAGGATCCACTACTGACCACTATTTGACAGGATGCTGGCCCTGATGTAAAAGACTTACTCTGACCAAGCTGCTCTTGAAAATGGCAAGAGAAGTCATGCTAGATGAAAATGGAAATCATACACACTCCAATCTAGGAAAAAGTGGATTCAAACTTCTGTAACAAACTACTGAACAAGCAAATCTTGCCCTTCTTTTAAGGGCATAATCACAGGATTCATCACCATGCCAGCAGATGCAGTGGGGGTCAAGAGATCCTACAATTCAGTTTGTTGCCAAAAACTGTTATTGAGCTAAAATCTTCTGCCACACTCCATAACACAGCCACCAATGCTTCCAGACTAACAGACCTTCAAGGACAGGCACATAGAAACAGTTAAACTCTGGGTCCAAAACACTAAACTTTGAGTTATAAACTGTCTAGAAAAGAGTCTTGTTATTGCCAGAGATCAGAAAGAAAGCCCAAAAGCTAGAGGAAGTCACTGAAGAGAAGGCATTTAAAGCTAAAAAGGAAATCTGCCTCAAGACAGTCCTGTACTTCAGCCTTTCCAGTGTACTCCTCATCCAATCTTCTCTGAATTTTTATACTTGGCCAATAAATACCTCTTACTCTAGCACTTGGATAGAATTTACGATGCACTGCAAGTGCTGTGCAATTAACAGATTTAATGCCCAATTCACTTCCTCCTTCAAAGGGAGACTGGAGGAAAGCATCCCAGGAGCTGTGGGTATATCATACATATACATGAAATGACATTTCCTCTGCCACTACTCTAAGTCAGCACATCCCTAGTCTTCCTGCAGATGTATCAACCCATTTTCCCTGTTTAGATTCCCAACTATTAGTCATTCTTCAGCTTAATCACAGAGGGGTTTACAGTATGGATTTTTACACACCATCCCACATTTTCACCATAATTTATCAATTGCTTTTTCCACTCCATTTCACTGAATTTCTAATCTCATTTCCCCAACTACACTGTCTACAATCATAACATAACAGTGACTTTAAAAAATGCAGTATGCTCCACTAATTTCACAATGTGTTAAAGGAGATAACAGAGGGAATACATTCTCTCCATCTCAGCATGACTACTTTAACTTGCCTATCAGAGACAAAAGCACATGGCTGAGGAGGAGGACAGGCATTGCTGTGAGAGGAAGTCAAAACTCTGCAGTCTCACACGGCTATTGACCAACTTTCAATGAGACAAATGTCACCAACTCCTCCATGCAAGACCGAGCATTTACCTCTGGCACATGTATAATTATCCAATAGCTGCTCCATTGGGAATTGTGCTGACAGGGCTCCATCCAATCCAGCAGCACATTTGAGGGATTATTGCTGATGCTTCATAGACTCATAAAACACCCTGCTCAAAGGAGTTTTGAGTGGCACAACTCCATGCTTTGCTTCCCAGCTGCAGTCTGAAGTTCTACAAAATGTCAGTGCTGAGCACAAGCTACTTTCACAAGCAATTAAGACAGACTACATGAATACCTAGCTCAGCCCGCAGGCTACATCAGATTTGCCTTTCAGTTTTGTTCAATTACTTTGCCCTTCTCTTTGGTAAACAGAAATCCTTGTTTTCCTTTCTCTCTACCACACACTGCATCTGTTCTCCAAATTCCACCACCTCAAACCACACATGGCAGCCCCTGGACCAGTTTTACTCTATGCTGAAATCACTTTGGCCAAAAGATTTGAAGGTAAGGTACCTAATGCAGTAAGGCTCCAAAATAAATGTTACTGTCTGAAAAAGATACCTCTGAACATCTCAAACAAGTTCAAAAGCCTCAGAAGACTTCACCTCCTCCCATTAAGATTTCTTCAGATAATTTTACTTGCCACAGTGCCACAAGCCACACACTTTGCTTAAGCTGTTGCCATTTCTGCAACTTTACTTCTGAAATGAGCTTTAACAGTATTGGAGTTTAACAATTATATATAGTCTCATCTATAATCTTATGATATCCTGATCTCACCTCTCAACACAGCAAGTTCCTCAGCTTAAAACCCACTGGAACAAGAGCAAAGGGGCAATGGAGGGGAAGGAAGTCCAGTATTGCACCATGATGCCCTCAAATGCAGAAGCTCATCCGCATGACATGACACTTACTTCAACTGTAGAAACACTCTCAGGCTTCAAACACTGTGTGCACATTCAGTGCCTAAACACTGGAAAAGAACTGCCCAGAGCCCAATATTTACACCAAACTGCTCTCAGATTTTTTACTACGTATTTAACTTCATACATCACTTCTACTCAAACTGAGTAGCAACAATAATCAACATGATTCTGACAATTCATGCTTTCAGCTACAATGATAACACAGTTAAAGTTTCAAAGAGTCAACAGAAGTGAAATGGAACTTTTTGTAAAAGCCCAGTTACCTTACGTAAACCAAGGTTTGATTTTCTCAACAAAACAACGTCAACAATCACAACAGAAATAAAAGAAGTGCCAAAGGTTAACAGTTTCTGATGATAACATTTGTTTGGAAGGCTGGAGATCAATTTTAAGGTGAGTATCGTTGGTGATTTAAGTAGGTTTCATTGCAACTCATGACAAACCTTTCAGGACGGACCACTTGTAACTGTTCAAATTCTGTCTGGGACAGAACAAACCAGCTCTGAGGGACACGGCTTCAGTTCCGTGTTTTAGCTGATCCCATGGAGTTACACCCCCAGGGGGGCCAGCAGAGCGGGTACTCACGTTGCCCATGTACTCGGAGAGCAGGTCCTGCAGGGCCTGGCGCACGGCGTTGCACTCGGCCACGATGCGCTCGCGGCGGTCGTCGCGCGTGCAGGACGAGTCGGCCATCAGGGCTGCCCCGCTGATGATGCTCTCCAGCCTCTCCTCCAGGGACGGCCGGAACCGCTCCTCGCTGAACGTCGAGGGGTCCACGATGATTTGTTTCTAGTAAGAGAAAAAGTTCCGTAAATCAGTCACCAGCCCAAGTGACGCCTTCGGATTTAGCTTTTATGTTTTTCAAATCCTGTAGTGCTTTAGCATATAACTCTAAAACTCCTCCTAGAGCGTTAGCTACTGTCTTCACATTTTGGTAAGACAGAACAATTCCTCTCTGGGCCTAAAACTCACACCCCAAGAAATGTAAACAACAGTGAATTGCGGGGGAGGGAGCCAAACTTGTAGTAAATTACTTCATTACTTGAAACTGTAATTGGGGAATTAGCCCCTGATACATAAACCGACCAAACTTAGAATTGTCTGAAAAACTCGTGACCGTTGCCTGCCTTGGGTGTAAGCCCTTCTCAAAGGCTTTTGACTGCCCAAGGTGTATCTATCGAAGGCCTTCAATAAAAACCCATTTTTATTCTCTTAATCTTTTCTAGCCTCTGTTTGAGGTAGCCACTCCAAGACATCAAAGCAGTGTGTTACTGTTAAGTCACACACACAACCAACATTTTCAGCAATCCCCTGATCAGGCATTAAGAGGCAAATGACACCATTTTGGCACTGAGGAGGATTTTCATGAGTAGTTTTGTAAAATTACTAAGAGGTTTCCCAGCAGATTATATTGTTACTCATTTCTTGTGCTGCTTTGACAGCTAAACAAAACTTGGTCATAGGAAGCCTTGTACGTGAGTGGCAAAAATCAAATGTGCCAGCAAAAATAAGGTTCAAAGTACAGAATTCTTCCTAATGACATGTCAATTTGGACAGGCCTTCACTAGTTAACTTGTCAGATATAATTATCCCATCATGAACAAGAAAACAAACATCCAAAATTAGCTCTATGTATTGTGTTCTGTTGCCCTACTTTGCACAGTCTGTCTTCTCTTTGGTGTTAGGCAGGTAAATACAACTGTATTCTCAAAAATTCTCCAAGTGAAACAACAACACAAAGGTTTCAAACCACACAGGAATCAATTTCATCATAAAAATGACCACAAGTTTCTCCTGCCAGAGCATTATCAAGCACAGTTCATACCAAAAGACTCAGGGCTGAAACAGCAGCACTGATGTATCTGCTCTTGAGGGGCCAACACCATCACCCATAGAAGCTCCCCAGGAAGAAGCTGCATAGTATTTATTACCTTTGAGTACTTTCAGGTGATGTTTAAACAGGTCTGTAATCTAATAAAGAAAAATAATTTGGCCATTTCACCATTTGGTGGTTTGTTTAGGGTTTGGTTGGGTTATTTCAGGGGTGGACTTTGTTAATTCTAGAAGAAGTCCCAAAGCTTTTTGAAATGGGAATTTTCTCAGTTTGTACTCAAGCTAACGTCAGCAGCCACATCACAACCACCTCCTCCTGCCAGCCAGCACATTCCATATCCCTGTGGAGTAACTATGCAGCCATCACAGCAGGATGCGAACATGGCATGTGCTCTCCAACACATTCCCTCCTCATTCCTCCTGAAACTTTTAGCCACTGGCTAATACAATGGCAGTGTGCTACCACTCCACAACTGCACCACCAAAAAAGAGATAACAATCAGCTTGTTATCTTCTGGTAGCCATTTCATATTTTACCATCACTGGAGTATCTAGGGGCATGTGTGCTCAAAGCCTCTATTACAGGAGTGTAATAACACTCAAGCAGTAGCAGGAAATGAAGTGCAGGGATAACATCTGCCAAGAACCTCAACACATTTGTTTTGTCAGCCTCCTTTGGCAGGGATGAGACAAAGCTGTTGTGAAGCTGACCTGCTGATCAGGCACTGTTGCTATTAGCAAGCCTCACAGAGTGGAATTAAAAGCTCAAAAAGCTTCATGTGAACTGCAACACTCAAAAAGTAGTCTGTAGCTGTATATTGTAGAGTTTGTATAGTAAAATAGGGTGATTTATCACAAATCCCATTAGCTGGTTTGAGCTGTACAAGCCAATCCACAAACCTGAACTGAATTGCTTCCTCAGCCCCTGACACGGTGCTGCTGCTGCAGGGCTGCCTTCCCTTCCCACAGGCACCTGTGAACCTGCAGCCCCTCGAGGCTAACCCGAGGCATACTCTGAAGACTTACTGAGCAGCTGATGGAATTTCAGAAAGGCAAACTCAAAACTGAAAGCAGCCACAAAGATCAAGACAGCCATGACATCCTCTTGTTACCCAAGAGATCACAGGGAAAGGCTTTCCATCAGGCACAGGGAGAACTCAAACAGAACTTTATCCTGGCAAAATACACGTGGTAGAAAGGGAGGGATGAGAGCAGTAAGAGCAAAAGGAGAAGTTGAGCAAAATCAGAACTATGAAATGCCTTTTGAGTGATGGCTTTGCAATATTAAATAAAGTTCTAGAGTAACTTAGTGCTACAATGTTTAAAATTCAGAGGCTGAATCAGGTAGACACCGAGTCCTGGCTTGAAAAGGAAAACGATTTCAGTAAAAATGCATGGCTGTCCTCAGCAACGTGCTGAATGCAAGATAAAGAACATGACAGATCAGTACAACATATCAGTGTGAAATGACTTCATTTCTAACCAAAGATCATATTAAAACTTCCCACTTCATGTTCCTCTCAATAGGTAGTTTCAGCAATTCCAAATACGTGATTCACTTTTAATAAGTTACTTCTGTCATCTCCAAGAATACATTACATAAATATATTATGAAATAATCAGTTTCAAACAAACCATCTAATGTAGCAGTAGGCTAACTGCTATTTCAGAGCTAGTTTAACTTGACAGCCTTCCATCACCAAGAACCACATATGTAACTTTCTATATTCCATCAACCCTAGTTTGGAAAATGACTTTTTAAAAAAAATCCTGCTTTGCCTACAACTTGCTGCAATTCAGTAGAAAATGATCTTCCAGGCAGTAGCAACGAAAGCAAGCTGTGGCTAACAGACCAGGTGAACCAACAGGAGAGCCAGAGGGGTTTTCCCAGCAAGGTTCCAACTCACATCGAAGTTGTTGAGGGCGTAGGCCAGCTCTCCGCCGCCGCCCTGCTGCTGGGCAGCGTCGTCCGAGGCGGTGGCCTGGGCGGCGTTGGAGATGCCGCTGACCGCCTGCTGCAGCTGCTTGTAGATCAGGTCCCTGTTGGCTTTGTAGGCAGCCACGTCGGGGTGCTGCAGGCAGGCCTGCGACGCCGTGTACAGGATGGGCACGTTCTTCTGCAGGATTCCTCTGGCTGCCGCCATCTGATCGCGGTGACCTACATCTTTCAACTCCTGTTAGGGAAGTTAAAGGGGAAGAAAAAGCATTTGAGAGCATTGCCCACATTCAACATCCACATACTGTCTCCCCGCATCTTCAAAGGACAGGCAGGTTCTTTGCCTCAAATCTGCTCAGATCTGTCTGCTGAGTATTCCTATCCTTAAGGGCTCAACTAATTGCAAAACACGAGAGCTTCATAAAGCCAAAAAACAACAACACTGCAAGGCAATTCACAACACCACAATTCAAAATCTGACACTGGATTTTTCTTCCTCTGCAGCAGAGGACCAGCATTTTAAAAGCTGTCCTGTCTTGCACTTGCAGATGAGAAGCAAGATCATCTTTAATTTAAACTCCCAGGCTCACAACCAGAATGTTTTCTTTAATCACACCTAGAAGATGGCGTTTACTCTCCTCAAGAGACTCGGGTACTTAATTTCAGAAGAACAAATATATCATCTCATTCTACTTCTTGTTCACCTCCAGTGAGACAAAATTAATCCAATGACTGTAATTACCACTAATTCAAGATTAGTGAACAAGTCCATAAGTCTTTTCCCAAACACTCTGTGCTGTAATTCTCTAAAGCACCATCACCTCTGTTTTGGAACAGAGCACCAAGATCAGATAAAGCCACTGAGTCCAGCACAAGCAGTAAGTTTATAAAAGGAGGAACAACCACAGTTATTAGCAGCAGCAGCACTTCGAAGTTACCCCTTAAATCTAACAAAGAGGCAGTGAAAATGAAGACAAGGATTGCCTTACTGAGAAAAGGGAAAAAAATTCTGTCAGACTCTCTAAAATGAATGGGCAATAGGTGACCTCTGTAAGGTACACACTGAGCAGGGAGGGCACTCCAAGCAGGCACAGAGATTTACGGATTTTGTACAACCATTTCCCATAGCGTGGAACAATCCATCACAAAGCAGTTTTAGAGCATTTATTGCATTGCCATCACAACCCTACTCCCATTTACTGCAATCAGATTTGAGATACATAACCAGCTGGCCATCCCTTTTTGACTGTACCCAGCTTATTTTCTAAGACAAATCTGTCCAAAAAAACCCAAGCAGTGTCAGAGGTGCATAAGCAGTTTTGGTTTGCATGTATCTATAGAGCAAAGAGGCAAAAAATGCTCTAAAAGAATTATGCCATTTCTGATAACTTAAACTGCCTACACCTCTGCTTTCTTCTGAAACTTAACTACATAGAATGAGTCACACCAGTGCTGTTGAACAAAACAAATTTCACACGTAATTTAAGGCTAAGCACAAGCTATCCAAACACAGAACACACCCACAACAAACAGGAATTTAAACCCCTCCTCCAATGGACATTTCAGTGCAAGACCAGTAAGGAGCACCACTCACTTCCTCAAGAAGCTGGAGCTGTGTCCAGCCATGGCCTTTGCTCCATGTGCACGTGGACATGTTCAGTCCATCTGCATGAACCACAACAGCAACGGGCTCTAGTGGAGAGTGCCCCAGCACTGGGACACAGCTCCTGTCCTCACCCACACCTGCACTGCTTCAAAATAGGAAGTGCAGCTCTTGGGCAGCAGCATGTCATTAATGCACTAAAACACTGACAAAAACAAGTGCTACTATGAACAAATTCTATCAGAAGCAGTGCCCTACAGCCAAGCAGACTTTTCTTGCTTACCAGGCAAGCTCACAGTTCCTAAACATGGAAGAGCACAACATAAAGTACTCAGCAATAATGTAAAAAATTAAGCAAAAAGTATTCACAAAATAGGCACTGTCCAAGAGCACCAAGGCTGCCTTATTTTGGAAAACAAAAGTAAGATTTAATATACAGAAGAAAGTGGTCACACTATACCTGTTGTCTTTTGGCTGCCATTATGTTAAGCTTGTTCACTTCTGGTTTGAGGGCTTTGTACTGGATACCCAAGTCCTGCTCTGTGCCAGCATTTCTTAGTTTCAGGATACCATCTTCCACCTAAAAGAATATATATTCACATATTTTTCCAAGCAAAACAATCCACAGGCCAGCAGGTAATTCAAAATGTATTTCATGGTAGACAGAGAAAGTAATCTTCCTCTGCCTCCTGTTGTATTTTGGAGCCTTTAAGGCTAATAGGATACAGTGTTTAGCTACTATTTCATAGTCACTAGGTACCAGAAACAGTCAAGTACACACATCTGAAAGAGCATGAGGAGTCCAGGGCCCTGGCAGAGCCACAGCAGTGCCCAAAGAGAACAAGGAGAGTCCTCAAAGCTCATTTGCAAAGGAAGACCCAGTATCCAATGTCATTTCACTTCAAATAATGCACAAACCACTCAGCCACTCTGTTGCTCATGGAAGGAAAGGCTTCTTTAAACAGTCCACTTTAATTTTTATTTAGCCTGCCGAAGGTACTCATCCCTAGTAGCTGCAAAGGAGTACTGGTTATAAGAAAGCCAAATTGAGAGGATGAAAGGGCTGACTCTCACTTGCAGCTGCAGACCAGGGCTCAGTTAAGTTTCTGTACTGGAAGTTCAGAACAGAGTGCAGCTCAGTGTCAAAAGCTACTGACAGTGAGTATAAAAATGAGTGACACACACCCACTGCACACATTCTGCTGAGAGGAAAAACTCCCAGACCCTCCCCACATTCTGCTGAGAGGAAAAAAACCCCCAGACCCCCCCACTGCAGAAGGGAGCTGCTGCCAGCACACGCCCCACGGGGTCACACACACAGCAGGCACCTGGCAGAGCATCCCCGGCGTGCCAGGCACAGCAGAGCGCCACACTTACAACTTTGAGCTGAACAAGCAGCTTGTAGACATCTGCCATGTCAGCCAGGATGAGCAGGCGGGTGACGGCGGAGAGCAGGGCGCGCGCGGCCCGCACCATGTTCCCGCGCTTCACCGACGAGCAGGGGTCGTCTGCAAACTCCCCCGAGGCACTCTTCATCAGGTCACCTGCACGGGGGGACAGCAGGGGCTGGCTTCAGCATCACAAAGCATTGCCTCAGCCACTGGAAAGATTCCTAAGCCAACCTGAGTCTCTAAAACAAAGCGTTTGTGAAATACAGCTGACAGTTAATGCTGCATGTGGCTACCTTCAAGTACACCTACCACACAGCATTGGGGCAGAAGGGGCTTTTGCAGGGAGGAAGGGCTGGGAAGTCACACTTGGGTCCTTATTTCCATTTGTACAGGTGTTTCAGCATGCCAGAATTCTCTAGAGAGATGAATTCAGCACGCGTTTGCAGGGCTGCAGTTATTTCCCAGGCTCCGATGCTTTCAAAGCCTGAGCAAAAGCTTTGATTTGTGTGCGTGTAGGAGTTAAGCAGAAAGCAGCAGAAAGCCCTGTAAACACACAGCGAGCTGCCACAGCTCCTGGGACTGTAAACAACTCGGAGCGATGACCTGGCTGGATATGCCCTGGTTGGAATTCAAAGCCAGGCAGCGCTTCGTAAAATGCTTCAACATTTCATAGCCTGTGGGGCTGCATCTGGTGCAGGAGCAAAGAATTTGGGTTTCAGATGGTAACAATGCCATTGGTTAACTATGAAAAGCAAAGGCCACTTTGCACAGCTAGAGCAATTCCTCCAGAAGGCATTCACAAAGCATAAAAGTAATGCCTGCATATAGTCAGAGGAGTAAATTTTGGATTTCTCCCTCACTTTTTGGGGCAGCTTCCAGTACCACAATAAGTTTTGGAATTCACATTGTTATCCTTGGATCTCTCTGCCTCTCAGAAACACTAAGAAAATAGCTAGGACTCAGTTTAGAAAACGGTAGGTCCTCAGGGTCAGGGATCTGCAGGCAGCAAGAGACGACCAGAAAGCAGATTGCTACAGCTATAGCTGCTGTTTCAGAGGCTTCCCAAAAACCTGTATAAAAAGTGTCCATGTGGCCAAATGCCGAAATAAAAATAGCGTGTCTCAGATTGAGACTGAAAAACCTCCACCAGTGCTTGACAAGTGACAGCTGACAGGGAGTCCCATGGAGCCCCCCCACACCAAACAGGGCAAGGGCTGTGCCGAAATCTCTGCGTGATGCAGTCCCAGGAAGCTTCCACTTATTGAACAGCTTATTTTTAACTGCTCAGAAATGCCAACAGCTGGAGAACCCGGGGTTAACCATCCTCATACATAATATCTTGCCCATAAAGTTTTTCCCACCCAGGCACTCTACACCTTCACAGCTAAATTCAGCCCAAGCACAGCTGCCAGCCTGCCCAAGCAACCACATCAAGATACTCGATTTTCTTCAAATGCTCCCCCCTATGTAACACCCTTCCATCATCTTAAATAATACAACCAAGAGTGGCACATAACATTTGAAGATAAAAATATGCTACTTCTGTACTGGGACACAGCAAAAAAGCTTCTGTCCAAGAACAGGCCAGCTCTGAATATCAACCCAAAGGTATCCCCCACCCAGCTTTGGGGAACACAACTCATTACTTCAACAAGGCTTAAGAACTCCAGATTTCCAGACGGGTGAGAGATGATGTACCAACAATGCTAAAAGCTGCAAACAGCCAGGAGATTACAAAACCTCAACACCTCTGATATGATCCTTTCTTTATTCCTTCTGGAGCAGGCTAGTAATAAAAGTCATCACCACAAGTATGAAATCCATTGACAACCTCAGGATTTAAAGCTATACATTTACAAGAGCATGAAGTAACAAAATAAAGGGGAGCGGCTTCAAAGAAGAGTAGGTTTAGATGGGATATTGGTAAGGTTTTGCTCCCTGTGAGGGTGCTGAGGCCCTGGCACAGGGTGCCCAGAGCAGCTGTGGCTGCCCCTGGATCCCTGGCAGTGCCCAAGGCCAGTTTGGACTGGGCTTGGAGCAGCCTGGGGCAGTGGGAGGCGTCCCTGCCCACTGGATGGGCTTTAAGGTGCCTTCCAATCCAGGCCATTTTGTGATATAACAGAACCAAAACTGCGTACAAATATTTCCTTCTTTATTTACCACTACATAAAATTCCCACATTTTCCACTCCCAAAATGTTGTTTTCATTTATTTTTCTATTTAAAACAACTTATTGGGCCACTTGCTTCATGTGAATCTCAGAAATTGCTAACAAAGTTAAAAACCAAAATTATCCCCAACCCATCTCTTAAATTGCAACCTTTCAAGCCAATCCTAAAATAAAATGCTATTCCCTTTTATTTTAACAAGAGATTTTAAAAGATTTAGTGAGTTTCAAACGGCTTGTCAGAGTGTCAAAAGATAACTAGCTTCCCAAAATTAAAAGTAGATTATATTTAAAGTTGTTGCATACATATATACATTTCTGCCAATTAAGGGAAGCTGGCTTTCAGATTTCTTTTATAAAGGGAAAGTACCCTGGGGTAGTTCTTTCAGCTCGATTCAAAGGGCAAGAGGGCACTCTGGCCTGGCCTCAATATGCAGGTACTGCATTGTGTGTGCACATCAGTAGTTCCAAGGAGATGCAGCACCATCTTCCCTTTTTCAACACTGAACACGGACAACACCACCGCTTTGTAAGAAGGATTTTAAGAGTTAAAGTAACACAGTGGAGAAGAGTCCAACTATGAGACTCAGATTATAAATCTGGTACAAATTCTTGCTTGAGTAGTCTGTTTTTCCAAGATAACCTTAGATATTAGAAGGGAAAGAAAATAAAACAGAGTTTAGAAAAGAGGCAACAGTAGCCATCCTATGATCTTGTCAATAAAGCACAAAAAATTCAATTAAATGTAATGGAACAAAGCCCATTTCAGAAATGGTCAGATTCCAGTCCATCAAAAGAAAATTCCCATTTCCTAGTCTCTTTCCCCCAGTGCCCACAGGGTGTGACAGCACTTCCAGACAGCACTATTAACCCTGCTCCCAGCGTGGAAAATGATGACCATGGACAGAACTTGCTCCACACCACCACTGACAGGAGGGCACAGCAGCAAGCAGGGCGGCCAGCCAGGGCCAGCCGGGACACGCGGGCACTGCCGCGCCTCCGCCACGCTGGGGATTTGTGCCCACACATCACCTCAGTGCAAAACTGGCCCCAGGATGCCTTGCCAGCAGTGCCAGGGACACACCAGTGCCACCAGGCCATTCCCTCCTGCTCACAGCACCCCACCAGACTTCCCCAGAAGTTCCATTCCCCACCAAATGAAGGCAAGCAGGAAACCAGTTTCAAGCCTCTACTGCTCTGGATACTGAAGTCCTATCTCACCAACAATGCCACCTTCAGCACCAGCAGTGTCACAGTGGGCTGACCTGGCTTTCTGCTCCACACCAACTTTTGCCATATCAACACGGGAGTTAATACTTATGGCAACAAAAGCTTCTGACAATCCCTAATCCTGTCTTCAATTAAACCCATATACTGCCTACAACACTCGTACAGTTTGCCAAGAGCCACCTCGGAGCTCCCTCAGGTTATGGCTTTTCCAAGTGGCACATTCCTAAAGCTTTGTTGCAGGAAACCAACTGAACTCACTGTATCTTTCTAAGAAACTTGGCTAACTGGGCGCAATAGAGTTTTGAAGTTGAATTTTCCAAGAAGAAGTCAGTATTTAACTTCAAGATGTTTCACAACTGGCCTCTTCCTGCTCCTTGCAAATCCTTAAGCCAGACATCCTTGGTGATGAATAGCTGAAAAAACTGTTTTCCCCTTTCATAATTCATCTCACTTTGTTCAGTTTTGAAGAACCCTTCACTTTAGAAGCATGAAGCAGAAGGACACTGAGCTGAATCAGTTGGCTCATTCCCCTGCATTTGCAACCTGAGCCATCAAAGCATTCATCCCTTCTCTTACCTCAAACCCTATACACAGGCTTAGGCTTTTTAATGCTAAGCTTTAATTTTTGGTCTGTTATGTAAAGTTGCTATAGAAGACACAACAGGAGAGCACAGTGAATTCCCTGGATCCCCATGCTCACATCTAGACATGGAGACAGAGAGCTGCAGGCATCAGCATTCCAGGGAATCAGGAACAGCCTTGCCAGTCTGATCCCAAAGAATTTTCCTTCTTGAGCCCAGTTTGGAAGGTGCCTCAGTGCCAAGCACCTGGGTAAGTGACTGGTTCAAGTTCCAAAACACCTCCCAACAGCACCAGAGGAGCTGAGCACTCCAGCACACAGTGAGACTCCACAGGGCGCTTGCAGTGGGGAGCAAGACTGGGGAGGACCAGTGTTGCACCTTCTGTTACCCAGCAAACCCCTGATGGCAGAAATGCCTGTAACAAATACTACAACAATGCTGAAATTCAAGATGTTCACATCAAATGCTTGCCCAATACCAAGTCTTTTCTACAACCACAGCAGGATCTACTCTGAAAAACACTTTGATTCCTTATCTCCACTTTTCTGCTCAAAACCTAGGAAAGTTTCATTACTTTAAAAGAAATGAAAAGTCCACAGCTTTAAAGGGCCAGGAATCTTACTGTAGGATATTTCATTAACTTGCTTGCTGTAATTTATTCTTCCATTGTAAAAAACAAGAAGACTTTGAAGATCCACTTACATTGATTTAGTAGGCAGCCATGCTATTATTCATTCAAAATAGCTCTTTTCAGGTCTTTGTTTTTACCCCAACAAATGGGATTTTATGAACAAGCATGCTCACTAAAATCATGTACTCTCTCAATCTTCTTCTCGCTAGGCTAAAAAAAAAAATTAATTTTCTCTGATGAGACAAGTTATCTATTGTCCTAATCATCTTCATAATCCCTGTCTATGTTCATTCATCTTTTTTTATTATGGTAACTAAACCACTCCCTACTCTAAATAGAGGCATTGTTAACGCAATTTTCCTGTCCTCCTCTGAAGATTAATTGTGCTCTATATCTATAATCCACTGCTGCTGCCAGCTCATGATCACCCTGCTGCTGACCATGACACCCAGACTCTGCTCTCCACTCCTGCCCCTGCTGCAAAAGGCAGGTGAAGGCACCAACGCCAGGAAGATTTGCTGAGCACACATACAGGGTTTTGCATCATCCTTCTCTTGTTTCTCCAGTTCACGAGTTCAACTGGTCTGATACAATACTGGGAGGCTTCTGAGGTGCACAGAGTGTACATAACCACATACATTGGGAGGTTGTATCTCACTGCTGTGACTAGCACTGCTGAGAACTGCAGTCCTCCTGGGCACTGGCAGCAATGACCCTTCCCTCTGTTCTAGCTCATTTTCCACCACTTGCTTTTCATTTCCTCAAAGGCTGGTTTGATTTTTAATTTCCTCCCCAAAAGCTGCTCTGCTAAACCTGACCAAACACTGGCACAGCTTTGACCCGTTTGCATTGCAACTGTGTCCCCATGGAGGATTGGTGGGTACCTCTTATGTCCAGGAGATTCACTGCAGTCTGACCACCCACCAGCCTGAGGCACAGCCACCTCTTTAAACTAGAATGCACACAAGCTGCAAGCAAAAAGGGAGAAAGAAGTGAAGCAACTTTAAAGTGGGAAGTTATTTCACTCCAGCACCTCTCAGTTATGAGCTTCACCTCCTCTGTCAAAGCCAACAGACAGGGAGGTTTTGGCATCCAGCCTATGTGTAGTCTCAGAACCAAGAAGAAGCCAAGAAATATGGGAAAGGGTCATCTGGAAGGATTTTTATCAGTCTCTCCTTCCCACCAGCTTCTCACTGCAATATTCAGCTACAAATCCAGCTCGGTGAAGTTCTCAGTCCCAAGGGCTTAGCAGAGCTCCCTCTCTCACCAGCATGACTGAGCTGTTTGGAGGTACCCACGGATGAGCTCTGACTCTTGACTGAGTAGCAGTTGAGCACCAACAATTAAGCCTGGAGTCAAAGTGGGCTCTCTTGCTCTTTGTTGTTGTTAAATTAAGCCAACTCAATTAGCCCCTTATATTGCAGCCTTCTTACCTTGATCTTTCTTTGGTCTGTCAACCAGGCTCATCCAGATCTTAGAACCATTTTCAACTAATATTTCACTACTCTGCAACTTCAGCTACAAACAAGTAATTAATGCTAATGAGTTTTCCCTTTTTTGCAGCAGCAGCCGTCACCATTAATACCAGTTGACTGGGTCTCACTGAAGCATAGAAAAGACTCATGACTGGAAGAATGATAAATGATTTATGAACAACAATATTTACTAGTGCATATCTTAGAGTAAGTTAGCTCCACAGACTTTTCTTGCAGGTCTGCTCCAAGAAAGTAAAAAAGAAAATGATAAAAATCAACATTAGATGTGAGGAAGGAAGCCTGGAATATTTAATCAACATCTTCACATTCTGTTTGGTGCTGTTTACATTCTACACATTCAAGAAACACATCTCTGTCGAGTCAACACTTGGCTCTTCCTCCTACAGTGCTGGTCTGTATACAGTCAGATATTGAAGAAGTTATTGATATACTTGAGATGTAATCCCATAAAATTCGTAGCTGTGGAGAGCACATTTACTTTTGAGCCTAAACTGAGTTTTAAAATGCTCTTCAAAGAATCAGCTCTTCTGCTTCTCTTTTTAATCTCTATTTGGGCCATCCAATTTCCAGACCTGTGCCATTACCATTACTGCTCAGGGATGCCAGCCAGGCAAGCTGAGAACCCACAGAGTTCTCAGAGTCATAAGAAAGAGCAGCAAAGGGAAATGGGAAAGGCTCTACTTGCTCTAAAGAGCCACAGTTTTGAGAAGCCACCAGATCCCCACTCTTACCTTGCTTGCGAACATCTTCCACAGCTGCCACTAGCTCCTCCTTCAGGAACTGGCTCTCCTTTGCAATTTTGTCTCCTTTGTCCAGGAAGTTCTCTGTTGCTTGCTCAACTGAAGCAGCCAAGACATGAGCCTTTTTAGAACGGCCTCGCTTTTTATTGGAGGGGCCCTTGTTGCTGCCGTTAACCAGTGTTGTTACCTGAAGGCACAGATGGAAGGGAAAAACCCAACATCAAATTTAATGTTTATCCATCTGATAGTAAGGCCATGTATAGTTTATTCTAGACAGTGTATTACTAATACCTGCACTACTGCCAGCTCCAGAAGTTCACCAGTGAGTGTTTTTCACATCTAAACACTACCATGCCTCTTGATTCTTTAGATGAGCAAAACAAATGCAGCCAAACAGCTCAAAGATTTCTCCTATCAGCAGCACACCTCAAAAGTTGATTTTAAGAATGGAGTTCTAATTGTATTTGTGATAAACTGCAGTCTCAGTAACAAGCCAGAGGTCTTTGGCACCACATAAAAGAAATCAAGGTGGGGATAATTAGTTCAGGATAACTCTCCAGTCATAAGAGACCCCAGACAAGGTTGAAGTCTGTGCCAGTAGAAATGTAGAGACACAGTATCTTTTCAGTCCAAAACAGTGCTGTAGCCAAGGGGCTGAATGCAGGGCAAAAGACTTGGTAGAGCTCATTATTTCCCAAAAAACAAACCCCACCTGAACTCTCACAATCATCCTGCAATCAACAAATATTTCCAAGCTCTGTGTCTTAGACTGAAACCCTGCTGGGAGCAGAGTCATCACTGGAGGCCAGGAGACCTCCAGGTACTCCCTGAGCTCGGGATCCATCCCCTTCCATCCAACACAAGCACGTCACAAAACCCACACACACTTCCCCATTTGCCTTATTCTTTCCTCTCCTTTTTGGAAAGCCTCGGAAAATGCACACAAAGCTACTTCAGAGGGACATTAAATTACAACACTAAAAAAATTACTACTCTGGAAAGTCCAAGGACTGCTGACATAAAGGTCCTCAGAGCTGAATCCATCTTCCCAGCTGGCTGATGCAGAGAGGGAAAGCCATCAGTTGGGAATATTGCAGTTGGTTAATGGGGAGCATTTGTACTGTGGATAGTCTCAGGTCATCGTGTTCTACAAATAAAGAACAAGTTGCAACAAGGCAATTTGCTCCAGTTCCCTCTCTGTATTTTGCCAGTCCCATCATTCAGAAAACTGGGTATTGTCAGTACAGCCTGTTGTGCTTATTCCTTGAGGACTAAGTTACCGACACTGCACTTGGTGAAAAAGGTCCTATGAACAAGTTTGCCAAATTAATACAATTTCTCTTAAGCAAAGACTCCACCAGTAACTTCAGCTAAAAGGCTTCATCATCCAACTGCCCACCTGAGGGTCCAGAGGGAACAAGTAGCAACTACAGACAGCAGCTTGGTGATTAAAGCGAATAATACTGGAAACAAACCTTGATTATTCTCAGCTGTACTTAGCAAGAATTGTGTCCAGTTCATTTTGTCATTTTAGACATTTCACATTCCAGGAAAACAACGCTGAAGACAACAACTGAACTGTCTCCTGTGTACCTTTTCTTCCAGACCTCCTAGAAAGTCTCTTCCAAGAATTTTCAAAACACCCAATACACACGGCTCCCATTTACAAGACTTATTCCTGCCTTCCTGTGCTCTTCAGTGCTTTCCACTGGGGCATATAAACCACACAGAAAGCAGCTTTTATTCACAAATCCAGCACGAAGTGCAGGCACAGAACATTACTTCAGTCAGAAGTGCAGAAGCGCATGTTGGTAACCACTGTGTCTCATCGGGTGCTGAAGCAGCACAGTCTCCCTGGACTCATGGCCAGCCACTGTTCCAATGAAACTGAGCAAAGAAACTGCTTGTAGACTTTTTTGTTTTTAGTTTGTAGTGTTTTACACCGAGAATTTAAGCTTTGTGACTTAATTAAAATAAAACACCAAAACAGGCAATCATATTTATGACTTTATTTTGCCCCATCTTTTTCCTACCTGTGTAACAAGAGGCTCGAGCAGCCTTTCAACTGCCAGTGTCCTTATCTCCAGGCTTTTGGGGTCCCATTTGAAGTTCACGTTGGCTGCAGTGACAGCAGTCATTTCTGCTGGAAGAAAAGAGCTATATTAATACCATGTTAATGCATCTCAAAAATAAATTAAAACGCAGGCTGTTAAACACAAAGCATCCAGTTAGTGTAAGTGAAGGTTACAGCATCTCCAGAAACATCAGCTTTGATTCAAATGGTTCAAGTTTGACAAAGTGTTATGACAATATACAGATATTAGCTGCAGATTTTGGTTAGAAAATAAAACCAAAAGCAAATAAACCCACACACAAACCTACCACAAAGCCACACTGTTTTATCAGAGCAATGACAAGATCAGCAGTGCCTGGGCTACTCACTAGTGGTCCTCAAGCAATGAAGAAGGCTCACAGGGAGTGCAGGCACTTTGCCCATGAGGCTGGGTGCCCCATGCCCAATTTGCACCACCTCCCTTCCAGGGCCAGCTCTCCTCTGCCCCCAGACCACCCCTCAGACACAGCCCAAGGCATGGGGGAGCAGCAGGGAACCCCTTGACTTCAGCAGCTCCAGAACGCTATCCCTGTCCTCAGCTCCACCACGAGTCACTGCCCAAATGCTCTGCCGAAGCAGGAGCCAGGTTTAACCCAACCCAAGCACCCTCCCCCTTCACCCAGTCCACCTTAGGGAGTACAAAGGTAAAGGAGTGAATATAAGCCTCACAAAGCCAGAAAATCCAGCTGGTTCATACTTAACAGCTTACATATCTATTACACTTCTCTTAACATTTGCATAGGAGGGAAAAGCAGATTTGCATGAAGAGATCTGTTCAAAGCTGTCACTGAGCCGTTCCTTCCCGTTACAGTTTTATATCAACATCCCAACGGAACGGCAAACATACTTATGGGAAAAGTTGAGTGAAACTACTGAAATAGCTCTGCTGTTGAGTCTAAAAAAACAGAACTAAAAATAAGGAACTACAACAAATCACTGGATTAACACTATGATGCTGCACATTATAACAAAAGAATAAACTGAACAATAATTTCAGTAAGAAATTATTTTAAAGTATTACAGATCCATAAAACCAATCCATATCACTTCAGACATAATAGATTCTAGCTCTTCCTGCCTTGGGTTGACCTCAAAATTCAAGATTAAACTAAACCTACATTTGTAACTTCTTATTTTTAAAAAAGTCAGGAAGAGAAATAGATTTCCTAAATCTCTGTCCACCCATCTTCCTAAACACCTACTGCTGAGGTCATTTTAAAGCTCATTAGCTGATATTTTTAATCTTTCTCTGGCCAAGGCATTGCCTGCACAGCATCTCAGCAGTCACGTTGCTCTGACAGCACCAGATGTCCCCAAGCTGCCAGACGAGCACAACATCCCATTGTTTTTAAAAAGCAGGAGGCAAGGCACTAATTTTGGTAACCAACAATGTTTACAACACGTACCAACAGCCAACTGCTCTCTCCCGACCCCAACAGCTAATTGTGCGCAGGAGGGCTGCTTGTTTCCCAGCAAAGAATAAAAGCTCTAGGGCACTGGAGGAGCTCAGCCAGGGCTCAGGGCTGCTCCCCAGCCATCCCACGGGCTCTCACACCACGGGCACCATAGCAGAGATGAAGAACAACTCCAGCAGTGCTGCCCAAAGCTGACACTGAAGCGCAACTTCACCAGGTGCAAGTCAGGAATATCCGCCCAGCTGCATTCAGCTCTCCACTACACTCACGCTCCCAGTGCCCACACTGCTGGGGGAAAAAAAACTTTAAAAGCTGAAAGGTTTTAAAAAAGAGAGAGCGTAGAAAGAGCCTGATTGATGCTGGCTTATGTGTAACCCTTGTGATGGTGTGCACTGAAAAAGCAGCGGGTGCCAGTGAAGGCTCTAGCTCCAGAGCACAAGCCAGGCCACAGCTCCAGAGCCCCTAAGGAGCCAGAGAGTG
This sequence comes from Prinia subflava, assembly GCF_021018805.1. Taxonomy (NCBI): domain Eukaryota; kingdom Metazoa; phylum Chordata; class Aves; order Passeriformes; family Cisticolidae; genus Prinia; species Prinia subflava. Next base: position 1,087,891 of record NC_086262.1, on the reverse strand, counting down.
GAAGATGGTCACCTCCTGTCCTCACCTATCTCTGACATCAACCACTAAATACTGTGAACTCATTAATTAACCTTCTCTCTCAATCTCCTCCCCTTTTTATTTCACTCTGTGGCTTGTACCACAGCCCAGATGCTGGCACAGGGCATGCAGTCAAATGTCCTTCACTCCCAAGTAGCTTCTCACCCTCCACAAGGAATTTCACTGGTTTATTCCCTCCTCATTAGCTGAGCACAAATGCTTCCCATTTAAGATGCCAAGAAAAATCCACTGACAACCATTGCGGCTTCTGAGAAACATAGCCAAGGCTCTGGAAGGCCCAGCAGGTTTCTAAAGAAAGGCTTTTTCTATGTAGTTAATGCTGTTACACCTCTCGCAGAAACAATGTGCAGGACAAGGAAACCATGAGAAGATACATTAATTGTGTTAGTAGGATAATAAAGGCAATTCATCTGAAAACACGTTAGTATGATACTCCATGAATTGGCCAAAAGTAATGGTCTATAAAACCACTTAGTAGCAGTGCTATTGAAATTTATCTAAAAAGCAAAGCTTGATATCAAATAGCCTGTTTGGCAGCAATGGCTTGGATATCATTTGTACACTACAATAAAAATGTTTATTCAATTAAATATTTGTGGAGAATACAGGAACAGGCTATAGGTTACCAACACATGGGTGAGATGGGTTCAGGGGATAAAAGGACAACTGCCAAGGTTGTGGTATGGCATGGCTGTGACTCCCCCCAGTTCTCTGGAACTTGCCTTTTCCCTGTGACTGCTCAAGCACTCCCTCAGTGAATTCGAACATGGTAACAGGCAGCAAACCACACCATGGGATATTGGAGCAGAGTGCTTAAGGCTTGGCCCCTGGAGAGCACACCACAACCCCCACTGCAGTCACTCCAACACCTACAGGGAAAGAGAACACCCTCTGGAAGAGGAACCCACTTGCAGAGCAGTGCAGCACTGGTTTGACAGCTGGGACAGCCCAACTGACACAGGAACAGGTTCTCCATGCCCCAGCCCTAGAAATTTCAAGGACAAAGCAGCACAGACCACATGGCAGAGGAGTGAGCGGTGCTGAATCTCAAGTGCAGGAATATATAGAACAACACCACTGCACAGGGAGTTGTGGTTGCCCAGCCTGTGGTTTCATAAGCAGCAGAAAAGCTGCTTAAAGACCAATGTTCATCCTCCCACACCCCTCCAGGAACTCATTCCCATTTGCACATCACACCCCCTCCGTACTGGCACAGCTTTCCCCACGCCTGAGCGATTAACCAGATGGGGAAGGACTGATTTGGCTGGAGGGAAAGAAATCCATTTTTGCAGGGTGGGCTGAGATGCCCATCTGGCTCACCATGCCACCACAGACCGCTGTGGCAAGGGGAGATGGCACCATCAGCTGGCACCCTTGGCAAAGCCGGATGCCACAGCCAAGCTGAACTGGGAGCCACTGAAAACTGAGCATCAAGCAGAGCTTCTGTAGAGAGCAGAAATGTGCTCCCCACACATCTGATGCTCAGACATGTGAAGCTCCAACCATGCTCATCAGCCCAGCATGTTAACTGCAAACCCTTTGGGTCATTTCCCCGTTCATCACGGTGCTCATTATTGCAATAGAGGGTGCAACAGTAACAGAGTCTTACTGGGGCTTAGTGCACTGGCAAGGACATGAGGGCAGGGGAAGCACAGGAGTTTAAAGAAGCCACTTCCAGAGCTCTGCTCCAGCCAGTGATCTGCAAGCAGAATCATCCCTGGACAACTCTCTCTCGCTTTGTAAAAACAGTCAGGATCTCATCTACAGCTAAAATTAAGGACAGGTCTCCATTCCACTTCAACCAACACCTGTTGCCATCCTACTGCTCCCCTCCCTGCTCATACAGATCCACGCTGGCACAGGCCTGATGGGGTGAGCCACTGCAGGGAGCTCAGTCTCAGAGCAAGCTGGTAACTAAAACTTCCCAGTCCTGTCCTGATGGAGGAGGTGGGACTGCAAGCGTAAGGACCAGCATGGGGATGAGCTCTGCTTCTGAAGCGTCCTCCAGGGCAGGCCCCAGACCTGTTTGGAGAGAAGGATGAGCAGAGGGATGTCTGAGCTGCTGGGGCTGCCAGGAACACATCAAGAATGATGTGCACACAATGCTCTTTCCAAAAGCCACAACTGAAGGTCTGTCTGAGTGTTCTCAAAAACTGGTAATTCAAGGTTTTAGGAATAATTTCAGATACCTCTTTCTATAATACTGGCATGCAAATGATTTTTAGATATTGGCAAGCAGAGGAATGCAGCTCTGCAGCTGCTTTGCAGAAGTGCCCTGAAGGCACCCAAAGCTTTTTCAAAAGCCTGTGAAGAAGCACAATTTGAACAGCGAGCTCTGCACCCCAATGAATCACAAAAAGGCCTAAGTGCTCAGGGTCCTGTTTTTCCAGGTTGCACTCCCACACACACACCTGAAGGCAGTGCTGGCTGTATCTCAGACACTACTGAGTGACTCCATTCCACCTGCCCTGTACCAAACCATCCTGCAGCCACCCCACCTTCGGGCAAGGGTAAATCTCTTTGGGTTACACAGCAAAAAATAACTGCCCATCTCCTGTGCTTCAGCCCCATCACCTTGTGCTACCTGAAAAGTCTTTAACATGACATCTGCTGTTAGTCTTCATGTTTTAACTCTCCTGCCAGGCTGCTTTCTAAAAGCTTTTAGCTGCAGTCACTGATTTCTTGGTTTTTCTCAGGGAAGCCGGTATTCAAGGAATGGTCTGACTGGCACAGAGAGGAGCTGACCTGGCACAAAAGACCACATGCTGAATTCCAGCATTGTGCTAGCTGAAATACCTAACGCAGAACATGAGACAAGAACATTTTATACCTGGGAGGACATTCTCCATCTGAACACCCTTCCTGCTACTCCTCAGCTGCTCCCCATTCTGTGGGGCCGATGTGCCCAGGAGCAGTAAAGAGATATGCAACTACAGTTTTTTGCATCTTCTTTCCCTCATATGTCTTTAAGTAGTCTCACTCATTTTGAACGATAATCTGGTCTTCTACCATGCTTCCAGACTGCCTCTAGATACTCTGTACTGCATAATGACTCTATTACCCAGGTCCTGGGGATGGAAGATTGTGGGATTCACAAGACAATGACCCAGCTTTATCTTCCAGATAGAAATGAACTGGACCCCTTGTTCCCAATGAAATTCTTCTGCTTGGCTTGCTACCCAACCCACCTGACAACCAGCAGGGATCCTTGACCCTTGCTGAAGGTGGCAGACAAAAGATCAAAGATCTTCAGGAGCTGGGTATCTAACACACACCATTAGTGCAAACCTTCTGAATAGTTTTGGTTTCAAAGAGCTTAAGGCACACTTCCCTAAAACTCAGCTCACATGTTGGGGCTTCATATGGCCCACTGACAATTCAAAACTGGTTTTGATATAACTAGGAGTATGCATAAAATAAAAAGTTTCATTCTTTCCCTTCACAGTTTCCAAATTAACTTGTCTGCCCTGTTCCACAAATAAAGCAATACTTGGCAGCCAAATAGCTGCAAGTCAGGGATGTTTGGTGAATGTGATGCTTTTCAAGGAGGATTTAAGCAGACTTTATTTAAGCTGGTTTTATTTAACATCAAGTATACACAACCAAAAACAGAGAGTCATCCTCTTCTAACATAGCCTTCAACCTTACATTCCATTTGCTCAGCTACCAAATCTCGTCCCCCACCATAAATGCCACACAGATACTACCTCATTAGAAATCCTTACTGCCAGAATTTCACAGTCTGAAACATTAATACAAACTCAGGTGTCATGTTGTGGTAAAGGTCCTGTTTTATGTACAGGATGAGTTTGAGTTGAACCTGTCTTATGAGACTCAGGTCTTGGTGGCAAAGGTGGGATGCACTGCCTGTGTCTGTGTTATTAAACTTTGGAGTGCCTCCAAATTCTGAGGTGTGAGTAGATACACGGGCCATGTCCAGCTTGGTGTCAAGGTAAGACCATCTCCACCTCATCCCAAACTCTTGGTTTTCATTGAATACAACTTTACTAAATTTTCAAGTGTGGTATCTATACAAATCATGGAAAAATATGTGGGAAATAATTTCACTGAATAAAACAACCTTCTGTAGAAACCAATGACTATGTTTTTCTGGATGGAATTTCCTGCCACTCAAGTATATTCAACTTTGCTACACCTTTTGTTCCGGGTTGTGGGTTTTTTTTTTTTTTCCCCACAAACTGCAGTAATCACCCAAGAAAAAAGACGATATTCAGGTTCAGATAAACCTGTTTCTCACCAGTGCCATCCCAGTTCCAGGTCTCTTAATCTGCTTTTACAAATTTTTCTCTGCTGCTCTTGTGGAGAACACACCCACAAGAGGCATCTGAAATGCTTATCAGACAGCCTGACACAGTCAGTAACAAACAAATGCTTCTCTGTTCTCCACTCATTTAGACCTTGCTACTGAATTGAGACATGAAACCTAATCCAATGTCCCTACAAAAATCCTGACTCTGTTTTCTCTCCCACCAGAACCAGCAGCCACCCCTCACCTTTTCCCCATGGCAGCACAGCCCAGCCCACACAGCATCACACAGGAGTGGGCACAGGGCACAGCACCAGATGAAGATGCCTCACTCTCCCCCAAGCAGCCTGTGCTATCTCCTAGCAGCTTCCAAACTGTCACAGTGCTGGGGATTCCAGCGATTCATCTTCAGTCAGGAACATGCTCTGTCATTACAGGTCTTCACTCCTTCACTCAGGTCCAGCTGCTGATTAGGGGATGAAGGCATGCTCTGCACAAGCAGCTTCACTGTGCTGCTGGTCCTGGGACCTCAGCAGAGATTTCACACTGGCAAATATGATGTTTGCTTGGGAGATGCTGGTGCCAACAGCAGCTTCTTGCCCCAGTTATGCAAGTGTTCAGCTCTGATCATTTCCTTTCTGACAGAATTGTTTTACTACAAAGAATCTAGAAAAGAGGTGCATGGAGGACAAAGCACAGGCAGCATGAGCAATTAGCGACTTATTGATGTCACACTAGGGTTCTAGTTCATGGATGACACTCTGAAAGAATACAGGAGCCAAACTCAGGCTTATACCCAAATAATTGTTCACACAGATAACCTGGTATGTCCCAACAAGCTTCCAACCTATTTCTACAGTTTCCAGTTTCCAAAACTCATGCATGATCCCAACTCTGTAAAGAAGACTGACAGGGTAACGAGAATGCTTTAGAAGACACACATGCCCTTTCTCAAGAAGAGAATCTCCTCTATAACTAAGATTAACTTTTATATTCTGGCTGCAAAACTTTGTATTTGGAAAAAAATTGTGTGTCATGGCCAGCAAGCTATTACTGTTATGAATAATAACCACTCACTCTGCCTTCACATGGATGTTTGTACATTTTATGCTGAAAATCTCCACTAACACCATGAAAGATAACTTCCCAAATCAGAATAAGTAACTACTGTATTTAGCTGCTCTGTGGGTCAGGACTGCAAGGCTCTGGCCATGCAGAAAGACACCACACCTGCATTTTAAGCAAACAGCAACATCTCTCACGAGTCTATCTGTGCAGTGATGGCAACTCCAACCTCTCTAACCCAGCCCTTACTCAGCCAATCTCTCACACTGAAGCTGTAGGCTCAAACACTAGGCTCACACTGAAACACAACAAGGGGGCTCAGCCTGGAGACAGCATTTCAGAACCCAGGAGAGTCTTGTGCACCTGCTAGACCACTTGAATTCAGCTACCTAGAGCCCTTCCAACCTCAGTGCCTGTTTCCACTCTTGAGGCAGAAAACTCTGTGAAGCTTCCCTAAAATCATTGAGAAAGATTAAAGAACAGCTTTCTGGCACTTGCTGAACCACAGCACACAGTTCAGACCCTAGGGACACACAGACATGCAGATATAATAACTAGGCTGTGGCTTCAGAGCATGGCCCTTCAAACCCCAAACTATGCCAGCACAGGTTCCAATTACCAACCTTAAGTTAACAATGAACGTAAGAAGGGGCAACCTTTTAACAAGATCATTTTTGCACAACTATACGTTAAATAAGAAAAAGGTTGTTATAAATTAGTCCACTTTATCAGTTGGCAGAAGAATTTGCCACGGCTGCAAAACTGATTCTTGCTTAGCCTGCAAAACCTCACTGATGGCTGGTAATAAAGAGAAAAGAAAACCTGGGGATTTTTATTCGGATCTTCTTCAGCTCTCAACCTGCAATAAAAAGTGCTGTTTATGCTAAAGAGTCAGAAATCACCAGAATCTGACCCCACTCAAACTGCATTTTCATTCCTAAATTGATATGTTGTTATGCAATACCCTTCGGTGCTTTTGGCTGACCACATCTTTGAAATCTAGCCCTTCATTAGCAAAATTTAAACCTGTCAGGAGTCCACAAATACTGGAGCTATTGGAGCTGACACACATGTTTTGGGGAAAAAAAAAAAGACTCCCTATAATTAGAGGGTTGGTGAAAATTTACTTAAACATGGAGCAAATGGACAGCTTTGTATTACCAGAGACTAAATACCATATTCCTTCTCAGTTGTGTGCTCAGCATAGCTGCAACTAAGGACCATGTAATAAAAACTTCTTTGTTTTAAGAATGTAAAAAGTTTTCCAGTTTTCTCCTTTTGTGAAACCTACTAGGAGCACCCACTGAAGCAAAAGGAGAACATGAGTGTGAAGACTCTTCAAAGTAAAATGTTTTCTAAGTTTCCTATGAAAACTCCTTCAGAAGTCCTTTTGCAGTCCTCCACTTTGATTCACGAACACTCTGTCAGTCTTAACTAAAAATTACAAAGCAGGTTTTTTTAAAGAAGAAAGTAACAAACCCCACAGGTGAGGAGGCCATGATTTTCACTTTATGCTCAGGGCAACCTTCAGCAACATCTCCCAGCTATAAACCATGAGTTCCTCTCACAGGAAGAACTGCACCATCACCACATGCCCTCAGACAACTCTCAACTTGCAGCTCCACCAACACATGGGGAGAATTCACAAAAACAAACCCCAGAAGAAAGAGTGAACATGAATGGGCTGGACAAGCGTGGTTTGGAGGAGTGAAGCACCTCTGAGGGCCTGCACTAAGGCGGGATGATCTGACACCTCATCTCCTCAAGGCTGCAGACATTGGAACACTGGGGCACTGACTGATGAGAACTTCACAGCTTCTCCACAAGAGCAAAGCAAGTAATAGTAAAAACACCGCGGTGTGATGAATTTTTGGTTGCTTGCCAGAGTTCCTGCACAGCCATAACCACCTTCCATCAAGTACAAACTTGCTAAGGGTGCACCAGGGCGCATGGGAGTCAGAGCTAACCACGACCTGTCTGGGCAGGAATCCATTCGAGTCACTGCCTTCACAGATAGATGACCAATTAAAGCAACTTCTGTTAAAAAAAAAAGTCACTGTCCTACCCACATTCCACAAAAGTAACATGAAGCAATCAGGTTTGAGAAAAAGGACATTGCTTGGATGGTCTTACTGGAAAAAAAGAATTAATGTAGTAACACAGCCGTTTACTGAGTAGAAACTAACTCACATATGATTAAATACACATTTTTCTCTCTCCGCCCCTTCTTTTCACCCCCAGGAATCGGAAACATGACAAACCTAGAGAACAAAAACCAGATGAGCTAAAAAATCCTGTTCCATTGGTTTTGCACCAGCGCTTTGCCTTTTGTTCTGCTGAACACTGCATCTTTCACTGACAGCCATTGACTTTTCCCTAGGCCCACAATAATATTCTGTTAATCAAATAATCATATTCAAATTGTCTTAACCAATTCTGTAAACTAAGTAAACCAGCTTAGAACACCTGACGCTACAGTAGTGATGCATAAAGACCAGAAATTAACTTTTTCTCCTTGGGGTTATAAGCTTTGAGCCCTGCACAACCAATCTGCATTATTCTGTTTTGCTACAAATAAACCCTCAAGCTTTTTTTTCACTCTTTGTGCTACTCTTACTGGATTTTATGTAATTATTTTTAATCCCTAACCCCTAGCTAGGAGAGAGGGGGAGGTTCCCCCCCTCTCACAATCACACTGCACTCATCTGTCAGAGGGTTGTGACTGAGGACTCTACCAGCAGTGAAGTGTCATGGAGTAACAAACACAAGCTCTGTCCACTGTCCAAAAAGCCTTCCCCACATCTCCACTTTCAGGATGCACTGTTTAATGTTACTTAGGAAATGTGGTTGCAGCTGCAAGGGCAGTGGTTTCTAATTAAGCACCTCTTCCAAAGAGTGGAAGTGGCAGGAACTACAAAGCCATACTTTGTACCAAAATTTAAACCACTCCAGAGCCTTTTGTAGAGCCAAACCAGATTCCTGCTTTTCACTCAGAAATATTCCGTATCTTTCCTTTTACTTGTAGCTTGTATGAAGTCATTTGACTCACAAGGTTTCTACATTGAAAAGCCATGAAGTCATCAGCTGAACACGATGACGGCAGAGCTGTTCTGCACCTGCAGCCAGGACTGTCAAAGGCAGCAGCCATGGGGGCGCCTGCCAGCATTGGCCACCGTGGCCATCAGGCACATCTGCAGAACAGCCAGTCCAGGCTCCAACTCCTGCCTTGGGAAGCTCTTAAACTGCTGGACCTTGGCAGAGAACCTCAGGGAAGCAATGCTACTTGTTTGCTCTTCTCTCATGGTTTTATTGCTTGTTTTACTGCCTTCCTGTTGCTTTCCCTTTTACGGATGATTTTACAAACTGCCACCACCCAGGAAAAAGGTGGAGGAGGATATGAGGGAAGATAAATGATGATAAATTATTGTAAGGATCAGTATAAAGAAAAGTGGCAGGGTCAGTAATTGTGACCAGAGAACCGGAAGGAGACACCAAAGCCCATCCTAGAGCATCCATCACTCCACAAAGGCATCAAAGAGCCAGAGGATACTGCTCAACAGTGCAACAAGCAGAGCTCCTGCTTTATTCTCTCCCTCAGTTGTTGGTCACAGTCAGCTCAGCTAAGACCAGGTGAAGGGCTTGTAACTTACAGCCTCAGACAAGGGCTAGACTCATAAAAAGTTGATGGGACCAGTAAAACCAAAACCTCCTGATAAGGGTCACAGCAGGACAGACCTCTCAGCTACAGCAATCAGAAGACATCAAGCCCTCTGTGCACCACTTGTAGTTCATTGTTCAACTTCTCACCTTTGAGATCAATAAATAATTGAAGTTTCAGAATGCTTAGACTCCAAAACACCTGGACATCAGATACTGGTTGGAATGAACTGCATAGTTTATAAGTGAAGTTATTATGAGATGTGTCACTTGCACACACACACCCACAGCCCATCATGAATTATCCAGGACCAGGAGCAACTCTTCAGCACTGAGCAGCAAGACTCTCTAGGTCTTGAAGTCACACTAAAAGAGATTAGTTTTACAAGTATACATTACAAGGACATACTTGCAAGGAAGAGGGCAAAAACTGGCAGCTTGTACATCTTGATTAGTTGCATTCACACCCACTTTCACCTTCTTGCTTCTGAGCACACCACAGCTCTGTCCCCTGCTGTTCAACAACGCTGGCTCTGAATCCAATATTCCAGTCAATTAAAAAAAAACATTTACCCACCTACAGCTTCAGCTGGAGATCTCAAGAGCACTTTGCTAAGATGAATACTGACCTGCTCAGTGTTACGCAGGTTAAACACCGTTTTATAGGCACACAGCTCAGCCCTGTTTACATGAAAAATTCAACTGACCTTTGTGGCTCTGCAGAGCTACATTGCTAGTGCAGCCCTTGTGCAGACCATTTATTTAAGTGGATCTCCTCTGCTCAGGTTGTATCAACGAGAGAAAGATATAGAAAAAGAAATCTCCCCCCTAGAACCTTAGATCTGCATAGATATCACCTCTACAAGTGCCCAGAATAAAGTGAATTAAAACTCTGAGCCCTTGGGGAAGTGAGAACAGCAGCGGAAGGCAGAGCATTGAAAACCACACAAGCCATCAAGGCCACATGTTCCTGATAGCATTGACCCTTACTGACCTTAATGTAAAGCCACAAATTTAGTATTTACCTAAATGTCCTCTTGACCTGCTGAAAAACGGCAATGACAGAACTGTGGGGCCTACAATTTCCCCTCAGTTAACCTTCAGGTAAAAAAAAAAATTCTTCTCCTTACCCTTCAGCAGCTACCCACCTACCAAGCTCATTAGTTTCAGCCTCTTCCTTAAACTAGCTATTCAAGACCACTTTAGAACAGGGTGCACCAATGGTGCCTCTTCTACCCTAATTTGCACCACAATCTCATTTGCTCCACATCAACTCCTCCTTTGCTCAACATCAGCTCCACACAGAAATTCTCCTTAAGCATATACAGTCATATGCAGATCTACTCCATAATAGGGCACTGATTGCTGAGAAACTGAGCGTTCTTTGGGAAAAACAGCACACCACAAGCTGAGGATCTCACAATATGCCCACTGCAATCCTACCTGCCACACTGGTGACACCTCCCTGTCTGCTTTGCTCTCAAGCCCCTCACTGCCAGGAGTTTCACTCACTCTTGGGCTGTAACACCAACACTCCTCTGCTCTCGTGCCACTCCATGCACTAAAACAGCTGCCAGAGAACCAACTGGCCTCCAGCTTGGCTTCGTGGACACTGTTCCACTCTGTGCCTCGGTAATGGTTATCCTTTAGTTACAGCTGCCCTCCTGTTTGCTTTTCCAACCCTGAGATTATCACAGAATGGTTTGGGTTGGGAGGGACCTTAAAGTCATCTAATTTCACCCTCTGCCATGGGCAGGGACACCTTCCACCAGCACAAGTTGCTCCAAGTCCTGTCTTTCCTGGTTTTGGACAATTCCAGGGATCCAGGGGCAGCCACAGCTGCTCTGGGCACCCTGTGCCAGGGCCTGCCCACCCTCATAGCCAAGAAGTTTTCCCAATATCCCATCTATCCCTGTTCTCTGGCAGTGGGAAGCCATGCCCTGTGTCCTGTCCCTCCACCCTTTGTCCCAAGTCCCTCTCCAGCACTCCTGGAGCCCCTTCAGGCACTGGAAGGGGCTCTAAGGTCTCCACAGAGCCTTTTCTTCTCCAGGTGAACAATCCCAGCTCTCCCAGCCATTCCTCCCAGCAGAGCTGCTCCATCCCTCTGCTCATCCTGGTGCCTCCTCTGGCCTGGCTCCAGCAGCTCCAGCTCCTTGCTGTGCTGGGCCCTGGGGCTGGGGCAGCTCTGCAGGTGGGCTCTGACCTGAGAGGAGGGGGAGAATCCCTGCCCTCGATGTGCTGCCCTCAGTGCTTTGGATAAGCCAAAATACAGGCATTGATCCCTGCATTTAAAGCCTTTCAGAAGAGGCTCTTTGGAACCTAACTGATTAATAAGTAGCTTTCTTGTAAATTAGAGAAATTATAATAGAAGGGAATGTCAGACTGGAGGAGAATTTTGCTTTGAAAACTGTGTTATTTTAGACCTGTGGATTGAAAAATTTTTCTATCACTTCACAAAGCATGTGGAATAAAGGTTACTCCTCTAATTCCACCAGATATATTTATATACACATATCAAAGGACTAACAGATGTTTTCTGCAGCATATCTGGGATTAACAAGCAAAAATATGTGATCATATTGAGAGAAAAGGTAGCTGGCTCTTTAAATCCATCAGTCATAAGAAATTATGAATCATATTTAAGTATCAGATTTGCCAGTACAAGAGTCTGGACTAACCTTCTGCACACCAGAAATCACAGTTACACCCATTCTTGCCATGACTAGCAGATAAGGAGTCTCAGTCATTCAAGGAGAACAATCCCATTTCCAGTTGCAGTGACCACATTCCTCCTGCAACTCCTTCACCTCAATAAATCCATCTGCACCCAGTTCTGCTTCGTGACACAGCAGGCCACTCTCAGTGCTTGTCTTGCCAGAGGAGCTCATCCAGTCAGGGTGCTAGCATACAATTTTGTGGTAGCTCTATTTTAAATCTCATTTGCTGGATTAAAATAGTATGGAGTTAAAAGTAGTAATTATCAAACATCTGCACTTTCTCTAAAGCTGCAATGCTGTTTAACCAATGCATGAGCCATAAACTCACTGAATGGAGCTATTCCAGATTAGCTGTAGAACAGTTCGGGTGAATTCCCAGAGCAGTAACACATCCCATTCCTCAAGGTCATACTTTCAACACTGAAGTTCTACAGCACAAGGTTTAGAGTGGTGCCAGTTAAGGCACGAGGGCAGGAAGCCCCATCCCAGGAAGCGTTCAGGGTCAGGGGGGACAGGACTCGGAGCAGGGGCAGGATTTGGGCAGGAAGGTGTCCCTGCCCATGGCAGTGGAGTGGAACCAGATATGCTTTAGGGTCCCTTTCAACCCAAACCAGTCTCTGATTCATCATTATGCTGAGTGACTGTCCCTAACAAAATGACACTCAGTCGTCTTTTACTCATCGTGTTTCCTTTAGTGTCCAGCAAAGTTCAGAGATGCCATTAAAACAGAACCCAGTAAGACCTGAACAGAAGCACCATGGCCACACGGGCCCTCGTCCCAGACAGCCCCACTGCCCACCTAGGATGAGCAGACTGGTTTGGCCACTGAGTATTTTTATGATCTTAACCAATTTTCTGCATAAGACAGGTCATTCAGAAACCAAACAGTAACAAATGTAAATTCAAAGCAGGCCTGATGTCCCACTGAACTGTATTTCCAGCTCATAAACATTTCTACTTATTGTGGATTCCTTTGCAAGATCAATTTCTCGATCTTACAGCTGCAGAAGGAAGATACTCATGTTGCTGAAAAAACACAAATTACTTTTCTATTACATCTCCCAGTTAACTTTATCAGACCAACAGAAGCCCTATGAAGAAGCTGCACATTAACGTCTGTCCTTACACATGTCAGCACAGAAATCCTGATGTTTCAAAGCCTGAAAATTCATTGTGAGGAAAGTATTACATTTGTATTTTAAAGCATCAATTTGAGCACGGGATTTCTAATCTCTGCCCACTGCACTCCCCCCGGCCACCTTGTGTAAACTTTAAATCTCCGATGCTGAGGTCTATTATTAGAACCGGCTGAAAAAAACCCTAAAGACTGAAGGCACATTGTTTGTTATGGAAAAGGTTAGGGCAAAGCCTTTCTAAAAACAAAATCTACTAAACCTTTGTCTGTTTCCGCTGAGAAAAGTCAAAACGTTTCCGTGATGTTTCAGAAACTCCTTCTTTGAAAATGACGAACAGTGACTCAACACCAAAGTATGTCCTTTTAAACAACATGTTTCGATTCAGAAGGGGGAAGTAAGTACAACAAAACACTTAATATGGCCTTGGTGCCCCAAGACAGAGCAAAGACTGCACCTAGCGTAAAATGAGCTTTCACCTTCATCAACACAATCCTGCCAACAAAGCAGCCCAGAACTGAAATAAACAACCTCCGAGCCCAGTGTAGCCAGCAGGACTGAGGAGTGCAGCCTCTCCCACCTCCCCAGTCCCAGTGCAGGAAAAACACAGGAAACCAGTCACTACAGCACAAGTGCATGCAGAAAACACCTTCTGCACAACTCCCATCCCCCAAAAACAGACAGATCCAAACAAAGGGGGAAGGGCGGCAAAGAGCTCCCAGACCAGGTCAATACAGATAGTCCAGACACGCCTGGAGTCATAACTCCGAAAGCTGGGCTGAGGACACGGTCATGGGGCTCGCAGCCCAGCTGGGCGAGGGCGACCCATGATCGATGACCCTCGCCAGAAGGCACCGCCTGGGCAGGGCTGGCGAGCCAAGGGCAGACAGGCAGGGAACCGTGCGTTGATCACATACAATTCTTCACTAAATATAACTGGAACACACACACTGGAACGCACACTTTCCTGCAAACTTTCGGCCTGAAAGATTTTAGGCGTTTTGAAGTGGTATGAGCAATGAATAACAGGCGGGTGGCCCACGCTGCCCAGGAACCCCGCGGCCACAGGCAGCACACACAGGGGCCGCACGTAACTCAGGAGCGGATGCGCTCTCCCTACTTTTTGTTTGGGAAAACTAGCACGAAACTTTTTGTCAGCAAAGGAGAGGCTCTCGCCCTCCAGCCCACGAGGGGATTAGCGGTGGGTGTCAGAAAACGTGGCGAAGGCAGGCGGGGCCGCGGGGTGTTCCCGGCTCTTCGTGTATGGGACCGGCAGCACGGCCCGGGCTAGAGGAGGGCTCGCTCCGGCTCCGGCTGCGCCTCCCGGACAGACTGCGGGTCCGAGAGGCACGGAGCGCTCCCGGGGGGCTCCCGGCCCGGCCTGGCCCTGCCCGCAGCCGAGGAGCGGCGCCGGGGCGGCCTCGGCCGCGCGGGGAGGGGCCTGGACACCGCCCCGCCGCACCGAAACTTCGCCGGGAGCGGCCCGGCCGCGCTTCTCCGCCGGCAGAACGCGCTCGGCAGCCCCGAACACCGCGGGGAACACCCGCCCCGCTCCCACGCGGGCCCCGCCGCTCCGGCGCAGCGCAGCCTCCCCAGCCGGGCCCGACTCCCTTCCCACGCGCGGCCCGCTCCGCTCCCATCCTCCGCCCCCCGCCCCGGCCCCGCGGCAGCAGGGCCCGGCCCGGCCCGGCGCCCAAAAGTTTCCAAGTGCGAGAGCCGCAACTTTACCGGGGCAGAGCTGCGCTGGTGGCGGCCGCCCTGGCTGCGCTGGGCCCCGCCGCTTTGTCCCGTCCCGCGGAGGAAATGGGCTCTTCCGGCGCCTCCCCGCCCGGCCTGGCCGCTCTTCCCGGCACCGCCCGCCGCGCCGCCCCCGCGCCCTGCCGGCGCCGCCCGCCCGCAGGTGAGGGACGGCGGGACAGGGAGGGGACGGCGGGGACAGGACAGGGCGGGACCCCCACCCCGGGCAGGGCACCCTAAAACCGCCCAGGCCCCGCAGCGGAGCCTGGCACAGCTTCCTGGCCCCCTCACTCCGTGGGCCGACAGGCAGCCTCCCTTCACAGCCCTCCACCAGCCGCCCCCCAGCCAGGCTCTTAGGATGCCACTTTTGAGATAGAATCAACAAATTCGAGGTCAAAATCTGGCCTTGTCCTCCTAAGTGCAGTATACCGAGGGTCCTTGGAGAGAGGGGAGGTGATGGATGCAGAGATTTGAAGGAGATAGAGGGAAAGTTGTAGCTGGGTTCCCCCTGGGTTCGTGAATTGGTGTTTTGTTTTGAAAACCCAGATACTTTCACCCTCCTGAGACCTGCTGTTTTTATGAAAAGCCTTGTTTTCATCCAAATGCCTCTAATAACAAGACTACAGGTGAGAGGAAATCCCGGGGTACAAGCAGGGCCACAGGAACCCCTCTAAGAAGAGAGGAAGGTTTTGGGAACCCAACCTTGACCTGCACAGGCAGATCTGCTGTTGGAGCAATTTGTCTTTATGTGGTAATTTGTTTCAAAGTTTTCTTTGAAAAGTCTCAGTGAGCCTGTTGTGAGAGAGAGTGATTGTTTTTACCCTGCAACAAATTACTCTGGGACTTTCCCTGGTGTGTTTTGAGATAGTTTTTAATACAAATCTCTCCACAGAACTTACATGTGTACTGGATTGTAAAGACAACTGAATAAATTTAATGCATTTCATGACTCATTTGCCAGCACTTCTGAGATACCTGAATCTACACACTCCGTCCTTTGTTATTGAGCAATAAATAGAGAGACTGAGTAACCTACAAGGAAGATTCATTCAAGGTGTGTAACTGAGTGAGGGGGCTGGCCCCAGGTCAGTGTCACAGCACAGGTGACCACACCGTGGTCAGGACTGTGATTTTCCTCCAGATCCTGGTTCAATGGGATTTGCAGGGCTGTGCTTCCCATCTTTTCCATTTTCCTACAAGCCTTTCCTGCCAGAATGCCATGTCCTGCAGCGAATTAGATTGCATTTTTCCTTCCTGCAGGTTTAATCCAAGAAAGGGATCCAAGACCAGGAAGTGAGCAGAGTACTGTTGCTTTATAATCCAGAAAGAAAATACGGATCAAGAGCTCAGCCTTGTCCGTGAGTGAAATTAGTCTAAAGAATGTGAGATCTGTAATTATGAAACTGACTGAAATACAGATTATTAAAAAAAATACAGGTCTTCAGTGCCTCAACAGACTCTCCTATGGAAACTCATGGAAAACAGATTGTATTTCCTGCTTATACCAAACCATTTATATTTGGTGTCAATTGCGCCAGGGATCCAAACTACTCATTTCTGTCTGTAGCATACTCTCAGTAAAAATTGAATTTACACTTCAATAGCTTGCTTTCTTTCATTACTCCTTTTAATATCATGTCTTAGCCTCCTGTGGTGGATTCCACATTCAGCAGTTCTGTGTGCCTCACATCCTTTCAGGACAAAATGTCAGATTAAAAAAAAAATTCCTTTTTAAACCTACAGATTCAAAAGTAGAAGGCCTGGAGTTGTAGAGAATCACATGTTCTGCACTGCACCACTGAAAAGTCAAGGGAGGAGATCAGCTGGCAGCTCTGTTGGTTCATGGAGCGAGTTAAAAGGCTCAGCAAACAAAACATAAAATTATGTAAAAATAGAGCCAGCTAGCTTGAGATTGGACTTTGTCTCTTAATTAACAGCTCTCTCTGAATCACAGCACTGGGCTCTGTCAACAAGACTAAAATGCAGGGGGTGTTCAGACAGGCACCCAGCAACAGTAGCTCACACCTCCCATCCAGTCCATGTCATTGGCAGCTTGAAATCTAATGCATTTTCTGAAATGAGTTACAAGTCTGCTTCTTGACCCCAAATCTTCCTGTAACAGTGTTTGTGGTTTTGTAATTCCCATTTTCCTGGTGGTTTTTAAAATGTTTTTCTTTCCCTTTTTCACTGGGTGAAAACACAGGGTAAGCCAGGGGAGAGGACAGGGAGGGAGGTGATGTGGCCGCACTGATCCTGTGGGGAGGCTGTTCGTGTAAAATCAAAAGCTCCCGGTCTCACCGGGAGGACGATCCGAGGGGCGGCGGAGCAGCGCGGGGCTGGCGGGTGTGTGCACAGGGGCAGTCCCTGGCCAGGGCCACCTCGAGACACCGTGCGGGTGTAGCCTCGCAGGGGAGCGGCATTTTCCTGTAAATCCTGGGCTGCGTCTGTGTAGGAAGGGGCTTGTTTATGTAGCACCTGCTGGAGCTCCACTGCCTGCCAGTGCCAGTGTACACACGGTCTAAACGTGCCTCACCTAGAACTGGATTTTCTATTTCTGGAACAGTGTTGTTGAAGGGAAATAGTTGCTCCATGCATCCATTTGTGGTCCATTTCAAAATATTTGTTTGGTCTCTGTGGTTTTGTGTTTTGTTTTGGGGGATTTTTTAAAGGGGTTTCATTTTGCTCTTTGCGAGAAGCACTGCACCTCTCATGTCCGTTTCACAGACAGGACTGCTGGGGCAGGAGATGGTGAGGGGAGTGAGAGAGATGAGAGAAGGAAGGAAATAAAAAAGAATGACAAAAAGATACAGTGTTGTAATGGCAAGCTGGAAGGTCCTGCCAAAGGGGCTGAATGGGCAGCAGGAGAGTGAGGAAAAACTCCAAATACTCCAAAGAAATCTGCAGCTTCCAATAGTAGCCGGTTGAGGCTCTCTGCAGGCTGATGTCATGCTGGGCGGTGGGGACAGCCCCAGGGCAGCCGTGCTGTGCCACCACCTGTGTGACTGCCAGCAGCAGTCACCCGGCACAGCCCTGTCATGTCCTGTCCCTGGGCTGCCATCGAGGGCCAGGAGCGGGGCAGGGACTCGCAGCCAGTGAGCTTTGCTGTAGGGGTCACCCCAAAATGTAATCTCCCTCGAGGACTGGGGGCTCCGATGAAGTCAGCAATGTAGCAAAGTGACAAAATGAGGGTCTGGCACCAATATCTCATGTGTGCTGTGGCACCAGCTCCTGGGAGCTCTCCAGTGTTCACCTCAGCGTTCCATACAGCTAGGAGGCATCACCATTTCTTTTCAGGGTTCAGATGCATAAAGAACTAAGATTGCCTTGCAATATCCAGCTAGGAATGAACATGTGCACAGCCAGAACTCAAATTCCAGTGTCCTGGGGCAATGCATGGCTGGGGACCCTGGAAATGCTGGTAGGTGGTGCTTCTGGGGGTCTGCAGGTACACAGCTGTGAATACACCACCTCGGTGAAATAAGCCTCCGTCAGGAGGAGAAGGAATTTACCAGCACACCTGCAGCTACACTGGGGCTCCCTGGCAGTGTTGGCAGCACAGGGATCAGACTAATTGATGCTGCAATGCCTCTGGGGTCAGCACTGGTTCTCTGACAGCTGCAGCCACGGTGCTCCCAGTGCCAGGGCTGTGCTCCCCATCACTGCCACCCTCTCCAAGGAAAACTGTCTGCTAGGAACATGCCCCGCTTCATAATCAAGAAGCCACTGGATCGTGAGTGAAACACTCTCTTCCTGCACTATCAAATGCTCCTGGGCCCTCCAGGAAGAGAAGCAATCTCCAACACCAGCGTGGCCAGGAGCAGAGGGGCTGCACACAGAGCAGCATCCCCCAGCACACACACTGCAGCACATGCCTGTGCTGCCTGAAAAATCAGGCAGAAACATTAATGAGGGGAAATTATGCCACCCCAAAAGGCTCAGCATGAACTGGGTTCACTGGTTGCTGTTCCTAGCTCGAGTAGTTTGCATTCACCTCCAGGTTCGCACAGCCTTTGTGTAATAAACTGTCATAGCCCCAGAGAAGGGAACATTCAAAAAAGTGCCCCGAGGCAATGCATAGCAGAAGCCTGAGAATCCTCCTGCATGAGTCACTGACCTCCACACACTGCATCTATCTCAGCCTTTAATTAATAAGGTTTTGCATTTCTATGGCACTTTCCATCTGGAAAGATCCGAAAATACTGCAAAGACTAAGGAGCTACAGCACCATTGAAATGTGGTTCCTGTAGAGGTGGGACTGTGAGAGCTTAGCCAAGGGCACAGGGGAAAATGGTTCTTAATTTTAAATGCAGTCTGTTATGTTACTGAGTATTACATATCTGTGGAGAACGGACAAAAAATTTTAGTTTCTAAGGCACTGCTTGAGTAAATAACATTGTAGATTGCTTTTGTTATCCAGGGAGGATGCAGTGCGAAACAAACACTGGGTGATTTTAATTTGGGGTGTTAAAGGGTCACAACTTAAGCTACAAATTTAAACCATCATTGGATCAAGGCTTTCCTGCCTCCTGATAATTTATTTCCAAATGTTAGACACAAAGCAGAAGCCAGTGGAGAAAACAAATCCCACGCTGACAGCATCTTACCCTGCATCCGGAACAACAAACCCTTGCACATTCCCTGAAAGCTCAGCAGGATCATGTGAGGTTTCAGCAGGGTCAAAACTAGCCCCAAGCAGCAAGTGGGGCAATGGAGAAAACCAGGAGGAAAAAGCCCTCCTGTCCCAAGGCTGACACAGCCCCCGAGGGGAGCCAGGGCTTTGCTGAACCAGCACAAACCCCATCATTTTTATTTCTAAAGATTAAACAAGTCCAATCACTTTGCTCAGCAGATGAGCAGGGCCTGGCTGGCATGAGGGCAATCGAAAGGACTGTCAGCCACAGCTGGCATCCCTCTTACTAAGTACTTGGCCGAAGTGGGCTGGGAGCACTTGACCACAAAGAGTTTTCAAAGGAATGTCAAATTTCTCTTTTTCTCAATGTGATCCTAAACTATTTTTATCTACCTCTTTCTAGAAGAGAGACACGGGCATTGCCACGACTAGTCATAAACTTTCATTACTTCCCGAGGAGAAATTGCAGGGAAATTACAGGCTAGTACACTCTTTTTATGTCTCTTCTGCTCCGGGCATGTCAGCACTGCTGCATTCCAGTCTACCCCCAACACATTCCTCCCTCCGAGTCCTGTCCCCTCCCCGCCTGCTGATGGACATTAATGACCTCCCTCTGTAATTAACACATTGAGCACCGCTGTCAGCAGAGATAAGTCCCCAGTGCTGTGTCAGAGCTGGAAAAACTCTCCGTGTGCAGGGTGGGATCAATCCCGACTCCTCCTCCACCCCAGCGTGCCCCTTGGCACCTGAGCTGCACCTGCCCTCTGTGCCGGGGTGAGGGCGGGGCAGGGGGGCACACGGAGCCTGTGGCTGCAGCATTCCTGGTGTTCCCTTCCCTGTGTGCTCCTGAACTCGCACATGCCACGCAGAGCTCCACGCTGCTCCTCCAGGCACACAAAGCTGTATGAAGAAACACCCTTAATCCTTCACATTTCAGCATTTACGAGGAGGTGTTGGTAGCAGATATTAATTAGCCCTCTCCCATGAAGACCAACACCTACAAGCAGTTTCTATACTGTTGTAGGATCAGGGAAATTGAGGCAGAGCAGATGAGTGCTCCAATCCCTGCAGCTCCTGCCCCAAACTCTTCTCCCTGCCATTGCCAGCCCTGAGTCCAAGCACTGTCTGCAGTGCACCAGAGCTCTCTGAGCCTGGAAATCCCACACCCACGTGGCTTTTTAGGCATGGAAACCTCATCCAAAGGGAGAAAGTCTGTCATCAAGGTGAAAAGCATTGCTACTGAAATGTGATCAAAGAGAGAGTTATCAACTTAAGTGTACTCAGGAGTTTCTGTTCCAGACAGAATTATCAACAAGAAACCAATCTTATAAGGTAGCTGCTATTGATAGGGAAATAAAAAGAATACAGTTCTTACCAGACAGACCTAAGTTGCTCTAAATTGCTGTCAGCTTGAAATATCTTGCTGGTAATTTGTTTCCAAATTCTTTCTCCCTAAATTTGATTTGTTGCTGTACAGTGGATGATCTATTCTGCACAGCACCTCAAAGAGCATTCCCGTTGTCCTCTCCCTGATTGTTTGTGAGCTATCACTTCTGGGAGTTGGCAGCATTTATTATAAAAAGGGACATCATTGCCTGAAAAGCAGACTTTTGTCTGAGGCTGTGGTATCTGCTGCCCTGACATATAGCAGCTGGGATTACTGGGAGGAAAGTCATCAAGGAAAAAACACTTTTCCTCCCCATCTTTGAGCTTGTCCACATGGACAAGCGGCCACTCTGTGTGTCTGTACCCTGGGGCAGGGGAAGGATAGGGCAGCATTTTCTAACAAGACCTGAATAAATCCTTTCACCAGGATCCCTTTTAACCAGGATAAAATCCCACCTCCTGTGGTACTGTAGCAAGAGCAGGAACATCACACCCAGCAACTTTTTTCTGCTGATCTCTGCTCTTTTTTATGTGAGGGAGGAAGAGAGGACTCTGACTTATAAAGCATCCTGCTGGGTTCAGTGATGTCTCCTACATGGTGTGTCTGGGGCTTTCCCCAGCCTCTGCGCCATCGCCCTCAGCTCTCCAGTGGATTTATTTCTGCACACTTGACACTGAGGCAGAAATGTGAAACTCCACCTCACCTCTCCACCAGGATCTGTCCAGCCTGCGTGTGGGTGACAATAAGGAGAGCAGAAGCCTTGCCCTGGCTTTCTCTTTCAAGAATATAAATGTGTTTTCTCTGTCCTTTCTCTGCTTAACCCACTCTGTCCAATGGTTTAAGCAAATTCAAGGAAATTCTTGTTTGGGGACGAGGAGCTGCCTCAGCTTATTTACATGGTTTCAAGGCATGGGCAGAACAGAGAGACTTGGCTTCCCAGAAATAAAGGCTCTCACTCATCTCGTGTGTATATGGCCACGTTAGATAAAAAGAAGGGTATTTCTGGATCTTTCTAGGAATGTATGGGCAATCTTAGTGTATTTCTGCTCTCCAGCTTGTTGGCAGTACCCATAGGTGACATTGCTGTGTGTAGGGCACTGCAGGCACCATGTCAGGCACTTCAGGTCACCCCAAGAGCTCGTGCTGCCCCTTGGACAGGTCTTGATGCTATGCAGAGCTGGAGAGAACTGGAGAGTTGGGAGTTGGTGGAAGGATTTCACTCTACCCACGTAGGCACTGGAAAATGAATCATTGTTGCACATGCTCAAGAGCAGCCCAAAACACAGTGCTAATTCAGCTGGCTGTAATTCTGCCACACAGTTTACTCTGACATCGCATCAGGGAAAGCTCCACTTAAGCAATTGTAACATCACTGAAAGGATGGAATTAAGAAGAAAGGAGAAGGAACATAAACCTCCCACTATTGTTATTTTCAGAAAGCAATAACAGGAAGAGCCAGTTAAAAGGCCTTGAGGCTCTGAGCTGTTATTCCTCCCTGGAAACATGCCACGTAATACACAGAAAAACCCTGAACTGTGGGGGCTGTTCTATGCCCACCACGAGGATGTGGGCTCGTTCCTGGGGCACGTGAGCCCATTCCCATGGGCAGGTCCCCTCAGAGGGCTCCCTCCCCATCCCAGCTGTGGCTGCCCTGGGCATTTCTGCTGCTCTGGCATGCCCTGGGCAGACAATCCAGAAGCTGCTCCAAAGCAGCATCTCCCAAGTGCCAGTGGCAGGGCTGGAACACCTCTGTCTCCCCATGCACAGCTATTGCAGCAGGGCTGCTCAGGAACCAGCCATTTTTCCTCTTTGCAGGAGCAGGCTGAGACTTTCTGAAGTGACCAAATGCAGGTGTCAGCCAGGCAGGAGCAGCACAAATCAATCTCTCACTGCTTAAAAATATATCTGTATACCAGATCTGAACCCTTTCCTCCAGAGTCTTGTGGCAGAAATGGAGTTTTAAAATGCTCGATTATTTATAGCTGAAATGCTGGGGGAAAAAAATAACCTCATTTGTCGTGCTGGAGCAGAACGTGGTCCCCATCACCCACTGCCTGCACAGTGCCTGAGAGTCATGAGATCTGGACAGGGGGATGAGGAACAAGGAACAAGCAGTGTCTGAAAGCAGGGTGCCAGCACCCCAAAGCAGAGCCAGTTTGCTCAGGGACATGGTCAAACCCAACTCATGACAAGCCTGAGGTGTCCCAACTGTTGCTTTCATGCGTGGGTGTTAATTATCCCTCATTAGGAGGGTGGTTCCTTGAATACAGGCTTCTCCTGGCAGACCAGAGGGAAAGGGGACACGTTTTGTAGACCCACAGATGCTGTGTCAAAGGGATGCTTTGGAGAATTAACAGCTTTCAGGAGGGAACCTGTGGGAGGTCCTCCAGAGCAGGACTGTCTGCCTAAACATGCTTTTTGTTTTTCTCTCCCTGTGTTTTGGAAGAGCTGCTGCTTGCCAGGGGCCTGGCATGGGGAGCAGGCACTGAGGGTCTCTGCCTGGTGAAGGAAGATACCACAACCTGCAGTGACACATGACAGGAGGAGCAGCAAGAGGAGAGGAAATGGAAAGCAAAAATGATAGATCAGAGTGTCACATGGCTTCTAGATGGGGATTGGAAGAATTTCCCATGGTTTTAGAAGAGAATTGAATCCTTACAGATGTGTAGAGCCTTTCTCCCTTACTGAGTTTCTCACTGGTGCCCAGTGCTCGTGGACAGGCAGGAGCATGGGGACAATGAGGTGGAGGGATGGTTTGGAGCCCAATTAAGTACCTTTCTTTCTGTGATTTTGTCCAGAGGGAGAGAACCGCCACCCCTTCTCCCTGCTCCCTCCTGGGGAACAGACTTCATTCTCCCTGTCCTGGAGAACAGGGGCATCAGGAGGGGTCTGAAATCTCAGTGCCTTGCACTCAGCTGCTTCATGGTGCGTTGCACTGAGCAGTGGTTAAAAACCTGAGGAGGATGAGTGCCTGTAACCATGGCAATGCTCTGCAGCCACATCCTTCCCCCTGCAACCCTGGCCAGAGAACCTGGAGCCACCCCTTGCCCTGTAGCAAGAAGGAACTGGTCCTGCCACCTGTATTGTCCAGGGGTAAAGGATACTTCCAATCTGGAGGAAACAACCCCTGATAATTTGCAGCTGGTCACCACCACCTGGATCACAGCCAGGTGCCAACATCTCCCAGGGGTTAAGGACAAAGTTGCCAGAAGAGGACCTGCATGAAAGGCCCTGTTGCTGAAGCTCTGAGACAAGGCTTGGCCTGTCCCTGGGAGCATCACCTGCCTCTGAAGCCTCTGTTCCTTCTTTCAGGCACATGGAAGATTTTGGGCCACATCATGCAGTGAAACCAGTAAAAGTTACAGCATTTGGCTGCTGAGGAACTGGTGGCTTGGCCTTCAATTAGGACAAAGCTGTTTAATTCCTTCGCACCTCAGCGCTACCTTCCTGCACAGCCCCGTTAGCAAGGCCGGCACACAGAATGTTAGGGATTAATGAGACAGGTGATTAAATACAGTTCTGATTACATCCAATCCCAGGAGGATGGATGTGGAACTGCCCTTCTGTGAATTAAGTAATAAAGTGGGAAAAAGGAGAAAACATAGCAGGGCAGTGGTTCTATTTCATTAACACCCTCATGCCTGACAGTGCTGGCACCTCTGCCCAGTGCAGGTGAGATTGCAATGTGATTTTGGGACCCTGGGCATACCTAACTCTAGGCCAGAGCCAGGGACAGGTGCTTGTGCAAGGACCAGCAACACAATCAGGAGGGAGAAACAGGGGAAAACACAGTTGTGCACTGAACTACTGCCACTTCCTTGTGCTGATATTCTGAACAAAAATCCCATCTGTGCCCCACTTTTACCCCCAGCACCTCCTCTGAGCACTGTAGCTGATCCCTGGGGGATGGTGCAACAGGTACCTTGTGGTGCAGAGCAGCAGCGCGTATTTTTAGGACAGGCAGATTCCCACAGTACCTCCATACCTTTGCAGAAGCTATCCAAAATCCTGTGGAAATCTGAGAGTAGGGAAGTTGGGAAGAGCGATAGTAAAGACCTTCCAGTGAGGGCACTTCAAATCCATGGCTCTCAAAGGGCAGTGGCAGCCAGCACCATTATACCCTCCTCACAGATGGGAAAACCAAGGAAATTATTTGCCTTGTGTAACCCAGAAGTGCTGGGAATGCAGCAAGATCCCAGACCAGGGAAATCTCAGCCCCTGGGCCATAAGTGAGTCCTCAGATGTCAGCACCAAAGGCTATAAAACCTGAGCCCCGCTGGCCAGCTGGGGATGTCTCAGTGCTGGCATGTCTGACAAGCAGTTCAGACTGTCCAGCCCCACGGCCTCTGCTTCACTTTCATCCCTTCCAAGGACAGAAGTTTCCCGTGAGCACCACTAAGATCGTTGAGAGCAGATAGTGCCAAGCCATCCATCTGTCTGCAGGCAGGCACAGAGGGGAGCCCCCTCCCCTCAGGGACTCGAACACCTGCCTTTGGGCTCTCCAGAGCCTCCTGCTGCATGAACCTGCCCCGTGTGCAGACCACAAAACGCCTGAGGCTTGATTGCACAGCCTCTGGAGCTCAAATTCCCAGTTTTTGCCTGGCACTTTGTCCACACCCTCCTCCAGCTCTAACAAGGTATAGGGGAGCACTCAGCCCACTCAGAAGCAAAGCAGTCCACTTGTAAACTTAATAGTACTTGAGGTTTGCTCAGAGTTCATGCCCCAGGTTGCAGTTAGATGGAGTGAAGCAGTCCCAAGTGCTTCTGATGGATATAAAAAGGATATGCAATCAGACGTGCACTTAAGCAAGTATATTACCAAGTTAAATGACTACAGTTTTACTAAGCTAATTAAAAATGGAACAAAGCGATGATCAGATTAAGGTCATAATTAATAACTCTATAGGTTCAAATTATCCAGTCACCCAGTAAATTCTCCATGTAATCAGAAGAAGCAGCAGCTGATAACTTGAGGGAATTCGTGTCTTACTCAGAGGTCTTCAGGAGGCAAGAGCTGCCTTTGGAGCAGTGACCTCAGCTCACTGAGGTTATGTGCTAACCCTGCTGCCCAGGAGACCTTTCCATGAGGCATCAGGGCCTATTCCAAGTTGTCTCCTTCAAGGGAAGTGAGTGAACTCAGGAGGGGTGAGAGCCCCTCGGCCCCCACCTCCCGAGTAATCAGGGCAACAGCCACCACCCACCAGCAGAGTGGTGTCTTGCCATGGTTTATCTCCAGCTTTTAGCAGGGATGAAGCTTTTTAGGGAGCTCATCAGTTGGTCTGTGCTCTATTTACACTCAGTGGTTTAAGACCCTCTTTTTGGGTGCTCTCCTAGTGGTTGAGCTCTGACATCCCCCACCAGCTGATGCCAGGCCCTTGGGTACCCTGCTGATGGGGATGGAGAGGCTGTCCAGCACCTCCCTGAGCCTGCCTCAGCTCCTCAGCTCCTGGAAATGCCCAACATGCTGCTCTCCATGCTGGGATTTGGACTCTTTCCATCCTCAATGCCCAGGATTTGGCCAAGTTAATGTTTTAAGAGGGTTGTTTGTCTTCTTGTTGTTCAGAGCCTGGAACAGCTGTAAGACCAAGAGAGTTTGACAATTACATGATCCTATTGTTAATTATCTTAATTATGAGTATGCTGCTAGATGACATCTCCACTGGAGATTTGTGCTGCAGTGTTCAGGTCCTGAATCCCTGGAGTCTGCACATGGAGACTCATCCAGACTCATCCAGACTCATCCAGACATGCAGACTCATCCAGACCCTTTCTGGGGCTCACAAGCAGTGGGGAACAAGCCCTGAGAGGTGCAGGGAGAGCTCCATCACTCAAAAGACTTCCCAAAGCAGGAGGGAAAGAGGTGGGAGATGGGGATGCTGAGGGTGCTGGGGACACCACTGTGCCAGGATTCCCTGGAGCTGAGCCCGGGGATGCACCCAGCACCTCAGGGGATTCCTGATGGATTCGGGGGAAATTGGAAAGGTCCCCTGTGGTTCTCCTCCACCCACAGCCCTGGGGCAGCTCTGCCTGGTTCCCTCCCCTCCCAGACTGTTTCATAGCCTGAAGCTGCTGTTTACAAAAAGCAAATGTTTTACCGTTGGCTAATCCGCCTTGTTTGCAAAAGCCCTGAAGGCTCATTTTAATTGCAAGTAAATGATTCTTAACGATATAAATCAGAGCCAGGGAGTGTTTGTGATATCTTGCACTGTAACCAGGAGTCAAGAAATGAATTAGTCTCAAATTGAAAAGAGGAAGGTTTCCATCTGAAACTGGGCAAATATAAGGCTTCATCAAGGAAAGATAATCACTTGGCGGGATAATAATGAGGCTTCAGCTTATCAGTTTTGCATGGAGAATCCTTAATACGCCTGTAGCATGTTTTGCTGCCGTGAGCAGTGTGAGAGACAACTCAATAAGAAAGGTAATGGAGAGAGAAGAGCTGCAGCAGCCCCCAGCTATTCCCTGGCCCAGAGGCTCAGATCCACCTGGCTCCAAAGAAAAAAGTCAGGAAAATTGAAACAAATCATGCAGGTGGCAGAGTGTCTGGCTGGGGAGCAAGGCTCTGCTTTGGTGGGTCCCCCTCTCGTTCTGCCAGCCAAACAGGGCTCCCAGCTTGCTCTCCACCAGGACCCTGCCAAGCTCCCAGCCTGCCTGGCTGGGACCAGCAGGATTTTTCTGTTTGTCTCAGTTCCAGCTGGATTAGCCCCAGACTATGGATGTACAAAAGCATGGGGACACGAAGCGGCTGAGGTCTGGCATGTTTGAGGTGCAGTTCCCTGTCCCATTCCTCTCCAGGAGGTTCTCCAAGTGCGAGGGATGGGTTCAGACTTGCAGACACTCAGCATCCCCTTCCCTCCTTTGCCAGTGAGGACCCTCAGCCAGGAAAGCACAGGGCTCTTTGGGAAGCAGCTGGCACAGCTGGGATGTCCCCAAGGGCAATAGGGGCTCTCCAAAGGGGACAGTGATCCCCAAGGCCATCCTGGCCCAGAGGCTGGGCGGGAAGCAGGGCCCAGCAGGATCTGCAATTGGAGAGTTGTCACAGCAGAGCTGCTGGACCTGCTTACTGTGCCCAAATGGCAGCCGGTAATGTGTGTACAATTAGCAGTGGGCTATAATTGCTGTCTGTAACCTCTCGGGCTGTCGGGAGGATAAACCCAGCTCAGATAGCCGGCACTGAGCCAGGCTCTGGGTTTGCAGCCACCAGGGCTGTGCCAGCACCGAGCTGTGCCCTGACCCCCCTGCTCAGAGCCCAGCACAAACACAGCTCTCCTGGAGCATCCCCCCAGGACCCCCCCCAGGGATGGGGGTCCTGACCCCCCAGAAGGGGCAGAGGCCAGGGCAGAGGCTGGGGAGTGGGTGCAGCTGCTGCTGAGCAAAGCTGTGGGTTCATTACCAACCTTTTCAAAACCAGAGCTTAAAAATATCCCCCGCTCGCAGGGGCTGGCTCAGCTGCACGGCTGGTCCTCATCTCCCTCTCGGGATATAAATAGGCAGCACTGAATAGCAACGCTGGCCCAGCGCTTTTCACACTGCTGCACAGGAGAGGATGGTGGCATGAGCCCCGTGGGTGGCTGGGGACACTGGCTGGGCAGCCTGGCCATGTGTCACCGAGCTGGGCAGTGGCCTCAGATGTCACAACAGGAGCTGCTTCCAGCTCAAAGCATAATGCAACCAGGAGAGCAGCTAGGAAACGAGTGATGCAGCTTTGGGATGAGGATGAAGGAGGAGAAGCATCCCTGCTGGCTGGGGTCTGCAAAGCCCTCCCGGCCCCCTGGGACATACCCTGGGGACAGTGCTGGCAATGAGAGCTGCTTCTGAATGAGCTTGGCTTTTCTTTCACAAGGTTTCACAATCTTTTAGGGAAAATGGGAGATTTTGTGATTAATTTTGTGGCAAAATTATAAATTTGCCATTTTTGAAAGAGGAGTCTCCTGCATTATGGTCCTTTGGTGACACTGGACAAAGATGTTCCCACATCATGTGTCCTCCAGCAAACCCTGATATCAGAGCAGGAGGAGTATCCAGGAGAGAAGGAAATAAATGCTAAAATAAAAGGAAAAAAACCACTTTTCCTTTTTTGGCTTCTAATAAGAGCCTGGTATTTAATAATGGAGAGTTAGATGCCCAGATATGCCCTAATTAAATGAAAGGTGCAAATGTCTTTGCTTAATCCACAGTGCAGCTCTCTGACTAAACACAGGGCAAAAGATCTTAACACCTCTTGTGAACAAGTGGATACTCTTGTTATTCTCCAGTGCAGCTGCAGCTTCTCTGTTCAGGAAGCTCCTCAACTACTTCATCACGGTCTCCCCCAGACTAATCCCTCTGTCCTGCCAGGAATTCATCATTGCTCTCCACTTTTCTAGAAGATGATCCATTGCACAAAGGGAAGTGGAGGAAAAGCTCACACGAAGCCTGTCCTGTTGTGCCCTTGGAAGGAAATTATTCACAGTGCCACCAGGAGAGGCCATGAAATAATCCCAGGTGCTCAGTGGGCTGATCGAAGCAGGAGGAAAAATTCATGCCCAAAGGCAAGGTGAAGAGTTTCTTGGTTGTAAATGATATTTTTAAATTGGCAATGACGTCTCTTCTGGGAAAGGGCTGGGAAAATCTGCTGCAAAGTGAGAAAATCCTCATAGTTTCATCACTGTCTATCCAGGTTGGGGCTTGGCTGCAGAGAGCCTCCAGTGATGGCTGTGATGGCACAGGGACTGTACTGGAGGGTGCTGCTGCAGCTGGGGGTCCCTTCCACTGGTGTCCCTCCAGGTCAGTGTCTCTGGCTGTGTCACCCACAGAGGTTGGGGACAGCCTCCATGGGGACAGAGCTGATCTCTGCAGCCCTCAGGATTCCCATGGCTGCATGGGGGCCTGGATGTTTGATCTTGCCTTGTCTCCTATTCCCTTCCACCAGCAGCAGAAACCTGCTCTGTCTCCTTCTTGATTTGGAGGAGAGAGTTATTTCACTGCCTGTGTTTCCTCCACTGAAATGGTCTCTCCTTCCAGCATCTGTGCTAGAGAAAAGGAGAAGCTCTGAGCCAGCTGCCTGCCTCAATGGCCTAGGAGTTTTCATGAACACTTGCAACCACCCCAGTCATGTTGTCCATGTTACTTACACCCTTTAAAAAGTCATTTTCTGTGGAAAATACTGATCTCATAACCATGACAATAAGGGGAAGCTCAGTTTTGGGCATCCCTGCTAGAGAGGGCAGAATCAGTGCCCAGACTGGGAAAGGCTGTCCCGGGGTACTACACTGGGAAGGGCCATGAGCCCCTCCAAGGGCAGAGATGGCCTTTGCCTCTGTCCCCAGGCCAAAGCAAATCTGTGGCTCACTGTGATTTCATGAGTCATCCCCAGCATGAGTCACTGCTGCTCCCTGGGCTATCATTTTGTTGGGAATGGGCCCTTGCTGGTTTCTCTGCAGCACACAGGGCAGGGTGGGAGCCAGAGCAGAGCCAGGGGACACTGCGGCCACCCCTCTAGAGCAGACACCTCTCTTCCCAGCTAAGGCACCGAGCCAAAATCAACTGTGCCAGAGCGACTCTCCTTGGACTCTCCAGCTGCTCTTGGGGAACTGGAAATGGTGCTGACACTCCCCTCATAAGCAGATTATTTCTGTTGGGCATTGGGCTCTTTGCCTCCACACAATCGGTCACTAAGTGCATCTTTTCTCCAGTTAACTTGGGGTTTATCAGCCTGAGCCCTCGCCTTTATCAGATCTCAGCCTTGCTGGGCCGATGAGCATCTCTCACGCTTCCCAGGCACCCTGGAAGATCTCTGCCACTTATTTGAAATGTGCTGAAATGATGCCAGGCTTCGTGAAACTGCCTCCCCTGGAAATCCCCGGAGCTCTGTGAGGTGCTCTGAGCTCAGTGCACAAACAGGAGGGAGCGGCACTGAGAAGCCTTGTGCCTAGCCCTGGGGGGATCCATCCCAGCAAAACCTGCTCCCCGGGGGGATGCAGGGTCCTCACAGAGGTTCAGGGACTGATACCACTGCTGCAAGGGCAATGGGAGAGGAGAAAGCTGCTCCTGCAGCCCAGACTGCTCTGTGCACAGTCCCCATGTGCATACACTGTGTGTCAGACCCAGAGCTATTACTCCTCTTGCTGTGCCTCAAGTGATGCTCTTGGTGCCCTCAGTGACAAGGTGATGCCCCGGGTGATGGTCCCTGGCCCGGGTCCTCAGCAGGGTGAGGAGAGGCCTTGTTTCATGGATGACCAAGCAGGAATCTTCAAGGAGGAGCTGCACTTCAGCCCTGGCTGCAAACCTCCTCCAGCCCAGGGTCACAGTGAAGCCACCAGCCCCACATTGCCCCTGGGAGAGCCTTGTCCATAGCAGCCCTGGCAGTGCCAGTTGGGAGTTGCCATTTATTTTGCTGGCTCAGAAAGATTCCAGTGGCTCCCAGCACTGAATCCTTCCTCAGTGGGGTGAAAATGACCCTGGAGCCCAGCAAGCAGGTCCAGCAAGGGCTGGAGCTCTGCTTTGCATGCTGGAGCCTCTGGAGGTCCCAAATCCTCAGGTGGCTCCAATGGGCCGTAGGGAACAAGCTGCTGTGCTCGCCCTGTCTCAATGTCTCACGTGTGAAACACAGATGAAAAGACCTTGGAACATGGCCAGGGAGCTGGGAAAATAGATGGGCTGTTTGAGAAGCTCTCAGAGAGCAATGCTGAGTGCCACAGGGCAGCCCAGATGGAAATCAATACCCTGGGCTCTGCTGAGCAGTGCAAACCTGGGTGCGAGGTGATGCTCACTGCCCTGCACCCTCAGGGTGCACCCTCAGGGCCAGTCCCTGTGGCATTCAGGCAGAGCAGCGTGCAAGAAAGGCTGGATCTCACCTCACCTGGTTGTTTTTTAGCTTGGCTGTGTTTGTCTCTGTGACTGAGGAAATCCTTTTAGGTAGGAGAGCATGTGGCTTCAATGGGGGCATCCTCACAGCCAAGCCAGGACTGGATACACTCGGGATATTCCCTCTGCTGCTGGTGCCAGACACACTGTGGGATGCAAGGGTTAACCCTGCTCAGTTTATTATCCTAACTCAAAATAAGCGTTTTCACAGAAAGCAGCTGGATGTGCAGAGCGAAACTCATCACTCCAGGGATGCTCAGTGCTACTGAAGCCAATTTCAGGAGTAAATACGGATTTTTAATGTATTTTTTTTATGAAGCAGAAAAGTGACATGGCTGGATGGTGGAGAACTTACCTGAGCTAATGGCCCAGCTGGAGCTCTTCCAAGCAGTCTGTTTAAGGAAATGGATAGTTTGGGGCTTAGCTCAGGCTTTAAATGCTTTTAAATAGATCTGTGCTGTTTTCCTGCTGTCCCAGTCCTGCCACAGTGAAGGAGATGAGTTCTGCTGGACTGGGTCATGCTTGGGTGGGAGAAGTCCAGAAGATGCTTAAGTGGACCTGGCAGAGGGCTTACTCCTCTGAGCAGTGTGTGATGCACAGTGCTGGAAAAGCCACCATCTCCTGGCTGTGTTTGCCCCCAAGGAAATTACTGTCCCTGCCAGGCAGAGACTGACCAGCTTGTCACCCTCTGTGGGTGCTTGGAGTGGGACTTTGGGCCTTACAAGAGGTTTGAGACTCCTCCGGGGCTTCCCAGCAGCTCTGTGCCTCTGCCTGAGGGAGGGAGCAGCACTGCCAGTGACCCAGAGTGGTAATCAGCCTTTCCATTTGGGTACTGCCACAGCCAGGCCAGTCCATGAATTGTGTGACATTCTGCCAGGTCAGACACACATTGGGAGATTATTCAAATGCCAGCAGCTCCTGTTGGAGCTGGAGAAGTTCCTTCTGTCTCAGCTGGAGAAAAGCCTCTCAGCAGCCCAGATGCCTGATCCCAGGCTGCAGGCTGCCATTGCCTCTCCTCTGATCTTGCCTGGACCTCTTGCCTCCTGCAATGACTCCTTGTTCCCTGAACAGCTCAGGGCAGCTCCTTTCTTGATCACTTGAGTGGAGCTGACAGCTCTGAGCTCTGCCCCCAAGCTGGCCTTGGGGGGACTGAGGCATAGAACATCGGCCAGCAACATGCCTGAGTTTTTCAGGAGAGTGCTGGGCATTTGCTTGGAGAAATCTTCTCTCCAAACATCATGGAAAAGGTGAATTTTGGAGCTGTACATGTTAACGTGGGGCCAAAATCTGTGCAGGCTCTGAACTTAGACCTGTATGAATGAGAGCAAGGTTGAGTTTGATGGGGAGAGCCTCCTTCAGCAGTGCCCAGGGGATTCCTGGATGGAGCTGGGTGCACATGGTGGTGGGAACAGCCACCATTCTCCCTGTGGAGGAGAGCCCTGTGCAGGCACCAGAGTCAGCAGTGCTCTGTGTGTCCTGTGAGGTGGCTTTTGGTGACATGACCATGAACTTTGAGCCTCAGCGCTGATCTGATCACAAAGATAGGAGATGAAGGTGCTGCCTCAGAGAGAGCAGCTCTTCCAAGAAATTCCCCTGCAAAGCACTTTCCAAACAGCTTCACAACCTTTTCAGCCACATGACAGGCTTGAAAATAAAATTCCGGTAATGGATGTAGGGAAGCATGCCTTTGTCTGGCGGGATGGTGAAGCAGTGCTGTGCTGTGATCAGCCCCCTGACTCATCCTCTGATGTGGCTTCCAATTAGCTGTGGCTCAGGATCAGCTCCTCCTGCTGTGCTGGGAATGAAAGAGCCAGGATGAAAGGCCCTGACTGCCTGCCAGGTGGGCTGGGGACACAGGCAGAGCTCCCTGGGACTCTTATGGAGCCCTGGCCAGTGGCTGGGTTCCTCCTTCCCCTTGGTGTGAGCTATGCATGTTCACCACTAGTCCATAGACCAGCTCAGTAACTCACTGAAAGATAGAATATTTTCTATGTATTTCTAGATTAAAGAAACATTATATCATAGAATCATAGACTGGTGGGGGTTGGAAGGGATCCTAAAGCTCAGCTCATTCCATCCCTGCTGTGGCAGGGACACCTCCCACTATCCCACGGTGCTCCAAGCCCCATCCAACCTGGTCTTGGGTATTTTCAGGGATCCAGGGGCAGCCACAGCTTCTCTGGGTACTCTGTGCCAGGTCTTCCCCACCCTCCCATGGAAGAACTAGAGATGGATATATATTTCTGTATAATCTATATATTTCTATAAAAATAGAATAGGCATGTAATAATAGGCATGCCTATCTATATATTTCTATATAAAAAAGAAAGATTATATTTCTATATAATCTGATATAGAGGAAACCCTGTTGCTTACCATGATGTGCCTTCAAGCCTTGCCACCCTTCCAGCAGCAGCTGCAGCTCCAGGAACACACACGCTGTGCCTGCTGCCCACCCTGGGTTTCCCACAGGCCCAGAGCCATTACCAGGTGTCTTGGTTTGGAAAGACAGGTATCTGTCAGGAAAAACTGGAGTTTCCCTTGGAATGGAGAATGTAAAGAACCCCTCCCTCCAAATTATTACAATTTTGCAATTAGGAGCTTTCAGGCAAAGATCTGGGAATAACAGTTCTTTGCTAGGAACATTAAAAAAATACAAATGCAGTAGTACAAAAAAACAGGCAAGCCAACAAAAAAAGTCCTAGAAAACCCTGACAGAGTCAGGAATACGACCTGACGCTGTTGGTCAGGGTGTTGGAAGAAGTCCAAGTAAGTCCTCCTGGAGTGACAGATGTGGTTCTGTTTGAGTAGAGATGATCCTGTAGACAGTTCAGTGGTGGTGAGAGGAGTCCGCTCTTCCTCTGGGAATCCAGAGGAAGAAAAGAGGAATGTCTGAGGTCCCTGTGTCCCCATTTTTATCTGGGTAGGGAATGGTTGGCTCCTCCCCACTGGGTGGAGATCTCCCAATGGATGATGGAATGTGTCAGTCACTGGTGAGCCTCAATGGCCCATTAACAGAAGATATCCCCAAGGGTGGGCAGTGGTGACAGAGATCAGAAACACTGCCCCACCTGGTTTAACAGCTGGGCTGTTATCAGAAGGCATCCACCCTCCTTCCCCTGGAGTTACAAGAGATAAAGAAAAAAAATAAACCATTCCCCAACTGCTTTCTACAGATGAAACAGAATACAGCTTTTTTTTTCTTTTTGTTACATAACGCAAGACACCAGGGTTCTTGGTGTGCCCTTGGGGTCAGGGCTTCTGGGGAGCTGACCTCCAGCCCATCCTCACCATCCCTGTCCTTCATCCCTCCCTACCCCAGTGAGCATCTTCTGGGAACAGGGACATTGTGGGAACGGGGACATTGTGGGAACGGGGACATTGTGGGAACAGGGACATTGTGGGAATGGGGACATTGTGGGAACAGGGACATTGTGGGAATGGGGACATTGTGGGAACGGGGACATTGTGGGAACAGGGACATTGTGGGCTGTCTCACTTTTCCTCGGTGAGAGGAAGGGAAAGGCAGATGCTGGCCATGGCCTGTGCCCGGCCCAGCTGTGGGGCTGGGTAGCCCTGTGCTGGCTGTGTGGCCCCAGGCACAGCAGCAATGCCCGAGGGTCTTTTCCAGCCCGGCCAGGGTGCCGGGTGTCCCACGGGCACCGCGGGGCTCTGGGCACCGGCAGGGCAGGGGTGCTGCTCTCAGAAGCCTGCACTGGGGCACAGCAGCCCTTTCCCCGCTGGATTGCATCCCTGCGGGATCCCTGTGGGATCCCTGCGGCCGTGCCGCCTCTGGAGCTCCACAAGCAGCTGCGGAGCCGGAGGTGCCGAGCCGGGACGCGGCCGCAGCCCCGGGCCGGGCAGGCGGAGCAGCCCGGGCCGCTCCTGCGCTCCATCCACGGCACGGCTGGGCCTGGGACGGGAAATCGCTCCTCAGTGCGTGCAGGGCTTGGTGATTACTGAGCTACAGCGTGCTACACTCTGCTGGCACCGGGCAGGGCTCGGGAATAAATACAGGAGACGGCTCCTGAGGCACAGGAGGGACTGTCCATGTGCGGGGGGTTTGTCCCGTGGGCTCCCAGGCTGTGCTGGGCTCTGCTCTTCGTTTGTGAATTAAACATCAGCTGAATTTGCTGGTTTGGGGCTGGGGGTGCTGAGTTATTGCCTGGCACAGGGCGTTTGCTCCTTTTCCCCTGCACTCCAGGAAGCCCCTCTGCTAGAGCTGCATCTCCCCAATCCTCCCAGTTTGCAGGAAGCTGTGACACGGTGATGGGGACACCATTCCCAGCCCTTCCCAAACACCCAGGGGGTGCCCCCGTGCCACCAGACCCCATTGATGGCCAGCAGCAATGGCTCAGTACAGGCAGGAACACTTAATAACCCTGCCATGATACAGTGGATTGTTTGTTTGTTTGTTTGTTTAGTTGGTTGGTTGGTTAGTTAGTTAGTTAGTTAGTTAGTTAGTGTTATTTTTATTGTTATTACAGGCACCTCAGAACTCTTTAGTGTAGTTACCTGAACAAGCTGCAGGTGAGACAAGCCTGGCTGGATGTACAGGAAAGGTCATTGAGGAAAGGTCCTGCTGGGTCCCCTCCAGCCAGGGCCACCCCCTCCAGATGGTGACAACCCCAAACCAAGCCCTCAGTGCGCACACAGGAGCTGGCCCTGGAATCATCTCTGCCTTTACAGGCTGAGGGGCAGCTGCTCCACTCCAGCAGGCTGGGCCAGAGCCAAGGCTGTTTCCCAGTGCCCAAACAGAGATGCTGCCCCTCGGGCCCTGCCTTGGCTCCTTCCCCCGTGCAGCAGTGGGAGATGGAAGCTCCTTGGCCCTGGCTGGCCAAAGCCTGAGCCACGCTCCGATGGGCAATGGACCAAACTCACAGTCCCCATATTTCATCCAGCCAAAATACACAAGTGCTGCTGCTCAAATGTGTTGGGGATGCTCCAGGTCCCTGCTGGACATCAGGTTTGAGGGGCTTATTTAAGAGAAAAATCCATGAAGGCAGAAAGACCAATTTTGTCTCTTCTCCATTAATCTAAGTTCCACTTGCTCCCAAGTTGACCCAGTAATTGTAATTCTAAATTAAATGTAAATGTATTGGCTGCTGCTAAAGGTCATTCCACAGAAAATGGCTATGTTTGCCTCTCCTTCAGATGCTTGAATACTAAACATGTATAATTCACAGGATCATTAGCAGATAAAGACATTTCCCACCTCTGCTCCCTAATCCTCACACAAATCCATTTTATACGTCAGTGGGCAAAAGGAAAATTGTTCACTCTTACTTAATGCTTATAGGTTGGACTGTCCGATGTGAAAAAATGCAGGTGCTCAGCATCCATCAGGATGCAGCCCTCTGGAAATAAAACCCATGTCTTAGAGGAGGAAGAATGACCACAGGATGTCCTTTAGGGCTCTGTGCAATTGAGTCTCTGCTCTGCCAGATCATTCCCCTAGCTTGAAAAGGGTGGACTTGGGTCAAGGTCTTTGAAACCTCCTCCAAACCTCCTCTCAGGGGAATTAGGGAATAAAGGTCTAATGAGAACTTGGGTAGAAGGCACTGATTATCTCTGGAGCTCTTTGGGCTGAGCTGGGTCACATTTTGCCTACTCAAGGAGCTCCTAAATCTGGGCAATAACAAGCAGGTGGAGAAGAGCTTCAAAACTGATGAGGACTTTTCCACCACCAAGTACTGAAGAAGGAAAAACCACAGGGTCCAGCAGAAATCATCCCCTGGCAATGGCAGGAGGTGGCCAGGCAGTTTCCCTGCACAGACTAAGGCAGTCATTCACAGCATCCTCAAGTCACTGAACCTCTTGTTGTCTGAGAATGGCACAATTTCCTCAGCTGTGATCAGGAGCCGGAATTGCTCATGACTTTGGATTTTCTCCCCTCTTTGTTGACTGATTGTAAACAATCTGCCACAATCTGCTGGAGCTGCCACACTCTGGAGGCAGAATGAGCAGTGGATGCTCATGCCAGTGGCACAGCTTTACTCTCGAAGCCCTGCTGGTGGTTCCTGAGCCAGGTGAGGGTCTTGCAGCCATCCCCATCCCCAGGGAATTTCCCCAGGCGAGCCCTCGGTGGGAGGCTGAGTACCAGATCCACTGCCTGACCCTGGCATAGGGATGAGGAGGGGCTGTTTCACCTGCAAGCAGCTGAGCCAGATCTGTGCCCTCGGGGCAGCTGAGATTCACCCCTTGCAGTTTTGGGGTCCCCTTCTCCATCCCCACTGAATGCTCAGTCCTGGAATGTGCTGCCCTGGAAAAGCACAGGTTTGGTGACAGCAGAGTTTGTCAGCTCAGCATCCCTGAACACAGCCCCAAACCACCCCAAATTCAGCTGCAGATGGACGCAGGATAGAAAAGCTCCAGCTGTTCCCTCTCATCCAAGCCACTTCTCAGACAGTAGTAGGGGTCGGGATGCTCTATGGGGATGTGTCCTCCCCATCACAGGAATTCTTCCGTGGGGCTGAGCACAGCAGAGCTGCCCACAGGGTTCTTTCTCAGCAGCCTCAAGCACCGTGCAGTGCCACTGGGAAGAGCGGGAGGCCCGGCTGCAGCAGCAGTGTGAAACCACGCAGGAGGAGAGGCTGGACACACAGGCATGCACAGCACGGGGCTGCAGGGCCTGAGGTCAGGCAGCAACCACAGGGATGATCCCACAGGTCTGAGGGTTTGGGCTCCAGGGGGCTCCTGCCTGTGGGCAGAGGGCTGGGGACAAGCAGTGCACACAGGGAGCAGCAGGATTCAGTGCCCTGGAGGCTCTCCCTGAGCCACTGCTGCTCACCCAGGCAGTCCCTGCCTGTCCCAAGGGTGATGCAGGTCCTTCCTCTGTGCTCTGAGGAAAAGCCAAGCCTTGGTGGGTCTCAAGGTGACCGAGGTGCCCCTGGGTGCTGCTCAGAGGGGGTGAGGTGCCTGCTGTGATGGGTGAGGGTTCCTTGGTGCAGTCACAACACAGGTGCAGTCCCTGGCCAGGGAGCTGTTCTCCCTGCCCAGGAAGCATCTCCCCAAATGTTCAGGGAGGCTGGCAAGACCTGGGCACGGCTGCCAGGGGCTGCTGGGCTGCTCATGCCTCCCGTCCTTCAGCTGGCTGGGAGGTTTGCAGCAAGGAGAGAGCTGGCAGGCCCTTCCTGGAAGGTGCTCATTCATGCACTGACATGTTTATTTGCATACAGACATTTTAGGCTTTTTGTTGTTGGCTGACTTATTGTACGAGTTCTCAAAGCTGTGATATTGAATTATAAATTGAGACAGTGTATCCATGAAAGATTGCTCTTTGACTATAGGCAGCACTATCAAATATGACAGTCACAATAAATGCATGCTTTAAAGCCAAGCTAAATATGCTCTGCAATCCAAGATGTGCAAATCAAGCAAGTAGAAAAATAACCATAGTATTTTTTTTTTCCACAAACAAATCCCAAACCTTGGGTGATGATTTTGTTTAGCTTTATGTCTTGGCTCCTTGGCAAAATACTCAAGCAGCAGATAATGAAATGACCTACTTTTGCTGTCTTTGTTCATGACAACACATAAATTAAGAATTATGCCCTTTCAAATTAAACTTATCATTTTTGCAGAAATTAGAGTGTAATTTCTGCTGCAGGTTGGAGGTGAGGGAGAGGATGGTGGTTCAGAGTCTATAGGGTTGCCCTGTGCTGTGCCCACTCCCAGGAGCAGGAGCTGAGCATCCCAGAGGTCCTGGGCTGGTCCCCACCACCAGCAGGGTCCTCTCCTCTCCTCTCCTCTCCTCTCCTCTCCTCTCCTCTCCTCTCCTCTCCTCTCCTCTCCTCTCCTCTCCTCTCCTCTCCTCTCCTCTCCTCTCCTCTCCTCTCCTCTCCTCTCCTCTCCTCTCCTCTCCTCTCCTCTCCTCTCCTCTCCTCTCCTCTCCTCTCCTCTCCTCTCCTCTCCTCTCCTCTCCTCTCCTCTCCTCTCCTCTCCTCTCCTCTCCTCTCCTCTCCTCTCCTCTCCTCTCCTCTCCTCTCCTCTCCTCTCCTCTCCTCTCCTCTCCTCTCCTCGGGTGTCAGCGGCAGTGAGTGCTCACCTCCCTCTGCAGGGGAATTGTTTTGCCTCCACCCGCATGCGATGCGCAGGGTGCTGTAATGCCTCCTGACTGGCTGACAGCAAAATAATGTTTGCCTTAATTGAATTTCAGATGGGGAGCGTGGGCTGCAGCCCGCGGGGCTGGGGGGGCTGTGCTGCTCCTTTGGGTGGGGGGTCCGGGCTCCCCGCGAGGCTGGAGGCGATGCTGAGGGGCTGAGGAAGGATTTGCTCGAGTGAGTGGTGTGTGTCTGGCTGTCCTTGTCTCGGATCGGACGGCTGGGTCACAGCAAGGTTACTCAGTAAGGCTGTGTAATTTCCTGAGGATGCTGGCGGCAGGAAGGAGGATGGAGCGTGCCTGGGGTGCTGCTGGCCAGCCCCAGGTGGGCTGCGGAGCTGGGAGAACTTCTGTCCTCCCCAAGCACCTCAGATGGATTTAAGAGTCTACAAAATCCATTATGAAATACAACGATGAATTTCCACAAACAAGAGGCTAAATGCAGCACTGGGAGCTCTCCGTTGCCGGGCCCTGCAGGCTGTGTGTGGCAGCTGCAGGAGCGGCCTCACGGTCGTGGCAGGGTCCCTGTCCCAGCCCTGGTCCCCTCCACGAGCCCACCCGGGGCCCCTTCCCAAAGGTGATCGCTGGGATCCAGAGGTGACAGCACTGCTGGGTCTCCATCCCTGGCAGAGCCCAGCAGGACCTGGGGGCAAGGTGTAGGGGATGCACAGCAACATACCCAGTGAGATGAGCAGGGCACCCTCAACACATCCCTCACCCCCTGCAGCCCCCCAGCTCCACATGCAGTGATTTCTCAGCCACAGCTCTCTCCCAGCTTGCAAGTGCTGGGAGAGCTGCACTGCCCCTGGCAGGGTTTTGTGGGCTCCCTGCCCTGGCAGAGCTCTCCTGCAAGCTGTGAGGATGCTGCTGGGCTGCACTGAGATCTGGATCTGGCCCAGCAGAAGGGGGTTGTGCCTCTGATCCTGGGGCACCGGTGCAGCAGGAGCTGAGAGGTGCTTACACAGCCTCTCATTGTGCTCTCATTTCCAGTGAGCTGCAGGTGAATTCTCAGAGCTCCCAACCCTGGCAGAAGGATTTGAGGATCAGAGGGTGATGATGGGCTGTGCTGTCCAAGCCCTCTGTGTGCAGGAGATGAGTGGTGCTGGGGAGTAGAAAGAGACCCACCATAGACCCCAAGCCACACAGTATCCTGTGCTGGTTCCCAAAAATGTCCATCACTGCTGGACTTAATTTACTGCAGGGGTTTGGGGGTGCTGTGCCTGGCTCAGCCTGCCTCAGGCTCTCGTGCCATCTGGGCAGGTGGAGGCTTTGTTCTGCTGGAGCAGGAGAGCCAAGCAGCCCCTGGGGTGCTGCACCTGCAGCAGAGCCCAGCCATGGGGTGGTGAGCAGGGCTGGCAGCAGTGACCCCACTCTGCTGGGGCATTCTCTGTCGCCTCCTCAGCACTTTGCATCAGCTCTCCTGGTGCTGCCAGAGTTTTCCAGGCTGTCCTGCAGTGGTGGTCTGGGTCCAGTGGCCCTGAGGGTAGAGGCTCTGCTCCCTCTCCAGGCTGGCTCCTGTCTCCTCCTGGTTTTGAGCAGTGCCTGGCAGGAGCACTTGTACTTCTTCCTTCCAGCCTGTTGTTTCCAGGTTCAGTGAGTAATTCCCGATGAGCTGTGATTTCTAAAATTAAATCCTTAGGATTACAAACAAGAGGGCTGAATTAATATTCCCGTAGTGTGTGCTGTGTTAACTCCCTCTGGGATGTCTCACCTGATGGCTGTGCCTCCCTTGCAGGCCTGGCCCTCCTGCCACTGGTCCCAGAGCTGCTGTGGCCAGTCAGAGCAAGATGGGGCCACTTGGGGCAGACCTAGACCCAGCTGAGAGTGGATGTGTGGGCCGCAGCTGCTCTCCACGCTGATCTCATCTTTGAAAATATCTTATTTAGGTCAGATTTCTTTTTTTCCAGGCAGATCTTCTGCCAGTCTTTGTTTAATCTCAGCTGTCTAATTGGGGCCCCCAAATTCGGCTGAACATGCTGTTAGTCTCATTGAAGAGCTCTGGCCTCATGGGTTGGGTTTTTTCTTTTCCCTTTTTGCAGAGGATTGATTTTCCTGCCAGTGTGATTCCTCCCCACTGAAGTTCCCATCACTGCAAAGTTCAGGCTCCTCTTTGTTCTAACTATCGCTGTCTGCACACAAAGTGAAAGAGGCAAATGCTCTGCTCTATTTTAGGTGCAACTGAGATGATAGTCCCGCACAGCAGAGAAGGCTGCAGGAAGCTCCTGCTCAATGATCATCTTTCCTTGACCAGAATCAAAGGAGCAGCCAATCTTTGGGAGCACCTCAAGAAAGGCCACATCTACCTGGCCAGGCTGTCCTCAGCAGGGAGCAGCAGTGCTGTCCCTTGGCCAAGGCAAGAGCTTTTCCTCCCCTATGGGGAAACTGGAATTTTTATCATCTCTGAAGTGCCTGGGGATGTTCCTGGTCCTCCCATGATAGAGGAGCAGATGCCTCATCCCTGGTGACATTAAAGGCCAGGTTGGATGGAGCTCTGCTCAGCCTGATCAGATGAAAGTTGTCCCTGCCCATGGCAGGGCAGCTGGACTGGATGATCTTCAGAGGTCTCTTCTAATCCAAACCATTCTGTGATAGGAAAAGGAGCCCTCCCCTGGGCTGCTCCAAGATCGCTCTTCCCTGAGGATGGAGAGTGGTGTTCCAGTAAGGAGACCTTCTACTGCCTTTAGTTATTCCTAATTCCTCAGGAAAGCCCATGGGGACCTGGAGCTGTTTCTCTCAGCAGGCTGCCACAATTGCTGTTTGCCATCAGGACATCAGGCAGCAGAAGCGATGCCAGCCCAGCTGCCCTGGCTGCAGGGGAGGCCCTGCAGTGCTCTCCTGGGGCTGGCTGTGCCCAGGCAGCAGCTCTGCAGCTCTGCCTCTCCCACACCTCTCTTAGCTCTGCCCCCAGATCCCACCAGCCCTGTAAGTGACATTCCTGGGGGCAAATGGCCCTGCCAGCCATAAGTGCGTCTGGTGAGTGGCACTGGCACCGTGGGCATATCCTTGCCCTCAGAGGGACGACGTGTTACTCTGGGGAAGGAAAAATAACAGGGCTGATACTCCAGATAGCACAGCAGGCCATGGGCAGCACCTCCAGGGCTCAGCCAGACCCTAAAGCTGCTCAGTGTGCTGCCATCTCCATTATATTGGCTCTTCTAGCCCATGCTGGGCAAGGTGCACATGGGACACAGGATAAAATCCATCCCTGTCTGATTACTTGGGATTTTCCCTCTCTAACTGGCCTGAGCACAGTGCTGTGCAATTCCAAGAGACGCTGAGTTTGAGTCAGACAGCCATGAGCAGATTACTCAGTTACTGAGCCCCCTGAGCTCAGTGGCATTTCTCAGGTGAAGTGCTCTTTTACTGCTGAGATTAACTGTTGATGAAAAGGATATTTTTTGAGAAGGCTCTTCCTGACAAAATATTTGAAAGCATTTTAAAATAGTTGGTGTGGAAACATGGAAAAGCTCAAGCCGGAAGGAGCTGTGGGGATCATCTGTTCTGCCCCCTCTGCCAAAAGCAAACTCAACCTGAGCTGCATCCAGCTTTGAGTCTCTACCTTATTATTACATTTTTTAGTGCAAATCTGATGAAAAATTTCATCTTGATCCAACCTTCAAAATCTCTGTCAAAATGGTTCAACTGAAACTTCTGCTGAAAGTAGCTGAAAAGGTTGGCATGGAAAGAAATGTTTCCAAATGAAATGTTTACTGACCCCCTCTGGATCCTTTCAGTGATTTTTATTTTTCTGTCTGGTTTTGAGCAGGAAAATTTTGTAAGATCTTCAGATGTGGAGGTGGGAATGGGCTGTGGCTGAGCCAGCTTTGTTCTCCCTCCCACATGGATGCTTGGGCTGTGCTGAGCCCTTTTGGGAGCTGTGGCAGTGACTGGTTGGGAACAGTGGCCACAAGTGGCCACAAATCCTGCAGATTTGTATCAGACATGGGCATGATTAAAAATAAATGAATGAGTTTAAACCTTCTTGCTGTGTATGGTGAGAATGGGACTTCCAACAGCAGAGAGACCAGTGTGTGCATAGAAAGGATCTGTATTTTATTACTCTCATCTTGGTTTCTTTTCCTCCTTGTTACTAATCTCATTATGTTTAAGACTATAAATTTAGGTTGGCACAGATCTGTATTGCTAAAATATTTTACCTTGAGTTCTTAGAAGCTCTCTCCATCTGTGAGGATAATACTAAGTATTAATTAACCAGATAATCCTATGCAGTGCTTGGAAAACATAAAACATGACAAAGAAGTAACTCCAAAGTGCAATTCCATTCTACTCAAAGCAAACCTGTCCTTTTGCCAGGGGAGAGGGCTTTGGAGGTTCTTCTTGCTTTGAGAACAGCACTCAGCTTGCTTCAAGTATCTGCTCAAAGCTTCCAACCACTTTTTGAACCAGAAAAGGAGAACAAAGGGTGGCCAGGACAGTGTGACACGTGGGGTATCCAAAGGGACACCAGCAGCTGTTTCTCTGTCCCTGCCATGGCAGCACATCCAGCAGGCAAGGGGATGGAGCAGTGCTGCTTCCTGTGCCCTGGGCCAGGGGCTCATTTTTACCCTCTGATACTTGTGACAGTTTCTGGCTCCTTCTCTTCGTGTGTTGCAGTCAAAAAGCTCACATTTAGCAACAAACCTGCTACCTGTCATCTGAGGCAGTGTCTTTGGTGCCCAGAGAAGCCCCTCTGAGGAGGGTGGAGCCCCTCTGAGGAGGGCTGGGTCTCAGATTAGAATTAGGATTCAGGTGTGGAGGAGGCTCCAGAGGGAGCACAGGTAAATATGGACTGGGCTCTGTGTGCATGCCTGGCAGCCTCCCCTCAGCCTGTCTCCAGCACTGTGTCCTCTGTCCTCAGTTTACAGGGATGTGTCTCAGGAATGTGGGGCAGGGAGAAAATGAGGAGTTTGGGGGTCTGGCTGAGCCTGGGGATGGAGCAGGGCTAGGGAAAGGGCCTGTGCAGCAGGAGCTGGGATTCTGTGGCTTGGTGTGCCAGATGATTGCTTGTGCATCTGTCTGGGGATCAGGGGTATCTTGAAAAGTCACAGCAGGTTTGTCCCTACATCTCCTGGGTGTTTTGGGAAATCCTGCCTCTGGTGCTCACATTGTCACAGCCTCTGCAGAACCTTGGCTCTGTTTGCCTCCAGACAATGCCAA
This sequence comes from Prinia subflava, assembly GCF_021018805.1. Taxonomy (NCBI): domain Eukaryota; kingdom Metazoa; phylum Chordata; class Aves; order Passeriformes; family Cisticolidae; genus Prinia; species Prinia subflava. The sequence goes on along the minus strand of NC_086262.1, from coordinate 1,043,156 downwards.
GTGAAATTATTATCCCCTAATATGATCTCGAGGTGCCAGGCTTGACATGAGCAGGTTCACTGGGTTCCCAGTTTGTACTCACAGCTGCTGATCTGGTCCCTCCTGTCTCTGTCTGCTCAGAGGAGCTGGGCACACTGCTGTGGGAATGAGTAGTGCCAGCACTGGTGCCCTGTATCCCTTCAGCCTCAGCTCTGTTTGGTTTGCTGCAAAGGAGCCTGTGCAAAGCCCTGTGTTGTTTGCAGCAGGGTAATTGAGCTTGTGGCTCCCCATGACTCCCTCTCCACACCCAGCACGTGCAGTCCCAGCCCGGGGCTGGGGAGGTGGTGTGGGATGTGCAGCCCTGTCACCACACTGCAGAGAGCTGGCTACAGCCTTGGCACAGCCCTGCAGCAGCCATCTGCCTCCTGCTCTGCCTTGTGTTTGCTAAAGCACTTCTGCCAAGCCACGCATCAGGAGTTTATGGGACTGCTGGGCCAGGCCCTGCAGGGAGGTGAAGTCAGGAACAAGGGCTGGACAGGGCATAGGGAGCTCATCCATGGTGGAGCTAGTGTCCCACAGAGGAAATGGAGCTGGAGAGAGCACAAAACCAATGGGATTGTTCTGCATCCATCCCAATACTCCATCCCAGTAGCCAAGTTACGTTTAACACTTTTTTCATAGCAAGACGACGATGCTGTGCATCAGGGAAGGGCAGGCAGGTTCCCTTGGATTGCTCTGTCAGGAGCGGGGCAGGAGCCTGCGGGCACGAGGGGCCTTTCCCCTGCAATCCCAGGCCAAGGCTGGGTGTCCTGCCCACACACATCCAGTGTCCCAGAGCAGCTGTGGAGTGTCCCCTGTGTGCACCTTCCAGGTAACTCAGTGCCCAGTTCCACTGTGTTTAGCAGGGGTTAAGGAAAGTCAGTCTGTTTCCATGTGGCATTTTCCAATGGGAAAACAAACTCTGGAGCTGAGGGCTGATCAGTCACATTGGAGAGCCTGTCCTGTCTTGGTGTGGACACTTGCACTGTCTCCACTCCTGCAGGGGAAGTCCTGGGGAACGTGTCTGTGCCTCCAGAGCACAGCCATGGCCAAGCCAGTGCCATCCCTCTGAATCCCAGAATCCCAGAGTGGGTGAGGCTGGAGGGCCCACAGGGGCTCACCTGGAGCCACCTCCCTGCTCCAGCAGGGCCATCCCAGAGCTCAGGGCACAGGAAGATCTGCAATGTCCCAGGGAGGGACACTCCACAGCCTCTGTGCACAATCTGCTCAGGGCTGGCACTGCCCAGGGCAGAAGTTGTGCCTCCTGTGCAGGGGCAGCTCCTGGGCTCAGCCCCTGCCCGTGGCTCTGGGGCCATTGCTGGGCCTGGAGCAGAGCCTGGGGCTGGAGCAGAGCCTGGGGCTGCTCTGCCCTCCCTGCACACAGGGACGGACACAGGGACAGACACAGGGACAGACACAGGGACAGACAGGGACAGACAGGGACAGACACAGGGACAGACACAGGGACAGACACAGGGACAGACACAGGGACAGACAGGGACACACAGGGACAGACACAGGGACAGACACAGGGACAGACAGGGACACGCAGGGACACACAGGGGCACACAGGGACACACAGGGACACACAGGGACACACAGGGACACCCTGGGCTGAGGGACATCTGCCCTTCAGAGGGGACCTTGTTCTGCTTCAGTCACAGCAGAGCTGCAAGTGCTGACACCATCTCCGACTTCAAACTCCCACACTCACTCCTGCTTTCAGACCAGTTTTTCTTCACTGTTTTCAACTCTGGAAAATGCTGAATGTAATTTAGGATATGGAGGGTGATAAAATGAGGGTAGGGACAGAGATGTGATCCAGCCTGTGGGGTTTAGTGGTCAGCACAATGCATGGCAAAGCAGGACACCCATCCCCAGCCCCAGGCTCTGCCCCACCTTCACGGTACCCTCTGCCCAGGCAGTGCAAACCCCCACACCCCTGTGAGACCAGCACAGACAGTGGACAACTGGAGTGCCAGTGACTGGCTGTGCAGTTACCCAGTGCCAGCAAAGCCCTGCTCGCCATTGCAGGAACCCATTGAGGTGTCCCTGCCCATGGCAGGGGCTGGAATGAGGGGACCTGTAAGGTCCCTTCCAACTCAAACCATTCTGTGTTTCTGTGATTCGTACAACAGTCTGTCTGCTTCAAATAGTGCTCTGTTGGTCCTGAATCAGTGTTAGGATTTGAAAAACCTGCAGTGCTCTTCGAAAAACCCACATCAAAAGAAATATGTTAAGGAGCTCCAGCCAGGTGCAGCAGGGAGCAGGGAAGGTGCTGCTCGGCAGCACAAACCAGAGGGTTGTGTTGCATGAGGTCAATTTTGGCCCTGGACACAGAAAGCAGAAAATCAAAGAGTGTGAGGGATTTAAAAGGGGATCTGAGGCCAACTGTTACCTCTGTGCCAGGAGTTATAAAGCAAGGGATTGTTTCATACAGTGCTGTGTGAGGAGGAACTCGCTGCCTGAACAACGTTCCTGACCTTGCAGGGATCCAGGATCTTACTTGCCTTGTGTCCTTTGAGCAAGACTGGGTGCTCATGGTGGGATCAACTTCTCTTCCTCCTCTCTCTATCCTTCATGTTCAGAATTGGCAAGTGGCATCTGCTTGGAATTCCTGATGGCCCAGGATAGTCCTGCTCTACCTGTCTGGTGCACAGCAGAGTCACTCCTGCCCACTGACAGGCAAGGTAAATCCAAGCCACAAATGTGCTGGAAAATCTGCTGCTCTCAACCCTCACACTGGCTTTAAACAGCAAATAAAGGAAGGAGGCAGACCCGGAGCCCCCGGGAAGAGCAGTATCCCCTTGGTGGCTCTTGGAGGAGAAGCACTTGAGGGTTATGGTTGCTGTCCCTGCCCAGCTGTGTGTCCTGGGGCCAAGGAGGGATCTCTGAGGGGGCAGCAGTGGAGCCATTGCTGGGGTGGCTCCCACTGCTGGGAGCCTCGTGCTCAGTTTTGTTTGAGTCAGGGCTGGTGCAGGGCTGGTGTGAGTGCTCTGAGCTCTGTGCTGATCCAATGTGACATGGCACATCTGTCCTGCTCACAGGGCACGCATGGCCCCTGCTAGACAAGGTAGAACAGGACCTGCAAGTCCTCCTGGCACAGCAACCTTGCACCAGCTGGAGGTCCTTTTGTTGCAGGGCTTGTGCCAGTTCTCTCCAAGATATCAACTGGAAACACTATTTTTCTGCTCTAAATGCATAAGGATTTCTGCCAGTATTGTAATGTCACATGGAAATCTGCTTCTGCATACATACCTCTTATTACTGGAGTAGCAAATGATCCTTATGGGGACTTGGCCAAACCTCTCCAGCTTGAAGGATCGATGCAAAATTTGACTGTGTGCTTCCTCAAAGCCTATAAACAAACCTGTTTCACCTGCAGTTGCTGGGTCAGGAGCACATCCCAGCCTTGAAATCTCTTCTCAGATGTGGCTGGGTGGCCCAGACAAGGCATCTCCTCCCCACATCAATGCCTGCACCTCCTCACAGCCCTGGGCTGTTTGGTCCTTGGCTCTGCTCTGACCTTGGTCCATCTGTATCTCCTGACTGAGCAATTTCAGCTCTGCCAGCCCAGTGCTGAGCAAATCAGGGAGGTTCCCCATCCCTGAGCAGATGTTTCCTGTGGGGTGTCCCTGGGCTGAGAGGTGTAAAGTGGTTATGGAATCCCACCAGGGTGGGGTGGGGCCCTGTACACCCTGATCTGGTGGTGCCACCCCTGTCCCTGGCAGGGGCTTGTGACTGGGTGTGCTGTAAGGTGCCCTCCAGTCCAAACCATTCTGTTATTCCTGATGGCAAATGGGAACAGAAAACTGGCACCTTAAACATGGCAAACCCTGGTCATGGCAAAGCACCAGAAACAGCCCAAATGGGCGGTGGGCAGTGACTGCACTGCTCTGCAGCAGGAGGGGGGTGCAGGAGCTGCACTGCTCACTCCTGCCTGCCCCTCAAACACTGCCCCAGCTCCCTGCAGTGAGATCAGGATTGAGCCTGTGCTGTCCACACTCCCTGAGGAGCTGCCTCTGATCTGTTTATAGACACCTGTGAAGTCCTCACCCTGCTGCAGTCAAAGACTAAACTCCTGTTGCCTTCAAAGGTGGGACGGTTTCCCACTGAGCCTATATCTCCCATCCCCTCCTCCTCAGATCCTGCTCCTGGACCTTTAGATGTCCTTTTCTTTTAACTCGACTTGATTTGTGCAGTCTGGAGCTATATTTGGGTTGGAATAAGCTGTGTTTGCCCCCTAACATAATTTGCTGAGCAATTTGGAACTGGGTTTTGCATCACTTGTCAAGCGGCTGTGTCCCACGGCGGTGCCGTGTCAGGTGTGCTGTCTTGGGAGCTGCTCTAGAGCAGGAGCCTCTAAAGGCATCTGTGCCCTCTGGGTCTTTTATTTCTAGATTTTAGGTTTGTTCCAACTTGGGAAAAAACCCATTTGAGTCCCTGGAGGAGCATAAAGTTCTGCCCTGGCTCTGTGGGCTGTGGGAATCTGGGGGATCTGTTCCAAGGGCAGCTCTTACCCTGCCTGGTTTCCAGCTTAACTGATCAAAATCCCTGTGGGAGCTTCCCAGTTTTGACAAATCACTAATTTCTACCAGAAAACTGTTTAGCTCTGAATTTTCCTGACTCCTGGCAATGTATCTAGACTGTAGGAAGCAACTAAGAAATGCATTCTTCCTTCTCCCTTGGGTCCCAAAGACAACTGTGCATAAGCCAGGCATACTGGGCTGCCTCTGAGGAAATACATCTTGTTCCTCTGGAATCATTGTGAATTTACATGGTGTCCCTGAAATCAGAATCTCAAACATTATCCTTAATTATAATTAAGTTTTTCTCTGCTGCTTCATGCTTTCACTCAGCTTCACAAAATTCTGATAATTCCAGCCTTTTCCCATCCCTCTAGCTTTAATTTGCAGCCCATCACAGCACTGGTTAAGAGAATCAATCTCCAAGTTCATTACCTCAAGCTCTTTCCCGATATGTTCTCCTGTAGTTTGGATAGATTGTGGTGTTCTTCCTTCAGATCTTTATTTTTCTCTGCTGTGGCTGATTGAGACAAATTACCCAGGGTGAGGAACACGAGGCTGATGCTGCATCCTCGGCACAGAACATCCCAGTGCTGGCTCCAGCAGGTGCGGAGTGGCCCCATCTGAGAAACCTTGGTCACTGAAGTGTCTGGTGGTGACATTCAGCAATCTCAGAATGCTTTGGGTTGGAAAGCACCTGAAACTCAACTTGTTCCAGGCCCTGCCATGGGCAGGGACAACTACCACTATCCCAGGTTGCTCCAAGCCCCAGTGTCCAACCTGGCCTTGGGCACTGCCAGGGATCCAGGGGCAGCCACAGCTGCTCTGGGCACCCTGTGCCAGGGCCTGCCCACCCTGCCAGGGAGGAATTCCTGTCCAATCTCCCATCCATCCCTGCCCTCTGGCAGTGGGAAGCCATTCCCTGTGTCCTGTCCCTCCATCCCTTGTCCTCAGTCCCTCTCCAGCTCTTCTGGAGCACCTTTAGGCACTGGAAGGGGCTCTGAGATCTCCCTGGAGCCCTCTCTCCCCAGTATCATGGAGTTTCTCATTCCCTCTGTGAGGGAATTGGAATTTGTGCAGCTGTGAGCCGGGGTGTGCCCAGGGTGGGTGCAGAACTCTCCTCCAGTTCCAGGTCTTTGTGGGGCTCCCGTGGCCTCGGGCAATGGGAGAGACGGGCAATGCCAGGAGAACGGGACACAGCTCCTCATTCCGTCTGCCCTTCAGTGCACAGCAAGGGCAGCCTGGTGCAGCACAGAATCGTGGCTGCACGGCAAGAGGGGCTGTCTCTGGCCAGTCCTCCCTCCTGGTGCTGCCCATAAATCACCTCCCGACACTCTGTAAGAGCTGAGGCTTTTCTTAGTGTCTCAGCATCCTCAGCATCCCCAGTGGGCACTAGCGCTGCATGAGGCTCTGCCTGCACTCACACAAGCTCTTCAGTAACTCCAGGTGCCACCTGTTCAGAGGGTTTGCATTATTAAGGCTCAGAGAGGGTGTTTGGGCACAACATTTGACTGTATCTCCTTGCTCCTCACCCTGCAGCAGCTCCGTCCTGCCCGGGAGGTGGCAGCGTGTCCTGGTGCTGCTGCCCTGTGCGTGTTGGTTGGATTTTCCTGCTGACACAGCCAGGATCACTGCTGGAATCAAGGCTTTTTATCAGTCCTTTGGTTTGTCCTGGGGACCAGGAGCACCTCATGTCCCACAGGTATGGCAGCAGGTGAGTGATGAAACCATGGGTCAAGTTAAACACCAATGAAAACTGTCCATAACCACAAACAATTATTTCTTTAAGGCCTTCCACTAGAAAAAGAAGGAAAGATATTTTAAGGGCTTGAAACATGAAGTCCCAAGTGAAGTATTTGTTTTAACACCACCCCCTTATCCCTGTTCCCTTCAAGCAAAGTGAGCTTTCATAACCTCGTTTGGCCACAGTCTGGGTAGCCTTGAGGGCAGCAATAGCTGTCGTTTTGGGGGTGGAAAGAGAAAAAATTAGCCAATATGTGCTGGAGAAATTGGTGTTGTTCTTCTTCTCAGTGTCTGATCCTGTTTCCCTGAAGACAAAGACCAGAACAAGGCAGAACAGGGGAAGGAGCCGTGTCATTGCAGTTTGGAGAGCCCCTGTTCCCACTCCTCATGGAGTGGCAGCAGCACCAGCCTCTTCCCTTGGGGCTCCATACACCCAGGAAGGCTTTAGGAAACATTTGGGTACTCGGCACTGCCCCCCAGGACAGGCCTCTGCCCTTGGTGCCCTCTCCCCATCCATGGGGGACAGCATCACTCCCCAGTCTGCCTCTGCCGAAATATCAAAATTCGGACAAACCAGTAATTTTTCTGCAGAGTGCAAAGTCCCAGTGGACCAACTACAAAACCTGCAGTAAAGGACACTTCCTCCTGGCCCTCTTATTTGTGTCTGCACTGTCCCTGGCTCTCATTAGTGGGGATTTATTCCTGCAGATCCGGCAGGATTCCTGCCTGGGCTGTGAGCAGCCCATGCTGCCCCTGTCCTTCGCAGCGTCTCTGTTGGCTCTGCCTGTCCCAGCATCCCTGCCCTCCCAGGAGCTGCCTCAGAGCTGCTTCCTAGCTGGGCAAGAAATCAGATTTGCAGCCCAGTCCCTGTTCCGTGCTTAATTTGGATGTAGGAAAAGCAGGACAAAAAAGCCACATTTGCACAGTAGCTGTGCTGGGTGTGACCCCGCAGCACCCACGGCCTCTCCTGCCCCTGGGACTGTCATTTCCTGCTTTCCTGGGGGATTATTTCCCTGCAGAGGAGCTTCCCCAAAGCTCAGACACCTGCAGGTCCCGTCCAGCGGGCACATCCATGGGATGACATCCCACAGGTGCCACATGCCCAAGGTTATTGCGGCTGGGAGCCGGGCTGGCCGCGCCGGCAGCGCCTCAGGCTCGCAGATATTTGTTTGCTTTCCTTCATTCCTCCTGTTGACTTTGCAGGAGCAATATGTGCACGCAGGGACCTGCATACAGATGTCCCCGTGTGGCTGGCAGCTGAATCACGCCTCTCCTATTTTTTCTTTAAACCCGGCCCCCGCTGACATTGAATTAAGGGCTTTTATTATCACTTGTGCAGGGATTTTTCTTTGCCTGTGCCTGTGCAGCCACGGCCAAGTGCTGCCATCCCGACTGCCCCACTATTAATAGCTGCTTTTACCTTTCATGTGTGAGGCCCAGCACTTTTATTGCAGCTCTTTGGATGTACTTCAGGTGTTTCCAATTCTCCCAGCAACGTCTTCTCCTCGTTCAAATTCTTCCTGCCTATTTTTACTTCTTTTTATCTCAAATCCTTTTGTTCCCCACCCAGAGATGATCCTGCCAGAGGATGATTTTGTTGGTAGTACTGCTCTTGCATTTTAGACTTCTCAAGGACTAATGAACTTTATTAGATTATAATGAACTTATTACTCAGCGCTGCTGACCTGCTTTTGAAAGAACTTGAATTATTATTTGGAACAGGCCTGTCGAGGGATGGAATTTTTTTTTTTTCCAGAGCAGTGTGGATATATTAACTAATCAGAGGCACTTTTTTTTGCTTTACATTAATTATCTAAGATTCACATGAAAGAGAGCTGGTCTGCACTGATGGAGAGCCAGGCAATGGGGAGGGGGGTGTTCTATCCTCCAAATGGGCTGGAGGAGCTGTTCCATGATGGATTATTGGGTTCCCATCTCTTGCCTCCCTCCAGAGCATCATTCTCCATCTTGTCCTTGAGTCTTATCCTCTCCAGTTTCTGGGCTCCATCTCCCACCCTCACAGCCAAGGGATGCTCTAGGTGAAAGCCCAGAGAATTTTGCACCCTTGTGCTGGCTCTGAGAGTGCTTTAATGTCCATTAGATTTGGGGTGTCCCCAGCTGAGCTCGAGGACGGGTGGGTGAGTGTGGCTCTGGAGGAGGACTGGTCAGTGGGTAGGAATGGATGGACAGGGACATTGAGATAAAGCTCCAGGGAGAAATCAGGGCTCATCCAGTGCCTCCAGGGGCTTCAGGAGAGCTGGAGAACCAATTGGGACAAGGGATGGAGGAACAGGACACAGGGAATGGCTTCCCACTGCCAGAGGGCAGGGATGGATGGGAGATTGGGCAGGAATTGTTCCCTGGCAGGGTGGGCAGGCCCTGGCACAGGGTGCCCAGAGCAGCTGTGGCTGCCCCTGGATCCCTGGCAGTGCCCAAGGCCAGGTTGGACATTGGGACTGGGAGCAACCTGGGACAGTGGAAGGTGTTCCTGCCCATGGCAGAGATGCAATGAGATGAGCTTTAAGGTCTCTTCCCACCCAAACCATTCTGTGATAAACTCAGGGATGCCACTTGGTGACTTCCAGCAATGCCACATGCATCAGGGGCAGTAACAGTGCAGTTAAATCCCACATACTGGGAACTGGAGCATGAGCTCCCATGGCTGGAGCTTTTCACCTTTCTGTGGTGTGCATCTGTTGAGCACCTTTTCCTCCCTCCCAACCCTCTTCTCTTGCTGGCTGGGTTTGGGTTCCAAATTTTCCCCCTGTGCTGTGTGGCTCCCGGCTGTTCCCGGTGCTGTGGCTCCTGCCAGCGCTGCCGCGGGGCCGGGGGTGGCGGCGGCGTTTCCTCGGCCCTGCTGGAACTCCAGGCTTGGAGCAAGGTGGTTTATGAGCGTGGGGGGATGTGTGTGCAGTGAATGGATGAGTCAGGCGTTGGCAGGGCACCAGTTCACTGCAAATCAATTTTCACCTGCCTGCAGCCTGTGCTGCCGGCTTGGAGGAGAAAAGGAAGCATGCAGGGGAGACTGGGCTGAGGGAAGAACCTTCCTGCACCAGCCAGCCCTCAGAACTGGGCTGCAGCCCTGCATCGGGAGGCAAGAAAGGGGAACAGCCAGATGGGGAGGGAGAGAGGGAAGAGAGATGCTGGCATGAATCCCCAGCCACTGAGCTACAGGAGAAAAGCATGGTCAGGAAGGAACCAGTGCTCCTTACTGCATCACATCAGAGTGAGATCCCATAGGAAAGGCAGGAAAGGCCGAAAATATGCCCTCTCTGGAGGACTTGGCTGGTGGGTTACAGCTGAGATTGCTTGATGTCCCCCAAGAGCCCACAGCTGGCCCCAAAAATGTCCCTGAGTGAGGGTACTGCCCCAGAGAGGGGCTGTGGGACACCCACCTGCTGCACAGCATCTCCATGGAAGCACCTTCTCACCCCATGGCATGGACATCTGTGGGGCTAGGACCAGCATCTGTGGGACACTGGAAATGTGTGGGCAAGCAGGGGGTGAGAGATGCTGCCAAGAGCAGGGGACACCTGCAGCCCTTCCCTCCTTCTGCAGCGGTATCCAAATCCTGAGCCTTGCTCCTGTGCACAAAGCCACTCCTTTCTGGGAAACCAGCAAAGGCCACTGTGGAGTGGCACAGCCCATGGGACACATGGGACACATGGGACACATGGGACACATGGGACACATGGGACACATGGGACACATGGGACAAGGCCAGCTGGAGCCCAGGAGCATGGCAGGAGGGAGCAGTCAGCCTGACTTTGGGATTCAGGTGCTCTTGGGATGAGGACAGGCTCTTGGCACAAGGACGGGCTCTTGGCATTTCTGCCTTCCCCCCATGAGTGTGGTACCCCACCTGCTCTGGCTGCAGGAGCAGTTCTCTCCCAAAAGTGCCCCCAAGTTGTGCTGGGAATGGTTTCCCCTGCTGCTGCCATGGGAGATGGAGAGCTGTGACCATGTGGAGTCACAGGCACAGAGATGGAGTCCCCAGGTCTTGGCAGTCAGGAGCTGCTGCAGGGCAGTGGTGACAGGAGATCCTTGTGCTGTATGGGGAGACAGCCCCCACAAACCTGCCCTGTCCCAGGGTGTGGTGGAGGCCCAGGGTGGACACCAGGCTGCTCTGGGTAGGCCCATTGTGACCCTTCACTGCCTCAGACACATTGACCTGAGGTGCTCTAGCTGATGAATTCCAAGGCACAGCAAGGCACTCTCTGACTCTTTCCTTCCCCTCTAGCAAGCTTGGCCCAAGGGGATTTGCTGGGGACCTCACCGGGTTTGGGGGTCATAAATCCAAGAAATGAGATTTTTATTTTTCATGTAGCTGCTGAAGTTAGAACAAGATGATCAAAAAGCCTCCTGTGGGCACCAGCCAAGGACTGTCGGGAGGGTCTCACCCCTCCCCTTGGCAAAGGCAACTCGGTGCCCAGGATATTGCAATGGTGCTCTGGCAGGAGGTCTGTGGGAACTGCAGGGATAAAACTCTTGTGAGGAGTGTGAGCTGAGTCTGTGCCTGCAGCAGCCTCGAGCTGGTCCCTGGGCTGCCGGGTTTGGATCAGCCGAGGCACGATGCAATAAACAGCTCTGGTGATCCCTGACAGCATCACACAGATAACAGTGACCTTTTCTTCTGCAATTATCTCTTCTCATAAAAACCACATGCTGACTTTAATAAAACAGAGAAGGGAACTGATGGTTTTATATATGCTGCCATACAGGAGCCTAATCTGTGCCTCCAAACCCAGGGAGAGCTGGGACCCTCTGGGCACTGGGAGGAGGCAGCGCTGCCCCGGCCCTGCTGTGCAGGGTGAGGTGATGCTGCCTTCCCACACCCTGCTGCTCATCTGGGTGCGGGCAGATGGGAGCTGGGCTGGTGGTTCCAGCAGCCTCTACACACAGCAGAACCATTTTTTTGTTTCAATCCAAGGTGTGGTTCGGCCATCCCTTGACTCCAGGAGCAGGGAATTCAGCTGAGATACCAGAGCCCAAGACGCTTTAGTGGCACTGTCAGCAGGTCTGCTCAGAGAGGCAAGGAAATGGGAAAGAATTCCTGGGATGTCTGCATGCCTGCCCTGACTCCCAGCAAGTCACGTTAGTGTTGTTGTTCTCAGGCTGTGCCCTGGGTGCAGCTGAGGTGTTGGATCCCTCCCTGTGGTGCCCAGCACATCCTGCTGCCATGGCAGGCTGCAGAGCTGCCCGTGCAGGCAGTTGACAAACAATGAACTGGAGATCTGAATGACCCCCTGGCTGTAAAGTGAAGGGGAAGAGTTAGCACTGGGGCATTCAGAAATTATGAGGAATCATAAAACAGCCCCCTTGTGCCGCTGCCGAGTTCCAGGCAGGGAAGGATGTGCCGGGAGGGGATGCGCCTCTTCCCAGAGGATGCGAGGTGCAGGAGGAGGATTTGTGGCCAAACTGGTGCCTGTTAGAGGGATGGGGAGACAGCTCTGGACCACGGAGAAGGAGCAGAGAAAGGGGCCGGGCTGTGGGACGGCACAACTCCCACCGCGGCTGCTTCTGTCGCATCTCGCTGGCATCATTCGGAGGGAGCCGCTCTAACTTAGCGCGTGTCCTGCTTATCCCCCGATGTCACACTGTGCTCTGTCACTGAGCCCGGGACCTCTGTCCCCTGTGGGTGGGCTTGTTGGACACGCCAGCTAATGCTGGGTTGCTCTGGGTGAGATCTAGAATTGGGTATTAGAACAATTTCTTCACCGAGGGTGATCAGGCACCAAACAGGCTGCCCGTGGCTATCACTGCCCCTCGGTGACAAGGCTCTTGGGGATCTTTAGTGGTTTAGTGGTGACCATGGCAGTGCTGGAAGAACAGTTGGACATGATGAGTCCAGAGGGCTCTTTGAACCTTCCATGATCCTGTGATCATCTGTGGAACCAACAACCCCTTTCTCTCCATGCCTGTCTGCTCATACATTGGCTGTGATCATCTGTGCTGGGAACATCAGGGTCCTGCCCATGGCCAACAGTGCTGTGCATCAGGGTGACATCTGCACCAGGCCTTCCCTGAAACAGCCATGACCTTGACCAGGGAAGGGGTGACATCTGCACCAGGCCTTCCCCGAAACAGCCATGACCTTGTCCAGGGAAGGGGCAGGCAGCAGAGCCAACTTCTGGGGGCAGGAGGAGCCCCCCGCTGCTGGATGTGCACTTATGGCTGGAGATGGCTGGCAATTATGATAATGGCTGGGGTATCCGGAGCTGACATCTTCCTCGAGGATGATGAATATGCTGTCTGACTCCTGTTCATTTTTAATTCCCAACTTCAACGCCAGCTAATCCTGGACTCCGGGTGCTCAATGCTAATGAGCAGCGCGTTTCCTGACTCCCATACTTAACAGCAAAGCAACTCCCAGGATCAAGGGGGTTAAGTATTGAAATTGTCTCATACATTAAATAATTAGTAGACAAACAGACTGACTTCTCAAGCCATCACCAGCCCCATCTGTTCCCTGTGTGTTTGCTCCCTCTCTTTGCTTGATCTGATAATTGGGTAGGGCTTCACCAAGAGGCACTCGCCTTGATTTGGGCCTTTGTGGTGTGTCAGGAGGGGAAATGTGGTGCTGAGGCTCTGACTGAGGCTGGCTGTGAAGATGGAGTCACACTGCAGGTGGGTGATACCGGGGTGGCTGGTGTGGGTTCCTGGGCTTGGGCTGAGGTGAGATATAAACAGATAAGTGATGCAAGGAACGTGGCTGGGCTCAGTGTGAATCTTGCTGAAAGAAGGTGTGAGCCCAAAACTCTGTGTATGGGCACACCTGTGCATGGATGAGTGTGGAGGGAGACAGTAAGGGCAGAAACAAGGGACAAATAATCACAGAATCATGGAATATCCTGAGCTGGAAGGGACCCACGAGGATCATTGAAATCCAGCTCCTGGCCCTGCCCAGACCTCCCAACAATCCCACCCTGGGCATCCCTGGCAGCGCTGTCCAAAGGCTCCTGCAGCTCTGGCAGCCTCGGGGCTGTGCCCATTCCCTGGGGAGCCTGGGCAGTGCCAGCACCCTCTGGGGGAAGAAACTTCTCCCAGAATCCAGCCTGAGCCTGCCCTGGCCCAGCTCCAGCTGCTCCCTGGGTGCTGCCCCTGTCACAGGAACAGAGCTCGGTGCCTGATGTGCTACAGCCCAGCGTGCACTGAAACTATGAAACACAAACTCTGTGGCCCACCCAGAGGGGAACGCTCCAAAAACTCATTTACTGCACTGAAATGTTTTTGTAAATGTTTCAAATGGGTGTTTGAAAGCTTTTATTCTTTTATTTCCTTTTCAGTGCTAATGCTCGAAGGTTTCCTGTAATTGCTTCCCTGTTTTTACTGCTCTGTGGCTTTTGTGAAATATTTTTGTTTTAACTACAATATTGATTTAGATACAATGCTAAGAAGACCCCTGAAAAAAGGTAAATGAAAAGCAATTACTAGAGAGTGCTTTAATGGAAAGGATTCTCACATGGGGAATCAGCCCAAACCTTAGCAGTTATTATTATTTATAGGGCCCTGGGAAGGAGCACTTGGCTGGGCTGGCATGGAGAGTTATGGATGGGCAAGGCTGGTTCCATCAATAACACAGCCAGGCCTGTGCCCAGCGCTGCAGACAGGGCCTGCTGTGCTCTCCCAGCTCTGCCCAGGCCCAGGATGGGGACAAAGGTGTCCATCCTCCTCCTTTGCACACCTGGAGCAGCATTCCCACCCCAAATCAGCCCAAGGACTTGGTGAAGCCTTGGCTTAGGCTGAGCAGGGAGGGTGCCAGCCCATGGAGGTCAGGAAGGGGCCTCTGAGGGCAGAGCACCCAGGTCAGTACTGCCCAAGGGGATTTGAGCATTAAGCTATCCCAGGCTTTTTTTGTGTCATGCTCTGTTTTGGGTTCTTTGTTGAAAGGCTCTCCCAGAAGGCTGTTACCATGACAGATCCCTATTCAGCTGGAATGTTGTGAGGGTGATGTGGGCTGGGGAAGAAAGACAGGCATTGGGAGAGGAAGGGAATGTTATTTTGTCAGGGCAATAAAAGAACTGAACCCCACTTGTGCCATAAAGAGAAAGTTGACTTTTACCTAAACCACACCAGACATATTGCTGGAACACCTCTATTAAGGATTTTAAGAGGTGTAAACCTTTCATCCAATTGACTCCTGAGGAAGTTCCTTGACACTGAGTAGATAAATAGAAGCTTTTGCCCTTAGCTGTTCTAGCATGAAAGGGGAGTCTCAGGAATGCTCACCAGATTAATGAGACAGAGGACTCATAAATATGTCAGAAAAACACAATAGCTGGAGATGAAATAGATGTCTCCTTGGGATGCACGTTAATGTTCACGAGGCTGGGGGGTTTGCCAGGGAGGGCTGTGCCTTGGCCAGCTGTGCCAGGCAGGGTGCCAGGGCTCAGCCTGCAGGAAGGAGCTGATCCCCTGAGCAAGGCTCCACCTTTGCTTGGCCAGGGCAGGCAGAGGAGTTGGACATGGCCTGAGGGACACGGGTGAGTGGTGGGCTTGGCAGTGCTGGGTTAATGGTTGGACTTGATGATCCTGAAGTTCTTTTCTAACCTGAATGATTCCATGATTCCAAGCCTTTGCTGTCCCTCCAGGATGGTAGGGCTCAGCTGTGCCACATCTCTGGGGTGCTGTGCAGCTGGGTTTCTCATCTGCTGTAAAAAACCTCTTTGGGGTTTGTAGATTGGGATGTTCAGGGTTTGCCAAGGAGGGAGCAAGTCCAGGCTGCAGAAGGAAGCAGCAGCTCCCTTGGTGTATTCCCAAAACACAGAGTGGGCAGCAGACCTACTGTCGTGGTCAGGCCTCCTCCACAGACACCTCTGGCAGGAGATCTCCCAGAGGTTGGAAAACAGATCTGCTGCAGCTCCTGTACTACCCCAGGCATCTCTACAGAGCCTGGCCAGGGCTGTGGGTGCCCTGCTTGAAACTGGGAGTGGCTGGGAAGCGTGGGGTGAAGGGGGAGCAGGGCAGAGTGCCCTCCGTGCTTGGTCAGGGAATGCTCACAGAGAGGCTGCTTTCCTGGGGAAAAAGCTGGTTTTGTTCTCCTGGCTGTGTTCCTCTCATAGGAAAACCCAGCTGTGGGTGGGTGATCCCCAAAGTGACAACTCCCCTGGGCTGCTCCTGCGAGCCCTCAAGAACCATTTGCCCCAGGGGCTGGAAACTCCGTGTATTCAGGCTGGGAAGGGGAGGTCAGGAGCTGCCCTGGCCTCCACAGTCATCCCTCCTGTGGGCTGCACACAACCCCAGCCATTCCTTGCTGACAGATACCCATGGGTTGTTCCAGGGGCAATCCTGCCTGCTGTGTGCAGCCCCCTTCTGCCTCCTCATCCCCTGGGAACCACCCAGCACTGGGAGTAGGGTGCAGCAGCAGCTTTGGAAATACTAAATCAGCACTGCTGGGGGGAAAGTGATCCCAAAATGCTCTGTGTGTGCCCTGGCAGGGGACTGACTGGTGTACAGTGAGGCAGTGCAGCATCCCAGGGAGCAGCCGCACAGCTGCACAGGGCTGCACCAGGCCCTGCCACGGCCACTCTGGGGCTGCACCAAGGTGTTTCACAGTGCCAAGGTGAGTTTGGAACAGCAGGTTGAAGGTGGTGCTCACCACTGGCCTGAGGACTGTGAGCATCTCAGCTCCTCTCATGGGTGAGGATCAGCACAGAGAGGTAGCTCTGACCCAGTGTTCACCCTCCCACCAGCTCTGTGTGCTCCAGGGATTTTGGGGAAACTCCCTGTGGATGTCAAGTCATGGCAAAGTAAAACAAGTCCCTGCAGCAGTGGCTGCGGGGCTCTCCAGGGGCAGGGGATCAGTCAGAGGGGATGTGGATGAACACGGGGCACAGGGAAAAGCTGTAGCAAAGGGAGCTGGGCACAGGCTCCTGAGGGCGTGGGGAGCTCATCCCCAGTGCAAACAGCCCTCTGTGTAGGTGTCTAATAGGACTGGTGCATGGAGTGGCACTGCATTAATCACCATGGGAACACGGAGCAGTAAACAGTCTGAAATCATCCCGGAAAATATCACGCCAGCGTTCACATCAGCCCTAATGTGAATTAACAACTGAGCTGGCAGTGACTCAGTGCAGCAGAAAGCACAGCCAGGGCACCACAGAGGTCCCCCAAAGGGCAATCCCAGGGGGGCAGTCAGGGATGGAGCCCAGAGAATCCAAACCATGGTTTGCTTGGGGTCATCCCACACAGGCATCCCTTGCCCATGGGCAGCCTGGGCAAGGCTTGAGTGGAGCAGCTGGAAATGCCCAGGGCAGAGCATCCCCTCCTGCCTGCCCCGTGGGAGGGGATGAGGGCAGAGCCTTGGGGTCATGACAGGACCTGCCACTCACATGGCCTTGTTCCCCCCAGTGCCACTCATCATCACTTGGCATCTCTAGTTAAGCAGTTTCCACAGGAATGTTGGTCTTTCCCATCACAGTGGCTGAACTGGCAGCACTGGGGAGTTCAGCCTTGGCAGGGTTTCTCCAGCCTCTGCATCCAACAGCAGCCATGAAGGGTTTGCACTGTAAAACCTCCTTCCTGGCATGCCTGGCTGTCAGCTCACCTGCAGCTGGGTGACAGCCCACCATGGGCTGTTCTCCTGCCCTTGCTCCACGTCAGTGCTTCCCTGACATATCTCCTTAGGGTCCCTGAGCATCCTGTCCCCAGCCACCAGCAGGGCCAGCAGCAGCTGAATCACGTCCCCAAGCACAGTGAGTGCTGCTGGTCCCCAGAGCCACCTACCCTGGGGATGCCTTCAAGCTCTGCTGAGATGTTAGCCTCGGCAAAAAGCTCTGCACAGGCTCACAGGGCTTTTGGGGTGTTCTGGAGCCCCTGTGGCAGCTTCACCAAGGCAGAGCCTCTTTTCCCATCCTTCAAACATCTCTGCCTGAGGCCAACACCCACCCTGGTGCCTACATGGAGCTCATATCCCTGAATTTCTGGCAAAGAGGAGATGGTAGAGTTGGCAGAGAGTGAGGTACCAGGCATGGGGAGCTCTGTGTGGGGTAGAAGATTGTAAGTCTCATTTCCTACCCAATAAAGGTTCCAAAAGGGAATACCTTCCTTTCTGGTTCACCTACCTGGCACCTGAGCTCTCTCAGCCCCACCTGAGCTCTGTGGCAGGTACTTGGGGCCGCAGGGCTGCCTGGGCATGCAGGGCTGCGTGATGCAAGGGCTGCCCCTTGAGCTGGACCGGGAGCATTTTGTTTTTCCTGCTCCATTTAACTCCTCCTGGTCCAATAGCTGAATGTGTTGATTTGTCTGGCTCCATCCCGCTGTGTTCTCTGCCTCTGTCCTGTGGCCTGGATGGTGTTGTACAAACATTTGCACTACAGTCATGAAACTTGTGCAGCACTTGTGTGCAGAGGATGGCAGAGGGCTGGGACTTCACCTGTAGTTTAGGTTCTTTTGAGCTCAGTTCCAGTGTGGAAGCAGGGCAGCACCTGCTGCATCCCTCCTGTGGGTGATGCTCACCCCAAACGATGGAGGGGAGCACCTGCAAGGTGCTGGCAGATGCTGCCACCCTGCTGGGCCCGTCCTGATGTCAGCCTGTGTTAGTCATTGTCATGGAAACGAGCAGTTCGTGGTGAACAAACCACCCCCAAAGAGCACCAGCACAGGCTGCCTGCAGAGAGATGACTCAGGGTCAGGTCGGACCTACCTGGAAAACAGCCCAGCAGCTTCCTGGAAGTGCCAAGGGACAAGCAAGGAAGAGTGGGGACCTCAGTGGGTCACCTTGTTGTGAACAGCTCACCTGGGCATGGGCTGGGAGTGGCCAGTGACCACCCACACCACACCACCACTCCCCACTGGGTCCAGCCCAGAGCATTGACCACAGAAGGGACCCAGAGCCAGCTTTGGCCAAGCTGAGCAGCAGAGAAAGCAGCAAATGAAGCCTGGGCTGCAGCCTGTGCTGCACTGTCATTCCAAGAGCTGCATTCCCAGAGGGATGTGGCTGAGTCCCTGCAGCCACTGCCGGTCCCAAGAGCCTGCTGTGCCACCAGCCAACCTCAGGGCCTCAGCAGTGGGGCAAACCCAACCTGTCTGGGTCATCTGCAGCCCCTGGGAGGTGAAACCCCACAAAACCTCCTTCAGGGGTAGGGGGGGACATTGCCAGCCAGTGGAGGGGCCAGCAATGCCTGTCCCCATCAGGGTGGCAGGGACAGGGGTGGGTGGGGAGCATTGCCTGCACCCAGCTGGGCTCATGGGGAAGGAAATGCCTGGCAAAACTGAGTTTTGGCTTTGAGTTGTTTTGCCTTGACTTAGCAAGTGGAGATGGAGTGAGGGAAACCTCTGGACAGCTCTGCCAGGGTAGAAGGGCCCATGGGGATGGTGTCACCTTCACCTCCATCAGGGGTTCACACCCTGTCTTGTTTTCAATGTTTTAGAAACCTCCTGGTTTCCTGATGCCTTCCACAGCATTTTGGGGTGGAAAGGAAGGACATCTTCTCTGTCAGGAACCCTGTTCTGTACCACAACCAGGAGCCTGCACTGTGTCCCCAGGCTTCCTGTCCAAGGAAAGGTTTCTTTCAGAAAGCTTTTTTCCACATCAGTTTTTAGTATTTGTTTTTTCATTAAGACCCAAATCTCCCGCTTGTCCTCCTTAACTTTTGCTGAGTTTCATTGTGTTGTCATTTCAGAGGCAGTTCCAAGGTTAAAGCAAACTCCTCACGCTGCAGTGACTGCAGCTCTCCGGGGGAAGGTTAAAGGATGCAAATTGTTGACAGAGGGCTTTTCAATTTAGCGTGCAAAGATCTGATGGTTGAAAGGTGAAGTTAGACAAATCCAGGGGAACAGGACGGGTGATCGGCAATTGGAGCCATTTGCCAGGGCTCCTGATGGATTCCCCTTCACCTGTGATTTTAAAATGAAGATTGGGTGCTTTTCGAAATGATGAAAAAGCAATTTCAGAACGAAATTTGGGGAAATGCTCTAGAGGAGCTTGGACTGGTCCTACTACTGGATCCCTCCTGGGCTTTTCCATATCTCCTGTGGTGGCTGAGAGGGTCCCAGACCACTTCAGCCCCACCCTGTCTCCCACTGCCTTGGCCCTGGGCTGCTGTCACCACAGTGGGACAACCACGGAGCTATCCCTGCTACTGCCTCTCCCAGCTCCCTCCTGCCTCTCCCAGCTCCATCCTGCCTTATCCATTTCCCTCCTGCCTCTCCCAGCTCCTCCTGCCTCTCCCATTTCCCTCCTGACACTTCCCAGCTCTCTCCTGCCTCTCTGGTGCCCACTGTTGCCAAAGCCCCTGGAAAGCCAGCTCTGCTGGTCAAGGCGAGAATTCTGGAGCCCACCGTGCTCACCTTCAGTGTCTCACCTGTGCCCGCCCCCAGCCACTTCTCCAGCTCCAAATCGTGCATGGCAGCTCTGCCCCGCTCCCTCTCCTGCTCTGCTCCCGCTTCCCCTCCGGTGGCACTGCCAGCAGCCAGCCCCGGCTTTCCCCTGCAGGTGTTGCTGTGTGGGAGCTCGGTGCAGAACACTTTGGCCAGCAGCCACCTCCTCCCTGCTCACTCACACTCGGTGCCTACACGGGACCCGGGGAGTTTTGACGTGGTTTTTATTGCTCAGTGTTTGCAATGCAGTCTCTGGAACGCCAGTCCCCTTGCCTGCTCTGAAGCTCTGATGTGCCTCCTGGGCTCATTTAAACTATTTGCCTTGCTCTTTCATTGCTTTTCTTTTTCTGCTGGAATTCAGTGCCTGGCTGACAGATCTTGCAAGCAGCATCCAGGCCTCCATCCTTCCAGCAGTGCCTGTCCTGCTGCCCCCGGCCACCCTGCCAGGGGTAAATGCATTCCTCCTGGGTTTTCACTTCCATTTTTGTCTTTTCTACCTGTCTGATGGTGTCTCTGAGTTCTTAGCCTTAGTGAGCATTGGTTCTTCATGCTTGAAAATCAGTGGTGCAACCAGCATCCACTTGCTATTAACTCTTGTTATTTATCAGCAATAATTGCAATCTTTTGTGCCTTGGACACAATGTGGGCATCATCTCCCAGGCACTTCAGCCTCCCCTGCAGGTGTGTCCCAGCTGAGCACTGGCAAATGATCCCATGTGAAATGCAACTGCCAGGGAGTGAGGGTCTCTATTTCTTCATTCTCTTGAATTTTATTTCATGTAAAGCTCTGTCCCTCCTGATCTGCTCAAACCAACCACTGTGCCCACTTCTTGGGCATTCAGATCTAAGAGCTCTGAGTTCCTTGTTTTGTGCTGTGTGCATGGAAATAAAATATGAAGGTCTCTTGTTTAATGGTCTAAAAGTCTTTCTCACTCTGCAAAAAACCCAGCATCTCCAAATCCATTTTCATTTATAACATTATGAGTAATTCTACTGGCAGCAGCTTTTCCTTGCCATATATATTTATTAGAGGGAGAAATTCCCCATCCTGAAATTATGTTCTTGCTTGGATCAAATAGCTTTTGAACTCCAGCTCTGTTTAACCCTTTTGCTGCTTTCCATGTGCTGTTTTATCCCATATTATGCAAGGCAGAGTGCTTCTTTCAGAGGGGAGGACATCTGGAATGCAGAAAACAGCCTCAGCAGTGCTCAGAAAACAAAATTGGAGCAGCTGTAGAAAAAGCTATGCCATTTTTTCAAGATTAGGAAGCCACAGGGACCAGCGTCCTTCTCCCCAAAGAGCACACATCTGCCCATGCCCAACTGATGACCATCAAGTTGTCATTTGGGCATTGTCATTGCCCACAGACACTCTGGGCTGAGCTGGGGACACAGATGGGTGTTCCAGCCCAACTAAGGGGACTCTGCAGGGCAGGTAGAAAGTATTTCTGAGCTTTCATGGACCTCAGCATGGTGGTGGTTGCAGAACTGTTCACAGTTCCTTCTCCATGTGGTGGTAATTGCACAATGGTTCAGAGCTCCCAGGACCTGGTTTCACACAGAGGGACTCCCTTGAGAGATGGGGTCCCCCCTGTTTCCTGATAAAGTATTCCTGTGGCATCTATTCTGGGAACATGGGAAGGAGAGGGAGAGAAGTGAGTGCTGCCCAAAGGAGGAGGGCGAGGCCATGGGCGGGACAGGAGACCTCAGAAATCTCAGTGCTCTCTGGCCATTCCTGATGACAGGGGCACCATCTCCTGAGGAGCAGGGTATTTGTCAGCATGTCGGTGACAAATGGCTCTCGGCTGAGTAGAAAAATGGTTTATTGATCAGCTGGCAGAGGTGCCCGCAGGGACCCGAGCCTGTCCTGCAGCTGCTCTCTGCCGGGCAGGCAGGACCTGGTCCAGCCTGGCCTCTCCTTCCCGTGGCCCTGGGTCCTGCAGAACAGAGACAAGGGCTTGGGGAGCTCATCCTGCTCCTTTCTCTGCTCCCTTCTGGAGCTAAGCAGGGTTTCACTGTCCCCTGGCTTTCAGGGGCTCTCGATGACAATCCCCACTGTGCAGCAGAACCATCTTCCTGGGTTGTTTCCTGGCAGTCAAGTCTCAGCTTTCCCATGTTTCTCATTCCTGTGTTCCCCATCTAAGCCCAGCTCCAGCAGAGCACTCAAAAGCCAGGTTTAAGCAGGGAGCAGTGCTCTTGAACCTGGCTGCTCTGTTCCAACCAGGTGTTTTTGGATGCTGCAGGCTAGGAAGCCCACACAGTTATCTGAACTGCCTGAGAACTCTGCAATATTCAAGGCTTTCCCCCTTCTCAGATCTTCATTGCTGAAAAAAACAGCCCATTTACTTTGTTTTGCATTTTCTTGTTCATGTTCATCCTCTGTGTGTCTACCCACAGCACACCTTGAGCAAGCTGAGCATAATTAATCACAGTTTGCTTCCCCGTGTTTGCATGGGATTCCTAATCCGCAGTAAATCCTTTGGGGAGCAGATGCAATTATAAAAGAAATGTTTATTAGAAAGAATGATATGTGCCACAAAAAAGTGTCAGGACAATTGTCCTTTAGTTGTTTGTCACGTTGCCAGCTGTGATATACACTCCTGGTGCCACGTCCCAGCTGTCCCTGTCCCTGGGACGTGCTGGGTTCCCTGTGCAGCTGCACCAAGCCCTGGGATTTCAGCTGTTCCCCCTTCTCTCCCCATCCCAGGGGCTCCTATCCTGAGCTCACCCAGCAAAATCCTGTCACAGCCATGGACCTCCCGTAGCAAACACTGTCAGGATCTCTCCTGACAGAAATGGATGATGAGCTGCTTGGAATTAATATCTTCTGCACGTGTCAATGTGACCAGCCCGTGAGGAAGAATGGTTTGACAGTGATTTGTAGGTTTGACTGACATGGCAGAGGACAGACCACAGCAACTGAGCTGCTTCCATCATTTTTTGCCTGGCAAGGAGTGAAAAAGGAGGTTACAATCTAAATCCATCTGTCGAGACCGCGATCAGCACTCCTGAGGCAGAAGAGCCTGAGGAAATGAGGACTGTGAGGTTGTGCTCTTGGATTTGGCCAGTCCTTTTTTCAAGTTTAACCTTTCCCCTGTAGGACGGGGGAAGTGCAGTCAGTCCACCTTTGTAGAGGTTTTGAAGGAGCAGCCAGACAAGCACTGACAAAGAGATCTCCAGGAGAGCTCTTTGATAGCACAATTGCAAAGCTTTTGGCTGAGGCCAAGTGATTCATGTGCCTGGGATGGTGTCAGAAGAGAGAGAAACAGAGAAAAAGGGAGATGGTTTTGCTCTGTGTTAGGAATGGCCATGCTTGCCACGAACTCTAGAGAGCAAGGGGATGTAAGACCTACTGGAAAATTGGGGGTGATGGGTGAATATTTCACACTGTGAGGCTGCTGACCTGTGTTTAATCATGCTTAGGATGGGAAAACCTCTGGAATCATCAAGTCCAACCATGCCCCCAGCACTGCCAAGGCCGTCACTAAACTCTGTCCCCAAGTGCCACATCCACACAGCTTTTGAATCACTCCAAGGATGGGGACTCCATCACTGCCCTTTCAGTGAAGATTTTTTTTTTCCTAAAATCCAAAGGTTTAGAGGTAAACCAAGCATTTTTTTCTGTGCAAGTAGAATCATCCAAACTTGAGGAGATAGGACAGGAGCTGTGGCAGGGGCTGTGTCTGTTCATCTCCAGCCCATCACTGACCTTTGGGAGAGGAGGAAATTCTGCGAGAACTGAAATCCAGGTCACATTCCCAAGGTGTGAGCAGGAAGGGGTGGAACCAGGCAGCTCAGAGTATGAGATGCTGTGCAATCAGCAGGGACTATGAAGCGCAGTAAGGATCAGTTGCAGATAAGTAAAGCATTTTGGAAGTGGCCAAAACCAGAATTTTATCCTTGGTTAGTCAAGGAATGGGCAGAAGCCATCTGGGCTGTTACAGTGCTCCAGGAGATTGGCAGAGGCAAAGGTAAAATCTGTATTTACAGAGGAGAGAAAGAAGGCAGTTTGGAGAATTGTTATTAACTTCTAATCTGACTGCTTTAAACTCAGGTCTCAGAAAAATATAATTTCTAAATTATATTTCTTAATGAAAAAAAGAAAAAAATCCTTCCCAAGAGAAAAAGCCAATCTGATTTCCCTGTGTGATGAGATTAAATATTCTGGATTGAGAAGAAGCCAGGGATGCTGGATGCCTCAGCTTTGCTGGGAATTTGCTGTGTTTCCCATGACATTCCTTTTAGCAAGGTTGGTGAGCAGGTCTCCACACAACTGCTGTGGGAGAGGTGCAAAACATGGCTGGAAACCAGACAAGAGAAATCAATAACTATCTGTCAAATAAAAGGATGGATTGAGTGACTTTCTGCAGGAATCCATCCTCAGTCTAATACGAGTCAGTGTTCTCCCTAACGATCCAAATGATGGAATATTCGCTGCTCAGGCTGCAGAGCTTCAGGATGGGAATTAGTGCTGCAATTGCAGAAAAGGCGATTTCCAGCCGTGGAGCAGAAAGGACAATTAAGCACTGGGTTGTTTTGCCTGGGGAAGGCTCTGGAGTTTCTATCATTAGAAGTGTTTAAGAAGGGTTTGGAGAAACATCTCCTGGGACTGATGGACAGCTGACCCTACCCTGAGGCAGAGCCAAGACTTGAGGTCCCTCCCAGCCCTATTTTCTGTGGTTCTACATCTTCCAAAAGCAGCGTCACATCTCTATTGACTTTTAGGGGAAAGTATGAAAAATACCACAAAAATCTGGAAATATGTGATGTCTTTGGTAAAAAAGCACTGCATTTTGTTTACCAAAATCTCGGTATATTAACCCAGATTTCCAAACAAGTGGCATGAAGTGAATAGCCTGGCTTCCAGGAGCTACTGGAGCTCTTGCTGGCTTCCTCCACCCTGCCTTAGGAAAGCCTGACTTGGGAAGGTCTCGGTGCTGTGGAAAAGCACTGGATTTCTGAAATGGAAATATGAACAAGGGTATTTATATGAAGTGGGAATGAATTTATTTTTTTTCCATCAGTTCCTCTGGCAAAGACAGCTGGGCATTTGGAGTGATGGTGTTTGAAATGCAAAATGCACCTCGTTGGAGAGTTGTTCCCTGCAATTCATCTTTGGAGCGAGCTCTTGGTGCCTGTTTGCGCCGTGCAGCCCCAGCCCAGCGCCGGCTGGCTCGGGCTGAGCACGAGGGCAAGGATGGCAGTGCCACACATTCCAATCCCCACTGCAGCCCACATTGCTCAAAGCAAGATGACTTGCAAACATCCAGCAGGAATGAGGAAGATGAATCGTATGCAAGGTCAGGCGCAATGCCAGGAAACCAAGAGAGGCAAGAGCAGTTAATTGCTTTAGATTCCAACCACCCCAAAACGTGCCCTGTGTGCAGACATCCCTTTCTTGCACAGCACTGGACCTCACTGTCCAAGCCAGCAAATGAAATAGGCAATGGAGGTGCTTGTCGTGATTTTTAATGTCAAAATTAGATTCACGGATGCCTTATGGTCTCTGTAATTACTAGACATCACTCATCATTTTTCCCAGCTCAAGGGATACTCTGTTATTGACCTCACTGGGAAGATATAAATACATTACTGAATGGAAATATCACCATTTACTGTTGTGGAAAGGTCTACACCATAGCTCAAAGGACTCTGAAATCTTTATCTCAGTGTACCTACAGCAGAGGAGAATGCCTGATACTGTTGATACGATGCCAAACCACTGCTACTGAGGGCTTATCTTAAGGAGAAAAACCTATTAGAGGTTATTAAAGGAGAGCAACAACAGCAAACCACAAACTCAAAGGAATTTAATATAGTCAAACAGCTGAAAATCCTCTGCCAGGCCAGCACAGAGCTGCCAGTGATGGAGTGGCCAGAGGGCACAGTTGCCTCACTGGTCCCAGGCTGGTGGGGCCACGGGATCTCCTGGAAGAATGTCAGGATCACAGAGAGACTCAGAAAATGAAAGAATGTTCCACCCCCTGGATGTGATGAGGACTGAGAGCAGGGAAAGGCCAGGCAGGTGTTCTTGTGTGGCATTGTGAGGGCCACAGTGGTGCTGAGGGGCTCCTGTGGAGCTGTGCCTGGAGCCCCGTGCTGGGCACTGGGCTCTGTGGGTCACCTGTGAGGGAGGAGCTGCTCCCCAGCTCGTGTTTGTCACTCCAGAGCCTGGGATGGGACATTGCTGGTGTCTCCCTGCTGGTGGCAGCCCCAGGGGTCTGGTAGGAGGCACAGGAGGAGCTGTGGCCTCAGAATGGGGTGAGGGAGAAGGGATGTGCTGGCAGGCAGTCATTTCACCCAAACTGGGGGGGTTTGTGGTGTTTTAGGATGGAACCAACCACGGCTGTGCCCGCTGCAAGGGCTGTGCTCTGTGTGAGCACCTCTGTGGGGAGCTGTAAACTGTGTGTGGGGAACTGCAAACTGATGTACCTCTGCTGAGGGCAGGGCACCGAGGGAGGAGCCCGTGGGGTGTGGCAGAGCTCAGCCACATCCTGAGGGACCAACCTGTGAGCAGCAGCAGGGAGAGGAGTAGGACAGCCCAGGAGAGGGCCCCGGGGCCAGGATGCCTCTTCCATCCTTGCTGGACCTCGATGGATGGACGCCAGCCAGAGCCTGGCCAAGCATCCCATGGAGAAAGCTGGCCCTGCAAATTACAGCTTCTCTGCCTGCAAGGGCTCATTATTGTTTACTGAGCTAGGGAGGTTTCTCTGCTTTGTATTTTGGGCCAAGCTCCCCTTGTATTTATTTACAGTCGGTGGAGCAGCTGGTAGGCACTGCTATTGAAGAAAATTGCTGTGAAAAGCAGGAAATTGGCCTCTCACCTTATGAGAAGGGCTTCATCTGCCCTGAGGGACCCAACCTTGCAGTCTGTCCCTATCCCCAGCCCCATGGCTTGTCCTGGTCCCTGTCACCAGGTTTCAGGTGTCACAGCTGTGCCTGAAGCAACCTCCAGTGCTGGCTGGAGGCAAGGTGGCAGCAAATCTGCCTCGGGTGGTCAGTGCTGCATCTCATCCAGAACACGTTAGTAACCACAGTGTTTGCTCACAGCTGTCTTTGAAAGGTACCTAAAGGCTTTTGGCAGTGCAGTTATTATCTATTATCAGGGATTCACTTTGGGAGGCTGGAGCAGTGGGGAAAGCCTCCCCAGAGGCCTGTGAGATGCACAGCCCCATGTTCTGTGTGGTTCTGGGCTCTCCTGTGCTACCAGCCACCCACACCCAACCAGGCATTGCTGCTCCTGAACTCATCACAGCTTCCAGGCTGGAAGATGAGAAAGCTGCTGTGCTGGTGCGGCACCCCCAAAAAACACCTGCAGGCCCTCAGTTCTGGGAATGGTCACTTGTCTGGCCTCTCTGTGCCAGGGGTGCTGAGCCCTGCACCAAAGCCTGTCTCTGACAGCTCAGCGTGGCTCTGGCTGTCCCCAGTCAAAGCCAGTCCCTCAGAAGAGGAAAAACTGGTGAGTGCCTGTGCGTCCTCTCTGCCTGGCCCTGTGTAACCACCATGGCACTGTCTGTAAGTGCTCTAACATATTAAAGTTCAGCAGCAAGGGAAAGGATGACCTTTTGCATTTTGCCCAGAGCAGGCAAGGGGAATGTAATTACAATTTCATGTAATTCATCTCCTGACACTGTGTAACAGCTGAACTTCTCTTGGTCAAGGCAGGGATGAGGGAAGAAGGACAGGAGGAGTGGAGCACCCCAGCTAGGCAGAGCCACCCAGTCCTGCACAGCTCAACTGCCACCACGAGGGTCCCCAGCCTGGGGCAGATGGAGACTCCTCCTCAGGAGACTGCCAGGGCTGTTAGCTCAAAGCTGCTGTAATCACAGGCCAGCAGCTAAAACAAGTTCCCAGCCCATGGGAACATCTGCTATGGCTGGGGCCATGTGCTCTGCCAGCCTCAGTCTTCCCTTCCCTTCCTGTTTTTTGGGTTGTGCTTTTGGGATCGCTCGATACCCCAAACCCATCTCTGGCAGTGGGGACAGGTGAGGGTTTTGCCCCTCCAAATCCCAGAGCTGAGGACAGAGCAAACCACAAAAACCCAGCCCCCATGGTTTTACCCTAAAATAAAGCTTTTCTCCTGTCCAAACGTGCTGTACCTGAAGCCCACACAGTGCCAGCCTCCTGTTAATTAGTTCCTGGTTAATTTGCTCTGCTGGGCTGGGGCATTTCCCTGAGGTCCATAGGGAATGGAAGATGGACCAGCACCCTCACAGCCCCTCGGGGGGGGCACCAAAGCATTCTGTGCCCACCGTGCATGGTCAGGACTGGCAGGTGGTGTCTGCAGGGTGCTTTATTAGCGGAGCAGGCACTGTGTTTCAGAAACAACATTACACCTATTTAAAAGCTGGTGCCACCTGAAATCTATTTCTCATTCTTGACTGATTAAATTCTGCTAGCTGGAGATTTTATCCCAGAGAAATCCTCCAGGAAGCTCTAATAGCAGAGTCAATCTTTATAACATCAGGCACAATAAAACAAGAGCCCTCGTTTTGCCAGAGGTTTTATCTGCGGGTGCGTAGCTCCCTGTGCCTATCAGCCCCATTTCTATTCCTGTACCCAATAGGAGTCATTAAATATTTATTTAAGAGGTTTTCATTCCTGAATGGTGAAATAGAAACCAACAGTCATTAAATGGGTTTGTTAAGATAAACAGTTTTGAGGAGAGAGCACAGTGTTGCCTAGCACAGGGGACTGGGCAGTGGGGTGCAAGGGCTGGGACTGTTTGCCTCTCTCCTGCTCCAGAGAAGATCCCAAGGCAGCATTGGATAAATTAACTGTGGGGTTTAATTATTGCACGAATGTGGGTGATGCAGAGCCCAAAGAAGCTATGGGCACCTGGCACTCAGCACTTGCAGTCTGACAGCCATGGTTTGCCAGGGCTGTTTGCCATGGGAGAAAGCAGCAGGGATACTGGTTAGGGATTTTTGTCATCAAATTTGTGGCACTCTGGACTCCCAAAGCCCAGAAAAATGTCCCAGCTACCACAATGCCTTCATCAGCATCAGGCTGCTTGGGCAGTGCTGTTCTCCACAAAGGCTCCAGCAGTGAAAACAATCTCATCAATATCAGCCTCCAGCTCATCTCCTACCTCACCCTGTGTGCCTCCTGGGTCTGTCACAATGACCATCCTAAAGCCCTCAGTCTTTTTCTTATTAAAAATGACCCTGACCTCGGCTCAATGAGAGATTTGCCAGCATTTCCCACCCTGTGCATGCTCTGGTTTGCCTTCCAGATGGCAGGGCAGGACACCCCTGTTATGAGCTCTCCAGCCCCTGCATTAAAAGGTTTCCACACCACTTTAAAAAAGACCCTTCTGGACTGCTCTCCTCCAGCTGTCCTGTACCAGCAGATCTGGGTGGGTGAAATGGGCTGTCCCACAGCACTGGGGTTTGGCAACTTTTGTGCTGTTGAGGGAATTGTGTTGGCAGCAGGAGGTTGGGAAGTGGGCACCCCATCCTTTCTGCTGAGTTACACTGGTCTTACTGACCCACAGAAAAACGGGCTGGTGTGGGGTAGGGACATCAGGAACCAGCCCCAGGCTGCTGGTACAGCCCGAGCCCTTTTAAATGCAGACCCAGAAATTTGTGGTTTTCATCTTGCTGGTGAGCTGATTTGCCTTTCCAAATCTATCCAAATACTTATGGCTTTTATCAGGATTTTTTCTTTATTTGAGCAGCTGAAGGTGAAAGCACAGCAATTGAAACAAGGTGGCCCTCCCACCCATGGATGGATATTATACTTACCCTGTTATTTCACAGCATTAAAAAAGAAAGTGTCTGACGTATTTCTGAAGCACAGAGCTCTTTTGGTCTTTGCAATTTAATTGTGCCACAGAACACCAAAGAGCCACGCTGCAATCCCCGGCCTCCCGCCACCCTCGGCTCGCTGGGGAGGACAGGCCACACTGGCCCCTTTATCATCCTACAAACTTCTCTGCCCTGCTTGAAGCTCTCCCACTCCCTCCCTGCCGCATTTTAGAAAACAGTTTGCCAATTCCCCTTGATGTGCATCAAACCCGATGAGCCGGTTCCCCGCGGGTGTTTGATCCCAGCTGTGGCCACCACAGCCTCGGCAATGTGAGCAGCTGAGTCCAACCCAGGCGGGACTTTGCAGCTCCCTCCCGAGCTGACCCAAATGTCTCTGTGCTGTAGGAGCCAGGCACCCTTGCCCCAGCAAAACCCCCGTCCCTGTCCTGGCCCATGGAGACCCCAAAGCCCGTTTAGCCCCCAGCAGGACCAGCGGTGCTGGCACGAGGGATGAGCACGCTGGAATCAAAGGACACTTTGGATGCCATGGAGCGTTTGCATTCAAAAGTCTCCAAAAGGTTGGGGATTTATCTCCATGCTGGGAGGGAGCCTTATTAGTGGCTTTTGGGTACACCGCTCCTGAATAATGAGGACAACCCTGTCTCAGGAAGATAAATCCCAATATAATGATGCCATTGTCTTTCCTTATTATAACTCCCCGTCAGCCCCTCATTTAACTGCTGGTTTACCCAAAGATTGTGACTGGCTGGTTTAGCACAGGAGGATAATACAATGCTTTTTAATTGCCACCCTGTCTAAAATTAGCCCTTTCTTCTTTGTCTAATGAGCCACAGCGCAGCCCTTCGGGGAGTACAGTTTGAGCAAGGCCAGCTCCAGTTCCTCAACCTCATGGCTGTGCTGGATTTGCCTCTCCACATCCTGCAGGACATCACCTGACCCTCCAGAGCTGTGGATGCTCTGCTCCAATCCCTCCTTTCCTCCACCTGCCCTCTTTGCACAGGAACAGGAATCTCGGGGAAAGGTTTCTTCAGCTTTGCAAATTCTCCTACAATTATCACATGAAAGAGAGTGGCTGAGAGAAACAACCTGAGGACAGAAATACTGCCTGGGAATAAATTTAGGAGAATATATTTCAGCTGTGACAGGTATGGGGAGTGCCAGAGCTGGACTGAACAGGCAGGAGGCTCGTGGGTCATTATGAGTTCGACTCAGTTACCAGGGGATGCAAAGGCAGATGGAGATGGATGTATTGTAAGAAGGTTTCCTGGAGATGATTTGAGCAATTTCAACTCACTGCCATGGTTGGGATCGACTTGAAAGTTTCCTAATGAATTTCTTTGTCAGGAGGAAATTGGGCTGTTGAGTAGAGGAATGTGCAGAATAGAAAAGCAGGGTTCTTTCTGTTGAAAATCCACCAGTGAAAAATCCAACGACAGCTGAAATTCCTGAACCTCTTGGTGTGGAGGCTCTAGGGGTGTCCCTGTGACCCCGTGTCCGAGGGCAGGGTTTTGCAGGAGTTGCTCTGCTGCAGGCACAGGCAGGTTGAGGTCATGGTGAGGACCTGGCAGCTCCTTAGAAGGAAAAGTTTGTCTTTAGGATGCAGGAGCAGCCTGGAGGCTCCTCCTGCCTCTTTTCCCCTGTAATGTGACACTCTATGAATATTGCAATGAATACAATTATGCTGTGAAAAAAAAGAAAACTCATTTATTTATGAGGTTATTTGATTTCCTCTGAAATGCCTCATCTAGCAGCCCCCTCCATTAGAAACCCTCAAAAGCCATGCAAGAAAAATACAAGGATTATTATTTAAATTAATAAAGCAGCTGCAAATTTTTGCTGCATTTTAAAATATTACTATCAAAAATATTCTTCCATGGATCATTTTCTTGCAGTTTTCTTCCTGAATATTCCTAATTATGGCTATAATTAATTTTAACAAGTCATCCACCATCAATTCCATCATAACTTGTAAGTGTCCTGCAGCTGACTTAAAAAAAAAAAAAAAATTCGACTCTTTGCCCTCCTCCAGCTGCCTCTGTAATGAAACCCGGGATTACTTAAGGAATTGGCACTTGGCCCCAGTGATGCAAAATTGCCTGGTCCTCAGTCAGAGCTGCTGCTGTCCAGCCTGTGATGGATGGCATCATTCAGAGCTTTTATAGGCCCAGCGAAAGAGGCCAATCTGTCCGAACTGATAAATCTCAATCTTCTGCAATATTTCATGGTTCTACCAGACATATGTATGAAGCCAACGTGACGCTTCATTTTCCCAGGAAAACAGCTCCTCCAAGGTCAATGGCCAACACCAAAGTCCTTGGACAAACTCTGACCTCTGGGGAGGACAGTGGGAAGGTCTGGGTGGAGGATGGAAAAGAGACTGGGAAAGTCTGGATGGAGGCTGGAAAGGTCTGGATAGAGATTGGAAAGAAGGTTGGGAAGGTCTGGATGGAGGTTGGGAAGGTCTGGATGGAAGAGGTCGATGGAGAAAGGTGGATCAGTGAGTGCTTTGGAGTCTCATCTCCATCTCCCACACCATCAGACCTACCCACAAAAAGAGATTCCAGCTGTTTGTGGACAGCCAAGGGCGTGGGAGCCCTCAGGGGGCACCTCAGACTGAACTTCACAATGTTGGTCTCATAAAAGAAAGGAAAAGATTGAGCTACCAAAATGAAGAGAATTTCAGAACAGGGATGGCAGGTGGGAAAAAGAGCCAGGCCTCTTTTTAATTCCTGCATGAGCGTATTTCTGGCATTCCTCTCCCTTGATTTCCTTTGTCTTTGCAAATCCATCAAGAGCCAGGCCACAGGGCTGGGGTTGTGGCAGCAGAATTTGGGATGTGTTCATGCCTACTCCCACAGCCCTGGGCTTGGGCTATTGTCACATGATGGGAAAATGAATTTTTCTGCTCGGCTGTTGCTGTGGTCTTCTGCTACCCTTGTTAGATCCCCCACCAGCCAAGCTGGGGCTTCCTTCAAAATTGTGCAAATATTGAAGTACGAGCTGGTTTTATCTCCTGGTGCTGCACTGCGATTTCCAGGCTGCGTTTGCAGAACACCGTGCCAGCCAAAATGTTCCTGGATGCTTCTGTGTGACATGCTGAGGTTTCTCAGTGCCCCGTGCCATCACCCTGGGGGAACACTGCTGTCTCCCCTCTTAGGCTGTGCCTCTGATACAGGTGCCTCAGGGTGACAACAGTCCCTGAAGGACAAATACCTGGGAAAACATCAGGACATCAGGAGTAAAAGGGGGTCCAAAGCCATAATTTCACTTTAAATGCTTGATTCCTGCAGCCTCACAGCCTCTGGTGCCTGCTGGGATGCCCATCCCAGTGGCAGCGTGCCTGGCTCCCTGTCCCAGGGAAGAGCGTGCTTTAGCATCCAGAGCGAGGAAAGCAGGGAGGGAAAGCATTAGAAGAATTCAATTGACTGCAAAGCCCCTGAGAACATGAAATACACTCTCTACATACACAGGGTTTAGTGATGATAGCACGAATCTGGGAAAAAAAGCATTTCCTCTTTACTGAAGCTTGAAAGGGTGAAATCGAGGCTGACCAGCAGCCACTGCTTTATCCTCCAATTTACTGCTCTCACTCCCAGCCTGGCCCTGAGAGCCTGGCTTCCTTTGTACCTTTTTTTCTGTTAGTGGTTTTTATGTGTCCAGAGCATTGTACCTGCAGACCCAAACCTGCCTTGGCTCCTGCCTGGGCACTGCTCCAAGCCCCACTGAGCCTGGAGAGCTGCAGGACTTCCTGCAGCTTCCCTGGTGGGGAAGTGCTGGATGGTGAGAACAGGAATTCTTCCAGGGTGCAGTGCCAGGAGTAGGGTGGAGCCATGGAGGCTTTGCATTGCACACTCAGGCCAGGAATAGCTCAAGGAAAGCAAATGGATCCAGCCATGCCTCAGTTTCCCTCCCCATCCTGATTAATGCCCCCAGGAAGTATCACAAGTTGAGGAGGGGTGCGAGAGGCTCAGAGACCTCTTACTCTGGCCTAGCCACCTGCCAGTCCAGGGGACCGTGGGGCATCTGGGACAATCCTGATTTTCACACAAGCTCAGTTTCCCAGCAGGCTCTGGTGAGATTTGCTGGAGGTGCCAGATCTGTCTCCAGGCATTGTTTTCCATGTCCTGCCTGGCCTGGGGTCTCCTGCATCTTCCTCTGGTCTCATTCCCAGCCCTCCCAGTCCCCGGAGAATAAACCCAGTTAAAGTTGCCCTGTGCTTGGCTGAGGACATTTAATCACTGTCTGGATGTGATGGAAATATGAGCTACTCCTGTGCCAGTCAGGACACGCTCCTCTTGCACAGACAAAGAGAGCAAGGAGCCATCTGAGCATGAAATAGTTGTCAGGCTTCCAGAGGGTCACAAGATATATGGATTATGAAGTAGAGACTCCCACAGATCTCAGATTATCAAACACAAAGACTGCAGAAGATTGCTCCAATCGCAGGAGTGCTGTCCTGAATTCAGAGCTGGGCTGGAGCACCAGCCCAGGGGCTGCTGGAGTCCATGGGGCTCTGCTCATAAGCTTTGAGTTCACCCCAAATTCAGCTGTCCCTGCACAAAACTTCTCAGTATCAGAATCATCCTGTGCCTGTTTCTGTCTCCAGCTGATGGGAATGGACAGGTTTTGGGTATATTTCTGCCCTGGGGGGAAGAGGCCACCCAAAGGTTAGAGCACTCGGAGGACTGGAGATTGGGATGAAACTGGACACTCTGGGAACAGGAATGAGCAGGATTGGCAGTGTTAGGTTTAGTGGGAGCCATCCCGTGGGTGTGATCAATCACCACTGGAAACCTGTCGGAGTAGAGGAATTCCTGGGTGCCTGAGATCCAGGGGATTCTTCTGCTCGTGAGAGGAATCTGCTGTGCCCTGCTGAGCCCAGCGAGGAGCGAGGCCATTGCAGGTGCTGGTGCCCAGAGGTGACAAGGCTCCTTGGGATTTATCAGCACCCCTGGCTCTCAGCTGCACCATGCAATGATCTCACTGCCCCATCCCCCTTTCCCACAGCCTTTTCCAGGTTATAGGAGTTGCAGCTGAGGGTCTCTCCCTGTCCTTCTGTCCCACTGCTGGTGGCTGGGAGCATGGCCTTGGCCAGGAGAGCCATGGCTCACTGGGCTCCTCTCCCCAGGAGGAGCCTCTGATGCTGGTGATGCCTGTGGGGTGCCAGGGCTGCAGGGCCTGGCACCCCACAGGGCAGGGCAGGGGCTCCGTGACCCAGGAGGTCCTTCCAGCCCCAGGTCACACCCTGAGCTCACCCTCAGGCACTGCCTATTCCACATTCCGGGGGAAACAGCCTGTGAGCCAAGGAGCCAACAGAGAACTCCTCTCCTCAGCAAGCACCTCTCTCTCCGTGTTTCTTTCTGCCCGTGCCCCTCTCTTTATCCTTCCAGCCCCCCCCAGCACTGAGGAGTTTCCCTGGTATGTCCTTACAGATCTCAAGCACGACTGTTCATTAAACCCAGGCCAAGCAGGGAGCACAGCTGTGCACCACCCTCAGCTTGGTGCACGACTGCTCATTCTGCCTTTCACCACCACCCACCAGTTATTCCTCCCCAAAGCCCAGGCTCAGCCCAATTTGAATTAATTGCAAGAGTCAGACGTCAGCTGCTTTTATGTAACGCTCCCGTGTAATTCCATCTTCTCGTTTCCGCTCCCCCACTAATTTATTCACTCTAGGTTTCTTTAAATCAGTCCAGCCTTTTTTTCCCCTTCTTTTTTTTCCTTTCCACAGGGTCTCTTTGTAAATCGTGTTCCTAATCCAAGGACTTGGCATTCCCTAGGTAGCCAGGGTGAGCAGGAGCAAGCCCCAGGGGACTGGAACAGCGAGGCAAGTGCCTTCTCATGGGTTTTGC
Organism: Prinia subflava; assembly: GCF_021018805.1. Taxonomy (NCBI): domain Eukaryota; kingdom Metazoa; phylum Chordata; class Aves; order Passeriformes; family Cisticolidae; genus Prinia; species Prinia subflava. The sequence continues at coordinate 1,007,927 of NC_086262.1, read as the reverse complement.
TGTGCTGAGGCTGCCCATGATTCTCTCCTTCCCTAATTACTTCTATTTCAGTGTTTTCTTCTACTGCTTCAGCAAAGAGTCAGCCTAGACTTTTAAAACTTGCACTATTAACATATTTATTTATTTATTTGTTTGTTTGTTTATTTATTCTTTCCACTGATAAATCGTGAAGACTTGAAATACAGTTATTGTTCTCCAATACAGTAAGATGAGGAATTACCCTGTGCACTTATTGATCTCCAGTAGGTCCAATATTTAGAACAACATCCCTGCTGGAGGAGAGAGTTTTGGCCTCTGTTTCCTTCCCCAGCTATGCCAAGAGGTGCTGGGATGTGCTGGGCTGGAGCCCACGGATGCAGCATCCATGGCATATCTCACTGGCCCCACCAGTGAGCCACCTGAGGACCCACGTCTCTCTCAGCACTCCTTCTCTCAGAAATGACTCTTCATTTAGCTCTTGTGTTGACAGGGCTCAAATTAAGAGGCAATTGAGGTGGCTCTCAGAGTGAGATGTTCATGAGTCCTTCTGAGCAGGCAGCGGGGCTTGTAGAGAACCCAGCACCCCAATTCCTTCAGAACTCAGGGGATAATTACCTTGGGTTTCTTCTCCACATCAGGGTTAACCCAGCACCCCAATTCCTGCAGAACTCAGGGGATAATTACCTCGGGCTTCATCTGCACATCAGGGTTAACCCTTCACTCTAATGAACCCTCATGTGCCAGCAAATATTCCGAGCAGAGTTAGGCAGGGACTATCCATCACCATGCTGGAAGAGTGTCAGAGTGGGCTTGGCAATACCTGGGCCCTGCAAGAAGAGCTATGGAGGCATTAGGACCGAAAAGTCATCTTATTTGTTTATTGATTTCCAATAAAATCTAATAATTAGAAAAACAGCCCTGCTGACTTGTGTGTGCTGTGCATACAAAGGAAGGAGGCAAAATCCCTCAGAGGGGGGACAGTGCTTCCACAAGAGCCCTGCAATCCCCCTGGGCTGACAGACAAGTGTCCCTGCAGCTGGCATTAGCCTGTGTCCTGAGGGACAGAACAGAGATCATCAGTGCCAGGAGCCTGGGACATCCCTGGGGCCAGGAAAGGGCTCCTGTGAGGTGGGGACTGTCACAGGCAGGAGCCAGCGCCCACTGAGTGCCAGCGGTGACACTGCAAACTCCCGTGTGACCTCAGCCCTGCCCAGTTTGCACCAGTGGGGAGATGCTGCCATGGTAATGATGGTGCTGTGGCTCTGGGTAGGGCCAGGCTGGTCCTGCAGTGACAGGAGTGTCACCTCAGCCAGTGCCAGCACAGGACCATGGTGGTGCTGCTGAGGATCAACCGTGCCTCCTGTGCAGATAAATAAAGTATTTTTCTCTCTGCAGGTTCCTAATATAGTGCCTTCTTCCCTCTGTAAATAGCACACTGGAAGAGTGGTTTGTCAAAAGCAGGTCTGGGGAATTATCTAAACTCAGCCTGGGTGATGGAAGGCTCTGAGCTGAGGGCCCCATCCTGCACAGGAGGCAGGGAGCTGGGGGAGAACAGCAGCCCTGAAGTCAGAACACATTTGCTGCCCTTTCCTGTTGTTCTGCTGCCCAGACTGAGCAGAACACCCCTGAGGCGCTGATGTTCCAGTGCCAGGCACAGTGAGGGCTGTCACCCACAGCTTTGCAGGGGACTGACAAAGTGATGGGGAGGTTTTTGCAAGTCAGCCTTTGAAGTTTTGATGTTTTACCTTTGGTTCATGGAACTTTGAAACATTCTCATGCCAAACACCTGAATGTTTGCTTTTTTCTCCTTTCCAACCTCCCCAATGCCTCCTCACAGCTGTTCTGTTGCACTTCCTCTGTTGTTGCAGTTGCTCCTCTTCATTTAAGCAAGAAAAGAAGCTTTAATCACTGAAATTCATTGCCCTTGCCATGAATTTAGGAATCTCCCAGAGCTGGCACCCTAGCACAGGGCTTGGCCCAGCACAGTAGCCCAGCCAGGGTGGGGCCAGGCAGCACCATGTCCTGCCCTGGTGGGCACCACCCTTGGCCTCCAGAAACCCCCTGGCCTGTCTAATGAGACAAAGAGATAAATCAGCAGGGTGAGATAACAGACAGAGGCGTTCCCAGGCCGTGGCTGTTGGCCATGCCCATGGTGGTCTCACATAGCAGGACAGGCCACTTCTCACTCAGCTCGTGTCACACTCGGTCCCAACCACCTGTCCTGGCCTCTTGAGGCTCTTCCTTGTCCTTCCTGTTTATCAGAGGAGTAATAACCAGGGAAGGAACTGGGCAGAGGCTCTACCCAGTGGCCAGGCATGCTGTGGGGCAGGAGCAGAGTCACTGTAGAGAGACAGGCTCTGCACCCCAGGGGAGAGAATTGACTCTCATGTGGGGCTGGAACCATAACTCCATCCTGCCAAGGCTGCTCCATTAGCATTCTGCACCAGCCTGGCTTTCATAAGCTGGTCTGACTCTCTAAGATAAAAAAGTAATAACATTGCCCTCCATTATTTATTAGCTGCCTTTATGTCTCCTGGCAAAAGTCCTTCCTCCTCCCCACGCTGAGCTGCTCCAAGATGTGATGCTGATGTTCCACAGGCCCAGCACCCAGTGCTTCACCAGGCTCCAGGAAATCCATCTCCTGGCTCCAGAGTTGTATTCCAGAGATGACAGGCACTCATTCAGCTCCTGCCCTGCCTTCCTGGCTGCCCAGGGTGGCCTCATGCTCCTGAGACAATTCCCTGCACCCGGCAGGAGAAAACATGGCAATCAGGGGTCCCCACAAGGGCACTTGCCTTTTGCCCCCATTTCAAGGCTATTAAATTGTTGAATTTTAAATTATTTTGCCTCCAAACTCTAAAATTACCACTTCAAACAAAGCATGTGCTCATTGTTCAAGTTGGGCTGCAGGGGTGTCTCTGTTCTTTGGGGTCCTGTGGATGATTTTTTGCTAGATAGGGGTACCTGATGTCATGACCAAGCTTTTCTTGGGTGTTCTCTCCACCTTGGAGCTGTGCAGCGTCTCCCGCTCTGTGCTCTGCCCGGATGAGGGACTCAAGCACTGCTGTCCCTGCTCACCCATGATTGTATTGACTGTATTGACTGAATTAATTACAGCTGAGCTTCAATATTGAAATTACTCAGACCTCTGGACAGCCAAGCTGAATCAATTAGTTTATTAGTGAGAGCCAAAGCCAGCTGAGCAGCAGAGGGATGCTGCACCCTGGGAAAGGAGGCAGAGCAGCTGCCCTTCCTCAGAGATTAGCCCCATGCTGTATGTTTAAAGCAATCCTTGTGGGTTTGGCTTACACCAAATGGTTGTTTTAGCCCTGGTTCCCCAGACCTGGCGAGCACATGATTTAATCTGCTGTTTGCCAGGCTGAGCTGGTTCCTTGGGCAGCTCTGCAGGAGCACAAGGCATCCCCACGTTCTGCAGGGGGTGGGAAACGTGCTGGGGTGTAGTAGAATCAGAGTCCTGGTGGCTGTGACTCACACAAGTGATATTTGTAAGCCCCAAATATAGATGTGGATAATAGCAATAAAAATTTATCACCAGCTAATACAAAGACGTAGGATTTGGGTTAAAGTATGGATATGTGCTGCTGGCATGCTTCATCAAACACCCTGGGATTTCCATCAGGAAATGACTCTGTAACGTGCACACGTTCATCATGTTCACTGCAGCATGCCCTGGCCATGACACTGGGAATTGAGTGACTCTTTCCAACTCTCTCCAGCTCCAGGTGTGCCTCTGCCAGGAGGCTCCCAATAGGATTTTGGCTCAGTCTGGTGCACAGCCCATTCCAGCTTTAAATTCCTTCACCTTTCACTGTCACTGCTCTGGTGCAGAAACAGCAGTGCACAATTAGGGATTCCAGCTGGAGATTTCCTGGAATTTTCTGGAGAGGCACCTGAAGGGATGGCTCTGCTGGGGCATAGCTGGCTCCGCACAGGTGGCAGGAGGTGGCATTGCCATAGCAATTGTCACCAGAGAAACAGAGAGGTACAGACATGCCAGAGCAGTGGTGTTGTCTCTTTTTACCTGAGTGGGTTGGCTCAGTCTGGCATCCAGCCCTGGTGAGGAAACCCAGAAGTAGCCCCTGCTCCATGCCCCATCCTTGGCACAAGCCACCCCACTGCAGAGGGCCACCATGGCCCATCAGATGTCTCCTGTAGGTGTAGAAGAGGTTCAGGACCAAATGGAATGGCCTGGGACCAAGGGAATCAATTCCAAAATATAGAAGGCCCCACTGAGATCAGGACTTTAGCTCCTTCCCAAGCTCAGCCTCCTACTTTGGACTAAAAAGCTTCTCTCCTCCTCCTGAAACTTCCAGGAGCAGAAACTTCCCAACCTCCTAAGCTGTCAACATGTCTTGCTTAAATAAGATCTTCACAGGGATGCTCTTTGGATCCTTGCAGTTTTATTTATTTAGTTGGTTTAGTTTAAGATTAATCATAAATGGGGAAAGTGCCAGAGACATACAAAAGAGCTTCTAAATAATTCTGAGTGATTGAGAGCACCGTGATTAATGGGATCTGCTGATGCCATTCGGGTGGAAGCAGCCTTCCGAAAAATAGATTTATGTTAAATGGAAAAATACAATAATGTCACTCACAACAGGAGAAAACAGGCACAGCAGACCCTGCCCTGAACGGCCGCCACACTCAATTCAGCCTCACAATGAACCAAACCTAACTCCTCTAAGCTCACTGTGTCCAGATTCTAAATTCATTCATTAGATTTGATTATCTTCAGTCCTCCCCAAGTGTAACATATTCCTTCTTACAGAATTCACCATGCTTCATATCAGGCATGGTTTAATATTTCATACAGTTCATTAAGTAACACATTCAGTTCAGCTCACAATGCTTCACTCCTAATACCATATTCATCCCTATGAAACCCCCAAGAAACAGAAAAAATGGGGAGGTGGAGAGACACAGGGCTGAAGTGAGATGATTTTGTGAATGGATCCTGGTAATTAGAGGAATTTTGCCAAAGGAGAGGGAGCGAGAACGATCCTGGGTCCCTCCCTGCCTGTGGCCCTAGGGCAGCACCATTTGGAAGAGGATGTCTGGATTTCCCTTTGTCCTCGTCATGCTGAGCAGGGCTGTGATTCCTCCCTCCCACCACACTCCAGACATGAACCAGGGAGAGCTACTGCTCGTCCCGTGCTCATCCCACAGATCTGATTAAAGCCATAAATCCTGCAAGTGAGCTGGGAGTGGTGAACTGATAGCCCAGCTTGCTCTGGGACTGAGGGCAGTGAGGGCTTTTTCAGGCTCTGGGTGGGTTTAGCCACCTGATTTCGGTTTGGGGTTTCCAGCTGAAGCACCCTGAGCCAGCTGCAGCCCCACAGGCTGTGCCTGCCTCCATCCACACTCCAGCCCTGCAGCCCAGCTCCAGCAGCCCAGCTGCTCCTCGGTGCCACCAGAGTGTCGGTGCTGCCACAGAGGGGACACGGGGCTGGGGGAGCACTGCAAACATCCCTGCATCCTCACGGGACTCTGCACAGTGAGGAGCATGTTCTCCCAAAGGACCTTCCTCCACTTCAGGGCAGGACTCTGGCAGGAGGAGGCCCAGGGGAGGCCTCCACTCCACACACAAGAAACGTCTTTTGGTAGGAAGTTAGACAGAGCCAGCAGTGGCTGGGAAATTCTGCCCTGCTCCAGAATATGGTGAAATGCTGGAAATTTCTCCAAGGAAGGTGAATCAAGTCCCTGCATCCACAAGGACACTCTGTCTGATGGGCCAAGGCTTCGGTGTGGAGGAGTCTATTATTCCTTCATGTGATGAAAATTAATAATTTATACGGGGACACAGTGACTTTGCCATAATTTCTTGTTAGCTGTGATTCCTCCTCAGCAGCCACGGGGATTCCGGAAGGGATCTGAGCAAGGAATAATGGGAATGGATGGAGATGCCCCTGTGAAGGGCAGAGTGAGCAGCCCTTGTCTTGCTGCCCTGTGAGCGCATGGGCTCTGTGCTGGGACCAGACAGTGCCCCAGCAATAAATATCCCTGGCTGCCCTGTGCATACCAAATGAAGGTGTGTGTTCTACCCAGCCCCCCAGAGCTGGGAGTGTCACCAGTGTTCCACAGGACTCTTCTGTCCTTGGCAGAGGGACCCTGCTAGTGCCCGAGCTTAGAAAGGACCTTGGGGATGCTTTAGGCCAGAGAACAGCAGAGTGCCAAGCTGGGACTGCTCATGCCCCTGATAAGAGGGGTGTTCTGCGGCATGGCCCTCACTCCTTCTTTCTCTCCAACACCTGCATTCTCTAGCTGTGCACACCAGTCAAGGCGAGGAGCGTCTCATTCCTTTTGTCACACTCAGCAGAAGGGGGGACTCTTTGGAGGCCTCCAGTTCCTACTCCCTGCCAATCCCAGTCCTTCTTGAGGGCAGCACCAACCTGCCAGCAGCAGATAAGCCCAATCCTGCAAAAATTCTGCTTTCAGCTGTCCCCTCAAACACATGTTAGTGCTCAGTACCTGTTTCTCCCTTGGCAAAGGGAACTGTGTTCACTGATAATTCCATGTGCTGGCACCAGCAGTGGTGATGCAGGAGGTGCTCTCGGGCCAGGACACCTGCCTGGGGACAAGGCCCCAGGTGTGGCCTCAGGGGGGATTTGTCCTCCTTCGTGCTGCTTTGCACAAGTGTTCCCTAGCTCTCATCCTTCTCTTTTTCTCCCCCTCTCATCTCAGCCCTGCTGCCCCAACCCAAATGCCAGGAGCTGTTTGGTGTTGGGTCTCATCCTCCCCCTCTAGAAAGATGAAAATTCTCCCAGTGTCTGGTAGACCCAAGAGTCCGGGCTGGAAGAGGGATTTGGACTTGGGCATTTTCAAATGGGGGTGGATGGCTTTAGCCCCAAACTTTCATGGGATTTTATTTCCTTCCAGTGCAACATTCCTGCCTCCATCACTGGGCTGGATTTCTGCCTCTTTTCCTTTTCCTCCTCCCACCAGATTTGCTTGCACAGAAGAATCATAAGAACAGAAGGTGAAGCTAGATCTTTCTCCCCTTTTTTAACATTTTATTTTGGCATCCATTGCTTGCTTTTTGCCAAACTGCTCCAATTCCTCTTGCCCAGTGCCCACGCTGCCTGCCCAGTATGGGGGACACACAGTGCCAACAGTGTCAGGCGTGGTGGCCATCAATTCCCTGCAAGAGGAGGGGGTGGCAGAAACACCAACCCAAAACCCAGGGAAAGCACCTGCGTGGGTTTGGATCACCCTCTGATGAGGAGCTGCTGCACCAGGAGCTGAGCTGGGGTCGCTGCTGTCTCCCAGTGGGTGGGAAAGGCTCATCACCATGGGTGGAAGCCTTGGATCTCCCCACCTGCATCCACATTGCCTCTCCTAAATGCAGTCAGTGTGTTTAATCATCCTTCCCACCTTTCTTCGAAGCCTTCCCAGCTTTACTACATCCCTTTCCACCTGTGCAGTGCTCGGTGTGTGGGTGCATGGGGAATTTATCCAGTGGCAGCATGACTGGGGCTGTTTTGCTCTGTTCTTCTCTGAGTAATCCCTAACATTCGAGATGCGTCTTTTCTTTTATCTCTGCTGAGCAATGAGCTGATGTTTTCAGAGAACTATCTATTATAACCCTGAGATCTTGTTCCTGAGAGTTAATAGTCAGCTCAGAGCCCATCATTTTATTTCTGAAGTTGGGGATGGCTTCTCCCACGTGCGCCTCTATTTATCTGCACTGCATTTTCCTGTCACTTTCTTGGCCAGTCACTTCAAGGTCCTTCTGCAGTTCCTCACGGTCACTCCTTATTCTTAATATCCTAAATTATTTGGAAGCATTAACAAAAATCTCTCATTTCACTCACGGCTCCCTTCCTCTCCCAGGGAGCCTCCAAACAATGTCTAGGAGAAATTTCTGGGAAACTCATGGACCCCCAGAAAAACTGTGACCCATGAAAAGGGATGGGCAAGAGGAACCCATAAGTGTGGCTACCTATGGTCCTGATGAGCATCGGCATCTGGGAGCACTGGGGACAGGCTCCAGGCAACCCAAGCAGCAGTTATCTACAGAGACAACTTGTTTTGATACATTACCCCCAAGATTCATCAGTAAATGGGATTGAAGAGCCTTTAATGACCATAAAGAGTGAAAAATTCCAGGGGAGGGATGGCCGTGGCTTTCCTGCTTGAGCAGATGCTTGTCAGAATTGGTACTCTCCAGGGAATTGTTCCAGAAGGTGGATGGAATAAAGTGATTCACAGTATTAAAAAAATAAAATAAAAAGAGAGACATCAGAGCTCCTGGAAGCTGTTCAGTTGGCACTGGGAAGGCTGCGAATAACAGACGCCCAAGGGAACCAATGTTTGAAGCCAAAGCAATTTGGGTAACAGGACAGGCTTGGGGGAAAAAACCTCACAGATTTTGGATTCTGCTGCACATTGATGCTAAAAAAGAAGCCACGCATGTTGTGAATGCACAGCCCAGGAACACATTTTGTAGGCACATGCCTAATGTGGCACGTGTTGTGCCCGTTCCTATTATTGATAATAGCTAACTGCAGCTCCTCCTCCTGCTTTTCCCTGCCTGGCCATGGAAAACATGGCATCCAGATGCTGTTAAACAGCTTTAGAAATTTCCAGGTGAACATCTATTGGCTGTTCTGAGAGTTTGCCTTGAATTCGCAAGGTTTACAGTGCAGAGCAGCTGTGTCCAGGGTGGGATAGATCCATTTGTTTCCTATATTGGCACCTAAAAGGGAGGGCTGGAGAGCACATTTCATCCAAGTAGCTTTGGCAGCAGCTTTATTTGACCAGTGAGGCCATGTAGCAAGGATGGCAGCATTCAATATGACCAGAATTAATTATCTTAAAAATGTCAGGTGATGCCTCAAACCCCTACAGAGCTGGGAGGGTGTTTTCCTTCTGCAAACCAGAATCAAACCTCTCCATTCCCCTTTATCTCACTTATAAGCCCAGGGGAATCCATGGGAAGCTGGTAATAAATCCACTTTTCTCTGGGAGAAGAGGAAGAAATGTTCTTCATCTTCCTCTCCCCAAGCCCCAGTCTAGCCTCTGTGCTCTCCACAGTTCTGTCTGTATAAACTGACAAGGGACACGTCAGTGCTCTGACAGCCACCTCAGCCAGGCCTGCAGAGCAACCTGGGCAAAAAATAGGGAAGTTTTGTGCCTCTGAGCCACCCCCAGTGCTGCACCTGCTGGGACTGCAGCAGGACACAATGACTGACACCTGCCAGCATCCCATCACCCTCACAAAATGGGTTGGGATGGAAGGGACCTTAAAGCTCATCCACCCCTGCCATGGGCAGGGACATCTCCCACTGTCCCAGGCCGCTCCAAGCCCCAGTGTCCAGCCTGGCCTTGGGCACTGCCAGGGATCCAGGGGCAGCCACAGCTGCTCTGGGCACCCTGTGCCAGGGCCTGCCCACCCTGCCAGGGAACAATACCTGCCCAATATCCCATCCATCCCTGCCCTGTGGCAGTGGAAGCCATTCCCTGTGTCCTGTCCCTCCATCTCTTGTCCCCAGTCCCTCTCCAGCTCTCCTGGAGCCCCTTTAGCCCCTGGCAGGGGCTCTGAGCTCTCCCTGGATCCTTCTCTTCCCCAGGTGGACACCCCCACCTCTCCCAGCCTGGCTGCAGAGCAGAGGGGCTCCAGCCCTTGGAGCATCTCTGTGGCCTCCTCTGGGCTCATCCAGCAGCTCCAGCTCCTTCTGCTGTTGGGCATCCAGAGCTGGAGGCAGCTCTGCGGGGGCGTCTCACCTGAGTGGAGCAGAAGGGGTCTGCTGTGATTTATGACAGTGTTGGTCTCATTTAAGTGTAGCATTTTCTTTGTGGCTGGTAATATCCACAGTGACCTTTCCATATCTGACATCAATTCTACCTGAAACTTCCAAAAACTTAGTTGATTAAAGATGTTGGGGAAGTTTACCAGGCTGGTAAAACGTCTCCATCCACATCTACAATTGTTGTCCCAGCCCTGGGGGACTGGGATGTCTCTGCCTGGAATGCAGATGGTCTGTCACCGTCAGGAAAGCCCCTGAGAGCTGCTGTGGCACCATTCCCCAGAGAGACCTGGTGCTGCTGCAGCTGCTGCTCATTGCTGGTGAGCTGTTCATCCACACCCGGCTCTCCTGCAAGCGGATCCCTGGGGCTTCCCAGTGTCCTTGCTGGGGTCATGTCCTGGCATTTTGCATACAGGTGGTTCTCGCAGCATGTGCGGTGTTTCTCCTGGAGCTTTCACACACAAACATTTCCCTTTTTCCCAAATCCATAGCAGTGTCTGCCCGGGTCCTCTGCAGCACCACAGACCCTGGGCTCTGCCTTGAATGGCAACAGAAACCTCCCTTTTCCACTCAGAGCCCAGAGATGTGCGGGGTGATCTGCAGGCTAAACCCAGCGAGTTTGGTGGTTCTGGTCCCTCAGAAGTGACTGACAAGCCATTGGCCAGTGGGGAGCTGAGGCCACCCCAAGAAGTCCCTTGATTGGCCATGGCAAGGATTTGTAGGTGGGATGATGATTTCCTGGGGACTGGAGGAAGATGAAGCAGAGCAACAGGGACAGAGCAGCTGCAAGTTGAGTCTCCATGATGGATGGTGAAACCACCATCAGATTTTAGATTCTGCCCTGAATCTCCAGCTCCACCATTTTTCAGCACCCTCATCAGACGCCACCAGGGCCACCCATCTCCATCAGCCACGGCCTCATGGGGCCAGACACCCCTGTTCCAAAATCCCGTGGGAGGGCACCTGGGCACTCAGCTCATCCCAGGAGGGGGATGAGGATGGGCTGCAGTGGGTGCCAGCGGGGGGACAGAAGCGTGGCTCACCCCAGCCCTGACTCACAGCGGTCCCCACGGGCTCACCGCAGCGTGGCTGCCTGCGGTCGTCTATGGCAACTGAACCAGCTTGGAAGGCTGCACTGCCTGTGTGGGCTTGAAATTGTGGTTGGTTTTGTTCCCTCTTGGAGAAAAAAAAAAAAACAAAAAAAGGAAGACAATCTGATTTGTATGTAACTCTGAATAAATTCTTTGTTAACCTTTACAGCCATCTGGAGGGAGTCACTCCTCGCTGCAGGGCCGTGGGAGGGAGAGATGCCTCTGCTGGCAGATTTTGCAGGGGTTGGCACGGAGGGAGCTGGAAGCCAGTGCTGGCTAGGAGCCAAGAGCCCTGGAACACCCACCGGACCCAGGAGGTGGAGGATGCTGAACTTTGGAGTGGCCTGGTTTGCTGGGAACCATGAGGTGTGTCAGGCTGCCCCTTCCCTCCCAGGGAATGGGAATAGCCCCTCAGTACTCACGTGGGGTGTGAGCAGAGAGGGGAATCACCTTGCTGAGGGAGGGGTCTCCCCAGGCTGACACAGGAGGGTCACACTGCCCCAGTGCCCTGCTGGAGACCTGAGCTCTGGGCTTTGCAGCTGCAGGCTGAGGGTTCAGGTCTGCTCCAGATGCTGAGTGTCCCATGGCATGAGGGAAGAGCTGGGTCAGACCTGAAGGTCCATCCAGTCCATCCACACCCATGGAGCATGAGTCAACCAAAGACTTCTCCCTCCCAGAACCCTGCAGCAGTCCCTGGTAAATCTACACTGAACCTGCAGGGAATTCCTTCTCCTTCACAAGCTTCCTGTGGAGTCTCCTCTTGACAGGCACTGTGTATGACATCCTTACCTGTGTCTGTCAGTGCTCACCTGTGTCTGTCAATCCTCACCTGTGTCTGTCAACCTCACCTATGTCTGTCTGTCCTTACCTGTGTCTGACAGTCCTCACCTGTGTCTGTCTGTTCTTACCTGCACCTCATGCAGCCTTTCCTGTCCCCTGGCAGTGCTGGTGGCAGGAGGGATGAGCAGAGGGGACAGGGGACACTGCCATCCCTCTGGCAGCCCCATGGCAGCCCAGACAATGGCATCCATTGCAGTTTCTGCAGATGAGAGAGAGAAGGGGAGCACCAGCCAGATAAACACAATGCAACTTTATTTTCTTCCTTTCTCTGCTCCTTTTAAAATTTATAAATATTTTGAAAGCTTTCCAAAGGGAGGGAAAAACCACCAAGTTGTACATGAGTGACTCAATGCAGTGTCACTGTGTTCATTAAGAAAGAAGGAAATCAAGTCATTGCCGGGCTGAATAAAGAAGAATCTTTTGGTTGAATAAGAGAGGGGAATGCACTTGCAACGGGTGGGATAAAACAGGAGCATGGCTGCTTTCCAGCCCTGCTGAGCTCTGTCTGAAGGTCTTAATTATAAGCAGCTCAAAGAAAAAAAAAAAAAAGCCAACGAGAAAAGGAATTTACAACACAAAAGAAATAAATTGGATCTCAGATGCCTCTATACATATTTAATCATTGGGATTCTGATGAAGAGGAATCTTTAATAGGAGCTGCCTCCATCCAGCTTTGCTCGCCGCGGGCTCTGGGGGAGGCACGGTGCCCGGCCGCCGGCGGATTTGGCTGGTGCAAGGGATGCCACCAAGGTGCACGGCTGCAAACTGGCAGCCAGAGAGGAGCAAAACCCAACCTTTGGGTCTGGAACAATGGTGGGATCAGGGACTCCTTGGAGAGCTCTCCAAGCTTGATGGCTCGGCCTCCAGAGACACCAAAGATCAGCGAAGCTCTGCCTGATTCCAAGAGCATCTAAAGCCAGGTTGGGCATGGAAAATCCTGGCTCAGCCTCTGCCACTGTGGAGCACGAGGGATGATCGCAGCCCTCTATCATTTTTAAGCCAATTCTCTCTCATTTTTAAGTCTCACTAAGCCCTCTCTAAACTCCTTTAATTCGTTTCGCCATCTTAGCTCTGATAACTGCAAAGATTATTCGCCTTTACCCCATGGCAAATTCTGACTCTCCTGAACCTTCTTCCCCTTTATTGATCTTGCTCAATCTCCCAGGAAAACATTTTCACTGCATCTTTTAAGGGCTGGGTTTAGATATTCTCTCTGTGCCCCTGTTTGTGTTTGCATGGTGCATCCTCATTAATTAGGATGTCTTGTTGGACACAGTGTAGTCTTCGGGGAGTTCCCCCAGTGATTTGTTTACAGATGTCAGGTTAGCAAGAAATTGGGAGAAATAATTGACCTTTCCTGTAAGAGTTTGCTAATCCTGTTTCTTCTTAACCGTTTCCAATTTTTAGTGTGCAGTGGTGTTTTTCTTAATCAATTGTTCAGACCGTGAGAACATCACGGGCGATGCAATCAGGAACACACCGTGGTGATGCAATTTTAATGATTCATTCTCTCTTTTTCATTAATTCATTGCATTTCATGTGTCTTCAAGTGCTGACTTTGGAAGTTTTCAAGACTTTAGGTAGTTTTTCTGTTTCATTTTTTTTCTTTTAACAATTAGAGTGGCCTTCTTGGTATGAGTTGTGTTGCTGCAACAGGGTGTGGGCAGGAATGATGCAGGTCTGGAGCAGGGAGCTCACCCCAGCCTCAGGACCTGGCATGCCAAAGCAGATTCCAGCTCCAATGCAAGGGGAAGAGTCAGCAGACCATTTCTATTAAAAACTGTTACTTTTAAACAAGTTAATTTCCCCCATGAATCAAGCTGCTGTAAGGAGAAATCCCGTGTGGCAATCTAAGTATAATTGTGATATTCTCATTAGGAGTGCTCAGACTGAATGGCTTTAATTTTTACTTTTTTTTAAAAGGAATTCAAACTTTTGGAATTTAAATGACTTGGAAGAGATCCAGCTTTTGATTTAAGGGAAATTGTTCTGTTGTTATTCTGCATTCCAGAAATGATAAAAAACACTTCAGGTTTTGAAAACAAAACCTGGGGAATTGGAACGTTTTATTTCATGCAAAATAAAACTATGGGGCTTTTCCACGTCAATTATTTCAGGGGAGTGATAACATCCCTGATAAAGCAGCTGCACTAGCACCTAATGCTGCTATTAATATGCAAGTGTGGGTCCTTATTCTGATGCCTGACAGTGAGAAAAACGGCAATGAAGTGTTCTGCAAGGAAATCCTTTCTGCAGCTAATCACCTCATTAGAAATTCCGGGATTGTCTTAAACTGATCAGTTACAGTCGATTCAGAGCAGAAGCACGGCGGTAACGGAGCCAGGCGGGTTCTGGCGCTGGGGACAGCTCTGACGCGGGATCAGGCACACGGAGCCCTCATCTGCCTTTTTCGGGCTCTTCTGCCGCGTTTAAAGCCTTGTTAGCCCCGTCCATTTATAAATTACACCTTCATTAGTACATGCTGTTATCTTGTTTCACACGGAGTTGTCGATTGAAGGCGGCGTTATCTCCTGGCTGGAATTGCCGGAGGGATGCTGTGCCTCAGCCCCTCCCAGGAGGGAGAAGGCACCGGGATCGGGAGGTGTGGGGAAGGGGAAGGGGAAGGGGATGGGGATGGGGATGGGGTGGGGATGACGAGGTGGGATGACCTTTCCTTTCTCACCACTGCAATCAGTGCCAAGGATTTGGGGCACTGTGGGCGCCGCTCATGCAGAAGCAGAAGGACACTTGTGCTTCTCAATAATTCAGTTGTTTTAATCCAAGTGCATTCTCTGGGAGAAATATTTGACTTAAAAGTCAGGGCAGCAGAGCAAGGTTCATGAGGTGGAAGGAGACTCTGGATGTTTTGCTTAGAATTAAAAAAAAACATGGTGCTAATTTAGAGAAAAGCCCTCCACATGTTTCAGGCAGTCTCTTGCTGAAGGCACTCTTGTCCCCTTGGGTTTCCAAGCAAGTCTTGGGAAGGGGAATCGGTGGCTGAGCCTTTGTAGCCAGGAGGGAAATCTGATTTTCTTGCTCTCCTTCAGTAATTTTAAGCTCCTAGGGTACAATTTATGAGTGTTGCTCCCTAGAGGACGGCAGTGTCACCCATCAGGGACTAGGCTGGCATGTCCTGCATGCTCTGGGTTCACTCCAAAGCCCATCCCTGCTGGGTGTGCCCTGGGCAGCAGCACAGCTCTGTGGGGGTGGCTGCAAACCCCCAGCCCATGCAAAACCGGGCTGGAGGTGGCTGAGCAGGGGCAGGCAGGGGCTCTCACGGGGCCACATCCCACAGAGAACAACTCCTCAGCAGCAGCTTCGTTAGAGACTGGGGGAGACCGATGCTGATCAGCTCAGCTGGCCTTGATGGGCCTTTAATTTAATAGAATTTAATTGAATTTTGGTTTATTTTGCCTTTTTCCCTTCTCCCTTTCCTTTTTCTCTTCTCCCCTTTCCCTTCTCCCTGTTCCCATTTTCCCCTTTCCAAAATAAATTTTGGGTTATTTTGCCTTTTCTTTTTCCCTTTTCTCTTTTTGCTTCTCTCGTTTTGCTTTTCTTTTTCCCTTTTCTCTTTTCCCTTCTCCCTTTTCTTTTCCTCTTCCCCCCTTTCCCTTCTCCCTGTTCCCATTTTTCCCTTTTCCTGCCGTTCTGCTGCCTGCCCATCCTCACTGGCAGCACTTTCCAGAGCCAGGCTCTGCAGCCCCTCTGGCTGTGCCCCATTCCCAAGAACATTCCCCCTCCTGAGAGAGGCCAGCACAGTCCTTCCAGCTGGCTTTGTGCACCAGTGATGGTTGTCTCGCCCTGTCCTGGGAAAATCTGGCATCTGGGGATACTCCCAGCTCGTTCAGGGCTGTCCCCACGCAGGTTGGTGACAGGGCTCTGTCCCCACACGGGTTGGTGACAGAGCTCTGTCCCCACACGGGTTGGTGACAGGGCTCTGTCCCCACACGGGTTGGTGACAGGGCTCTGTCCCCACATGGGTTGGGGACAGGGCTCTGCCCCCATCCCCGCGGGGAGGGACAGCAGAGACATCACCACGGCCCTGCTCGGAGGGACAGATGGCACCATCGTCACAGAGATTTGTGCTCCTCGGGACAAAAAGCTAAACATGTTTAAAATGAGGCCATTCCAGCTGTCGGGATAACGGAGTGTGCCGGGAGAGCAGCAAATCCCTCTGTGGTTGCTCATGGCTTCGTCATCACGCTCCCCTTCAGCAGGAATGAGACTCCCCCTTGCTGGAAAACAGCCTGGAGAGGATCTCCTGCTCCCTCCCCTGCTCAAAACGGGCTCTCCCTCCCTGCCGAGAGGGTGAGTTTAATTATAAACTAAAAACAGACCCATCTGCTTGGGTGGGTGCGGGTGTTTTTTCCCCAAATTGATGGGGTTTGGCCACTTTTCCTCCTAATTTTAGGCACAAAGAAATGAAAATTATTAAACTCTGGCGTGAAGACTACTGCAAACTGTACCCCACCAAGCTGCTTTCCTGGCAGTGACATCTCTGCTGCTTTGGGGGCACAGAGTGGGAAAATGGTCATGAAACAGCAGTGCCACGTCCCCATCCCTTTCCCTGTGTTGATTCTTACCCTTCCTCATGGCATCACAGTGGGGTTCCCATTGGAGCTTCCTGGAGAAGCACAGTGGGAGCAATCCCCCTTCAATTTTGGGTTCAGACAGAGTTATTTTAATACATTCCTAGTCAAAACCTGCTATTGGATGACACTCTCCCCTCTCCTTCTGGGCTGTGTGTTTGTTGTGCTGTGGTCATTTAGGCTTGTTTGAATTTCTCTCTGTACTATGGGGTTTCTTAATGGAGGGGAAAGTCATGCAATTGCACAAAGCTAAGCAAAAGTGGAGTTAAGAGGAGTTGGGAATAATATAAATAAAATAACCCCGAACCAAAAGGATAAACAACAGTTATCTGGGTGCCATCACAACTCAGACAAGCTGTGTGAGGCATCTTACCCTGGAGGAAGCTGCAGGCACAGCAAAAGTTCCTTAAATAACTTTTGGCAAAGTTATTAAAGCTAAATCAAGTATCACTTAAGCTAGAACATATTGTAGACAATTCCTGAAAGCTCCCAAGCCCGATTTCTGAGGGCACCTGAAGGCTGTGGGTGTCGGGGGCACAGCACCATGTGTGCCAGCTCTGACTGGGGCACAGCAGAGACACAGGGGCTCAGATCACAATGACCCAAACTGCAGAGCCGCCAGCTTGAAATGAGGATATTTAATGACAAAATTATTATTGTCAGGGCTGAATCTTCGCACCTAAGGTCTCAGTGTACCCAGCTGTTCTTACTGCTTGGGAACTCCTTATACTGGAGGATTATCCCTGTGTTAGGACTCAGTGCTGGCCTGCCAGCCCCAAGGCTTTCCAGGAGTGGTGAGGAAGAGGATTTTGACCGAGGAAGGCCATCAAGCACTGCAGGTGTGGGAGTGGCTCCCTCCACTCCAGGCTCCCCAGCAGGGCTGACTGTGCTGCTCCAGGGTGTCATACCCTGAGCTCAGCATGGATTTAACTCCCTGACAAATGGAGGGCCTGAACCTGAGTTTAGAGCCTGTTTTATGAGCCTGACCATGTAATAAACCCAAGAGAGCTGAGCTCAGCAGCCTTCTCCAAGTGGTGCCTCTGGAGCAGACACAAGTCCAGCACCGTGTGAGGCTGCAAAGCAGAACCTGCAGCTGTAAAATCCATGGAGAGTGGGAGCTAGGTCTGTGCCAGGACTGCTCACAGACCTGGGAAAAGAGCCTGGAACTTTGCAGTGTGGTGATCAGATAGGGAGAGAGGGATGGGCCATCCTGGGAAATGTTCCGCGGAACAGTCAGACCCCCCCGGCCATCCCCACTGGGAATGACAGCGACTGCTGCTGCTGGTGACTCCCTACAAGATGGGAAGACTCCCTGGTTATACTCTTCTAGGGTTGTGCCCTATTGGGTCTCTAGTGCTGAGAGTGTGCAGCGTGTTTATTTCCTGCAGGCATGAAAGAACCAGTCCAGAGCTGTTTGGACCCAGCTGGCAGAGAGCACAGTGATTCCAGAAGGTTCTTGGTCCCATCCACCTCAAAGCCAGCCAAGGCTCCTTCCAGCTCCTCATTCTCGGGAGGTTTGCTACCTCTGCAGGAATTCCTGGCTGAGGGATGATCCCAGTGCAGGCTTCATGGCACAAGTTGAACTCTAAGCTACTGTGACAGAAGAAATAGTTTTTTTCCTTTAATCAGTCATGTGTAATGTTGAGAGTTGACCTGCCTTTGGGCTGCCTCTTCCCCTCCATTCCCTGGGGTAACAGTGCATGAAAATTAGGGGCTGAAGACATCAGCAAAGCTGAAGCACAGGAGCAAAGCTGAGCCCTGAATTGTGCAGAATCATCAGGGACAGCTTTTCTCCCTCTGCATGGTGCTGCCACTCCCCTTGCTTGTCCTCACAGCAAAAATGGAAACCAGGGCACATTTCATTCCTCTGCCTCATTCCCTGCACTGCACAGAACTTTGGCGGAAGTGGCAAATGCCTCTTGTTCCTCTCATGTGAGGCTGGATCTGGGATTGCCCAGAGCATTGCTGTGCTGGGCTTGCTCTCCTCACCCACTCTCCCAGCTCTTCTCTTAACTGACCCCGCACTGGGGAGCTTGTTCTGTTCCCCCAGAAGAGGCCCAGGGAAGTGGGGTGGAATTCACAGTTCCAAAGACTGCTAGCCATAGGTAAGGCTATATCAAGCTTTCCCTATTGGTAACAAAAGAGAAACTGGAGAGGACCCACCCACCTCTGCCCCTGCCCCTTTCCTTCTCGTACAGAGCTCCCCTCTGAGCTGCTGAACATCTGCCCATCAGGCCCTGGTGCACCACAAGACCTCAAATCCAGCCTGGGAAACTGCAAACCATCCACGCAGGCACTGAGTGAACCAGGGAAGTTTGGATTAAAACCTCATTTTATTTGCTTATACTTGGAGAGAGTCGTGGACACGCCATGTGAGGTTCATGGCTTTTCCTTCAGAAACGTGGAAAGCACCTGACAAAGGGATGTGACACAGACACGGTGGGGTGTGTGGTCCAGGAAACAAAAACCAGGTACAAATAATTTGGGGTATTGTGCCATTTGGCCGTGGCTCCCTGGGGAAGGGAAGATGCCTTTTTCCAGTAGAACTCTCCAGATGAGGATTAGCACTGGTGTTTTCAGGAGGAGTTAGGAGGAGCAATGGCACAGAAAGCCAGGGGACAGCTCTCCACTGGCCAAAATCAGCTGGCAAGGATGCAGCCAGGATGTGGGCACAGGCACAGGGACTGGCAGAGCTCTGGCAAGGACAGCTCTGGCACACATGGAACAGATTCCAGCTGAAGTGCCAATGCTCAGCAAAGCCTCTGTGCCACTTCTCCCTGCCAGTGGGATTCTGGTGTGACTTGTCAGCAGATCTTCACTTGCCACTCACCAAACAACATGGTCAAAGGGGCACAGAACAGGGGCAGGAGCGAGGGCAAGCAGCACCTCAGAGCTTCGGTGCTGATTTTGATTGCTTGTGAAATCTCCGTGTTTGTTTACCCCTTTTTGCTGGAATCCAATAACCCGACATTGGCACAAAGGGACTCAAAACCAATTGGTTTTTGTTGCACAAATCAAGGCTGACACAGAGCACGCAGAAGGACACAAAACATCGGGCAGTCCCCGCAATGCTGGGTGCAATATTTAGGACGGAGCCTGGGTGAAGCTGTGGGGCCATGTACTGCTGGCACATATTCCCCTGGGCAGGCTTTAAAACCCTGCTTTTAGAGCTCAGCTTGAACGAAGTGCTGCTGTTAGTGCTTTTAGTGATAGCAATAAAGATCGTTTTTATTGTTGTTTTATCTCAGAATTTCACAGCGTATCCCTGTTGTTATTTTGGGGTCACTCCTCAGATGCAGCAGCTGCAGCACTGGCAGCAGCCGAGGCATGTCCTGCACAGCGTCAGGGGGAGCTGCAGCCATCTGCAGCAAACTCAGCTGGAGCAGGGGAGGACGCTCACGTTCCCTGCTTGTGGAAGCCTTGGGAGCACCTGTGGCTGCTTCCAGAGGGGGGCTGAGCTCTCGGGAAGGAGCGTCAAGGCTTGGGGCAGTGATTTCTGTAGCAGAGGGCCGGGACTGCGGAGATGCTGGCAGTAGGGGCGCTGACAGTGACTCCTTCTCCAGGGGGGTTGTGACGCTGCGGGAGCTGCTGGTTTAACATTCCTGAACACAAATCCTGCCCTAACGCCCCGCCAGGGGATGCGCCCGCCGCTCCTGCAGCGCTGCCACGCTGCCCATCTGCCGCGGTGGCACCGAGCCCCGCGGGGCGAGCGGGGGACAGCCTGAGCCACACCGGGGGACCGCGCATCGTCCTGTGTGCCCACAGGGCCAGCCTCGGGCAGCTGGCCCTGCTGCAGGGCGGGCAGCTGGGGAGGCTCCGAGCACTGCCCCATGGCACTGCCCCATAGCTCTGCCCCCTGGCTCTGCCCCCTGGCACTGCCCTATAGCTCTGTCCCATGGCACTGCCCTATAGCTCTGCCCCCTGGCTCTGCCCCCTGGCACTGCCCTATAGCACTGCCCCATAGCTCTGCCCCCTGGCTCTGCCCCCTGGCACTGCCCTATAGCTCTGTCCCATAGCTCTGCCCCCTGGCACTGCCCCATAGCTCTGCCCCCTGGCTCTGCCCCCTGGCACTGCCCTATAGCTCTGTCCCCTGGCTCTGCCCCCTGGCACTGCCCCATAGCTCTGTCCCATGGCACTGCCCCCTGGCACTGCCCTATAGCTCTGTCCCATGGCTCTGCCCCATAGCTCTGCCCCCTGGCACTGCCCCATAGCTCTGCCCCCTGGCTCTGCCCCCTGGCACTGCCCTATAGCTCTGCCCCCTGGCTCTGCCCCCCTGGCACTGTCCCATGGCACTGCCCCATGGCACTGCCCCCTGGCTCTGTCCCATGGCACTGCCCCATGGCTCTGCCCCATGGCACTGCCCTATAGCTCTGCCCCCTGGCTCTGCCCCCCTGGCACTGTCCCATGGCACTGCCCCATGGCACTGCCCCCTGGCTCTGCCCCCTGGCACTGCCCCATGGCTCTGTCCCCTGGCTCTGTCCCGTGGCACTGCCTCACGGGCTCGCTCCGCTGTGGGGCTGCCCCACCGAGCTGGGGAGGGGAAATCGCAGTGCTCAGCCCAAGGACAAGCACTGACTCACTGGAGCAGAGTTTCTCGGGCAGGCTTTGAGGAGCACTGGCTGCTCAGATGCTTGTGGTGCTTTTCCCACCTCATTTCCCAATGCTGAGCTGTCCAAGCTTTAGTATTCACTGTCGCCAGGAGCTCTTCATGCCAGGGAAAGGGGAAAGGAGACTTCAAACCCTCCTGCAGGCTTTGGAATTAAACGGGGCCTGTACAGGGTGCAAGTAGGGAACCCTTGGCCTTTGAAATGCTGGGGGAGCTGCTGGGCTCGTTGTGCCAAGAGCAGCCTCCTGCCCACGGCTGGGGCAGTCTGGAGCTCAGAGGGGGTGGCACAGACAGCTGATGCTCCTTTGGGGGTGACTTCAGTTCTCCAGTGCACAGATATCCCCTGCCAGATCAGCTCCACTAATTGGAAGGGATCATCCTGCTGACAAGTGCTCGTTCCTGGCCCAGTGCTCTTCACTGGCAGCTGGAGATGCTGGAGTTGTAGCAAGGATTTATTTGATATTAAGTATCTGTCCCAAATCATTAGGTTGTGCATTCTGACCATGACTCTCAGAGAGAGGTAACACTACTCAGATATAACAAGGCTTAGATCGTAGTTAGAGTCAGGGAAATTCTTGCCATCATGAAATCTATTTTACATGGGCACCAGTTAGCCTGGACTTATTGCTGAAAGGCACCAAGGATGAGTGGGAAAGCAACTGTGACTAATGGGAGCTTTCCTCAAATGTATGAAGTCACAGGAATTAATGAAAGGAGGGAGAAGAGCGGTGAAGTGTAACACCAAGCAGAAAAAGAGCTGTCATTTTCACATTTCTTTCCAGCAATTAATTTGTATTTTCAAGTCTCTCTGAGCTCCCAGCCCAGCTTAGGAAATGGTGTTTTCTGGATATTTCCTGGAAAGAGCCATCACTGCTACAGGGAGCCCTTGCTCTCACCATGTCCCTGCTCATCCTCACAGGAGCAGCCAGTGCAAGGAGCAGCCAGAGTCCTATCCTGTGGGATGCTCATCCCAAACAAACCACTGGATTCCCCAAAGCCTGCCTCTCACACCTCTCCAGGACACCTGACTGCCCTTTCCACACTAAGCAGCTCAGCCCTCGATTTAAGCCACCCTTACTTATTGCATTCTGCAGTGTAAGTCCGAGCAGCCCAACTGCATGGCACTGGGAAAGGCAGGGAAGACTCTTCTGTAGAAGCAACAAGAAAAATGCCGGGTTTATGTGAAAATGGAGCTGGATTCATTACTCCTGTATCTTTGTATGAGATACTTCCATGTTGTATGGTGGATTTCATGCTCTTGCAAAGGAGGGCTCCCTTCCTTCTCTCCTTTGGAACAAAGTTTGAAGAATTGCTGTTTCTACACCCATGGGCAGCTCAGCATTTGATCCAGACTCTGTCTCCACTGGGTGCTTGGCACATGGACTGAGCACGGAGCTCACACCCTGGGAGCAGCTGCACTGCTTCCCCAGCCCTCCAGCCCCTGTTGCCCATGTCACACTGAGCCCTTGGTCAGCATCTTTGGCAGACATTTAAATGGGAAATGCCTCACGTTTGATTAACACAAAATCTCTCCTCCAAATCTGAATTCAAACAACCCAACAGGAGCTTTGCAGCAACCTTTGTGGCAACACCAGCCTTGGGAGCTCCCACTTTTCCAGGATGGAGGTGAAACACAGTTTCCTCTGGTCTGGAGAAAACTCTGCACCCCCAGCCCAAGCCCCCAGGCTGCTGCCAGCCAGGGTACCACAGCACAGGCAGAGTTCCTGGCACATCCCAACCCTCCAGTCTGTGGCAGGGCCAGGATGAATTTGGCTCTTTCTTTCCAGTTATATAAAGCTCTCTCCCAGTTTGTCTGGCCTGTACCCCGCTGGCTCTGGTTTGCATCTACCCTGACAGATGAGAGAGAAGCCTCCTCCTTCCATCCGGCTGCAAAGAGCTGGGTACCACAGGGGCTTAAAATATCTCCAGGAGGAGGCATCAGAGAAAGAAATATGGGGCTGCTGGGGGAGGGCAGCTGGTGACGGCCTGGAGGAGAGCAAGGACAGGATCTGGAAGAGCAGGGGATGTTTGTACAGGAATGGGCTGGGATTTTGGGCTGGAAGGATGCTGAGCTCTGTGGGAAGGAGCCATCTCCCTCCTCCATGTGTAAGCTGAGCCCCTGGGCTCTCCCTGTCCCTTTCATCTCCCCTTGATCCTTGATTCAGGTCTGTAAGGCAGCATGTTTGGAAGTTGCCTGCCTGAGGTGCTGGTGTGGGAGTAGGGAGACCTACAAGGGCTTTCTACCCGCTTTAATTAAGCTGTTTTCTAACAGGAAACCTCCTTGGGTAAAATCTAGACTTGATAATAGTTAATAGCAAAACTTACTGGCTATAGAGGAGCTAGGATTGTCCCCAATTAGTCTTTTATAAGGCTGTTATTTTTTTTCCTGGTTCTCCAGACCCAAGGGCCCTGACTGCAGAGCAGGCTCACTCAGATCCTCCCTACAAAAGCTCTGCCTTTCTGGGGCTGCAGGCACAGCCCCGGGTGCTGCCCCACACTGCAGCAGCTCTTGGTGCAGGTCCCTGGGTCTGTGCTGCCCTCCCAAATCCCTACATGAGCCTGCAGAATCCCCATGGATGTGCCAGGAGCACCGGGTGCCCTTCCCTGCGGCCAGGGCACAGCCAAGGCACAGGAGATCTCTGGAAGCAGGAACTGCTCAAACACATCCCTGATGTTTCCACCTTCTGTGCCAATCTGGTTCTCACTCTGCCCCTTGCTTGGAGCTCTGGCTTTCAGACCAGCATTTCTGGTGCAGGGGGCGAGGTGGGAAAGTGGTGGGGAGCTGGTTTGGGGAAGGGCAGGGCTCTAGCAGGGCTCTGGGTCTACAGCATCTCCCTTCCTTCCGTGATGCTGGAAGAGCCAGGCTGAGCAAGGCTGGGGTTTTACTGCTGAGGGGTTTTTAATCTTCCTTGTCCCTTTTTATCAGCAGGATGGCTTTGAAGCAGAGTCAGTGAGAGTTGCCCAGCTGGTGCTTTTGGGCATCTCGGTGACTGGGAGCTGTCAGAGCCTTGCACAGTTCTGTGTTTGTGTCACTGAGCCCCATCCCACTGGATTCACTGGGCACTGTGTTACACTCAAGCTGTTTATGTTCTGTTCTGGTTCTTCCTTCTTTTCCAGCCTGCACACCTGTTGGAGATATGAGCAGCAGCATCCACAGTGGGTTTGCTGTGGATTTATTGCCCAGAGAGGCTCTGGCTGCCCCATCTCTGGGAGTCTCCAAGGTTGGACAGGGCTTGGAGTAACCTGGGCTCATGGAAGGTGTCCCTGCCCATGGCAGGGGGTGGAATGAGATGATCTTTATGTCCCTTGCAACCCAAACCACTCTGTGATTCTGTGATTTCACAGTTCTGGTATTTCCCACATGCACTTCCTGTAAATTATACCCTGGAGAGCAACAATGAGCCTTTGTGGGTCTCAGTTGGCACTGGAGGAAAAAAATGTGCAGAACATTGTTAGTCCATGAGTTGAAGTGGGAAATCCTGGCTGGGTGACCCTGCTGGAGTTCAGGGCTGCTGAATGAGACCTGGCATTTCTTTAGGCTTCAACCTGCTGATATTTGGGAGCCTCATTTCTGGGGGGACCTGGCTTGTGAACATTGAACACCTAGACTCAGACACTGCCACCAAGAGCCCCAGGAGAGCTGGCAGGGCTGGGCTGGCCAGGGATGCTGTTCTCATGGGCAAAGGGGGCTGAGTTACCCCCGAGCTGTGCTGGTGTGAGTGACTGCAGGGTGGCACAGCACTCACTGGCCCATGGCCCTGCTGCGTGTGCCCATCCTGGCACCTCTGGGAAGCTGCAGAACTCGGGTGGGACCCTGTGGTTTGGGGCACAGGGACACAGGGCATGGCTTGGGACAGCTGCTTGTGGAGTGGAGCTGCTGGTTGTTCCCAGCCATGCTGAGGAGCTGCCCAGCAGCACCACAGCAGCTCTCCCATGGCCAGCAATAAACATTCCACTGAAAAGTCAGCAGGAGCCGAGGGACACGCCAGCCCTGTCTCCTCGGGTGATATTCCCAGGCTGTGTGCTCAGGCAGCAGCTGAGCCCGTGCTGGCCCGGCCAAACAAAGCCCTGGCTGCAGGCCAGAGCTGGGCACAACCCCATCCACCCCGCTGGAAGCCTCTACAGTGTCCCTGTGTCCCACTGCAGTGCCCCCATGTCCCACAGCAGTGCCCCCGTGTCCCACAGCAGTGTCCCTGTGTCCCACAGCAGTGTCCCTGTGTCCTGTAGCAGTGTCCCCGTGTCCCTCAGCAGTGTCCCCGTGTCCCTCAGCAGTGTCCCTGTGTCCCACAGCAGTGTCCCTGTGTCCCACAGCAGTGTCCTGCAGTGGGGTGGGCAGCACAGCTGGCTCTGACACACTTGAGGGACACCTGAAGCTCTGCTCCTTGCAGAGCCAAAACCCAGCCCCAGGTGAGATTTTTCCATCCTGAGCGATGCCCAGCAGGGTTCTCTGCCCTTTGCCCTGGCAGGGTTTTCAGGGGCTTTCATGTTGAACTTTTAGGATTTGAATAAGGGCTCTCCCTGAAGCAGGCAGGGACATCAGAGGCATCTTCAAAAGGGTAAAAATAAATGTCACCTGCTGTTATGTTACGAGAAGAAAAGATGGATCCCAGAGATTGCTCATGCTCCCTCTGGCCACGTTAAGGCCTCTGAGTGGCACTGCCATTACCCACGCAGCAGGACAAGTATCACCTCTGCCTCCCAGTTTCCCCAGCTGAGTCATCCAGAGCCAGAGGAACACCAGGGGGTGATGCCAGGTGGGCACCCCTGTTGCTGCTCCACGCAGCCGGAGGTGGTGGGCACAGCTGGCGAGGCGTGGGCTGCCCTCGTCCCACCATGAAGGACTCTAATACTCTGCAGGCACAAAAATTATTTCTGATTTTTTTTCCCCAAATTCAAAAGCAGTTCAGAGATTTTTCAACTGCAAATCACAATCATATTAAGGACTGTTTTTCATCAGCACCTGCACAGGCTGGTTTGGAGCCTCCCAGTGCCTGCACCAATGGGCTGCCTATGAGAACATACCCTACAATTTTGGCATCTGGTGTGCAGGAGTACAGTAAATATTTAAAGCCACCAGACTGAGTTTTCCAAAGGACTCTAAAGAGATTGATTTCTCCAAACACCTTTGACTGCAAATGGAAATTTTGTGCCAGCCTCCTTTTAGCCAGCATTTCCCAGAGAGTCTAAATGTGGATCTGGGATGTGCTGGAGGAAGTGGGGACTCGCAGTTCCCCGTTAGGTGCCATGCCCAGATCCCTGTGCTCCTCAGTGCTGGCTGCAGCACATGGGGTGTGACAGGGACGTGCTGTTCTGCTCAGACACGCCATGCTGGAGCTCCTCCTGTGGCACTGGGTGTCTCATCGTGTTTTCCCTCTTGGCTCCATGCATCCTCCATCTCTATTTTTTTCTGACTGAGGGTAAAATCTGGTGTCTCCAGCCAAGCTCACAAGTGCTGGGATCTGGGGACAAGGTTCCATCCTGGCTCGTGCTTGCAGGGGACTCAGGCTGGCAGGATGTGCTTGGCAGGAGGGATCAGGGACAGCCCCGGGGTCAATCCAGGCTGGGATGAGCAGCTGGGAGAGGGATCTGGGGGTACTAGGGCTGAGAGCTGGACCTGCCCTGACCCAGAACCCCCAGCCCTGGGCTGAGCCCCAGCGTGGGCAGCAGGGAAGGGGGGATTCTGCCCCTGTGCCCCTGTGCTCAGGTCAGAAGACACCTGCAGAGCTGCCCCAGCCCCAGGGTCCAGCACAGCAAGGAGCTGGAGCTACTGGAGAGAATCCAGGAACTGGCACCCAGGGAAGCTGTGGTTTCCCCATCCCTGGAAGTGTCCAAAGCCAGGCTGGACAGATTTGGAGCAACTTGGGCTAGTGGAAGATGGCAGGGGGTGGCACTGGATGGGCTTTAAGGTCTCTTCCAACCCAGGCCATGCTGTGATTCTGTGATTCTTTGACTGGTAACTCTGAAGTTCACTGCCATGGACATGAACAGTTGCCTCCATCCCAAGGACAGATCTAAATTCCCATGTGACGCCACTTTAAAGAGAAGCTGGTTGGAGTGTCCCCACAGGCAAGGTGTTTGTCCTTCTGCTCCTCACCTGCTGCATGTGCTTCAGCAGCCTGAGGAGCTCCCTGGCACCTTTCTTGCCAACACTAACATCCAGCCCTGGGAAAACACCCCAATTAAACACAGCACAAATTGTCTGGGCAGGCACACACAGGGATGTGACAAACCAGAATAGGAGGGAGATATCAGCAGTAAATTATGCTTTTCTAAACTGTCTCTCTCCATTTTTCTTGTCGGCCCTCTCAGGCACTGGAATTATGTCACCCCAAAGCTTCTCCTGTGCAGGTGAACAATCCCAGCTCTCCCAGCCGTTCCTCCCAGCAGAGCTGCTCCATCCCTCTGCTCATCCTGGTGCCTCCTCTGGCCTGGCTCCAGCAGCTCCAGCTCCTTGCTGTGCTGGGCCCTGGGGCTGGGGCAGCTCTGCAGGTGAGATCCTGCTCCTTCCCCTCCTTGGGTGCTGGAGCAGAATTCCTGTGGCCAGGAAAATGGGGCAGAAAGGAGGTGCTGGATTTGTTGGGGCAAGGCCAGGGGCAGCTCCCTGTTCCAGCCACCCCCAACCCCCGCAGCCATTCCTGTCACAGGCTCGGGAATGTTTCCCCATCTCAGCCCTGGAACAATGAACCAGGCTCTGCTGAGTTGGCCGAGGCCAATCTGTGCTCCTGAGGAGCCGCACACCACGGGAGGCAAACCCTGGAATGAGGGCAGGATCGCTGCCCCAAACCCTGTCACGGAGCATCGGGACAGTGCTGGCTCCGCAGGAAGAGCGGGCAGCATGAAGAGGAGAATCATAACGATGTCAGTGCAAATTTGGGCTGAAATGATGTGAGTGAAATCCCCAAAGATGGGATGCCAAGAAAAATAAAACCCAGCAGAATGCCAGAAAACCAAATTACAACAAATAACATGGGGGGAGAGCAGGGGGAGAGAAGAACTGATGGAACAGGCAGAAGAAATGCAGGCACTGCCACAAAGGCAAGCGGCATCAAACCAGGAGGTGCAAATCCCAAATCCAGCCAATGTCCATGGAAAAAAATGCCAGAGGGGATGGTGGGTGATATGGGGCAGGACCAGGCAGACATGGAGCTGAGGGGACGGACTCGGAGTGACCTCACACCAAACAGGGCTCAAAGCAGGAAAAATTCACCTCAGGAGCAGCAGGTGAAGTGCAGAGCTGTGCCCTGCTGGGCACAGCCAGGGTTAGTGCAAACACAGCTCCCTGAGGTTGATGGACATGTGCCAAGGATGGGATGAGTGCTGGGGACAGTGACCTGGCTCTCTGTATGCCCTGGGCACTGTGAGTCCCAGGACAGGGCTTGGGATGTGCTTTACCAAGGGGTGGCAAACACAGCCCCCACCTCATTGCAGGCACCCAAGGGAGCTCAGCCACCACCTCTGCAGATAGAGAAGCTGAGGCATGGGAGGGCCAGGAGCAGGGCCTTTGGGTGCCCTCCCTGCTGTCCGTGAACATTTCCCTCCCTGTCCCTGCTGGGAGCAGGGCTTGGATATGTCCTACCCATGCCAACTGGTTGGGATGGGGGTCGGGCAGGAGGAGTGTGGGATCTGTCTTTCTCCTGGTTCCCAGCTCCCAGTGGAGAATGATGGCTCAGGCTGGCAGGGATGGGCCCCATCCAAACCCTGCCCAAGCTCCCTCAGTGTGGAAAGCAGGAGCTTGACACTGTTTGTCACCTGGGAGAGGTGGCAGCAGTGTGGCCACTCCCAGTCCAACCTGCACTTGTCCCCAGCCCAGAGGCCGGCCGCTCCCAGTCCAAGCCCAGGTGCACTTGTCCCCAGCCCAGAGCCCAGCAGAGCTCTGAGGGAGCAGGAAAGCAGCCCACAGAGCTGATTTACACCTGGTTCACACCGTGCTGTTGCCCGGATCCCCTGGCCCAGAGGAGTGGAGTCAGCAGGCGTGTGGCGCTGCCCACCTGCAGGCACAGCCCTGCTCACAGCTCGGCTCTGCCGCCTCTAATCATCCTCCGTGCTGAAGGATTAACAGCAGCAATCTTGTTCCCAGCCACCCTCCAGATGATACAGCATAATAAGACATATAAGAACCCCTTGGAAAAGAGAAAGTTATAGTTCCCACAGCAACTGTAACTCAGCCATATTACCCATCTATATATATATATTAAGGCATAAATTTAACAACATATATTTTAATGCAAAATACCAGCGATGCACAAGGGGACAAATAACAGTGATTGAGGGATCCATAACGTTTGGCTTTCCCTGCTTCCCACTGCTGGAATCTCACCAGCAGCAGCACAGCAAGGAAGATGGATCCATCCCACTTGTGTCCCTCTTCCACCTGCTCCCAATTTTTTGGCAGGGACAGCGGCAGGCTCAGGGACAGGCATAGACACCCCACCCGTGCAGCTCTGGGCCACCCACGTGCACAGACACGGCACAATGCATGGGAGAGGTGCACAGTGCATGGGAAAGCTGCACAGTGCATGGGAAAGCTGCACAGTGCATGGCACCTCCCATGGGATGCCAAGGAACACGCGTGGCTGCGGCAGGGATTTCTCCTGCTGCTCATCAGGCAGAATGCAGAATGAGATCCTTTCAACAGAGCTCTGGGTTTTTTATTTTTCCAGCTATCAGCTGGAATTGCACAACAGGGATATAATTCTCGATTACATTTTATGAAATGGCCCAAACCCAGGTCGTTTCAGCTCATTTTGCCAGGCAGCTCCTGGCCACTGGCAGCGAGGCATGCGCGGTGCTGGCCGTGCCCGTGCCAGGCTGCTCCCCACAGCTGGAAAACCTTGGGTGCTTCCAGCCTGTCCTTGTAAACAGGGGTGCCCTGCTCTACTCCTCACAAAGGGGCTGCATCCTACAATGGCATAGCTGCTTTCCCTCCTAGCCACCCAAAATCCATCCTGGAGGAATATATTCCTCATCCTGGGTCAAGAGAGGGGTTTAATGCATGTCCTGAGGTGGCACAGCCGTGCCCAAGGCTGCTACTGCTGGGGCAGGGGGTGCTCAGGAGGTGAGAGCAGCACCATTGAGGACCTCCCCCTCATCCTGGGATGATAAGGGATTTCAGGGATTTAAGCTGGGCTCCTGGCTTTGTGCCTCTTTGTGGCCAGGGTGCTCGGGTTCGGCCTTTACTCTGCTGGGCTGTAGCAGGGCTGGCTCTGCTCGCCTCACCATGTACCTGGCTCTGCCCCCCAGGGCTGGCTCTGCTGCTCCCAGGGGTCCCTGGAGCAGAATAAAGGACATAAAAAGCTCTGCTTGCAGCATTTTATGCCTGTGTCTTAACTCGACATGGCTTTATATCATCTTGATACCGCAACAGAGAGCTGAGCTGCGGCTGCGGTTACGGCCATGCTGCCTGGCAGTCTGTGCTATGAGCACCTACATTTGCACTTCAATTAGTTTGCTTAATTGCATCGTCCCCTCTCTGGCTGCGTTGTGTGGAGGGCTGGTCCGGGCTGTGCTGCTTTGCCGGCTGCTGTGGCCCTTCCGTCTCCTCCGGGGAGGCAGAGCTGGGATCGAGGCAAGTCTGAATTGTACTGCCTAGTAGAGAAATACGTGTATCTGTGTGTATGTGCGGTGCTTACAAAGCAATCCCAGCTAATCTCTCTATCCAGGCAGGGCTTTAGGATGTCCTTTCAGCAGGGATTTGTGGAGTTTGGTAGTAATTTCCTAAGAATGCATTACCTGGGGTTTCGGATGAATAATGTAGGTCCTTGTTCTGCAACTTACTTAAAAATGTCGAACCTTAAACCACTGAAGTCAATGGATCTACTTGTGCACTTAAAGTTAGGCACAGGTTTAAGTGTGGCAGTAAATCAGAGCTGTGTTGCCTGCCCTGGTCCTCCTGGTGGGGAGTGCTGATGGAAATAGTAAATGGTGTTAGAATTATGGAATGGTTTGCCTTGAAAAGCACCTTGAGGAACATTTCATTCCACCCCCTGCCATGGGCAGGCACACTTCTCCTATCCCATGTTGCTCCAAGCCCCAGTGTCCAATCTACCCTGCAGGTATCCAGGGGCAGCCAGGGCCAGGGCCTCTCCACCCTCACAGGGAGGAATTTCTTCCAAACATTTAATCTAAATTTCGCTTCTTTAAGTTTTCAACATTCCAGCTTGTTCTGTCACTCCAATTCCTGATGCAGAGTCCCTTTCTGGCTTCCCTGCAGCTCCTTCAGACTCTGGAAGATGCTGTGATATTTCCACGCAATCTTCTCCTGCCCAGCTTTCTCAGCCTGTCTTTGAAAGGGGAAGTGTTCTAATTGTTCTAATCCTCTTCTCATGCTGGTGCCTCCTCTGGCCTGGCTCCAGCAGCTCCAGGTCCTTGCTGTGCTGGGCCCTGGGGCTGGGGCAGCTCTGCAGGGGATGTCGCACATGCAGAGTTTGCCCTCAATCAGAAAAACAAAGAAGATGGTGATGCATGGAGGGAGCCAAGTGCAAAAAACTGATCAGACACGTGGTGTCCCAGGAGATGCTCCTGTAGGTGTTTGGGATTGCTCTGACCCAGCTGTAGGACCTTGCCCTTGGCTTTGTTGCTTTGAAGTTTGCATGGTCCCACCTCCAGCATTCCTTCCCTCCATCCTGTGACTGCACCTGACAGCTCCAACTCCACACACAGCACCCCATCGGCACAGAAATTGGCCTGGGGAGTGTCTGCTCTGGGCACTGAGGCCAGCCCTGGTGGGAACAGCAACAAACCAAACGTGTGTGTGGCTCCTGCCATGTCCTGGGCACGGGGCTGTGCTTTGCAGCCCGGGGGGTTTCATTTAAACCCTGCTGTGAGGGGAGGGAGTCCCCCACTGCCAGGAGGGGATGGATGCGGATGCTGAGCTCCCTTCCATGGCAGGGGATGGCCTGAGGCTTCGCTGCTGCAGGAACAGGACAGGGATGTTAAGCACAAGGCTGGAGCCGGCACTGCCGGCTGCCCCAGGCCAGGAGCTGTTCCCGGGACACGGGCACTGCTGCTCCTCTGCCACGGAGGAGATGGGAAAGGTTTTGGTGCCTGAGCTGGGCAGACGTGCTGCGGAGCCCTTTAGAAAAGTGTGCAGGGATGAAATCCCACCTCTGCTCCCTGCAAAACCCCCAGGTGAGGGTGCTCCCTCTCGAGCACTGCTGGCCCCACTTTGGCAGAAACTGGAGAGGGGATGGCCGGGCTCTCCCCACAGTGCCCGGAGCCATCCCAAGCACTGGGAGCTGCGTCCTGAGCTGGGTGAATGGGAGGTGCAATAGATTTCCCTCGGAAATTCCTGGCTCCGTGCCCTCGGTGCCGGGGCTGCGGCTCTCCCAAGTCAGCGGCAGCATGACGTGAAACCCTCCAGTCTTGCCAAATGCCTTTTTTACAAATTATTATTCTTTTTGGGCTCCTGCGTGTGCGCTGCCGGTGGGGTGGCACCGGCAGAGGGACCCGTCCCGGAGCACAGCCCACGGGCACACGGCAGAGGCGGGCTTTCAGCAGAGATCTAATTAGCAGTTCTAATTAGCCTCGATTTCCTAGTTACCTGCAGGTCTCAGCTCCTGTTCAGGCTGCATTGCAGAGCTAAAGCGTCGGCGGGGACGTACGGGCGGGGGATCCCTCCCGGTGACCGCACTCCGGGCTGACACAGCCCTCCTCACCCTCCTGGGACAGGGACACGGGCGGGCGCGGGGAGGGACAGCGAGGAACAGCAGCGCTAATTAAACTCTTCCCGAACCCCTCTGGCTGGCGGCGAACTTCTCCGAGGGGAATCGGGAGTCATGGTAGAATCGGGAGTAGAAAAAATGAGGGCACGGGGTAGAGGGGCAATAAGGCGTAAAATCACAGCTGGGCAAAAGAAGGAGAGCAAGGACCTGCACGCTGTGAGCTCTGCTCTGCTTTTCCTTCCCTGCGCGGGGCTGGGAAGTGCTGCTCCCAGCCCATCCCTCCAGGCACAGCTCATCCCACACAAGAACCAAAGGCATGTCTTTGCCTCAGATCTGTTGGGAAGTTGGGACAGGCAGGATGGTGTTTGGGATGCCCTGTGGACGAGCCAGTGGGAGGACGAGCGAGCGGGAGGAAGCAAAAGCGAGTTTGAAGCACAGAAACCCACAGCTGTTCTGGGAATAGGGGGTCACAGACACGTCCATGCCCCCTTGGAAAGGTGTGGGGGCCCTGGCAGCAGCACTGGGCGCTGCTGGCAAAACTCTTCCTCCCCCTTGGCGCTCTCTGGAGACACTTGTGCTTCCTATGATTACTTGGACAAATTCTTGTGCGTGAGCCAGCAGCTCTCCTCTTGTCTCTTGTAATTACTGTCCCGGCGTTCTCCTTGAGAGACACCATCTGCTACTCCTCCATCACCAGTCATCTCCCCATCTCCCGGGCCAGCCCCTTCCCCGGAGAGCTCTGCTGATCATGCTGATGGTGCAGCTCCCGAGCTCCCGCACTGCTCGTTAAGCTCCATCACAGCAAAGGCAGCTGCTCCATCACCTGATGCCCCAGCCAGGGGCTCGGGGGCTCTGCTGAGCCCCTGCCTCCCCCAGGACACGCTGGCCAAGAAACGAACAGCCAGGCTGGGGCTGCTGTGGGCAGTGGGAGCTGTGACGCTCTAAGCCGCTGTCCCCTCTCTCCGTGCCTTGCACAGCTGCTGAGGCAGCTCCAGAAGCTTTTGGAAGTGAGGCAGAGGGTGGGATATTCCGGGGAAGGCAGCAAGAATGGGCAGCCTTTGGTGGGCACTCGGGGACCAGCCCAGGGCAGGGCAGCCAGAGTGACACCGAGGTGACCCTGAGGAGGCACTGGGTGTGTTTGGGGCTATCACAGCTGAAACAAGCACTTTCTGGGTCAGAAACAAGATGCATTTCAGAGAGCTCTGGGGCTCCCAGGAGCAGCAGGGCCGGGCTCCGAGGCGCGGCAGTGGCGCGGGGGCAGCGGCAGCGCTCGGCTGCACCGTGTGCCTGGTGCTATCAGTCTCCTGCTTTTCATCAACACCAAATGAGCCTCCGGGGGCCTATTCGCTCACGGCAGCACACCAGAAACTTTCATTGAAGTCAATAGAAGTTACACCCTTAGGCACAAGTCCGTGGTCCTGAGAAGTTGCGAGGGAGCTGTGATTTATGTGGCATGTCACAGGCTCGACCACAGCCAGCACCCGCCTCTTGGTATAATTCACAAGTAAATGTACATTTATATAAAAAATACAGTAAAACCATCACATTTTATTAGGGGAGGGCGCACGATAAATTTTTACATCGAAGCTTCCAGCAGCCAGAGATGAAAAGCATCTTCGGGAAAATTCACTGCCATGGAGACAGGTTTGCATCCTGCCGTATCAGGCGGCTCGTTTGTATTTTTAAGGCATCTCATTAGAGCGTTAAATGGTCTGTAAAAGGTAAAACAGCATTTTTCTCAGTGGCTCTGGTGATGGCCAGGCTTGGAGCCCCCACAGAGAAGGGGGTGGTGGGCACGTGGTCCACTGAGCCCATTGAGGTTGTGCCCCCAGCCCCATCGCCAGCCTGTCCCCAGAGCTGGGCGAGAGCACTCATTTATTCATCCTGGCAGACATCCTCCTAAAAGCCCCAATAAAACTGACTTTCTCTGTGTTAACCAGAATTATTGTCTACAAAAATATGTGTACACCTCCTCCAGAATTTACCCAAAACTGGAGCTGTGTGTTCACATCTCCGTGCCTCAGATGGGCTGGGCTCCTCCAGCTCGCCTCTGGCGCTTCGCTGGCACGGAAGAGCTGCCTGTGCTGGCTCTCTGCGGGCAGTGCCCAGCCCTCGGGGCTGGGAAATCCTGCTCCTGGCTGCAGCTCCTGCACTCCCCCGGCTCTGCTGGCCCCGCTTCCCTCGCCGCCAGCCCGTGGCTCCCCCCTAGCAGCGTCTGCTCGTCCATCTGCGAGGCTCCGGCACGGGCTCTGAGCCGCCCTTCTGCTCCAGCTCCTGCTCTTCCCTCCCAAATCCCACACCATGGCGCTGGGAGGCGATGCAATGCTGCCAATGAATGATTTTTAGAGACGACCAGGTACCCATGATCAGAAATTCTTACATTGTTCCAAGGCCAGAAAAAAAAGCTGCACCTGAAGTTGTGGAAGTGTTCCAGGGCAGCAGCTGGGGTCTCAAGCTGCTGCAGAGCTGGCGAGGAGGGTCCCAGCTTTTACAAGCATGAGGGAAGAAATAAAATGGTCAGGACAGTGAGAGATGAGTGATTTTGCAGACATTTGTCCCTTCCCTTGGCAGTGTTTCAAGGACATGTGGCACCACCTGGATAGGAACGGCTCAGCAAGCACAGCCGCTCTGGGGAGGAACTGGGGGATCTCCTGTAGGAAGATGGGGCTGTGCCTACAGCAGAGACCAGCCTTGGAGCAAGGAAACCCTTTGCAATGAGCCCCAAAAGCTTCTGTGCATCCCAGCCCAGAGCTGCTCCATTCCCAGCAGCTTGGGGCCACTGGCAGGAACCAGAAGGGCTGGGGCAGGAGAGGGATGGGGATGGACAGGCCTGCAGAGCTCAGTGATGGCTCTGTCATCCTCTCCAGCTCCCAGCACCACAAGGGAAATTCCCTGGAATCTTCCAATCCCTTCTTTCCTCAGAAGAGTGGGTTTCACCAGTGAGCAGCTCTGGGTGTATGTAATGGGACTCTCCTGAACACAGCCTAGGCTGGCCTTAAAATAAAGGTGTGCTTTGTTTCACACACATTATCTGTTTTAAAACATTAGTAATTCACAAAAAATCATCCCCGCCCCTGCACAAGGAGATAGAATTTCTGAAGTGCTTAATTTTTTTAATGAAGTGTTTCTAACTTTTTTTTTTTTTTTTTTTTTTTTTTTTTTTTTTTAGGAGAAGAAAAGCTTGGCCAGGGAGCAGCTTACCTGCTCATAAATTAGCAGGCAAATTAAAGAGGTTGTACAGGCTTCTTTTTTCCTTTCTTTTTTTTTTTTTTTCAATTTCACTACATTTAGCTCAGCCCACACTTCTAAAATATTTGGGGGTGGTAGTGCTGCAGAGGTGCTCCGGAAAGGGAAATTTGGGCTGAACAGCACCTGGCTGTGCCCAACTGGGCTCCATCACTTGGGTCCTTGCTTTTCCAGCAGGGAAAGGAGCAGTGCTGAAGTGTTGAGTGGGGAAGGCCAAGAGCTTGTAAAAGGACAGGATCACTGGCTATGTGGCCTGGACCCTGTATTTTTCCAGTGGCTTTTGCTCCAGGCTCCATGACTCCCAGCCAGGCCAGGAGCAGCCTTTGCCCTCCAGAGCGTGGTTGTTGCTGCCTGTTGCAAACACCATTAACCAGAATTTTAGCCTCTCATTAAAAAGGAGGAGGAGGCTGGGAAAGGGAACCTCAATTAAGTGAGGTGAAAGTTAAAACATCAAGAAAAGCTTTTAATTGAAGCGCAGCCCTGCAGGGAAATGCTAAGTCACTTGTTTGGCAGCCTTACAGATGGTGGGAATGTCACACTTTGGAGAAAAGAGACAGAATTTGGGAGCTGGGGTGGTCAGGAGCTTTGAAGAAGTAGGACGTGTACAGAGGGATGAGAGGGAAGGGAGAAGTGCTGCTGCCTGTGGCTGACACAGTCTGGCTCCCAGGGCTGGCACCTCCATTCCTCGGTACAGCAACGTTCCTTGTAGCCTCTTGCCCCAGCCAGCACCCAGGGAAGCCCCACATACCCCTCTGAGTGTGAGCAGCTCCCCAGGCTACAGGAAGGCTTCCCCTTTAACTCAAAATATTAGGGAGAAATGTGGGTTAAACATCCCATATGGCAGCTCCAGCCAGTTTGTTGTGCCTGCCTGGATGCTGCCTTGGCATCAGGAACCCGAGTGAGCAGGACCCTGAAGCTCTTCTCTTCCCTATTTTCATATGACTTTCTTAACTTCTTCTCTTTCCTCTCCTTTTCCCCAATTCTAGCTGCATTTTGTTGTAGCCCTATCCTGTCCCTGGGGGATGTCCTGAGAGAGAGGTGACACATCCAGCAGTGGTGTTTTCCACAGAAATATCTTCCCTGTCTTTAGTTTATGACCAGAAGGAACAATCAAAGGAAGATCTGAGTCCCACCTCCACATCCTTAGAGAAACCACCTTAAAAGCTCCTTCCATTTGCAGATGGGGTGGGAATAACTTTGCTGGATTTTGAAGAGTTCAGATTTTTGCTCACAAAGTTTCACCTCAAATCATTCCTGGTGGGCTCTCAGCTTTCACTCCCAGACATCCCAGATCCCTGACAGCTGCTCCCAGGAGATATCACCCTCTGCAGGAGGAGAGCACCTCAAGGAGTGTGAGCTATGGCTCAAGCCCAGCTTAATCAGTCTTGAGAACATAAATACTCCCAGAGGGAAGAGTTATGGCCATGAAGGTCCTGCAGCTCTGGAGCTTCCCTGAGGTTTTATGTCAGCTCTGAATTAGTGGGAAGCATCAGCTGCCACTCCAGTGAGAATGATGCTTCTCTGAAGGGCACCTCACAACAAGGAGGTGGAAACCTTGGAGCTTGGAATGGAGGGGGATGTTCCCTTTGGTTGTGCTGATGCCCAGGGCTGACTTCTCAATCATATCCTGGAGAACTGGTCTGCAGACAGGAGTGTGAGGAAACCAGGATGTTACACCAATCTGAGAACCATGAGATCAGAGGAGAATTGGGAAGAGTAACACTGAAATCACAGAAATCTCAGGGCAGGCTGGGAGCCAATCCAATGCCACATTAGTGGCAAGTCAAATTTCACATAATCACAGAATCACAGAATTATTAGGTTGGAAGAGATCTCCAGGATCATCAAGTCCAACCCAACCCTAACCTCAACTAGACCATGGCACCAGGTGCCACATCTAGTCTTCTCTTAAACACATCCAGAGATGGCAAACCCACCACCTCCCCAGGTAGACCTTTCCAATACTTTATTACCCTTTCTGTAAAAAACTTTTTCCTAATATCCAGCCTGTATTTCACTTGGCACAGATTAAGACTCTGTCCTCTCATTCTGTCAGTTGCTGCCCGAAGAGAGACCAACTCCCACCTGACTACAACCACCTTTCAAGAGGCTGTAGAGAATGATAAGGTCACCTCTGAGTCTTCTCTTCTCCAGGCTAAACAAGTCCAGCTCCCTCAGCCGTTCCTCACAGGGTTTGTGCTCCAAGCCCCTCACCAGCCTTGTTGCCTCTTCTGGATGTGCTCAAGTGTCTCAATGGCCTTCCTAAACTGAGGGGCCAGAGCTGGACACAGCACTCAATGTCCTTCCTAAACTGAGGGGACACAGCTGGACACAGCACTCAATGTCCTTCCTAAACTGAGGGGGGACAGCTGGACACAGCACTCAATGTCCTTCCTAAACTGAGGGGACACAGCTGGACACAGCACTCAATGTGCAGCCTCACCAATGCCGAGTACAAGGGAAGAATGACCTCCCTCGTCCTGCTGGACATTCAAGTAATCTTTCCCCCTAGAAGTCATTTCTAGGTTTCATGCTCATCAAATCAAAGGAGCAAACTCCAGATCTGACCCAGAACTAACTAGTCTGGCCCAGATCTCCAGCTCTGGCTGGCAAACACAGTGAGATGCTGAGGAACAGTCTCCTCCTCCCCTTGGGGACTGATCAGCAACAATGATTCAGTGAGTAGATTGAAACAAGGAATAAACTCGAGGAACTTCAGCACTTGTTGGCTGAGCACAGCGAAAATGAAGAGAAGGAACTCAGTGCCTGAATTATTTGTGATGAGTTAATTACTCTGGAAATGGATGATGGAAGACAGAACAGCAGTCAAAATTTTCTGCCTTTTCCCACCTACGCAGTTTTCTCAGATCCACTCAAAATTAATGTGGAGTTCAATATCAGACCCTCTCAAGTGCTGGGTGAGTCTGAGCTTGAGCATTTTTGGATTTACAACTCTGTCCAGTGGTATTGTGCCTTGGTTTTTTTGGATGTCTCCAAGATGTAAATAAGGTGGGAAGTGACACCTTCTGCAGGGGAGGTGACAGCCCTCTCTGGATGGCCCTGAACACTGCAAGACAGGCCAGAGCTTTCACCTTGTTAGACCAGCCTAGAAATGATGTGGTCATAGAAAACCAGAAAGCAAAGGGCAAAACCCAGGATGTGGTGGGAGGAAAAGATGAGGCACAAAGGCTGAGAGCTCCTGGTGACATTTGGGGCTGGGATATATGAGGCCAAGAGGAGCACCTCCCACCAGGGCTGAG
Organism: Prinia subflava; assembly: GCF_021018805.1. Lineage (NCBI taxonomy): Eukaryota > Metazoa > Chordata > Aves > Passeriformes > Cisticolidae > Prinia > Prinia subflava. The sequence goes on along the minus strand of NC_086262.1, from coordinate 968,889 downwards.
CTTGGTGACCCTCCCCCAGCCCTGGGCAGGTCTGTCTGTGCTCAGCCCCTCAGAAGGCACTGGGGGAAGGCTCTTCCCAGGTACCTGCAGGATTTACACAGCTCTAATTTTCCACCCCACTAAAAACTGCAGATCTCCTGGGAAAGATGCTTTCTCATGAGACTTCCCACGGAATCCTGCACATCCCAGGGGGCTGCAGAGCACCAAGCAAGCTCCGGGGTGTGTAGGCTCAGCTAAATCTAGAAGCACACGAGGTATTCCCCATGGGAAGTGCATTACCTGTGCCTGTGCACACAGCAGCTACAGTTGGAGCAGTGATGAAAACCCTGCTGGGATCAGCAAACCTTTAATTAATGTCAATTTTGCAGAAAATAGTGGATGTCCAAAATGACCCTGTGACGAATTGAGGCACGCTCTCACACTCTGTTTTCTTTAATCACATGCATCAGGATTTATGGAGACATCCAGGCTGTTTTCTGAGCTTTAGGAGGCTCATTTTATTAAAAATCCATGGATTTTTATGCATTTGGTAATAGATTTCTGATGGAATTTTGAAACTGGAGAGAAGCCACTAGCAAGGACTCTTTGGGGCATTGCTCTCGGCACCTAAGGAAGGAAAAAAAAATGGAGAGGGAAAAACTTAATGAAAATATATATTTGTATAAACAATCAATGAAGATCGTGTTTGTGTGTTAAACAACCACCTTGAAATTGGTCTGTCTCAAAGGACTGAGCAATTGCAGACTACCTTAGCATGAATGATTTATGACATTCATGAACTTGGCAACTACATCAGTTTTTCTAAACCTGGCAGCAAACACCACCTGCATATTAAGTAAAGATTTATGATTTATAAAACTCACCTCATTATGCAGAGGAACACGAATTGTCTTATGTGTGCAGTCTATAACTCCTGGGACAGATGAAAAGGCAGCTATGACACACAATTTATGTGTTCTTGCTGCTGAGGTGGTGAGGGAAAAACAGGGAGAATAACTCGGGCTTTGAGTTGGGTGCCTTCAAAGCTGTCCACATCCCTCTCCCTCTCCCTAGGATGATGCCGTGGCTAAAACTTCCTGTTCTCTTGAAGCAATAAAAAAAAATCCCTTGCAAAGATTAATGGTGGAGGTCATTTGAATCAATACTCGAAATGATGCCCTCCCTCCAAAAAAAACCAGGATTGGAAGCATCTTAGGGGCCTCCATGGAAATCGCACACTTGGTGCTGAGCTCACCGCTCGCATTTTTCCCTACTTTGTCCTTTCCTGATCCTCCTCACCCAAGGACACAGGTTCCTGGCTTGAGGGAGTGAAGATTTTTGGTCTGGAAGAGGCCAGACTGTGGCTCAGGTTAGAGATGGAGCTCATGGCCCACAGCAAGGAGTGAAGCATCCACATGAGCCCTGGGTACAGCTGGATTCCCTCGCTGTGGGTCAGGGGAGCATTTGAAAGGCTGCAAAACACACAGGGCTGATGGACTGAAAAATGAGTGACATGATCCAAGGAGAAAACACCCCGGGGCAGAATTCACTCCAATCTATTGCATGAGTTTGAGTGAATCCTGGTTTGTGTGTCCTTGTTTCTTCATTTGCTCTAACAGTACACCCAGACAGCAGATGCTGGTGCAGTTGGATGGGCAGTGCTGTGAGGGGCTCTCAAGGGAGCCTGCAGCTCTCGGGAGAGTGCTCAGAGCAGGAAAATCCCAGCCCAGGGCTTCCCCTGCATGCCCAGAGGAGGACATGGGTACCTCCTCTTTGGCTGTCTTGAGTGAGGCTCCCACAAGCTGGACAGGGGTGTCTGTGCTGTCCCCAGGCTCATGGAGTGGCTGGGTCCCCACAGAGACATCACTGCTTGCGGCCAAGGTGCCCCACCAACCCCAGGCTGCTCCTGGAGCTGGCTATGTGTCACAGGCAGGACAATGGGTGCAGCAGGGCCACCAGGCTGTCACCCAGCAGGGCTATCAGGCTGTTACCCAGCAGGGCCATCAGGCTGTCACCCAGCAAGGCAACCTCTTGTGGGGGTGTGACCCTGCCAGGCAGCTCCTTCCCCAAAGCCTCACCAGGGCCAGCTCCTGCTGAGGGAAGGGAGAGACCTGAGAGCAACCTTTCAGATACAGTCCCTGAGCTGTCCCTCAGCCCTGCAGCCCCTTGCTAATGACACCCACGGGTTTGACTTCGGCTTCTCCTGCAGGAGAAAAACATGTGTGAGGCCTTTGGGTCTGTAATTGGCTGCAGCTATATTTAAATCAATTAAAAGCTGCCTCCATGCCTGCTCTGGCAGCTTGTGCCCACCCTGAGCTGCCTTTGGCAGTGCAGGGAACTGCCTTGGGGAAGGGAGATTCCAGCCATCCCAGTGCAAAAAAGCACCCCCTGCCCCCAGCTAAGCAGGGACTGCAGGAGCTCCTGGAACTCAAGATGTGGAAGTGTTGGATGTGCTCTCATTGAGCAATGAAGGGGTTGGCTGGTGCCAAATGTGTTTGTGCTGTGTCTTGGTCAAGCCAGAATGCTCAGCAGGAGGTGAGCAGCTGAGGATGGAGGCAGTCAGGATATTTCTCTTGCTGCTGTTTGGGGGGACACAATTCATTGTTTATTTTCTGCAGTAAAAACCTGCACTGAGGCTCTTCAAAATATATGTTGGTGCTGCTGGAGAGGAGGGAGTTGGGAACATGAATGATTTTGTTTTCCTCCCTCATTGTGTTATTGCCAAGGTAGCAGAGAAGGAGAATTTCTTTTGTCTGAGCACAAATCAGGAATTCTTCTCCTCCAAATGTTATCCTTTTGTTCATACCTGTCTCATGAGGCTGATTCCAAAATGAAATTATTGAACTGTACATTTTAAATCAGTCACAGGCTCTACCTGGTCCACGTGTGTTGGCAACAGCCGATCCAACAGGAGCTCCTGGCCTCTCTCTCCTGTCTCTGTGTTCAGACAGCCAGCACAAAGCAGAGTGTGTTTGCACAGAGCAGCTGATGAGGCTCCCAGGCTCCAAGGTTTCCAAAGGGAAGGACAGGTACTGAAGAATAACAAAAGGAAAAACAAGTATGGATCAGTGGAGTGGTCCCTGTTGTTTCCAGAACAAAAAGCTGTGCTCCTCCTCCAAAGACAAAGATGCTAGCTGGGGAGTTTTGTGTCCTCTGAGCTGTGTTGGGAATAGAAAGAGGTGGTTCTTGCTGGTGGCAGAACCTCAGAGAGCAGCTGAAACCAGTACAGGTGAGAGGACAGTGGGAACAGGAACCATGAGAAGCCAGCTCAGAGGGGAGGGTGTGGGGACACAGTAACACACCCTTGTGATGGCCTGGAGGAGGGAGCACGGAGCATTCAGAGTTCCCACAGCTGTGAATTTGGTGATTCTGCAAATACCAGAATGGAGAGGACAGGAGGGCCAGCAGGGAGGAAGAGAATTGTGCAGCAGTGGCACAGAATCCTTCCAAAGCCCCTTGACAAGGAAAAAGCTTAGGAAGCAGGAAATGAGACATATGTGGGGCTCATGTTGGGGTGCTGCAGGGTATGTGGGAGAGTGGAGAAGCCTACTCTGAGACTGCAGGCCAGAGCAGAGCGCTGGGCTGTGCTGGAAAACCCCTCCACGGGCCAGGGAAAGTGGGTCCAGCCCAGGCCAGCAAGGAGCAGAGGGAGACTTGTGCCAATGCACAACCCCTTGGCACAGGGGTCCCCAGGGCCTTCCCCTGCCTGCGAGGCTGAGCCCTGTCAGCCTTCCTGCTGTGGCACAGCTTGGTGCCCTTCAAACCAGCCTGTCCTCTCAACAGGGCTGGGACTACCTTTCAGAGCCTTCCCAAAACCACTGGCTTTGTACCTCAGCTGCTTCAGATCAGGGCAAAAAAAATCTGCAGACTGTAGCACTTCAAAATTTTTATTTGTACTGTGCTAATTGCCCTCATTATTACGGTTCCTGGAGGTACCCTGGGTCCTTGTTAAGGCAGCTGCAGTTGTGGAGAGGTCAGATATGGTTTGTGCTCCCTGTGGTCTCCTGCATCCTTGTTGAGTGACAGGACTCTGCCACTTGCCCTGTAGGAAGGTCTGGTGAGCGGCTGGCAGGCACAGGCAGCCTCTTAGCTGCTTTCTTGCTGCCTTGCTGCCTCAGGGTTGCTTTCTGATTTACATTGTGATGCTTTCCAGGCTGAAGTTTGTTGCCAGCCCCACTGGGATCGTGGGGCTGAAATCAGGGAAGCCTGGAAAGATGCTGGAGGGTGACCAGCTCTGTGCTGACTGCCCACCCCAAGTCCTCATGGTTCTGCTGAGGTTTCCCTAAGATGGTTACTTAGCCAAGGATCTGACTGATCCTTCACTGCACCACCGGAGTAATTAAACACCTGAGTCCAACCCCTGCATTCTTCCTACCCCTGAAATGGGTTCATTCCCACCCTCTGCCCATTCCTACTGCTCCTGTCCTTTGCAGCCCCTCTCCGCCAGCCAACCAGTTCTCACTGAGCCTGGAGGATAACCCCGGATCCAAGGCAGCTCACTCCTCCTGCACACAGAGTGTGTGGGGCGCTGTGATTCAGCCTGACTCAGGGTGTAGCCTGATGTCGTGCTGTGTTTGATCCATCACTGCTTTTCCCATTTCCTTCCACCCAGGCAGCAGGAAAGCAACTGAAGAGTGACTGTTTTGGCAGCTGCCCAGACGAGCTTTTTCACACCGGGTCACATGAAGCCAGGCCAGCATCACTCAGGGTAACTTCAGTGCATCTGCAGCCAGAGGGCAGGAGCTGTGCTCAAATTCATGCCCATGGGGAACAAGGAAGGTAGAGGAATTAAATGTGGAACTACTCAATGGACTTGAAGCACTGCGAGCAGCCCTGCCCTACACTGGCAATGCCAGATGCCGCTGATGTGCTGCTTACATAGAAAAGGGGGGATAACTCCTTTTATTCTTGTCATGTCCAGTGAGATGCCTCAGAGAAAGATGTCTGTCAGGCTGACAAGGGCACCCCATGGTTGGAGGCATTGTAGGGATGGAGTTACGGCCCCGCTCTGCTCCTACAAATGCTCTGCTGCTGATCCCTGTGGGAGCAGGGTCGGGACATGCATGTGGAGCTCTGCCTTTGCACCTGCCCAGGGCTGCCCCGCTGCAAGAGCAGCCTCTCCAGTGCTTCAAAGCAGTCTGGTGTTGGCAGCGGTTAATGGGGAGGAAATGACTGGGCTTGCCACAGGGCAGTGCCCGTGTGGCCGTGCCTGTGTGGCTGTGCCTGTGCCATGCCGCAGGCAGGGGCTGCCTGGTCCTGGCTGTGGATTGCCCAAGAGGAATGCCATTGCCTCGCCCTGCAGTCCCCTCCCTGCCAGATTTCCCCTTTCCCCAGGAAGGCTCAAGGGCAGGCGCAGGCTCTGGAGCTGATCCTGCCCACTGCAGAGTGTCCTCTGGGTCACCTGCAGGCAGCAAGTGGCAGCTCTGGGGCTCTTGTAGGGGTGCTGAAGATGTGACCCCTTCTGCCACCAAGGACTGTGGCCGTGTGCTTTGCCAGCACTGTGGGCTGTGGGGCACAGTTTAGGGAGCAGAGGAGACATGAGGCAGGCCCCTCCTGAGGGAGCGGTGTGTGTGGGAAGAGGGGGCAGGCTGCAGGGGCACAGGACACTGCAAGTGGGGCACTGGAAAGCAACACCTGAGGGCAGGCTGAAGGCCAAAGAGAGCAGAAGAACATGTTGCACTTGAGGAGTGGAGGCTGAAGGTGTGTGCTGGCCATTTGCTGGGGGCTCAGAGAGGGACATGGAGCATGGAAGCGCATTATGAACTGACACCCCAAGTCACCAGACTCCAACATGCTATGCCCAGGCCTGCTGCAGGTCACATCTCACTTAGGGGAAGAGACGGATATTTTGTGTCCTTCCGAGCAGAATTTCCTTTTACTCCTCCTTTTGCCATCCTTAGACTGCTGAAACATTTGCCTGTTGCTCCATGGGCAGCTGTGTGAGCTTCCCCCATCACAGCCAGGGGCTCTGAGGGACACCGGCCCTGCTGCCTTGAGGGCAAGGACAGCAGAGTTGCCAGAGCCGCTTGCCAGGCTGTGCGCGCTTTCATCGCTGCCTTGCCATGGGTTGGGAGTTGCCAGTGCCTGGAATGAAGCTGTCACTCTCGCGGCTGTGACTCAGAGCAGGCTGCAAGCAGCGCTAGCACGGCCGGCTGCTGCCCCTGCCTGGCCACGGGAGAGGCTGGCACGGGCAGCCTCTTGCCAGACTGCAGGTGGCCCATGCAGGACTCGGCTTCACATCAGCACACATGCCCAAGGGACGAGGTCAGGCTGTTGTGAGCCGTGGGGGTCGCTCTGGTGATCCTGCGGCAGCACTAATCCTGCCCAGTTACAGCAGCTGGCACTGACCAGCCGCACATGGATCCTGACCCTGCGCAGTGAACCTGCCCAGGCAGGGCCAGATCCGGAGCAGGGATTGGAGTCCCGGTGTCCCCAGTGTCAGGCCATGGAACTGTTGGAGCAAGTCGAGAGGAAGCCAGCAGGTTTCTAAGGGGAGCAGCTCTCCTGTGCAGACACGTTGAGAGAGTTGCGTCTGCTCAGCCTGGAGAAGAGAAGGTTGTGGGGAGACCTCCCAGTGCCTTGCAGTGTGTGACAGGAGCTCCAAGGAGCTGAAGAGGCATTCTGCATCAGGAATTCCAGTGGCAGGCTAAGGAGTTGGAGCTGGCAGCCAGGTCCGGGAGGGCTGCCTGGACATGGGGGACTGCAGCTGCCTTTGTGTCTGCAGGATCTTCTCAGGCACAGAGCAGAGGCTGTTCACAGCTGGCACTGCCACAATGCCCTGGGAGCCATGGGGTGCACACTGGTGGCACCAGGCCTCTGCCTGATGTGCCCCTTGCTCGTGGGAGCGCTTCACGGCCATGGGCTGGGCTCCCGTTTTCAATCCCAGGCCTTTCCTGGCCATGAGCACCCTCAGGGCCGAGCTGGTTCTGCTGCCCCTGAGGTGGGCGGGGCTGTGAGGTCACAGACGGGGGTGACACGGGCGTGAGGCCGGGCTGTGATGTCACGCGGTGTCATAGCTCCAGCACTGTGACATTGCTGGGCCACCGCTATAAAAGCCGGGCCGGCCCTACAGCCGCCAGTGCAGTTGCGATGACACGTGCCGGAGCCATGAGCGACTGTTGGCTGCACTTGCCCTGCTGCTGGCCACCGCGGCTGTCTGGTGGGCCATTGGCCACCGGACACCGCAGGGGCGGCAGGCCGGGACCCAAAAGCCACGCAAGTGCCCCGGGCTCCAGGCCAGGGGCCCATGGAGCAGCCCAGGAGCCCCTGCGGCTCCAAGGGCCTCCAGGCCTGGCGCGACCCCTCGGAAGAGTCCCGATGCTCCCGCGAGTTCCCCCAGCGGCCCCTGCAGCTGTGGCCCCTGCGTGAGCGTGGCCAAGGAGCTGCAGGGGCTGATGCTGCTGCTCTGGACTCCATGTTGGACATCGGCTCCAATTTACTCTGGGATGTGGCAGGTGCTGTGGGCACAGCTGCAGCAGCTGGGGAAGCGAGGCCACCTGCCCTGCTGTGCCTCGTCCCGCTGCTCCAGGCGCCTCCGTCCCTCCAAGAGGCTGCTCCCTCCCAGAATGGCCGTCCCTGGGACAGCCTCCAGCCCTTCGAGGAGATGGCGTTGGACACCAACCATCCCTCTGAGAAGCTCAGGCCGTCAGAGATGCAGCATTCCAGGAGCTTCCACTGCTTCTGACGGCCTCCAACCGTGCAAGACCTTCCCTGCTGTTGACGGCCTCTCTCACTCTGAGAACCTCTCCAGCACTGAGACGCCTCGTCCCTCCGAGCAGCTTGGCTCAGCATCCATTTCTGCAGAGAGCCCCCAGGCCTTCAAGATCCTGTGCCTGCCAAGACCCGTCCTTCCCTCCCAGTTCCTGCCTCCCTCCCAGAGAGTCACTCCTGGTGGCCTCGATCCCTCCCGGCCTCTAAGGAAGCCCTTCCGCCTTGTGGACCCTGAGGAAGCCCTGGACAGCTCTTCCTGCTCCCTTTGGGATCCACAACATCCCATGGACATCGACAGCACCGGCGCGTCCCCCAGCATTAACACAGCCAGGGACAGCCGGGAAGCTGAAAGGGGAGCCCAGCTGGAGCCAGAGAAGCCTTCCCAGGAGCAGGTGGCAGAGCCACAGGGGTCCTGCAGCCACCAGTGTCCACCGCAGGGCTCCCAGGACGCTGTGCCTGAGCCAGCTGGGGACAGCCCGAGCTCGGTGGCACAGACGGTCCCCACGAGACCATGGAGGTTCCGTGGTCTCCAGGAGGCTCGCCCGAGACGGCTCCCGGACCCCAGGCGGGTGGTCACGGTCGCGGGAGAGCCTTTCTGGGAAAGGTGAAAATAAATTAGGATTCCCCAAAGGGCTGTCTGTGTGTTCCTGCTGGGAGCGGGCTCCTTCCTTCCCAGGAGCTGGCTCAGTGCTGGGTTCGGGTTCAGGCTGAGAGTGCTGTGGAATTCTGAACGACTTGATTTGGTTTCAAGCCCTGTTTCTCCTCTGGGGCCGAGCAAGTATCAGTTGCAACCCTCACAGGTATTCTTTCCAATTGCACACCGTCCCACAGCTCACTCGAGTTCTTCTGGGAGCGGTAGGACAGTGGCTGAGGGAGGTGTCCCAGCTGAGCTCTTCGCTGGAGGTTTCTGTTCCCGCTGTGCCCGGACAGTCCGAGATCACGGTCCCTGCTGTGCGGTGGAGCCAGAGTTGAAGAGCGCATGCGCAGCAATGGGCGGGACGGGCCCGGGCCCTTTGCTCATTCGGCGCTGCTCGAGGTATGCGCATGCGCCCTACACGGCCTGACGCAAGGGCGCTGCAATCGCCGTGCGCTTTATCCTGTCCGACCTTGAGTGCACAGCCGCCGCAGGACCCGGGCTGTCTATACTGCGCCGGTGTGCGCTGTGCCGCGTCGCTGCCTGTGTCCTGGCCCTGCGAGCGTCTTCCGATACAGCGAACTCTCTGTCGGTGTGGGGAAGCCAGCGCGCAGCTGCGCCGCCTTTGCAGGGGTTCGTGCGGCACGCCCAAATCGAGCGGCGCGATCAGGCATTATTGTGACAGCCTGCGGCGGGGGTCCTGCGGCGACTCTCGGCCCCCCCGCAGCCCACGTGGGTGGAGGTTTCCAGAAGAGCCGCGGCTCCGCGCGCCCCGACCGCCGCCGCCATGCTGAGTGCGAGCCGCCTGCCGCTGCTGCTGCCGCGCGCCGCGCCCGCGCCGCCCGCGCGCCCCGCGCAGGTCAGTTCCCTGAGGGGCGGGGGCGGGCAGGGGAACACGGCCTGGCCGCCGGGGGCCTGTGCGCTGTGAGGCCCGGAGCGTTCCGGGGCACGGACACGGGCAGCGCCCTGTGCGCTGTGAGGCCCGGAGCGTTCCGGGGCACGGACACGGGCAGCGCCCTGCGCGCTGTGAGGCCCGGAGCGTTCCGGGGCACGGACACGGGCAGGGCCCTGCGCGCTGTGAGGCCCGGAGCGTTCCGGGGCACGGACACGGGCAGGGCCCTGCGCGCTGTGAGGCCCGGAGCGTTCCGGGGCACGGACACGGGCAGGGCCCTGCGCGCTGTGAGGCCCGGAGCGTTCCGGGGCACGGACACGGGGAGAGCCTTGCGCGCTGTGAGGCCCGGAGCGTCCCGGGGCACGGACACGGGAAGGCCCTGCGGGCTGTGAGGCCCGGAGCGTTCTGGAGCAGGACACTGCGGGGCTTAGGGAGCGGCGAAGGGCGCTGCCCGCCGGCGAGTCCAGGCTCGGGCCGCGGTTTCTCAGTGCTGGGATTTTATGAAATCATAAGCCTGGTCAGACCAGGCTTACGTGGGTGCGGGGCGATGAGGTCTTGGGGGGTGTAGAAGAGCCTGTTTTACGTTTTTGAGTCTCTTTTATGTTAAGGAGGTTTGTAGTAATGTCGCTCGATTGCTCACCATCTGTGTGATGGTGGCCGCGGGGATCAGGCTGGCGAGGGCACGTGGAGGCCATTTAGGGCAGGCGGGGACTGCAAATCCTTCTGCCCTGTGCTGGACCTGCTTTGGCGCAGCCTGAGCCATTCATGCAGTGTGCCTGGGCCTTACGGGTTTAAATATCTGCAAAATAGTCATGGCTTGGTCCTGTTCGCATTAAGCTGTCTTGTTACAGGTTCGTTCTTGATCAGAAAGAGGGATAAAGCGTCCCTGGCTCTCTAGGATGCCGCTTTGCACGTGCTGAGGGGCGGCCAAGCTGGGGCGTAGCTGGAGTTGTGCAACAAAACCTTAACCGCAGTTTCCTCAAGGGATGCTGTGGGGCACTTGTTACTGACCAGGCACAAAGCTCTGAGAAATGGGGTTAATGTTTATCTGCCGCTGCTTGTGGAATGCGTAAAGTTCAGTGTTGACTTACTGAGATGTCTTTTGCCACAGATTATTCTGTATGAGGGAAATATCTTGGTTCTGGTCATAGAAATTAGGGTTATGACAGATTAATTAGTGCAGTAATTGGGGGGCCTCTTCATGTTAGTCTGAATCTTGCTCAAGTTCTTCATTCCTTTGCAGTTAAGTTTTTAAAGAGAGTAGTCTACTCTGTGGCAGGACAGTGTTGCTTCAGACGTTGTCTGCCTCTGAAAGCCTTGTTTTGAAGACTTCTTGATGTTTTAAACTAAATTCTCATTAGTGTGTTTCTGTTTTACAGACATTTTGGAATGGCCTAAGCCAAAATGTTCTCAGAGCAGCATCCAGCAGGAAATATGCGTAAGTGTTCCTTGGAGTGGTCATGTTTGGCTGTTGGTGTTTATATTTACTGTCTTTCTGATACCAGAGCTGATTATTGGATCCAGGGATTGGGTAACAGAGCCAAACCAGCAGAATAAAACTGGAACCTCTGCTTGTAACTTTTCTAAGGCTGTTTCTTTATTTCTTGTTTCTCTCCAGGGGAGCTTTGAGAATTGTTGTTCTCTGCTGCTCCTTTCACCAACAGTGCCCACAAAATGTGGATTTTACTGAGATTTGTTTGGTTATAGTCAACCAATAAAAAAATAATCCAAACACCGATGGAACAAATTGCTTTATATTGACATGATATGAGTGATGCCTGGATTCATTCCCCTGCAGATCAAGCTCATTTCAAACATGCATTTGAATCACTCGTCTTCCTCGCTGTGGGATAATGGGAGAAGGGAGCAGCTGGTTGTGTGACTTACTCAGATATTTGTGCCTGAGGCTGATTGAGGCCCAAGGCTGGGAAATCTGTTTGTGTTGGGAAAGCTGGGTCTGTCTGGTACAAGTGACTGTTCCAAGTTCACTGCTTTGTTTTTGAAACTGGAGTTAGAGCCCCTGGCAGCTTGGGCACAGAGAAGGTGACATTTCTGGAAATAAATATAGTCTTGCTGTGCTGCAGAATACCTTCTCCATCCCAGAACATGGCTTTGTTTGTAGGCAAAGCTGTGCTTGAGGAGTTCTCTGAACTTCAGGAGAGGTAATGCACTCTTTCCAGGGAGGAGGACGGAGTTCAAATTTGTCTTGTGTGAGAACCACTCCCATTTTTCAGGGTGAAATTCATGTGTTGCACCTGAGGATCAGGAGGGTGGTTTGCTTTGGCTCTGGCCCAGAGCACCCTGCATGGGCCAAGTGATTTATCACTGTGGATTCTTCTCCCCATGCTAAGCAATGATAAATAAACAAATACAATTAGTTAGTTTTTTAACTCCAGGTGAATGATTTCAAACTGGTTTGAACCCAGGGTTGCCCAGAGCAGCTGTGGCTGCCCCTGGATCCCAGGAAGTGTCCAGGGCCAGGTTGGACATTGGGACTTGGATCAGCCTGGGACAGTGGAAGGTGTCCCTGCCTATGGCAAGGGGGTGGCACTGGATGAGCTTTAAGGTCCCTTCCAACTCAAACCAGTCTGGGGTTCTGTGGTCAAAAGAAACCCAAAACAATTCCTGTAGAGAGAGTTTTCTGTAGGGATAGTTGGTTACAACTTTCTTTCATACCAGACTCTTAAGGGTTGTTGAGAAAATATATATATGTAGTAAAGATATTCTGGGAAAGAGTAATATTTTATATGCTTATTTTAACAAGCAAGGGTTTACCTGTAAGTGGTCTGGTTCAGAACAGAGGCACAAGCTTAAATTGTAGTGTAGGAATCAAGGAACACCTTAGGATACAGCCTGGATTTGCTTCAAGGTTTTGTGGAAAATCACTTTGTCCTGTCTTTGGGACACTTTTTTGCTATGTAATTATTTTCCTTTAATGGTAATTTTACTTTCCTCTGATGTGCTGTCCAGCTCAGAAGCAATCAAAGGTGCTGTCATTGGGATTGACCTGGGTACCACCAACTCCTGCGTGGCTGTTATGGAAGGGAAGCAAGCGAAGGTGAGTAAAACAGGAGCGTTACACATGGGCTGTCCCCGAGGTGAGCGTGTGGGTGTCACACTTCCTTCTGTCCCCAGGTGCTGGAGAACTCGGAGGGTGCCCGGACCACGCCGTCGGTGGTGGCGTTCACAGCCGAGGGCGAGCGCCTGGTGGGGATGCCGGCCAAGCGGCAGGCGGTCACCAACCCCCACAACACCTTCTACGCCACCAAGCGCCTCATTGGCCGCCGCTTCGACGACTCGGAAGTGAAGAAGGACATGTGAGTGAGGGGACACTGCCACTGCCAGCCCCAGGCCAGCAAACACCACAGGGGTAGCACGACCTGCTCTGGGGGAAGTTGTGCCCTCAGCTCTCGAGGTTGCAGTTCTGCTGTCTGAGGGCTGGGCTGTGTTTAGCTGCATTCATTGCTGATCACATTAAAGAGTCCAGAGAAGAGGAAAAAAGGCTTGCTGGTGCTTGCAGTTCAGACTTCTCTAGTTCTTGAGGACGTTTGCAATCAAAGCTGTGTGATCATACCTCAGGCCTGTGATTAAATGAGGTATCTGATTAAAGCAGCAGAGAACAATGCAGTGTTACCTCTCTGCAGGGCTGGTGCATAGGCATGAGTCCTGTCTGTGCATTTGATTACTTAATTCTGTTTTTGAAACCTTAAATAGGATGTAATACATATTTTTCTGACCTGTCTCAAACACTTATGAAGTTGGTATATGTACATTATTTGTATTGTATAAGTGTTGGCAGCAACAGTCTGTAATTTCTGGGACTCGGGATCTGGGGCTGCTGGTGGTAAGTTCAGTGTTCTTTGTTTAGAACTTACATGTGTTCATCTGCTGATACTGATAGTAAGGGGTTTGTACTGCTGCAGAAACTGAGTCTGAATTCTCATGGTTTTCAGTAAGAACGTCCCGTTTAAGATTGTCCGTGCCTCCAATGGGGATGCCTGGGTGGAGGCTCATGGGAAGCTCTATTCCCCCAGCCAGATTGGTGCCTTTGTCCTCATGAAGATGAAGGAGACTGCAGGTTGGTACAGCTTGCTCTTTGCTGTCTCTGCTTTCTATGTGGAAGTGCTGCAGCCAGAATGGCGCTTTCATGGTACCAAACCCTGGCAGAGTAGGGCTGTGGATGGGGGAAAGGAACACGATGGGCTCCTAGAAGCCTCAAGGAATATCAGTGCCTGCCTCAATCTTGGATCTTTGGCAAAATATCAGTGCTTTACTTATAAGATGCTCGTACCAGAATTAGTTGCTCATTGAGCTGATTCTGATTTTAATTGAATTCACGCTCACTCAGAAGGGGGAGCTCCATTTCCTTGGAAGCTGCAGTCCTTATGCCTCCTTGGCTGCAGCTGAGCACAGGCTGGGGCAGCCAGGCTTGGAGTGGCTTTGTTCCTCATCAGCTGCTGGGTATGTGGCACGTAGGGAGAGAGGGAGTGTTAAAGGGACCCTGCTGTTGGGCCCTAATAGCTAATAAGCCAGTGGTGACTTCAGATTTGCACTAGGGGAAAATACCCATTGGCCTGGAGAAATGTTCTTCTCTTTCTCAGTTCCTGAAGTGGTTTCTGGGGAAACTGTGTAGTGCAGAGGGAACAGTCAGTAGTGCTTTCTGCACCCTCACTTGTGTCCAGTGAGTGTGAGGAGGGCAGGACTGAAGCTTCATCAGAGGTTGTTTTAAGTTCTGTGTTAGGTCCTGGGCACTTGCTAAAGCCCTGCCCAGTAGTAAAATAAAAGTATGTGGTGTGTGAGCATCTAGAGGTGATAGATCTGACTGAGTTTGAGAGTGATGTTCCTCTGCCTTAAGCAAGGATCTCCTTCCTGGAGGAGTGTTGGCTTCTGCCCTGGGTGCTGCATGACTTCAGCTGAGGCTTTGCAGGCAGCAGAGAGCAGTGCAGTGTGTAAGCTCTCTGCAGGGCTGCTGAATAGCCATGAGTCCTGTCTGTGCATCCTCACTGCATCCTGCACATTTGTGTTTTTTAGCAGGTCTCATTGTGAGTTTGATGACTTCCCTTTTTTTGAGACCTTAGAATAGGGTGTAATATATGTTTTCCTGACTTGCTGTCTCAAACAATTACAAAGTTGGTATATGTACATTGTTTGTACTGAGTGTTGGCAACAGCAGATTCTATAAATGGGATGAAAATGAGTAACTTTTAAGTGCATCACATGTAGAAAAATAGAGTACAGCTTCAGTCTCACTCTAAAAAGACAAGCGTTCAGATAAATTCATTACGGTGGCATCCAGTCACTGATGGAATTGCAGAGGTGCATTGCTGTGCTGCCAGAAGTCTACAAACTATTCTGTGTTTGGTGGAAGGACTGGAATTCTGCACAGCTCCCTCTGCATCTTCCCAGAAAACAGCAAGCCTGTCTTCTGTTTGTTCAGAGAAATAATTTCAAACTAGGTTCTAATGGAGAGAGACTGTTTACAAAAGCATGTAGTGATGGGACAGTCCAGGCTAGATTCAAAGTAAGAGAGAGTGGGTTTAGGTTAGACAGCAGGAGGAATTTCTTCTTGTGAGGGTGGGCAGGCCCTAGCACAGGGTGCCCAGAGCAGCTGTGGCTGCCCCTGGATCCCTGGCAGTGCCCAAGACCGGGTTGGACATTGGGACCCTGAAATAGTGGAAAATGTCCCTGCTCTGCCCATGGCAGGAGATGGAATGGGATAGGCTTTAAGGTCCCTTCCCACCCATTCTGTGATTCTGTGAGTGATAACTTGGTGTTCTCACAGGGGTACCTTCTGTTTTGTCTCCTTTTTCTTCCAGAAAATTACCTGGGACACACAGCAAAGAATGCCGTGATCACAGTCCCTGCTTACTTCAACGATTCTCAGAGACAGGTACTCATCAAGCTGGGAGATGCTGGGGCTCATAAGTTACATTCAGCTTCTCTCAGCAGTCAGCACTGTCCCCTTTCCTCCTTAGGCTACCAAAGACGCTGGGCAGATCGCTGGCTTGAACGTCCTGAGGGTGATTAATGAACCCACAGCAGCTGCGCTTGCCTATGGGCTGGACAAGTCTGAAGACAAAGTGTAAGTGCCTGTCCATAACACCAACCCTCTGAAATAAACCTGCTGGGATTTGCCTCCTCTGCTTGCTGGGAGCTCCAAGCACTGCTTGGAGTTCTGCCAAGGTGGACTCATAGCTGTGAGAGAGAGCTCTGTAATGTCACCTCTCTTCTGTGCCAAGCAACCTTGTTAAAGAGAGAGTTCATAACTTGCAGCTACAACTTAATTATCCAACCTGAGTGTCAGTTTAATTACCTTACTCTCTGCTGGAGGGGTGGGTGTGGCTGAGGACAGCTGGGTGACAGGCTGTCACCAGAGATGCTGATGGGCAGCATGGGAGCTGTGCTGAGCTGTGCCAGCTGTCTATGGTTTGCAGTTCCCCTGCCTGCGTTCAGCCCTCTGTTGCTGTCGGGGTGGTTACAGAAGTGCTGGCTTTTGTTGGACATTATTTCTGAGGTAGTGATAATGCTGGGAAAGCCTCACATTTTGAAGAAAAAGTTTCATGATAATTCTGGTGTCCCTGCTCTTGTCATTGGATGTGAGAGTGTCTGGTTTTGAAGAGGCAGGAGCTGCTCCCTGAATATTGGGCATGGTCAGGCTTGTGCAGCACATCTTCCAGGGACCCCCACATGTTCTCTGAGTGCTCATGGGGTATGGACACTTTGAGATTGTTCACTGCTGTCTTTAGAGAGGCTTTGAACTTTCGTGGGCAGCAATGTGAGTTCTGCTCCTCATCTCTTGAGGAGAGGGAGTTCTGAGCCACTCACCTTTGTCTAGAAAGTAACATCATCCTGCCTCTCTTCCTGCAGCATTGCAGTCTACGACCTGGGTGGTGGCACTTTTGATATCTCTGTGTTGGAAATCCAGAAGGGAGTCTTTGAGGTGAAGTCCACCAATGGTGACACTTTCCTGGGTGGAGAAGATTTTGACCAGGCTTTGCTACAGTATATTGTGAAGGAGTTCAAGAGAGAGGTAAGGTGTCCCTTGAGAGCACAGTCCTGTGTTACACTGCTTTTCAACCTCACTTCTGTAGAAGAATGAGAATTCTCTTAAATTCATAGGTCTGGATTTGTCACCTCTGGCACAGCTGGAATTTAGGAGGATTAGACACTCTTTAGCCTGACTTCCACTTCTTACACTTGTTTTCTTGAAGTGTCTTTCCTGGAAGACACAGAATAGCAGAACTTCTGCCTTTTTTCCTCTCTGTCCTGTACACAGTCTGCTTACTTTCAAAAGTAAATATCTGTGGTGTAATGGAATGTGACAGGCCAGATGCAAACAAGGGTTGCAGGGAGAAGACTGCAGTGTAATTCCAACTCCTTTGCTAATTCAGTCCTATCTTCTTATTCTCTGCTGCAGCAGCCTTTCCAAGCTTCAGTCTGTACCTCACTGTATGATCACTTGCAGAGCAGAGAGGGCTGGCAGGTTGGAATGCTGACTACCCCTGCCAGCAGGGAGAGAGCAGCACAGTGCACATGGCAGTCCCTTCTAGAAATAGTTTCTCAGTCAAGAGCTCTGAGAAGGTGAACTGTAGGAAAGAGACTTCTGAGCAGGTGCTGAGGGTCTGTTAACCCTGTTTTTGTCACTCAGACGGGAGTTGACCTGACTAAAGACAACATGGCACTTCAGAGGGTGAGAGAAGCATCAGAGAAAGCCAAGTGTGAGCTTTCATCATCGGTGCAGGTACGTGCCTGGATCCAGAGCATCCACTACAATGCTGGGAGACACTTGAATTCTGCACTGGGTTTATTTACAAAGCTCTCTGACACTGTTTTTTCTTCTCTGTAACCCAGTGGCATCACTGGCACAACAGGTCACTCAGAAGGGTGGGCTGTCAGAGCACAGGGAGTTGCTGGAGGCTGAGTTGTTGGGTACTGGGTTTTGCCCTTTTTCTGGCACCACATCTTCTGATCTTTCAGGAAATGTGATCTTGTTCCCAACCTGTTCTGTTCTTCAGAAGTGTGATGAGCATCAGGGAGTTGAGCCAGTGCTGCTGGATTACTGGAACCACTTACAACTGTGTGCAAGCAGAGCCAAAACCTTGGTGCTGCTCATTCCACTGAAACAGCTAATTTGTGTATTAATTCCTATACAGAATCTTAACTTACTTGCCTATAGGCGAGTTGTCTGGACAATGGGCAGCAGCCACCCTCCCTCCTTTTTTCCATCAGCTTTGTATATTAATGCAGTCAAGCATGTCTTTTATTCATTACTGAATAAGGAACTGGAGAAAAGAGCAAGTTGGGAGTGTAATAGTCCTGGCTAAGTGAAATTAAGGTCAATTATATAGTAATTGAAATGGGGACTCTGCCAAGGTCTAGGTTCTGAGTAAGCATCTTTAATTTTATCTGATGGTGGTCTTTTTGCTGGCCAGTGGGGAGCTCCTAGCAAGGAGCTGAGGGCAGTCACAATGGCTGCATAGTTCTGCCAGAGACATAGCAAGCTCTGTTTTATGAGCTCAAGAGCTGGCAAATGCAGTTTGTTCATACCAGAAAAGACTGAATTCCTTAACTCTTTAGCAGTGAGGTGAAAACAACTTGCTTTTGGTCCCGTTTTCCCCTAATACTTTTGACTGTGCTGTGTATAAAGTGAGTGCACACTTCTAGTCAGCAGCATAACTTTAATTCTTGTGTAAGCCTAATCTCTAGAGCTTAAAGCACTAATGTTTTAATTGCTTTGGATTGTAGTGTCTATTGATGTCAGCATGACTCAGCAGTTGAATCAGATGGTTTCAGTATAAGATTTGCTTTAAAAATCCAGCATGTGACAAGCAGCCATAAGAAGTGGGGATTATGGTCCCTTGCTCTAATTAACTTTGTGTTAAAGGGCAGCAGAGTGGCTGTTAGATATGAGCTGTTGGCATTTAGAGAACAGCCAGGAGGGAAGGAAATACCTTGAAGGAGTTTACCAGGTGTGGAATGTGAGTCAGAATCTTTGGAACTCTGCAGATGGGCTTTCTTCTGGGTTGTGCTGAGGGAACAGCATTAAGGCTGTCACTTCAGTGTTTTTGCTCTTACCTCCTGGCTGTGACAAATTGTTTCGCTCAGCAGTGAAAGACCTTGAATTAAGACAATATTAAAATGGAGGTTTAACAGTAGTAACTATGAGGTGTGGAACAAAGTATTTGTCTTCTTTCTGAAATGTTGAACATAAAAGTGTGCCTGCTGCCGCTTAAACTGGGCTGGAACAGCCACGCAGATGCCTCAGTACAGGCCAAACAGAACCTATAAGCTGATGTAAAGCCTATTCCTGAAGCTTTCCCTGAGCCTGTTTCCATGCCACAGACTGACATCAACCTGCCCTACCTGACCATGGATGCCTCTGGACCAAAGCACTTGAACATGAAGCTGAGTCGGGCGCAGTTCGAGGGCATCGTGGCTGACCTGATCAAGAGGACAGTGGCCCCCTGCCAGAAAGCCATGCAGGATGCTGAAGTCAGCAAGAGTGACATTGGGGAAGTCATCCTCGTCGGTGGCATGACCAGAATGCCAAAGGTATGAGCTCAGGGCCTGTTCAGGCAGGGCTGGCACAGCTGCCTTGTGCTTGCTGTTGAGGGGGTTGGAACAGAGGAGCTGGGAGTGTTCAGAGTAGACTCAGTGTGAGGATCCCATGGAGCACTGCCCAGGACCTCTCGCTGTTTGCTGAGCTCAGCTGGGCTCTGGGGGCTGGAGCTGCGTTGCGCTGTGCAGAGTCAAGGGGGATGTGCTGGGAGGTGAAAGTCCAGCTGCAGCCTGACATCCTGGTGTGCACTAGACACGAGCAGCATTGCTGAGAAGTACAGGGCATTGCCTCTTGTTAGGAACTCAGTGTGGTAAAGGTACATTTCAATGACAGCCACTTGTCAGTAATCTGTGCCTTCCAAGGGATTTCCAGCACTTCCAGCTGTGAGGAACCTGCATGAGCAGAACCTGTCTGGTACCAGCTGATTGTGTGCAGTCAGAGCTACCTGTGGCAGGCCTGTTTACCTGGCTCTTCCAGACACTCTTTATCTAAAGCCTGGCCCTTACATTCTGTGGAGATAAGCACAGCAGGTAGCTCTAAAGCCTGCTCTGCTGACATGCACAGTTGTGCAGATAAGAGCTCTCTGCAGGTGATTTACTGTTCCTCTTCAAGCCATGCCTGCTGCTGCTCCTCCATTTCAGAGTTGAACAGGGATGTTCACTTCTCCCTCCAAGGATACAGCCTGGTCTTTTCTGCAGAGAGCACCAAAATCTCACTCCAGAGGGATCACTCAGGCTTGGACTACTTGTTGCTTTGTGAATTGTGATTTGCAGGTCCCCTCTAGGACAGTAGTTGTCCTGCTTGGTATTGATTTGGGGTTTAGTGGGAGGGTTTTTCCTCTCTATGTTAATGGCATGGTGGCTGGAGGTGATACTGGTGCCAGCAGAAGGTCACCCAGGTAGGGGAGCCAGAGCAGCAGCAAGATAAACAGAAGCTCCTGCTCTGGCCAAAGCTCAGGTGGAGTAACTCTCCTGTATGTTCCTAAAGTCCTTGTTGTTCCAGCTGGATAAAGGAAAATTTGTGTGATTACCTATGTATAAAGTGATGATAAACACAAAACCTTTTCCTGAAACGTTATGTATGCTTTAGGGGTGGAAGACAGAACTTAAATATCGATTTTTATTTTTCCTTCTTCCCCTCATAACTCCCAGCCATATGTGGCTTTGAGCTGACAGAATGCTTTCCTGACTACCTGTAGTGACAGCTCTGCCTCTGAAATTAGTGCCAGTGTGTTGTACACAGCCAAGCCTTCTGTTGGGTACTTTATTCTGCTCTCTTTCCCCTGCTAGGAGGGAATGTGGCTTCTCTGGAGCTCTCCCGTGGTTAGTACTCTGGGAGATGGACTGTGGGTGGTTACAAGTATTGTTTTGTACTCTAAAATACACCTCCAGAGGGAAAGACTTTCATTTAATTACGTGCTCACACAGAGTCCTTCTCTGTAATGAGCACTCTGGGCAGGTGTCTCCTGGCTGCAGTGCACAGCTGGGTGTATGCATTCAGCAATTTTCCAGGCACATCCCCCTCACCTGTGCTGGTGTAGTGGGAGAGGAAGCCCAGCCCCACAGCCTTCCCGAGGAGGGCATTTCTGAGCTGTTCTCTGGGACCCTCAGTGCATTCCTGTCTGGATGCTTCAGCAGGAAATCTGTTGGGATCAAGAGCACAGCCCTTGGGAATTGGCCAAGCAGTGCAGAGCTGACAGCAGAGCTCGGAGTGCTGACAAAGCGCATCTCCTCTGCTGAAACAGCCCACAAAATAAAGAGTTGGAAAATACTGTTCTTTATACAATTCCCTTGTTTTTTCCTTTACTGCACACAAATGACATGAACTGTGCTGCTGGATTTTTTACCTTCCCTGTGCTCCTCCACAGCTGTACTGTCCTTGGCAGCTGCGTCCTATTCTCAGTGCTGGCTTGCACAGTTCCCAGGGAGCAGTCCTTGACTTCCCAGATAAGCCTGGAATGATCCCCTGGGAATGTGGCTGGGCTGTGTGAAGGCACTGATGGGAGAGCTGCCTTGCAGCTGGCACACAGTGCCTCTGGAGAAGGGGCTGTCTGGGCTGGAATGAGGGCATTCAGTGCTGTGCAGGAGGGTGGGCAGTGAGGGAGTAGGCACAGAGCTAAGACTCGGTGTTTCTGTCTCAGGCTTCCATGGCAGCAGCAGCTTAAGGACCCAGAGCTAAGCCAAGGCTGCTGTGGCCATGGTGGTTCCCCTCACAGATGAGCTGTGCTGTGTCTCCACTCAGGTGCAGCAGACTGTGCAGGAGTTGTTTGGCCGTGCTCCAAGCAAAGCAGTCAATCCTGATGAGGCTGTAGCCATTGGAGCAGCTATCCAAGGTGGGGTATTGGCTGGTGATGTGACAGATGTGCTGCTGCTGGATGTAACTCCCCTCTCCCTGGGCATTGAGACCCTGGGAGGTGTCTTCACAAAGCTCATCAACAGGAATACCACCATCCCCACTAAGAAGAGCCAGGTAAGAGTTGACTCTGGATGGGTGGGCCTTTGCTAGTGCTCACAGACAACTCAGGAAAGGCCACCCAGAGCATCCCAGTAGATGGTTTTGCCTCCTCATCTGACAAGAGAAGCGGTGGAGAAATCAGGTTTAATATCAGCTGCTGAATATCTCTGTTGGTGTGCCCAAGAGGGGCGAGCAGTTGAGTTAATGATGGCAAGATATGCCAGGATGTTTGTGGCCTGTGAGGATTGTTGCAGTGTGTGTGCGCCATGATGTCAGTTGTCAACACATCATTCTGAAGAAGGATTGTGTGGAGCCCTTCTGGGACTGAGCACCACACCTGTAGGACAGCCCTTGCTTGGCTGAGTGCCTGGGAAGGGGTTATCTTTTCTTGGCATTATAATGTCCTAGTGACTTGGGTGTGATCCTTTCCTTCCCTTGGCCCTGTCTGGGCCTGCTGCTGTCTGCTCTCTCTGATAACACCTGAGCTGCCTGGGGTGTGGGCTGCAGCCTGCTGCTTCAGGGGAGATGTTCTGGGGTGTGGTGGCTGCCCTGGAACCTTCTGCTGCCATGGATGGCCAGTTTTTGTGTCCCCAGGTGCATACAGTGAGACAACAGTGAGCTTGGCTCTTGCTAGCCTTGATGCCCTGGAGTTTTGTCAGAGGAACATGAGAACAACACGTTTCATGATTTTCCCTTCCAAGTAGCTTCCTTTTATTCGTTGTTCATTCAGCTTGTAACTGCAGATGTTTGTGTTCTAATTAGCTATACAGTAACTTCCTGTTCCTTTTCCATAGGTGTTTTCTACAGCTGCTGATGGGCAAACACAAGTGGAGATCAAAGTATGCCAGGGAGAGAGAGAGATGGCCAGTGACAACAAACTGCTTGGCCAGTTCACATTGGTACGTTGGCTTCTCTATTCCTGACCTCAGAGTTGACCTTCTTGGAGACATTCTTCATTTCAGCTGCCCCCTGAAGGCAATGTTGAGGGAGAATCTTCTCCCAGAAGACATCTGCCCCCTTTGTGGTACAAAAGCAGCCTCCAGAGGCAGAGCCTGGCCCTGGGACAGCCCTTCTGTGGCTGAGGACCAGCTGGCATTGAAGATGGAGCTCAGAGTTTCTGGGCACTCCCATGTGGCACTGGGGCTACTGCAGCTTTTAGGGCCTGGTCACCAGGAAGGGCTCTCTGGGTATAAAAAACTCTGTGCATATCAGTACCTAATCTGAGTGCTGGCCTCTCCTCTGGTGTAGCAAAGATGGGACCTGGAGCAGCTCCAGGATACTCGCAGTC
The DNA here is from genome assembly GCF_021018805.1 of Prinia subflava. Classification (NCBI taxonomy): domain Eukaryota; kingdom Metazoa; phylum Chordata; class Aves; order Passeriformes; family Cisticolidae; genus Prinia; species Prinia subflava. Next base: position 946,373 of record NC_086262.1, on the reverse strand, counting down.
TCCAGGGGAGCCCATTCCAGCCTAGTGAGACCCTGGGAGCAGAGTCAGCATGAGCCAAGGTACCCCAGGGTGTTAGTTTGTGGCTGGTTGGGATTGCAGTGTGTGTGCCATGATGTTAAACTGTCAACACATCATTCTGAAGAATTGTGTGGAGACTTTGTGAACTGAGCCCATGCCCTGCACCCTGGGGAGCAGATGTTCTCCAGAATTGCTGGGAGCAGAGGGGACTGCCCAACCAGCTCCCTGAGCAAAATGGCTTTGGTCAGTGCTGGCAAAGTTTGGCACTGTTAAACTGTTCAAGTTTGCATGAGCTTCCTAGGAGGAGCCCTGCAGAAAGGAAGGGCTTTGCCTTTTTTTGTACTTTCAAAGGAAGCTCTGCTGCCTCTCACTGTCTTAAAATAGTTCCCCAGAGGTGGCCAGTGAAATCTGTGTCCAGAACTGAGAAAATAAAGCATCCTGCCACAGCTATGGAAGAGTGGCTTGTGTAGGAAAAAAGCAGAACCTGTACCACCTTGGAACCGAACCTGGGGGTTCTCTTGTGGTTTCTGTGCACTTGTCCAGGGTAGAAACCTGTATCCTGTTAAATCTGTCAAGATACCAGTGCACAACATGTTGCCAACAGGTACTTAGAGGTCTCAGCTCTGAGGGTTGGTTCATTCAGATCAGATCCCCAGGGTGAATGCCCAGCCCTTGTCCCCTGAGCTCTGTCCCTGTGGGAGCTGATGACCAACCCTTGTCCTTCCTCAGGTCGGGATCCCTCCGGCACCACGGGGAGTGCCCCAGATCGAGGTCACCTTTGACATCGACGCCAACGGCATCGTGCACGTGTCAGCCAAGGACAAGGGCACCGGGCGGGAGCAGCAGAGTGAGTGCCCTCAGCCAGACAGGGAGGGGAGCAGCGGGTGCTGAGGGTGACACTGAGTGACTGCAGGGGAAATGGAGTGTGCTCCAGTGCTGCCTGCATGACATTCCACAGTCTGGTGTGGGGATGGAGTGTGGCTCCATGCTTGGGTCACCCCTGCTCTTCAGTCTTTAGCCAGCACAGCACAGATGCAGCTGAAGTCATTTGAGCCCATGTCTCCCCTGGAAAGGAGGGTGAGGAAGGGATAAGGGAGAGCTGAGCTGTGGGTTTGTTCTAGGGCACTAAAGTTTCTGTAAGCACACAGCCTCTGCCCTCTCCTGTAACCTGCTGACAGAGGCTGCTGCCAGTGGATGCTGTCCTTGTGTGCTAGGCAGAGATGAAGCACCTGCCTATGCCAAATGTCAAGGCAGCCCTCACTGGCAGGGTTTCACCACATTCCAAGTGATTTTGCCCTGTGTGACAGTCCTGCCTTAGTGTTGCCATCTAGAATAATTGCAGCAACACGAGCAGAGTGCAGCATGTTTCCTGAGTTTCCTGCATGGATCAGTTGTGTCCCAGTGCCCAGGTGCTGGGCGCACAGGTTGGCTCACTGGTGTTGGTGGGCTGTGCTCTGTCACAAGATGTTTGAGGCAGTCATGTGTGCCCTGTGTTAACCTGAGGGAACAGAAATTGGGGTTTGGGAATGCAGCACTGTACATGAGTTGTCCCTGAACTGTGCTGCTGGGAGTGCTGTTCCTTTGGGAACACACAGGGATTGCTGTTTGTGAGCCTGGCTGCACGAAGGTGCCAGCTTTTAATGGAGAATCAAATCAGGAAGATCGCTGACTTCAGGGTGTATCATGTGTAGCTGACCAGACCAGCCCTGTGCCAAGACTCTGTTTGTAATTATTCTATTATAAAGGTCGGGAGATCGGGATATTTTGAAGCAGCAGGTTTTCCCTATAACCACCTTGTTAATTTTCTTGTGCTTATGCTGGAAGTGTCTCCAGCTGGCAGGAGGCTCAGGGAGTTCAAGCTGTCAGTGTATTCTGCTCTGTGGTTCAGTGAAACGTTGGGCCCCATGTGCTGGGGTAATTAATGACACAGTTGACAGTTTCTAAAGCTCTGTGGTGGGTTCAGAAGATTATTTGAAGCATTTACACATTCCCCTGATAAAAAATAAAACTCTTCTCCCTTATAACTGGAAGCCTCTATGCTGCCCTTCAGCTGTTCTTGGAGAGAATCCTTGAGCAGTGAAATGCTCCAGTTAGCAGAAGTATTAACTGTGCACAGATAGAAGGTGTGTACTGCTTTTAATCACACTGCTTGGCTTTTTGGCAGCAATTTGGCACCAAAACCACCCTGCTTGTTACTTGGATTTCCTTGGAGATCTTGAATGTGTGGCAGCCTTCCACTGCTGAGTAAAAAGCTCCTGGTGACAGGCAACCAGAATTACTTTTAGCTTCCTACCTGTAGGTAGATGTGGTCCTATTTACAAAGCTGAATTGCTCATCCCGTATCTTATCCAAAGGACACCTCTGTGTGTGTCTTTGTTCAGAGTTCTGTACCATTGACAAATATTGCCCAGAAAAGTGCCTATAAATGGTGATCGTAGCATGCACTTTATGGACATTGAGATATCTTGGATATTGGTCCTCTTGTAATGAAATTAGACTAATTCCTGCAGTAAAGCCTGAATCTAGACTATGCTTTTTGACACTAACAGAGGGAAAAGACAAAGGAGGTCCCCTTGGACATGTAAGAACCTGCCCATAGAATCATGCTCCATTTCCTTATTAAGGGGAATGTGAGGAGCTGGGTGGGGAATGTTGTCTTACCCTGCCACCAAGCCTAGGCTGCTTTTTTCAGGGAAAGGAATCTTAGGTGAAACCATTCCTTCTCTTTGGATATTTTAGTTGGTTGGGTTTTTGCTGGAGGGTTGGTTGGTTTGTTTGTTTAAGGGGTTTTAGTTTTGATTTTTTTTTTTTTTTTTTTTTAGTTCTGTGGTTCTAATCTGGGATGCTCTGTTGGTTTGAGGGCTTTGGTACACCCTCACTTTCCAGGAGGATTAACTGAAGACTGGCCAGAGTGACTTGCAGACCAGCAGGCAGGGAGTGTGTGGCAAAGCTGAGGAGTTGCAGATCCAGGAGATGAGGCTTTTACCTTGCCAACAGCATCAGTGGCTGTTTAAAGAGTCACAGTCTTTGTGCTGCCCACAGGGCCTTCCTGGGTGCAGAGTCTCTGAGCAAGGCTGCTGCTGTTAGGCTGGGGAATAATCCTCTCCTCAGAGGTGAGAGCAGATCCTTTATTCATGTTTTTCTCTGCTGCAGTTGTTATCCAGTCCTCTGGCGGCCTCAGCAAAGATGAAATTGAAAACATGGTGAAGAACGCAGAGAAATACGCAGAGGAGGACAGGCGGAGAAAGGTAATCGAGAGTTACGGGACCTTCCGGGAGCAGAGGACCTGCTGCTTCTACACTCTGTGCTTTGAGCTGTGCCCACCCTTGAGGGGGCTTTGGGCTCTGCTCTGTGAGCTCTTACCCAACTCTCTGCACCTTTCCTTACTCAGTTGACACTCCAGGGTTGCAGGGAGGTGTTTGCAGAGGCATTTGGGTCTTGGGGTTGGGTACCTTGCTCTGTGTGGCTGCACTCTACTGCTCCCTGAGGAATTTCTGGGACATAGAGGCAGCAGTAAGCAAACCCACCTGCCTGCTGCTCATAGCAAACAGCTTTGCAGCTCTGGTGAGGGTTTTTGTCATCACTGCTCTCTGTTGTCCCCCTTGACTGTGCATTTGGCTCCTGGAATGCTGTGTCCATGTGGGCAGTGCTGGCCTCAGTGCAGGTGAGGCCAGGAGGAGGTGATGAACCCTCACTGGCACTTGCCATGGAGGAGTGACTGAACCTGTGATACACACAGGATTAATGGTTGGAACTAATTGGTTTAATAAGGATAGTACTAATGAATTATGCAACTAAATATAGAGCATTGATATTTAAGCTGACACAGCACAGGCTGACTCTGGGATGTGGCACCAGCATATGTTTAGTGATTACTGAAACTGGCACATGGAATTGGTTCACTTCGTGTCCTTCAGTCTGCAGGAGCCTGGCTCAGGTGTCCAGGCAGTGCTGTAAATTTTGCCCCCAGTAAGGAAGGGATCAGAAGAGGACTGAAGGGGAGAAGGCATGGAATAAATCCCCAGGAAGCAGCAGTGCCTAGCCTGAGAACCTTTAAAGCCACAAAACAGTGACTGATGGGCATTTGTAAGTTAGCTGGAGAACCTTCAAATATCTTGCTCTGAAAGTCCCACTTTTTGAATAACCTCATCATTGCCATGGAGCATAGGGGGTGGTCTGGCATCTAAAGAGGCTGCACTGAAAACTGTCCTAGTGTCTTAGTTTGGATCTTAAATTGCTGGATAAGTTCCTCTCTGTTGCAATCCTGAAGTGGGACGCACCCCTGTGCAGTGAGCTCACAGAACAAGGTGATGAGGTTATTTTAACTAACACTTGTATAACTGTAGTTTTCAAAATTGCCTCATTACACTTTCCTGATTCTGGTTTTACTGCCATGAAAGCATCAGGAATGCATAAGTGGGAGTTTTTGTAATAAGGGACCATGAGTAAAACCACCCAGTATTTGAGTTGTGTCTAGTGCCCCTATTGCTAAAGAAACTTCAGGATATTCTCTAAAAGCTCTGCTGCTTTCCCAAGGAGCAGAGTGTGCTGTGCCATCCCTGAGGTGTCTGTCCTTTCCCATGTGCCAGCAATGGTGATGCATTGGTCACTTGTAGTTCAGGTAAGTGACTGTGAAAGCCTGAGGGCTGGCTGGCACTCTTCTCAGGGCCCTGTGGGGCCACAGTGCGCCTAGAAATGGTTTGCTTGCATTTCTTCGTGCCCTGGTGCCATTAAGAAGGACCCTGGGGTGGACCTTGAGTGGAGCTTGGCAATTTGGGGCATGAAGTGTCACCACTTGTGTCACCAGTGGTGTGGGCAGCAGCCCTGACGAGCTCTGTCCCCCAGGAACGTGTGGAGGCTGTGAACATGGCAGAGGGCATCATCCACGACACAGAGTCCAAGATGGAAGAGTTCAAGGATCAGCTCCCAGCGGATGAGGTAGGTGGAGTGCCACAGCACATAAAATTCCTCACAAAACGATTGCTCACATTCCCACTTAACTCCCAGCTGGCTCTGGCCAGTGGCTCCAGCTCTGGCCATGTTTCCATGCTGATTGAAGGTGGCACAGCCCTACATCTCTGGCTGTGGCACTCAATGGGGAGGGGTGAGTGTGGCTGGGGGTGGATGGACAGACATCCTTAGGGGAACAGGCAAATAACCTATGGCAAGGTCAGTGTCACTGAGGCTCTGAGTGCCTGGGAAGTTGCTGATGAGAACTTTCTGACAGAGCTGTGTCTTTGGTATGGCCTTGCAGTGCTGTGATAAGGACTGTTCTGTGGCTGGCTCCTCAGAGGGGGGCTTTGCTCCCAGGCTGGAGATTGTGGACAGTGCCTGCCCTTGCTAGTACAGGCAGAGGCAGAGCTGCTGTGCTCTACTGCACAGCACCCAAGAACCTGGGGGCAATAAAACTCAGCATCCACCTTTCTCCAGTTCTCTCTTAGAAATGAAATGAATATTTAATATCTAAGAGTGCTTTTCACACCTCTCTAAGGCGGTGCATTGTGAATTTCAAATGCCAAGTTTAGAGGAGTGTGCCCAATTACCAATTCAACAACTCTGGGAAGCAGAATTAAAGGGCTCCTGGGGGCTTTGAGGTGTCTGAAGAAACATGATTACAGTTTGCTGGTGGCAGCCTCTGGTCAGTTAAAGGCTGATTCTCTGCCAACATATAGGGGCTGGACAAGGGGCAGTGGTTTTTAAGTGCCAGAGGGCAGGGTTAGGTTGGATATTGGGAAGGAGTCCTTCCCTGGGGTGGGAGAGTGGGCCATGGGAGGCCCTGGCACAGGGTGCCCAGAGAAGCTGTGGCTGCCCCTGCATACCTGACAGTGTCCAAGGCCAGGCTGGACAGGACTTGGAACAACTTGGTTGAGTGGCCATGGCAGGGGTGTGGAATGAGATGATCTTTAAGGTCCCTTCCACCCAAACCATTCTGTGATTCCATGATATTGGCTGGCTCTTTGTTTGGAATGATGTGAGAGTTTCCTCTCACAGGAGCATGGAGCCTAAATCCCTGTTCCTGCAGGAACTGTTCCCTGTGACTCCCCTGGGGAGGTGGGGGCAGCCTGTGCTGGCTGGGTGCCGATGGTGGCCATCACTCCCTGTCCCCATCCCGTGTGGTGCCACAGAGCTGTGCCCGTGTCTGTGAGCGCTGCTGGCACAGTCATGGCTAGGAGCCCTCCCCAGCAGCCTGCCGGGGAAGGAGGCAGGGCCAGCCTGTGCAGGGACTGACAGATGGCTCTGGGCCAGGCTGAGCCCGCTCTGTTGGTTTGTTCTGAGCTCCTGCTCCACAGGCAGCACAGGGACTGACCAGGGCAGGAGCAGCCCTGCTCGCCAGCTCCCCAGCAGGGCCTTAAATATCCATGGAGACCAGCTTGCTGTGCCTGCCCTGGCGCGGCTGTGCCAGGTGAGCTGTGCCAGGCACAGAGCGTGGCCTTGGCCAGCTGTCAGGCCCTGCAGGGCTCTGTCCTTGGCACCTCTGCCCAGACAGCAAACAGGGCCCCATTAATGCCAACTGGGACACTGTTAGTGAAGTGGACAGGTGCCCACTGGGAACTGGGCACAGTCCTAGGCCCTGCAGATTCACTTTGAGGCTTAACTTCATGGCTTCTGGCACAAAAAGGTAGTTCTGCTGTGGCCAGTAGGTGGTGAAATGACAGGATGGAGATTAACAGTGAACCAAGTGCAGCATTTCACCTTTGTGTCTGTTTTGCAGTGCAACAAATTAAAGGAAGAAATTGCTAAAATGAGAGAACTTCTGGCTCGTAAAGATAGTGAAACAGGAGAGAACATTAGGCAGGCAGCAACCAGCCTGCAGCAGGCTTCCCTGAAACTCTTTGAAATGGCATACAAGAAGGTAGGTGCATGGCCAGTTCACTTTCAGAGCCCTCAGGTGGGGGAGGGGGGAGTCAGGGTCTGGGACTTGGGTAAGAGCTGGGCTGGGAGGGAGTCAGGACACTGAACTCGTGGGTGGGAGGTGGTGTTGAGCCTCTGTGCAGCTCCCTCTGAGTGACACTGGCTGAAGGGGCAGCTGTGGAAGTCAGGGAGCGTTGAAGGCCTGAAATCCTGGCCATGCTTCCAGGCTGGGTTCCGTTACTGTACAGCGTTCCATGGAAAAGGGGAAGCTCCTAGTAAGGAGCATCCAGAAGAGCAAGGAGAGGGCTTTCCTCCCAGTGTATGCAGTGTCTACAGGAGTAACTCCTGAACTTACTTCAGGGTGATCATAAAACGTGATTCCTGTTCAGTCTGCCTAAAGCCACAGTGAAGGCCATTGGGATTTCCTTCTCCACCTCCTTCCCAGTGGAAGGCCCTCCCACCCACTGGCACCTGGCCAGGCTGTGCTTGCCTGTGCCGGGAGGTGTCCCAGCATGGCAGTGGCACAGTGCCCAGGTGACCTTGGTGCTGAGCTGTCCTTACTGGGGACAGCTGCTTTCCTGATGTCAAACCAGACCTTCCATGCTGCACTGTCACACATTACATCCCATGGGAAAGGGAATAATGGGAAGATTGTTTCCTCCCTCTCAGAGCTCAAGTGGAGATGAAGAATTCCCTTCTCAGTGGACGTTGCTTGTTGCACTGAAGGAGGGTTCTTCAGGCTGGAGTTGACCTGAGCAGCCAGCCAGGGAAAAATGGCCAGGAGAAGCAGTTTGTTGCTACCACAAGTAATAAACCTGTTTGTTCACAGATGGCCTCTGAGCGAGAGGGTTCTGGAAATTCAGGAGATCAGAAGGAAGAGAAGCAATAAGGAGTCTCTGTCTTGCCTTGAGAGATGAAGAGGTCGATTTTCTTGATGCTTGGGAGAGAAGAGACCTTCCTGAGCAGCAAGGGGCAGAATTCAGACTTACTGTGTTTTTGCAGTATTCTATATATAAAATTCTTCAATGTATAAACTTAGTGATGTGTCTGCTAGATAAATTGTCACTTGATAAAAGTTAATTCATGCCAGACAAAGTTACAGGTTTGGCCCTGCCGTGTTTCCCCGAGCACCCTGGGACTGGCTGATCATTTAATACTTGACACAATGGTGTAGTAAATCTGAGATCCAAGCTTGGAAACCATGTCACGAAATTAGAAGGTGGAGATGGAAGCTGTCCAGGAACGGGGAGGAGAATAAGGCCTGCATGCCCCCTCCTTGTGGGTCTGAGTAGCTGGGAGCAGCTGGAGGCTTGTGAGCAGGGAGGGCAAGGCTGGGGACTTTGCTAGAGACAGTTTAGCCCTGAGCTAGGCTGGTACCCTTGTTCTGAAGGAAAGGGGCTACTTCAAACTCATCTGTAACATTATTTCTTACAAAAGAGGCAGTGTGGAAGTTCAGTACTTTGCTTGTCTGAGCCTTCTGCTCCATCCTGTGTCTGTTCTCTGCTTATGGTAAAACAATTTCCTTGATAATAAAACTGTTACTGGATCCATTCTGGATTTTTTTAAAATAAAAGCAGAAAAGTGTCCAACATGGAGTTGCTGGTCTCCTGGCCTTTGATGGAGAACATGAGCACTTAACTGCCTGTGACAGCTGCAGAGGAAACAGGCAGCTGTAACTTTCTGGAACTTGTCCTTATTCACAGGCAAAAAGGGAGGTGTTTCTGAATCTTCAGCTGGAATGAAAACCAGGTTTGGAGCTGCTTTGTCCTGCCAGCTCAAGTGTTAGGGGGGAGGAGAGGATAGCTCTTGTTTCTGGCATTCAAGACCGTTTCCACCAGGGGCGACAGAGGTGGCCCAGAGTGAGGGCAGGACTAGTCAGTGTGGGTTCATTAAAGGAAAGTCAGCGCTGACCCCCGGGATTGCCTCCCACAGTGGAGCACCCCCGGGATGGATAAGGGGACAGCACTGGACGTTGTCTCTCCTGGCTTCACCGAGTCTCTGACACTTTCTCTGCTGGCACCCTCATGGGCAGAGCCGTGCAGTGTGGGCTGGCTGAGGGGACAGTGGGATGGGTGGGCACGGGCTGAGGGACATAGCCCCGAGGCCTCTCCCGAGGGGTGTCCCCCAGTGTTCAGCGCTGGGCATTGATTAACGCGTCCGTCCATGACGCTTGGATGAGGGGGTCAGTGCGAGCTCTCCGGTGCCACAAAGGCTCCAGGAGTGCCCTATTCCCCCGAGGGCGGTGTGCATAGCCCTGAACAGACCGTGCAGACAGGCTCTGGCGTGTCCCAGCGCTGTGTGCACACCCTGCTGTGCCCCCGGACGGAGCGGGGCTGGTGCCGCAGATCTCCCCGGCCCCCGCTCGCTGCTGGCCCCCGGCCCCGCCACCCCTCAAGGGCCCTTTAAGCGCGCGCGGGCCGTTCCACACAGCTCTCGCGAGACCCGCGCGCGCTCCCGCCCCGCCCCTCCGGGCGGCCCCCGGACTACTTGCCCCACAATGCCCCGCGAGCGCGCGCGGGGAGGGGAAGTGGCCAATGGCTCGGCGCCCCGCTGCCGGCTCCCCCCGGAAGTGACGTCAAGGGCCCCCATGTGAGGCGATTGCAACACATGGTGCGCGGCGCGGGGGAGCGCGAGCACCGCGTGCGACGTCAGCGCCGCGCGCCGGGGGGAGCGGGCACCGAGCGGCGGGGCCCGACCGGCACCGGCACCGCCCGGGACACACCCGGCCCCAGCGCCCCGCTCCGCGCCGCCCGCCCGCCCCGCGCCGCCGCGCCCGCCGCAGCGCCTGCCGCCGCGGGAGGAGGAGGAGGAGGAGGAGGAGGAGGGAGAAGATGGCGGACGATCCCAGCGCTGCCGACCGCAACGTGGAGATCTGGAAGATCAAGAAGCTCATCAAGAGCCTGGAGGCGGCCCGCGGGTGAGCGCCGGGCCCGCGGGGCCGCCGCCCCGGAGCGCCGGGTGTCCCGGCTGGAGCGGGGCCGCGGGCCGGGCGCTGCCCGGGCCCGCCCGGCGCGGGGGGACGGGAGGTACAGCCCCGGGTCGTCCGCCCCTGCCCCGTCCCGGGGCGCTTTTGTGCGGCCGCTCGGGGGCCGGGGGTCGGCGGGGAGGGCGGCCCAGGATCGGGCGGCAGAGCCGTGCGGGGCGCGGAGAGGAAGCGTGACCGCGCTTCCCGCATGGGAAAAGGGCCGCGGCTGCCCCGGGCTCCGCCGGCCCCGGCGCGGTCCCGCAGCTGCTCCCGGGCGGGGTAGCACAGGTGCGTGTCCCCGGTGCCCGCCCCGCTCCCGGCCTGTCCGGCCGCCCCGCGCCAGCTGGCACCGGGGAAAGGTGGATTCCAGCCGGAGGAGACGCTCCTCTGTCCCCCGTGCAGCCTTGGGCTTCTCCCACGGGACCGGCTGGGGCGGGGAAGGCGGCGGGGTAAGGGCAGGGAGGCAGGGGCTGAGGCAGCACTTATTCAGTGTTTTCCTTACCGACAGTTATTTGATCTTTCTCATCCCTTCCCCTCGCAGCGAAGGTGCTCAGCTCCATTTCCCTGAAGTCAAGCTCTTTCAAAGTTTCGACCGTGGGAAGTTTAAAGTCTCTTATCCTGCTTTAATCCTTGCACTTTAAACTTTTTTGCCCCCCGCCCCCCAAATGTCTGTTCCTGTAGCCTGCTCCATGCCAGACATGTCTGTTTGAGAGGGCTGCTTGGCAGTGGCTGGTTCCATCAGTTGGGAACCTTTGTGGGCCTGAGGTATTGTGAGACCTCAAGGTTCTGGGGCTGTAAAATGGCAAAGAAAGTGTGTCTCGGCAGACAGCCTGATAAAATAAAAATGAAGGGTCACTCCTTAGCCACTCTTGCAGCTCCAGTTTCCACAGGCTCACCTGAACAGGTGTTACTGTAGCTGGGGCAGCACTGGCATCGTTCTGTGCCCCCCCAAAAGCCTGAGGCCAGCTGGCAGAGGCCGAGCTGCTGTCTTGCCATGTCCTTAGAGCTGCTGCTTGTTCTATGGAGTGGAGTCGTTCAGCTGAAAACTAACCCGGGCGGGAGGGGAACCCGAGCCACAGGTCTCCCTGAATATATTTTACTCTGATTTATGATGCAGCTCTGCAGGGATGGTGGGTGGGAGAAAGAAGTGGAAAGCCTGGGGTGCCCTTCCCTGTGGCACAGTGGACTTTGGCTGCCTCAGCTGATCACTGGGCTGTGATGTGCCTGTGCGTGGTGTGGGCAGCGTGGGTTGTGCTTACAGGGGTCTCAGGAAGCTGAAAGGGCTTGGGAAGGTCCAGGCATCTGCTGGAGCTTGTGACATAGCTTTGTGCTAGAGCACTGAGGGAGCCTGGGTGGGTTTTGGAAGTGTAGAGTTGGAGTTTTGTCTCTCCCTGGTTTGAACTATACCCAGTTCAGTGTTGGCTCTTGTGTTGTTTGGGATAGATGGGTGTTGCAGAGAAGGTTCCAGCAGGTGTTGGAGCGCTCCTGGGAGGCTGAAGGGCAAGTGTCTCTTGTGGGTATGGGCTTCCTGGGGCCTCAGGCCAGGTGTCTGTCTGTCGTTCCTCTTCCAGTGATCCCTGGAACAGCTGTGCTTTGCGGTAGAGATGCCACAGGCACAGTCAGATCCATGTAGGGGGTTTAGCTATGCCCCCTGGATCTAACACATCTCCTGGGTGTGGTGATACTGCTGTCCCTTAATTTAATCTGTCAGCTGCTAAACCAGCTCCTGAGGAAGGTGGTCCTGGTTCCAGCGAGTCTCTCTGAGCAATGTGATGCTGGTTTGGTGTTTTCCGGGGAGTCCTTGCCAAAATTATCGTGGTTTGGGTCTAGTAAGGAGAGGAGGTGCTGCAGCCTCAGCCCCCAGCAGGCTCAGGCTCCCCAGCACAGGAGATGTGAGGCAGTGGAACAGGCTTTTCCGGCCTTTGGAAGAGTCACTTCCTCTTCCTGTGGAGTAGGAAGACCTGTTCTGGGGTGGGTTAGGGAGCAGAGCCTTCTAGCAGGGTGATGTGGAGGGCCAGGGCCTTGCTGGCGTCCCCACCTTCCCTTACTCGTGTGCTCCATTAGTGACCCAGCAGCAGTGTCCCAGTTTCATGTGCTGCCTGTTCCTGCAGGGGATCAAAGGGACTGGAAATGGAGGAAGCTGGAGTTAGACATTCCCTTGGCGTGTGGTGGTTGGGCCACCTCTGCACTTATCCAACTCTTCTGGTAAAATCTCAGTGGAATCTGCAGGGTGTTAACAAAGTCAAGTGAGCAGGAGAGCGAGGAAGTGCTTTGATGGGACTGACGAGGAAAGGGGCAGTGCTTGGTCAGAGCACCCAGGAGAAAGATTAAAACCTCAGCTTTCCCAGAAGCTGATCCGCTGGAGGCCAGCAGGGGTAGGTCTGCCTCTCAAAACTGGAGGTAACATCCTAGCAGGAATGCTTTGTGTTATTTTCCCAGCCCTGCTAATGAAAGCTGGCTTTCTCACTGATTTCTATAGAAAGAATTTGTCAATTCAAAACAATGAAAAATAGTTTTTAACTTGCTGACATCACGTCAAAGTCCTGTCTCCGCTGACAGAGACTAGAAGATGTTACCTGTATCTTGCTTCCTAAACCGAAAGTTATCTCCTTCCATCTCTCCAAAGTTGAGTTGCAAACTGTGTGATCCTGTTCAGAGTGGCTGAGTTGGTGTTTCTGATTTGGTGAGGTGGAGGGGGGTAGCTGGGCTCTGCATAGTGTGTGAGGGGGAGCAGAGGGGCCAGTCCAGAACTGCAGGCAATTAACCTTTGTGGCCAGAAGAAGATGAGAGTAGAAAGCTGCTGCTGAACCAGTTGAGGCCTTCTCAGAAGTTTAACCTCGTCATTCATCTCTGAGTGCTTGGAGTGCTCAGACTTTCATCAGACATGTCTGCTTCTCCCCTACTGAGGGATTCATTCTGCTTTCAGTTGACAGTTCAGTTTTGTAGAACAGATTTGGGTAAACACTGGGCCCCCCAGAAGCTGCAACTGTGTCTTTCTCTGTGGAGCTGCAGCAGCCCAAGTAGAAGCAGCATTAGCCACTCTGTCTTACTTTATCTTCTCTCAGGGCTTTTCTGCTGTTGCTTCATGCAGCTTTCCAGTGTCAGTGCTAAACTGACAATCCGTCTTTGTTCCTTTGGTCTCTGCAGTTCTGAATAGTTAGCTGGGCTATGGGCAGGGTTTTCTGCTAATCTAAGCTGTAAATGCTTGGCAAAATCAAGTATCAGCAACAGCAAGCAGTCTCTTTTCTGGGAGAGGACCTGAGATGTCACATTGGGATCATGTTTAGAAACTTCTCCACATCTTAGAAATGCCTTCTCCTGCAAATATCTCTGCTTGGAAATGGTACTGACACCTCCCTGCCCAGATGGGCTTCCAGACCCCGGGTGAGAGTGCTGCTGGTGCAGGGTGTGGCGCTCCCTTACAACAGGAAAACTTTCAGGAACTTGCTCTCTAGAGACATCTCCCCTGTCCTGAGCTTGCTCTGTTGGAAGCAGCAGCCCTTGTTGGTTACTTTACTGAAACAGGAAAAGAGGAGGTGAAGATCAAGGTGTCTCTGAAGCACTGACTGCAAACACAACTGAGGCTGGTGTGTGGAAGAACATTTTTCCAAATTATGTGCTCTGGAAGGTGGGTTAAACAGGGCAAATGCAGGAATGAAGTCTGAACAAGTACCATATTCTGCTTGTAACTGGAAGAAGTGTTTCAAAGCTGGAGGAGGGAGAAATGGCAAGAGAAGGAGACATCTTGGTTTCTTCAGAGCCTTGGGAGGAAAGCAAAGTGTTGCAGTTCCTGCCTGGATTTGGATTCTGCCATGTTGAGACTTCCATCTACTACATGGCAGAAACAGAAAATGAGAGAAATAAGGTCACCACGAAGGACAGACGCCTGAAAATACACTGATTCCTTCAAAGAGAGACGTAATTCTGCTTGAATACCTGGGAAATAAAACAAGTTCTGCTTGAGGGTGGACAAGCTCACCTGTTGCTTAGACAGAAAAGATTTGCCCAGCATCATTTGCAGATGGGTTCTCTTGCAGTCTGTCTGGAGTCTTGCTGGTCCTGATAGAAAAGCTAAGCCTTGGAATTAGCCACAAGCTGCTGCTGCTGTTTCCTAGCCTTGTGGAACAGGAACAGGAAGCTGTGCTTCTTCATACCTTGTTCTGGGATGTGCTGGGATGCTGCTGCTCTGAGAGCAGACAGCTTGGCAGGGCTGAGATCTGCTTGGACAACCTGGTGGTTCTGGGGAATAAGGTCATCTTGACCTGTTCCACTGTGACGATAGTGGCCTCTCCAGAAGTGCCTGAGAGCCCACCTGGCTGTGAGTTAACACCGCTGTGGGCAGAGCTGTGGGAGCTCCGCTGCTGGGGGGGCAGTCAGGGGATGAGTGGGGTCAGTGACAGGTATGTCCTGTACAGCTTTGCCTGTTCGCAGCTTCTTTTGAGCAAAGTCCTGGGAAACCATGGTGCCGGGGTTCTCTGGTGCTGCCTCAGAGAGCTGTATTTCCCTCCTGAATTAGGCACAGCTCCTGCAGCACTCCTGTGGGTGGATTGTTCTGCTGGTAGTGCTGAACGTGGAATTGTGCTGGGATAACTGTGGGACAGTGTCATAGCCAGGTTACCTCCAGTGTGGATTCTCCCGCTCCATACAAGACACAGCACAGCAGATTTGGGGTGTGCTCTTGCTCCAGTGTGACACCACCACCATGCCCAGGCTGGTACCAGAGCAGCTCTCTTGGCTCAAGGGGGTGTCATACACCAGGAGGGGCATTTGGTGAGATCTGTCAGCACTGACTGGTGTCTGCCTGCACTGCCAGAGAGGTGTCAGTCCAGAGGCTCCTCCCCTGTTCCCGGCTCAGCAGCAGATCTCTTTCCCTGCCTTCTTTATCAGGATCTGTTTGTCATTGTGGCTGTGCTTCAGATCTGAGCTCTGGGTCAGTTTGACTGTTGATACAGGAGCTGTTTCTGTAGCTTGCACCTTAGGATGGGGGTTAGGATAGAGGCCTTGCCCCAGGCCTGGATGAGCTGGTCCATCTGGGAAGGGCAGAGCCATGCCAAGGCGGCCATTGGCTTTCCAGTCGTTCCAATCTTGTGGTATTTAGGTTGCAGTGCTGTTGTGCTAGTGCCAGTCATGGGATGGCCTTGAGGGTCTCTGTGAGCTGGTGTCTGCAGTGGAGCTCTCTTGCAGAAAAGTCCTGCTCCAGCTGGAATTGAGCTGGGCTGTCGCACTGTGAGAAATGTGAGACATGGATGGGACAAGGGCTGAAGAAGGAGGGTCTGCAGGAACTGAGCTTTACTGACAGTGAGTTTTCTGCTTTGACTTGGTGATCTGCCATTAGTGTGGAGTGTTTAGGGCAGAGTTTGTGGTTTGAGTTCTTACCCAAGGCAGATTGCTTCCTCCAAGTTGTGCTTCCTCATCCTGCCTCTGGCACGGGGAGCTCCTAAAGGAGAGGAGGGCAAAGTTTCTGTGAGAGGCAAAGGCTATAATGTTAATACTGCCTTTCACTTCTGGTGCTTTGAGGAGAGGGAGGAGGTGTTTACAGAGAGGCTGGAAGAGAAACAGTCCAGCACAGAAGGGAGAGCTGAGGACTCTGTGGTAAGAAACCATGTGGGATGAACAACAGCTGCTTCCACACCATTTCCTTGCTCTGCTGGACTTCTTCAGGCTGCCAGTGTCCACAGTGCTGGGGTAGAAGCTGAATGTGGATTTCATGTAAGCAGGGCCGATCAGACCTCTCAGGACTGAGCAGTGTCTCCTGCTTCAGTGGTGCTGAGAGTGAGTGGTCTGAGAAAGCTGTGCAGGTAGAAAGACAGCTGGAGCCAGGGACAATGTCCAGAGGGTTGTTGACATCCTGCTGGTTGCCTCAGTCTATTGGTTGTAAAACATTTCTTAGGCTCTCACCTGCCTGCTGTACATGTTCCTTTTGAATTACAGTAACAATTAGAAAGTGCTGTTTGGAGAGTTCTCACTAGCAAGTGGCTGAGGAGGACCTGAGCTGGAAAAGTGGCTCCAGATCAGAACTCCAGCAAGTGTCTGTGGCTGTTCATCAGCCTGGTACCTCTTTTACAACTGTGTGAATCATTAGTGAGCAGTGTGATTCATGCACAGATCATCATTCACATCGAGCTAATGAATGAGCCCCTGAGGAGTGACGTGGTAGGAGATGGGAACGAGCACCTCAAAAGAGGACAGGCTTTTTTTTTTGGCTCTGTGGCAACTGGATTTCTTTTCTCCCCTGTTAGCCACCTATTCTCATGTAGCTCTGGGGCATTAGCATCTTAATAAGCAAATCTGGATTTGTTTCAGTCCCTCAGTTTACATCTTGTACCCAAATGGCCCATTAGCATAATGCAACAAGTCTTTTAAACTTGAAGCATTAATAATTGGAGAAGGAGGAGGGAGAGCAGGGGAGCTGTGGCAAGACTGAGCCTCCCAGTGAGTCACAAATGTCTGAAGCACAGGAATGTCTGTTCCATTTCCCAGTAATTGGGCATCCAGGCTTTCTGCATGAGGTCAGATGCAGCCAATAAGGCCTATTCCAAACATGCCATGTAGTTATGTTTTGTGGTGTGTTGCTTTTGATCCAAGGATTTTGGAGAGGCATTGATTCACCTTCTCCGTGGGGTGTGCAGGATGCACTTGTGCTGATTCAGTGCTTGGGATGAATTTGGGGTCTGCTCCTGGAGCTACACTTCTGAGTTGGGATGGGGGTGCTGGTGGTGGCCTGAGCAGCAGTGTCAGAGCTGGCCCCAGTTTGGGGACGGAGCTGCTGATGAGTCCCTCTGGGCAGGTGGTGCGTGGTGGCCCAGGGGCCAAGGGCTCACTGTCACCTGCTACCTCTGCAGCCCTCAGACACATGAGAGCTGCCAAACTGTGCTGCGTGCAGTAGAAGTCCGTGACCTGATTCTTGTCTCCCTCCCTTGTGTCCTGGAGTGAGGGAGGCTGAGCCCAGGAGGCAGCTCCTGGCAGACGGCTGGCGGCTGCTCAGGGGGAAGCACTGCCTCACCTGACCCTTGCTCAGGCTCCAGCCAGGCTTGCCTCTGCTCCTCTGCTGAGCAGCCATTTGCTGCCTCCCTGTGGGATGCTTTCCCTGGTGGCTGGAGCCAGGGGTGCCCTGAGGAAATGAGGCTTCCTTATGTTTTCTGGGGTGGGTTCTGGCTGGATGCTTCTCTCCCTGGCTGGCACTCAGAGCTTGGTTGGCATCTGGAGGCCTTTTCTCTCAGTGAAGGACAGTGGGTGAGGGTAGGAGGGCAGGATACCTTTCCAGGATGATCTGAGTGTCTGCTTCAAGCTGGTTCTGGTTACACGAAGTGCTTTTTCTATCCAATCTGCCAGCATTAGAGGAGAATGATGTACAAGATTCCTGTCATGGGCTTTGGAGCAGGACTACAGCAGAAGAGCCTGGCATTGTATGAGCCATGGTTGAATAGCTGCACGGTCTCATGCTGTGCAGTTAAGTGGTTTTCCTTTGTCCGGAGGAGAGGTGGCATTCGGAGACTGATGGAGGAATTCGATAGAGGAATTCGGTGTCTGGAGTGTTTCTTCAATTCAGGGGATGGGGCCTTGATTTCTCCAATTAATGCTTATGAAAAGGATTCCTGAAGAATGAATTACTTGTACCCACCCTGCCCCCATCTTATCCTTTTTCTCCGCTTCTGAGGTGTCATTGAATCCAGAGAGGTGAACTCTGTCTTCCATACATTCAAACCCTTCTTTGGATGACATGGAAGCCTTTGAGGAATGACTTGATGTCACCGTTCAGGAGATGATCCAGAGTCCAGCTGCATGCTGGGTTGAAATGCAGGATTCCTGTGGGGGATTGTAAGGTTACTGCTGAAATTGTGGTGTACAAAGTTCTGCCTGGCTTTTGGCTCAGCTTCACATTAAACCTCGAAGGAGCTGTGGTGGGTCCCACTCAGCTCCCCAGTGCTGTGTGCTCTGGCTGGGTGTCTGTGCAGTGCTCATGTCCTGCTGCAGCTGTGCTTGGAGCCCTTGGGCTGAGCAGGGAGGGAGAGTTCATCCGCTTCTGCTGGGGGCATCACAAAACCCTGTTACCTCCAAGCAGCAGTTAGGTTGAGGCGTGTTGGCTGGGTTTATTGCAGAGTATTCAACTGATATTCTCACAGGCTGTGCAGTCTTTGGCTTCCAGGTGATGTAGCCTCTGAAGCACTGAGGGATCCTGGACTCTTGAGATTCCCTGCTCTTTCCTAGCAGGTTTTCCAGGAAAAGTTGTGCAGCTCTTGCATCTGCTGTTGTCTTTCAAGATTTGGCATCTCAAGTGGACTTGAGCCACTTCCTGTTTGATGTAGGCTTTGTCTTATTAAAAGACATTAAGTCTTTAAAGGGCACGGCTGTGACTTGTTTGTTTCACAGCCATAATTCATAAGTTGCAAGAGCTTGTGTAGAACTTCCCTCTGGCAAGGTCAGTGCTCTTGTACACAGGGCGGGGATGAGTGGGGAGATTCTGATGGCCTGAGTGTTGTGAGGGAGCCCAAACCAGCAATTTTGTACTTGCCTGTAGCAAAGGACACTTCCTTTTTGTAGCATTCCCTTCAACATCTCTGCTCAGATACAGCATCAAAACCCTCAAGTATTCTTTTCTCTTATCACTGATTTTGTAGGCTGTGCCCTGAACTTAGTCCGTCATTGAAGTACCACGTGCCTGCAGCACTGTGGATGTTGGTCCAGAAGGAGCTCTTTGGCACCTCTGGGATGTGCCTGATGGAGTTCTGCCTTGGGTTGCAGAGATATTGCAGGCACGTCCCTTGCAACTGGCTGTGCATGGAACTGCTTTAGCAGTCACATAGCTTGGGTGGCCTTGGCTGTCCAGGCATCTCGGTCTCCTTGGGATATGTTGTGCCTGGCTAGTAATGCACAGTCCTGGATGGAGAGCAGCAGAGGTTACCTGGGGAGGGTAACATGGCTTGCAGCAGTGTGTGGCAACAGTTGTTTCATAGAAAGCTTCATGGCTGTGGGATGTGGTTGGGATCAGATTATCTGTGTGGGAACTGTTGGCTCTGTGCTCCTGCCAGTCTCTCTGGCAGTCACACACAGGCCTGGTGCTGCCCTTGATTCCTGGGGAAAGCAGGATGCTCATGAAGGAAGCCCTGTAAAAATAAGCCCATTTTGAGTTCTAGGGAATGACTGCCCTCCCTTGCCTCTGTATCCCACATTCCAGTGTGCTGTTAGTGTGAAATGTTTCACTGTGGAGCAGCTACAGTTCAGCTGCTGTTTGTCAGGTCTCCTCTGATAGCACAGGGCAGGCCAGTCGCTGCTATTTATACAGCAGGCTGTGAAATTAATGCTCTCCCATGCCAGCTCATAGCCCAAATTGCAGGAGACTGGTTGACTGACTGCTCCTCCTCAGAGTGCTGGTGGTTGTCTACCAGGTGGAGGGGTGGCTGCTGCTGGTGTGGGGTGTGGCAATGCAGGCAGTTCTCTTTTCAGTGGCACAGCTGTGTAAGGTGATAGGAGCCTTTTGAAAAACCACTACATCACTGTCTAAAACCAGTTAAAAGCTGAAAGTCCAAAGATCTGCTCAGCGGTTCCTTCTGATGGCAGGAAAGTAGGAACGTGGTGACAAAGCTCTGCAGGTGGAGATGGCCACCCAGAGCAGGAGGCTCCTCTGGCAGGTCATGGAAAGCAGCCACGGGGTGCAGCCTGTCCCAGATGGGTGCAGTGCCTGCTTTGTGCTCTTGGCTCCTGCTCTGGTGCCTCCCTCGTGCTGGAGCACAGAGCACATCCAGAGGGCCTCGCTCCTGGTACCGAGCGTGGCGTGGGCTGGCTACAGGGACCCAGCGGGTGCCAGCGCCCTCTGGGCCGTCCCTGCTCCTGGAAAGGACCCAGCACGTCTCCTGGCCTGCACACACAGCACAGGGAAGGCTCTTGGGTGATCCCTCCTTTCCTTGCAGGGAAAGGAGCTGTTCGGGTGCCACAGCAGCTGCTTGCAGGAGGAGTGGCACGGCTCTCCCCTGCAGTTTCCTGGGACTGGGTTAGTGGTGATTCAGCACTGCCCACACTGCCACTCACTCTCATCACTTGTCAGCAGTTGCTCTGAGGTCTCTCTGTGTCTAGGGAAGCAGTTTGGTGGCAGTTGTCTGAAATTCCAACTGTAGTAACATTGGAGTTTTAATAATAGAAAGGCTGTCCTATCCGCAAACCTTGATTTTCTGAAGAACTTGCTGTCTCCAGAGAGCAAAATGTGCTTATTTTTGTTTCCTGTCTTCCCTCAAACAGCCCTCTAGCACACTGTGGTAAAAAGCTAGAGCTCACCTGCTGTGGTGTGGGAAAGTTGGAGCTTTGATCCTCATTCTCTCTCCTAGCAATACATAAAGCTGCTTATGGCAGGTGCTAATAAATCTGAGCTAATTGCTTGTTCCTGGCATGGCTGGCACCATGAGCAGTACCCACAGTGCAGGCCTTCTGCCTCTCCAGAGCTGGTACTGAACTGCCCCCTTGGTTCTTTGTAGTGTGTGGGCTGGTGCCCCTCGTGTTCCTGATTGTTTCCTCTGCCCCAGTCTCCTGAGCAGTGCACTTGTGGTGCTGTCCTGTGGGCCAGGATGCAGCCTCCCTCCAGAGCAAACGTCCTGGAGCATCGGCCTTGGATGGCACTGGCAGCCCTTTGGCCAGAACAGGGACAGGAGCTGGCTGCAGCCCTGCAAGCCCCTGGCTCAGCTTGGTCTGAAAGCATCAGCTCTCAGCTGCTCTGGTGGAACTTGGGTGTGCTGAACCAGGGGAAACCTCAGCAATGCTGTGAAGGCAGGATATAGTCTGGGATGGGGTCCCTGCTTCCTCCAGGAGTGCTGTGGGTGATGCAGGGCAGAGCCAGATCCTACCACGTTTGACCTCGAGCTGCCAGTGTGAGCAGTGCCCCTGATCTCAACAGATCTCTTGGTTGTGCCCCACAGCAGGTCTGTGGTGCAGCCATGCCCCCTTTTAGGAGGCCTTAGGATGATTATGGGGAAATTCCTTACCTCGTCCCCAGGTAAGTGTACTCTGGAGCCCTCAGCTCCAGAGAGGACAGGATGGGATTTGCAGAAATACCTTTTATCTTGTTGAGGCTGCAAAGACCCAGAGGAGACTTAGAAACTACCTTACTCTGCAGAATAACCTCTTTTTTCTGGGTATTTTTGAACAGTGGCTTTCTTAGAAACTCTTTGCTGCATTTTGTCTCATTGGAGTGAGTTTAACAGATGCACCACAGGGGTTTTTAGACCCTGCCATGCTGCATTAGGGTCACATACAGGTACAAGCTTGCTTTGAGAGAGGAAAGCTGCTCTTCCGTGGTTGGATAATGAGGTGTTGGCAGTGTGTGAGGGAGTTCTGCAGCCACCCTGAGTGCTGGTGCCCATCTGCTTCAGCTCGTGTCTTGCTGGTCTCAGTCTTTGGTTGTTTGGTTGTTTAGTGACCTCTTGGGGTGCTGGGTGCATGGGGACATGCTGACAAGCTGGCTGGCTCCTCATGCTCGAGGCTTGCAGCAGCCTGGAAGGTTGCTCCTATGGCCAGCCGCATGCCAGCTGTTTTGTTGGATTCTGCAGGAATCAGTTAGAGCCTGAAATAGCTCCGGCTGTGTAAATAGTGGTGAAGCATGCCAAACCCAAGAAGTGCACTTGATGTTGGTAGTGGAAGGTGCTTTTGGATACAAATCCAGACTGGAATTCATTGAAGAATTGGCCCAGGCACAGTACTGTGCTGTGTTGAACTAGTTGGAGATTTAAATGAGGGGGAGTGCATCCTCTGAGACCCTTTTGTTTGCAGTAATAAATCACCAGGGCTTCTGAAGGCCATGGTGTTACCTTGGGTGGGGTGTTCCTAAGGAGCAGTGCTGTGACCCTGCCCTGATGGATGAGGTGCTGTGTGTGGGATAAATAACTCCCAGGTCAGTAGCCCCAGTAGGATCCGGTGGGTGCTCAGTGCTGGCACCAGAGTTTGTGGGGCAGTGGAGCACAGCACAAGGCCAGGGGCTGGCATCTGAGGGATGACTTGCATTCAAAAACTGAAGGGAGCTTTTCAAATGACTTTTTACTGAGGAATTGTGGGAGTGCACACCCAGCCTTCCTCCTTGCTGTGCACAAAGCTAGGGAAGTGTCTGGAGAGTCAGTCCTGTGAGGAGCAGCTGGGGAGGCTCAGCTTGGAGAAAAGGAGGCTCGGGAGGACCTTCTTGCTCTCTGCAAATTCCCGTAAGGAGTTTGTAGGTGGGGGGATTGGGCTCTTCTTCCAGGCAGCTTGTGACTGGACTCACTCCCTGATCCCTGCTCCTTCCCCTCTGTCCTCAATTCAGGAACAGTTGTGTGAGATCTCTTCCCAGCAGGAGAACCATGGAATGCCCAAGGGGCATAACAGTCCCACTACCACCTGCCACACTGGGATGCCCTTAGGGGATGCAGGAAGTTAGGTGTGATGGGCAGAGCTTTCTAATCTATGGGAAGTCCTAAGACTTTCTTCTTTCAGTGGAGGAGACAACTCAGGAGTGCTACTTTCAGAAAAGTGGGGAAGAGTTGCTTTCATTCTGATCAGCCTCTTGCTGAAAGGAGCCTGCTGGGAGTGATAGCCATTATCTGTCCCCTAAGGCTGGTGCCATTCACTGGGGTGGGTAACTGCTTTAATTGAGTGGGATATGGAGCGTTCTTAGCTGGGGTGACCTGGAAGCCTGAGAGCTGCCAGCATGGCTCAGAGCTCCTCCTGGGAATAGCACAGACCAGTGTGGCTTTGTGACTTAGATTGGTGTGTATGAGGAGCTGGGATATTAAAACCAATTAGTTGTCTTTAAGGTCAGGGACTTACTTGACCTACCAGCCTCCATTTCAACTTGGCCTGGATTGAGGATCTTTGGGAGAGGGCTGTACAACTTGTGTAAAGAGGCTAATGAAGTGATGCTTTTTAAAGCACTTCCCTGCTGCCTCTGTAGCCAAACACTTCAGCAGGACACTGGTGCGTGACAGCCTGAAACAGCAGCGAGCAGGGGCTGGGGTAGCTCCTCCTCCCATAAGAAATGTAAAAGAGCAAAACCCTGGGGTTTGATGTCTGAAAAGCACTTTGTTGGCTCTCTGACTCAGAATCCTGAGAAAAGGCTTTTCCACAGAGCTTAGCTGGTTTGCCCTTGAGAGAGCTGGAGGATACTATGAGGAATTTGATTTTTATGCCATTACTCTGATGGGAAGCATGAGGTCTGGGTTAAATCTGAGACAATGCAGAGGCAGCACTTCAGACATCTGGGATACTTCAATGGCAAATGAGAGATACCTGCTGGAAAGCAGATGGGAACTTTCCCAATTTTCCTTTTGGCTTTGGGTGGATTTGAACCACAATGCAGCTTTGAGGATTAAGATTTCTGCAGGACCCACCCCAAAGCCCTAGGAAAAACGAATAACAAACTTATTTTCCTTTAATTTAAGCCTGTTCTGTGATTTGTGGGGTCTTATCTCCTGACTCTGTGCCTGGAGTCGGTGCTGGTGAATCAGCAGTGTGTGCTTAGCACAGTTTAGTTAAAGCAGCTGCCGGAGCTGATGAGCTGCTCTGGGGAGAAAAGTGATAGTGGGAAGGCAGAAAAGACTTACTGTGACAAAAGGATCCTTCCATTTCAGTTTTTTGTATTAATCTGAGGAAAACAACGTGTTAAGACAGCACTTGAGTTGCTTAGTGCTCCAGCTGTCTCAGAACAAATGGAATGGGCTCTAAGATGTCCTTGAAGTATGTGGCTGCATTGTTTTAAATAATCTCTGCTGGGAGCTGCTTCCATTCCTTCTGCTCACAGCCATTGGTCTGTGCAGCCCTTCGTCTGTTCATGTGTTCTTTCTTCTCAGAGTAGTACCCCAGAGTAAACAAGCAGCTTCTGGAGGACTTGCTTAGTAGAGGCTGAGCTGAGGAAAAGCCTATTTTGTTTTGTTTTCTTTTCTCTCCCATTGTTGTCCAGCAGAAGGGGAATTGCCCCAGTAACAGTGAAGAAGCATGCGTGGGGGAGAGAGCTGTGTATGTGGAGTATGGTGTGAGGGTGCTTGTTGCTTTGCTGCCTGCTCACATCCCTTTTTTCCCTCCCCAGCAATGGTACCAGCATGATCTCGTTGATCATTCCCCCCAAAGACCAGATCTCGCGAGTGGCAAAAATGTTAGCGGACGAGTTTGGCACTGCCTCCAACATAAAGTCAAGAGTGAATCGCCTTTCAGTACTGGGAGCCATTACATCTGTACAGCAAAGACTGAAACTCTATAACAAAGGTAACTTCTAGCTTGTATGGATGCTGGCACACTTCCCTTTCTTGGAAGCAGCCTTAAGTTCCTGCAATATGCAGTTTTCTGCTAATCAAATCTGTTGGCCTGTGCTGCTGTTTTGCACTGATATTCCAGGTATGTTGCCCTTGGATGGCTACTTCAGGGGTGGACTTTGGGACTGGAATAGTAAGGTCGTCCTTGTCTTTAAAGAGTGGGGTCATGATTCTGTTCTTAGTGCTGACTCTGCTAAACTTGGCCAGACTTAAGAGCTGGATATTCTGCAATAGTTTATTTGTTAAAATAGTGATTTTCTGTCAAGCAGAAACTTCTGTGTGCCTCATGCGTGGCACAGAGCCGCTGCCATCAGTTTGGGGGCAGCAGAGCCAGGCCATCTCAGATGAGCCTGGAAGAGTTCATTGTTACTGCCTTTGCATTGGCCTGTGGCCTTCCCTGGGATGGTCACCCTGCAGATCTCTGTGTGGGGACCAGCAAAGCTTCAGGGGCTGCTCAGTGTTTCTCTGAGTGCTGTGAGCTTGCAAACTCGTGGGTTTAACAGGCAGGTGCATGTCTGCTACCGGTGCACTAAATGAGTTTGTTGCCCACTGTAGAGACCTGGGAGGGAATGAGGTGGGGAAAATGAAAAGTTTGGGAACTTGAATTTCAACTCTGCTACAAGTCTGAAGGGTTGACAGTCAGTTTTTGATGGGTACAGCTTGCCACATTCCTTAGTGATCTAAACCTGTGTTGTGTCATTTGTAGTACCTCCAAATGGTCTGGTTGTTTACTGTGGGACAATTGTGACAGAAGAAGGAAAAGAGAAGAAAGTCAACATTGACTTTGAACCTTTCAAACCAATCAATACGTCGTTGTATTTGTGTGACAACAAATTCCACACAGAGGTAAGGACCCTCCCATTGCAGGACCCATGGTCTGGGCACAGTCTTGCTGTGCTTGAGCCTGGAGAGCAGCAGGAACATCCCCTGGGGAGGCCACTGGAATGCTGGGGACTGGCCAGAGGTGGGGAATGCCTGCTGGAGGGAGCTGAGGGACTGCCCAGCTTCTCCCACCCTGTACCTGGAGGAAGGGTGGTTTTTTCTTACCCACAAAAGCTTATAGATCTTATTCCAAGTCAGGTATTAAAATACAGCCAAGATAATATCAGTGTTGTCAGTCTCGCTATCAGATGTGCTAACTCAGAGCCTTGATGGAGAACTGGCGTGTGCCTAATCTGTCTGGGGGGATGTCGATTATTTTTATCCAACATCTAATAAAGTTAAATAAATGGTTTGAGCCATATTGAAAGAAATGTGGATTACAGCAGTCAGTGTAACCTCTGAGGCTGTTGAGACCTCTGGCAGGTGCAGAGGTCTCAATGCTTGCAGTGCCCCTCACGTCCTTGATGTTCTTCATGATAAATGTGTGGCCTGAGACTTGATTGTCTGTTGTCAAACCCATGTGACATGGGCTAGGGAGGCCCTCCAGTGATGTAGTTCTGCTTGTCAGCTTGGGTCTGTGGAGATCTGATCCATGAGTGGCTTCCAGAGGGCAAGAGTACAGCAGGGAAAGGTGTGCTTGTTGCACAGGTGAGGTCCATCCCTACTATTCTGTCTCCACGCAGAGAGGGGAGGATGAAATCACAACGTGCTTTTGACCTCCCAGGAATAAAATCCTGTGCACAGGCACAGGTCTGGAGTTCTGCTGGGTCCATGTATCTATAGATGAGTGAAAGCAAGAGGCAAATAAGAGAATTCAGTAGAGAGCCAGGATGCCAAGCCCAGGGAGGTTGGGCAGTAGGAGGGTGCTGAGTTTCCTCCTGCCCTGTGAGGAGATGGATTCATTTGGTCTCTGCAGCTGCTGCCTTGGGGCACTGATTCAATACAAAAGTGCCCAGCAGGCTGTTCCCAGGACCAGCTGCAGATCCACTGGTGCTGGTGTGTGGCACTGCTCACCAGTGTGGCAGTGATCTGAGGGGAATTTGTGGGAATTGCTGCTCCTGATGATGGGATCACTGCTGGCCCTTCCCTGTGTGGGTCTGTGCTCTCCCCTGGCTGTGGGGTGTGGGGTTATTTCCCTGGGAATTGCCTGCACTGCAGAGTCAGCTGGGGCTGGAGCAGCCTGCTGGGGCACTGGGACCTCTGGCTTTGGCCCCTCTCTGGCTGTAGAGCCTTGAAGCCCGTGGTTCCCCTGGCTGAGCTGACAGCCAGGGCAGCTGCTTGAGCACTCACAGCTTTCCTGGAAAAAGTTGGGGTGTGAAGGAGCAGCAGGAGGAGCTGATCTTCACCTTTGGGCTACAGCTGCAGAGAGGAAGCTCAGTCCAGGCTGAAGGAACAGAACAAAGGCAATAGTCCCTTCTTAGTGCTTGGCAGGTCAAACAGTGTTCATTGCTGACAGAGCTGATCAGGGAATCACTGATCATTGGTACTGTATGAAAATAAGAGGAAATCAAGAACATCAGAGCTGTAGTGGTGTGCTGCCTGGCAAGAGCATCTGATAAGATTTCTTCTAGATATTTTATTGCCTGTGTGAAACTCGAGTAACACCCCCAGGGGGCTGTGAGCCCTCATGTGTGTCTGAGGGGTAGGATTTACAATGACTTACTTTGATACCTTGGCTGGAGCATTCATCCCAGTCACACGTTTTGCTTGGCTCTGTCCCAGTTAAATAGATTGCAGAGTAATATGCCACTTCCTCCTCTCATTCATCCCACTGCTGAGGAATTAATACAGAATATTTACTTTGTCCAGGAGACGCCTTTAAACCTTAGCCTCTGTTTCCTCTAAGCTTGAGAGCTGCAGCCTGAGTTGTGTGGATTTTGGAAGAGGATGACTGATGGGTTTTATTCTTTGAGTTCAGCCCAATAATCAGACTGACAGCCCTGCAGGCAGCTCAAGGTCCCGTGCAGTAACCCAGCACCATCACTTTCAGTGTTAAACTGGTGACTTCAAGCAATCTGGAGTTTTGACAAGTTCCCCATCCTACTGATGTGGTTTTGCCAGCCAGAAAGAGGATTCTGGCTATTGCTTTTTTGGGCATGTGTAAGTGAGTAGAGTGTGTGTGTGTGCTGGATGTATCTGCCCACTCAGACAGCCCCTGAGGGAACAGCAGCTGAGAGATTGCCTTGAGAAAGGTTGGATGCTTGGGCAAAATCAACTCAAAAACCTTAATACTGCGCTGTGCTTTGGTTGGGCAACTGAAATGACCTTATGGGAAATATTCAGCTGCCTTTTATAAAGGGAGGAAAATTGAAGGATAACTTCATTTTGCAGCAAATGTTCTGGCTGTCTTCTCCACAGCCAGTTATGCACAGGACAATTATTGCTGCTGTTCCTTGTGCTCTGTAAGGCTGAATTTGCCACAGCCACTGAAGATTTATTTCATCATTCTGCCTGTGGGACTTGAAATCAGCAGGTGCAGCAGACCAGTGCTGGTGGTGGGGAGGCTGTGTCAGTGCTTTGGAGTACAAAACTGATCTGACAATGAACTGAGCAAGTTCTGCTTTCCTGGCTGGAATGCCAGGAGAATTACTGCTCAAGTTGTGCCAGCCAGAGAGGTGAGGCAGTCTCAGAAATGTGGGATCCATTTCACTTCACACTCTCCAGAGCCCATCTCCAGGGTTTTGCTGTCACACCTGCCTGTGACCTCAGGTGGGGAACTGGTGAAGCTGGGAAATTGTGATCAAAATTAAACTTGAGTTTCCTTTGTGCTCTTGGCAGTGTTGTATGGGATGGGATTATGTATGGAAGGAGTTGTTCCCTGAGAGGCTGGGCAGGCCTGGCACAGGGTGCCCAGAGCAGCTGTGGCTGCCCCTGGATCCCTGGCAGTGCCCGAGGACAGGGCTTGGAGCAGCCTGGGATAGTGGAAGGTGTCCCTGCCCATGGCAGGTGGTGGAATGGGATGGGCTTTAAGTTATCTTCCAACCCAAACAATCTTGGGATTCTTTAGTGATCTGGAACAATTACAGCTCCTGAATGTGCTGCTTTTCCTGCACTTTATTAATGAGAGAACAGTCATGACCAGCCATGAGGCTGCTGGGGCTGTGCTGTCCTGGTGCCCGTGTGAGCCAGGCCCTCCCTCACAGCCTCACTCTCTGTTCCAGGCCCTCACGGCGCTGCTCTCCGACGACAGCAAGTTTGGCTTTATTGTAATAGATGGGAGTGGGGCACTCTTTGGAACTCTCCAAGGAAACACACGAGAAGTGCTGCATAAATTCACTGTGGATCTTCCAAAGAAGCACGGTAACACACTTGTCTGTCTCTGCTGAGTGCAGCAGCCTGTCCTAGGCTGGGATGTGAGCGTGGAAATGGGGAACTTGGCCTGTGGGGGTTTAGCTCTGCTCAGGTCTGTGCTCCCTTGGAATCTGACAGCAAAGCCTCCAGTCTGAGCCTTCTGTCAGAATTAATGAATCACAATAATATGCAGTTGATCTTAGAAGTGACACTTTTTATTTCTTACTGCATTTGACCCTTTACTTGGTTTTGGGACAGTTATAACTAAATATTAGTAGCAAAAGTAGTAATCTCACTCAGTGGAGGCATTAAGGTTTAATGTGCTGGTGTTGTGTGCACACCACAGTGAGGAGCAGTGAGCTGCTCTCTGCAGGAAGCACAGGGCCTTGTGGAGCAAGGAAAATTTGAGTTTCACTCTGTGGTGCTGTGTTGTAACTAGCCTCTGATGAGTTCAGCAAATAGTCTGCTTGTTACTCCTGGCCTTCCATCCTTAGAGTGGGATGGGACAAAATGAAATAAAAACACTGCCCCCAGTGAGGCTCTGCAGCAGAGACTGCTGGGCTGTGCTGCATCAGCAGTGTTTGAGGCAGTGTACAAAGGAGATGGCCTCTCCTGAAGGTACAGGGAGAGAAAACGTGCTCAGATGTTCAATTTCTGCAGAGTTGTGAGTCTTTATGGAAAGAAAGGAAACATTTTTCCTCTGTGGAGAGAAATCTCTTGGTGGGAATGAACCGTCTTTATTCTCTGAGTGTTCCATGGGAGCCCCTGCCTCAGCTCGTGGCAAACTGAGTTCAAGAGGCTGCAGCTGCTCTTGGCTTTGGTTATTCCGGGCCTGCTGTGTCCTGAGGGTACTGCTGGGAGGCAGGGGTCCCTCACGACTGCCCCATCCCTCCCTGCAGGCAGAGGAGGTCAGTCTGCCCTGCGCTTCGCCCGCCTGCGCATGGAGAAGAGGCACAACTACGTGCGCAAGGTGGCCGAGACGGCCGTGCAGCTCTTCATCTCCGGGGACAAGGTCAACGTGGCCGGGCTCGTCCTGGCTGGCTCAGCTGACTTCAAAACTGAACTGAGCCAATCTGACATGTTTGATCAGGTGAGTGGCCTTTTCTGAGCAAACCACATGTCTGAGTGTCAGTGGTGACCTGTGATTGTAGTAGTGGCTCTGATACAAGATGCTCCTCCAGAGGAATGTGACTCTGGTGTCTGAAGAGATTGATCAAAACTAAAAATGTGATGTATACAAAGAAGTCTCCCATTCCTAATACACCTCCTGCAAGGAGCTGAGAACTCCTGTTCTTAAAACAGGGCTAATAAGAAATCTGCCCTCCCTGGTTTTGAACTGGCATTCACATCCTTTGTGTTCCCAAATCTAGAGCAGAGGCTTTATTGGAATTAAACTCCAGTAAACCTAATGTGTCCATGTTGGCTGAGAATTGTGGTTCAGTACTGTGCATTCAGAGGCCCCTCTGGCTCAGGTGCAGTGCAGTAATGAGCACAGCAACTCCCATGGCAAGGTGAGGACTCTGACATCCGTGCTCTACAGTGCATTTATGTTTTCATGTCTCCTCCTTCTCTCTTTCAGCGGTTGCAATCCAAAGTGCTCAAACTAGTTGATATTTCATATGGAGGAGAAAATGGCTTCAATCAAGCAATTGAGTTGTCAACTGAGGTCCTCTCCAATGTGAAATTCATCCAAGAGAAAAAGCTAATAGGTAGGTGATGCACTGCAGCCTCCTCCCGAGGCAGGTGTGTGGCCCTGAGTGTGCTGCTCTTGCTCTCGCCCTCCTGGCAGTGCCCTTGTGCTGCCCCAGCCCTGCCGTGCTGGCTGAGAGTGGGACTTCTTTTGTCACCTGGACAACTCAAGTGCTGGTGGGGGGCGGGATTTGGTTCGTTTCTTTTTCCTCACCAGACTTCTTGGACCTCCTCTGTCCTTCCATCAGAGATCCCCTTCCAGGCCTTCTGGTGGCAGCTGCTTCTCACAGTTTCTTGCATGCAGATGGGGCTTGTTTGAAGTGTGTGTGCTGTGCTGAATGCTCATGGCAGGCTCCGTGTGCCCTGCAGGGCGATACTTCGATGAGATCAGCCAGGACACGGGCAAGTACTGCTTTGGTGTGGAAGATACACTAAAAGCTTTGGAAATGGGAGCAGTAGAGATCCTGATAGTCTATGAAAACCTGGATATCATGAGATACGTCCTGCACTGCCAAGGCACAGAGGGTACGTGGTGCTCTGGGACATTGGGAGCTCTTGGGGTTTAACAGCTGAGGAGCCTCTCTGGGGTGGGTTTGCTGGAGGAGCTCCCTGAGGACATCTGATCACAGGGATGTTGTGCAGGTCTGTGTTACTTTGCACATCACTGGCCTGCAGCTTCCCAGCCCCTCTAGGGCAAAAGCTGGAACAAGCAGGGTTCCAGTGCCCAGAGGGAATTGCAGTGCCAGGGGGGCACTTGGTGACAGGGCCAGCCTGGAACCTCCTTCCAGCTTTGTGAGTGTGACACCAGAGCGGAGTCTGACGCGACCTTGTGGCCAGAAACACAATTCCTGGGCCTGCAGCAGGACCTGTCCCTCTCTGTGTTGGCTCTGCTGCTGTGCCCTGTGTTCACAGAGCTTCAGAGAGGAAGGAAGGCAGTAGCTGTGCTCAGACCCCCTATTTTGTAGTTGCTGGCATTGCTCAGTCTCTTACTGTCTTTAAACTGCATCTTATAGCCTTACCCAAACTAATATTATCATTTTTTTCTCCCTTCTCAGAGGAGAAGATCCTGTATTTGACACCTGAGCAAGAGAAGGATAAATCCCACTTTACAGACAAGGAGGTATTTCAACTTTGGGGCTTCTGAGTTTGTTCTCAGTGTGTTGGTTCAGAGCTCTGGACACCTGAGCTAGGATTGTCCAAGCACCTGAGCACAGTGACGTTGTGGCACTCAGTGACATTTTGGGCCAGGAACCTTGTGTAACCCCTGGGTTCTACACCTACTTTTCTCCAGTCTTCCCTGCTGCCAGTGCCAAGGTTGTGTAAATGGGCAGTGTGGGATCTTTCACCACCACCACATCATCACCTACAAGGATTTAGTAGCCACCATGCAGGCAGGGCCCCAGACCATTGCTTCCCACTTGTGGGGCACTGGTTTGGTCATGCAGAACCAATGTGAGGTCAGGAGTCGTGACCTGGATCAGCTGCCAAGGGAATGTCTGCTTTGGGATGTATTTGACATGTGGAACTGTCATTTGCTGCCCGAGTTTCTTGCTTGTGCAGGTCAAACAGCCCTCATCGACCAGGGGTTTGGGTTACCTTGCAGAATAAACTGGGAAAAAAGTGTCCCTTGCCAAAAGGGTGGGAATTTGTCCCACTTGGCTTGTGCAGGGGAGGCATTTCCAGTTTTTTTCCGTCCTGGAGGTAGGACTGCCAATCCCTGCTTTGCAGGGAGGGTTTGCAGTGTTACCTGCAGTGAGGTGTTTTTATTTCACAATAATCACTGCACTTCCTGCTTAGAAAATGGTATCTTGGGTCTGTTTGCATGGATCAGTATTCCTGCCTGAAATAGGGCCTGGTGGATGAGGAGGGCTGGAATCTGTGTAGGGGGCAGAGCAAGCCTGAATGAGCAGTGAAACTGAGGTGTATCATGGGGTGACACTGGAGCAGAAGAGTCAAGGCATTTTTCCTCCTGCTTCTGGACTAAATTTCATTATTAGAGGCCCAAAACACTGTCAGTGATGAATTTTGTAGCACCAGGAGCTGGTGGTTGTGCCCGCCCTTGCCTGGTGCCGTTGTGTCAGGAATGCCTCCCCGCAGGAATATCCCTGTGGAGCATGAGGGCTGCTGTCCCTGCTAGGGCCGACAAAGCCATGGAGCCAGCTTTGAGGGGGGTTTTCTCAGTACTGAACACACAGTGACTGTAACAGGTTCTTAATATTTATTTCTCCCTTCCAATGTCTCCACAGACTGGGCAGGAACACGAACTCATAGAAAGTATGCCCCTCCTGGAGTGGTTTGCAAACAACTACAAGAAATTTGGAGCAACATTGGAAATTGTTACAGACAAATCACAAGAAGGATCCCAATTTGTGAAAGGATTTGGAGGAATTGGAGGTAAACTG
Organism: Prinia subflava; assembly: GCF_021018805.1. Classification (NCBI taxonomy): domain Eukaryota; kingdom Metazoa; phylum Chordata; class Aves; order Passeriformes; family Cisticolidae; genus Prinia; species Prinia subflava. The sequence goes on along the minus strand of NC_086262.1, from coordinate 914,016 downwards.
CAAGAGGAAAATGTGTTTCTCTTGTTTAGTGATTGGTTTGATATAATCTGGTGCCAACATGAGTGGGATTCATCTTATTCCTGTTAGTCATGAGACCAGTTCAAGGAACAGTTGTATTCACCAGGGTGGATTCACTCCCTGTCCAGCAGGATGATGGTCCATGTTGGCCCTGTCACTTCTCAGCTGTGCTCCTCAATCCCTGTGTCCTCTGGATGGTTCAGGGATGGGCTGTCCCCCTGTGCAGCTGCTGGAGCTCAGGAAGGCCCCGAGCTGCCTGGCTCTGTCTGCACAGGGGTTTGGTGGCAGCCTCTGCCCTGCCCAGGACCCTCTCCCAACCAGCAGCCCTGTTCCTGAAGCACTTGGAGCTGTTGCCCATCTCTTAGAGCCTCCCTGTACTTTGCTCCCCAGTCTTCTGCTTCGTTTCAAAAGAAAACCATTTTTAGTCCATCCTCTGGAGCAGTGAGGCCTCTGAAGGCCAGTCCTGCTCTGGAGCTCACTGAGCATCAGCCACGCCTGGCAAAGGTGCAGGTGGCTCCTGTGCCAGTCTGACAAATCCTGGAGCCACAGCAGCGCCATGCTCAGTGTCCTGCCTGGGCAGGGATTCCAGGGCAAAGCTGTGCCAGCTGTGCTCAGCTTTGATGGATGTGAACTAGAGGGGAGTGCATTGTAAAGAGGAATTTTTAGGACCCAGAGAACACCAGTTGGGAGGAACTGGCTTCATAAGGATCAACAGGTTTCCAGGTTTTCAGGGTTTGTAATTCCAGGAGTCTCATTTCCTGCCAGATCCAGCCTCTGCATGGTGGGATCCTCTTTGCTCCCATGCCCTGTAGGCTTGAACGAAATGTCCTTGAAAATCTCCTTCACTTCAGTAAAGGATTCCAGGGATACAGGATTCCCAGAACCCTGGGTTGGTGTTTGGGGTGGGAAGAGGAAAACAGCCCCTAAATCTTGCTTTTACTACATTGTAAAAGGAGCTGCAGTGCCAGCTGCCCTCTGGATTGTACTGCCAGCCCTCGGTCTGAGCAGTGACAGTGGGAGCAGTGATGTGCCACTGGTGTTTTGTGGAGATGCAGCCCTAGAACAGGCTCAGCCTTTCCTAGGAGGAAGCTGGCCAGGCTGGGCAGGTGGGGGCTGCTTCCTTTGGGCAGTAAGTTCCTGTGGCATTTCTCACAGCAGTTGCCTGTCTGCTGCCAGGCCTTGGCTGGCCATCACTGGGAAGCTCTGGAAGCAGGGCTGGGGAAGCTGTGCCTGTGGGAATGCTGGGGAAGCTAAAGGCTGTTTCTTTGGCAGGTATCTTGCGGTACCGGGTGGACTTCCAGGGCATGGAATACCAAGGAGGAGACGATGAATTTTTTGACCTTGATGACTACTAGGTAGTCGAGCTGGGTCCGGCAACACGTGCCTCGCCCCTCCAGCATCCAACCCAAGGAGCAAACTCATGGTGGAAGACACAACAGATCCCTGCCTTAGAATTGGAACATTTCCAGAACTTGATCCACGAGCATTTGGATTTAAGAAAGCAAAACCCTACACTTTGATTTGTCATAGTGTCAGTACAGCAGCAAACTACTAAGTTCCTATATGCCACTTTGGACTAATTTAAAAAGAATCCCAGTTTTTACTTTTACTCAATGGTGAAATTGGTTGCTCTTGTATTTTATGGAAATGATTTTTTTAACCTTCATGATACATTAACTGCTGTAAACCTCTTCCTTCCAAAATTAATAGAAGTAAGATCCTACTGCTTTGTTTCTTTATACTTTGATTGGAGAAATGAATTGCTGCATTTGGCAGCGCTTTGACCCATTTACATGGCATTCTCAGCTTAGCCTGCAGAAGAAGTGGAACGAGGTTGGAGCCATAATTCTCTTCAAAAGCTTGAGGAGGCACTGACCTGAACGCTGGTTCATTACATGTGGCTTGCAAATTCTGATGGTTTGGGGAGGCTCACCAGCCAAATGTGCTTTAATCTATTTGCAGAAACACTGCTCTTACAAACTAGGAAATGCACTTCATGGATTGCAATGAAAATGCTGCTGGAGTCTTGGGCTTAATTTGGATTTGAGCAGTGCAGCCTTCAGGAATTTATTTTTTTTTCAGTCTTGACAAAAATAAACATGAGATTTCAGTGAAGTAAGGTACACTTGGCTTTTTGTTCCTCAGTAAGTTTTTCTTTTTGCTTTAGGACTGCATAAGGTTTCCTTGATTATGTGAATTTGAGCCCACAGGTCTTTAATGGAAGTGGGTGTGTGACAGGAATACTGAGTCAGTGGAGTGAAGGCTGAATTAGTGCTGGGAGTGTGGAATATTTGATTCTGATCCGTGGAGCACTGGCACAGCCCTGGGAACACCCAGCTCCCAGCAGTCTGCCCTGTGGGGATGTGCCCTTCAGGGGGTAGAGGATCACCTCTGGATGATCCCAGACTGCCCAGGCTTTGTGTCCTGCCTGTTCCACGGAGCATCCATAGATCAGGGAGCTCATCCTTGGGGTGTGTCCAGCCTGCTGGTGGCACTCTGAGGGTCAGGGGCCGTGCAGGCCAGGGGAGCAGTGGCTCAAGGGCAGGTCTTGGCCCAGGGGAGCAGTTGCACAGCAGAGCTCAGGTCCTGGCCCAGGGGAGCAGTGGCACAGCAGAGCTCAGGTCCTGCTCCCTCCCTGGGGGCTCTCCCAGCATTGCTCCCGGTGCTTCCCTCAGGAGCAGCTCCTGTTCCAGCTGCAAACCTTTGCCTCTTGTCCTGGTTCACTTGAACAGAGGGAGCTTCTCTTCAAATTTCTGCCATGCTGTTTTTTGAGGTCCAAAATTCCTGTCCTTGTGAGCAATACCATTTGTCCCCCTGGTCCCTAATGTGGCCGGCGGCTTCGCTGCCGTCCTCACATCCAAGCTGGAATCTCTCCCGGGAGGTGGGGCTGGGTCTGCTCAGGGCTGAGCACAGCCCTGGCCCTCACAGCAGTATGTTCTGGATTTTGCCATTGTAAATGGGTCTAATGTGACATGAGAAGACCACAAAAATTGGATGTAAATTTACATTTTTGAATATACTGCTTGTCGTTTCACATGATACATTAGGGTATGCAGCTCCTTTTTGTAGTTTTTATTTTTACTATTTAAGTTTGGAAATGATGCCAAATTTTTGTATTTCTTTAATCAATGTGTTCTCTTCAGTGATATATATTGCATTATATATTGATGTGTATATCAATATATACTGATATGTATTACACTTACACATGCAAACACACTGAGTGGGGGTGGGAGATCCTAGCCTTCGCATACTATATAGCCTCTGCAGAGAGATCCCAAGCAGTGATATCTTGGTGTTGTGATGTACAGAAATGGAGAAGAGTATTAAACCATATTTAAGAATATAGCACAGTCTCCTGGTTTATTTTCTCTAGTCCAGGAAACTCCTGCTTTTTGTGCTCAGCTCTGTGCCAGCTTCAGGGCTGGAGGATGGAGGCAGCCCTTGCACAGCTCAGTTTGTGTTTCTGGATGTTCTTCCCTGTGCTGGCCCTACTGAGCCCCCTGAGGGCTGTGTCCTGTTCTGGGCCCTCACTGCAGCAAGGACACTGAGGGGCTGTAGCTGTCCAGGGCAGGGAATGGAGCTGGGCAGGGTCTGGAGCCCCAGGAGAGGCTGAGGGAGCTGGAAAGGGGCTCAGCCTGGAGAAAAGGAGGCTCAGGGGGGACCTTGTGGCTCTGCACAGCTCCTGACAGGAGGGGACAGCCGGGGGGGTCGGGCTCTGCTCCCAGGAACAGGGACAGGAGGAGAGGGAACGGCCTCAGGCTGGGCCAGGGGAGGCTCAGGGTGGACAGCAGCAGGAATTTCTCCATGGGAAGGGAGCTCAGGGACTGGAACTGCCCAGGGAGGTTTGGAGTGCCCATCCCTGGAGGTGGCGCTCAGTCTCTGGGCTGGGTGATAAGATGAGGATGGGGCACAGTTGGGACAAGATTGTCTGGGAGAGCTTTTCCAACCTCAGGCATTCCATGGATCTGTGTTTCTCCAGCACACTCAGTTGCTCTTTGAAGCTGGAGCTTAAACTGTGGCTTCAGAAGGAGGGAGAAATCCAAGAAAGAGTCCAAAGGCAGGTGTGCTTGTGAGTGTTACCTGGGCTGCTCTGAACAACCGAGGCAGAGGAAGGACAGCTGCAGCGGCAGCACCCTGCCCTTATCATCCCAATCCTAGAACCTCAAGGTGGTTTTTCAAGAAGCCTTTTCTCTCTCTGCCTCTTGGGGCCAGGTCAGCCCACACTGAAGTGTCCTGGCTCCGTGGGCCTGCCCTGACCTCTCTGGCCTCTCCCGTGGCCAACCCACGTGTGTCCATGGCTGTCCAGGGAGCACCTGCCTCCTCCCCCAGCTCGGCAGGCAATTTGTGAGGGACATCATTAGTATCAGGGCTTTTAAAGGATGTTTTAAATCCCCCCTCAGCAGGTGTTGCTTGGCTGAGATTCTCTGGCCAAGGCTGAGCCCCCACCTTCCACAGGAGCAGCAGGATTTGGGTGTGAGGCTCTTGGCCTGTTGCTGTCACACTTGGGCTTGTGCAGAGTTATTCCTGGGAGCTGAGACTTCCAAGTTTGTGCTCTGCCTCACACAGTCTCTGATCTGCAGCTGTGGCAGGCGGGACAGCCTGGCTTGTTCTCCTTTCTCTAGATTCCCAGATTTTGGACATGGGAGGTTTCTGCTGGAGCAGGTGTAAAAGTGATGCACAAATGTCACGCTGTCTGTGACCCAGGTACACAGAAGTGATACTGTTCAGCTTGTGGTGTGGGTAAAGGCATCAAGCTGAGCTCGGCACTAAATTCAAAATATAAAAATAATCCCTTCAGTTGGTGCAGTCAAGGGAAGCTGCTGCCTGCAGACAACTGCAGTCTCCATATTTGGTGCAGCCAGCCACATGGGTGTGTATTGTTTAATAAAATCCCAAATATTTCTCACTTGACCCTTTACTGGCAGCACCAAGCCTGGTTTCTGCTTTCCAGTCGTGCATCCAAGAGGAAGCAGGAGCAGCGAGGCCTGGCTGCTGTGGAGGGACACCCAGGGCTCTCCTCCACTCTCACAGCCATGCTTGGAGGCTGCTCTTTCTTCATGGGACTTGGCTGGTTCCTGGCTCTTCCCCTGCCCTCTTCCCCTGAGGCTCTTCCCCTCAGTGAGAGCACAGCTGTGTCTGGGTGGCTGCAGGTGCTGGGTCCCCTCAGTGCCTGGCACCTGGAACTCTCCCAGGAGCTCCTCACCCATGGAAGGATGAGGTCTCTGGAGAGAGATGTGGTGAAACTTTTCTTCCTTTCAGCTGCCAGGATCAGGTCACTGGGTCCCTTTCACCCTTCAGAAAGTACCTCTGCTGCAGCCTGGCTTTTGTTCCAGGTGCACTCAGGTGGCTCTGTATCCATAAGTGCCTTTTTCCACACTGAATATTGCAGTGCATCAGGTTCTCCCTGCCCTGTAGAGGTGGGCATCACCTGACAGGGCTCCCATCCAGGAGCCTCGACTGTGTCCAGCACATGGGATTGCTGCTGGAATTGGGAAGGGAGTTCCATGGGGCCACGTTTGGGCACTTCCAGCAGGTTTGGGCTTGGAAGCTGGGCAGGACTGGTGGCTTTCTGCTGGGGAGTAACTATTTTCCCAGAAGGGATCCAGACTTGATTATTTGGGACTGAGAAAAAAGAGTCACTTCCAGGATGTCACATGGAGCTGCTTCTGTGCATGTTGGAGAGGTTCAGAGGGCCCATCCCTGTGTGCACCTGTGTTTGGACACAGGGCTGGAGGCTCTTTGTTGTGGATCATCAGCTCTTTCTGGCTTCCTGAAGGGTTTTTTTTCCTTGTGCCAAAGGCTTCAGCTCTTCTGAAAGCTCCAGTTGTGTGTGCCTCCCCCCCTCGGGAATACCTGAAATTTGGGGTGTCTGTGTGGTGAGGCCACCCTGCTCCCTCTGCATTCCCCGCTCGGTTTGCAGCTGGCACCATGTGCCCAGATACTCTGATAATGCTCTTCTGAAACGCTCCTTTTTGTCTGGCTGTAATTAAAGCCAGAATTTGCCCTTTCTGAGTTGTTATTTCAGGAGCTGGAGCTCGGCCTGTGCTGTTGTCACTCGTGGGCTACAAATGCCATTGTCCCAGGCCCGGCCGGCGGCGCTGGAGGCAGCTCTGGAATTTCACTCCACTATTTTTAGTTGGTGGTGAAAAATTGCACTTCCAACACTTCTGAATCGCTATCAGTGCTTAAATAAATCAAAGGGCAGGTTCTGGCTGCTGTAAGGAGCAGAATGAGGAGATGACCTGGAGCTGCTGCAGGGCTGAGTTGGGAATGGGTGAGGTGGGGGAGCCCCAGCCCTGCCCGGGCTGGAAAGGGGCTGTGGGCGAGCAGACATTGCTGCTCTGCCACTGCCCTGTGACAGCCCTGCCACTGCCCTGCCACAGCCACAGCTCTGTCCCCTCTGTGCAGATGTCCCATGGTCACTGCTGTGGTGGGGTGGCTCAGGGCTCCTTGTCATCTCACTGTGCCCCTTTTGGGGTCAGTTCTCTGCCCTTCCCTCTGTGTCCCCAGGTGTCCCCGTTGGCTCTGCCATAGCTGCAGCCCCGTGGCAGTGCCGGGTGTGCATCTCTGCTCTCCCCAGAGCCACCACAGGGCCCATGCTGGATGCGGCAGCTCTTGGACAGCTGGGATGGAGGCAGGAGCTACTGAAGGACCTCTGTAAGTCCAGGTGAGTGAATGTACCTTGTGTGGGACTGTCCCCTTCCACCCCAGCCACCTCCAGAGCTGAGACAAAAGCTGTTGCTCACCCACAGTTTCTCCTTTTCAGTGCCAGGGCAGGAGTTTCCTGAGAAGCTGCTTCACCTGTTTGCTTCACCAGGTTCCCACGTTGGCACAAACCCCTCCTTCCTGGCTAGGGGATCCTCACAGCTGAGTTTCCCTGCCTGGCTGTTCACTGCCATGTGCCTGGAGAGGCCCAGGTGGCAGCTTTGCTGCTTTGCTTCTCTGTGCCCGGACTCCAGGACTTCTTGGAGCGGGGAACCTTCAATCAGCTCCCCCTGAGCTGCTCTGTTCCCAGCCTATGGAGGTAAGAGGGGCAGTGGCTCCGGGAAGGACCCTGGTGACACTGGGCTTTTCTGGGCTGTTCAGCTGGCAGGGAAGCTTGGCTGGCTCCAGGACAGCCCAGTGTGGGAGGGTGTCGGGAGAAATAGTTAGCTCATTATCCAGAAAAGATGTAGTGAGACAAAATCAAATGGTGTCACCAAAATCCTGCCCCTGGTGTACTGTGGTGGGCAGGTGAGACAGAGCCTGTTTGGGAATAGGGGTGGGGAGGAGCAGGGAGCACATTCCCTGGGACGATGGATGGACAGAAAACATGGACTGAACGCATGGCTGAGATCCAGTGGAGCCAGCCCAGGGGTTTCCAGGGTTTTTCTAAGCACGGGATTACTTTTGCGTCAATACAGTGAGGCTGAGATGACCCTCTCGGAATCCCCACCTTGTGGCACAACACAGAGATATCTTCAGGCTGGTGGTGCTGGGACTTTCCCCCCACTATCCCCCTCATTCTCATCCTCGCAGGGAAACTGGCAAGAGCAAGTTCTCTTCGACTGGAACTGCCCCCCCCCCCCGCCCCTGCCCTGCTCTGCCTCCACCTCAGCAGGGGCCTCATTAGCACTAATTGGCAGCTATGTCTCTGTGTGGCTGCTGTGCAGATGTGTGACACCAATCTGTCACACACCCGGGGAGGAGTCACTGGCACAGCCTTCTCTGAGCAGGGCACACCCAGAGACTGCTCCTCAAATTCCTGCAGCCAGGTAGGCATGGGAATATTGTGCATCAACCATAGAATCATTGAGGGAGGAAAAGAGTTCCAAGATCAAATCCAAGGTCTGCTCCATCCCCACCCTGTCCCCAGCCCAAAGCTCTCAGTGCCACCCCTGGTATTCCTTGGACACCTCCAGGGATGGGCACTCCAAACCTCCCTGGGCAGTTCCAATCCCTGAGCCCCCTTTCCATGGGGAAATTCCTGCTGCTGTCCACCCTGAGCCTCCCCTGGCCCAGCCTGAGGCCGTTCTCTCTCCTCCTGTCCCTGTCCCTGGGAGCAGAGCCCGACCCCCCCGGCTGTCCCCTCCTGTCAGGAGCTGTGCAGAGCCACAAGGTCCCCCCTGAGCCTCCTTTTCTCCAGGCTGAGCCCCTTTCCAGCTCCCTCAGCTGCTCATCCTAGGACTTACTCTTTCCCAGTGAGTTTCTATCTCAGAATAAATTTATCAAAACTTTTTTTTTTCGTTTTATTATGCCTTGGACATGTTGCTCAGTCCTCATGAGGTCTTAAGTTGTGAGTTGGTCAGAAGCAATCTCAATTTACAGGTACAGAAATTGATATCCCCACTCTTGTTTTCCTTGGTGTTCCACACTAAAGGCAAAACACTTGATGTTTTTGTAATGCTTTCCTAAATTAATTTCTATGTTTTTCTCTTTCTCTCCCATCATAGGAATTGCTTTTACCACACCATTAAGAGCAGTTTACAGGAACTCCAATTTCACCTGACGTCTCCTTCCAGAGTGAGTCCCCTCCTGATGTGCAACATCCATTGCTGTGGTGCAGGAACCCTTGGAACTGCCAGGATAACAACACTGATTTGCTCTTTGTACAGATTAATGGAAGATTTCCCCTCCTTTATTTATCTTTTTGATTTCTCCTCGTTTTCTCTGCCCTGGGAATCCTTCCCATACTCAGAACACCAGACTGTACTTTGGAAAGTACCAGGAGCATTATGCTGTCAGCAAATCCCTGCCCTGGGTATATTTAGACTGAGACATGCTGATTTTTTACTTTGGTGTCCCAAACAACTCTCTGCTGCCTTGGCTGATATCCAGAGCCAATGGCTGATCCCTGGGACAGCAGAATGGAGCTGGATTTTGTCCCACCTTTCTCAGTGACACCTCTGCGTGAAGGTGTTACACAGTGGGTGTAATTCCACCTGCGAGTCCTTCCTCAGGGGCCGTGATGGGAAAGTGGGGAGGATCCAGCTGCCAGCAGGGGCCCAGGTTTGGCAGGGAAAGGATGGATTCTCCATGGCAATGGTGTGTCAGGGTGAGGGGCAGTGCTGGTGTGGGCACCCTGTGTGGGTTTGTGGTCTTGCTTAGAAGGACTTTGGGGCAGTGGCATCTTTGCCTTTGGCTTTGTCCCCACAGATGGAAATGGGGCAGCTTTTGGGGCACATCAGAGTATCACCCCCAGGCTGGGAGCAGCAGCAGGGTTGGATGGGGAGGAACACTTGCACCACTTCCTTTACCTTTTACATGCTCTGAAAAGGGCCAAGACCTCATAGTAAGCATTGTGCTAAACAATTTTGAGTGGATGAAGGACCTTTCTGCTGACACCAATGTCCTGTGGAGCAGGTCAGCTGTCAATAAGAAAGGACTTTGCACCATTTCTATTTGTTCATCCTCCATCCCTTCACTATTTGGCAGAGGTAACAGAAAAAAATGCTTAGCAGGAAGCTGCAGGTCCATTTTCATGGCAAGCCCAGTGCTGTGCTGTCACAGCATACTGCTGCTTCGAAGTTTTGCTTCCAATTTCCAGAGCCTATGGATGCAGTTGGTCCCTCCCTGTGGTCGGAGGGCAGCCTGAGTGTCCTTGGTCCCCAGAGCACCTGAGCTCTGGATGGCTCTGGATGCTCTGTGGCTCCTGTGGCAGAGTTTGCCAGCAGGATCCAGACCTCAAAGGCTGAAAAAGCTGCTTGTGGCCAAGGGTTGAGGTCAGCTACATGGAAATGCCCAGTGGTGCCAGCAAGACCAGGCCTAAGGCCCGAACTAGAACTGTTTATTAAGTAAAAAGTACAACATGAAGAACCATCTCATGAGTCCATGTATCACAGAACCCCAGGCTGGTTTGGGCTGGAAGGGACCTCAAAGCCCATCCAGTGCCACATCCTGCCATGGGCAGTGGACAGTGGACACCTTCCACTGCTGCTCCAAGCCCCAGTGTCCAGCCTGGCCTTGGGCACTGTCAGGGAACCAGGGGCAGCCACAATTTCTCTGGGCACCCTGTGCCAGGGCACGGAGGGAGCTGACAGGGGAGTCTCAAAAGCGCTTTCACAGCTTTCGATTCCCCAGCGTCCAGCACCGAACTCCGCCTTTCCCACACGGCTCTGCCCCGCTCGGCCCAGGCACCGCGGGGGGCGGCTCCGGGCGCTTCTGCCGCCCCACGAGGCGCTCGCAGCCGCACCGCTTCCCGCTCCCGGTCCGCTCCCGGCCCTGGCCCTGGCCCCGGCCCCATTCCCCATTCCCCATTCCCCATTCCCCATTCCCCATTCCCCATTCCCCATTCCCCATTCCCCATTCCCCATTCCCATTCTCCGTTCCCGTCGCTCCCGTGTGGGGCCCTTCAGGCCGCCCCGCCGGGCGCGCGCCGCTCCCGGCAGCCCCCGCGCGCCAGCCGCGCCCAATGGGCCGCGCGGGGCTCTCCTGGGGGCGGGGCCGGGCGCGCCGGGCCCCGTCCCTTCCGCGCGCCGTGACGTCGCGGCGGGCGCAGCGTGCGTGCGTTTGCGCGTGCGCGTGGCGGGGGCGGGCGGGCCGCGGCGGGGCCTGGCGGGCGCGGGGCGGCGGCGGCGGGGCCGGGCCGGGCCGGGCGGGCGGAGCGGAGCGGCCGCCGCGATGGAGCCCGACTCGGTTATCGAGGACAAGACCATCGAGCTCATGGTGAGTCACCCTCGGCCCCGGCGCACACCCTCTCGCCCCCTGCGGCCCCCCCCCGGGCAGGCCCCGTCGGCGCGCCCGGCCCGCGGGGTCCGGCGATGCCGCTGCGGGGGCTGTGCCGAGCCCGCGCTCGGCCCCGGCCCGGCCGCGCAGCCCCCGCGGGGGGATCCGCTCGCTCCCGCCTCCGCCGCGGCCCCGCGGCCCGCCCGGGGTGCCACGAGCGCCTCCGTTTCATTGAAAATAAATAATTAACAACAATTAACCCCCCGCAGGAGGCAGAGCCGGTCCGGGGGCGCGGAGCGGCGCGGCCGTGCTGCGCGAACCGAAAGCGAAATGCCCCGGGTGGGGGGGCTCCGGCTCCAGCCCCGCCCCGGCCCGGCCTCTCCGCACCGCGGCCCCGGTGAGGGGCTCAAGCCCCACCGGGGGCGCCCGGGGCTCGGGGCCGAGGCAGCACCGGTGCTGCAGCTCCGGTCCAGCACACACGGAATTACCTAACGAGACCTAATTGGTGTATTGGATATACCCCTAATTAACGTTTACGCCGCTAAATTCGTGTTACTAGAGAGGCAGCCAGGTGGGAGCAGTAGAAAGAGATTTGTGTTGTTTTTTTGGTGTTTTTTTTAATATAAGCAAATTAGATCTCTGTGGGCAAATACCAGAGGCCTCTCGTTTTACTGCCTTTAGGCATAAATAAAACTGAGTTAAGAGTTGGGAGAGAATAGTAATCGGTAAATATCTTCTAGTTTATTTGTTATAAGCATAATTGCCATTTCTACTAAGCGTAATTTTCTCTCACATACAAATTTTCATGCAGTTCTCAGGAACTGAGGGGCAAAATGCAAATAATTTCCCTTCAAGCCACTCTGAAGGTGGGCTGGATTCAGTGGAGACATAAATGGGTTTTTTAGCCAGTGGAGTTGTTGCTCAACTACCTGATCCAGAAAATATGAACTTTCTTTAAATGTACCATCTGGTCTCAAAAAGCAGCAATAATATGGAAAGGAAAAAGGGGAAACCTACAAAGCCTTCATGTATCTTTCATTATTTTTACTGATCACTGAGGGCAGGGGCTTAAAAGCTGTTCCCAGGGAGCCTCCTCCCCTGTGCTGAGATCTCTCAGCTGCCCTGGGGGACATGGGGGCCCTCAGCAGAGAGGGCAGGGCTGGGGCAGCTCTGTGGGGATCCGGCTCAGCACCCGCCTCCCAGAGAGATGCCTCCCAAATTCCCGAGGTGGGAAGTGTGCTCTGGTGATTTTTCCTTCTGTGGAACAGTCACCAACACTCCTCATCTTTGGGTTCTGTGAGGTGCTCAAATAGCATTTGGAACTAGAAGGTTTGATTCTGTTAGCTTCAAAACCCCACACTTTTTTGTGTTTTTGCAAGTGCTTTCCCGTTTTAGTCTCTCCTCTTTGCGGCCAGGTTGTATCAGGAGGAAGCAAATGGGACTTTACTGGTGAGTGTTGTATCCTCCACTTGCTGGAGCTGGGAAATGTGCTAATCGATGCAAAGTGGGGTTAGTAGGAGTTTTAATATGTTGTAGGAGGTTTTAGAAATACACTTTTCTCTCTTTCTCAAGAAAGGGATAAATATAAAAATTGAATAAGATTAACAATTAATTCTGTAACTTCTAAGAGAGAAGATGGTGCTCTGTATAAAGTAGCTGGTAGCTGAATTTAATGTTAATCTTAGTGGAGGCTTCCACAGGATCAGTTGTGTTTGAGTGAAGATGTTTCCCTGAAATCATTGAAAAATCACTCCTAAATGCAGACGTGCAGGTTTTGGTATGGTATGGTGCAGAAGGGGGGATTCTCCGGGAGATTTGTTTGAATCCACAGGGCAGAAGCTATTTGGGCTGACTTCCCCATTGAGGATTTCTGTGTGACCTGGGAACGTGGGAGTCAGTGCTGTGGGAAACATCCCAAACCCAGGATCATCCCTGCCTGGCAGACTTAGGGGGATGCTGCTCTTTTTAAGAGCATTCCACATTCCTGAAAGCAGATGTTTTATGCCTCTCTTTGATCGGGGACATGGAGTTTGGTGCACTTCTGCTCAGTCACTTCCTCCAGTGCCAGGGATGAATCTGTAGTGAATACAGGAGCAAACGTGTGATGTGAAAGTTCTGAGGAGCAAATACACCATAATTCTGAGGGGCTGATAAACAAGTGGTAATGTATCAACATGTTAACTGCATGGAAGTTTCAGAACACCCTATTCTAGCCCTCAACTGTGCCTTCACTGGATAGATCATTTGCAATTATTTAAAGGAAAATCAGTCATGGAAATAATTCTGTTCTATTTTTAAAGCTGGGATCTCAGAGAAGTTTTTTAAGGTTTCAGAGTAACAACTTTCATTTTCTGTGTGAAGTTTTAGCAAGTGTTCCCAAGCTGCCGTGTCCCTCAGGACAGCTGAAGGCTGCCCGTGCCGTGTGTGGTTCTGTGGATCCTGTTGTTAGTCATTCCCGGGGGGATGAGCATTGAGTGGTGCCATCCCACGGCTTCCGTGTGTGGGTGGTGCTCAGCTGTATGGGTGAGATTCCCGCCGAGGTTAACTGGGACTGACTGGAAGTGTCTGGAAGGGCTGGGGCTGCTTTGTGGGCTCAGGGAAATGCTGGGTGTGAGTAGGTGACTGAGCAGTGAGGAAATAGTCCAGAAGAGATGGAGGGCCAGCCACAGTCACTGAAAGGGCTCTTTCTGCCCTGGTTTTGGTTTTCTCGGTGAAATTAGGTAACTGTGACCTTTTTGCTCTTTTTTAAAGAACCAACAGCAATGCTTTGTAAATAAGTTTTTTTACCTGCAGGTCCGAGTTGTGTATCAAATCTGTGTACAGTTGCATCAACCCTGTGATTTGCATTTACCTTCAATACCTGCTAAAAGCCTTGTGTTCTTCATTTTCCCAGGAAGTTTGCCATAATTGTTATTTAGTGTTACCAGCAGCTTTCACAGTGTGGGTGGGGGTGGTTAGCTGCTTAGGTTGTACTGAGGTGGTTGTAACAGAATACATGAGTGTGGCAAGTAGTCTGGGGGGCTTTTTATACGTTTATGGGCAGCATGAAATGTGGATGGCACAACAAAATAAATCTGCTGCTCCTAGGCTCCTGTACCCACCAGTCACCTACGGGAGATGGCTCCTGAGCAAGAATTCAGCTGTGTGGAAATTCTCCCACTCACTGAGCTTATGATCCTCATATTTCACTGTGGCCTTGCTGCCCCAGCTGCTCACCAAACACTGGTCCCTGTGCTGGCAGGTTAAATTCAGCATTCAGAACTCTGTGGTAGGAGCATGAAAAGGTTTGGGAAAGGCCATGTCTGAGAATAAAATGGGCAAGCACTTGTTCACATTATCATTTGTATCTTGAAGTTATATATGTGGAAATAATCTTCCTAACACGGCCTTCAGTATCTAGAATGCCTCTCTCTGACTCTCATAAAAGCATCCAGTGTTTAAGTACCTTGGTAAATAATAAATGAAGAAATATAATTGAATATGTTGCCAAAAATCTTTCTGTTTCTCCTGACAGGACTTTGATGTGAGGTGGAGGTGTTCAGTTCAGAGGTACCAGTCTGAGAAGGAAGTGTTTCACACAGGCCTGTCTGAGCAGCAGCAGCTCATGCTGTAAATCACTCCAGGCGTACCTGAAGTTCCCTGGGTTACTGCAACTGGAGATGGTTGTGCCCCCAAACTATTTAAAGCTTAAAGTGCAAAATAAATCCCAACATTCTGCCTGGAAGCTAAAATACAGCTGCTGTATATATATCTCAGTAGGGCTATAGTGCTCTGGCTTTTTTCTTCCCTGTCACATTGCAAGCCAAGCAGGCAGTTGGATTTGTGGGATTATTTTTTTCCACATATTCTTAGAGGAATCCTTCAAAGAGTTGACTTTTGTAGTGACACAGATACAGGCAATGATCATCTTTGCAGCTGAAACAAAGGAGGTACTGTTCTAGCTGAAATGTGAGTGGTTCTTAATTGAAGCCTGGGAGTAGATGGAGTGTTAGTGAGGCATTTGTAAACCTGTGTATAACCTAGGTGTGCTTTCTTTAGCAGGGTAACGATCTGTTTGCTTTTCTGGTGTCTTTTTTTTAATCTTCAGCTAAAGTGAGCAGAGTTGAGAGCTGCATGTTGGACAGTAAAGCATGCAGGGTTTCATACATGGGGAAAAAGGCATGGCTGGAGCAAACAGCTAAAGAGGTGGTGGTGGAATGGATGTGAGGAAGGCACAGCCTTGGGATGGGCCTTGGGGCAGGGGATGTGAGCTCTGTGCTCCTGCCAGGCCTTTGGAGTGACAGTCCAGTTTCAGAGAGGGCCTCGCAGAGGAAGGATGCAGATCTGAAGAGAAGAGGGTGCTGTGGCTTTGGCAGTGGTGCAGAAAATGGGAAGAGCTTAAGAGCATGAGTTAGAGCAAGGCAACTGCACTCAGAGGCAGCAGAGCGGTGAAAGGAGGGAAGTGGACAAAGAAGTGTGGAAAGCTTTATCTTACGGGATGGGAAAACTGAAGGAGTGGCCTGATTGGGGAAATGAGATGGCAGAGGGAAGGAGGCTGTAAAGATGCAGAAGTGTGTAAAGGAAAATTATCTGAGGTTTGTGATGATGGTAGCAGCAGCCATCAGATTATTCAGGTGAAGGAGAGTTGCAGATGTGCCAGTTGTGGGGGAGCTTCTGAAACTAAATTGCTTTTGGTTCTTAATAAAAGGAAGTTACCAGTTCTTGAGGAGACTCAATCCTGGTGTTTCACCAGAAGCTTTTAAAATCTCATTTGAGACTCAGAGATTTCTCACCTTACAATGCAGTTGCATTTTCTAACATGACAAAATTCTTCAAGCTCTGCCCGCTGCGGAGTTAATGAGGTGCAGCAGAGGAAGTTCCATGCAGCCTGGAACACGTGCAGGGCTCCTCTGTGTGAGCATGATCGGGCAGCTTTGGGCTCCACGGGCTGTCCCAGAGCTCTGCCTCGGGCTGGGAGCTCCCGGAGTCAATCCCTGTCCAGGTGTCCGTGCGGAACGAGATCCGTCTCTGCAGGCAGCTGCCGTGGGTGCAGCTGCCCTCTCTGAAGTGCTCTGGGGTTGCTGCTTTGAAATGCCCTTCTGCCTTTGCTGCGTGTCAGACGGTGCCAGCTGTGTCCCCCAGGATACAGAGCTTTGAGCACTGCTAAGATTTGGGTCACCGAGGAGTGTTGTGAGCAGCATCGCAGCAAAACAACCTGTCTTGTTACAAGCTGTACCCTCAGAGAGACCTGGGAATGTTCTTTGAAGGATGGATGTACCATTTCATTTCATGTTTCCTAAAACACCTCTGCTGCTTGTTAAATCAACTCGCTGTGTGTCTGTGGATGTGCTGGGTTATTGCTGTGCAGTTCAGAGCTTGCTTGTGCTTTGGCGTTTCCAGTTGCCCGTCCCTGGGCAGCTCAGAGTGCTTGTGCAGCAGCATGCTCAGGGAGATTGCTGATGGCTTTCAGATGAAATGGATGTTGCAGCAAATGTGCCAATGCAAGAGGAATTGTGTGTGGGAGAGAACAAGAGAGCGTGCTTATGAGGGCTGCTCCGTGACAAGGAATTTTTTTTTGTTGCAGGGCAAAAAATGAGTTGAAGGGGAATGAGAGTATTGACTGAGTTGTTTAAATTAATGCAGATGGGTAACAATCCTTTCCTTCCAGCTTTTTCCTTGGGTGACATCTTCTTTATACAAATGCCACTGTTTATGTTGTTACATAATCTGATTTAGTGGTTTGATTTTTTATGGCATCATTATTCACAGAAAATCCACTTTTTCTGGAAAATCCCTTCCTTCCCCAGTTTATTGATGTATTTATGAGCTCAGTGGTGTGACATCTGACAGCCTACTCCGTTTTCCTGTACCACTTCCCCACATTTCCCAATATGAGCAATGCACGAGCAAGAGCAGATAATGCTAAAATAACACAATGCCATTAGTATTTTGACAATAAAAAGCACTGACTCTTTCTGAAAACTTAATTTGCTTCTCATGCAGGCTAAATTAACAATGGGAATGTTTGAAGGCATGTTGTTTCTTTGGTGCTTTGTTAATCCACATCCCTGCAGGACTTGCATCCTTGTACTTTCACCCCAGGAAATGAACAGTTTTGTTTGGGATCAAAGAGTAGTTCAGCTTCCTGGGGCCCATTTGGAAATTTGTAAGGTGTAGGTAGGGACCTACTTGCTAGGAGTAGGGAGTGGTGTGTTTTCTGGGAAAAAAAAGCTTTTTGGGTCAACTTCAAGCTGTTGGCAACACTACAGAATTTTGGTTTACTCATTAACTTAGAGGAGAAGATGAGACTCACCACATATACATATATATATATATATATATATATATATTCAGTGTTGCAAGTTTCCGAATTTCATTCTGTTGAGGAGTTCTTGAATATGGAGTTTTGGTACAAAAGTTGTGCCAATGTGCACTGTTTGCATTTTTGAGAGGTGTGAGGTTGTATTTCAGCATGGTTTGCACGATGGGGCTGTTTTCAAGTCTTCCAACCTTTGCAATGAAGCCAATTTTCAGTTTTCAGACCAAAATGTTTAAAGCTCTTTGAAAATCTATACTCAGAATTTGCAAAACTTAGTAAATTCCAGCTTGGACTTGATAGAGAATCTCGTTGGTAATTCTTTTAGGGCAGGGGAGGACTAGCCAGGAAAACTTGTTTTTCAGGCTATCTCCAGCACACCAGTCCTTCTGGAGACAAAAATCAGACCTGTGCTGTTACACTTGCAAATAATGTTAAGATTTGGCTTCATGGAGAAGTGCCTCTCCTTCCAGCACCCTGCTGGCTCTGCAGTGACTTAGCAAATCAGTGCATTTATATAATTTGATAGCTGGCTTCTTGCTGAGCTATATTGTACTCTGAAAATTCTGAGTCATATGCCTTGACATCCTAGCACTTTCCTTGGCAGCCTTAAAAATCATGCATTGGACATGGTACTGGGCCTACAGCGCTGCTTTGTCCTTGAAATGCTGCCCTGGGCTTGACCGCCTTAGCCGGTGGCTGGAAAGCAGGAAACCACCCCACCATGGAGATGCCCCTTTCTTTGGGGAGCTGTGGGCACTCGGGGACAAACGTGTCCTCATGGACGCGGTGGCAGTTTCTCCACCCTTCTGTGAGTTGCTGGAGCTTGAGATGTGGCGCACAGCAGTGGAGGCTGTGCTTCAGCTCTCTGGAGGGGCTGCAGAACAGAGGAGAGAGGGTGAGAGTTGGTGGTGATGCATTCCTCAGGGGATGTTGCAGCATTTTGTTCTCACTGCTGGTGGGGGAAGCTCTGTAGGCCATGGCCCAAAGTTTTTGAAGCTCTTGGTGGAAGTTGCACGGTTTGGTCTGTGTAGGCTGAGCTTTCTGTTGCACACAGAGTGTGAGTTTTCTGCAGACCCCATCTTCTCTGAGATGTCACTGTACCAGCTGCGTTAAAGTAGTCACACTCTCACTGTGCTGCTGGCAGGACTGGCTGGAGGCCTTTTATGTCCCT
Source organism: Prinia subflava (assembly GCF_021018805.1). Lineage (NCBI taxonomy): Eukaryota > Metazoa > Chordata > Aves > Passeriformes > Cisticolidae > Prinia > Prinia subflava. The sequence continues at coordinate 895,882 of NC_086262.1, read as the reverse complement.
GCTTAGCAAGAGGGGACTGTTTCTTGTCTCAGGAGTAGTGTAGTGTCTTACTCTCTTCTGGTTCTAGATTGTTTCTGGAGACACAGCAGTATACCGAAATATACTGAATTCAGTGCTGTTGTTCAGATCAGGAGTGTCTTGACAAATCCATCTTTGTGCTGCAGATATGTAAGGCAAATGAGGTCATTTTGAGCCTGGAAACAGGGAAATAATCATTGCATTAAAGTGCTTTAGAGGATGTTTATGGCAGACTGGGAGAACTGCATCGAGCTATTGTGCAAAACTGTGTTCCTGGAGCAGGCCTGTGAGGTGTGAGCTGGTGGTTGAAGCTTTAGGACTTGCTTTGTTATTTCCTTTGTAGCTTCTTCTCATCTTCCTTAATCTTAGCAAGGTGAGCTGTGCCCCAAAAGACTTGTTTGGGTGACCCAGGGTAAGGGAAGGAGCAATTTCTTGTCTGTAAATGCGTTTCTCTGTCTTAGATCCACCAATCCGACGACCCCACTAACGTAGTTGGTCCTGGGCTGGGCAGGTGCCTGGGCTGCCTTGTCTCTAACAGCATTAGCAGTAATTGGGATTTCATTCAAGAAAGAAGTAGATACACCAAGCTGAAGATGATTGGCTGCTCTCTTTTAACAGACAAGTCTGAGAAGGAAAACCCATTCGAATCCCCTTTCATTCTGGATTGGTGGATCTGAAGCCCAGAAACAAAGTTTCAGGTAAGAAGTCACCCTGTACTATCTCTTGCTGCTTCTGCTTAGATGAGTTTGTCCACACGTTCAGTCTCTTGCTTTAACTGCTTCATGGCCCCCAAGTGCTAGGGCCCAGGGAATCAGCTGCTGAGCTTACAGTCAGACAGGGCATGGCCAGGAAATACAGGAGCAGTTCTGGAGAGCATTGCCAGTCTGCCGTGGAACACATGCCTGGGAACACAAGGTGAGCTGTGTGTGCAGGAATGGGCACGGAGCCATTGGCTGCCACATCCTGCTCCTGAAAGGGGAGAGCAGCCTTGCCAGTGACTGCCTTGGGCTCCCCGTGGAGTTCAGGGAGGTCCCAGCTCCGACTTCTGTTCTGTCCTCTGATGGGTCCATCAGAACTGGAGGGAACTTCTCTCTCTGGTTATTCCTAGGGCAATTTCCTGTAGCTTTTCCTGCTGTAATGCCATTTGAAATTGTTGTGGGCAGCAGTTGGAGTCAGTGTCCTAAACCCTTCCTGAGTTGTCAGTGTGAAAATGTGGCCCCAGCTGTTTTGGGACAGATGTAGGGCAGGGGTGGCAGGAGGAGCCTCACAGCCACAGTGGGTTTATTTCAGAGTGAGGGAGAGTGATTGTAGTTGGAGTCACATTGCTCTGAGATTTGGGATGCCTGCAAAGGCTACAACTGGTTATCTTGGAGATGAGTTTGGAAGGTGTTTCTGTGCTTCAGGAAGGCAAGCTAGGTCCCTGACTGGCAGAAAAACAAAGTTATGTAATTTCAGTATCATATCTGGTGTAAATGGGAGAGCTGCATCTCCCAGTGCCCAGCTTCACTGTAAGTTGGTGCTTTGATGGACTTGGCAACTTATTTCTAAAGTCATATGACACAATGTACCTGGATTCATGTGGACAGTGACAGCAGTAATGCTCAGCCTTTCTGTCTTCTCCTTTGTAGGCAGTTCTGCAGTGAATGGCAAGGCCTCAGTATTTAACCTCTGTAGCAGAAACTCCTGTTGGTGGTGTTGACTTCATGCATGGTTTTAGTTCTGCATTTGTTTTGCTGGTGTGGTATTTTGTGCCAAAGTTATATTTGAATTTAATTGATAAGTACATTTGTAATGAATTACCTGTGGAAAGGGTGCTGCTATTTCCTGGTTTGATTTTTCAAGTAGTCAAATTTTATTTGCTTAGGGTGGAGAAGTCTGTTTTAGTGTGACTCTTTAAAATAAACCGGAGGGAGAATCTGAGCAAAATACTTACTAACCTTAGACTGACACATTTCTTGCATTCTCATCTAGTATCAAATTGAATTTGTTCCACATATTCATCAGACTCACTTTGGAGTTAAAACTGTAAAATAACATCTTTCTGTGGAATATTTGCTGTTCAGGGTGTGCCTTTTTCTAAAATGAGAGAACAAGGAGGCAGAAGTGAACTTGGCATCTTTGGTGATGAAAACTGAAAAAGAGGAAATCATTTAAAATACATTGAGTAGGGAAAAAAAGAGGAAGCATAAATGAGTGCTCCTGCTGATCAAGATCCTCAATGTTATTTAATATTGCTTAACTTTTGGAAATATCAGCCAGCCCTACAAAGGCAGCAGTAGAGCTGAGCAGGTTGGAGGCTTTGCTCTTGCCCGTGTTTTGAGTTCAGAAAGTGCAGTGTGAGGCAGCTCTCAGAGCTGTGTCAGTATTCCTGTGCAGCCCCTGCCTGCCAATGCTGGCCTTGTCCCTGGCAGCCCAGGCTCTGCAGGCACCGGAACTTGCTGAGTGCTTCTACCCTGCCTTGGCTGTTGTGGGATTTATTGTTATCTGTGTTAGACCTCTGCCTTGAAAACCTAATATAGAAGGATCTGAGACAGCTTTTAACATGTTAGACAAGTTTCAGCCATGCTTTTCTCTGTGTCTGACTTCCTGCAAGTCTCTCTTGTGTGATTGGCAGTGCTGGGTCTGTGTTCCCCACTCAGGATTTGCCCTGAGCTGTTAGCTGGAGATGTGTGTAAGTCCCTGTTCTGCTGCAGGAGAGCAGAAGAAAGTGTTTTGCTTTAGAAATGGCCTTTTTTGTGTAACACAGGGGATGTTAATGCCGAAAGGTGTATCACACAGCTGTGAGAGTTGGGGTATATGTACATGAAGAAAGCAAGGGCTAACCTAAATGCTGTGTATTTTGGAAATTTGAGATTATTTCAGTTAATGTTCAGAGTGACTTATGCAAACATCTTAAGATTTTCTTGCCAGTCCTTTGTATCTTCTTGAAAACGAGCTGCTGCATCTCATGAGTCTTATCCTGATTAATAAATTATAATGGAGTAAGATGGTTATTCTATTCAAAGAAAACATTTAATCTTCTCTCCACTGAACCCATATTCCTTTTGTAGCATTGACTGTGTGTAGCAAACACACACTTTGATCTTCAGGAGCAGAGTGGGACAACGTTATCCATCAGCCTCCTGTGAATTCAGTGTCCTATCTAGAGCATCGCTGTGGTAATGAGGAGAATTTCTCTGATCAATTATTTTCCCTTGTCTTGCTTTAAATTTCCTGATTCCTCACTTAGTGTTTTTCCCTAAATGCAAGTGCTTACATGCAGATCTCGAATGGCTGTTGGAAGGTTGTTCCTTTGAGCAGTTTTTATTGTGAATGGCAATGATTTGGCTTAATTGATTTTCCTAATGGCCCTGTGACTTAGCTATTGGTTACCTATTTTTAGAATGATCTGATAGCAGTAAAAGAATAATCAAAATTTTCTTCACAAGTTTAAATGAGTTTTCCACTCTGTGGGGTTTGGTTTTTTTTTTCTTTTTGAGAAATTCACTTTTGCATTTGTAGTTCATGGAAGGACAGAAATAAATGCAAGAGTAAATTACATCTAAAACAACTTTGTTGACCTAGGATTCCAATTCTGCTGAAATTGAAGCAGATTGCTGGAATGCCCGTGTAAAACTCCCTGGAGTGTGGAAATGTATTGTATGGACGGTCCTCCAACAGCCTTCTGAATTCCCCAGGCCCGGTGAGGTTGCATTTGGCTGTGGGAAAGGCAGTGACACGATAGCACTGATTCCAACAGACCTGTGTGGAGCAGGTGGGCACAGGGCATCTCCCCGGGCACAGCCTGGCAGTGGAGTGGCAGCAGGAGGAGTCCTGGGGTGCTCCTGTTGGTTGGGCAGCCCTGTCTGCGCCTCCAGAGATGGGCAGTGCTGTGCCGAGGGGCAGTGACTGTCCCCTGCCAGCAGGGCTGGCCCTGGGGGACCTTGTGTCACTGCTCCCTGCATGTCCCACACAGTGTTCACACACACCCTTGGATGTTCTGCTCTCTCACCTGTGCACACCTGGGGCACTCCTTCCTAGCCCAGGGCTTCACCACTGTTCTGCTGGGCACTGTTTGAGTAAAACCCTAACGGGAAAAATACCAGGTAAGATCTGGAGGAAATCCCAGCCTGCAGACCAGGAGGGAGTTGGTGTTGGCTGCTGTTCCTGCCGAGTGTAAAATAATACTGAAGGCCTTGAAACAGTGGTACTGCTTGTACTTTTTATGTCTTAGTGTGGTTAATGCTGATTCTTGAGGAGATCTGAGTCCATTAAGTTGGATGTGGGAGCATAAGGCTTTCTCAGGCTATCAGACTACCCTCAAATCTAAGTTGGCTTTTCAGAGCATGCCTTGGGCTGCATTGAACTGAGCCCCTAGCCATGAAGAGGGGTTTAAGTAGCACCACTTACCCATAAAATTATCAGTATTAAGTGTTGATGGAAATAAAGCAACACCAATTTTGTTGGTCCAGGCCTAAATCAAAGTAAACTAACAAGGAAATCACCAATGTTGAGTAGCGTGTGAGTTTCTCATAGCTAAAAATCGGAAAATTCACAGTGAAGGTTAAGGTTATTTGGTTGTACCTTTTTTACATATTTTTCCCTTAAGACCAGAATTTTCCAAGCTGTAAACACATCAGTAAATTTGGATCCCCTAGATTATCTTGCATAAATAAAATGAATGCAGTGAAAACTTCCAAGGTCATAATTTTAATATTTTATAAAACTTGCAGCATAAGTCTGGGTTATGTAAATGCTGTCAGTCTTGATTATGACACTGCAACACTGCCATGCCTGGGTTGCAAAGGTGTTCTAATTCCATCAGGAATACAGGCTATCGGCATTTCTTGAGGAATTTTCTGGGCTTTAGAGGGTAAATGGGTGAGGTTTTTTTAAGGGATACAAAAGTGTGAGGATTTCTGTGTGACAGTATCAGATGCACCAAAAGAAACGCTATCTGGGCATTTTACACTGCTTTGACCAGGCTGTGCTGTAACCTGGGTGAAATCCAGAGTGAGGGAAAACTTTGCATAGTTCAGGGCCCAAGAGGGTATTTTTTATACCTCCATCCTACAAGTTCCCAGCTGCAAAGTTCGTTTATTGGATACACACAGGTGTGTGCTTTGCTGTTAATATAAGAAATTCCTAACATTTAAGCCCTAAAGACATTAAAGCATCTTCCCTTTTTGCTGAGTATTTACAGGTTTCACTGGGAATGCAGCATTTTGTATAGGCTGCTTAAATTTGAGATTTAAGATTGAAACATAAAGCTTGAAATGGAATTCCTGGGGCTAGACCACCAAAGCAGTTCTTTGTGTATAGAATTTACATCAATTATCTAATAATAAAATTAAGTACAAATCTTTGCAAGCACAAAGCATTGAAGAGATCAGAATGAGGGTTTATGTGTCTGTTCTCTCCTTGCCCTGGAGCTCAAAGCCCCTCTCAGCTCTGCAAACAGGTCCTCCAGGTGATCCACAGCCCTCAGAATGTGAGGCAGTTAAAGCTCTGCATTGCTAATTACCTTATTCCTTAAAATCTGAGTTTCATTTGGCCTTTCCTTAACCTGTGCAGTTCTGTTCTCTGTGTTCCCATTTAATTCTGTGCCTGCTGGCCACTGGCACTTCCCCTTCCCAGACTTGATTAAATAGTGCTGCACCTCCCTGGGCTCCTGGAGAAAGAAAGGTTGGTGCAAAGTGAAGCTCTTGGAACATTGTTAAGCTTTTATTCACGACAGGGTCAAGCAATAACATGTCGGGGAAGCACACAGATATCTGCACGTTCCTGTTTTGGTGTGAAGTGGGACACAATATTTAATTTGTGGCATTGTGCAATAGCAGTGCTGCAGCTGAGTGTCCAGGGGAGTTTTCTAAACCCTTTCATGCAGGGTTTTGTAATGCTGTGAAAAGGTTTTTGTGTGGCTTAACCTTGGCGTGGAAGTGGCCTTGGTGTTTAATGCATTTTGAATTAAAATTTTTAAAATGTTTTCCAGTTACCCATTTTCCTCTTAAGCAGTTAAAATTCAGTTTATTTAGCTACAGTAGTTCCTAACCGCCCATCCCCACCACACACACATAATAATCTCTAAACCAGTGATTTTTAGCTTACAATTTGTGGACACCTACAGGTGTAGATTCATTATGAACATTATACTCAGCTTTGTACACCTGATCTGAACATCTCAGGAGAGGAGTTTGCTGTGTTTTTTATCAATGACTTTTATAAAGTCATGTGAGCAAAGTGACTTGTTTGTAACAGACGTGTATGTTTAAAAACAGTTTTGGGCTTTAATCAACACCTCTTGCAGTACCCTGAATTTTGCTGGTTCAGTGTTGCAGAACCATCATGAAGATATTGTAGGAACAAAGAATAGGAGCAAAGAACAAAGAATGAAACACATTGGAGTGTCTTGAATTATACACTCTTGTTTTTAAATATAGACCTATAAAAAGTGTGTATCTTAAATCAGTGGGTTTTAACAGTACATCCCACCTTTTTTTTAAAATATGAAAACCTTTTTTTTTGGTGTGTGGTTGAAGTTTAGGTAGTTTCCCTGCTGTCACTGGCTGACTGTCTTAGAAGTGTTCTGGGAACTAAATTTCCAGTGTTAGTGTGAGGACATGCCAAAGTTAAGTACTGCAAAGTAATTACAGATATAGTGGAGTAATTACTTTGTAGCTAAATCCCATTTCTCTAAACATTAAATAAACTTAAAAACTTTTCGTAATTGAAAACTGTGGGTTTGTTTTACTCTTAATGAAATAATAATACAATAAAACATAAATATGACTATTTTTACCCCTGTCCGTAAGGTATTTGCTCCCACTCCTGCCATGCCAAGTGCATAGCACAGGACATCCCTATGGAATCAACACCTTCCTGCTGCATAGGAGCGTTCAGAAACTTCAATGTGTTTTGGCGCTACTGGGGGCATTCTTGTGCTCCTTTTGCTGTAATTTCTCTCCTTAGCATGGAGATGAAAAGATGAGTCTTTTGTTTTGTTCATAAGATATGAAACCAAAAAAAAAGGTTTTAACCCATTCAGGTGCTCTGGGCTCTTTCCCCTTCCTCAATCCTGCCACAAACTGCTTTCCATGAGGCTTCACCTCCAGTTATTCCACTTTTGGCTTTGACCTGTGTGGGGCTTTTCTTTTAAAGTTTTGGTGTTTGTTGTAACTCAATTGGAAGCCTGTGTGGAAAATAGTAAAAGCTTAGTTTGTGCCAAATATTGGAGCTGGGTTTGTGCAGTGTTGATGAATCGAATACTTTTCCCTAACTTTATCTGGTGTATGTACTACTCTGTCCTTAAAAGGAACTGGGAAATAATATGGGGGAGCTACAAGTTTTGGGGAGTCTGTGTGCATCAAATTTCTTCAGCTTTAGAAAAGAAACAAAAGGGATCTCCAAACTTTTCCTAACTTCTCATGTCAGCAGTGGGGAATTAGGTAGTTTAGGTCGGGGTGGCAGGATGAGTAATAAATGTAGCCGGGGAATAGTTTGGCTTTAGGATATCTTCAACTATAATTCCAACATTTTCCCCCAGATCATTAGGATTCCTTGACTAAGCAGAATTTGGTCGTGCATTTTGAACTTAGCTAAATGTGGTTCCTCTCTAAAATGTGCTCCCATTGTCAGGTTGTCTGTCCCAGTGCAGAATAAAGAACCACAGGTTGTTTGAGAAAGCTGAGACACTGGGAGTGCCAAACCTTCATTCCCAAAGCTCCTTCAGGTGGATTCTAAAGCCTTGCCACCCCAGTGGCGCCCCCTGGCCTCCTTCCCCACGGGGGACTATGCAGGGCACAGCTGGGCAGGGCTTTTGGCCAGGCTGTGTTGCTGGGTGAAGTCTCTGGCCCAGTTCTGCTGTGGGCAGCAGTGTGGGTGAACTAAAACTCCTGCTGCTGGCAGTCAGTTAAAACGTTCAGCTGGGCACTAAAGTGACGAGGTTCCAGAGGGGGAAGAAGAGCTCAGGCCAGAGGGATGGCTTGTCCTTGGTTGCTGTACAGGATCTTCAGTGGTTATTTTACCCTTGGCGGCTAACTGTGATGAATGTAGAAATAACATAGATAAGTACCCACGTTAACATACTAATGAGTTGCCTGCCTTGAGTGATTTGTTGTGGCATCTAACTGCTTCTTCTCTTCCTTCCTTTTTGTCACCCTGCAGTGTTCTGTGCCAAGGTCTTTGTGGCTAGGCTGCTCCAACCTGGTAGAGAGCATGTGCGCACTGAGATGCCTGCAGAGCATGCCCAGTGTCAGATGTCTCCAGGTGCCTTTCTTCTTTCTTGTTGTAAATGTTATGCTGTTGAACTTGTTAAACTCTCAGGACTCTGTTTAATCAAATTGTTATGTCTGCTGAATGTTTTTTGTGCATCCTTTTCTGAAATCTTCTACTTAACTGCATTGTAGGAGTGACTCTTTAAGGGCTTCTGTGCAGTAGGGTTGGGGGGATGAGCTGTTGTGTTTTATTGCCTGTTTACTGAAGTTGTGATATCAGTAGCATAGTTCTGCATGTTGCCTGCTACGTTTTGCTTTCTTGTTTAACTTAAAAGTAACATAATGAGCTTTGCCGTTTCTCTTAAATTGCAATGAACTGACCAGCCTGTGATATTTGTGTGATTTAATTTAGAAAGGATAAGCTTTTTATTGCTCCTAAGCGTGGTCCTGGGTGTAGCCTTACCTTAGTCTTTGCACGTGTTTGAATGCAGAAGAGTGAGCATGGAACCTTGGGGTCTTTGGGATGCCCTGTTAGCTGTTTTAACTTATAAGAAGTGAAGAACAAGGGATGGGGGTGGGGGGAGAGTGGGTCTGCATAGAAAACCACTAAATCCTAAGTTCTCTGTTATTTTTCTTCTAGTAAGCTGTTGGAGCTGAGCCTGCGTAATTTATAGATGGGGAATTGCTGCTTCATTGGTTTGGGAGGGATTGAAAATGATAAAAAGGGAGCTTTGGGGAGCAACTAATGATTTTGAACTCCCAGGGTATTTACCTTGGAAGGAAAATGCTGAACATGTGTAGCAACAGTGGCACTTCCCGAAGTGTTTCTGAATGTAACATTTTTTAGCAGAACGCAAGGATTATTTAACATTAGTCTGTTTGGTAACATAAGAGCATTATTCAGTGGTTCAGTCTTTCATGTGTATAAAATGAGTACTTAAAAGAAATTGCTTTTTTTGTGAATGAAAGTGAACAATTGAGTTTTGTGTGTCACTCCATTTGAGGTCAGCCCCTGGAGATCATCAGTGTCTTATCTTAGAGAGTAATCAGTTATTTCAAAACCTCTCCTCTCACCTGCAAGATTTGGCCACCTGAAATTCAGCAAATCTGATTTTCAGAAGCAGAAATTCCTTCAAATTTTTTGTTAAAATACAAATCTGTTTTTCCATTTGAATTCTTAATGTTTCAAATTTTGAAAGAATATTCGAAGAAAGGACAAAAACTCATGTCCAAGACAAATTCACAGATGGATAATTCAGTTTTATGGAAATGAACAGTCTCATGGCCAAATAATGCTTATAGAAGAGTGCCTATAGTCATGCCAGGGTGGAGTCCCACAGGTTTGGTGTCTGTCTTGGCAATATTTGCAAGCCACTTCTAATTTCAGCAGGGTGGGATTATTGGAGTGTCTGCAGGGCTAGGGGAAGTACTTTGATGATCCTTGTGGGTCCTTTCCAGCTCAGGATATTCCATGGCTCAATGAAATACTGTCCCAAAATTAAGGCCTTTTTCTTATTATTAAGGTTGGATTGTTTTTGTAGAGCTGCAACCAGAAGAGGCTTTGAGACTTTTGGAAGTGTCCATGAAGGATTATTTAAAAAAAAAAAAGTTCTCCTTTTTGGGTGTGTGACTCAGTGATGCCTGAAGAGGAACTTTGAAGCAAAAGTGGCACCAGCTGCTTTCCCTATATTATTTTTGGAACTGTGACTTGCCCTTCATTGTTTCCTGAGCTCTGAGCCCACGGACAAATCAGGTGGGGCACAGATAGCAGGAGCTCTTGGTTCTGTAGCACACATTCAGTTAGGGTGAAATGATTGATAGGAAGTGCTGGAAGGGAAATAAAGAAGCTCTTGGGTGATTCACAGAAGTTATCTGGGATTGTATCTGCTGTGTGTGTGTGTGTAGAGTAACCAGTGAACAGGCCAGAAAGTGGGAAGAGCAGTCTTCACTCCGGAGCCTTGGAGGATCTCTTCACAAAGCTCTTACTCAGACCTGGGGCCTTTTCAAACATTTAGGTTTCAGCAGTCACCTGCCATCCACCTAAAGGAAGAAAGTAGGTATTAGGTTTGCTCTTCCTTTCTGTGGTGTTGTTAACAATCATCAAAGCTAACAAGGCTTTAATATCATGCTGGAGCATTTCAGCAAATCCCCTCTGCCCATGGACTGGGGGAGGTGTTCCAGTTCTCAGTCTGGGTGTGTATTCTTGTGCTTTTCCTCATGCAGTAAAACAGCTTCATAGTGCCTGCAGTTTACTGGAGAAATAACTTGCTTTCTGCATTCTGTGAGCTGTTAATGAATGCAGAAGAGAATCAGGTAATTTATTAAAAAATATTTATTCCTATTTGTGATACTTGAGGTTTGCTCTCGTTTACTCTGGCTTTTAGTTTAATTGATATTATTAGGAAATAAAGTTCCTAACACTTAACCCTAGTTGCATGGAGAAGTACATATTAAATGCCAGTTCATAATACCTGAAACTGCTACAAGGCCTTACTCTTAACTGCTTAGTTACCTCTAATAATGTTTTTGTACACGAACACTCTGGTATCCAATCGCTCCTGTTTTCATTTGCTTTGATATGGATTTCTCTGCAAGACTGAAATAAAAACTCTTGTTTAGGTCTTTAGAGAAACTGGTTCTTTTAGCAGGTGTGTGATGCAACCCTGTGGATACAGCACCTTCTGTGGCTTCATCCTTGGAGCACGGCAGGGTTTTGGGTGTGTTTTGTGGTGCTGATCTGGGAAATGGCTCCAGCACGGCTGCCAGGCAGAGACAGGCAGGGTCCTGGGCTCTGTGACTAAACATCTCCAGTGTGAAGTGAGCACTGCTCATTAGGCAGCACAAGATAAGAGCCCAGGCATCACTTGAATTGTTGCATAATGGAGGAGGTGATGAAATAAGTCTTGGGAAATGAATTATTAGAGAGATATAATGAAATCAACCCAGTAACCAAATACTGCCCCACCGAGTTTCTTCCCTGTCTTCAGTTACACTTTTCTTCCACTTTTTTTTTTTTTTTAATCATTTTATATCTCTTCTGAAACTCTGCTTAGGTTTTGTTGTGCTTATTTACACCTTCCCAAGGTCTTTGGGGTTCTTGGAAAAGGTTCTTTCCTAATCTTTCCATCTATTCTTGAAGTTTTCAGCTTAATTGCCTATTGTGCCCTACTCCTTTTTCTTTCTTGCGGTCACACATGGCCGTGTGGCCTGAAAGCTTTAACAGAGTTCATTCACTGCAGGAACAACAAATGTCTCACTTCCCAAGCTGCCAGTGGGAGATGTCAGCTTGTTCCTCCACAGGCCAGATCTTGGCATTCCTGCAGTGGCTTTTTCAGACTTGAGACTCCCCTGACTCCTCCCAGTTCTCCCAGTACTCCAGAGGCTTGGGATAGCACCCCTGGCTTTCCTGTCCTTTATCCTTGGCTTCTGCCTAGTGGGATGTCCAGCTCCATAGGTGCTCCTGGATCTGTATTTTCCTTTTCATGGAGTCCCCATCCCCGGAGGTGGCATTCAATCCTCTGGGCTGAGTATCTAACATAAATTTCCCTTCTTTCAGTTTGAACACTGAAGTTTCCAGAAGGAAGTTTATCTTTCTGTTTACTGATGTTACAATTCAGCATTAACTTGCTTAAGCCTCTGTTTGTTTTTCTTTACTAATTTTGAGTTCTGTTGATGTTTCTATTTTGATACCAGAGGGAAGCACAACAACAGAAAGTGTGGTTAGAAAAACTTGTAGCTGAAAGCTAAGAATTGAACAGGAAATCTTCTTCATTCTCTTCTCCCAGTACAAATTCAGCCACAATGCAGTTTTCTTAAAATGACAGCGAGTGCCAGAGATGAGTTCTGCTCAAACCTTTTCCTTCAGAGCATGAAATCACAAATGGGAAATGATGAGTGGCCTGTTCCTCTGGAGCCTGCATCCTTTTGAAAATGTTATTTGCTGCAGCTGTTGAAATGAGTTGTCATAACCAGACAACTGCTTTGCTGCTTCTCTTAGGTCTGAAGTAATTTACAAATACCTCTTTGACATGTTTTCTGGTATTTTGCCTCAAAACAGTGGAACTGTTACCATTTCTTTTTGGAAACAGTCCAACAGATCCGTTAAAAAGAAATACATATTTGATTCCTTTTCTTTAAAGGAACACGATGTTCTCTCCAATATCTGAAATATTTGTGCTTGTTCCCTGTATTTAAACAGATTTTTCAGAGACACAGAGCTTTCAAACGAAGGCAATCATTGTACAAGCAATTAAGGCTACCCTTGGTGGGTTTGGGGACAGTGTGGGCAGGGAGATGGCCTGGATTCCCCAGTCCCTAAATGCAAGGTAAAAATGTCCAGTTTTCCCTCTGGTAATCAGCAGTGGTGCTTTCCAGTGTTGTTCCTTCTGGCTGGAGTCTCCTCTCATTGAAAAGCGACACTAGTTTGGGGTTTGTTTTCAGCAGTTTCTTGTAATAACTTTTTAGTTCTCATTTTGGTGTTAGAGATTTTGAGGCTTGATCTGACAGCTCAGTTTGGGTGCAGTTGCACCTACTGCAGGTATTTTGCAAAGGATAACATTGCATTTTACTCACCCTGGTGCTTCAGTGCTTGGCCATCCTGGTTGTCTCCACCATTTGCCAGCCTATTTCCTTTGGAGTGCCTAAATTGGAATGAGCACTCTGGATGCAGTGTGGACATCCCTTAGAGTCACAGCAACTTCTTGTAGTGTGTCCTGGTGGTGTGGCCAGCCATGGCTTGATGCTGGATCCAGACACCAGGAGGATGGGGAAATGTGAAATGGCAGGGATTACTTTTTCCAAGTATGATTTATTATCCAAAGGGAAGGGTTCTGATAAGCACTTTTCTGGTGTCCTTCGTGTATCTAAGTGCTTTGGGCTTTATGACTTTAGTTTTTAACTGAGCCTGTTCATTCCTAAAGGCAAGAAAGGACCTTCTCTGTCTTGGGTCAGTTCCTAGTGTTTGGAAGTGGACGTGGATGGTTACTCACTGGAGTAAATTGCAGGACTGAGCTCTGAGCCAGATCTCTGCTCTTTGCTTTCCTCAGCTGAGGAGCAGAAATGTGTCTCTTACGTGTGAGAACCAGCAAAATGGAGTAAATATCTGTGAGTTTCAGTTCCTGATTTGCCTAGGACATGGCGTACATCCGTCACTTGGAGCTGGCTGGGGCTTCTGCTGAGGATTCCAACTGTGTTCCCTGTGGTCAGCAAAAGGGGGTGAGGATTCCAGCTGTGTTCCCTGTGGTCAGCAAAAGGGGGTGAGGATTCCAGCTGTGTTCCCTGTGGTCAGTAGAAGAGGGGAGGAACCTGTGAAACCTCATGGCAGGTTGGCATCACCTGTGGTGGCCTCCCCTGGTTTGCACCATTTGGGTACTGCCAAGCACTGACCTTTCTGCTTGTGGGGAGAGTTTTGTTGCTACAAACAACATGATACACACGAGTGCTTTTTTTGAACTTTGTTGTTTTCAGTGGTTTTTGGAGAACACTAAAGGTGATACTCTTCATCTCCAGGCTCTGCCAAGTGTGCTTGAACAGAAGATGACCCTTTTCAGGAGCCTGCTCCTCTTGGTGGGCATCGTGGTCTTCTCTTAAGAATTGCTAGAATTCAGAAGTCAGTAGTTGATTTAATCACTTGTCTTTATTAGGCAGATGAGGCAGAAGTGGTGAAATTAGTCCCTCTGAGATATGTCACTGAGCTGCTGCTGCAGGAGAGACTTCTGAACACAGCAAAAGTCACTGGAGCTTTGAGATGCAGTCCTTACGCCTTTGGGTGACGTGTTGGCCTGTCTTTTGTTAGTGATTCTCTCCTGTTCCATTCAGAGATCCCAATATGTCCATTCCACACTGGGCAGGATGTGTCCCTGTAGAGGCAGGTTCTCCATGGTGAATTCATGGATCACCGCAAGGCACTGGACCTTGCCTTGGCAAATCCAGTGCCCATTGCTCAGAGCGGCAGCAGTGAGTGCAGCGTCAGACATTGATTGTGTCCCTCAGAAATCGCAGCACAGTCCCGTTAACCTGGGAGGTTTCACAAGTGGTGGGCAGGAGCTGTTACTGCTGATGGCCCTTCCGAAGCATCTGTAGAAGGGGTGCTGTTAGCCACTGCCTCGTGTTGATGCTTTCTCAGCCTCCTGTGGAAGAGAGGATTTTTTGTCTCTCTGTTCCTGTTACGGAGGAAAGAAATGTGTTAGGAAACGTGCCTTGCTCCCTGCCTGCCTTCTGGCAGTGCCATGCTCATGCTGGGAGGAATGGAGGAGGGAAATCTGCCCGAGGAGAGGAGGAGATGCAGTCTGTTCTGGGTGTGTGTGACAGTCCTCTTCCTTGCAGATGTTGTCTCATTCCCACAGAGGAATTTTCTAGGAAACAGAAGTATAGAATCAAATACTTCCCACCAAGGTTGAAACTACATTTGTGCAGCATCTTTGCACTGCAGACTCCTCATCAGACCCCACTGAGTCCCTTGCTCAGGAGAGTTCAGCAGCTGTGTGGGTACCAGTGTTGATGGTTTCGCTGATACTGATGGTGCCGCTCTGAGTCACCATCAGAAGGACACTTACCCTTTCCATGTGACAAACTCCTGGGTGCGTGGCAGGCTGCCCATCACCAGCTTTCCCTGAGCCTTTGTGATTTGCATCTAATGAGTTGTTTTGTGGGCTTTCAAGACTGACATTTAAGAGTCTTCACGTAGATGGTTGGTTTCTTGTAATCCTTTGAAGTGGTGGGGGAATCGAAATACATCAGGGGAGGCATCAGAGTCAAGGGTAGCACAGCTGGCTACAAACAGAACAGGGCACTGAACAAATGATACCAATCCCCATCTGACAGGGCGCTGCTGGAAGTGCTACCCAGAGAAAGAAGGAACTATAACCTGAGCTTTTTACTCCTCTGTGTAATATTTCTCTGGCGAAATAGTCCTGTTTGCAAAGGCTCACTATGGAAAGGCTTGGCTTTGGGATTTGGGATTCCTCAGAAGTTTGAGGTGATGTTGCCCTCGGGGAGCAATGCTGTAACTGATCTGTGTTATCCTGCAGTATCTGTGAAATTCTATTTCAGCCTTGCTGACTCCAGAGTTACCCTTCTCAAAGCCCCTTCAGACTGTGGGTCAGGCCCCAGGAAGCAGAGCTGGGACTCTCTGGGACTATTCCTGTGTTCAGAAGCGAGGGCCGGCAGCTTTCCCTCCTCAGTGCCAGCCCGCCCAGGCGCTGGGGAGGGCGTGCTGCTGGCACTGCCATGGGCACAGCACTGGGGTTGGGGTGCACAAGGTGTAGCTGGTCCTGGCTTTGGTTTGCCCTGTGCCACAGCTCTGCCACATTTCTCTCACACAAGAGGCTGTGCTGTGACATCAGGCACTGATGTGGTATGGATTGAAAATAATCTTCCAAACCCAGGAATCTGAGATGTGGGACAACTGTTCCTGCTGTTTGCAAATCCTGTTCTGTAGAGTCTTACAGTGAGGTGCTTTTGTATTCATCAACTGGATCTTGAAGTTGTAGAGAGAGAAGTGGTGCCGACCTTCCGGGTCTGGAACATTTACCATCTATTATATAAATCATGTGAAATCTAAATTATGCAATTGCACATGCCTTTGAATAGCCAGATAAAATCAGCACTCGAGTGCAGAATGTCTGCCTAACCCCAGGCAAGGCTGGGTGGATAATAAAAAAAAATTGAGTATTTTTTTACATCTTGTATTACTGAATTATTATTTTTCCTTTAGCTGCAGTTAGGCTGCAGCCTTTGTGGAGATAAGGTTTTCTCCAGGTTCTGGGTTGCTTGGATATCAGCAGTTCCAAACCCACACTTGTGCATAAACAAGCTTGTGTTTCAGACAATTAGTGAGTGATTAGAATTTCCTGAGTTGTGAAGATTGATACACTTTCATGAGCTACCAAGTCTGGAATACACTGCTATACATCTCTGGAGGAAACTGAACTTTAGACCGGATAGGATTCTTTCTTGGAGTAGCTCACTGGTTCTAGGCTGCAGTTTTATTGAATTTTCATTGTGGTGGCTGCTTTTTTTGTATTTCTTTTGTGTGTAAATACCTTCTATTTTGCAAAAGATGAATAATTGAGGCTCACTGCAGGTTTATTATTTCAGACTGTTCAGTGGCTTTGAGTAACCTTTGTGTAGCTTTTACTGTAAAAGTTTGTATAGTAGCCTGTTCAAAACCTGCTTAAAGTTCTGCAGTGTCTGAGGCCCTTGAGTGTTCCCTCCCTTTCACAGCTCTTCAAACCCCTCGTGCTGAGAGTTACGCTTTGGGATGGCAATTTGAGGTAACTCCCTTTGGTTTGACATGGAAACAGCAGGAGAGATCTGAACCTAAATTTCCTCTGGGAAACCAGGAATAACCTTTGAAGTATTTTAACTTTGCACCAGGCAGCCAAGTTGCAAATGTGTAGTTAATCTTAAGAGAGGCTGATTTATTTTTGATGAATTTGAACTGGTCTAATTACTAGCTTAGCCTGAAATCTGCTTCCCAGATGTTACTTATCCTACCTTTAATCTGGGATACTCTTAACACTTATTAATTGTGTGGGGCAGAGTGCTGTCTTCTGCCTTGTTTACCCATGAGTGTGGTGCAGAGAGAAATGTCCAGCTTTTAGAGCTTTTGGGATTTGATTTTGCCTTGCCCTGCCGTGGGGGTGTACACACAGCCCCTGGGATTTTGGGAAGGGTGCTCCATGGGAATGGCAGAGCTTGTAGGAGAGGATGGGGCAGGTTCTGGGCTGTGGAACAGCAGTGCTTGATGGAGCAGTTGGGTTGCAGGGATGCCTCAGCTGCCTCTGGAGTGTCTTGGCTGTTCCTGGAGCCCTGGAATTCAGCTGTTGTTCTGTGCTCAACCCTCGGTCAGATGTGCTAATCTAAGCAGTCAGCACTGAAATGCAACTTCAAATAGTTTGTTTTCCTTTTACAAGTCCTGTAAATGATGAGATGAGTGGATCTGAAGAGGTCTCTTTGTATCTGCTCTAAAAGGAAGAAAAGCGATGATAATCTTGAGCCAGTATTTTCCTTTCAAGTTTTCTCTTTTGGATGCTTTTTTAATACAGGAAATAAAATATAAAGAGGCTCTTCACTAGATATTGGAGACAGTTTCTTAGGTGGTAAATAGGACTTAATGTTTTCATTATAAAAAAAAAAAAAATCCCAAAAGCTTGACATACCCAATCCTCCTAACTGCATAACAAAATGCAATTATTTAGAGTAGCTTTTCATACAGTTATAGGTGCAGATGTTCTGAGCAAGTGTGTAACAGTGTAGTCAAAGCTTTAAAACCTTAAACTTTAAAAACTCCTCTTTTCCTTCAGAACTTTGAGTTCACTGTATAAGTAACGTGGTTTGAAGTTTGCTCTGAGTCTTACAAGTACAGAGGAAAAACTGTTCTACTTTGGGATGAATTAAGATTAAAAGTGCCGATTGTACCTAAATGAGTTTATGTGGAAAATAGATGAACCATTAGTGCAAAACTACTACTAATAATTGTAGCTGAGAACTTGTGGTAACTTCTCTTAATTTTAAAAAATCAATTGAAAAAGCAAACCAATACCTTGCTCTTGACATCTCTGGGCCTTCCTACAGCCAGTTTGTCCGGGCCGTGTTTCTGGTGTAAATATTTTGCAGTTAAGAAAAGTTAGGCAGAAAGGATTTCTCTTTTGAGGTATTTGGCCTCTAGAGTAGAGAAAGTCAACTGAGAGATGTTTTAGGCAAGTGATGACTGCAAGTGTTGGCAGTGATATATCAGTGATAAGCCTGATGCTCTGATACACAATTGGAGTATTGAGATTTTGCTGCTCTGGCAGGAATGTGGCTTGGGTTTCCTGCACACATTAGTGTCTACCAAGGAAGGCTGAGTGACTGGACAATGAAAGGCAGGAACTGAGACACCTGGAAAACAAACACCGCTTGTAGGTTGAAGGTGCAGTTAAATCTCCTCTTGGGCTGGACAGGGGTGGGAAAATGAATCCAGTTTTCATCTGAGTGAGCCGCAGGCAAGGCTTTGCAGGGAGCCTTGCTGGCTCCTCTTATTGTTGGCTGCTCTTGCACAAGCTGGGAGATTATTATTATTAATAATATTCTTAATATTAATAATATTAAGAATATTATTAATATTATTATTTCCCCCTGGCAACACAAGCGGAGTATGAGCACCTTAACATAGCCCCCAGCCCTGGCCTGGCTGATGAGCCAACTGCCTTTACCATTTCTCCTGCTCCTGCATCAGTGGTGCTCTCTGTCTGAGGGGCAGGGGGACCGTGAGTGGTTTCTCAGTGTATTTGGGCTCTGGTTTTCCATTCAGCACAAGGGTTTGCACCATGTGAGTTTTGCAGGCCGTGCTTTGGTGCAGGGATGAGTCATCAAATTGCTACAATTACACAATTCTCTGCTCATTGTCCTTGTAAATACAACATGCTTTTTACAGGATGGATACAGGCAGGTTTGGGTTACTGACTCTTTACTCCATACATTCAGAACACTAAAGGAGAGTTTAGGGTGTCTTTGAAACAGTTCTGCAAGGAAGGTATTGTTAATGTGATCCTGCAGTACCTGTTGAGATAAGGTGCCCTTAAGAACTAACCAGTTTCTGCATATTTAAAACCAAACCAAACCCCCACTGGATGTCTCTTGGGATTGCAGTAACTACATTGGTTTTCTGGTGACAGCAGCTTGCTGTGTGGAAATGGAGGTATGCTGGAAAACATCTCTAACTTGGACAGAAGTGCAATTGTTTTGTTTCTTATGACAACCTAAACTGAACTAACAGTGACAATTTTTGATGTGAATATTTTTGAGAACATGTAATACGTTATTTCAGAAGTTCTGAAAGCCCCAGAGTGATTTCGCTATTACAGTTCTCCATCGGCTCTGGTCCTTCACAGGCTGGGATAAGGATTAAATTCCTGCCCTGCCAGGCAGGCTCAGGCTGTGCTTTGGGCACAGAGCTGCCTGATAAAAGGATGTACCATCACCAAAGGCTCACTGGTGCAGTTGGAGTCCTTGCTTAGTGTTTCATGGAATTGGATCAGAAGAGTTATTCTGCGCTGCTGAGCATTTGCATGTGTAATTTCAGTTTAAAAACAAGTTATGTGGTGTGACTCTGGCCACAGCTCACACTGACCTGACTTCTGAGGGCCACCAGGGTCATCCGAGAGATGGAGCACTTCTCCCATGAGAAAAGGCTGAGAAAATTTGGATTGTTCAGCCTGGAAAAGGGAAGGCTCAGAGGAGATCTGAGTCTGGCCTTCCAGGAGCTGAAGGGAGAGCTGACAAGAAACACAGAGAGAGATGATTTACATGATTTTATTAGTTCCATGTGAAGTCAGACATACTCAATACTCAAAGAAACACAGTTTTATGTGTGTGTATATATATACACACACACACATACATACAAGATTAGCAAGCTAATTTGTAATGAGTTTTAAGGTGAGGACTGATACTCTTGAAACAGAGTGAAAAATAGTGCTACTAATTACCAATCATCAAAGCATTGGTGATTAAGCAGAGTGATCTGCTTAGTGACTGCTTGTAGTCTTTGGCACCAGCAGAAATAACTGTTCTGGAACATTTAGGTGAGGAATGGCTTGAGATTTTCCTTCTCTGAACAGATGCAAGAGCAAACAGTTCTAGCTTTGGGGAATTTATTGCTCTGGCCAAAACCTCCTGCAAAAGAAACCCTTGAGAGGTGTCAAACTGAGGTATGGAAGAGCCTTAGATATCTTTTAAAAACTTACCACCTTTAAAAACTTTCTTGTGATCAAATTTAGAGTTTGTAGCAGCTTGATACACAAACTGGGGAACTGTGGTGCTGAATTCAGCATGTCTTCCTTGAAACTTTTTGGTGGTTAGTCAGAGGCCAAATAAGAATTGATGCCCTATTTTCAGTTATGAGGGGTTTTTTTCTAATTTTGCCTTCAGCTGTTGGCTCTTGGTAGACTCTTTAAGTATTTTAAGTATATTTTTGTTTGAACTTCCAGCAATAGCTGCACTAAAATAAAACCTGGCAACTGGGAGAGCAGTGAGCTAGGTAAGAATTGAAGCATGTTCAGCCTAATTTGTGCAGATCCCCAGTGCTTACATAAATAGTTTAGTTTAAGCTGAAGCAAGCAGTTACTAATGCAGACATCAAATATAGACATGACCATGGTCAGCAGAGTGAACTTTTATGTTTGGAGGAGAACCAGCTGTCCCTAGGGGCCTAGGAGGCCAACAGAACCTGGGTATATCAGAGTTTTTGCATTTCTTCACAGACAGATCTTGAGGAAGGTGAGAAGGAAGAGATTTGGTCCTTGCTGTGAGAGGGGTTGTTTCCCATCTTGTGCAGTCAAGGTTTGCAGTTCTCCAAATTAATTTTGTATTTGTGTTACAGCACATTTCTACTAAGAGCATCTTCATAGTTCAAAGAGCAAAATCTCCTCCTATCCCTGATCAACTGTCAAGATGTTGTTAATAAACATGATTTAACAAGTTCCTGGGTTAGCAAATGTTGCCCATTTCTCCCCAAGGAGAGGCTCACATTCCTTTGGAAATGCTCTGAAGCATTTGGCAGTTTCTGGCTCTAATAAAAGCAGGAAGCCATGAGGGGCACGTGCTGATCACTTTTAGCTGGTGCAGATGGCTGCCCAGCTTCCTCCCTTGCTGCTGGCTCCAGTTGTCTCAGAGGATGGTGGATTCCTCACTTTCCCTGGGAAATGTGTGCTGGGACCCCCAGCAGTCCCTGTGTGGCAGAGCTGGGTTCAGGAAGGGGTTGAAGCTCCAGCTCGGCGTACTCCACCTGCAGAGTTTGATTCTGAGGTATCCAAGTACGTATTAGTTATTTTGTGTTGGTTCTTCAGCTTCTTCAAAGTCAGATGTGGTTTGTTAAAGGACATCAGAGCCTGTTTAGCTGAACTGTTTTAATTTGTTTTGCTTATTTTGTAACTTGAACTAAAATTTCCTGGGTTTTTTTCCCAGGGAATGGGAATCTTGTGAAAAGTTGGACTGTTGAAGATTTAGCTGGGTCTTTAACTTAGATGAGAATTACTGGTGTAGTTTCAAGGGCAGTGGGACACAGAGGTTCTTACTTCCTTTTCCTTTCATTGAAGCTCAAATATAAGACACTCTTCTGTTTTTTTAAGGCAACACGGCTGTTGTCTTGTGCGGTCCATTCATCCTCTGTATTCTGTGAATCCTTTCTTTGTCAGGGAAAACCTTATCATTAGAGATACTTAGCAGTCTTATGAGCCTTGCTCAGTGCTGAAACTTGTGTGTCCTGCCCCAGTTCCCAGGATTTCCTGCTATCACTTCCATAATTGCACTCCTGATACTGGAGCTCAAAGTGGGTTAAGAACAAAGCTGCACCAGGCTGTTCCCCTGCCCAGGCAATTAAGTGACTCAAGGCACTCCCAGCTCCTGGAGCCTGATGCAAACCCAGCCTGCTGGAAATCTGGAGCAGCCTGTCCAGGTTTGATGGATTTCTGCTGGAAGAGGTGCAGCTTTTCCTGCACCTGCTGTGAGGGAGGGGAGCCTTGCAGTGCTGCTCACCTGCAGGAAAACATGAGGTGCTTTTGCCCCTCACAGCCTCACATATATGGAACTGATGTGCTTCAGGTATCAGTTGCTACCTGGTATCCAAGGATCTTAATTGATTCTCTGATTTGTGGAGTTTTAGAGTACCTATGATTTCTTTGCCTTTGGGATTCATTCATAGTTGTTTCTATTTCAGAAACTTCTCATAATCTCCAGAGGGAATTAGCTTGATGTAATTAGGCTTGTCAGAACCTCTTTCTCTGCAAGTAACTTGTGAACCTGGTTTTGCCATGGTTTTCTGCACCCCATAGAAATCCCACAAACATGAGGTATTGTGGAGCAGAAAGACTAAAGAAAGCCTGAAGTTTCTGCAGGACTAAGCAAGGAATGTGGGATGCAAATCTCCAGGAAATGAGCTTTTAAACTTACCCAGCTTGTGGAGCAATGTATGAATTTTACTGCCATTTCTGGTTACAGTCGGTGGAAATAGAGGTTGGGATTTTGCTCAGTGTACCTCGATTTAGTTGGATTTTAACAACTGTGAGGAAGCAACAAAACATCCCAGCTTGGACCCATTGTTATCTCTTGGCTGTCGCTGCTGTTCCCAGTAGGGATAGAGAGCACTTACTCCAGGCAGACTAATTAAGGAATGACAGCTGGTTGGAAATAATCATTCTACTTTTGCAAGAGCCGTGAGCAACTTCACAAGAATCTCTGGAAAAAATGAACATATAAACAAGATGAATTGACAATATTTAGAAGCTCTGGTTGCACTGTGAGACGTTTCAAGGCTCCTGTGGGGGTCGAAATCAAGCCTGGGGAGTGTCTGCAAGGGCAGCTCGGCCTTGCAGGGATCACTGGGATGAGATGTCAGTGCTTCCATCAGGCCTTGGAGCTGTTCAGCAGCAGAGCTGCAGGGAATTGGGGTGAAATCTGTGGTAATGCCACTTCAAAGCCACTTGGGAAGCTGGCTGTATGGGAGATGGATGGGGTGAACAAGAGGTGCCACTGAGGAAAGGGAAGAGCTGGACTTGCAGATGCCTATTGGTGTTCTTGCACAAGGGCTGGAGCCCAGGAGCCAGGACTGGTGACACCAGCTGTCAGGAATTCTGAAATCCTTCATCTGCCTAGTGCTGGGAATGGACAGGGCAGATCAGAGCTGTCTAATTGCTTCTTCCAGACAACAGGGCAGGATCCACCCATCATCTCCTGGTCTCCAATTAGTAGGCTTAAGTGCTGGAGATAGAGACTGGAGTCTGAACTGGGATTTGTGTGATGACCCCAAAATGAAGTGTTTTAAGAGAGAAGCAGAACGAGTTTATTAGAAAGAAAAGGTATAATAGGGAAAACAAAATAGGTATTTGGGAGCAGAAAGGGAAAGGATGAAGGATTGAAAGGCTCTATAATACAGTAAGAAAGTGTGGAATGAGTCAGGATGGGAAAAGAGAGAACACAAGAAGCTGTAGTAGTAGATACCATTAAATTAATGCAGCTGCCAACTTCCTGGTGAAATATCTGAATACTGTGTTCATTTCCAGCCTAAAAATCAAGCTGTGTTATGTGCCCCCAAAGTTACAGCTCAGATGGTGACAGGACATGGGAGTGTCTCTCCCATGAGAGGGAGAGGGCAGCAGTGCATTTGGAGTCCCATCCCTGGAGGTGTCCAAGGAAGTGCTGGAGGTGGCACTCAGTGCTCTGGGCTGGGGACACAGTGGACCTTGGGCACAGCTTGGACTTGATGGTCCTTGAGGTCTTTTCCATCCTTAGTGATTCTGTGATCCTGTGACATTTCAAGGCTGTAGCTTCTCCCCAAAGCCTACCAGTTATTTCCCTGGGTAGCAGTGAAGGCATGGTGGAATTGAGTAGGGGCACAGCACAGAGGGAAACTCACTCTGCAATCTGCTGGTGTGGAAGTCTGCTGATTTTGATGACATTTGTGTCCCTACACTCTGTGTCACAGTGCTGCTGTGCTGTAGTTTTATTGGCTGTTCCCAGAATGACACTGTGTTTAGGAGGCAGTTCTTAGTCTCCATCCCTGGGAAAGCTGGCAAAGATCTCTGAGATTTTCTGATAAAGAGAGAAATGCAATGGCAGAGCCCCCTCATAGTTTGTTGAAGGAAAGTTAGGGGGGATCAATGGATAAAATGTGGGATTTCTGCTGAATTTGCTGACCCAAACCACCTGTTCGATATTCTCAGTGTTCCTTGCTTGTAGCTCCCAGGATCCACGGGTTTATTTAGCCTTCAGCTGCCAAAGGAGATGAGATGTTCCTTACTCATTTAAGGACACACTAATTGGATGCACCGTTAACAACGTATAATCACTCTAATGAGTATTTTTAGCTATTCATATTGAAATAAAGTAAAGTCAAAGACACCCTGCATAGTTCCCTGGTGGCATGTTTGCTTTCCAGAATGTGGGCTAGCCAGTCAGTGAGGGGCTGCTGTGTGTTCCCTGCTGTGGGAGAGCACCCCTTGCACCCCCAGTGAGAGGGGCTGCTTGGGACTTGTGGAGAAGTGGGATGGCCCTGCAGAGGCTGTGGCTTCAAAAACCATGGAGGGTGTGGCTGTCTGTTCGGTGTATGTCCAGAAACACTAAAATCCATGTTTTTGTGGAGTCACCTCAAACATGTCCTGCATTTATCCCTTTCTGGATTCTCCTCCAGCCACCTCCTGGGCTTGTACACATCATTGTCATGTGTGTCAGAACACACACGTTCTGTTGAGTCTTCCCATCACTTGTGGTCACAGTTTTTATCCTGCCATCCAAAATGCATGTGGCACCTTCAGGGAGGGCTCAGGGTAAGCTTGAGCCAAGGCAGTTGGGCAGGGGGAGAAGGGTTGCTATAGACAGGATGCTGCCCATTTTCCAGGTTCGCTGGGTTTTTGCAGCATATCCTCATGGAAGAAAGAAGAGATGAATGCTTTTGAGATGGAATTGTGTTTTGAGTGGGAGTGGATGTAGTTTCTAAGGAGTTACCCATAATCCAGGATGGCAGGAGTAAGGGAATGGTGTGACTTATTCCATTGTGTGTTTTACCTGAGCCCCTTGTTCCCATTTCTGTTGAGTCAAAAGGGAAGAAGGCTGAAATAAATACAGACAGTGTTTGAGGACACTCAGTTTGTCCTGCGGACGCTCTGCCAGTCCCGTGGGCACAGCGATGGGGAGGGCAGGGCTGGGGGAAGTTGGAACTGCCTGGGAATGGGGGATTTGGGAGCAGGGAGGAAGAGGTGGTGGCTGTGCCAGGGGGCAAAAGGGAGCAGCTCATCAACAACAGGGGTGGAAAGGAGGGAAAGATTTTGGGAGACAGAGGTGAGCTCAGAGAAACATTTGCAGCTGAAGGTTTATAGAAATCCTTCCATCTTTTGTTGGTGAAGGAAAGGGAGGGAAGCAGTAGTAAGGAGCAATTCTGATGTGGAGAGAGCTCTGCAATAAAGGCAGAGGTGACTGCCAAGGGTTGTAGGCACAGCCTGGGCAGTGAATTGCAGAGATGATCTGCAGAGAATGATCCCTATTCCTAGAGCTGGGAAAAAAGTATATTTTGTTGCATGTAAGTAATACATAGTGATATTTTTTTTCTTTTTTTTTTGCCTAGCTGTATGCAATTTAACTTTGGCAGAAAGTGCTGGTTGAATACATTGACAGGTTTAATTGCTTTGGCTTGAGTAGGATGAAAGTGAATTTATTTCCCAGTGAGAAAAGCGTTGAAAGGCTGCATGAAAATCTGTCAAAGGAAATTGAAGCGGGGTTGGGGAGTTATCTTTACAGTAAATGGAATTGATAAACATGTCAGTTAAAAGGGGAATTTATTTATAATACTCAGGTTTTGTGGCCAGAAGTCTTTGAGAATTTTGTTCACTGGGAAAATGAATTTTATGTGTTTAATTGATTTGCTTTTCCGTAATGCTTGTAGAGCAAGAAATTGTCACAGAGTAAAAAGCTGAAGTAATATGTGTTCTTTTTTTCCAGAACACGTCAGTAATGGAGGATCAGAATGAAGATGAGTCTCCAAAGAAAAATACCCTGTGGCAGGTAGGCCTAACATGGATGTAGAAGGAGAAGGTACCAGGATTTTATATGTTCCTGCTTTTGAGAAATGTCCAAATCTTGGGCCTGCATAATCATCCTTGGATGTCGTTGGCTGTATCCTCCTAAAATTAGCTCAGCCTTAAGTGAAAGATGATACCAGTGGATAATTCTTGAGAAATTATCAGCTTTGCTCAGATTTTGTAGTTTGTGCCGACCTTGGATGGACAATGCTGCGTCAAAGCATCATTGGGAATAAGGTTCATTTATATTTCTGAGCATGTGACTGTTGTTTAAAAAGAGAAGTTCAGCATGGCAAGGATGCACAACCCATTTGATTTGAAGAAGTTTGAGAATATTGTGGAGCTGCTAGTTGCTCCCCAGCAGCTCCTTGGCTTCTGAGGGCCTCAGAGGAGCTGGCATCACTCTGAGGCTGTGCTCACTAATTAGCAGTGACTCCTGCTGGGGTGTTCTGGGCCATCCTGATGTGGAGCTGAAGCTCTCAGGATTTTAATGAGGTGTTCATGTGGATGTCCTAAACATTTACAGGAGCTGTTCTGCAAAAGCAAACAGAGCCCTTGATTCTCAGTCTTTATTTGTGGACAACCAGTGCAACACTGACATGAGAGTCTCGAATTCTTATTTTAACTACCAGAATCTGAGCAAAACATTTGTGGAGACAAACTGCAACGTGCCCAGAAACTACTGCTTTGAGCTGGGAAAGGTAGTTCTAAAAACAATTACATCCCTTGCGGTTTAAGTGGTAAGAGGTGTAAGGGAAGAATTCGAGACTTTCAGTGTAAGAAGTAATTTACAAGCAAAGTCTATGAAAGACTTTGAAAAGTCTTTGAAATTCATCTGATGTAATTCATTTCCTGAATAATGTGTTTTAAAATTCAGTTTTGATTGTTTCTTTGCAGCTTCTTACATGTTCTTCCTTGAGAGACTTTTTATTAGCTGTTCCTATAGTTTATAAGTACCAATATTTAAAGATATACTGACATATCAATAATGTTCCTTTTCCAACCCCAGATAAGTAATGGAACTTCATCTGTGATTGTCTCAAGAAAAAGACCATCGGAAGGAAACTACGAAAAGGAAAAAGACTTGTGTATAAAATATTTTGACCAGTGGTCTGAATCAGATCAAGTGGAATTTGTGGAACACCTCATTTCCCGAATGTGTCACTATCAGCATGGACATATTAACTCTTACCTGAAGCCCATGTTACAGCGGGACTTCATCACTGCGCTGCCAGGTAAACCCAAGGCATGGAGCAAGGGTTTGCTCTGGGGTGTGCAGCCTCTTGGGAACATCCTCCACATTTCCATTGTCCCTCAGAGATCCAGTGCCCCTTCCTGGTGCAGACAAGGGCAGCAGGGTGGCTGAATCTCCTCTGTGATTAATTGAATTGGCCACTGGATGCCAGTGTTGTTCCATGTTAAAATATTTGGACTGGTGTATCCCAAAGAATTTCTCCTGGAATTGGAACTGAGTTGTCACAAGAGTTGTGTATCTGCAGGCTTTGGTCTGAAGTCCTTTTTCATACAGAAAATACTACTGCAGAGGTATTTTAGTTTAGCAGGTCTTACATTTTGATTGTGCTGAGTTTCTGCTTAGATGAGTGCATGTGGTTTGTCTACTCTTGTTGCTAACATAGGAGCAGAAACACTTGTGGATTTTTATTGTGTTGTCCAGTCCTGATCACTCCTTTCAGTTACTCACAACCCCTTCTGACACGCACAAGTGTCAGGCTGTGTTGATATGTTCAGATAGGAAATCTGGTTTTACACTTGCTGTATGCATTTTTTCACAAAAACGCAGAGCAGCAAGAAGTGGATATATAGAATCTCCAAGTTGTAATCCGATGGTAAAGTTGTATTTGTTTTTCCATTAATTTTTGCAAGAAATTGTATCTCTGGATTCTTGTTGCTGGAGGTAGTGATTCATTTGATTCTTGGAAAGGGAAATGCGTGGACATTGTTTGTGGAGTGGGAAATCAGCCTGGGTGAGTGATCAGTGTGTTCTGTGTGCCCCTGGCAACTCACTGGCCCAGCCTTACCCTGCAGTGTGTGAGCAGCCTCTGGGGTTATCCCAGGAGTGCCAGACAACGCTGAACACTGAGGGTGGAAGAGGAGGCCATGCAAGCCTAAAAGCTAAATCCTAAAGATCCAAATCAGCTGCTTCTCCTAGGATTGACTTTCCGGACCCTACATGTGCAAATCTGATATTCAGTTAGTTTTATTTTGTTTTTATACCTCAGGGCTGACACAGAGTTATACAGATCTTTCATGTTACCTATTTCTGCTTAAGAAAATTTTGGGATCTTTATAAGATGACACTTGTTTACACCACATTTGTATGTATCAAAATACATCATTACAACTTCTGTTACTTTTTCCCAATGTAAATACTGGGAATTGTTCCCATATTCAGCCTTCCTTGAAGGTTCTGTGGCGTGCGAAGAACATCTGTCTAAATTTACCCAGGAACTTAATCCCAGCTGATTGAAATCAGTCCTGTGTCGGGCTGCAATCACATTAAAGGATAACTGGAGTACCATTCTCAGGAACATGGAGACATTTTTGGGGTCATCTTGTACAGGGCCAGGAGTTGGAGCTGATGATCCTTGTGGGTCCCTTCTAACTAAGGATATTTCATGATGCCTTTTTGAAAGATTGCTTCACTTGTTTTGAAGAAGTCAAAATCTTTTGTTTTGAACAGGTGTAGTTTTTGCTCACTCCTATCCTGACCAATTTTACACCTGTGAGAATGTAGGAAAAATGACAGAAGAGTTGATGGAATCTGACTTCCATTGTTTTCAGTAACAGAGTGGTAACTGTGGTGTGTTTCCTGATCTAAGTGCCTGTTTTGTATCTAATGTTGATCACATTTAGAGAGTTGACAACTCACATTTGGGTTTCATTTTCATACAAAGTGATATTTATACATGGACCTTTGAAATCCCTGTGAATTTTAATTGTTTGAATTTATTATTGAAATTCAACCAAACTTTCAGCTGCTCCCTCTAATCAACAACAGCTTTTTTACCATTTTTCTGTAAAACTGCAAAGACTCTGTAGAGGCATAAGGGATGGGTGTCATGTTTTCCTTTGAAAAGTCTACCAATAGATGTCAAACTCATTTTACTTCAGAAAATGAATAGGTTTTAGTACCTATTTCAGAAATCTCCTAAAACAAATCACTGTCTTTCAATGTAAAACAGAGATATGCAGCTATTTCAGGCCTTAATGTCTCTTAAACTTAGTCCTGCATGCTGTCTGACATCAAATCTATTCTTGAGATTTTACTGCTAGCAGAAGTGCACAGATTTAAATTGCTACATTCAAAAGAGCTGTCAACTGAAATATTTACCCTAATTAACATAATAGGAACAGGTCCAAAGCACAGACATGAAGGACAGGCCCACAAGACTTATGTTATAGTCCTCTAAATTATGTAGAATAAATCAATAAATGAGTAAGACTTACATGTATTAGTTTCTGATTTCTGCTGCTGTTCATTTTTATGAAGGCCATGTGAAATTCAGTGTGCAGTGGAGGACTGTATGAACATACTTTCTTCAAGCTTTAAAAAAATAACAGTAGTTTCTTTGATTTGTCAGGACTATTTGAAGCCTAAAGTGGGCTGTCATGAGATAAAGTGGAAAATTTAAAAAGGTCGTCATCTCCTGGTTTGAAAGGTTTTTTTCATGCTTGGCCAAGGGGTGTGTGTTACTCACGAAAATGAAGTTATTCAACACCACAGGTTCAGGGAAACTTTGTGGAAAGCAAAACTGCAGGTCCTTTGAAATAAGGAACAGACTTAGCAGTGACTTTTTCACAGGGAAGAATTTCTCTCCAATATCCCATCTAACCCTGCCCTTTGCCAGTGAAGCCATTCCCCCTTGTCCTGGCACTCCAGTTCCTGATGGAGAGGAACTTTCTTGTAGCCCTTTCAGACACTGGCAGGGGCTCTGAGGTCTCCACACAACCTTCCCTTCTCCAGGCTGAACATTCCCAGCTCTCCCAGCCTGGCTCCGTAGGGGAGCGGCTCCAGTGGCCTCCTCTGGACTTGCTCCGACAGTTGCATGTCCTTGTGTCAGGGACACCAGAGCTGTGATCCCTGCTCCAGGTGGGATTTCAGGAGAGCAGGGGAGAATCCCCTCCCTGGGCCTGCCCACGGTGCTTTTGCTCCACTGTTGTGTTGATTCACCCTCCAGGGCAGCAGGACAGTCCAACTGGCAGGAAAGACATAAAACCTTGGAGATACTTTGGTGTCTCTGTGTGCACTCACCTGTAACTGGTGCCTCTGCCTATGGTCGTGTTCTCCTGTTGCTGCCAGGCCCTGAAGCTCTGAATTCTTCGTGTGTCTTGCAAAGCTGGTTTGGTTGTTTCTGTGTACTCACTGACTGCTCTTCATTTCTTTGTAGAGCAAGGCTTAGATCACATAGCAGAAAACATCCTTTCCTATCTCGATGCCAGATCCCTGTGTGCAGCAGAGCTGGTGTGTAAGGAGTGGCAGAGGGTCATCTCGGAGGGGATGCTATGGAAAAAGCTCATTGAGAGAATGGTACGCACAGACCCGCTCTGGAAGGGGCTCTCGGAGAGGAGGGGTTGGTAAGTACCTGACCTCACGTGCTGCAGTGTCCTCCTGTACAAATCCAATGAGCTCTGCCCCAAAGGAAGTTTAGAGTAAATGGGTATTGCTGAGCTCCTGATCTCTACTGGGCCTGGAGGCCAAAGCTGTTGGCTCTCCTTTCTGCTCCGGCTTTGTCCCTGTCCTGTTGCGCTTCCATGTCCATCAGCATTTTTTCTTGCTTGAGTCTGTGCAAATTTGGAATTTCTATATTGCAGGGAGAACAATCAATTCCATCAACTCACAAAAAACAGTAGCAGCACATTTGCAGGGCTTTTTCTCAAGTGAAATATTTCCAATTCGACTTTTTTTTGGGTTGGTTTGTTTTGTTTTGCTTAAAGTGTAAAATAGCAGCTTGGGCTGCAGAAGCCTCTCAGAAAAACCCTTTCTGTCTGTGGCAGTGGATTCTTCCTGTCCTTCCCGAGTTTCTGGAGAGCTGCTCTGCCTCAGAAACCTGTTTCCCTGTGCTCTCTAGTGGTATGCCTGAGCAAAGGCATGTACAGAGCAAGGGGATGGCACCCTGCTGCCTGGAGACCTTGTGGAGCAGGGAATCAGAACTGGAAAACACTTGTTATCTTTTTAACCTTGGACATTTTAAATATTTGTCAAATTGCAAAGTCACAAGGGTTGTAATGGTGATACTAAAAATTCTTCCAATTATTTCTGAGAATATGTGCTGAGGGTTTGTTCTGGGCAGGCTTTGAATTCCTGTGAAGTTTGGATTCTTTGTGGTACACTGAAAACTGTTTCTCCTTTCTAGGGATCAGTACCTGTTCAAAAACAGACCAACAGATGGGCCCCCCAATTCGTTTTACAGATCCTTATACCCAAAGATAATCCAGGATATAGAGGTAGGTGTTCTGATCCATGCTGTCTGCAGGACAGATAATGGTGCTGATTTTGGGGTTCCAAAGGTGGTGAATGTTGGAGCAATGAATATGTATCACTGCTGCTCTTGGGATGATGTAAAAAACACCCTCAGCAACTCCCTGCCACAGCAGGTGCATCAGTTTAGGTGTCAACACCATTCTTTTTGCATTTAAAGAATTTGGAACTCTTCTGAGATTATGGATTTTAATACAATAGCAGGTTTAGGACACACTGCTCCAAGATAATTCCCTGTATTGTTGAATGTTCAGTATATTGGTCACGCTCACTTAGAAGGTGATCTGAGGTTGATGCCTTAAACACCAATTATTTAAAATGTAACTTACTACTTCTAAAGCATTGACTGGATGTTGCAAATACATCTTTGGTCCCCATAGGGGATTTTTCCTTTCTGCAGTGGTTTGATGGGAGCAATCATCAGTCCTATGACTATGAACCCATAGGGGCATCAGTGGTAAAGAAGCTTCAATTATAAAATTTCGCCTATCTTGTTTTGAGATTGACAGAGCTGGGCTTGCTTAGTGGTTTTGAAATATTTCTGCTAAATCAGGATCATCCCAGTGTTCTGCCAGCAGGAGAGAATGTCTCTTGCTCTGTTTGCTATACCCACCACAAAGCTCTGAAGTTACACCACAGCCTGTCATGGATTTATTTCAGGATGGGAAATTATTGGTCTGAAATTCATTAGTGGGGAAATGTGTTTTGATGTTGAAGACAGATGTGAACTAATGGAATCACTCTGCAGAATGGCAATTTGTGCTGCTTGGCACTCAGGAAACAAAATTATCCTCAACTCTGAACCCAGCTGTAAAATGGTTCTGCTGGAAGCCGTAATGTATTTTTCAAATACCTTTTTATAAACCTTGTTACATTATTTATAGACATTTAAAGATAAAGATCTGAGCATGAAATACACCCTAGGCAAAGTATGACCAAACTTGGTATTTACCTGTGAGCTGAATGATCCACTTTGTTATTGGAGGGGAGATGTATTTTCCCTGTAGGGAAAGAGAGTGACACTGCAGTGATAAGAAGCCTGTCAGATTAAGAGCTTTTGGTGATATTTTCTTGCTTTCTGCACAGTTTTGGCCTAGTTCTGTAAAGAAAGTGGGCAAAAAACACCATGAAAATGTTTGCATAGAGCACTAAAACAATTTGGCATTACTGCAACTCACACTTTAATGTTATTCTTCTGAAACTCATTTCTGTAAGGGGAACATTTGTGTAGGCACTGTTGTTATTAGAGATGGAAGGACTCTTTGAAGATGTTCTGAGGGCTTTTGAATTACCCCAATCTGCTCTTTAATGCTTTTGTTCTTTAGTTGCTGTAGATTTGCTTTCCAGTGCACAGAAACAAAGCTCCTGAATTGAATACTTCTTGCTAGGATGAAACAAGCAGGAAAAACCCAAACCCCTCATGCTTCTCTCATCCCCAATATCAATAATATAAAAAATGATCAAGTCTTTGAATAGCTGAGAGTGGGAAAAGAGTAGGATTTAAAAATATATTGTAGCAATATATGTGTGTCTGCCACAGCAGATTTCCCCCTGCTTACTTATGTGCTCAAACCTTCTGAAATATTCCTGCTTGCCAGTTCTCTGACCTGGAGTGGGGTTGTTGGTTGTGCTAAAAGTCAAGGGCCCAATAATTCTTCCACTTCCAAAGTCTATTAGAATTTTTCAAATAAATCAACCTTTAAAGTACTTTTCACAAATTGCTTCCCTAAAGGGTTGTCAAAAGAAGCTTTTAACACTATTTAAAATGTAGAGAGTGAGTAGCAATAACAACCAAACTTAGCTTTAAGATTAACTTTTTCCTCCTCTTCCTGTTTTTGTTGCTCTTCCAAAGTTTTGTACTTTCCCCATTCTTCTGTATTTCACAGCAATATGCAGAAGATCTGAAATAAGACTTTTATCTTAGATGTGATGAAGAATTTTTTGTCTCTGAATACCAAAATGTTTTTTCTTCAAATATTTGCCTGGATGTTTAATAAGATCTTCCTGTTTCTGACAGAGTCAGACTTTAGGGAGCCATATTAGCATTTATAGAATTATATACCTGTTGTTAAAAAGAAATCCAAAGAAAGTGATTTTTTAATACAGTAAAATGTATTTACTGTAGCACAAAAATCTTGTCATTTGGTATTTTACCACAAGGATTGACCAAATCCTGTTAGATTGTTTCCAAGAGTGAGAGTTAGGAATTTACTGCAGCTGGTGCTGAATTGAGTTGTGGGCAGAGATAAGCTTAAAGCAGAATGTGCTCTCTGACTGTAAGAATTTGAAAAATAATCCCAAACCTGAATTAACAATTGGAAGGAGAAATAAGGAATGATAAACAGCAAATTTGAATTCTTTCCCTTGGGCTCCACTTGCGTTGTGGGTCAAAAGTTCATGCAACCACAAAGTGGTGGGGGCTGAAGGGAACACAGGCAAGGGTTTGACAGAGGGAGCTTCCCTTGCCTGCCCAGAAATGTGGCAGTGCCAGTCTCTGTTTACTTCATGCCAAACACATTTTAGGAACTTAATGTCACTTCTGAAGTAATTTGATTTGAAAATAAGAGGACATTTAGAGATCAGAAACCAAATTCTTGGAAAGAGATGGTTATTCCCCACCTCCACTGTGAAGCCAAATACTTAATTCGGGTTCATTTCACAAGAGGTGGTCCAGTCCCTCTGAATGTCTCCAAGTCACATGTTGAACTGCCAGGGTTCTTTGGGAGCTTTTTTTAAAGGGGAAACCTTTTTGGATTTGGGGGTTTTCCTGAAAAACTGACTTGGTGTGAGCCCTTGTTTGTAGAGAGGCCCTGGCAGGAGCGGGGAGTCCTGCTGGCCGTTCTGATGGGGCCCTGTCCTCCGGCACAGTGCCAGGCTGGGAAGTTGAATCCTGCTGATTCCAGAACCCCAAGTCCCTGGAATTTTTCCATATTATTTGTGAAGCTTGGCCAACTATTGTGTTGTCCCCTCAGGATTAGCACAAGTATCTCTTTCTGGTGATGAGTTGAGAAGACTTTATTTAAAAATGTTCTCCTTATCTTGAGGCACATGGTGAGTGCCCTCAGTTCATTTCCATGGAGACTTGGGTCCACCTAATTAAGATGAGAATAAAAATGTGGGGTTATGTGGTGCCAGGCCATCAGATAAACACTCTGTGTTCTTCTGATTTCTGAAAACATTTAGGTTTAGGACTAGAACTGAAATTTTAAAGCCTTGGGACCATTTGAAAAGGGGAAAAAGTCAGTTCTTGCCCTAAGTCCCTGCCAGCATTGGGAAATGGCTGTTTATGAAGGTTGCAGGGTATAATTTCTGAGGGAAATGGATTTGTTTAGTACTGTTTTATGTGCATGTGTGGAGAGAATCTGGTCAGCATTATATGCCTAGAAATTTTTTCAGCCAGCCTTTGAAATCTCTGTTCCACAGGCACTTTCCAAAAAGCATTTCTTATAAATGAAGCTGGCCAAGGAGAGGAGAGGCTTTGGAGCAGGAGGGACCAAGTTCTTGTGGTGCATGGCACAGACTGCAGCTCTCTCCTCTGAGCAGGGCAGAACTCCCCTTTCAGCTTCCCCAGCCACGGGGTGGGGCCCTGGCTTGGCTCCTTTGGTTCCCTTTGCCCCACGTCACTCCTGCTTTTTAACACAAAGAGCTGGAGAGCAGCCCTGGAAGGGGACCTGGGAGTCTTTGCTTATCAGACCCTCTCAACTTCATCACGAATGAATTATTAAACCCTCTCTACCCTGGTGACACAAGTTCATTTACTTGTGCCTTCCCTCTGCCATGGTCAGGACAGATTTTCCTTTTTCCTTTTGAAGAAAGCAAGACAAAAACAAAGGGTTGGATTTTCGTGGCCTAAAGCGTCAGGAGAAATCCCTGCTTACGTAACAAATGTGGATGTTCCTTTTGCTTTTTCCTGCCCCACTTGTCCTGCAGGAGAATTGTGTATTCAGAGGGAACAGAAACTCCTTGGTTTATGGGATTAAGATAAACCCACTTATTCTGCAATAACATTCACAAGGATAAAAATGCAATTGTTAGCCAAGGAGATGAATACAGTGTACATTATCCAGTGGTAAAAAAAACCCAAAAAACCTGTTCCTAGTAGATTATCCTTAACACTTCCAATGTATAGTTAATGTTCCAGCTGTTAGTGCAGATGAATTGCATTTTTTTCACTGTGCATCTTTGCACCAATGAATGTATTCTGGCATGGTCAAGGCTTGGCTATACCTCCACAGCTTGGACTATTTTCTGTTTGTACTTTTCTCACTAAATGCATTTTTTTCTTTCAATCCATTTGTGCACCTCTTCAGCTGCCAAATTGCTCTCCTGCTGTGGCAAATGCTTTGTTAAATGCTTGGTCTTTATCTCTTGTATGTCCAGATTTTATTTGTTGTGCAGCATTTGTGAGCTCTTCGCTGCTGTTGCTCTGGTGAGCTTTTAGGAGAGTGTGAGAAACTGTGGGTGTGAACTCAGGAGACTGTTCTGCCTTTCACTGGGAAACCCAAGTTCAGAGGCAGAGGAGACTTCTGAGGGCATCTGTAGAAAATACAGTCGTGGGTGTTGGTGTTGGTTTGGAACCATAAATACATGAACTGTGGAATTCTTCAGCCCTGACTCCCTGATGTTCATAAGAGGCCACAGACACAGTGATCTACTCACCCCTCATACCTGCTGTCCTCCCTGCTCGGTATACCCAGGTAGGATATCTCCTGGCCAGGAGGGTGTAGATGAAGACTTTCACTCCCTGCACCATGGAGCAATGACCAGAAATTCCCTGCAGCAGAAGCTTTCATGTGGTTGCCAGTTCTTCATTAGCCATGTTTCTCTCAGAGGGTCCTCCACTTGCCCACCCACTCAGTCTGTTCAGTCATCCCAAATGTTATTTCTTTGGATGTGCACATCTGGTTTCACTCTGCTGCCCAGGGAAGTGCTGCTGTACATTCTGTGTGTCATGGCCGCTTTCCCAACATCCCAAGAATTAAGGCAGCGTGAGGAGATTGTACAAGTTCTACAAAAACAGGCACTGTTTTCCCACAGTAGCCACACCACATAATGGCTACATGGAATGAACTCTCCTCACAGAACTGAAATGTGCACCTGTATGTCCCTTACTCCCCTCTCAGAGATATACAAGACTTTTGTTTCCTTTATCTGAAGGCAGCATTTTCTTATGGGGAGCAGCTGAAGTAGCTTCCTATAGTGAACCTGTGAGAACTGAGCCAGCTCGTGTCCCCTGTGCCTGGTGAGCAAACTTCCACTGCACACTGCTCTGTTTGGGAAGCTGTGAGCAGCAGCATTTCTGATTTGGGGGGTTCCCCATGTGTTCTGGAGCTGTTGGGAGTGGCTGTCACAGGAAGCTGAAGTGTGGAAGTGCTCACAGAGCATTCACAGCTCCTCTGATACATGCTTCATGCAAGCTTAGTGTAGACCTTTCCAAGAACAGGGCTTTGGGGAAGCTCTCCCTTTAGACTATTCAGAACTGTATATCCGAACATAAATAGTTTCTAAAACTATTTGAATTGGCTTTCTGGGATCTCTGATGCCTTGTCTCCAGTGTTACTATTGCATATTTAAATCCGCTTCCTTCAGATCTATAATTATATTGGTTCCTGCTGTTAATGCCTGCAATGCTCTCCTGTTTCTGAGGGTCAGAGGAGTGGATGAGCTGCAGTCGTGCTCTCGTAGCCCAGATGAGATAAAGCTTGGCAGTTGCCTGTTCTTCCCCCTGCAACCCTGCATTCCATGCAAGGAGATGAGCTGGGCTGATCTCTCCAGAGCAGGGTCAGATTTGGGCCCAGTTCCCAGTGTGACAATCAGCAGGGCACTGGCTGGTCAGGAAAGCTGATCCCAAACTGACACCCCCACTATCCTGATTTCATTGGCTTCCCCACCAAACTGGGAGGGAATGAGGGGGGATGAGTGATCTCTCACCTGCTCCTCTAGAAGCATCTCTTCATATTTGTGATTTAGACAAATTCCTGGGGCACATCAGGTTTGTATTAGGACTGGGTATAATTCTCTCCAAACTGCATAATGGGAGACAATTGGTAAACAAAGTGGAAAATCAGTCTTCCCTTGAAGCAGACATGTTTTCTTAGAATTGGGATGTCACAGTCACACTCCACTTCTGTCTTTACTGAGGATTCAGTCAGTTTTAATCTTGGAGGAGCTGCAGAGGTGCCTGCTACTGCTTTGGAAGTTAGGATTACATAATAAATACACTTTTCCAAACAAACTGCCAGTGTGTCAGCTTCTCTCCAGGTTTGCATGCAGTATTTGGGGAGAATCCCAGGGATATAGCTTAACAGATGGCCTGTTGTGGTGAAAGCATCCCAGCCTGCCCAGGTGCTTGCAGGTGTTGGCCTGGAGTTTTAGGCATATATTCTGCAATGGTTATGTTAGGATCTTCCTGTCCAAAACCCTACATTACTTTGAATCCAGCATTGATTTTCCAACAAGGAATAAAGCTAATTGTCATGGGTTGGCACTGGCCAGATGTTAATGCACCCATGAATATATGTTTTTCTCTAACAACTCCTGTGGGATGTGATCAGGAACAGAGCAGAGCAGGCTTAAATCTTGAAAACAAAAAAACCCACCAAAACTTTATTAATTACATAAGAACAGGGACAGAAATACTCTTAAACACACACAGAGACAGAAATAAAAACTTCTTAGAACATTTCTTCTCCCAGTTTCTACCTCCCCACCCATCACTTTTCACAGACCAACCTTTGGGTTTTAGATCAAACAATCACCACTCAAAAAAAAACCAAAAAAACTAATCTTCAATTCAGCAAGGGAGAGAGGAGTCTCTCTGGCACCCCAGACTGTTCTCCAGAACACACAGGTCTACTCCTTATGTGTTTCCATGTCACCCGTGGCACCGCCCAGAGAAGTCTGCCAGGGTGACACTCTCTTTTTCTTATGTCCAGCGCTCTCACCGCTGTCTCATAGGCCAAAACTACATACAGGGCTTTTTAAGGATGCTGCATGCCGAGCTCTCCCCTTTTCACCCAGGGGCCGGGGTTCCAGGAGCAGGTCTGCCCTGAGGGCAGAGGGCACCACCTCACCCTTCCCCTCTTTTCTCTGCTCGCTCCACTCTTCAAGTGCCAGTCACTGTAGCAAAAGCAAGGGCAGCTGCATCCACCCAAAAATGCAGTTTATGTTCAAAAGAGACTTAAGTTCAGTCCATGGCTGACATTATGCAAGAGAAGTCCAGCTCAGAAGGCTACTCCTCTCATTCTTCCATCGGGTTCCTTCCAATCATGCTTTATCATCTCAGTCTCAGGCCGCTTCCCTCTCTCCGAAACCACCAGTCATGAGAATCAATGTATAAGAAAAGTTTCTTTCTGCTACACAAGGGTTAACAGTTTTTTTCTCGGCAGGGTGCAGGCTCAGGCACTCCCAGGCTCCACAACTCCCACCTGGCTCTGCACCTCCTCCCGGAGTTTGGGGTGGGAGGGGGTGAGCACACACGGAGGGCACTTCCACAGTTTTCCACCCCTCCATCCTGGACGGGGCGGCTCAGTTCCAGTCCTGTCCCTTCTCTTCTCCCCACCCCCGGGGGGGGCTCCGGCTTACCTGAGCCGACCACGTGTTTCCCCTCCCCCACCCAGCCTCGTGGCTGGGCGGGGGAAGGAGGCCTGACACATCTCTCTGCTGAAACCGGGATCTGAAAAGAGGGCGAACCCCCTAGACTCCTGCTTTTAACTCTTTGTGTCCTCAGAGGCGTGTCCAAACCTCCGAGTGACCAATCTAGGTGCTAGCAGAAAAGCTGATTACTGATTGGACTGCCCACATCCCCCTGGAAAAAAATTCACCTCCCTTGCAACCACGACACTAATTAAGACCTGAAAATCATGCTGCTTCTGCTGTGAAATACCTTGCAGCTTTTTAAGGTGTTCCAGGTCTCTCTCCTTAAAAATACCTCTCAGAATGAAAATGTTGAGAATTACTCTTCTACAGATTTCAAATGGGGGGAGAAAAGCAAGTTTGGGTTATTTGAAACCTTATAGTTCCTGTTGAGCTTTGTTTTCATCAGAGTTTTAGGTACTTCCAGGAGGGTTTCATATCTCAAAACCTGTTTCCAAGGTGTGTAAGTACAATTAATGGGTGATATGGCTGGGTAGGGGAAGGGGATGCCCAGGAAATCCCTTCAACCATGTATTGGACTCAGCAGTTCTGTAATGTTGATCACCCAGGTGAGGCTGAACAAGGCACTATGTGAGCTCCTGGTCTCAATCTTGCAGCTTTTGTTGGTTAGTCACATAAATATAGGGGGGAAGGGTTCTGGAATGTATCTCTGTAGTGGCTCCTTGGGTAATTCTCATTAAGGCTGGTTGACCATGATTTCCTCCATAAGCATAGCCTTTGTCATGACAAACTACAGAAATGCTAATGGTAATTCATTGTGGCTTTTGTGTATTTATTGGGAGCAGGAGAAGAGATTTATGTCCTTCAGAGTCAAGGATGGTGTGTGTACAAGTGGGTTGCTGGGGGGTGTGGGACAGACAGCCTGAGGCCCAACTGCTGTTTTTGCCCTGTGTCAGACTATAGAATCCAACTGGAGGTGTGGGAGGCACAACTTGCAAAGGATCCAGTGCCGCTCTGAGAACAGCAAAGGGGTCTACTGTTTACAGTATGATGATGAGAAGATCATCAGTGGCCTACGAGATAACTCCATTAAGGTGAGCACTTCCCTTTGGCCTTTCCCTGGGTGTGAGCAGGGTTCTGGCCTGGAAGCTGCCTGTGCTTCCTGCTTGTCTCTTCATGGGATAGTGGCTTTGTGTGGTTGGTGAGGGTGAGATGTCTGAGCCTGGCAAAAACCTCACCTGCACTCTGCTCTGGAAGCTTGGAGCACTGTCAGAGATTATTTCCATTGACTCCAAAGATGTGCCCTGAAATCAGTGTTCCCCCAGGAGGGGAAGTCTGTGTGCCACTGGCCTTGGCTGTGGCTGTTTCATTGCCAGGACTTTGCTTCCACGCTCATCCTCTTTGGCACTTCCTTTGGCCAGACAGGATTTGATCTGATCATGATGCTCCGTTATTTCACTATTCTCTCAAAAACTTATATCAAGACTTCCTTAAGCTAAAGGACAAGGCCCACTGATGGGGCAGACTCACTCCTTGTGGAGTCTCTCCTTTCTTTGCAGCTGTGACAGTGTTCAAATCTTGGATCCATGTTCTTCGTGTTGATAAACCATTTATCCTTCTTGTTTCTAACAGATTTGGGACAAAACAAGCTTGGAATGTTTGAAAGTATTAACGGGACATACCGGCTCAGTTCTTTGTCTGCAATATGATGAAAGAGTTATTGTAACTGGATCTTCAGATTCTACAGTGAGGTAAGTGTTAAGTTCTTGCACAAAAATAATTTGAGTATCAGGGCTGGGAATATTTTCAGTAATCTCTAAATATCAGAAAACATCCCTAAAATGAATGTGATATTTGTATTCCAGAAGCAAGATACTCATACTTGGCAAAGCTTCACATTAAATAGTTTTTTTTTCCAAATCTATTTTGTTCTTTTAGCGTTAGGAATTTTGAAGGAATATGACCTGAGGGATTCAAGGCATATCCTGAAGTTTTGGAGTGGCTGATGGCCAACTATACAATAATTTCTTCAGTTAGGGTTTCTTGTACTGTCCTCTGCCATGTTATAGTTGTGACTGTTATTGAGAGGGTGTTCAGTACACGTGGAACACTGCCTGACTGCAGTTCTGCTGGCACTGAGAACACTTCCAGTACCCATCTTCCTGCCTTGCCCAAGCCCTGCCATTGGTTAGCCAGCCAGAGTTCTCCTTTGAGGACTGGGGCAGGCTTTGCCTGTTCACACCCTGCAGAGCCATCATGCATCCCTTGGGATAACACTGTCCTCTCCTGCAGAGTCTGGGATGTGAACACCGGGGAAGTTCTGAACACGCTGATCCACCACAACGAGGCCGTGCTCCATCTGAGGTTCAGCAACGGGCTGATGGTGACGTGCTCCAAGGACAGGTCCATCGCCGTCTGGGACATGGCCTCCCCCACCGACATCACCCTGCGCCGCGTCCTGGTGGGACACCGCGCTGCTGTCAACGTGGTGGACTTCGATGACAAGTACATTGTGTCAGCCTCAGGGGACAGGACCATCAAGGTACGTGGCAGAGCTCTACTCCAGGGCTGTGTGGCTCCCGAGGAAAGCCCTGGAGCAGCTGAGGGGTGCAGGAGGGGTTCTGGCCCCGTGCCTTTCTGGTGTCTCTCAGTGAGCAGCGTCCTCTTGCTGGCTCTTTGTGACTTCTGGCACACAGCTGCACTGGAATATGTTCATGGCTTCTGCTGTACAACTGGAGAGAAGCAAAGCCCAGTTTGAGCTCTCAGTCTTGAGATCAGTTGCTTTGTTAAATGTGGCACATCCTGTGTCTTTTTCCAGTGGTATTTTTAATTTCACTTGGCAGTTCTGTCCAGACATGAAATTCCTCAGCAGTGCCTTTCCTCACCACGCCTTCCCAGCAGCTCAGCCAGGCAGTGCCATGTTTGAAGTATTGAGAAGCTGGATTTGAAGGCTGTTACATACCAGAAGATTTGAGTTACCCAGAGTGCACTAATACAACAAAGGCATTTCCACCCTGCCCTCTCTGAACCAGAGCTGCCTGATCTTGGGCCAAGAAGTTCTTGGTAGTTCCATGTCCAAGTCTCTGCCAGAGATCCTGCTGCACTCTGTGTTGGAAAACGAGCTACTTGATGCTCTGCATTACAACTTCAATTACGGTTCATTAAAAATGAGCAAACTTGATTGAGTCCTTTAATGTTAAGACCAAGCTTAAAGGCCATTTGGACCTTCTCTTACTAAGAGCTTCCTAGTAATTTCTTTGGTTAAAAAATGTGAGGGTTTAGTGTTTGATAACTCCAATTTTAAAAATTATTCTTAACTTACGAAGTGTAATCAAGGTTTTGAAATCATTTGGAGCAGTCTCTGCCACCTGAAAATATTTTATATATAGTGCCCAGTTCTTCTCAGTGCCATAGCAGTGCCTGTGGCTCTGTCCCTGCTGGGTCCCCACTGGTGCCCAGGCCCTGCTCTTTGCCTCTGAAGATGCTCTGTGGGTTTTCACTCCTGTCAGCCTCAGGCCTGTCAGTGAATTCCTCGTGGCTTCTTGTGCAGCGCAGAAGCCTTGTTTGGTGCAGCTCTCAGGGAGTTTGTCCCGTGTCCTCCCCAGGTGTGGAGCACCAGCACGTGCGAGTTCGTGCGGACCCTGAACGGGCACAAGCGCGGTATCGCCTGCCTGCAGTACCGGGACCGCCTCGTGGTCAGCGGCTCCTCGGACAACACCATCAGGTGGGTGCCACCAGCTGCTGCCTGTGTGGAGCAGGGGCCTTCTGTCCTGAAAACAGGATTTCCCTCAACTCTGATGCTGCCACTCTTCCTTGGAATGTCTTGCAATTGGAGCAG
The DNA here is from genome assembly GCF_021018805.1 of Prinia subflava. Lineage (NCBI taxonomy): Eukaryota > Metazoa > Chordata > Aves > Passeriformes > Cisticolidae > Prinia > Prinia subflava. Next base: position 853,186 of record NC_086262.1, on the reverse strand, counting down.
ATGGTTTATGAATGGGGCTCACCTCAGTATGGGAATAAACCTTTCACAACCCATGAAAGAGTGGGACACTGAGGTTTCAGAGTGAAAAAAACCTCTTACCTACTGCTACATCACCTTGTCATCTGTTGGGAGAGATGAAGAAGACATTGCTCCCTGATTTTCTTATTTTCTGAACTTCTAATCAATGGTTTACAGAGAACAGAAAAAATGTTAGAATTTCCCAGAATAACACGTATCTGAGCTTTACTTGCATGGGATTTTGAATGATTACAATAATTTTGATATGTGTACTGCAGCTGCTCTGAATGACACCTTTTAAAGCAAATTACATACCTCGCACAGCAAACCAGGCTGTAGCTGCATAACCCTGGATATGGGAATCAGCCTTTCTCCTGTGTTCTCCCCAGGCTCTGGGACATTGAATGTGGTGCCTGTTTAAGAGTATTAGAAGGCCATGAAGAGCTGGTTCGCTGCATCAGGTTCGACAACAAGAGGATTGTTAGTGGAGCCTACGATGGGTAGGTCTGAAAGCAGTTCCCAAAATTTAGCCTTTCTCTTGTGGGACTCTCAGGAGTCTGCAGACCATTTCTGTGGGGCTGAGGGCAGGACACCTCTCCAGAGCACCTCTGGCTTGCTCAGTTCTCTGCAGTGCATTATGGATTCATGGCACTTACAGCCATGTCCAAATTCTCCATTTCTTTCTCTGCCTGGAGAGTTACTGAAATCAGTTCTGGAACTGGGTTTGGCTATAGCCTTTTATTTGGGCTCAATGTCTGCCTGGGGTTGGTGGGCCCAGCTTCATTCCCACATTGCAAAGAGGAATGTGCAGTGTCAGCTTGTGTGTCACAGCCACCACAGGGTGATCACTGCTGCTGTAAAGAAAGACAAAACTACCTGGCTTTACAAGCTTGAGCATTAGTATTTCTGACAGTGTGCTTGATCCTGAGGAAGTAGCTATAGGGAAAACCTGGCAAGCTCTCCAGGGCTTTGGATGTTATTTTCTTTGCTTTCATAATGATTTGCTTCTTTTACTTTTAGGAAAATTAAGGTTTGGGACTTGCAAGCTGCTCTTGACCCTCGTGCTCCAGCAAGTACGTTATGCTTGCGTACATTAGTGGTAAGTAAAAATTAATTAATTTGGGCTTGTCTGGAGTGTTTTAGTACATTATTGTGGGATAGATGGGAATGTCAGGATGGTTTATGAAGTCTAGAGGACTTAAGAACAAAGAAAAATTTATTGTCATATCTTGAATTTTGAATTGAATTTTATGATTTGCATCTAAGCTTAAATGAAAGATCAACTTTTTTTTGTTTGAGATTCTCAGATACTCTTAAAAAGAAATCATCATGATACTGTATCACATCACTCTGGTTATTGGTGTGTTTCCCTAATATCACTGTAGGGCTGGTTTTAAATTTCCTCGTATTAAAAAAAGGGTCGAGAATCTTGTGAGCCTTTCCCAAACTTTTCTCCTAAACCTTCACTTTGGAAGGAAAACCTGGGAAGGGAGGAGGGAGGCTGAGTCCAACAGATTGCCACAGGAACTCTCAGCCCTTCAAAGGACTGTCACATTTAAGGCTTAAGTTGCTTGAGTTATATTTTTCTTTGTAATGAGAGGTTTGGCTTATGACAGCAGACTTAATTAAAAATAGATGGAGGAATGAATTCCTTGTTCTTTCCACCCAAATGTGTGTGGAACTTCACTTCAGGAGTCAGTTTGACAAGCCCATAGCAACTCGGAGTTCTTGACTGTAGGTGATGCATGTGCTTGGCCTTTCCAACACCTTGAGAAGTGCTTATGTGGCTGGAAATGCTTCTCTTTTTTCTTTCTCTTCAATAGTCTCAGTATGGAGATGAGATTTAACTCTTCTTTTATTTAGTTTTAGTGAAAAAGTTGTTTGTTCCTGTATTCTGTGGGTATCCTGTAGCTCAGGTTGGAGTTTGAGATTACTCTGCCAGCTTGGGCTAGCTCTCCAGTAAAGGCAGAGTCCTCACTTTAAAATTAATGAGAGTGGATAAGGGGGACTAAGAGGAGAGCCTTTTCTGGGCTTCTTGTGCTACTTAGAGATCTGTTGGAAGAGCTGCTGCAACATGTGCTCTCCTTCTTATGGCAGTGTTTGAATTCCTGGCTGCTGGTGTGGGAGCCCTGAGGATCCTCTCAGCAGGGTGGAGCTGTGATGTGCTGGTTTGGGGCTGCACAAAAACAGAATCAATAGAGAATTCTGCAGGAGAAGGAGCCCTGGCAGAGCATCAGTGCCAGCCAGGGGCCAAAATTGCTGCTCCTTGGTGGACAGACAGCTTCCATCTGGAATAATCTCAGTCTGTGGCTGGGCTGGGCCCATTGAGGGAGGCTCAGGGTACAGTACTGGATTTGGGAGCCATGTTTTCTGTAAAGAATTTACACACAAAAGCAGCATTTTGTCAATCAGTGTGTTATTATGAAGGTCTTTTAGTCAGCACAGCAGAGTTTGAACACACCTTGTGTGTCCAGATCCTTGTGTGATACCAGTGCACTGCAGTGTTTCCCTCTTGCCTTACTGACTGCTTGCCTCTTGCCCACAGGAACATTCAGGACGTGTCTTTAGGCTCCAGTTTGATGAATTTCAGATCATTAGTAGTTCCCATGACGATACAATTCTGATTTGGGATTTCTTAAATGTGCCACCGAGTGCCCAGAATGAGACCCGCTCTCCATCTAGAACATACACCTACATCTCCAGATAACAGTCTGCACTTTACTGCCCTCAGAAGGTAAGGCTCCCTTCTTGATGGATCTGGGAAATGTCTGAAACGTTCCCTCCGCCTGCAGCTTGGCTTAGTCAAACAAGCTGAGGTTTTCTTAAGGAAATAAAACCTTTTTATGCCACTTCTTTCCCTACCTAGTCTTTGTGTGGTCATGCTCCAGCATGTCCTGTTGGCTTCCCCCTTCTGGAATCCTTCCTGGTTATAATTGGGTGTTGAGGCACGTTAGAGAAAGCTGTCATGTGTTCACAGCATTGCTGGGAATTGAGGAGCCTCGGTGTGTGGCACAGGCATTCCCAGCTATCCCATGACATGGGAGCTGTTGGGAGCTCTCCATGTACCTGCTGGCTGTGGGGAGCTGTGCGAGGAGCACTGCAGGGTCTCTGCAGGGATCTGAGCCTGGGGCAGGAAAAGCAGCTCTGTGAGGAGCACAAGTAGCAGGGAGAGATGTCAGAGCTCACAGCACAGCTCAGAGCTGTCTGAAACAGAGCCCAGAACTCACTGGAGTTTGGGTCCCTTTCCCAGTCACTGCAGTCAGTGCTTAAAGCCCTTTGTTGGGAGTGTGGATTCTTCTCCTCTATACTGCTGCCAACAATTGCACTTCAGACTACACCTGCCTGTGAGTGCTGGGGCTTGCAAACACAGGCACTGCCCTCCAAAGCACAGCAGGCTCTGCCAGTGCTTCTGAGGAACTGGAGACACCACAAGAGGAGCTGGGAGTGACACTGCCCCAGCAGGAAGGGTTTCTTTTATTTGAGTAGATAATGAATACATCTGGTGTGGAAAGCCTTCCTGTAAGGAGTTTACATTCTCTCTCTGGATACATTTGTCCCTGCTGTGGCAATGTATTCCTTAGGTTTTTGCAGGATCTCTGTCTGGCTGGGAAATCCTTTCCCTAGTGGAGACACACTCTGAGGTGCTCCTGCTAGAGGATGAGTTTTCTTTCACCTCAGGAAGGGGTGGCTGCCTTCCCTGCTACTGAACTCCTTTTAAAGCTGCCAGGGTAGTGCCTTCTCTGGATCTGACACTGGGATCTGTTGGCACATTGCTTTGCAGGGAGGGTCTAAGCTAGCAATTGGCCATTGCCAGGCTGAGCTGCCTTTCAGCATTCCTGGAATAAGGAAGAGCTCTAATGCTGTGAGCACGAGCCACGTGCAGATCCCAGCTAAACCTTCCCTTTGGAGCAGGTTTTGAGAAACCCTGCTCCCCTGCTGCAGGGGAACTTAGTGAAGCTCATGGACTGTTCATCCTGCCTGGGAAGGGACAGGGACACCTTGGAAAAGCTGCATTTTATAAACAGTCTCCATCTGCCTTCCAGTCCTGCATCAGTGCTTGCTTCTGTTAACTAAAATGATAGTTTGAGATGGACAAATTCTGTTTTGAAATTACAGATTGGGCAGAGTTCTTTAAAAGCCACAATATAGTGTGTCTTAAGCACAAAAGAAACACAGAATCATAGACTAGCCTGAGTTTAGGGGACACCCACCAGGATCATCAGTCCAGCTCCTGGCCTTCCCCAGACCCCCCAACAATCCCCCCTGTGCATCCCTGGCAGCGCTGTCCAAAGGCTCCTGCAGCTCTGGCAGCCTCGGGCCGTGCCCGTTCCCTGGGGAGCCTGGGCAGTGCCAGCACCCTCTGGGGGAAGAACCTTTCTCAAAATCCAGCCTGAGCCTGCCCTGGCTCCAGCTGCAGCTGCTCCCTCAGGTCAAGAAATGAGGAGTTGTATGAAATTCCTGTCAGTTCTTGGGCAGCACCGTGCTGGTGTCACTGGGACGCGTGGCACACACTGCTCTGTCTGTGGGGTTTGCCAGGGCAGTGGGAGATGCCTTTGGCAGGGGATTCTGCTGCTCACATCCTGCACACTTGGCAGTTGTGCACAGCTCAGTCTGCCTGGCCCAGGAGGCACAGCTGGGACTACGCAGCCCCCAGGTCTTGGTGTTGGTAATGACAGTCCCTTAACAGCTATTTCCTCTAATGCAGAGATGCTGTGATGTCACTTTTTGACAGGTTTGTCTGACTTCAGAATCCAAAAACCCTAAATCTACATAAAATTATGGTCGAACAGCTAATATTTCATCATGACATTTAATGAAACGGTTTTATAAGCTTTCAGACATCACAGCCTTCTTAGTTTTGTAGCAGCCCTGCACACGTTTTTACAGGCTTTGCAATGTGAGGCTCTTCAAAGTGGATCAGTTTTGACAGTCCTGGCAGTTGGCTGTGAGAGTTTTATTGCTTTCTGTTGAATTCCTGTTGTTTATTGTAACATGATAAAAATTGTTACCATATGATAGTCTAATATTCTGGTATTAAGCATTAGGCCTTGGGCTGAGGGAAGGGAAGTCAAAGGGAAGTGCCTAAGGATGTTTTAACCTTTCATGGGAATATTATATCAAAAGAGGAAAGTTCTCCCCAGTCCATTAAAGATGGTTTTGGGAAGTGGCAGGTAAAATCAAAGCTCAGATTTAATTACACTCGGACTTTACACTGCCTCCAAGCTGATAACAGGGTCATCAGGCTGGAAATGGGAATATCAAAGTATCTGAGGTTTTTGTCTGTTTTCCTAAGCAGCTGCACTTGACTCCTGTGCAGAACTCTTCCTCTGCAGTGTGAGGAAGAAAGGACAATCCCCTGACCATTTTGGGTTGGGTTTGGGGGGCTGAGCTGCAGGTCCCTGGCTGTGCCCACCAGGCTGGGACTGCGGCTCTGTGTAAGGAAACTGCCTGTGGGTACTGCCAAAGACCAGAGCCACACAGAGCCTGGCTCTTGCTGCAGTGGGCTCAGAGCACACCCCAGAACCCCTGGGGCAGCTCCCCTGCAGGAGGGGCTGCACCAGGGAGTTCCTGGCCAGCAGTTCTGGCTGTCCTGCACAAGTGTCACTTCCTGCACGTGCTCTGCCCGTCCTCTCTCAGCCTGGATGCAAAGGATGCTGTGGGCCTGAGCACCTCAGGGTGCTGTTTGCCATGAGCCTCCTCTCAGTTCTCTTGTCTTTTGTCTTTTTCAGGGTTCCACAGTCTTGAACTACTGGATTTTTGGCTACTACATGCCTGAAGATGATTGACAGCTAAAGTCAGAATTGGTTCTAGATGCTGTATAGATGCAAAGCAGCACAATTCTATATCTAAATTTCTTAATCTTTCCTGCTCTCAGTGGTCGTCTTTGAATTTGCTACAAATTCACTGACTTGGAGTAGATGAATTTCAGAAGCCTATCCTTCCCTGCTGTGAGAAATCCAAAGCTTCACATGTAAATTGTCCGTAGAAACTGAACTCTGATGGCTTGTTTTTCAGATATAAATCAGAAGTCAAGAAAGGACTTGGCCTAATTTATATTGCTTTGCACTTTTGTCTGACTTTAAAGAAAAAAAAACATTCTCCAATGAAATTTGGGTGCCAAACACATGCCCAGAATGTACAGAGCTTTGCTTTCCAGTCACCACTGTCCTTTAGGCGTTCCCCATGGCAGGTTCAGAGCCCGTTCTGTTCCGTAGGTGTACGTTGGACTCTTAGAAATATTTCTGACTTGCTCAGTAATATTTTTGGATTACAGTTTACTTGTTTCTGCACCAATAATTTCTTTTAAATTAAAGATTCCCTGTAATTCAGGCTAGGTTATCTGAACTAGTTGTGTAGCACTGTCTTTTCCTTTGCCCTGTGCTCTGTACTCGCCGTCCTGTGCTTCCTGATGTTTGCTGTAGTCCCCCTCCTTCCCTGTGTGCTTCCCTCATCTCGGATACTGTGTAAGCATGTAGATACCTTGTACATACAGCAGAGCCTCTGGTGCCAGCCTCAGGGCGTCCTGACACTACACACTAACACTCAGCGTGCTGGCACTTGGCAGCAGGATGTCCTGACTCCTGGCACTGGTGGTGACATGAGTACCTAGACATTGTCTCTGCAAAAGGAGGTTTTCAGTATTCATTAGTTGGGTTGTTTTTGTTTTGCTTTTGGTTTTGGTTGGTTTTTTTTAATGGGAACTACATATTTTAAAATGTAATTTCTAAACTTTTTAAAAATTAAAAACTGTTTAATTTATGTTCTGTATCTTATATTTTTGTGCCGCGGGATTTGCAGCTGTGTGTCCCTAACACCAGTGGGGCCTCGCAGCCCCCGCTGATGTCCTCGGTAGCGTTAGTTCGGCTGCTTAGCGGAGAAGAAACCATGGGCCAAAGTTCCATTATTTATGTTTGATTTGTGGCACTTCCTGATGGTGAGAGGAGCCTGTTCCAGTCCAGCTCTGCTTCCCGTGCCCGTTGCTGTGCTGGTGTCCCAGGAGGATCGGCTGCCGTGTCCTGGCTCCCCATGCTTTTGTTAGGGAGTCTCCATAGCTGCTTCATCAGTTCTCACGGTGTCCCCTGTCACCTGTGTGGTCACACAAACGCCCTGCATTGTCCTTGGGTCAGGAGGAGACGTGGAGCAATGCAGAGTGAATCTTCCGTCGGCGTCAGCCCCGTGGCGTTCCTGTGCCCGCGGGGGCGGCGCGGCCCGGCTGTCCCAGGGAGGGCACAGCTGGCACGGCTGTGCTGTCATTCCTTGTCTGTGTCCGTCTGTGCTGTTCTGTGCTGCCAGCAGCTCGTGGCTCTGTTGGGTTTTTGCCTTTCCCTGTGCAGTCCTGGGGCCGGGCGGTGCCCAGGGACAGCAGGGAGCTCGAGGTGTCACCAGCCAGCCCCTCCCAGGGGTCACTGCAGGGGCTTCCCTCCCCACCCTCCCGGGAGCCCAGCTCCCTCCCCGTGTTACTCCAGCTATTTATTCATCATTCAGATGAGCGAATGTGATGAAGTCCAGAAGAACAAACTCGCTCCTGAGCGTCCATGAGGTCACATTTTGGTAAGCTTGACAGTAGTTCGTGCAAGTGTCTTACTTTACCCTTCTCATCTAATAGCTTTAATATTAAACTGTTTAAAAAAGAGACATCTGTCATGGCCCTGAAGAAAAAGGTTCTTTGTTTCTGGAGAGCGGAGTCCTTTTTTTAAAAATGCATGTGTAAGATTTAAATTCCTGTTTTTCCTTGGGAGATAATGGTATTTGAACATGCAGTCTAAACTTCTTTGTGCTTTGTGTAACATAGCAGTGGACTTTTGTGATTGGCACCCAAGGAACTCGACTCCTGGGATTCATGGTAGTGATCCTGGCTGCATTCTGGACTTTGTTTTGCTAACCATAATTGAGCAACTGTACATTACTGCGATATTAATGTTTCAAAGCACTGGGATAGTCTAATTCTAACTTGTAATTATGTTTGCCAATTATCTGTTTGGAAAGTTGATGTATGAACAGCTTCTTGAAACTGTTAAATTGTACAGATATCGTTCATGATCTAAAGCTTTGTACTGTGGAATGTGCTTAATAAAAAAAAGTTTGAACTTAATTTGTCACATGAATGGATGAGTGACATCACCTCAGCAGAATTTGGGTGTGAGTTAAGGATGGGTTGGAGCTGGGGGGGTCCCTGCCCAATAAATGCCCTTCCAGCCCGACTGCAGTGGAAGGCACAGGTGGAGCCCAAACCCGTCTGCCACAGCCCAGCTCCTGCCCTGGCACGGGGGGTGGCAGCTGCTGTTCCACCCTGCCCTTTCCTGGGGACAAACTGGGAGGAACAGAGAGGCCTGGAGCTCAGCTCACCCATCACAGAGATCTGAACCCCACTGCCTCTGTAGGAACACTGCCAGGATTCTTTCTTTACCAAGAACGCAGATAGAATGTTTAAAATACTACCCATCTCCTGGCTTGTTGAAGCAACCTCCGTGCCTTGAGCTGTGCAGAGTTTTCCAGGGCTTCCTCTGACTCAGGAAAAGCTTTGCCTTGGGCTTTTCTTAGCTGCTGTGCAGTGAGTTGTTTAGTGTTGGGTTTGGTGGGTGTCTGTGGGAGGCACAGACCTGAAATGGTTTTGGAGGTGCCATAAACTCCCTGCTAAAAATATGAGCAGTTCTGGCTCAGCACTGGCAAATGCAGGCCTCAGGAATGGCTCCAGTGCAGATGACTTCTCCTTGCCCCACTCTCGATTCTGGGTAGGAGTGTTGGAAGCAGCGCTGCTGCTGTCAGGCTGAGGCTGCCCTGGAGCCGAGTGAGTCCAGTCCCGTGTTTGGTGCCAGGAGTGCAGTGTGGAAGTGCAGCCTGGCTGACCTCGTGGCGGGGTTCTGCAGGCCTTGCTGGGTATCATTATCCAAATAAGCCACAAAAGCTCTGGGATGGATCTGCAGTGTAAACCTTGAGGTCAGCCTTTAACATTCCAGCTCACCTGGGTGGCCTTTGGGTTTGGTTGTTCTGTGGGTTTTCCCTTGCAGTTGCAGCCTTTACTTGGCTGTTAATTCCCATCAGAAAATTTCCCAAAGAAGTCGTGGAGGCCCCGCTCTCTTGGGTGCTCCCACCCATCCTGGAGGGATTTGGGGCCCCTTTGGACTCTCCCCTCCCACCAGAGGGTGGGAGCCACACACTGTCCTGACCATGGAGTGCCTGTGGGGCTGGGCAGCGCCCTGGAAGGGTGGGCAAGGAGGGCAGGGCAGGGCTCCAGGGGCCCCCACAGGCACTGGGGTCTCACTCAGGCCCAGCATCTCCTGCCAAGCCCTTCCCAAAGTCCCGGAGCTGCCTATGGATGGCGTTAGAGCAGCACAGTTCCAAAGGGAAAACTCCATCCAACCTGGCCTTGAACACTGCCAGGGATCCAGGGGCAGCCACAGCTGGGCCAGGGCCTCCCCACCCTCCCAGGGAACAATTCCTGCCCATTATCCCATCTATCCCTGCCCTCTGGCAGTGGGAAGCCTTTCCCTGTGTCCTGTCCCTCCAGCCCTTGGCAGTTGTCTCTTTCCATGTTTCTGCATCTCCTTCAGGCCCTGCAAGGCCACCCTGAGCTCACCTCAAAGCTTCTCCTGTGCAGGTGAACAATCCCAGCTCTCCCAGCCGTTCCTCCCAGCAGAGCTGCTCCATCCCTCTGCTCATCCTGGTGCCTCCTCTGGCCTGGCTCCAGCAGCTCCAGCTCCTTGCTGTGCTGGGCCCCGGGGCTGGGGCAGCTCTGCAGGTGGGCTCTGACCTGAGCACAGGGGACAGGGGCAGAATCCCCTCCCCTGCTGCCCACACTGAGAGAATTTAGGGAAAAATGTCCTTTTGGAAAAAATTCTTTTCTGCTCCCCATCCCAGCAGAGCTTTTGCTAAAAATCCCAGGCCAGGCCCAGTCTCCAAGCATGCCAGACACAGCTGTGCTCATCCCTGCAGTGGAAACGCTCCCGTGGGATGCTGCTCTGGTCCAGGCTCTCCGTGGTGAATGCAGGGGCTGTCCCTGTGCCAGTGCCGAGCACAGCCCCTGCTCTGTGACAGTGACGGGGTTTGGGGCTGCCCTGCCCCGCAGCCCCGGCTTCTGTTGCAGCCGGTTTTGGCTTCTCCAAGCTCGAGCTTTATCTTGGGTACTTTAAACACATTTCTGCAATGCTCCGTGGTGCTGAAACAGGACTTGAGTCACTGGTTAATCACCCACTGGTTAATCACTCACACACCAAGACCAAACCTTTCTGGGCAGCAGGGGCTCCACGGCAGAGCTCCTGCCCTCTGCAGAAGGGTTTTTTGTTCTGCAGCAGAACTGAATTCAGGGCAGGAGATGACAAAAATCAGCAGTGATTATCCAAGCCTGTAGGTAACATCCTCTTGGGATACCTCCAGGCATTGTAGCAGCATGAGGGACTGCTGTGAGTCGAGGCCTCTCTGGTTTCAGCTGTCTGAGCTCGCTCAGTCTCCCTGGGCGTTTCTATCATCACTAAACACATGGCACGTGCCCACTAAAATCTGTGAGCACTGACTGAAATGATTCACTTTTATCCTTCCTAGATTTTTGTTTTGTTTTAGCAATGAGATTTTTTAAAAAATATTGTAAACAGTAATAGAACAAATCAAAATCGCAACTGAACCAAAGAGAGATCCAGCAGAGTTTTCCTCGTGCTTTGTACATCTCTGCACAGGAGCTGGGTGTATCCAGCCGGGCACCGGAGATGTGTCTTCACCTTTTGTCTTCCCTTAGGAACGGCCCCGCTGCCTGCCCTGAGCAGCAGCAGCGCTTGGGAGCGGTAATTGGCCGCTAATTGGGAACCCTAATTGGTTACGGCTGCCTGTGGGAAGGTTTGCTGGGACCACCCTCTCTCCCGTCTCGTCTTTCCCGCCCTCTGCTCGCGGCTGAGCCCGGAGCAGCTCCGGCCGGATAATCCGCCGTGGCACAGGAATGCGGGGATGTTCTGTGGGATTTCTGTATCAGCACAGGGCAGCTCCGCGCCCGCGGGTGACCCCGATGTTCTCGCAGGTCTCTCTCGCCCCTCATGAGCCCTGCAGGTCTTGCACTCCTCACCCTGCAGCTCCTCGGGAGTGGATGGAGTGGGAGAAGTCACGGGAAAGCTCTGCAGACGCCTCGGTGACTCCCAGTGCCGGGACTGGTTTTGCAGCAGGCAGGAACGTCCCGCAGTGACACCCCTCAGTGACATCCTGCAGGGACATCCCTCAGTGACATCCCTCAGGGATATCCCTCAGGGACATCCCGCAGTGACATCTCGCAGGGACATCTCTCAGGGACATCCCTCAGTGACATCCCGCAGTGACATCCCTCTGGGACATCCCGCAGTGACATCTCTCAGTGACATCCCGCAGTGACATCCCGCTGGCTCCCTCCCAGCCCCCCGGGCACCCCTGGGCCCGGCTGGCTGCCCCCAGTCTCAGCAGCTGCCACGGGACTGAAGCTGCGCAAGGGAAGGTCCAAACCACCGCATCTGCTTTGGACACAAACCTGTCCCTCCAGACCGGGGTTGCTCGGAGTGAGGAAGAGGAGGGACAGCGGGGATAGTTGCCCCAGACCTTTCCTTTCACTTGGGTAGGAGAAGAAATCGCTCCGGGTTCCGCATGTGGAGCCTCTGTTTAGGAGAGGGGGAGGGAGGCACAGATGGGCGAGCCCCTGCTCCGTCCGACCCCTGGCACTGTCCCGTCCCCATCCCCCGGCTCCTCGGCAGGGCACCCCATCCCCTCCGCCCCTCTCCCTCCGCTCCTGTCACAAGCACTGGCGCCAGCGAAGGAAGATCTCCTCTGTCCTGACTGCACCAATTTCTTGGCGAGGTCAGCGTGGCTCTTGCTCAGCACGTCCCGGGTGACGAAGGCAGGGGACAGTGACAGTGACAGTGACAGTGCGGCAGGTCGCCCCTTCCCGAGAGAGCCGGTCCGGGCTGCTGAGCTGGCTCCGCACCCGGCTGGGACCATGCTGAGCACAAACCCTGTCAGGACCTGCTGCGCCCCAGGCTCCGCAGCCCCTCGGGAGCTCTCGGCTGCCAGGACCCAGCCGGGGAGCTCCAGTGACCGTGGAGCCCTGGAGCGAGGGGTCTCCCTTCCCCGGGGGTGGCCCTGCCCCTGCTCCTCCCGGATGCCCCTCGGAAGGGAAGCGCAGCCCCACGCCGAGCCCTGGGAGCCACCTGAGCGCGGCCAGCCCCGGCGCTGCCCCGAGAGCCCCGCGGGCACGGGCGATGCTGTGCCCCTAAATCACATCTCGGGACACATAATCCTGACTTCACACTTTTTCCCAGACAATATCTTTCCATATAATCTTAATGATTCCTGCTGCAATAACAAATAGGCAGCCCTGAGAATAACTTCACACTTAATTGCTCGTGCCAAGAATCTCACCACTTGGCCCTTCTCTGGGTGTTTTCCCTCCAATCCATCTGCACAAACAGAAGTGGGCCAGTTCTGTGCCTCAGGAATGAGGAGATAAAAAGGCAATAATTTATTTTTCCACTAAAGCTAGAAGTATTTTATAGAATTTGCTAAAGTTTTTGTTTCAGGAAATTTCATCATGTCTCCAGGAAAAAAAAAAAAAAAAAAAAAAAAAAAAAAAAAAAAAAAAAAAAAAAGCAGCACCTAATTGGCCTCAGATTTTCTAACTCCCTTTTCATTTTTGTAATATGAGGAGGTCTAGGTCATCTCAAGGTCACTGCAGTTAGTGTTGCTTTAGTGCACCTCTGAGGATACCTCGTTTCTGCAGCAGTTTTTCCTTGAAAAACAGCCTTAGCCTGCTGCTGTAACAGCCACTTTCCTTGGCAACCAGTTGCATTCCTTTAGCATATGGAAATATTTTTTAAAACACATAACATATAGGGCTGCTTGTAGGTGAAATTCTCCAACAGAAATGGAACAAATGCTTCTAAGCCCTTTGAACGGTGCTGTAAAAAAAAGCTTTTAACAGAAAGCTGCCATTTCCCATTATCTACACTGGGATCTCAATGTCAAAATAAAATGCTGGTGGTTATCAAATTAATAAAAATGTTTTGCTTGGGAAAAATTTAATTTTACCATGCTCCCAAGGCTTCCTGGTGTGTTGCCATGCTGGTTTACATGGCTTTAGGTGGTGAGGTCATTCCAGCATGGGGTTAGCTTGATTTTTTTGGTCTATCTCAGTGAAGCTGTGGATTCCAAATCATCTGTTTTAGAAAAACTTGATATGCAGTATCTTGAAAATGTAGCAAATGCTGAGTCTGCATCTGCTGAAGAAACAGAGTTTAAAAAAGATGTGTTTGTACTTGAATGACCAGATTTTTCTGAACAGGTAAGGTCAAAAAAGAGAGGAGGCACCAGCACAGAATCCCAGAATGGTTTGGGTTGGAAGGGACATTAAAGCTCATCCAGCTGAGCTGGATCCATGTCCTGAGTTACTGCTCAAGGTTTTCCTTCAGAGAGACCAGCCCAGGTTGGAATTATTGGGGGTTTCAACTGCAGATTTAAAGCAAATCTGATGCTTTCTATGAGTTGCCTCCATCTGGGTTGGTCCCTTTGTGCTGCTGCTGTCAAAACCTGGCAAAATTTTCCAAATTGACCAAGGAAAAGCCCAAATGCGAATGAAAACTGGAGAGGAAGCCTGGGCAGGTGTGTGGAGGGAACAGCTCCTCATCCCTGATCCTTTACACAACAGAGTATTTTAAATTTGCTGAGGAAAGGCAAATGCCTGCATCTAGGGGGAAGATAAACGGAGAGGATGGAGCAGTGAGATCCTCAGGGATCTGCCACAGCCCTGGTGCATCTTCCCAAGCCTTGGGAGGGCTCAGGGAAACAGGGAACAGCTCCCAGAGCTGGGCACAGCCCACAGAGCTCATGCAGCTGGGCCAGCTGCAGCATCTGCCAAGTTCCTGATGGCAGCTCCCGGCCTGTCAGGCTGGGAAAGGACCCCAGAACTCGGTGATGCCACATCCAGGAAAATAACTACAAGCAGAACTTGGGAAGAGTTGTTGTGGAGTTGTTTTCCCATATGAGAATCTTTTTCAGGCGAACATGTGGTTGAACAGAGTGCCGGGCTGGACCTGGGGCTGAGGCATCTCTGTGCTTGTTGGTGAAAAGAAAAGGGAGAGCCTGTGCTGCAGCTGGAGTCTCCTGTCAGGGGTTCCTGTTCCTAGCTCTGACCTTGCAGTTTCTTTGGCACAGTGTGGGGGGTGCCTGTGCTTGTCTATCCTGAAAAAAACCATTGTTTTTTCTCTAGCAGCATCCTCATTGCTGTGGGAGGATTTGTGCCCAGTGCCAGGGACAACTACCACTGTCCCAGGCTGCTCCAGCCCCAGTGTCCAGACTGGCCTTGGGCACTGCCAGGGATCCAGGGGCAGCCACAGCTGCTCTGGGCACCCTGTGCCAGGGTCTGCCCACCCTCATGGGGGAATCTCTTCCTCAGTAATCTCAACCTTACTCTCTCTCAGTTTAAACCCACTCCCCCTTGTCTTGTCACTCCACGTCCTGATGAATTGTCCCTCTCCAGGTTCCTTGCAGCCCCTTCATACCCTGGCAGGGGCTCCACACGAACTTCCCTTTTCCAATCCTCACACCCAGCTGGGGTTTTGGTGAGCATAACATGGCTTGTTTGCACCTCCTGCTTCATCCTGAACATGTTTTGCCTTATTAGGCAAATAATAGAACTGGAAAAGACACCAGTAACAAATCCTGAGGTTTTCTGCAGATAATTTCCTGCAAACACTCATTTCTAGGAGTCTGCTGGTCAGAACTGGCTGAACACCCCAGCCCAGTGAGCTTCCCTCTCAGAGTGTTGGTGAATTATTTGCTATGACTTGCCCTTGGCTATTTTCTGAGGGTGATTAATTATGTACCTTGGGTGCTCTTCTCTTGTTTTGTTTTTTTCATCATGACTGGAGAACTGAAAGAAGAGCAGTGAAATGAGGAAATTCAAGTTGCCACTTGGACTTCCAGCAGGAACTGCAGAGCCAACACACATTCATGGGAGAGCTGGCGAGACTCTCACTTCTTGCAGCGCCTCTGTGACCTCCTGGCAGTTCCTCAGCCCACTGCTGAGTGTTTAACTTGTCCCCTGTGACACAACCCAAACATGCTGGGCCATGCTCCTTCCCAGCTCCTGCAGGCACAACAGGCATCCAGATGATCTTCCTTTTTAAGGAAAATCAACATTTTCAGGAACCTCATGGTGTCCTTTTTCCTCAGCCAGGGCTGTGGTGTGAGGACAGCACAGAGCTCCTGGGAGCCACAGGGCCACAGTTTGAGGGCAACAGCAACACAAACCCAAGGCAAGCTTTAATTTAGCTACTTCTCAGACAGTTCATGGTCATCTGTGCCACATCAGGGACTTTGTTTTTCCACTCCTGAGGAGAGCTGAGCACAAATCCAGCCACGTTCATTCCCAATAACACAACCCCCAGTGGCAGCAGGGGTGTCCGGGTCGTGTCTGGGCTGGCACTGGGAATTCTCCTCAGCTGAGCCCCTCAGGCACACAGGGCTGGGGCTGCTCTGGCCCAGCCATGCCCAGGGAAGGGATGGACACCACTGGGCTCAGCTTTGAACTGAAATGGAAGACAGTGTCCCCAAACCCAAGGCAGAGTTGAGAGGCAGTGGCCAGTGCAGCGGTTTAAAGCCCAGCCCTCAGTGGGTTGCAGGGCTGCAGAGAGGCCATGGTGGATATGCTTTCCTTTTTCAGACCTGGCAATGAGTTCCATGCCAGCCCTTGGTGATTTCAGGGCTGGTGGAGATGTGGAGCTCCATTAGCTCCTGTCCCAGCACCAGGCAGGGAGGAACTGAGCTGTGTCTGCTGTTCACACACAGCAGAGGAGCAGGTGGGATCTGGACTCACACATCCACAAAAATGGCATTTTGGTGCCACAAAGGGCTCTCGCAGCTCCTGTGAAAAGCCTGGGCTGAACCTGGGATGCCAGAGTCAGGTTGCACATGGAAATGGGGGTGTGGAAGCCAGACCCAGGAATGGATGGGGGGGATCTTGCAGTCCAGGCTGCATCCCTGGTCCCAGGTGGAGACTTGGATCTGCAAACAGAGCCATGGCAACACCTCACCTGTGTGAGCTGATTCTGCACCTGCTTGGTTAAAAACCATCAGCAATGCCCCTCCTGAGCCTTCTTTGTGCTGCCTCCCTTCCTGCAAAACAAACAGGAACTGGGCTGTGGGGAATGTTCTCTCTCGTGGCAGTTCTACACAGAACAAAAATGCACATATGATCTAGCATCTGCTTCTTTTCCCCAATAAACTGCAAAATCAACACACACAAATATGCTTATGTGAACAGGCCAGAAAAACAGCTGGTTCATCAAAGCAGAGGGGCACACTTGGCTCTGCTGGGCCGGTGTTCAGCAGGCTCCCATGTATTTATAAAGTGAGGAAGTGGAGCATATTTGAACATGCAGGTGTATAAATATTCCTGCCAGACCTACTGGAGTGTTTGAAGTCTCCCTGAAGCCGCTGGTCTGACTCACCCCTTCCCAGGGAACGCTGCCCCGGGGGAGCTGCTCTGCCAGCCTGGAGCTGGCCCCTCTGGCAGCCCTGGACAGCCCTGGACAGAGGCAGCGTGCCCAGGACACCCCCAGCTCTGCCCTCCTGCAGGCCCTGGGGCCAAGGCAGGGCTGGGTGAAGCTGCCCCGGGCTGGGAGGGTTGGGGTGGCTCCACAGAGGTGCTGCAGGCAGATGGGGGGGCTGAGCATTTGCTTCCTTGGCCTGGCACCCAGGGAAGGAGGCTGCAGCTTCCCTGACAAGGTGGAAAATCTGGCCCAGTTCTAAAGCCTGGACTTGAAAGCCAGTGGTTCCACCACTGGTTATTGTTACAGCTCCCCAGTAATCCTGAGCAGGGGGAGCAGAGCAGCAGCGCTGGCACGGGGACACGAAGTGTAGATGCAGCACAAATATTCTGTCAGGTGCTTCCCAGCCCTGCCTTCCTCTGGGTGCTGTCACTGCTGCACATGGCAAAGTAAATCCTTTCATAACAAAACACACACAACCCCCCAGCCCAGGCACACACCTGCACAGCAGAACCCAGCACAACCTTCCCAACAAAGCTCCTGGAAGGTCTCTGTGCACTGTGGAGTAATCTGGGGCTTTATTTAAGCTACAACCAGCCCAGCACAGGTTGATGTGCTTCTACAAAATGAGTTTCCCCAAATTTCAGCTCCTTTTCTGTGTGTAGCTAGAGTGTCTAAAGCTAAATAATATATATATTTGATATAAAAATAATTGATATATTTTTCTCAGTTAGAGCCTTTTCTTTTTGTCAAATAGGCCTTCTACATGGAAAGTTTAGAGTAGAATCATAGAAGGGTTTGGCTTGGAAGGGACCTTAAAGCTCATTCAGTGCCACCCCTGCCATGGGCAGGGACACTTTCCACTGTCCCAGGCTGCTCCAAGCTCTGTCCAGCCTGGCCTTGGGCACTGCCAGGGATCCAGGGGCATTTGGGTGACCTGGGCTGTAAAAAGCCGCAGACTGAATCTTGATGTAGAAAATTGAGAATAATTGTTTCTGTGGTTCCTGGTGAAGGAGCTCCCTAATGTGAACAATATTTCCATCAGGATAAAGAAAGTCAGAAATTGTACTTTATAATGTGAGCTGAAGAAATCACTTATGGGTGTTACATGATTGGATTTTCCAATCTAAGAGTTATTTTCATTATATTATGAGAGTTTTCTAATTCTGATAAGCTCTATGGAAGAGCTTGTCCAGCTTCCACTGTCTCTCAACAGTGGAGTAACAACCCCTGACCTGGATCCATTCCCACATCCTGCCAGTCCCACCTGCCCCTTGCTCATCATGACACTGATGAAAGCCACTAGATGTCACTGCTATATTGCACTAATGAAGTTAAAATAATATTTTTCTGGCAATAAATGTCCTGACTCATAAGGAAGTTGGTTTATAAAAGCTGTGGATAGTTTGGATTCCTTCCAGTTAAAAAACAAAACAAAATTTCTTTTTCTTTTCTTTTTTATTTCACTAAAAATATTGGATCCAAGTTCAAAACACTCATTTCACAAATAACATTGATTTGTATTTTAAAAGGAGGAATACTTTGAAGTTAATACCAAGTAAAGAAATGTGGTCTGTGGCTCTGTGAAATGAGATGATGGGAAAAAATTATATCTGAAGGTCTGCAGTGCTAAAGACAAGGCTTGACTAAAGGCAGGACTGGAGATAGTCAGGGATACTCCTGTTCCTGTGCTCAACAGAGAGGGAGGCAAAGGGCCAGTGAAATAACAGTAATAGCAGCAATAATATTCCATTAATGTGCCTTTCATGTCCCAGGCTTCCCACTACAGGGCAGGACAATCATCCCTTCACTCAGCAGCAACAGGAACCACCCTTGGCAGCTGCCAGACATCACTTTGGGAAGGGCTGCTCCAATCCCAAACACCACCAGGGCCTTTAGGGAGCTGGTAAAGTGCATTTTAATGGAGCAGCTCCGGGTTTGCCCACAGTGCTGGGGCTCACTCAGATTCCTTCATCTGTTTCTCTCTTCTGCAAGGGGAGGGTGCTTTGTGTCTGGGTTTCGTGTTTCAAGGTTTTGGTTATTGAAAAAGCTGGCAGGTGAGCTCAAAATGTAACTGCTTCTGGGAAGAAATTTAATGTATCTCAAGTGGCTACCTGAGGATTCCTTCTCCAAATGAATCCTTGAGTTTTTCTCCTGATGTCACCTAGGACAGAACTGGCTGCTGCAGGTAATGAACATCCTGAACTCCTGACAGTGGAAGATGCAGAGAATGTCCTAAATTCTAATAAGAAAATGCTCAGAGGAGGTTGAGCCTCCCTTATCTGTAATGGGAAGCTTTTTTGAAGATCAAGAATGCAAAGCTCCTTCGGGACAGGATGGGAATGAGAGGGGTATTTTTGCCCCATGGGATTTCTTCACCTTCTCTCTACCAGTAAGTGACCTGGACATCCTCATGCCCCTTGGGAACCAGCATTTTGGTGTGGATGTAAGAACAGAATTGGAAGGGCAGTGATTTCTGAGCCTGTCCCCACTCCTTCATGATTTTTTTATCCCAGTAGAAGGAGCTGAAGTTATTGGCAATTTGCTGAGAACTATTTCTCACTGTGAGGAGGAGCCTGAGTGCAGCTGCAGCTGAGCAGGGCCTCATCCCTGTGCCTGGGAGCAGGAAATGTGGCTGCTTTGGGATTCCTGCCCATGAGGAGGATGGAGAAAAACCATGCTGTGGGTACCTGTGGGAGGGAAAACAATCGGAGTTCTTGGCAGGAGTGGGTTTACTCTTGTGTCCTGTGTGGAATGTGGGTGTGAAATGAGTGTAACCCAAACTCCGGGTTTTGTCCACACAGGAGCAGCTCCTGGACCAGCACCAAGGGTTGGTAAGGTGCTTTCTGAAGTGGCTGGAGCTGGGCTGGACTCAAAGCCTGAGACACAGCCCACCGTGCAGGGGAGGGGTCTCCTGTATGTCTGCTCTGGCCCAGTGATGCCTCTGTTCTCATGTTAATTAACACAACTGGAACGGGTGAATTTCTGTTTGGGAAGCACTTGGGGACTAATGGTGCTGTATCACTGCAGGCTCTAATTAATCACCCGGCATCCAGCAAAAAACTCATCCAGAGCCATGCCCAGAGTAACTGGAACTGGAGGGAAATCTCTCCCGATGGGCAGTGCTACAGAGTTTGTGTGTTCCACATCCAGGTAAACTCCCAGCCAGAGCAGGACTGAGACAGAGAAACACAGAAAGGCAAGAATAACTCACTTCACTGGCTCAAGTTACTGACAAAGGCATGAAAGCCTCAGCCTGGAGGATAAATTATGAGCTATCAACCCAACTAGAGCCATAATAAGAAGGGAGGAATCAGATGAGTAAGGCAATAAGGGAAAAGCAAACACTGTGGGTAATGGCAACACAAGGTTGGTTCCCTAGAAGTTGTCTGACCACATTAGATAGCACAGCTCAGTGGCTGGGGCTGGGCCCAGTGTCTAGAGAATAAATCAAATGGGTTTTTTGTTGTTGATAAAACATTCTCTCCACAGCAGATGGATTTAATATTTCCTGGATCCATACCGTTCAAGCCCAGCAGTGGAGGTGCTTTTCCAGGTCTGCACTATTGATGGCTTCGTTTCCAAGGGGTGCAGACTCCGAGAGTTCTCCCAGGACTTGTTGCTATAAACTGTGATTTTTGTCTGTCTCTCTCCTTTGATTCCTTCCTCAGTTTATTGACTTTCTGTACTCCTGATCCACTTCACTTCCCTGGGCCCAGTTAATTCCTCCCACCCTTCCTCTCACTTCCTTCTCTCCCCTGTTCCTCCTTTCCTGGCACTTCCATGCTCTCCTGCTCAGGGTGTGGGGACCATGGACTGGAAAGAAATCCTTCACTGTAGGAGTGTGAGGCACTGGCACAGGGTGCCCAGAGAACCTGCGGATGCCCACTGGGTTCTGTGCATGAACACATCGTGCTGCCACGGGATCCTGTAAATCCATAGGACCTGAGGTATAAGCACTGCCAGCTTCCTCCGTGGAGCTGTGTGATCTGTCCCAGGCTCTGGGAGGTGAAAAGGATCTGGGGTAAACTCCACTGTGCTCTGGAGGGAACCAGAGTGGTTGATTTGGTGTGGGATTTTCTTCAGATAGAGAGTTTTAATTCCAGAGAAGTGTGGGACCTGGCACAACCCAGGAGTGTGAGAGCTGCCCCCTGCCCTGGCCAAGGGCACCATACCACAGTGAGCTCTGATTACACAAGCAGTTAATTGAAATGGCAGGAGGACTGAGTGCCTAGGAGGGAAGGTGAGCTTTGGATGTGGAGAAAATACAAAACGGTCCTTAACTGGCTGTGAATCCTTCAAAGCCCATCTTTACGAACAAAATAAATTGACCACAAACGAGTCAAGAAAAGAGCAACCACTTTATAGGCCAAGTGCCCCAGCAGTTCTGTAGCACCAATTCTGTCCCCATCCTGAGCAGAAGCTTAGACTATGTTCTTCAACAAAAGCTTATATGTGCAATTAAAACTCAACTTTATCCTCCCATACTTTTTGCTGTCCTTCAACAGTAGAAAATGGAATCACTGCAAAATTTTTTGAGTAACAGAAAAAACTTAGCTGTTAGTGATTAGTGGTTTATTTATTTTCTCAACTAATTTAGTAAGAGAAGCTGAATTTAATGTCTTACTCAGCCTGTAAAGCCTTCCTCCTCGTCTCCTCCAGCCCACTTCCTCTGAGTTCAGCACTTCCTGCAGGTAGACATGGTGCTCGCTGTTGTTCCACAATGACTAAGTTCTCCTGAATTGTGTTATGTTTTAATAACAACAGGAATTACGTTTTCTGCTACCAAAACCATTTCATTATGACACATCCAAAGACATGAAACCCTCTTGTGCAATAATAAGGGGAAAAAAAGAAGTCTTTCCATCCACTAGTAGAAAAGAAGCCTCAAGAGATCAGTGCTATAATAAGAAGAAAATAAACATGAGTCAGTTTAGAAAAATGCAGCTAATGTGTCTAAAGGAAACTGCAAGTACTTAATCAAACAGGCATTTGGGAAACAGTGTTGTTAGACATGACCTGGGAGTTACAGGGAGACAGAAAAAGAGATATTAAACAGATAATTAGGCTTTTTGCTGAAATGGCACTGTCAGCATGGGATTTGGGATATTGTGTTCAGCTGTGTGCATCTCAAATGATGGGAGGTACAAAGGAGTTGTGGGGATTGAGTAGCCATGAAATAAGCACGTGAGGGACACAAAAGAATTGGGAAAGAAATGGGGGGAATAATTAATAAGAAAGTACATACTGAGAGTTTGACTAAGGGATGGTACAAGAAAAGGTAAAGGAGTTCAAACATGGGAAAGCACTAAAGGGAAGAGGAGTCACACAGGGAAACACATGAGGGAGAATCTGAAGGGTGTGAGGAAAGACAGTTATAGGTTGACAAGCAAGAGAGGACTGAGACCTCTTAACACTCATAAGAGCTGCTCCATCCTTTCCTTTTATTTCAAATAAAGACATGGCAGGACCAGGAAATACTGGACTAGCTGCTGGAGTAACTTTGGACAGAAAGAGGAAGAAGGGCTAAGAGAGCAGAAATGAGGTCAGTCTGTAAGCTCAGGGCTGATCCAGTCTCATCCCACTGATGCTCTTCGGGGTTTTCATGTCCCAGCTCCAGCGGGTCCAAAGGCTGGGTCAGGTTTAGTGGGGCTTATTCAGTTCTCTTGTAGAAGTGCTGTGAACTTTCTAACTGGGGCAGTGGCTGACACTGGAAGGATTCCTATTCCCTCCAAAGTTTGGAGGACAGGGTACAACCTCCCCTCCTCACCAATTCTTCCAGTCTTGAGCTGCTCAGAGTTTCTCAGGGCTGCTGCTGCTCCCGAGGGAAGGATGGCCAAGGTGCAGGGGCAGATGTGAGCAGTGTTTCTGCTTTGGTACTGCAGCCCCCTTGGCCAGAGATCAGAGAAGAAGAGACAATCTAAAACTTTTATTGCTAACAAAAAGTTAAAGGCATCTTTTCAAACCTTACAGTGAAAGGTTCACTTTGATTCGCATCTGACTTTCTCCAGTCTATTTGCACAGCTTTTCCTGTTACACAGAGTATCAGATGAAAAATAAAATCGCTGATACCTGGGAGGTTTTGGGCCTGGTTGTGACCTCCGTTTGACGTGAGAAGGAGCCACAGAGACAGAAAATTGAAAGTTTGCAAGAGCCTGTGGAGTTTGCAGAGCCATGACCTGCAAGTCCCTCTTGGTGGCTCCTGGACCCAACAGCAGAGCAGAGGGAAGAGAATCAACACGTCCCCACACCTCCCTGGGAAGGGAGAGCTCCCTGGGAATCAGCACCTCCCTGCCGGGTGCAGGGTGCCAGCCTGAATTCCTTACATAGCAGCCTTCCAGTCACAGGCAACTGCCAATGGAGCTCTGGCCCAGCCAGGCCAAACAAAAAGTTCCTCTTGAATATTAAAATTAGAAATACGATCTTGCTCAGCACAGTGAGAGCAGTGGCTCACACGGGCGTGGGGTGGTTCTGACAGGTTTAGGACTCTCTCCCCTCCTTTCCAGAGCTGCAGGTACCTGCCCTGCTCTGACCTGTCACAGCTCTACTAATTCAGGACTGCCCAGCACAGGCTCTGGCTCTGGGGAGCGCAATGCTGCCTCTACTTGGGCATGAAAAAAGCAAGAGGGAGTCTCATTTTTACTTCAAAGCTTTTTTCACAGTGTTTTGATGATGCACTGAACCTCTAATGTACATGTTACTTCTATCTCTTTGGGGATGTAGAGAAAGGGGATGAGGAGCTTGGGGGAAGCCAAGCAGCAGAGCCTGGTGTCCTGTGGAGTTGTCAAGCACAACAAACAACTGACTTAGAGAAAAGTTCTGAAGTTTAAATACTGCTTGTAGCACAAAAAGGGTCTTTGTTTCGTAACTCCCATCAACAAAACGGAAAAGCTCTCTGCCTGGTTGGAAATCCCCTGCGTCCTCACGTGCAGGATCTTGGGAAGAGGCAGAGGGTGGCAGGCACACACTGAGAGAGCCCTTGGTCTGTGCCTTACCTCAGCATTGGTCACCACTTACATGTAACAGGGCTTGGGTAGGCTGGACAATGGAGTCTGCAGCTGGAAGTAAAAAACCAGCCCTGAAGCTGAGCCTTGAGTGACTTTGGCTGTTAATGGACTTGTCCCCGGGGCAGATGAACTGTGACATGCACCAACAGCAAAATTTGTTCTTTCACAGTTCAAGTATTTTAGCTTCAATTAATAAAAATGCAGCAGTTTTCTGCATCCCAGCAGAGCCTGATTTCTCTGTCACTATGGAACAGTGAGCAGTTAAAGCTTCATCATCATCTGAGCCTGGCTTGGCCGGGGAGCTCTGCAGCTGCAGCCCTGAGAGCAGCGTTAGGCCTGGCTCTGAGATACGACTGCAGTGGGACTTGGTGGGGTGGGAGGGGTGGTTGTTAACTTGAATTGCAGACTTCTGGGCTATTTTCTCTTTGATTCTTGGTAGTGAAATATTCTTTCCTCACTGCTCCAGTCCAGCCACATGGGTGTGCAGGGGACAGTGCTGCCCAGCACGATGCCAGCTCTGTCCTGCCATGGCTGGGGTGCTCCTGGGCATGCAGAGCCAGCAGGGTTTGCCACTGGGTGAGACTTCTACATCAAAGAGCTTTATAAGCAGAACCTCCAATGTGTTTGAGGTTTGCCCATCACTGCAGGATACTTCCCAACAGCATATTTGCTCATTAAAAAGCAGCCAGACTTGTTCCTGACGGCGTTATGGTTTGTTTGGATCCGAAGCTGCCTCCAGGATCAATGGGAGTGTGCTCTTGGAAAGGGCTGTGCAGAGATGGGGAAACCTCAAACATTTTGGAGGTTCAGTTTGGAAACCTCTCTGGTTTGGAAGCCCACCAAAAGCATGTCATGAGATGGTTGGAAGACTGGGTGGGGTTTACATCTGAGGACAGAGTGCAAAAGTGAGAATTGTTTAGCTTGGAAGAAGAAATGGTTGGAGAGTATGTGAGTGAGGTGTTTAAGAAAGGTACTGTGAAAACGAATCCACTCCTCAAGATAACTGTTCTCCCTAATATGAGAGCAAGGGGTCATTTAGCAAAAAATGAAATGGAAATTATTTTATCGTGGACTATTTAACTGGACAACTTAGAAGTCATAATCCCCAAAGGCAAAGACAAGAACTGGTACAAACAGCTTGATTTAACAGAAATGCCATTGAGTTTGAGACTGTTGTGTTCCCCTAAGCAGTTTTCCCTCTATGTGATTTGCCTGAGAAGGTTTTAAATGAATTGGGCTCCTCAGCACCGCAGGGCAAGGAGCTCCTGGAGCTGAGGAAGGGCCTGGAGCATCTCCATGCCCAGGAAAGGCTGAGGGAGCTGGGGCTGCTCAGCCTGGAGAGGAGCCTCAGCTGAGAGGGGCCCTCAGCCCTGGGTGTCCCTGGGTGTCCCTGGGTGTCCCTGTCTGTCCCTGTGTCTGTCCCTGTGTCTGTCCCTGTGTGTCCCTGGGTGTCCCTGTGTGTCCCTGTCTGTCCCTGTGTCTGTCCCTGTGTCTGTCCCTGTGTGTCCCTGTCTGTCCCTGTCTGTCCCTGTCTGTCCCTGTGTCTGTCCCTGTCTGTCCCTGTGTCTGTCCCTGTGTGCAGGGAGGGCAGAGCAGCCCCAGGCTCTGCTCCAGCCCCAGGCTCTGCTCCAGGCCCAGCAATGGCCCCAGAGCCACGGGCAGGGGCTGAGCCCAGGAGCTGCCCCTGCACAGGAGGCACAACTTCTGCCCTGGGCAGTGCCAGCCCTGAGCAGATTGTGCACAGAGGCTGTGGAGTGTCCCTCCCTGGGACATTGCAGATCTTCCTGTGCCCTGAGCTCTGGGATGGCCCTGCTGGAGCAGGGAGGTGGCTCCAGGTGAGCCCCTGTGGGCCTTCCAGCCTCACCCACTCTGGGATTCTGGGAATTAGAGAGGAAAATCAGCCTTAATTGAGGGCTTTTATAGCATTTCACTCAAAAGGCTTCAATCCAAACATCAGGCTTTTTGTCGGGATCTGACCTAGCCCAGTTTTTGTGTGGCTTTGACAGAAACAGCTGGAACAGTCTTGAGACTGTTCAGATATTTAACAGTGACTTTGTGTGACTTTGTAAGTGCTTTTGAAAACACATGACCAAATCCAGTCAGGAGTCCATCATGAATGGATGGAAATGTCAATCAGGTAGGTGTTTTTATCTCAAGACCTTACAGACCAAAAATCACAATTGTCTTCTAATGAGCCTCCTGATAACACAACAGATAACCAGCACCCCCTCCTCTACTGGAGACCTTGTGCTGGCAGGCTCATTTTTAAGATTACCAAAGACAATGTTAAAGCCTGCCAGGGCTAGAATAGCACATGGGTAACGGATAGATCGATGGAAGCCTTCCCTGGGCCAGGTATGACATGGGATTTCCCGAGCTCAGGCTCATGTAAATCCCTGTGATGAATGAACTCACCACTGGATGTCATTGTTTCTCTATAGGAAACCTATAGAGAAACCGGGGACACTTTTATTTGGCAGTAAAATTGTTTTTATTGTCTGGGGGTTTTTTTCTCCTCCAAATAGCAAGCCCCACATGTGGGACATTCAGGTGTTTGGCACCTCTTCCACTTGGCTGCTGCAAGCCCAGGAACCAGATTACGCCTCTTGTTTTGCTAGGGCGGGGTGGGTTTGCAGCCCTGTGATGGATACGGTCTCTCCTCAGCCCCGCAGCCTCCGGGCCAGATCGTCAGCTGGTGTAAATTGTGCTGCTCGGAGGATTCCAGCGGCGGGGCCAAGGCAAACAGCGCGGCGATCCAGCCCGGACTGCTGCTCTGAGCCCCCTCCAGCGCAGCCAATCCTTCCTGCTTCCTCCAACACCTCCCTCGTGCCCCGGCTCCCACCTTTCCCTTAATGTTCTCTACAACAGACTGAATCCTTTTTTTCTCCTTTCCAGCTCAGTTCAGGGTTTGAAAATTTCACCCAATTATGACGTCAGTTGCTTTTCCATGTTCTTTCTGCTCTTGTTTGTGTTATCTTCAAGATGCCCCTTCCAGGTGCAAATCAGCCTTAGGGAGAAGTGGTCAGCTAGAAGGGTAAACAAGTAATATAAATATAACCCAGAATCTTGTCCAATTTAACATCGACCTTGGCTTTTTTGTTGTTCTGGACTGGCTTCCAATCCCATCTCACTGTCAATTTTCCACAACAACTCCTTCATTTTTTATAAAATCTCAAAATATATCATAGAATCAGGGAATATTCTGAGTGGGAAGAGACCCACCAGCATCATCCAGCTCCTGGCCCTGCCCAGACCCCACAGCAATCCCACCCTGGGCATCCCTGGCAGCGCTGTCCAAAGGCTCCTGCAGCTCTGGCAGCCTCGGGCCGTGCCCATTCCCTGGGGAGCCTGGGCAGTGCCAGCACCCTCTGGGGAAGAACCTTTCCCTGCTCTCCATCCCAAAGCTCCCCCTCCAGCCGTTCCCTCCTTCCCTGAGCTCTGCCCTCAGCTCCTCTGCTGCAGCTGAACCAGCCCAGGGCCCTCAGCCGCTCCTCGGGTGGCCCCTCCAGACCCTTCCCCAGCCCCGGCTCCTCCTTTGGACACTCTGGAACAGCTTTGGCTCTCTCTGATCTTGTGGCACCCACAGTGCCCCAGCGCTGCAGGTGAGGCTGCCCCAGCCCAGAGCAGAGTGGGACAATCCCTCCCTGGTTGATCCCCCAGGACAGGGATGTCCCTCCTGGCTCCAGGGCACTGCTGACTCAGATTTGTGCAGGTATAACTAACACAGAACATGAAAACTGTTTGGTATTTGAATATTTCTATTTAGTATTTATATAGATATTTATAATATTTATAATGTAATATATATGTTTATAATAGGTATTATAATAGGTAGTATTTTATATATATATATTATATATATTATATATTATATATATTATAAATATATAAATATATTTATAATAGGTAGTATTTAAGGAACATGGGTTTTTACCTTGTTGGTTCCTGACCTGAGCACATATAAGGGCTGGGAGAGGTTAATTTTAAAGCAGTCACAGCTAATGAAGTGATAAGGCTGCCGTGCCCTCTGTGATGCTGCTGTCCCCACTCTCTGTGCCTCTCTCCAGGACACCGGGGACATTTGGGACATCTGCTTCCTGCAGGGTGAGGAACCAAACACCAGGGGCAGAGCATTCCCAAGCAGGATCAAATCTTCCCTGAGCCATTCCCTGACATCCTCTGCCAAGGTTCAGTGCCAGCAGGAGGCTTACAGAGCTCTCATCTCTCAACGTCCTTACCTAGAATGAAAAAGTTAATTATTCATGGAGCCACAGACAGGAAAAACACATTTGAACATCACTCTGCTAAACCAGATCAGTTCTTTTTACTTCCATTGTATCTCTTATGTGTCCAGCAGCTCAGGTAGAATGCGTGAGGGATTTTGAAGACTGCTTTCCTGACTTCAGGTGTGGTGGCCTGCAGGGGTGTGAGAGCCTGCTTGGTCAGATGAGCTGTCCATTGCTTGTTCATAAATCATTTTTTAATAAATCCTGCCACTTCACACTGTGCATTGTCTTCTCCAGAGAGGTGCACCCCAGGCCCAGGCTGCCTGCACTGCAGTCAGTGATGGACCTGAGTGCACCCTTCTTTCTACACCAAATCAGGAGCTGCTCTGTGAGCAAAAGCATGGAAGAGAAAGGAATTCAAGCATCTTGTTTCACTCAGAGCTCTGCAAGAGATGGAAAGCCTTGAAAAGAGGGAACAGAAAATAATCAGTAAGTCCTGTCAGACAGTCTACATCCAATCCATGAGAGATTTTTGGTGTAATGGAAGGTAATTTGTAATTAAAAAGAGAGACGATGGAGCTGTTTGTGGGCTACAGAAATTTAGGATATCTGTGAGGTAATGAAACCATGCAACTTCAGAGTGTAAGGATAGATCAATTATAATTAATTCTTAATTTTCCTGCCAAAGAAAAACAGAAGAAAAAGACTTGGCATGTCACACAGAGTCTTTTGGGATTGGACAAGCTGGATTTTTTTTTTTTTTTTGAGTTTCATGATCAAAGTGTGTTATAATTTCAAATGAGGCTGCAATGACACCACATTCTTACCAATTAAAGTGATGATCTGTATGGGTTTGGGATCTTCGGGTTAAAACTACATGGAAAAAATATTTGTAACTTGTGCTCCTGTTACCTGACTTTGTCATGAGGGCTGCAGCAGAGAAGGTGTACTCTGCTCAGCCTTCACCACGGTCATTCATTTTATATCTTTCTCACAATTTTATCTTTTATCTGGATGAATGGTGTCTCTGGCAATGGGATTAATAATGAACAAGGGGCTGCTTGGGTGTCTGATGGAACAGTAAGCCCTGAATCTCGGATGGGTAAGTCTACCTCAGAGTGACTCTCAGAGGTCACCTTGTGTAACAGAGGAGCACTGTGAGCAGGAGTTGCTCTTTCTCAAAGCTATCTGTGTCAGGCGTCTGAAAAACTTCATGCTCAGAAGCTCAGGATGTCTGACGTTGGGTGCTGTGGGTCTATTCTGCTCTTCCACAGTGCCAGGGAGGAGTTCACTACTAAATACTTTGGTTTTTCCATAGAAGTGTGGCACCCAGCTCCTTTTGGGTGCCTTGAAAAATGCCCCTTCATGTCCTGCTGGGGCTTATGTAAAAGCAGTTTGTTAATTAAAGGCAATTTGTCTCATTGCACGTGCTGAATTTGTCTCATAGCACAGCTCCCCTTGCCTCAGAGCCAGCCCCAGGAGCCACAACCCCTGCTGGATGCTCGGAGGGAATGTCTGATGCAGGAATCCACTGACAAAGGGAACAACAGCTCAGAGCCTCAGCTTGTTTGGTAACAAATTAAACTCCTGCCTGTTTCCCCAAACTGCAGTGTGACCTGGACATTTTGCAGCTGCTACTCCATTAACTAGGAGTTCATGGTATTGCCAATGAAAGATATGAAAGAAATAATTTTCAAGTGGTAGATTTGACTTATCTTCTTGTTCTAGGGGCTCTTAAGTGGATTTCAGCCCTGTTCACTCACAGCCATGTCAGACTCAATTACCCAAATTAAGCCTGTTCCCAATGCCTGAAACTATTTCAGTGTCAGGAGGTCTCTGTAACACTTCTCAGAGCTCTGACCTAGCAAATGTGCCCTCTGGAGCTGCTCTTTTGATTTTTTCCCAACACCTAAAATCCAATTGCTTGAAGCAAGTGCTTGGTAAAAGACCCAGTGAACAGCACAGTGTAGGGGGAGAGGCCAGAACAGACCAACCATTGCAAGGTATTAACTTAGGCAAAGCTGAGAGTAGCCCCAAATATGCTGAACAGTAAAAATGACTGGGTCACTCTTGAGGCTTAAATCCAGGTTTTGATAATGACTGCAAAGGGCAGTGATAAATTTCTCTTAGATGTGAAAGGACCAGACACACCATGTGAATCCTCTGTGGCTTCTCTGGAAGATCGTGTAGGAGCTCTCAAGTTATGTGAAGGAACAGGAGGAGCAGGTAGTGCTAAAGCCAAGCTGCACCTCTCAGCCTGTGGCCCCTCACCAGCACAGACCCCTGAGCCCACGGGTTTTATTCAAATTACAAGTTGCTGCTCAGAGTAAGTCAGAATTGCTAGTGCTGGATCCTAAAATCTTGATAACAGCATTCATCAAGGAGGCTCTGACAGTATGATGCAGGCTTCCAACCAGGCTCCCTCTTTCCCAAAGGAATCAGACACATTTTCTACTCTTTGAGGCCCAGCCTCCAATTTAGAAAATGTGCTTTTCATGTAGAAATTGTGCTTTTCCACTGAGCCAAGGAGCAACTGCTTTGCTGGCAGCAGCTGATATCAGAGCACCAGGGAGGCACATGGCCAGTGAGCATCATCCTCTGAGCCTCCCCACAGCTTCAGGGCAGTGCCCAGGGAGCTCCCCTGGTAGCCTGGACCTACTCTGCACTTTGTACTTTGTCATGGACGGGGGCTGGTTTTTTTTCTGATGTGATTCCGTGCTTGACGCTCCCCTAATTTGTCAAGCATGTACCTCCTGGGTTATCTCTGTGCCAACCTGCAGGTGCTTTGAAGGGCCACCTGCTGTGTCAGGCGGGGTTGGCGGAAATGTCTGAAGCACTTGCAGGTTACATCCTTTTGTCAAATCTGCCGTTCCTTACGTGCCTGGATGTGCTGCTGTGTGTTGGGATGCAGCAGACCCGGACAGCACGTATAAGAAATGATGCACAAAGCCTGTCAGTTTATAAACTCCTTTTTGGGCCAAAGACTTCTCTGAGGAGGATTACTGTGAATTTTAACTTCTGCAGCTGTTTCTCTGTGTTCATAAAAATTCAAAGCTCCATCTCATGTTACACCAGGCTGAAGCAGCTGCCTTCCTGTTTCAGGTACTGCCCAGTGCAAATTGCTCCTGGTTCACAGCAGCAAAAGCATTGCACAACTGGGATGAATTTGTCTTTTAGTGAAGCTACTGGTCCTTATCTCTCTGAGTGACTGTAAGAGACAGTCCGAAGATCCCTCATCTGCCTCACGACTGTCGAATAAGGACAGAGGCTGAGACCCCAAGGACCCTAAAACCACAACACAGGAGTTCTGTCCTGACTGAGATGGGACCTAGGTTTCTCCCGCAGGTGCCTTCACTGGACCAAGACGTCCCCTCAGAGACCTATGCAGAAACAATGGGACTGGCATGGTATCTGGGCCGTGTTTGTGGAGCTGTTTGCTCCAGACTGCTCTGCTGAACCACCAAGTCCAGCTGCCCTGCTTCTTCATTGTGTGAGAAAATCTGCAACACTCACAAGGTCTCCCCCCATTCCTGGCCTGCTGCCCCTCACCTTGAAAAAGGACTATAATAAGTCCTCACAACTTTACCACCTTCAAGGCCTCCCCAGGGGACAAGACGGATCTATTGACGCGCGGCACAGGGACTGCCAAGGCGGTCCATTGGCCCGGCGTCACGAGGACTCGCATCGGCTGCTGGTAGCTATAACCCCCCCTTTTCTCTCTCTCTTTTTCTTTCCCTTTTCCTCTATCACATATTGTAGGTATCAATGAAGATACATTGATTTTACTTAAACTAAGTTCTCCTTGCCTCTTTTTGCACTTTGAAATCAAAACGAACCATCACGACCATCTGTTGGATTGTGACAGTAACCAGTCCAAAACTCTTCTGACTATCAGATCTTCTGTGATACTCATTCCTTCCACTATTGCCAGTTCTCACCGTTTCATCACAAATCTCTTGGAGCTGATTTGTTATGATGAAACACATCAGTCATCACACCCTGCTCTTGCCTAGGGGAAAACCCTGCCTGGGTTGGATCCCTTTCCTACTTCCTTCTTCCAGGTGGGTGCTGGGGAGAGCAGGCAGTGCTCTGACCTTTCCTGGGAAACTAAAAGGAAAGGTGAGATGGGAGAGAGGCAAGAGGGAAAGAACACAGCCTTGTAGCTGGGAAATACCTTTGCGTCTCTGTGGGAATCAAGCCATTCTGTTGTGTGTTTTGAAGGAAAATCAGTGGTCTCTTAGAGAGATAGGAGCTTCAGCAAAATAGAAGCTCAAAGACAAAATACTGGCAAATTATAGAAGATAATTAAGCAACTCTGAGTTCTGGGGACAGCAGCAGTCGTGTATCATCATACAGCACCTCATGCCAAATCACAACCATTCCTCTGTTCCAGTGAGGCTTTCGGTGAGTCTGGGAGAGCTGCCTCAAACTGGAGAGGAAACAAACAGAAGAGTCTGAATGTCAGAGTGTAGGGCACTAGCTATTTTGAAAATGCCTGGTTTTTTTCCAAGCAGAGCAGTGCCAGGTGGGAGCAGTCCAGGGACATCCCCAGGAGGTGTGTGGGGACCTGTCCAGCCATGCTCTAGGCCCAGACTGTCCTGGGAGTGGAGCAGGTACAGTCCAGGGCATCGTCATCACCTCCCACTGCCAGGGCAGCCCCAGGGCAGTGCCAGAACCCTCAGCCCTGGTGCTTTGTGTGCAGGGGCATTACAGTGTTTTGTTATGTCTTGTTTTGGAAAGACAGGTATCTGCCAGGGAAAGTTGGAGCTCCCCTTGGAATGGAGAGTGTAAACCCCCTCCCTCCAAATTATTATAATTTTGCAATTAGGGGCTTTTCAGGCAAAGATATAGGAATAACAGTTCTTTACTAGGAATATTAAAAATACAAATATAGTAGTACAAAATAAAATAAGCAAGCAAAACAAACAAAAATCCTAGAAAACCCTGACAGAGTCAGAGATACAACTTGACACCCTGTTGGTCAGGGTGTTGGAAGCAGTCCAAATAAAACCTCCTGGAGTAACAAATGTGGTTCTGTGGAGTAGAGATAAATCTGTAGAAAAAGGGTCCAGTGATGGTGAGATGGGTCCAGTTTTCCCTCAGGAATCCAGTTGAAAACCTGATAGCTGGTGTTCCTTGGCCTCCGTTTTTATCTTGGTAGGAATGGTTGGCTCCTCCCCACTGGGTGGAGCATCTCCCAGTGGATGATGGAACGTGTCAGTCACTGGTGAGCCTCAATGGCCCATTAACAGAAGATATCCCCAAGGGTGGGCAGTGGTGAAAGAAATAAGAAACACTGCCCCACCTGGTTTAACAGCTGGTCTGTTATCAGAAGGCATCCACCCTCCTCCCCCCCTGGAGTTACAAGAGGTAAAGAACAACATCTCCCCAACTACTTTCAACAGATGAAATAGAATCCACATTTTTCGGTTATACAACCCAAGACAGGTTATTTCCAGTCCACTGCAGATCTGATGGTGGGCAGCCTCTGCCCCTCTGAGGGGAGCCAGCCTGTCCTGAGGGAACCTTCCCTTCACTCAGTGCTGGCAGGGGACAGGAGCCTGCTCTGGGCTGGTGCAGTCAGGATTTGATTGCATCTGTTGGAGTTGTGTAACCTCAGGACTTCCCATTCTCTGTGCGCAGTGGGACTTGTAAGGCTATTATCTTGCACTTAGTGATAGCAAATAGGTGTTTTATGCAGATTTAACGTAATTACCCAATTAGTGTATAAGAGCATCTGCCTAGGTAGACCTAATTGAGATTCTGTTTTATAGAAATGCACACACCTTCCTTTCCTCCTCCTTTCCCTTCTCAGACAGTGCTTCCTTGTCCTGGTGCCAAGGTGGCATCACAGCCATTCCCTGTGCCTACCTTGGTGGATGTTCACCAAAGTCTTCATTGCTGTGTTTGGATTGTCTTCAAGAAGGAAGCCCAGAACATTCTCTAGGCTTCTCCTTCTGGAATAAGCAGATCCAAGACCTGCCTTAGTTTTCTCTTTGCTGTCATGTTTTACGTATAATGCAGTGCCCTGTCTGCACTTCAGGTGTTTCAGCTATTTTCACCCTTAAACTCTGCTGTTTTTAGAAATCTGTCCTCCTCCATGCTCTTTTAAAAAATATATTTTCTGATGTAATGTTTCTTTTCTCCATCTTGCCAACAATTTCTGCTTTGTTGCCTTCATCCCTGCCATGAATCTGACACCTTTGTAATTTAATCTCAGAGTCCATGTCTTGCTTTGCTCACGTTTGGAACATGCCAATGACATTACACTGCTCCCACACCACATGTGCTTCTAATTCCCTGTATTGTCAAACAGCAGCTGTAGGATCATGTTGAGGGTTCAGTCCTGCTCTGTCTGCTTCAAGGAGGGGAGGGCAGTGAGATGTAATTCCTTCACCCTCCCTCTGGTACCAGGGCAGGGCAATTCCTGTTGGACTTACAGGGTTCTGTGATATGGACTCCTTTGCTAATGAGCTTCTGTGGGAAAACCAGTCTTCCAGGAGTGTGTAATAGTTATGAAATCATAGAGTCATAGGATCATAAAATGATAGAATAAATGAGGTTGGAAGGGACCTTAAAGCTCATCTAATCCCACTCCAGCATGGTCAGGGACACCTCCCACTGTCCCAGGCTGCTCCAAGCCCTGTCCAACTGGCCTGTTCCTGGCCTTGGCCACAGCCAGGGATCCAGGGGCAGCCACAGCTGCTCTGGGCACCCTGTGCCAGGGCCTCGCCACCCTCCCAGGGAAGAATTCCTGCCCAATATCCCACCTATCTCTGCCCTCTGGCAGTGGGAAGCCATTCCCTGTGTCCTGTCCCTCCAGCCCTTGGCAATTGTCTCTCCACGTTTCCTGCAGCTCCTTCAGGCTCTGCAAGGCCACCCTGAGCTCACCCCAAAGCTTCTCCTCTGCAGGTGAACAATCCCAGCTCTCCCAGCCGTTCCTCCCAGCAGAGCTGCTCCATCCCTCTGCTCATCCTGGTGCCTTCTCTGGCCTGGCTCCAGCAGCTCCAGCTCCTTGCTGTGCTGGGCCCCGGGGCTGGGGCAGCTCTGCAGGTGGGCTCTGACCTGAGCACAGGGGACAGGGGCAGAATCCCCCCTCCCCTGCTGCCCATGCTGGGGCTCAGCCCAGGGCTGGGGGTTCTGGGTCAGGGCAGGTCCAGCTCTCACCCCCAGCACCCCCAGGTCCCTCTCTCAGGGCTGCTCCAGCTGCTCATCCCAGCCTGGACTGACCCCAGGGTTGCCCCAACCCAAGGGCAGCACCAGTACTTGGTGTTTTAAAACCTCATGAGGTTCCCTTGAGCCACTCCTGGAGCTTGTCCAGGTCCCTCTGGATGTCACCCCATCCTTCAGAGGTGTATGGATGGGTTCACAGGTGCTGCCTCGTGTGGGTGCAGAAATGCATCCCTCAGCTGTAGGTTGTATTCGTTAAACTCTGACTCCTGTCAGGGTTTGGGGGGTTCAGTTTTGCTGGTTGCACCTTTTGGCTGCCAGTACCTCTCTGGCTGCTGCTGGGAGCTGCTTTCTCAAAAGGGGAAGGACAGGGCAAACAGTGAGTCTGCCTCTCCTCCCCTGTCCTTAATGCATGGGGCTCCATGTGTAGCAGATACCCAGTCCAGGTCCTTAAGGATTTGTTTCCAAGAGCCGGAATCTCTGCTTTGTCAGAATGAACTGAGAGTGGGATGTAATAAAGGGTGCACCTTGACTTCATCCCTCTGTTCCAAAAATAATCTCTCATTTCTGTCTGGCCTTGTGCTTTCCTGACTTTTGCAGGACAACCAGTTCAAAATAAATGTGATAGAGATGTAGCAATGAATGACACAGGTTGTTGGGTGGAGCAAGCAGACTTTGCAGTTGCTTAAACCTTGTTTCCCTAAGAAAACGAACCTAAAATCAACTGCCTCCTGGTATGGGAGGACATAGGAAAAATATTTGCATAAGGAATATACAGTTCCCTAATTGTGGCATTTTCCATGTCTCTCAAAACCATTTAAAAGCTCCTTCCTAACCACCAGCTCTGTGGCTGGCTGGGATTTTTGGCCAACACTGCTGCTCTGCCTGAGGAGGAGGTCAGATTTCATTCCCACAGAAGAATTACCCATCCTTGAGAACCTCCAAAATGATCCTGACTCTGGAAGCCTCTCTTGGCTTCTGAGATTTACAGGATTGCAGAATCACAGAATGGGTCAGATTGGGTCATTTGGTGCCACCTCTCTGCTCCAGCAGGGCCATCCCAGAGCTCAGGGCACAGGAAGATCTGCAATGTCCCAGGGAGGGACACTCCACAGCCTCTGTGCACAATCTGCTCAGGGCTGGCACTGCCCAGGGCAGAAGTTGTGCCTCCTGTGCAGGGGCAGCTCCTGGGCTCAGCCCCTGCCCATGGCTCTGGTGCCATGTTGCATTTATAGCATAATACAAATAAGCAGAATTCTTTTGTGCTTCAGTAAGCAAATGTAATTGCTGGCAGATGTGAATTTCAGGTTAGCATTCCCAAATTGCCCCACGTTTACTGAGTTCCCCCCAAACCAGGCTGCAGCTGCAGACTGATTCAGCGATGGGAGAGTGGGGGCTGCACAACTGCAAAACAAATGGGCAGTGGAGGCAAAACTGCTGAGAATCAGGGAATATTCTGAGTGGGAAGAGACCCACCAGCATCATCAGACCAGCTCCAGACCTTGCACAGACCCCCCAACAATCCCACCCTGTGCATCCCTGGCAGCGCTGTCCAAAGGCTCCTGGAGCTCTGGCAGCCTCGGGCCGTGCCCATTCCCTGGGGAGCCTGGGCAGTGCCAGCACCCTCTGGGGAAGAACCTTTCCCTGCTCTCCATCCCAAAGCTCCCCCTCCAGCCGTTCCCTCCTTCCCTGAGCTCTGCCCTCAGCTCCTCTGCTGCAGCTGAACCAGCCCAGGGCCCTCAGCCGCTCCTCGGGTGGCCCCTCCAGACCCTTCCCCAGCCCCGGCTCCTCCTTTGGACACTCTGGAACAGCTTTGGCTCTCTCTGATCTTGTGGCACCCACAGTGCCCCAGCGCTGCAGGTGAGGCTGCCCAGCCCAGAGCAGAGTGGGACAATCCCTCCCTGGTTGATCCCCCAGGACAGGGATGTCCCTCCTGGCTCCAGGGCACTGCTGACTCAGATTTGTTCACCTGGCATCAGCCAGGACCCCCAGGTCCCTCTCTGCTCATTACATGATTGTTGTTCTCTTGGAGCCCAAGCTGCAGTATCCCCCATGTCTCATGTTGCTGTCAGGCAACCTTGATGCTTCTTAAGGAAAAATGCAGCTTTGACACTTTCTTCTATGCCTTGATCCTCCAAAGATTTGTCTACCTTGCTCTCGATGCCATGCTGGTGTATTTTCAATAGTTCTCAATCACAGTAAAGTTTTCTGCAAAGCCTTTCCTGTTCTGGGATGTTAAATCTTACATAAGGAAATCCTCTTGTGACTGAACCACTACACAGATGGAGGTCTGATTTAAGACACTGTTACCCCACCATGTACAAGAAAATTCTGAAGAAATCTGTGTGTATTTGTACACCAGATATGAAGGAAAATACTGTAAAAATGCTTAATTCCAGCTGAATATTGTAAGATGCTTCTGAACATTTTTACAAAGTTGAGTGCTGCAGCTCTTGTTTATCTAAAGCTAGGTCAAGTCTCATTCCTTCAGAAACCTTCCCTGGAATACAGGTAGGGAGAGATTATCATTGGTTTTTTTTTTGCTCTGAATTTTCAGAGCAGTGCATTGAGAAAACAAACAAACAATAAAACGTGCTGGGGTTCTGCAGTAAAAATAACATTAGCACAGATTTTTAGGAGGGAAGGTAATGACTACATCCATCAACCAAGGAAAGATCCATATGTGTCTTATGTATAAAAACACAAGGTGGAAGGGTAGTAAGAACGTGCCTAATATCTTGGTGTTAGATTGAAATGAAATGAAATGAAATGAAATGAAATGAAATGAAATGAAATGAAATGAAATGAAATACTCTGAGTTAAAGACACCTTGGCTGCAGCTCTTGCCAGGGTATCAGTGGCTCTGCCAGCCCAGCTTTCCTGGGAGGAATTGCATTTCTGTAATATCAGCCCATGGTGGTACAAATAACCCACAGAAATGCGGATGTTTTCTGTAATTTTTCATACAACTGGAGGGTTTTCTCTCCTCTGAAGCACAGCACACACTCCTTCTCCCGCTGGAGCTGAGCCCCCCAGTCAACTACAATTCTGGAGCAATTTTGTTGCCTGCAGTGAACTACAGGAGATGCTCCTGATCACAGTGGCTGGCACTGGTTTGGGCAGAGTGGAATTTGCTGCTGTAAACAAACTCTTCCACACAAATGAAGGAGGATGCTGCAAAGCACAAAGCTCAGCCTCAGCAGCAGTTTTGTACAAATCCCTGAGGTGTTTGTGTGCTGAGGGCACCCTTGCCGTTCCACAATGGACAGTTGTTAGCAGCTTTATGACATCACCCCCAGCAGTGGTGATGGATGGAGGAAATTCTGTGCAAACGCCACGAAGACGTTGTGTCACCGTGAGCTCCTCGCTGCAGCGCAGCCTCGTTGGCAAGGCCCCCGTGGAACAAACCTCCCTGAGTTATAAGTCATAAATATGAAGTCTTTAGGAAAGTTGGAGAAGTGCTTTACAAGAACCTTTATTTTTCCTGCCATGGATGCCTTTCCTCACAGGATTCCTTTATGTCACTGTGCTCTGCTGAGGGGAATAAAGAAGTCACTGTGTGTTCAGCTGGGTAGAACATTTCATATAAATTTGAGGGGGTTGCTTCAAGAGAGGCAAACTGAAGAAGCACCAAATAAAGTAGAAATGTTTAATTAAAATGAATGGGGTTTAAATTCTGCTGAAAAGAAAGCATTTAATCAACTGAGAACACAGAGAGCTGGGATTTATTTCTGCAG
Organism: Prinia subflava; assembly: GCF_021018805.1. Taxonomy (NCBI): domain Eukaryota; kingdom Metazoa; phylum Chordata; class Aves; order Passeriformes; family Cisticolidae; genus Prinia; species Prinia subflava. The sequence continues at coordinate 814,538 of NC_086262.1, read as the reverse complement.
CAGAAATACCTTGAAATCTCCCTGGGATTCACTGCCATTGTACAGGTGGCAGAAGACAATGTCCAGAATGAGACAGAGCCTGCCTGGAGGAGGCTCCTGGCTACCTGAAAAGACCAGGAGAACGAGGTAACGGTATTTACACCTGAAACATGGGGAGCAGAGGCCTGAAAAAGGGAAATGAATAAACCAAAGTTTGTAATCAGTAAAGAGCTGGGAGCAGATCTCCTGCATCTCAGGATGCTTCAATGAGCTTAGACCAAAAGCTCATTCTGTCGTTGGCATTTGGATTGCTGGGAGAACAAAACATCACTTGTCAACCATTTATAGAAGATTTATTTTTGTGCTTTTAAGAAGTTAATAAACCAGACTTCTTCCCTGTCCAACCTGGTCTTGGACACTTCCAGGGACCCAAGGGCAGCCACAGCTTCTCTGGGTACCCAGTGCCAGGGCCTCTCCACCCTCACAGGAAACAATTCCTTCCCAATATCCCTTTTACCCCACTCTGTCTTGGTTCAAAGCCATTCCCCCTTGTCATGTCACTCCAGGCCCTTGTACAAAATCTCTCTCCATGTGATGCTAAATCCTGACACATCAGGATGTCCAGCTGTATGCTTTGAAATTAGTTCCTTTCCTTTTGAAATTCTGAGTATTAATTATTGAGCAGACTAGCTGAGAATTCTGTATTAATAATTTGGTTTTATCTGGAAACCAGTGCCTTGGGGAAAAAAAAAAGAAAAAAAGAAAAAAAGAAAAAAAAAGCTATAAAAAAGTGCATCATCTTGGACCAGCTCTAGACCTGACTGAAATATGCAAACTAAAAAATGCCCACAGAAATCTGAACCTTGTGTGGGTACTGGGATCCTTTGAAAACATAAGGCTTCTCCTACTTCCTATCAGAGAAGTGAGAGCTCTTTTTCTGAGCAATGCCTCCTATTTCTGAGGGCTGATGCAAAGAACTGCGCTGGAGTTTTGTCGCAGACCCCAGACTCACAAACAGTCTGAAATTTAAAGGTATATAAGAAGGTTCAAATACTCATGTACAATATTCCTAGAAAAACAGAGCAAAGGCAGTATGAAATTTTAGTCTTAAATACATTATAAATGTTGCTGGTAGTGCTGCCTGTAATTAAGCTTGCCTCACATTTCCCATTATAAGCCCCAGTTTTCAGTGGCTGTGCCAGATTTTAACTGTTTGGGCTGAAACTTTCCATGCTGAATGTCTGCCTCAGATGAATTGTTTGGAAAACTTCAACAAAAAATTGTTTCACCATTTCTGGGAATGAAATTAAGAGAAAAATATTTTCTTTTGCCCATGCAAACTTGATTCTGGCATTTCTAAGCTTTGAGTGCTGGGGCTGTAACCTTGATGTTTTTATATATGTATGTTTATGTTTCCTTCAGAAAGAGAAAGTTTATAAAATAATGCCTACCTGGGTATATTTGGATAGCCAACTTTGAACTCAACATTAAACTGTAAATAATTTAATTAGTTTGGAAACAATCTAATTACATTGATTTATTATTTATCCCTGGGCAAATTGCTTGGGGCCTGACTTCAACAGGCCCATCTTTCCTTAGGGCCTGGACTATGGATTAGTTAAGGTTGGTCTCTTAATTTAACTTTGAGTTCAGTTCTTAGATACGAAGTGTGGTGGATACTCTCCTCCTCCCTGGCTGTCAGGCTGATTTAAGGTTTACAAGGTATTTCTGATTTGATTTGCTGGAATGCACCCTCCTATCATCCCATTCTAGTTCAGGAGGAGGCTCAGACTCTGGCTGTTTGAAGGGACATTGTCCCTGGCATTGATTGCCCTGTGTGTCTGCAGATACTGAGACCAAACAGAAACCTGATTTTAGCTGCATCTCTGATTCTACCAGCCAAAATTTGACTTGTTATTCCCCAAAAGAAACAAGACTACCCCCAGCAGCCAGGAGTTGGAAAGAGGAGTTTTGCAGGAGTTTAGGGAAGGACTAAAGCCTGAGGAGGCTGAGCCTTAGAAGGGCAAAGCCTGGCTCAAGGCTGGCTTAGCATCATCCCCCTCCCTCTGCCCTGCCTGTGCTTGGGCTGAGGAGAGCCGGGCTCACACGGGGGTGGGAAGGGCTTGTGCGGGTGTGTGGGTCCATCCTGCCCGGCAGAGACATTCTGGGCTCCTGCTGCTGGGAAGGTGCTCAGAAACTCCCAGAGTGACTTGTGCCACTGACAGCCAGGTGATTTAGTTAAGGACATCTATTTTAGTGCTGCCCTCAAGGCCACCTTTATTTTACTTGCATCTTTGACTTCACTCACTGGATACAATTTTTTAATGGAAAAAAGAAACTTTCATGTTGAAGTGTTCAAGAAGTAATTGAGATGGATTGGGTTTTTTTAAAGAGGAATCAGACAGGTGTGGAAATTATATCACTTGTTGTGTTAACATTGTTATTGCCAGGGATTTTTAGTCGAACTGCCCAGGAAATTCTTCTGGGAAAAAAAAAATGGTGCCAGTTTTGTCCATTTTTCTGTTCTATTGGCAAGAGCTGTGACAACGATGAAATAATTTTCTGTCTCTGTGCTGCAGGCCCAAGGCAAGACTTTCTTCCTTACACAGCTTCTTGTGTAATTGTCTTTAAGTGAAATTAACTGTAAATCGCTGAAGTTTCAGCAAAAGAACATCTCTATAAACAACCTTATCTTCCCCCAGGCTGGCAGTGACTGCCCTCACCCACAACTGCTGCAGCCCTCCGTCTGCTAATGGGGAGCACTGCGCATTAAAAAAAGAGGAATAAAGGCTTTGCTCAGCCTATGGAGACAGGAATTACCGGGACAATGAAGGGCATTCCCGCTTGAAAGGCTCTGGAGCGGGCTGGGGCGGCAGCCCGGCCTGCCCGGTGTCGCTCCAGGGGAAGCTGTCCGCACGGAACTGCTCTGGGAATGTCCCGCTCTGCTCCCAAACATTCCCCTGAGCTCGCTCTGCTCAGGGCTGCTCCTGGGCTCTGCTCCAGAGCTCCGGGATTGCCCGGGGCCAAGAGACCCGGAAAGGTCCTTTTGTTGGGCACCGTGTGTGTCACAGCTGAGGGATCCTTCCTGCTCCCCATTCAGCCAAACGCCGAACCAATTCTATGCCTTCACTCACTGAACCTCAACTCTTTTGCAAGTTTTGGTTTGGATGTGGTAAAATGCATCACTTGAAGAGCAGCACAGAATGCTTCACAACACTCAATCATTTGTTTTGGGAGAAAAAAAATGAAGGAAAATGATCTTGTAAGAGAAAGAAATGCAGGAAATAATTTTCAGCTCAGCTTGAGGTTTGTGTCCTTCACTCACAGCAGACCTCGAACACACAGTGATGGGAAAGGTCCTTGCTCCCCTGCTCACCTGAAGGGGCTCCTCGTTGAAGCTGCTGCTCCCATCACTCCATCCACACCCCAGCAGCAGCTCGCTCATGGCACAGACTTTTCAACCCCCAAAATTCACCTTGCCCTTCTCAAACCAAGCAGGAGGTCACTGCTCCAGCCACCCCCTGTCCTGAGCTGCCACCGATGCTGTTCCACACAGCGCCGGCCTGGGTGGGGCAGGACCAGCCTCCAGAACACATGGGCGTTTCCCATCTGCTCCAGGGTTTGGTTTCCCTCCTGAGGGAAGTCCCTGCACTGCAGTCCAGTCCAGCACAGATCAGCCTTTGCACATCAAGATGAAGAAATACCCCGACAGGCAGCATCAGAATGTTATTGTAGGAGGATAAAGCTCCAAGGCTGCCAGAATTCAAGGGGCATTTGGACAATGCTCAGAGTGGGATTGTTGAGGTGGCTATGCAGGGCCAGCAGTTGGGCTTTATAATCCTTGTGGGTCCCTTCCAATTCAGGATATTCCATGATTCTCTAATCAGTGGGTACCTCCCGTGCCTGTCCTTGTGGTGTATTCATTGCTTTTGAGAATTTAAGGCATGGACTCCACGTGCAGCTCTTCCCCAGTGTCCATCCCCTGCCTGTCTGTGGTGAGGGAGCTGCACTCCTTGACGATTTGCTCTTGAGAAATGCCTGCTGACCATCAGTCATCTCTGCCTCTGGCTTCAAATGTTTGTGTAATGATTTGTTCCAGCATTTTTCCAAGAACTGAAGCAAAGTGAAAAGGCAATTGCAGCAGTCTCTGGAATTTTCAGATGCCAAGTACCCTGTGACACGATGCATCTGGGGCGGGTCAGCTTCAACAGTGGGTCCATTTATGTGTCCTCAGCCCTTCTCTCTGGTGCTAAACTGGACCTCTTGGTCGCTCTCCTTTTGCAATCTTGTCCCTTGCGTGTGTGGTAAGATATTTAATTAACTAAAATGTGTCCCAGGCAACAAAATGCTGGGACTGATAGGAGTAGTTCAGTGTTTAACATGAAGTGTACAAACCTTACTGTAATTTCAGCTGGTGCAGCTTTTGGCCTCTTGTCACTGCTTATTATTGTTGGTTTGTGTTTAAAAACAAAAGTACAAATTGCAAACAGAATGGGCTTGATAATTAAGGATTGTTTTGGAGCATGAAACATCAAATAGCCTCCTTCAGCTACAGGCTGTAGCTGTTCCTGAAACCCATCCATGTCATATTTCTCTGCAGAGGTTGAAATATGTCAGGCAGGTGTTTCAAAAGTCCTTCTGCTGCAGGGAAATACACTCTGATGTAATCTGCCTAATTTGACTCTTTGAATTACTTTCAGGCACACTTGCTGTTTGTAATGGAAATAGCTCCCCAACCACTTCAGAGAGCACTTTGTAATGTGAGCTGGTAAAACTCTGCAGGTGTAGTGGGTTTTTATTTTATTTAACATCTTAGGTTTGTTTACTTTAATGTGTTACTGAAAAAGTGACATAAAAGTGGTTTAACAAGTCATTTTTCATTTAAAAATGTTTTCTTATTAACAAAGTTAACATCCAGTATTCTGCAATAGAACTACTGACTCCAGGAAATCACATTTTGCCCAGGAGAGTTTGTTTCCTGAGGCTGAAATTCCCCCAAGACTTTTGTTTGGGATTGTACATACCTTAGGCCTTTTGGCATAACCATCAATTAAAAAATGGGAAATGGTGTTTTCCTTGCTAATTCTTGGCTACTGAATGGAGGCTACTGAAAGCCCTGTGTTTAATTTAATTTATTTTTTACTTTGATTTACTCCTCTCCCCACACCCACCATCCATCCCCTCATAAGACTTTATGAATTAACTGGGTTGTCTCAGGAAAAAGGCAATCAGATGTCAGAGTTCATCATCTGAGCTGTGGAGTTCACAGGATCCCAGGATCACTGAGGTTGGAAAAGCTCTCTCAGACCATCAGGTCCAAGCTGTGCCTGATGCCAATTTTGTCCCCAGCCCAGAGCCCTCAGTGCCACCTCCAGCCCTTCCTGGGACACCTCCAGGGATGGGCACTGCAAACCTTCCTGGGCAGTTCCAGTCCCTGAGCTCCCTTCCCATGGAGAAATTTCTGCTGCTGTCCACCCTGAGCCTCCCCTGGCCCAGCCTGAAGCCATTCCCTCTCCTCCTGTCCCTGTCCCTGGAGCAGAGCCCGACCCCCCCGGCTGTCCCCTCCTGTCAGGAGTTGTGCAGAGCCACAAGGTCCCCCCTGAGCCTCCTTTTCTCCAGGCTGAGCCCCTTTCCAGCTCCCTCAGCCTCTCCTGGGGCTCCAGACCCTGCCCAGCTCCGTTCCCTGCCCTGGACACGCTCCAGCCCCTGCAGGTCTCTCTGGCAGGAGAGGCCAGAACTGGACACAGCCCTCGAGGTGAGGCCTCTGGTGCTGAGTACAGAGGGACAATGGTTAACAATGGAGTTCAACAGCTGTACCTGACCAAAGGTTGTACATTTTGAGTAAATTATAATTTAGAGAAGTAAAAAATGCCTGTGATGTTAACTTTATGTTCAACACGCATTCCCATTATAGTATTAACACACAGACCCATTTAAGCTGGAAAGAATCAAACAAAAGCTGATAATGAGCAGCCAGTGCAGCCATTGGTGTCCAGGAATTGCTTCATCCTGCCAGGGAAAATATATTCCCAGCATGGTCAGTTTATTAACTTTAGTTTCATTCACACCTAAGGCTGTTTTTCTGTGGAGATAAAAAAAACCAAAAAACAAAAAACAAAAACAAAACCAAACCAAACCAAAACAAACAAACAAAAAAAAACCAACACCAAAATTAAATGTGGTGTTTCAAGGACATGATGTTTTTCCCTGATATTTTGTTGTGGGACTTAACATGGTACCAATTTCAGTACATTATTTTTTAAATGGTCCCTTGCTGTATTTCACAGCTGGGATTGCTTTGAACACTCCATGTTCACACCTCCAAATTCTAATACAGCCCTTCCAAGGCTGCCTTTGCACCTGCCAAGGTTCAGAGCATTGTCTTTGGTGTCCTGTCAGGCTCAGGAGTCAGCTTTAAACATCCATAAGTTGGTTATTTCAGAACTTCAAGCACTGCTCTTGTTTTTCAGTCAAGGCTACCATTTTGCTGTTGCCAAGTCTGGAGTTTTAAATCAAAGCCATTTTTGAATTATCCAAGCACCAAAAAAGAAAAAAGAAAAAGATCTGAAAAATAAAGTTGACAGCTGTGAGGTTTTTTTTCCACATTCATCTACCTCAAACAGCTGAATGGATTTTATAAGACTTTCCAAAAATATCTCCCTCTATGCTAAGGGCAGAGTTAGTTAAACAGCAGAAAAACTTAGTAAATCTACTACAACTCACTTTCTGTTTTGACAACTCTTGTCTCTTCCTCATTTGCCCACTGAGGTAATTTACGCCGGTGTGTTTGGTTAGTGCTCATGTTTCAGGGGTGGCTGCTCTCCCTCTGAGGATCTATGTTTAGAAAAAGGTTCCCTGCAATTCATTATTTTCCAGAGCAAGGAGCAGGGTGTTAGTCAGAGGTCAAAGCACTGACTGAAGCAGTCATGACTTGTGAACATTTTCATGCTGAAGTTAAGCCTTGAGGAGTGAGCCACAAACTGAAAAAAATACTCACCAAAATAGAAATTGCACTATGGCAGCTGGATAAAAGCACTTGTAAAGAGGGTTCCCTTCATTTTGTGAACAACAAGTACAATTATTTTCAATGAGGGAATGAAGAATAGCTCCTATTATTTCCCAAAGAGTATACTTGCCAGCTGTGGGTGCGTCCAAATGAGGGACAATTCTGTCTCATCAGTAGACTTAATGGGGAGTTTACAACCGGGTCCCAATGGAAGTTCCCATTTTCTTTGTATTCAGTGACAATTTGAGGTATGTGAGAACAGTTTTCACCCCTGGGAGCGGGGTGTGCAGAGCCCAGGGTTGCCTTGGGAGGTGGGTTTAGGGGGAATGAGGAGTTCCCAGCAGGCAGTGCCCCCATCACCCTTGGGATGAGCCACGTTGTGCTCTGCAGTGTGAACACAGAGGTGGGAAGGTCCACGGAATCAGCTGGTCCTTGTTCCTGCAAGGGAGCATTTTATTACACCAGGCACATCTGGGGAGCACCTCGTGCTCTGCAGCATCCACAGGGAAGGATCTGCATTCTGAGCCAGGGCTTGTTTTGACTTGTAAATCTGTTTTTATGAGGTGTATGTGTGTGCCTGCCCCAGGAGAGGGAATGCACTTTCCAAACGGGCATTTGGATACCATATGCTTGGAAAATGCTGGCCATGGCTCAGGAAAAGTGAAGTTCTTCCTCTGTAGACCTTCCTAGTGACAGGTTTATCTCCAGGACACACTTCTGAGGCATGATGAGCAATAGATTAAAAGCTTCAGTTGCTATCTGTGAGCTGGGCTGAAATTAAGCTGTTCAGTAGGTCTGGAAACTGAGGTTCAGGGCTGTCTGAAGTATTGTCTTTCCTTATGTTCCATCAAACCCACCCTAAAGTCAGCAAAAACATTCCCATGTGGTCAGGTGATGTGGATTTGTATATATGGGCTTGGTGACTGCATAGCAGCCTTAGTGTGTCCTTTATTAATTGAATGTAAGTTTCATTTGTAAACCAGAACTCCAGCAGATCTTCAGTTTAGATTCAGCCCTATTAGGGACTGTGGGATCTCAAAGAAAAGTCAAAGTACATCTTGGGTGAAAAACACTTACACCAAGATTTGAAATTGCATTTTATTTCCAGCAATACCTTTTCTGTTTCTTTTAGCAGACCTGGTAACTTGCAAGTCATCAAAGCAGATTAATACATCATAGATGTTTTATTTTTGTATTTGGACAAGATAATGCCATTAATATCTGTCTGCCTTTGTCTGGGTCAGTGTGGATTTTGCACAGAGGACTACATTAAAAAGAGATTACCCTGCCATGACCCACAAAGTTTCCCTTTCCACCCAAAAAAATACTGGAGAGAGCCAGTGAGCTTCAGTTCAGATATAAATGGATGTGCTTCACCAGTGCCCTGGAATGCTCTGTAGTTTTCAAAATAAAATCTGAATTCAATGGAAAACGTCTGCTTTCCTGTAGCATCAGGGCTATGATTGCTCTGGGCTCATCTCCCTCTGCTGTGCCAAGGTTTTTCCACTGGGCTCCCAGCCCTGTCTGAGCCAGGTTTAGCTCCTGCACCATTCTTAGAAAGGAACAGTCTGCTCCAAAGCAGGGGCAGAGATGGCAGCATTCCCATGGATTTCCAGGGGCTTTGGATTCAGTTCTTTCTGAGAAGGCTCAAGATGGCACTTTTGAAGGTTTCTATGCCAAGCTGAAAACCACAGCCACACAAACTTTGCTGTATTTGCCCTGAAGCCCAGGGAGGGATTCAACTCTGGCAGGTGAGCAGCTGACTTGCAGGCAGTGCGACACAGAGGGATTTGCTTTGGGCTGAGCTTCATTCCTAAATATTCCCATGCAGATGTCTCCCCTTTGTCCTCTGCAGCAGGTGGGGCTTTGGGGAAATCCAAGTTTCCCCAACTGAGAGAGGCTCTGGGGCCTCCCCTTTTCCCTGTCAGAAGAACCAGTTTGCTCTGGCACTTTGAAGTGTTTGTAGTGTCAAGAGGTGTGGGATGGGTGGTAGGGACCAGAGCATCTCCCACTGCTGGGGCCACCAAACTCATCCACAGGAGTCAGGAAGGTGCATCTTAGAGCTTTCCTGGCCATGGCAGCTCCTGGTGTTGTGTGGTGGCTTTTTATCTCCTTTCCTCTTTGCAGAATTCTCTTTGTAAAATTCTGTTTGTAAAATTTCTCTTTGTAAAACAACATCCTATGTTCCAACAGCCTGGACAGAAATGGCAGAGGACTAAGGGTCTGCTCTGAAGTGTTTGAGAGCCATAATAAATCAGGGAGGATTAGAATTTAATATACCAGCAGCAAAAGGTGGATTAAAATCAGCTTTGGAAATCATTCCCCAAACCTTGTAATTTTTTGTATCTGATGAAGCTTTTTTTTACACAGGACATTGGGCTGCATTTCTGCCTTGACTTTATATAGAACAGTCACCCAGCCTGCACCTTCCTGGGAAGCTGGATTAGACCTCAGACATGCAGCAATGAATTCCAGTTTGGAGGGAATCCACTTCATAGTTCTCAAGAGCCAGTATGTAGAAAACCCCCAGAGATTCAGGGACTTTCCCATTTAGGGAAGAACACCCCAGGTCTCTGCTGCATGGCCCTGGTTCTGTGGATGTTCCCTGATTTGTCTTGGCAAGGGAGTGCGGGGGAATTTGAGAAGGTAGCAAATTGCAAGATTATGTGAAAAGTCTATGATTTCAGTGCACCAGAGAGGTTCTCCTTGTTTCCTTTTCTGCTCTGCTCCAGGGCCTGGTCCATGCTCTGGTTGCTGTGTTTGGGGATTAGTGTCACACACAATCCATCACAAACCCAACATGTGTTCTCTGGGATGTACCACATTTCCTTGCTTATAATCACACTTCCATTGTGCTCTTGAGTCAGAGGAAAAGCTCTTCCTCATCAATATTTGCTTGAACAGACTTGTACCAGATGTAGATTAGTGTGGGATTTTTCCATCTGGGATCAATCAATAAGATACCAGTTTAGTTTTAAAGACAATGGACAGATTGTATGAGGGTATGTTGTACCTGTGGAGGTTGTGAATACCTCTGGTGCTGTTAACTCATCTCATTCTCACTGCTTTTCTCTCTGCAAACTGCTTTTCTGTCAGTTTGAATATTTTTAAGTGGATGTGAAAGAACTGTCATTCTCCTTTTCAAGGAAAAGGCACAAACCCTAAAACTGTGCATGGAAATCACATTTCTGATCTGAGAGTACAGCCCTGGAGACCTGCAAAAACAAGGTGAAAACCTTTGCTCTGCATTCAACTTTTCTTTGGAGTCTACAAGTCTTGCTCCATGTATTTGCCAGTGAATTCTGAAAAGGCTCCCCAACTATCCCCTCCTGCTGGAGTTATGCAGAGCCAGCAGGTCCCCCCTGAGCCTCCTTTTCTCCAGGCTGAGCCCCTTTCCAGCTCCCTCAGCCTCTCCTGGTGCACAGAGCCCTTGGCAGAGCCACCCCTGTGCTGGGAGCAGGAGGTACCTGGAAGAATCTTGCAAGGTGGAGCTCGAGAGGAGTCACATCCCACATAAAAGCCCCAACCAAAAAAAGGATGCTTTGCCCTGTTTTTTGTAGCATTTGGACTTGTGGTTTCACTGCTCAGAGTAGGAGAGGGCTTGTCCCAGAGCAATGGAAGCTGTTTCCTTCCTAGGCAGGGGCTCGGCATGTTTGCAGCCTGAGGATTTGGGAACTGGTGATTCCTGCCTTCCTCCATGGGGAGCAAGTCTCCATTCATGGCAGGAACACTCTCATGGGTATTTCCACACAGTGACCTGGGAAAGGGATCCCTGGAGTGTGGATCAGCATGGCTGGACAGGCAGTTCTGCTACCTGATGTGCTCCAAGGTATACACAGACATCCAAATTGCCTCTTCCTGAGAAAGCCAAGTGCTCTTCCAGTTGCTGTTCTGGGAAGCCATGCCCTGGGTGTATAATTCAGTTTGTAATTTCAGGATCAGACATAATGCTGTTATCCACTTCAGAGGAAAAGCCTTAGGAAAAGGAGGGGGGAAGTTGAGTTGATATTTGGAAAAACAAAAAATGTTTAAAATACCTTTTTAGGAAAAAAAACCCACCCCAACCCAAGCCCTCAGTGAATTCCACTGGGCTTCCTGCCAGTGTTAGAGGCTTTTCTTCCAGAATGTCTGTCTCAGTAAATCCCCACAGGATCCTGGGAACTCTGCAGCCACACTTGGGGTTCTATGCATGGCACTCCATGCAGATGCAACTACTGGAGAACTCTGCAGCCTCTAAAGCTCACCTCATTAGAGCACAGAGCACAGCTAGAGCTGGACACGCAGTTCCTGGTTCCCAGGAGAGGGAATAAACCAGCAGTGAATCCACACACGCCACCACTGGAGGCGTCTTAGAAAACTGATGTATGGACTGGGTTTTGGAAGAGGTAATGGCCCAAGATAAGAGAGAAGGAACAAAAAAAAAGTAAAACAAGTAGTAGTGAGCTCTGTGGGTTTGTTTGTTTGTTTAAATAATCAGAATACAATTGGAGTCAATTTTGCCATTTCCAACATCTCATTATCTCCCTGTGGACAAATATCTGAATCTGCCTAAGGATCTCCTTTTTTAACATTAAATATCAAATTCTTTGGGTAAAACTGCCTAAATACAACTAAAACTCTTTTAGAGGTTGAGTTCTTTTCCAAGGAAAGCTTGAGCAAATCCCTTTGATACAGGGAATTTGGCCAGGAGCAAGGAGGAAATGTGCTTTCCGGGTGACAGCATGAGCAGAAGGGCTGGGATTCCAGCCCTCTGCTCTTCTAAGATACAGGAGTTTTTTCTGAAATGAAAAATAATTTCATGTATTTGTCGTACTAGTCCCTTTGCTCTGAATTTGAGTGGATGTAAATGAATTCAGGAATGGTCTTATTTATCATCTGTTTAAGCAGATTTGAGATGTTTGGCCATTGTTTAATCCAGTATATGACATTTTTCTGGATTATTGGAGCAAGACTCAGAGCTTTTTGTCTTGCTGGTCTCACAGACCTGGCAGCTGCCTGGTGAGCATTGTTGATAAGTGAACACTGAGGAGAACGTGAAAGCCTCAAGAAAAACATTCTCATTTCAGCCCATCTTCTCCCCCAGTCCTACTAAAAATCCTAACCAAAGCCTTTGAGACAGCCTTTGAATCCAGGTGGTAAAAGGTCCTTGTGCTTTAATGCATAACCAGAAATGTTGCCAAAGCTCAGAGAACTCTGGCCCCAGTTCAGAATCCAGCCATGGGCTGTCTGCTAGATGGCAGTTCTGGTGATTAACTGTAGGTTATTTGAGGAATAATGGGTCCTAATTTTAAAGGTTCATCAGCTGTGGAGCTCACTGAGATGTTTTAATACATTCAGCACTATGAGCTCAGGGAGTTTTGAAGTGAATGTTGCCTAGGACAGAATATTGAAGTAAAACCTCATAATCATTGTGGAATTTGAGCTGTGAGCTGTGTCACCTTGTATGTGCCTGTTCCAGGTGAGTCCTTCCTCATCCTCACCCTCCTGCCTGGCTTCCCCACCCTGAAAGAGCTACAGGGAACATGGAGAGAGACGATTTCCAAGGGATGGAGGGACAGGGCACAGGGAATGGCTTCCCACTGCCAGAGGGCAGGGACAGGTGAAATGTTGGGAGGGAATTCCTCCCTGGCAGGGTGGCCAGGCCCTGGCACAGGGTGCCCAGAGCAGCTGTGGCTGCCCCTGGATCCCTGGCAGTGCCCAAGGCCAGGCTGGACAGGGCTTGGAGCAGCCTGGGACAGTGGGAGGTGTCCCTGCCATGGCAGGGGGCAAAATGGGCTTTGATATCCCTTCCAAACCATTCTGGGATTCTGTGATTCAGATGAAGGGGGATGATAAATTGTAATCACACCATGGAGCTTAAATCTGCCAAAGCATTTCTGGTAAGCAAATGCCTCAGGCAGATGTTTTAAGCCATTTCCAGTTTGTTGTTTTTGTGGAACAAAACAATCTGTTTGTTGTTCTGTGGAACAGTGTCTCGAGAGCCATGTGTGTGTTTGCACACCTTGTGTGCTCTTCAGCATAGAATTGTTCAAAGTTGCTCCTGGATTCTCAGGGAGGGAGCAGCCAGTGAGAGGCAAGCCCAGCCCATGGTGGGGTCCTGAGCCAGCGGGTTCCTATAGCTCTGTCTAGACTGAAGAGGTTTGGAAATTTTCAGATTAGCTTTGGATAAGCCTCTGAACTTCTGGATGTTTCTCCCAGCCAGATCAGACCTCTAAAAGCTTGAGGTTTGTCCACTATTAATTTTCATATGCATTACATTAGAAACTCTGGAGTGGAAATATTTCTTATTTTAAAAATAGAAAAATAAAACAATAAATCAGAAGGAAAAGCATGCTGAAAAAAAATGTAGGAAACAGATGAAAAGCAAAAGGGGAAAAAGAACTTCGTAAAAATACCATAAATGCCAGGCCTTTCAATTATGATTTCCTGCATATTCCACTCTAAAAAGCATGATATTGCAGCATGCTCTCACATGCTGGGCCAAAAATGTGAAAGAATAAAGCCTTGTTTGATCTAGAGAGTTGAATGGGTGTCATTTGACCCATCCCCGATCTGCTCCTAGAGCTGGGCCGTGTCAGCTGATTTTCCACTCCCGGTGTCTGCACCACTCCCTGCTCCTCCCCACCCTGTTTTTGGGCAATAGTGCTGACACGCTTCCTGCCCTGGGCTGCTGCAGCGTCCTGGCACCCCAGCGCCTGCGGCTTGGGCACTGCACTTCAAAAGCAGCTTCTGGAACAGGCAGGAAATATTTTGAAGTGAGTTTGGAGGCTTCCCAAAGCGACCTGCTCCAAGCAAACCGAAAGCTTACATTATCTCCTGTAGAGGATCCAGCTCCTTTCAGGAGCCTGCCAGGGCTGTATGGAATAACGTGTGGCTGCTGAGAAACCCTGACAAATGCAGTGGCTGCTGACAAAAATACAAAGCACAAACATGATGCAGAGGCAATGGCTCAGTGCTGTGTGTCTGCTCCTAATTGCCCAGAACCTGGAGTGCACTCGCTGTGTGTTTTGCAAATGGCAAAATGAACTAGTCTGGTGATTACTCAAAGCCAGCAGAGTCTGTGCTGGGAGCTACAGAAGACAAAAGGGAGGGAAACTTTAAAAACAACATCTGCTTAATATGAAGAAGCTGCAGCCACTAGTAACGCATCTTCTGGAATGAATGTGTCATTCAATTTCTCTCTGCTTAGTGAAAGTTTGTCTAATTAGAAGGACATTGGGAGCTTTAAAAAAAGACAGAGGGTACAAAGCGGAAATACATTGTGTTTCAATGCAGAAGCAGCACTTGACAGAGTCCCTGAACACATAATCATGAAATGGAGTAGTAACTACTTTATTTTCCTCCCAGTGGCTCACCAGATGCCTCATTTGCAGTGAGAAGCTAATTGGTTTTCTGCTCAGTGGCTCTTTTCACACAGTAAATCAGTTGAGAGGTGGCTGCTCATGACTGCAGTTCAGTGGTGTCAGAAAATACCTTGCACTGGAAAGCATTGGTGCAAGAACTCAGGAACAAACTGAGCTGCTTTCCTCCTCCTCAGAGCCTGCTTGGCTGAAATGCCACCCTGGGGCTGTGTTCCAGGGCTCACCATCATTCCTGCTGCTGGGAACTGTGACATGGGGACAGGCCACCCTCCACTCACCTCAACCTGTCAGCAGCAGCAGGAAAAGTCGACCCTGCAGGGCTGCTGCCTCAAGAGGCTGGGTTGGTTTCTTTTAATATCCCTCCATGCACTTGTTAGCTTGACTGCTGTAAATTGGCCTGGAGAAACGATTTGGGAAAAGTTGTCATCTAAGTAAAATTGAATAAAAAGCAAAGTACTTTGCTCAGTCTTTCTATTTTCACTCTGTGAGTGGTGAATGGGAGAGTCAAAGCAGCAGGTTAATAAGGTTCTCTAATGAAGTGCAGTGAGCAGCAGGTCAGCAAAGTTCCAGCCCTTCAGAGCAACAGAGCTTTGGGAAGGTGAGGGACCATGTGCCACCAGGTGCACCCATGAGTTTATCTGGTTTTGAGCCTGTGTTATTTGTAAAGAGCAGCCAAGGGGAAAACAGCTCGTGGTTCTTCATCTGCCAAGGAAAAGCACAAAAGGAGAAAACTCAGTAGTGAGTTGTGACTCTCTGCTTTAACAGGAGAGATGAGAGTGGGAAGCTCAGTGGATACCCAGTGGATACCCTGTCCTTTATCCATTAATGTGCAGGTCTTAACTGTATTTATTGCCAGTGTGGGGCTGAATGGATACAACAAGGTTATTTCTTTCCATGTCAGAATTTCCCCCCACCCACCCTGTATGACTCCTCTGCATCTGTCAGATAAACTCAATAGACATTTGTGTGTAGTGAGGTCTCAGCTTGGGATATTCACCTTTACCATGGTTTAAATAATAACAACTTCTTGATCATGTTGCTGGCCAAGTGATCACTTGGAAAAAAATTAGTCTTTGTGGGAAAACTCACACTTCCTTCCTTTTGTAGCAATATCAACAAAATGATCTAAAAATTACCTGGGCCTACAGAGGCTGTAGTGACTTTTTTTTTTTTGGCAGGAGCTTCAGCATGGGAATTACTCCAAGTGTGTGTACACAATGGGATCTGCTGGTTGTTCCTGGACTAGGTGACAGCTCTCACACACCTGTGTTTCCTTACACAGAGAACCAAAACCTCCCAGAGCACAGTCACCAAAATAATCTCCTGACTTTGCTTTACACTCTCAGGGCTCATTTGTGAACTTGCTTTTTCAATATTAATGAAAAATTGTCGTTGTCCCAGCACTAATGGGAGCAAACCACAGCGGGGAGTTTGCTTTGAGCCTTGGGCAGTTTCCTGCACCACATTTGCCCTTTGCTGACCTTCTTGTCCACACCTGTAATTTATGTCTCTGCCAGGAATCCTCTCCCAGTCTCTGCTGCATTAAATGCACCTTCCCAGCCTTGTAGCTCTTTTAAATAGCCCAGCTTTGCCTTCCCTCCTTTAAATGGCATTTTCCCTTTGTTTCTTATAAAAATCTGTCATATTCTGCTCCTCCATTCATTCACTGAAGTGCCTTTAACACGCACCAGACCCTCTGATGCTTTGTTTTTCTTTCTATTTTTCTGCTTTAACCTGGAGGGACCAAAACTGGCAGAAACAAGCAGAAATATGAGCAGAGATATGGCCAGAGATTTGTCATTTTTATTCTCTACATAGAGACAATGCCCCTGAAATCTCTTCTCTTTTTTGAGGATAACTGAGGTGTGAATTTTTCGCGCTGTTTCATTGTTTCATTAAACCACGGGCAATCGCTTACGTGCGATCTTGGACCAGGAATGAAAGAGATGCTGAGCAGTGCCAGGTTCTCCCATTCCAGCTGGGATTTCCAGCCCCAGCTGCATCCTGTCCTGGTGTGCCCCGGGCAGGAGCAGCACAGGCTGTGCCTGAGCCCTGCAGGGCTGCTCGCCTCAGGGGGAGACACAAATGACCCAGGTTGTGGTGCTTTGCCTTTAGCCACCAGTTTTGTACAGGGAAAAACATTTAGTTGGTGTTTTCTTCTGACTTTTCAATGAGGATTTAGGGCAGATTAAATAATAACTTTGAAATCACTTAAGAATCAAAGTCTTATTTTTCAGTTGAGAGGGATGGAGAACTCATTCAAAAAATCAGTTTTGATTCTAAGGTCACAAGGACACTTTGGAAAATTTTTCTGTAATTCTTTTCAGTGTACTCTTTGATCCTGCAGTGAAAACCACATTTTATTCTCTGCTGTAAACATTAGAAAAGTTTAATTGCTTCAGATAAGTGTAAATTTAAATCCTCTCACTGTTTTGTATAATAATGTTTGGTCTATCAGTTCTTTAGAGTGGCTTTCATTTGGTTATTCAAAATTCCTGATTGAACACGTTTTTGTTTGTTAAGAAGAACATAATTCTCAATGTAAAATCCTCTTTCTATGGACACATAGCAGTGTCCTTATTTTTAATTCCCTTAAATATTTCTGCCAATAGATTATTGTGAAGAAACTGGAGGCAGATTTATTAATTGTTGTTTGATAGAGTCAGGTGAGGCTTTGTGGAAATGTTTTCTTCTAAACTTGTCCCTCACTTCAAGAAAGACCTTGAGGGGCTGGAGCATGTCTGTGGAAGGGAACGAGCTGGGGAAGGGGCTGGAGCATGTCCATGGAAGGGAACGGAGCTGGGGAAGGGGCTGACCTGTTTGCTTCATGCAGCAGGGAGAGAATTGGGACAGTAAATCCCTGAACCTTTCCTAGGAGGAGAGCTGGCTGTCCTGAGGGTGACACCAGGAGGTGAAGGAGCTGTGGTGTTCTGCCCTCTGTGCCTAGCTTTGGTTACAGATCATCTTTCACTCCCTGAGTGCCTGAGAGGAACAGCTCTGTTCCTGCATCTTTTGCTATCCTGCATTGTTTTCCAGTGAAAAAACCCCACAAACAACTCCAAACCAACAGCTCATCTTCATCCATCTGCCATGGCATGCCCAGTGTTCTTATGGAAGCTCAGCTTGACTTTTAAAGTTAAATAAATTTTTCCCTTGTTAAATTTTTTCATCCACCCCCCCCTTCCCCCAAACTCTACAGAGGTCTAAAATGAATGTTCACAGGACACGACAATGGCTGGGAAAAGTGAGCTTAGTTAGATAGTGGGAATGTCTTGCCTGTGCTAACAGCAGTGAAAAGCCACAGATAAGGCTGAAAGTCTCTATGTTAATTAGACAGGAATTTCCTTAATTTGTCAGTCTGTTTTAAAAGTTGTAAATCCAAGAAGCAACAGATGGCTGAGGAAAAATAAGAACAGATTAGAACCTACATCCTCTCTGTAATGCCAGGTATTATGGAAAATATTTCTGAACACAGAACTTAAGCACTTTGATTGTTTGAGCTATCAGGCTCTTTATCTGCTGTCTGTGCTGGGAGGCACTGGAGCACACACACCAGCCCTAAGTGGATGTGTAATCCCATAACCATTCCCTGCTCTGCAAAGCTCTTAAGCGTGTCCTTCAGTCCCACAGAGATCAGGGGCTTTGAACACATGTTCAAAGTTAAAGCACATGTTGAAGTGCTGGTTAAATTGCTGTGCATCCCTCACAGTGTGCATTCATTCCTGCTTAACCTCTTTGTGTCCTAAGCCAGCCAGAGAGAAGGAATAAAATGTTTGTGGAGGTGATGTCAAATATTCCGTCTCTACTCTGAGATAAACAAGACCATCCCCTAAAATAAGTTCTGCTCATTTGTGCTGCTTTAGTGATTCCTCAATTTATATAATTTTTCTTATCACTCCATGAATTATACCTTTACAGAAACTTAAAGGCCAATTCAGAAAGATAAAAAACAACTGTTGGGGTCAGTGAGGAAATCTGTGAAGTTCTGAGAACTGTTTCTGGAGCTTGCCAAATTTCCCACGTTTGCAAGTATGGAGAAGGAATTTGAAGAAGTTCTTATCACTCCTGCAATCAGAGTCCCTAATGCTGGCAGGTTTTTTTTAACAAGTTCTCATACGCTACTGAAGGCACCAAGACAGGGAAACACATGGTGTGTTTTTTAGTTGGTGGGAAGAATGCCTTTTCTGGCACTCAAAAATAAATGTGAATACTATGAGAACATATTACAGATTGCCAGCATCAGTGAGGAGCTGATAATGATCTTCACGGCCTGAAATGCTAAAAATTAAACATATGAAAAAGGGACAAACCCTGCACTTTATCATATGAACAGAAGTCCTCTGAGATATTTTGTGCCATGGTGAGAAGCTTTTGAATCACAATTTTGAAAAAGCAAAGAACTACTATGGGGAACACAGGCAGATTTGAATGGAGAAATATTTTGGGAATTTTCGTACACCCTCCTTGCAGTGAAGCGCTTCAGTCAGTGAGTGGCCCCAGCAGGTTTATCCTGCAGGAATATCCTGCAGGACTGCAGTGGGGTCCTGGTGAATCCCAGAATCTTGGGATGGCCTCGGTGGGAAGGGACCTTAAAACTCCTCTGGTCTCCTTTGCAGGTTCTATCTGCAATGTACCCCTGTAAATACCACTGCAGAAGGCATCTTTAGGTTGCAGAGGGACTTTCACCAAAGGAAGTAAAGAGGGAATATCAGAATCATTAAGTCTAAAAACCCAAATCAAAGAGGATGGTTTCAAGACAACCCAGTTTGGTTGTAATGGTCTCAGAAACCTTAATGGTAGAAATATTATAAATGCATGGCTGTCCATTAATGCTTGACTGAATGGTTTCAGCAAGGTTTGTTGTGAGAAGCTGGTCTTTATAGGGACTGAGCCTCCAGCCAGGGAACACAGGGAGAACATCCAGGTTCCTGTGGGATCAAGCAGGGGCTAATATTTTGTCTTTTCCGCCTGCTCCGCCACACCCCAGCCTGAGGTGGGACTGGAAAGGAAACTTCTGGAATACATGAGGAAGACCATTCTTGTGGGATTGCCATCCCAGCCAAAACTGGGAAGCTTTGGAAAACTTGCCAAGGAGGAAAAACAATCAGATTGCCCGGGAGAGTTTGCCAGCCAGGTTTCCAGGCCAAGGGGATTTGGAGAAGCATCTGAATGTTTCAGAGGTTATCCAAACCAGCCCAGGAGACTCCCCCTCCCTGTTCCTGTAGGAGTTTAGCCCTCTGAGCTGGGCTGTCAGTGAGGATGTTCCTGCTTCGGGATGCTCAGCAGCAGCTCCAGCTTTCCAAGAGCAGTGACTTGTTGCCCATGGCCGGAGGAGCTGCTGTCCTGCTGTCCAGCCAACCACAAACTGCAAGTTAAAAAGGATTCTCCCTGAAAACAGAGGAAAACAACCCACCAAAAAGCCATTCTTGGCATTTTACTAGAAATGACTCTATCTCTCATCCTTTCCAAAGGCCATTTAAAGCCAAGCAGCTCCTGTCCTTTCTTCTCCAGCTCTTGTTGGGATGTAAATTATCATCCAGCCCAGGCAGAGGTGTGGCAGCAGCAGATGTGATCCCATGTGTTTATAAGACATTGTAAGAAGCCATGAGCTCAAAGCCAGTAGGAATTTTTAAAATCTTGCTGTAATGTCAAAGCAGAGAGAATATACCTATTTAATAAATGTAAATACACCTATTTATGCCTCCTTTTACCATCTGGATGGGATCATTCTTTGGTATTCCCAACATAGGCTAATTACATTCCCTTTTTTGCCTGTTTTGGGTCTACTGCCAGTCATTATAAAGAGACACTGAGTGGTTGGTTCATTGCCTTCATCTCCTGCTGCACACTTGAGTAAAACAGTTGTAGTGCTGCCAGCTGGAGTTAGAGAAAACCTATTGAAATGTAATAGGATTATAAAACAGTCTACTTTTATCCATGTTTACTAATATGTAGGTGGGGGTTTTTTCCCCCTCTTTAACAGCAGTCCAGGAGAACGATGCTGTTATTGGAAAGAAAATATGGAGTGTCTGGACAGAGAGCCCAGCAGAGAACTCCTTTCTGCTCACAGGATCTTGTAGGCTGGTTCTGAGGGGGCACTGGGTAAATGAATAATCTCAACCTGTCACAGGGGTGTCTTGAGCTACTGTCATGACAAAATTAAGACAAAAAAATGCACTTGTGAGGGGAGGCTCAGTTCTCCACATAGACCTGATTTGTCCCTTTTAAACTCACCAAATGTGTTGCTAAGGCTGAGCCATGGGGAGTTTATCTGAAAACTACTGCAGTTAGGAGGGTAACAGGGAAGATGAGCTTGGTGATTTCCCAGGAGTGTTTAGACATCCCACACTGGAGAGATGACACCCTTAGAACCTAAGACAAGGCCAATATATAAGGCCCCTAAGGTTTCCCTAAGGAAACCTGCTTGGTTTCCTCTTTATTAATAGGTGTATTTTGAAAGCCACTGGGATATTCTTGTTGGATTTTAGGAACTGGCCTTGGAATTCCAAGAAGCTCAGTGGAGGTTTGGTTGACTTCAGCATGAGAAATGGAGCAGCCTGAAGACTTGACCTGGAAGTTTTCTCTGTATTTGTGTCTCAGAGATGGAAAGAAAGTGTTTATGGTTTCATTTCCATTTAATGTTCCATTGTGGCCCGTGCACACTCCGTGGGCCTTGGCTTTAGAGTGGAGCACCTCTGAGTTCTTCAGAAGGCTCTGTGGTCCAGATAAAAATGTGCATTTCAGAAGCAAAGCACATCTGTGCTGCAGCAAGGCGAGTTCAAAGCTGGGGAGGAGTTTTTGGGAGCAGCTGCAGGTTGTCTCTGGTAATTAGGAGCAGAACGGACCTCAGCACTTGACACAACAGGTTCACACAGAGTGACTGGGTAAAGAAACTTAATGTCTGCTTTTAATAACAACAGCAAGTAGCAGAGGTGGCAAAGTATTTTTAATGACATCATTTGCCCAGCTGTTTTACACATCTGTAATGTGCGACGGCGCTCCCATTCTGTAACACTTCATCCTTGCTCTTCCACACCTTTGGGATGAGGGATAGGGTTACCTGTCTGGATGGAGCAGCCTGGGAAACATTTGTGTTTTTGGGTAGCTATCAGCACTGCTCGTGCTAAAACCTTGGCTGCAGAGCACTGCATTAGGTGTGGATTTTTAACGTGCTAATTACTTCACTGTGAATTTGGCACTGAGGCACAAGGCCCCGTGCTCTGGGCCAAGCTTACAGCTAGGAATGAAACATTTGCAGCAGCTGCAAAAATGTTTTTACTTATTTAGAGCATGCTAATGTTTTATAGCCATGAATAATGACAAGCCAATAAATCATTCATTAATTTGTAATGCTGCAGCTTCCCCTCAGATGCAAGGGAGGAGGAGTTCGGTGAATGCTCTGTGTTTATAAAAAGGGACAAGAATTGACTGCAGATAGAGAATCCATTCCAACTCTGGTTAAATCCAATAGGATTCCCTTTTGAGCTCCTTTCTCTCCTTTGTAAGGATGGAAAGATAATTTACAAGAACTTGCAGTGACGGGACAAGGGGAGATGGTTCAAACTGAAAGAGAGTGGGTTTCACTCACAGATTAGGAAAAAAATTCTCCCCTGGGTGGGTCGGCAGGCCCTGGCACAGGGTGCCCAGAGCAGCTGTGGCTGCCCCTGGATCCCTGGCAGTGTCCAAGGCCAGGTTGGACAAGGCTTGGAACAGCCTGGAACAGTGGAAGGTGTCCCTGCCCATGGCAGTGCATGGAATGAGATGAGCTTTAGGATCCTTTCCAACCCAAACCATTGTGGGATTAATTCTACAATTCTATGATTAATTAGATATCTAATTGCATATTTCTCTTTTATAAACCTCAGTGGAAAACTCTGAGAAATTTTCTTTCAAAATAATTTTGGGAATTGTCATCTCTGGGAATCAATATCTCTTGTGCTCCTCAGCCCAGGAAGGTGAAAAATGCAGCGCTGTGAAACTCTGGTGTGTTTGTGTAGGTGCAGTGCAGCAGAGGAGGGGTTAATGCCCTGGAGTGCTGCTGCAGCGGTGCCTGGATCCATACCGGGCTGCAGAGCACTGGGAATTCTCCTGCCTGGAATGCAGCGGTGCCTGGATCCATCCCGGGCTGCAGAGCTCGGGAATTCTCCTGCCTGGAGCACAGGGTGCTGCAGTTCGCAGAGCTGGGCCAGCTGCCGGGCCGCTTAGCAGGCGGCTGTTTTTTGTTGAAAAGGCAGCTTGAAAAGTTAAAACTTTCTGATTTTTGAAAATCAGCTGGAGAACATTACAGTCACGAAGAACTGAAGGCAGACAACTCGTTAAAATTAGCATGGGCTGTAATTAAAAACATGGAGGGAAAGACCCTGAGAACAAGCAGACTCCTGGAAAGTTCCTGATGCTAGATGTTGAAATGGAAACGAAGCTTGCTAATTGATTTCAATAATTGCTGGGTAACTTCACCCTGCAGGAGGTACCAAAGCCCGTGGTCAGCTCTCATAGCCTGAGAACAAACAGAAGACCTCGATAAGGGGAGCAGGGACACAACTGGGACCAGAGCCACTCCTTCCCAAAATCTTACTGGCTTTGCTTTTCTGTGTGACAGCTTTGCCTCTCATGCCAGGCAGAGCTGCCATGGCACAGGAATTCACTTGGCTGGTGCCATTCCCTCTCCAGAGAGAGGGCCCATGCCACCTCGGAGTGCGGGCTTGGCCCGTGCCATGTGCAGGGCCACACCCGGGTCATATTTAAACTCCAGGTTACTCCCAGGAAAGGGTTGTTCAGGGGAAGGAATCTCAGACCTGAGTTCAGCCCTGCTGTGGGTTCACATGCTCACCACAGGCGATGCTGACGGGGTTGAGGGAAGCAACTGGGGGAAAACTGGGCATTCTGTGCCTGTGCCAGCTGATGTTGGGATGCGAGGGCCCTTGGATGACCATCCCAGCCTGTTTTCCATCTCTGCATTGCTGTCTGCAACACTGGGATTACGATTTTTCAACAAAATGTCATAAGTGTCCTCTCATGCTGCTGCCCTCCCCCCGTTCCTGAGGGTCAGTACAGCAAGGTGTGAGGTAAGCAGCAGCCCCTGGGTCCCCAGAAAGCCAGTGCTGGCAGGGGCCATGGGCTCTGCAGGCAGGAAAGCTGGGAATGCTGCTCGTGGCTGGTGCAGGTGGCAATGCAGATGCAGGATGGAGAGTCAGGAGCACATCCCTGCTCCCTCTGGAGCTTCCTGAAGCTGAGGTACCTCCAAGAACAGGGAGTGCCGTCAGAGCAGCTCTGTCCATAGGTGCATATGGACTGTCACTGCTGAAATAATGGGGCTCCCAGCACTGATACCTCTATAAGGAATTTCTCTGCTGGGTAATGCAGCATTTTTCCATGTGTTCTGAAAAATACACTTCACTTTTACAAAAACTGCCCTCAGAAGCAGCAGCAGTAACCTTTCCTCAAAATAAACACCATCGTGGCTTGAACACTCCCTCAGACCCTTCTGCATTCTGGCTTTGGGTGAGGAAACAGCCCGAGTGAACCCCATCCCTACTGGGGCCTGATTTTGGGTTGGACAGCTTGGACTAGATGGTCCTGGAGGTCTTTTCCAGCCTCAGTGACTCCGGGATTCTCTGACTTCTCCCACAGCACAGAAGGGAGCAAAGGGCTTCCCAAGGATCCTGGGGTCCAGGGCAGGACTGGTGCTCACCAAACTGCCCAGACCTTGTAGAAATAGAACCATGGAAATGAAAAATAAGAATTAACTGCTGGGTGGTGTACTTCTATCCAGGTAGTTAGTTATTTAATGAGGGATTTCTGGGGCAATGATATTTTTTTAATGGAAAATTATTTGCCTAGAGCTGGTAGATTGCAGGAATCCAGAATGGTGATCATAATGTTGCTGCCTTTACATGGTTTGCAATGCATTTACACAAAGCTTGTCAGTATGTTATAAATATAAATAAATTCCCTTTGTTTAGTGCATCAGGACTGTGATATTGCAAAGCAGTATGTAAACAATGGGTAAAGATGTCAAAGAAAATGTTTGGATTTTCTACCTTTCATGACCCACTCAAGGTAGAGAGGGGTTGCTCTTTCAAGTTCCTGCCGTGGTAGGAGGTTTGATGTAAAAACAGGTGAATTAAGGTTCAAAAGCTTCCAATCAGATA
Organism: Prinia subflava; assembly: GCF_021018805.1. Lineage (NCBI taxonomy): Eukaryota > Metazoa > Chordata > Aves > Passeriformes > Cisticolidae > Prinia > Prinia subflava. Next base: position 790,041 of record NC_086262.1, on the reverse strand, counting down.
AAATACGGAACAGATTAAGTGCAGTAGACTGACACTGTTTATTAGAAAATGGCTTATGAAGGAAAATTGGCTGAACTTTAAAGAGGTGCTGGAGTTGGCTCGGGGGGAGTGAATATAACTTTACATAAAACTAAACATAAAACTTTAAGTCCAATGTGGATGAGTGATAAGTTGTTAAAGTTAATTGTGAGTGAAAATAGCGCTCCAAAGCGTGCAGGGGCAGGGGAGTCTGGGGCTGGAGGGGTTTGTAGGGACAAAGCTGCTACACAAAGGCAGCATCTGAGGAGCAAATGGAGAGGGAGCAGTCCAGGCCATTAAACTCCAGAATATTCTGGTGGATAAAGATGTGGAGTGAGGCGCAGGGACTGCTTGGGGCATACTCTGTGCTCAGGGAAAAAAACCCCAACAGCTCCGCAGGGATTCAGTTCCATGTAATGCTGTGCCAACACGGGGTTCACCTCCTGCAAGGAATTGTAAACAGAATAAATTCAGTTATTCAGTGTACATACCAGTTGCTAGTAATTAATAGTAACTATTGTACCATAGTGTTTTTAGAACTGTTCCAAGGGTCACTGTGATTACATACTGTGTGCTTGGGGCAGCGTGGGTGGGTTTGGGTTACTGGGAGGGATGTGTTGGAGCAGAGCCTCCATCAAGGGCAGGGCTGGGGTCCTGTGGAACTGGAGGCACATCCAAGCAGAGTGGGTTTATATAACATGCAGAAGAGGCAGGATAATTTTATGGAACACTTCAAGGACAGAGGTCATAAAATGAGCCATCTTCACCTCCCAACTCACAGCTTCTTTCCCCTTAATTAGACAGGGAATCACCAACTTTGCAGAGCAGCTAATAACTCTGAGCAGTTGCCATGGGATACAGACATCCTCTAAATGCTGCAGCTACACAGAGCTGCAAAACACAGACCTGGCTGACATTAAAAGGTTCTTTGGCCAAGTTTCTGCAGCATTACAAAAATGAGGAAAATCAAACAGACATCTTAAGTGAGGTTCCAGGTGGAGGAAGATGCTAAAACAACTGGAAGAAAATATGTCTTTAATAGCAGTTTTTTTCAAGAAATGTAGATAGACAGTAGCTGGAATATCATCATATTAATTCATTGCATTTTTTTCTGCCACTGCGTGATACTTTGTCAGCCTTTGCTAGTTCTACTGTGTATTTTATAATTATTCCAGTATCAGGAATCCTTTTTGATGCAACTAAGTTACAATAAAAACTGTACAAATAAACAATGAGTGAAGATGCTCAGCAGTGCAGAGTTCAGGGATAGAATCTTTGTACTCTGAAAACAGAGGAGTTCTTTAAAAATCCCATTAATTTGTTATACAGAAAGGATAAAAGAGAGGTGCCAGTATTTGTTCAGGATTTATAACAAACATTATCCTTTAGCTGGAGCTCATGTTCTGCAGACCAGCAGCTCAGAGAAGTGCCTGGTTGGTATCCTCAGATGGAAAAACTGTGACAGAATTTGCTGCTCTTTCCAACAAGATGCTTTACTGTACAAACAACTCTTATTGTAATTTATCCTTTGAGGATGCTATATATACATATATATGTAACATTTTAATAAAAATCAAATTAATTAATATAGTAAGTGTATTTATGACATGTATTTCATCCTAGTTTTCTCCTCAGTGGCATTTCCTGAGACATCTGCACAGAGCACTGGTGATGCTTTAACATGGCAAAGTGCAGGGGCCTGGTTTGAGGATGACAGAAGGGATTTTTTTTGGACTCCCTCTATTTAACACTTGCTTATTTTCTCAACTCTAAATGCTCTCCAATTTCTGCATGTAATGTAATTCCCTTTCCAAGTAATTTTTCTCCTGTTTTTCTTTTTCCCTTCTACTTCAAACAAGAACTAGTGATTTTTCCCCCCTAATGCCAGGCACCCTGATTAACTTTCAAAATGAAGACATTAAACATGGATTTGGTTGTATTCCAGTGGCTGATGAGACTTTGACTGGCAAGGGCTTTCATTGGTGTCTGAACTAGACTAGGAACTACACTGGATGTTTCCTGATGCTCTTAATCCATCAGTATTTTCCTTCCAGGTCTTTGAATCAACCACTCCCCCGCTGTTCATTCTTTCTGGCTGTGGGAGATAAGGGAGATACACCAGACCCTGATTTATAAATCAGGCCCAGTGGTTTTCAGTAATTCATGTTCTTTCTTCTTTTAAGCAGAATAAGAAGGGATAGCCCATTATTCTGTGTTATTTGTCTTGCTCTTCCTTTGTGTAAAGCCAAGGGATGAGGAGGGAGGTGCCTGCAGGTCGGGGTGGCACCCCAGAGCTCCCCACACAGCTCCTGTTCCTTGTTATGTAACAGGAAGTTCTGGAACATGGTAAAAATCCACTTTCTAACATTCTGGCATGTAAATGAATTCCCTGTGCTTCCAGTACAGGCAGTATGGTCTCACATATGTTTTTTGTCTCATACTGAAAGGATTTGTGCTAATTTGGCTCCATACCCCCACCCATAGTTTTGCACATTGTCCTCGTCTTTATGGTGGGGTTTGCCTTTGAACAGGAAAGACAAAACAAATTTGGGTTGCAGGAGAAAAGTAATTTTAAGGGTTCTGTACAGGGCAGGTGTGCTGAGGTTTATGTTGGGGTGTGGTGATATTTGGGACTCATTCAGAGCCAGACATGGGTGGGGACATTACAGACCAGACTTTTTCCCAGGACTGTTGTTTACCTATTTCCAGGCAAGTCCCCTTTTCTCTGATCTCTTTTTGTTGTTCACAAATCAGTATCACAGAACTTCTAGGCTGATTTATTTGTTTATTGTACAGCTCAAACAGAGGGATCTGTCTGTGGTCTGAGCACAGATGTGCCAGGGAAGTGGTGGCTTTGAGGCCATGGGCCAAGGTTTGGGGTTTTTGGGGGGTTGTTTTCCTTTTGTTTGGGTGTGGGGTTTTTTTAAAGAGAGTGGGGTGCTGTGGTGTTTTTTCCAACTAGAGAACCTTCTCTCTTTGTGCAATTTTCTTTGCCATGTTTCCACTAATGTGTAAGATAAGATTAAATGACTTCCCAAACCCTCATGTCCAGTCCTTTGCTTGGGAAGTGAGCACACAACAGCATTCTCTACTTAAAATCATCAGACTTTGCCTTAAAATAAATAATTTTGGTTTTTTTAATACCTTCTATTCGATTATATCCCCCTTAGCACAACAGCTTTGTAAAACCAGAACCAAATGTAGCAATCAATCTTGATTTTACCTGGTATTTGTTTCAGCCAGTTACCTGTCACTCAAGGCTCTCTGCCACCTGCTGGGACAGTGGGACAGTGGGGACAGTTTTCATGCTGGCTGGTGCAGGAGCTTTCACATCCACAACTTGTCTGCTGGGGATGGTCAGCTTTAGCTGGCTTTTATCACAAAATGAGGAAACACCTCCACAGGTTTTTTTCCCTTATTGACTTCTCAGTGTGCCTGTTCAAGCTCTGTTGCACAGGAAGGTTTGATTTGTTGCTGCTCTACAAAACAGGGATATCCCCAGGAAATTTCTGGGGGATGGCAGCGTGCCTGTCAGAGGGAAGCAGTGCCTTGGCCTTGACTTGTTCGGAACCTCTCTCCTGTGGCAGGAGAATGCTCAGCCTCAGCATCCAGGGATGTGGGAGCTAGGGCTGTGCTGAAGTGCAGCTCTGCTCTGTTTCCTCCACCCTGATCCCTGCTCTTCTCCTTTGGTCTCCTTGTCCTGGCTTTGCCATCCCAGTTCCGTCCCTGGTCAGGAGGTATCCTGGGTTCTTTTCCCTGCCCAGCTGCTCTCAGGTTGCCACCTTGCTCTGTGTCTCTGCTGACACTTTTACACTTTGTCCCAAGCTGTGGCACTCCCTTTCCTCCTCAGCTGTCGCTCCTTGCCTTTCCCCTGGATGATGGATGGAGGAGCAGGAACGAGAGCATCTGGCGGGGCCAGCGCGTGCCCTGCGTGGCCGGGATTTGTGATGTGTCGGGGGGGTCCAGCTGCAGGGCTGAGCTCACGCCTGGCCCGCGGCCAGGGCACAGCCCCAGCAACCCAAGCAGGTGTTGGGGACAGGTTTGAAGTGCCAGGGGCCTGGGGGTGTGTTTGGTTTCTGCCCCAGGGTTGTGAGTGGATGAAGCGCCGTGTGCTGTGCTGGGGTTCAGAGCCGTGCGAGGGTCTGGGCCCTGGCGCAGAGCAGCTCGTGCTGCTCCCACAGGGGAGAGCTCTGGCCAACAAACCCCGTGGTGCCTCTGCTCCTCCACTGTGAGACAAGGGCTTAACTCAGCCTTGCTTGGTCAAAAAGTCCTCATCTGGTAATGGTTGTTAATTTATTGTACACTTTGTCTAAATTAACTTCATCTCACCAAAATAAACCAGAACAATTATTTCAACAGAGCCCACAGAAAACACTGGCATTCACTCATGGAAATCTTCCTTGATCCCATTGGATTTGAAGGGGATGTGATGTGGGAGGTGTTTTTAGATCCTCCAGCTCCCTCCCTGCAGAGATGCTCTCCAGCTCCCTGCCTGGGGTGTGATGCACCTGCCTGATCCCAGCCTGTGTCTTGCTGCTGGGCACTGCTCCCTGGGAGATTTGGGGTTCAGCTCTGCCTTGATGAAGGTGTCTACTCTACAAAATACCCTTTTCCCCCTATTTGAGTAGTTCTGAAGGCATTCTAAACTCAACCCTTGTGGAAGTAGGATTATTCTAGCAGGATTACACAAGTAATTGAGGCTCCTTCATCCCTGGCACAAATCCTTGTCTTGGCTGAGGTCTATAGGAATCTTTTCTATGTGGGAAGAATCCGTTCTGTTGGCATAGACTGAGGGATCCTGGAGTGCAAAAAGGACTCTGACCTCATGGCATGATATCCCAAGAGATCCCCTTTCCTTTCCCCTGTGTCTTGCAATGGTTGGAGCTTTTACCCTTCTGGATGGTTTTGCCCATTTCCTCAGACAGCATGTCATGAATTGGTGGGTGGGAAATTAAACAGGAACTAAGAGCTGGCATGAAATTTAGCAGTTAGCTTCTTAGTCCACAGGGATGAATATGGTCCCAAAGGAATAATTTCCTTACAAGAAGCAGGAGGGATTTTGCCAGTCCAATGCTTTGCTAAAATAACTGTTTTAAGAAAACTCCAAGGAATTACTTTTGCAGTTTTCTTTATGCAGTTGTATTTACCTGTTGCTCATGTGTGTAAATGCTCATTTACTCAGCTAAGAAGCTGATTTTTCATGGAAAAACTCTGCTTTTCAGTCTCAGCTCTTAGAAGCAATGGAGCCAGTGGCTACCCTTGCCACTGGTATTTTCTGCCCCTGCTCTGGCTCAGATTTTCACTCCATGCTGGCTGAGGGGCGGCTCTGGGCTGTGTTTGGTGTCAGGGTTTTCAGGGCTCTCCCAGCTCACCCCAGGAAAGTTTTGCTGCAGACACAGCTCAGGGACCCAGGGCACTGAGCTCATCTCATCCCAGCTCAGGTGCCCTGGAGCTGCTCCCTCCTCCTGTGGCTGCTGGGCTCTGGAGCTGCAGAAGAGCCCAGTGGAACTGAATCCATCTCTGGCAGAGCTGGATGCAGCCCAGGCCCCCTTGGCTGCATGGGTTTCTGGCAAAGGCTTCTTTCCCGTCCATATCCATTCTTACATCATGAGCTTTCCCCATTCAAATGTTTTGATCTCACTGAAATATTTCAGTTCAATATTTCTTTCACAATACCATTTTCTGAAAATCAGTATGCTCCCCTGGAAATATTGGATCATGCCTAAAATACACCCTCAGCTGCGAAATACAGGCAAAGAAATGTCAACCAGCTTCTGTTCAGAGAGGTCCCATTCAGTGTCCATGATCTGCAAAGCCTTCTTCATTCTCAGAAAAATCTACTCTGGAAATTTGAGAGTCCATCCCCATTGTCACCTGAGCAATTCATTCTCAGAGAAATCTACTTAGGAAATTGGAGGCTCCATCTTCATTGTCACCCAAGCACCCCAGAGCTTTGGAGTTTCCTCTGTCCCTCTGACTGTGCTCAAATAAAAGCTAAGCAATTTATTCCAATACACCAAGGCCTTAAAAATACACATGCAGATTATCCATGAGGTATTTACCATCTGAAAGCTCAGTCTCTCTGCAATCAGCAGGGTGCCACACAAAACGGGAACTCTGGGATGCTGCTGAAAGTCTTTTCATGTGGAAAAGTCATAATCCCTTCTTGAAGAGATGGGTGTCAAGATGGAGAAAAAAAAGGAGAGTGATATAGGAAAGGTATCAATCTGAGAAAAGAAGAATGAGATGGATGTTGGACAGAAAGCTGGGGAGGAGTGAGGGAGGAGGAAACTCATTGAAGGTTTGTTGCACTTAGCATTAGGAACTGCTACAGAGCATGCAGGTTGTAGTGATTTTCTAATACTGAGTAATATGTCAGAAGGGCTATTCTGGATTTAGACCAATATATACAGTTTCTTGTCTAAGCAGAACCATATGCTCAAATGAGAGATCATTTTATTTTACTAGGATGGACAGTAAGTAGAAACACATTCCAGATTTCAGGAGGTTTCTTCCCTCCTTGGCAGCCATGGTGCTGCTTGTGCTTAGTCTATGGTTTTTCATCTGTTTGATAAGTGCCTGTTGCTTTACAGGATCCAAATCCCCCTCTATCCTGGTGTCTGCTGAGCTGTGACTAATGACTGTGTCAGACAGCTCGTTCAACGGGTCACCCTGCCTGGAGCTGGTAATTGTTGGTAATAAAACAAATCAAACTGATATGCACAATATGCAACACACTGTACAGTAGAGATGTAGCTTTTGTGTCCTTCCTTCAGTTGAAACCTAATGTTCTGTATTCAGAGACTGACCTCATCCAAATCCTTTCTGACAGCCCAGAGAGCAGGAAAAAAACCCCAAACCTCTTTGTGGAATGTGCAAGCTGGTGTTTAATACATGAGCCCGTGCACAGCAGGTTGAACAATCAAAAGCACACAGAGATTTCTATAATTTGACATTGGTAAACAGCCCCAGCCCTCCTCTCACAGCCAGTGGTGGTTCTGGCTGCAGTTCTGGGTCTCTGTAGCTCAGGTGCCCCACTTCTCCTGCCTTGGTACTGAACCATCCCGGGTCTAACGAAGCATTTTTGGCCTGACCCAGGCTTGGGATGGACCTTCTGCTGCTCCTCTGGGGTCTCCCCAAGGAGAGCGAGGACCTGGTGCCTGCTGAGCTTGCTCAGCTCACAGGTGCAGGGGGTCCTGTGCCCAGGGCTGTTCCTGCCTTCCTGTGGATTCTCCAGCAGAAACTGCTGGCCATGGAGTGCTCACACCCAGGGACACTGGTCAGCCAATTTGAGGCATCTACTGACACTTCTTATGAAGGGATGGTGTGCTAGGGTGAACCAGCAATAAAGCAACTGGTTTAGCTGAAAAAACCTGAATTTTATTTGGAGTCTTGAAAAGAAAGGCCACATCTCTTACATGTGTTGTAAAGTAAATTCCCCCCCACACACTTGCTGGTCTATCACAAGCAAGGATGATGGTATGAAAATGGCTTTTAAAGAGATTTTGTTATTAAAAAAGAAAACAGTGATAAATCATAGACTGTTTGCCTCCGTCAGGAGGATAAACAGAACCATCTACAAGAATACTCACAGTGACACTGGGCTGAGTAAAATCTAATGTCACATTAAAGCTCTTTTATAACCTATTGGCTGCTGGGTACCACCTGCTTTAGCTGTCCCCAGCATCTCTGAAGTTATTTCGGTGATATTCTGTGGAGATGTCTGTTTCCCACTGACCTGCATTGAGGATGATCCCCTCTCACCACGGAGGGAGATGCAAAAGCCTGGTACTTGTTGATGTATCTGCACACAAGCAGGGAGTGTCTGTATCTTCTTCTCACCACTTAAGGACATTTGGCTGCTGGTCTCTGACAGTAGAAATACTCCAGAGGTCACTGCAGGCAATTTTTCACTTTCCCATCTTTTATCAGCCTTTCCAATCCTAACCTTAAATGCTCAACATCCTGAATGTGAGGGAAAGACAAGGGTGTTGTGGAGGCAAATTTGTGTTTTAATGTTATACCCACCTCAGTTTGGAAAGGAGATGTCAACAGGTTAATTTAGAAGCGCTGCAGATTTGTTTCAGTTTTTGGTTTGAATTGCCAGGTTACCTCTGCCAGTGCATTGATGCTCACATTTGCACATACACTCATAGCTGTGCATTAATTCTTGTATACGAGTCAGTGCCAACACCGCAAAATCCCTCTGATGATGTGGAGATTTCTCAGTGAAAAATGTCACTGAGGCTGAAGGGTTAATGCAGGGAGCTGTCAGGGCCCAGGGGTGTTCCTGGGAGCTGCATTACAAGTACTTAACAAACACCCGCTGGAGCAGTGAAGTGCTTTTGGAAAAAGTGATGTGTTCTGTGGTGTGGGTGAGTAACCACGGTGAGCTGCTGTAGTACCTACTCAGGAGTTTGCTGCCTTCACGTGGGAGTTTCCCCTCATTCTGTACCAGCCTAGGATCCTCCAACTGAGGCTGTGATGTTCAGCCCTGTTCATGCAGTGACCCCATGCATGAGAGCAATTCCCAATCCTGATCCGCATCCCAACCCGCTCCAGAAAGATGGAATCTGTGGGAAAACCCAAACCACACATGTTCTGTGGGGCAGAGAATTCCAGGTATTCCAGCACAGTGCTCTGCCTTTTGTAGTGGTGAGGACCTGCCTTTCTCTGTGCCACTGGAACACCACCAAAGCCTGGGAAGCCGGGGGACATTCCAGGGGAGCCTTTGGAAGCTGCAGCGAGGGACTGACCTCTGAGCTGGGCTGTGGACTTGGCAGCCCTGGTGAAGACAGCTCGAGATGTGCTGAAAGCCCTTGTGGAGCCAGGCGGGGCTGCAGGGGGCCCACGGCTTCATCCGGCCGCGAACAGAGCGAACTGTCCCGGGAGCTGTAGGATACTCCAGGAAGTGACTGCTGAGTATCTCGGCAGCATTCCAGTCGGTAGGAATACTCTGTTTAAAATGGTTTCAGGGAAGATAAATATTTGTGTGTGCTATCTTGACGTATGGAGATAAACACAGTGGTTCTACACAAATATTGGTTTGACCTCAGATTATTTCATTAGCAGCAGCATGTGGGGCCCATTCAACGTCCCTGTAAGCAGCTGCCACCTGTTGGGAGCATCCCGAGTTTGTTGTATGGCTGCTGTCGAGTGTCTAAAAGTAGCCACATCTTACTCTGTGCATTTCCTGGCCTGTTCTAGTTTGTTTTCCTTCAGAAGATCTGCTGGGATGGGATGTTCTGACTTGTGCAAGGTCCATGGGATTTTATTCTGGTTTTAAGGGTAAAGGGAAATGCCACATGCAGTGCATGAGAGTTGCACAAGGCACTGCAGAAATAAAAGGAAATGCTCAGCTGTGGATTGGATTGTAAGGTTCGTGGTCTCAGAGATGTGCAAGTGGCTGTGATAAGAGTAGAGTGGAATGTGCCTGAGCTGCAGCACCTGGGGAGGGATCCCAGCTCCCTCCTGGCAGCCCTTATCCCCAGATTGCAGTTTTAACTAGTTCCCAATGAGGCTCAGTGTCTAGGCTGGCTTGCCAGGGGAAGGAAGCTGTGGACATTATAGCCTGTGGATATGAAATTCTGTGGGTTTTACCAAAATTCCCATTTCCAACCAGCAGCAGTCACTGTGGGGTCCCTGTTAACTGTGGACAGCAGGGATGGATGGGGTGGAGCCTGAGCACGATGGAGCCTCTCAGTGTTTTAAGAAGCAGAGTGAGATGTGTCATCCCCCACTTTTATCCCTCCTCATAAATTACGTGAAGAGATCAGCCCCAGTACCTGGCAGTGGGGCTGTAACCCAGAGTCTGCAGGCAGAAGTGGCCAAACTCGATTGAGTCACCACGAAGAACTGAGTTACCCATGGAGAATCACAATCTGCACAGAATTAATTCAGCTTAAGCTTTTCCCTCTGGATTTTTATAGTAATACCAACAGAACGTTGCAGCATTTGGACAGCCATAAAACCAAAATGCTACAGCTTGAAAAATACTTCAGGCTGCTGCTGAGATGAAAGCAAGCCCTGGATAGCTGGGGAAGTGTCAGGCAAACCCCAGTGTGGCACAGGCTGCTGCAGCACAGGGGGCTGGGGCTGCCCCACACCCCCCAAGTGCTGTCCCACAGATTCCAGGGGCTGCTCAGGCCCCTTTATGGGGGGCAGATGGATCAGGAGCAGTGGTCCCAGAGTGATGGAGATGGGGATGGACTGTCCAGTGAGCTCCTCAGCACATGGCTCCTTGCAGGGACTGCAGCCTTGGTCTTTGCTCAGTGATCAAGGCAGAAAAAGCAGCGAGGTGCAAATGAGAAATATAAGCTGAGAGCATTATTGATAGGGCAGCTGCAGTCCCCATGCTGCATGAGTCATGTAACCCACAGGCTGCTCAGCCTCTCTGCACGGAGCGAGCTGCGTGCAGGATGGTTTCAATTTCCAAGCAGGGCTTTTTGACCACTCATGCTTTTGAAAAGCAAAACGAATATCTTGGCTCAGGAATGACTGCAAAGCAGAGGCATTCTGCTCCTGGCCCCTTGCCTGCTTGCCCTTTCGGAGTGCAGTTTGTGCATTGTGATGGAAACATAGCAGCTCTCCCTGCCAGGGAACAGGTCACTCCTGCTGCTGCCTGGGAACCAGGAGACACTGCTGTGAGTACCAAACCTGAACAAATGGAATCAAAGAGGATGAACTCAGGAGAAATCTGCAATTTGGGGCTACACCTAAGTTCCTTTTAATAGGAAAAATCTTTTGACTCGATTTCTGTTCCTATCCTGGTGAAAACACCCCAGAAACACTCATTAAAAGAGAGATTAAACCTGATTTTGAGGCCAAACACACTTCTTAAGAGATGCTTTGCTGGTGTTTTAACCATGAACTTTTACACTCTGAGCACATTCTCCCACAACACTGGATGCTTGATACCCCTTGATAGCAGTATGTGAGGAGTACTGGAAATGAGGCCTGCAGGTTTCTCTCCTGGGACACTGCCTAATAGCAAAACAAAAATAGCAAAGCTTTGGTGCATATAATAGAAAATGAAATTAATCACTTGATACTGGATAAGCTGTGAGCTTTATAAGCCACTGGGTTTTTATCAGAGTTATAATTTTGATGTGTTCATATGTTAGCGAGGGCAAAAGAGGCTCCTCCACCCCTGGCATTGTCCCAGGCCAGGTTGGACACTTGGGACTTGGAGCAGCCTGGGATGGTGGAAGGTGTCCCTGCCCATGGAAGGGGATGGAATGGGCTGGATTTTAAGTCTCTTCCAACCCAGACCATTCTGGGATTCTGGGATGAGTACAGAAATACCCAGGTATGGCCCTAGAAGATCATTTGCTGAATCTTTTTTCAGTAGCGCTGAAGTGGCAAATCTGGACAGTGTCTGAGTTGGCTCAGCTGAAAGCCAAGGAGTTTTTCTGCAGCTGAGGGTGAGATTCAAGCCCAGTAAAGCCAGTTGGTTGTTCAGTTGTGATTGGGGGATATTTTGTGAGAACCACAGAAGTTTGGCCTGTGGATTTGGATTCTTTGCAGAAGCACTTTGAAGCACTAAGGGGAGAGGAGGTGCTGGAAAATGTGAGCCTGGAGAATATATGTAGGGCAAGTTCTGCCTGTGTATCCTTAAGGAATGAGAAACCAGGAGAATGTATCTTTGAGTGGGCTCTAGAGATTTCAGTCCTGTATAGGTATAAAACAGCTTAAGGAATGCCGTGGACTTCACAGAAAGGCAACGATTTGGGGAATCTACTTTAAAAAAAAAGTATATAGTGCTATAAAACATGCCTTGTTTCAAGAGAGAACTATGGAAATAGAACAAGATTCACAAGTAATTCATCTCAGGCTGTGGACTAGTGTGTATGACTTCGCAGCAAGACAATTAATATCTGTTAAATTCTCCAAATTAGCTTAAACATTCCAGAGAAAGGATGTAATTCTCAGTTGTATAGGGAAGGAATTCACCCTTCCCCCAGCCTTTTGGCTTCCCAGGGACTTGAGAGAAATACTAATATCAAGTCAACCTATTTTTGTTCTCCCCTTTAGTAATGGGGTCCAGATTGCTGGTGACTGAAACCCAGTCCCATCAGAGGAGTTTTGTGTGATGGACCAGGAGGGGCTGATTCCAGCCTGGTGGTGCTGAGTGCACAGCCCAGGCTGGCAGCTCACTCAGACTCCACAGAGCTCTGAATTTCAGTTCACAGGAGGTTTTGGGGGGCATTGTTCACCTCTCACTGAGGCAAAACTTGGAAGCTGCTTGTATTCCAAAATAAGACAGATGTGGGACTACACTGAATGAGTCTTAATGAATGATGTATCATGACTCCTTCATATTTATTAACCAGGGTATTGCCAGCCTTAATTAGGGAATTAAAAATTCTTGGGGAGGATTTTAGCTTGTTTTAGCCAAGGGGCTGCTGGAGGATGAAGCAAGAGGACAGATTTGTGTCTATTTGTGTCGCAAAGGACATTGAGGGATGGGGAGGAAGCACCAGGAGAGGCTTTTCACAAATGAGTAGAATAAACAGATCTAAACCTGTCCTGCGTACCTGGGCTCTCCTTCAGCCCTGAGGTGGTCAGCGGTGCCATCTTGTGTTAAGTGGGTGGTATTTTTGGAAAAAGATGGATACAGGTTCTTCAGAGCCCTTGGGAAAGGGCTTTGGAAGAGCCAATGAAAACTGCTGGTGTGGAGTGAGGAGACCACAGGTCTCTGAGCCAGAGGGGCAGAGGACGAGCAGATGTCACACACAGAATTCATTTCCAGCTGACACTCGAGTGCAAGGAGCTGCACCAGTAGATTTCCAATTGTGACTTTTTTCATCCTGCTCCAATAGGAACAGAGCATGTGATGGATGCATGTGGGCTTCCCTGAACAGGGAAGTAGTCTGAGCATCAAAGATTGTTTAGAGGCACTTTGGGGGTTTAATAACAAAGATAATTTTCAGCAGAATCAAAGTGGGGTTTTTTTTGGTTTTTTTTGTAGCTGTTGACCAAGTTAGAAATACTTCTCTAGGCTGACCTGTCATTAGTTTTAGGAGTCTTTTGAACTTGGAAGGAGATTTCAGAGCTGATGTCCAGTCCCTGCAGTAACTTTCAGCCTGGCAGCTTCCCTGAGGCAAAGCAAATCAGCCAGGCTTCAGTGCCAGAGGTTTCTGCACTCAGATCAGTCCATGCACAGATGTCTGTGCAGTGAAGCCTGACTGCAGCAAGTGGAGAAATTCATGGAATAAAACCTTGGGGAACACATTTGACCTTCACATAACCAAGTGCATCCCTGGGAAATCTGGAAAACACAGGGCCCTGCAGATGACTCGGGGTTTTTGGTTAAGTGGTGTTCTGGCAAGAAAAGTTTATAACTGCTCAGGGAGGGCAGCTTAGGCCATGGAAGAAGTGGGAAAATCACTAAAAGATGCTGGAGGATCTATGGGATTAACATTTCTGGGTGGGAAGGGTTATCCTGGATGCAGAAGTTGCTCTAGATACACATACTGAGTCAGAAAGCAAAATCTATTGGTGGGAGCTGCCTCTCTGGGAGCCTAGCAGAACAGGATGCAGGCAGGGAGTAAGAGGAAGTAAAGAAGTAATTAAACCAAATAATGTTGTAATAATGGATGGTAGCTGCTGCTGCCATAGGAATGATGGGCTTCTGGGAATGGCTAGGCTTGGAACTGGGACCATTTGTTCTCTCCAGATCACTGACACAAAAGGTTTTATTTCCTGTGGCACATTTAATAAAATTCAAGGCCAAATTTTAATTTTGGGGCACATGGAAGTACGTATTTATGGTGTAAGGGGTCCACACAGACCTTTTCTTAGCATAGAACCATGGAGCATCCTCCTCCAGCCTTCCTAGGGGGACGTGCTGGAGGCCCAGCCTTAGCAGGGGGACTGCAGGTTCCTCCTGCTCCTGAGCCTGCAGAAGTGGAGCAGAATCAAAGCACGGGACTCCCAATGTGTGCAGAGCTCAGTTTGTAGCTCGTGGCCCCGGCGAGCCCTTCAGGAAGGAGCAGTTCCAGCTCAGGGCTGTTCCTCCCTCCCTCTGGAGCAGGGCAGAGGTCCAGCTCTGTGTCCCAGGGGATCAGCTCTCCCTGGCCGGGTGCCAGCCCTGGCTGGGGCCCATCTGTGACCGGGGTGTGGAGGAGCAGCATCTCTTCCCAAACACAACCCCCTCCGGGGAATGCCGGGCTCAGCTGCACTGGAGTCGGGCTTTGGTAACGTCACCCTGGCTGCCGGCCATTCCAGCAGATGATTTATTATTTTCCGTAGGAATCTGCTTTTAAAGCTTCTCCTGTAGTGTGACGGGTGATATCACAGTGCCCAGCACTGACCAGACCCGTTTCAGCCTCTGACTGTGCGGAGGTACAGTCCTGCCAAAATGCTCAGGTCCTCTCTGTTTATTGCTAAGGGTTTGCAGCTTGTACCTCTCCTTGCTGGGTTGCAAAAGTAGAATTGGGAGTTTTTACTGTGTGTTCTCCTTTTCTTTTCCTGATTTTTATGTTTATTATAAAATGTAGGTAATTGCAAATACTGTGGAAGGATAAAAGAAGAGGATTAGTGACACAAAGGGAAGTCACCATTCCCGCAGGTGGGTATAGGGCAGAAGGGACTGGCTCTGCCTCTGGGGGTTACTGCTCTGTCCCAAAGCTGACCATGCCTCAGTGCAGCCCCTCCCATGTCTGAAAACAAAGGTGCTCTCTGACCCCTTGGATAATGAACATTTAATGAAAACAAGACCTTTCTTGGGTCCTGTGATCAATGTGCATTGATCTCAGTGTGCAGGTTTGGACTCACCTGTTGAAAGGACATTATTTGAATTTGAAAGCAGCATTATATTTGATATAAAATAAAGAAACTCACTTTATTCAGTGTTTAGGTGCCTCCCAGTCTTTCTCAGGGATGAGAATATTATGATCACAAGAGCATGAGCTGCACGATGCAGACCTTAAATCAGTGTGAAGGTGCTGTGGGCTAATCTGTTATTTCCATACAGGCACCAAATTGTATCAGAGAGCATCTTCCTACTGGTGTAATTCCAGGCACAGCACTGTTTTCAATAATGTAATGATGAGAATTGGTGGTTTAAAACTGACAAGGTCAAGTTACTTGGCAGCCATGCATTTGGCAGCCAGCTTGATAACATGAAGGATTGACACAAAATAAGGCAGAGAGATCCTGTCCTGTTCCCAGGTCTGACAGTAGCCCAGGGTTTCAGTGCTGTTCAGTCAGCTTCTCTGACACAACATCTCCTGATTCTGTTCTCCAGCCAGGTGTGCCTCATGACAGGGCCAAACTGAGCTGCATCCCCAAATTGTAAAACTCTCCAGCAGCAGGTCCTGATAGGTGAGTGAACCAGGCAATGTGCTGCTGTTGATATTCCAGCCTGTTTTACTGGATGCATGCAGGTTCCCAGTGTGGAGGCAAGATGATCCTTTAGTGGATGTTAATGTCTGGAAGAAAGACAGATCCCAGTTGTTCTGCTGGTGCTGGATGCTGGGTCCCAGACAGGAATATTCTGGGAGCTTTCAGCTCAGAGCAGGGGAAAGAGAATCTTCCTTTTTCCATTTCAGCATTTCTTACCCTCTGCAAACCCAAACCCTTGACTGCACTGTTGACAGGGAGATAAGAAGGTAACAACACATTTGTATCCCAGTCCACTATAAACTAGGAGAAGGTCTTGCCATTATAGGGTGACCCTGAGGTGGGAGTATCTGTACAGCTCAAAGCCTACAGTCAGCAGTGATTAACAACAGTAAATCGTGCAAACCATGCAAGGATGGCAATGAGTGTGGCCCTAACTGGAGCACTTCCCATTTAATTTACAAAGTTTCTAAAATATCTCTGAACTGAAATTATTTTGTGTTCTCTGCCCAAAAAATCAGCACACATTTATACACTTTCTGCACTTCTGTGCTCAGGAGGGGAAGTGAGCCGCCTGCACTTGTAAATAGAGATTATTTAATCCACAGATTTTGGCCAGTAAAAAGAGATTAATTCTATTTCTCTGTGTTAATTTGATTCAGTGCAGAAACCAGTGAAGTAGATGCAACACTGATTTATTTATGGGGAACCTTGTGGTGAGGGCAGTGCTCATACTGAGCATCTCAAACCCACACACCAGCATTGCTTCACCTCCAGCCCATGGGGGCTCTGCTTTCATTTTCCCTCTTAAAATTGTTTCTGTGGAAAGCCCTGGAGCAGCTCTGGGAATGCCAGTGCAATGGAGAATGACCCCCAAGCTGCCCTCTGGCCATTCTCTGAGATGGCTCAGCGTGGCACCACTCTTGCTGGGATGCAACCCTGGTGGCATCCCTGTGCCCTGCACACACCTGAGCCCAGCCCCTGGCAGGGAATGCTGTGATCCATGGGCTGTGCCAGCTCCCAGATCCAAACATTTTTATGAGGGGAACCCCTTTGTGTTACTCATCTGGTTGTCAAAGAGGACCTGGCTGCGGGCCTGGAGCTGGCACCAGATGAAAAATGCGCACTTTAAACATTTCATACTTACACTGATGGGAATGGGCAATTCCCTAGCACATTTTCTCAACGTTTTTAAACAATAAATGTCAACCTTAGGGCAAAACAAGACAGATTTCAGATTAAAGGGACAGGGTTTGCAGAACTTTTATAAATCCCTTGGTCCCAATCTCCTTCATGTTCCTCAACATAACAACACAGAAAGGCTGCATCAAATGCAATAGGCACTTTTGTCAACTCAAGTTTTTCCTTTAATACTGTGATAGAAAGATTTCCAAAATAGATTTTCATGATGGATTCAGGACTTGGCATGCCAGGGAGAATCTGGTATTCTCCCAAGGAAAGCTAGAGGTTTGTGTGAAAAGATTGATAATGCCAGGCAAAAGAAACTTTCATTCCCAAGAGAGCTAAAATAGTCCTTTGTTTGTTTTTCAATCTAATTATTTTTCCTCTCTTGGTTTAATCTATAGTGCTGAAGCTTGTCAGCACCTGTAGCCTTTCCTTCAGGATTGATGTCTTGGGACCAGGAATAAAAACAATTTCCACGTGGTGTGTCCTTGTCATGGCTGCTGCCTGGAGCCTTGACTTTTCTTTCAAAAGACCCAACTCTATGCCCACATAAATGGAACAAAGCTTAATTGGAGTAAGGAGCTTTGTGTTCCTTAACACCAAGGCTGAGGCTTCCATCACTGAGCCCAATGTTCTGTCACTTGCAATAAAATCTTCCAGTTTCTGTTGGGTCTCTCATTTTCCAAAGAAGAAATGTCTCAAAAAGAATGATTGCCTCAGAACACTTGCCTTGATTTTGACTTAGTAGAATCTTAAGACTACTTCAGATGTAAATTGTCAAGTTTACAGCTGAAGGGAGAAATTGTTCTGAGGAAGAAAATGAACCTTCTATTTGGAAAATTAGTTCTCAGAAAAAAGCATTGCTCATAGTTTTTTTTCCAAGTGAAGTGATTTCTTGAAACACCCCCTGTGTGTTTTCCGTTGTGTCAGCTGGCACCACCACACACCAGAGAAGTTTCTCAAGACGCTTCCAAGAAGCTCTGCTGTACCTTCTCTCTAACAGGGCTGTGGAGCCAGGTTTGCTCAGCCAAACTGGGACCTTTAGGCTTTCATTCTTTCATGGTTTGGTTCCCTCTGTTGTCCTTAGCAGAAGTTTCGTGGTAACTTGCAGTGGAGGGGATTTTCAACCTTGTGCCACACAGTTTCTAAAATGAAAATCTGTGAACTTCAGTTCTGAAGAGCTCAGCTCAGCATCACAACCAGAGCTCAAGTCAGGCAGGGGCTCCAGAGAGACCTCAGAGCCCCTTTCAGGGGCTAAAGGGGCTCCAGGAGAGCTGGAAAGGGACTGGGGACAAGAGATGGAGGGACAGGACACAGGGAATGGCTCCCACTGCCAGAGAACCAGTGGGTCTGGTACACTCAAATGTGGGAAGATACCTGTCAGAGAAACACTCAGAAATACTATACAGATGAGCTTGTTCCTTTAGTTTTTTTGCATTTCCCACTCCTCTCCACTTAAATCTCGCTTTAGTTCATGCTAGCATTGACTGATGCAAACAGAGAGAGAGAGAACATGACTCCTGAAAAGCCTGTGAGATGCTGGTGCCAGACAATGCATTCTCATAATGCTCATGTAAGGTATAACCAGACCTCTGAACATTTTTAAAAGGCCATTTGTGAATAGTGAGGTGAAGACATTTTGTATTTGGGCAGTCAGAAGTTTTAGGAAGGTGCTGCAAGGGAAGATGTCAGCAAAAGCTGCTGCAAAGTTGTGCTTTCACTTCACACGGCTTTGAGGAGATGAATTCTTGGGTCTGGTTCATGTGGGCTCATTCCTCTGACTCAAATTCACTTTGAATTTGGGCATCAAAGGGATTTTCAAATTCTAGGTCAAACTCATTAAAAACCCTAAATCTCACCTGGTTTCAGCTCTGGAAATGACAAGAAACAGTAAATCTGCTGCTCTGCTTTGGGTACCAATCCATAAATCACGAGGTGGGGGTATTTGAAGCTTGGCCCAGAAGCTCTCTGTCCAGGAGCCAGTTGTTGCTCCAAGAGTTCACGACTTTGCTCTAGGCAAGCTCACAGATATGGGGAAGTTCACTGGCACACGGAACACTCCAGATTTTTTTGGAGATTGCAAACATAGCACCCAGCGTTTGGACTAGGGATTTTGCCAGCAGAAAGCTGCATCTCTGAGACTGAGCCCAGCTGCCTGATCAAAGACTTTTCCAGAGGTAAAAATTCCAAGCATCCCTTCCCTGTGTCTCTGGGGAGCCAGGGCAGCGCAGGGACCCCTCTCCCTGCTCCCCACTGGCTCCTCCCAGAGGAACGGGGGCTTTCCCGGAATTCCTGCCTGCCTATGGCTCCTGAGCCAGTCCTGCAAAAATGTATTTTTATTGAATGTTATTCTAACCATAAAACTTTTAAGCTATTCAAATACTTTCCTTTGTACCATAGACATCTGAGACTATGAGACATTAGTAAGTAAATGTACTCTTTTTTTCAACTGCCTCCATCTGCTGAGTTTTCTTTGGACTGATCTGCCCTTGCCTTGTAGCAGAGGAAACAAGACTGGGATCTGATATTGGATCTCCTTGGTAGCTGTCTCCCCAGACTGGAGGTGTAGGTGTGTTTTACTTTGAATTCAAAAAGGGACTTTATTCCTTGGCGGCTCATTCGCTCACTCAAAATCCAGAGATGTTTAAAGCCAAGAGACACCATTCTGACTTTCTTTGAAACCTCTATTAAGCCTATAAGCCCTGCAGGAGCAGAGCACATATTTTAGTAAGAATCAGCTGATAGATTTCAGAAGGTGGAATTCCATCTTTTCCATAGTTATTTTATAATTAATATAATGAGCTCTTTGACTCCTGCCACCTCACGTCTGCACTCAAGCCACTAGAGCTGACTTTATAGTCACTATATTTTTATTATTTTTATAATGGCCTCATCTGTAATTGTCTCCCTGTTGAATTGTGTCTTAAATTCCAAAATGCAGGAGAGTGTTCCTGCACCAGATTGTATATGAGAGACAGAAAAGGCACTGGAAGAATCAAATCTATTATTGCAGTTTGGGGTATGAGGGAGTACACCCCAAATTTGTTCTGTATCTTGTAGGAAGACTGACCTAGTAAAAGATACACCTGAATGGTTTGGTGGTCCCTAAGTCAGAGACCTGATTTTCTGATGTGCTGAGCCTCTTGTGAGGCTTCCAAATCAGGCCTTTTTAGACCCATGGGAGTGGAAGCTGGTGTTTCCAGGGGTCACCTTTATGGAGTACAGGTACACAGGCAAGAACTGGGGAATTGCGTTGGTAACTGACCTTGTTCAACAGTAACAGAGCAGATGTTAAAAACTGAGTGTAAACAAACTTAAAAGTGATCATTTTAGGAAGGATTAGTGCTCCAGGGTATCACAGAGCTGGCTCAAAGTATTTAACAGGAGGCCTTAAGATGAGTGTGGGAGTTTGGGTTTACCCCTGAAATCCTGGGAGATCATGAAGGTGAGGGGAATTCAGCAGATGCTGCACACAGTGTTCAGTGGTGGCCACTGCTCTTTTCTCAAACACAGGACAGTTTTAACCATGAAGGCAAATTTTTCCCTCCAAGACAACTGGAAGTAGAGCTCTAAAGTTACACCTCAGAGGCATTTGCAGTGTTAGATTTTCATTTCTTTTTATTCAACAGAGGTTTTCTATAGGTTGTGTAGGAAGTTAAGTGTGTTTATCACCTGGTTCACACTATATAACACCTGATAATTTGCACTGAACTTTTTTGCCACGTCTCCAATGGGAAGTGTTTGAATTTTTGATTTTTTTACCAGCAGATTATTTACTCAAGTGCTACCATAACAGATAGAAACTATTGCTTCCCTTTGATCCAGGGTGGTGTTTTGTAAAGTCTGATTACAGCAAGGTCTTTAATTTCAAGCCCCAGAGTCAATAGCGTGTAACCACATAACCCTGACACAGATCTTGACACTAAACCTCTAATTATTTTTCATGCCACAAATGTTAATATTTACCAGGTAGTCAACCTCCAAACCACAGAGCGTGGTTTGCATTATTGGTGGTATGAATGATACATCAGCTAAATGAAAATGTTAACCTTCCACTAATGTAATTAGATAAACAGATCTCACTCCTGAGCACAGCTCAAACCATTCTGTAAATGCAGAAATGGTTCTGAATTCCCTCACACGGGACAGAGCTCCCGGACCTTGCAGCGCGGATCACTCACGGCAAGGTCCCGGTGAGCCGTGGTTGTGGGAAGTCTCTGGGGCTGGAGAGGCACCAGGACTAATCCTCTGTGCACAGGCTCCCCCTGATGGAAAGGAAAAATACTAAACAGCGCTTTCCCCCCTCCCGACTCGGACAGGACCCTGAGCTGGTTTTTCTGAAGCCATTTCTCGCGTTTTGACACTCAGCGTTCGAAATGCAGATGATTCGAGGAATCGGCTGCTGCTCCTGGTGACACACGGGAATGGCTGTGTGTGTTCATGTTCAGCATGATCTGAGCAGCTTTCACGCTGGGAATTTCTTGTGGCATCCTGTCCATGAGGAAGGGAAGAGAAGCTCTCTGTGCAGTGAGGACTGAGGTGTCACAGTGAGAGCTGTGGCCCTGTCCAGCCCCCCCAACAATCCCACCCTGGGCATCCCTGGCAGCGCTGTCCAAAGGCTCCTGGAGCTCTGGCAGCCTCGGGCCGTGCCCATTCCCTGGGGAGCCTGGGCAGTGCCAGCACCCTCTGGGGGAAGAAACTTCTCCCAAAATCCAGCCTGAGCCTGCCCTGGCCCAGCTCCAGCCGCTCCGTGGATCATGCTGCTGGTCAGGAGAGTGAAGAGATCAGAGCTGCCCCTCGGGAGGATGTTGAAGACCACAATGAGGTCTCCCCTCAGTCTCCTCCAGCTGAACAAACCAAGTCACCTCAGCTGCTCCTCTCCAGATCCTTCCCCATCCTCATGTCCATTCTTTGGACACTCTCTAATGGTTTTTTATATTGTGGCACCCCAAAGTGCCCCAGCACTGCAGGTGAGGCTGCCCCAGCCCAGAGCAGAGGAGGAGTATCCCTCCCTGGGCTGATGTCCCCAGGACAGGGATGTCCCTCCTTGCTCCAGGGCACTGCTGACTCACGTTCAACAGGCCATGGACCAGGATCCCCAGGTCCCTTCCTGCAGCAGAGGGGAAGAAAGTGTAATTAATACCTTAAATAAATATAAGTAAATAATAGAGCCAAAATATAGCTAATACACACCTTGTTTCAATGCACGGATAATTACTCTTCTCTAGTTGTGTGGAAGTTAAAATTACTTTCAGCGTTACCCTCCCGTGTGTGGCAGAAGGAGAGACATTCCTGCACCGGTGCAATTATTCCCTTCTCCAAGCAGAGTCAGAAAAACCCCTTGGTGCTGTAAATATGGCCAGGGATGGTTACTGAGGTTGGCAGAGAGGTCACAGGTCAGGGGATCCCTGCATCAGGAGAGGTTTTAGGGCAGGGCAGGCCCGGAGGTGCCCGGCTGTGCCCAGTGCTCAGCAGCCAAGGCAGGCTCATTACGCCTGACATCCTTCCCTCAGCACTAATCATTTTTCCATTTCAACAACGGCTGTTTACAGCAGCTGCTGCCTTATGTTTGGTTTGATCCTGGTCCAGATTTTGCAAGTGATTAAAATGCTGCTAATAAAGATATTTTAACCAGGATTTGCATGTTGACTTGCCTTTTCCAGCTACAAAGATCTCAGCACCACTGCTCTCTGTGGCTGCCTGGACACTCCAGGGGTGACCTGGTGGCCTCCAAGCAAGCAGTGCAGCCTCAGCCAGCCCTGTGCTTCCCTCTCTGGGAGCAGCAGGGAGTGTGGGGAATGGCTGGATTCTGGAAGGAATCTCAGTGCCCTTGTACGTGCATGACAGGGAGATTATTTTACACACATTCCCTTGTATGTTCCCCTGCTTTACCACATACTCGGCTGATTTCTGCTGGAATATTGTAATTGCATTCATATGCTCCAATAGCAAAGGCACTGACAAACATTTCCAGATAAAACCCGTGCCAGTGCAGAGGGCTCTGGTGCAGCCTTGTATTCCCAGCTACACCACACGCCAGGTAAGGAATAAGGAGACTCTCCTGCCTTTCTTAAATGATCCTGTGGCACACTAACCGGCAGGTTTGAGCATCACTGATGGGGGCTGCGTGGCTCTCACCCCACGCTCCATCACCACCTGCACAGCTTGTGTGGTGTGCTCGCAGAGCCCAGTGAGCAGGCTGGGAGCGAGCCTGGCCACCAGAGCACAGCACACAAGCTCGGGGATGGCTTGGCAGTGCCAGGGGCTGCCTGGCACGAGGCAGCAGAGCAGCAGAGGGTGCTCTGGCTGCACCAGCCGGGCTGCAGCCTGGCCAGAGGGTGTGGAGCACAGAGAGGAGCGGGAGCGGCTCCGCATCCCAGCGCACTGTGCCTGCTTCTCCCCAGGCCCTCCACCCATGGCAACTCCCTCCTCGGGGCTGGGGGAAAAAAGATAAAAAAGAGAAAAAGAGGGGGAAAAAAGAGCTTTTGGGTGAGTGCCAGTGAACAGTGAGGGGCTCATGGGTTGGCACCCGGACGTGACACTCGAGCAAACCCGTTCCCCAGTGCTCAGTGTGATTCAGGCATTTTTAATTACTGGTACAGAAGAAAGCAAAGCTCATGGTGGGTTTTGTTCAGCCCTTCATTCATGCCTGCAACTCCCGGGTCATGCTATTGACTTGGCTCCAATGACCCCCAGTACACAGTCCCTGCTAGAGAAATAAACAACGTGCTCGTGCCAGCCCAGCACAGGGGGAAAGGAATAAAAATGTAAGGAGAGAGAAAATTCATGACAAATAAAGGTTCAAAATACTGTTTAATGAACATACTGCTGATGTAACTGTTATTGGAAATTCCCGCTGAAGGCTGCATGGTTCGCCAGACAAAGCCCAGGATTAAGATTGGGTTTCTGTGGCAGATTATCTGCTCTTTTTATATCGCCTCACATCTCCTTCCCCTCTTTCTTTTTGTCTGTCACACTCAATTAGCTTGTAAACCCCTTAATTCTGCTTTGCACATATCCACAGCCTGCCTGGATGGAGACCTGACTTGAATTATGCCTTGAACTGCTCATACAGTACTAATTACATTAATAATAATTGACTTGACTGGGCTTTGGATCGACCTCTGAAGGAATACATTTGCATCTCATTACTTACCCTGGTGCTCTGCATGTGTTTGCAGAGGCTGGAAGGCCTGGAAGGGGACCACCAGGAGGACCCTTGGGCAGTGGTGTGGGACACAGGCCCAGCCTGTGGGAATGCTGGAGCACCAGGACCTGTTTTCAGTGACTCGTGCCAGGATTCTGGGGGATGCCACTCTCAGGCAGTTCCAACTGATATGAAACTTGGGAGGCATCTGCCCATGAAGGGACTCAGGCAGGTTAAACAGGTTGTTTTCCCCCTTCTCACAGCAGGGTCTTTGTCTCCTGAATTCTCAGAATTACAGCTGAAAACAGATGTTTTAGGTTTGCTCCCTCAGGATTTGGCAGGCTGTGGGCAGCCCGTGTTGTTCTGGGTGTCAGTTAATCCAAAGGACAATGACTACATCACTCCAGGTGAGCATTTTGTTGATTCAGTGAGTGTTTTGTTGACATGGAATTGTTGGGTCAGATACTCACACCTGAATTTCTTCTGTCTCCCCGAAATACCTCAGTCTCTGAGCTGCCTTGTGGAAATGTGTGACCCCCTGAGCAACCAGTGGAGAAGGAAGTACTTCTTCAGAGACACTTTTAGCCCTGGTGGACAGACTCTGTGGCAATCAAGATGCTGCAGAGTGTATCCACACCACACTGACTTGCAGCAGTAATATCATCTGTGAGTGTCAGCAAAGGCTGGAGGTCTTTGGGGTTTGGTTTGCAGCATGCATACAAACACTGCTCTTTGATATCCACATTGGTCCAGGGGGAAAACTGCTGGGAAAAACCTTTGATTTCAGCATTCTGAAGGAAAACATGTATGTTTCAGTTCCCAGGACAGAGTGAAAACATGGAAGTTGAGGCATATTGGAAACAAGACATAAGAAGAAATAGGAGAAATAAGGAAGAAATGTGAAGACAGAAATATTTCACAATTTTTCTTTCCTTCAATTACACCTTGAAGCCAAAGGGAAGGCATGAGAATGCACAAATGTTTAAGCCGAAGGAAATAATAAGTGACAGTGTTTGTGGAGAGCCCTGGGTAACACTGAGTGCCCCAGGTAGGAGTGGGAAGGACAAATACACAGGAGTGGAGGTGACAGCAGTGGCAAACAGCCATCAACAGGACAGAAAGTAAACAAGAACCTAAATGCAACATATGAGACATATTTTTCTCTAATGAGTCATGACTAAGAGCATTATTTCCTTTCAGCATTAGAGATCTGAATTTCTACATCGTTCCTTTTCTCATTCAAATGAGGATGCATAGACCCAGGGTCTATGCTGGAAACATGGATCAGAACCTTTATTTAAGGCCTTCTCCTGGCTTTCCTGGATGCTTCCTGAAGGAATAGTCTAATCAGCGCCTCAGGGACCCAGAAGACTGGAAAATGTATGCATTATGATATCTACTTTATGTTTCATAAAATCAGATACTTCACTATTTTAAACCTTTGAATGTTTGTGGCTGTTACTCACTAAAGGAAGGGTGCCAAAGTCTGTGAAGATGTCCCAGCACTGGTTATGTTGGTGTCTGGAACTGAGAAGTTAAATTAACAGATTATCCCTTTTGGGATAATTAAAAAGCATTTGTTGGTCTGGCCACCTTCTCTCATACCTTGATTTTCAAATTCTCATTAAGTTAATAAAAGAGGCTGACATCCTGCCTGTTCCATAGCCAACAGGAGATACATGAACTCTGTATTTCATTAGCTAGCAATATATTGACCTTATCATATGACAGTTTATGGATATTAACATTTAGCTCCTCTTATCTCTGGTACATTCTCCTAAAGATCTTGATGTACTTTCAAATAGAGTCAGTTAAATCCCACTGTCCTTTTGTGTGCTAAAATTGTATTGCCATCCTTGTCACATTGAAGAACTGTACATTGGGGAGTGTTCCCATGACCCTCAAAATCTGTTGCAAAGCATTTGACAAAATGCAGATTTTAATATCACTATGGCATTTACTGAAATTGAAATCTACTGAAAATTTAAAAGTTGTTCATTAAGAAAACACTATTCAGATGAGTTAAATGTCTTCATTGGCAATTATAAACCTATGCAGTGCTTTTACTGATTATCTTAAGTAAAAACATTATGCTAATTCTTCCTGATGTCCAGCCTGACCCTCCCCTGGCACAGCTGCAGGCTGTGTCATCTTGTCCTGCCACTGTTCCCTGGGAGCAGAGCCCAACCCCACCTGGCTGCACCCTCCTGTCAGGGAGTTGTAGAGAGTGAGGAGGTCTCCCCTGAGCCTCCTGTCCTCCAGGATGAACACCCCCAGCTCCCTCAGCCACTCCTCACAGCACTTGTGTTCCAGACCCTTCACCAGCCTTGTTGCCCTTCTCTGGACACGCTCCAGCCTCTCCATGTCCTTCCTAAATTGAGGAGCCCAGAACTGGACAGAGCACTCGAGGTGTGCCTCAGCAGTGCTGAGCACAGGGGAAGAGTCACTGCCCTGCTCCTGCTGGCCACACCATTCCTGATCCAGAAATAGATATATTTGCAGTTTGCTCCTTATCCTCGACTGCTTGTGGGCCAGCGAGGTGACGATTGTACTCTGGCTCCTACTCTGGCAATGCTGCAGTTCATGACCTTTGTTTTCAAATTTCAGTGCAGCTGAGTGACAGCAAGACACAGACCTGCACGCTGCAGGCCAAGCTCCTCACCCTGCAGGGCTGCCAGTGCAGTGCCTGCAGTCTGTGGTGTTTGTCTGGGGTCTGATGAGAAAATGTAACCCTATAGCCTCTGTGTGCTGATAGGAATTCTCTGCCTGTGTGGTAGGAGGCGAGAGCACAGCCAGTGTTTCATGCACTCCTCCAGCAGTAAGTGAGTCATTTCCTACCATCCCTGGGAATTACCCTCTGTGCATTCTGGGCATCTCCCTGACCATGGTCACTCAGAGGTAAGGACAGGCTGCAGGGTCAGTGCAGAAAGGCTTCAATCCCACCTCCAGGTAGACTGGAAATACTTTAACAGTGCATTTTATCTCCCTTTTATGAACCAGCCTTTATGGCTGCACTCGCCTCATCCTTGGGAATGCCTCTGAGGCTGAATTTGTCAATTGTTTGCTGCAGAAGAGCCCTAGAGAGCATCTCCATAGCACTCCATCTGCTCCATCCTCAGGAGAATATGAGAGCATCCTGCCCTTGAAGTGACCTCTGGCCACCTCCGTGTGTGATGTGCCAGGCCCCTCCTGGGGGTACTCCAGGCAAAGAGATTGGCACCCACAGCACCTGAGTCAGGGGTGACCCTGGAGCAGCACCCCTCATGCAGGGATGGCTTTATAAAATGTCCCCAACATTTAACAGGAGCTTCAATCTCTCTCTTGTGCTTTGAGAGCTGCCACGAGAGCCCTGAGAAAATTATGTGTCTTCATCTGGAGAGGTATGGATGGTCTTGGTGTGATTGTTATCACAGAATCCCAGAATGGTTTGGGTTGAAGGAACCTCAAAGCTCATCCAGTCCCAGCCTCGGCCATGGGCAGGGACACCCTCCACTGTCCCAGGCTGCTCCAAGCCCTGTCCAACCTGGCCTTGGGCACTGCCAGGGATCCAGGGACAGCCACAGCTGCTCTGGGCACCCTGTGCCAGGGCCTGTCCACTCTCCCAGGGAACAGTTTATTCCCAGAAAGAAGGACTGAGAAGACAGCTGCAGGGAAGAGTGACCAGGGGTAGGTACAGGAATGGAAATAAGGCTGACAAGGAATGAGGTTGAGGATGAAAAACCTGCCTTGTTTTAGGATAGAAACACTTCTATCCAGCATCCACCTGCTCCAGGCAGCCTGTTGTGATGCAGGAGCAGGTCCTTTTTGCTAAGAGAGCAGGAGGTAGAGCAGCAGGTTGCCTAGCTGGGACCACTGCCTTTAGGGGACCTAATATCAAGCTCTTCTTGGCCCCAGCAGCTATCTCCAGCCAGCTACGGAGCTTCATCCAGCAAAGATGAAATGTGGACATTTCCTGCCAAGCAAATATCTTCCACCTGGGAGCCTCTAAGTGCCTACCTGTATTTGCTGCTCATCCACACAGGACCACAAGGTGTAAATGATCCTTGACTCCCCTGAGGGAGTGTCCTACTCTCATGTACAGAGCTGAGAGAGATGGTTTTCAAGGTTGGAGGGTGTAAGGGACAGTTCTTGTGTGCCAGGGAGTGGCACAGCTGTTTGGGTTTGGAGCATCCCCTAACCATCCTGGGGCTGTTGTGTTCCCTGCTGCCACTGCTGAGTTGTGCTGCAGGAGCAGACGGAGCTGATCCATCAGGGTTGTGGTGCCACAGTGCCCTGAGCTGCAGATCACTCCAGCAGGCCCCCAGGCAAAGCACACCTGATTACTGAGCTATTTCCCCTCGGCAGCAATCAGTGCAAGACTTCATTGGGGAGCGTGGAGACGTGTGACTTGCAGGTACAGAACAATGCAAAATTTGTTCTTACAGTGTAAGTCGATTTCCATGTACAAACCCTCCTCTCCTCATGCCACACTATATCAGCCTGGAGCCGGTGGAAATCATGTGCTGTTAGGAGCCTGTGAGAGATTTATGCCATGGGAACAATGGAAGCCTGTTGTTCTGATGAGATGATATATACTGAATGTTTTCAGACTATATATTTAACTAGAAAAAGTTTCAAAGCTCTGATATAGGCAATAGAAGACTCATTATACTGTACAGATTTGTACTTTCCCTAGTCTGATCTGATTGCACCTCTACATCATCTCCTGCCGTCTGTCAGTTCCTACTGGAGTGCTGGGAGCTTGGGACTAATCCAGAAGGGAGGGAGAGCATCCAGGAGGGAGTGTGGGATTTTCTGCTGATTGACTGGAATGCAGCGTGAGGCTGCATGTGCTGCACTGAGGGGACAGGTTTGGAGAGGGCTTTAGCTCAGCCCAGGAGCTGGGACAGGTTTGGAGAGGGTTTGGAGCTCAGCCTGGGATCTGGGAGAGGTTTGGAGAGGGGTTTAGCTCAGCCTGGGAGCTGTGAGTTGGACAAATGGGAGAAGAAAACCCCATCACTCAGTATTTGTTTAAATATAAATGTACATAAAGGCAGTTGCCTAGGCTGGTGACAGTTTCAAGTGCCATACTTCAGCCATTCTGTGCCTAAGTCTGTCCACCTGAAGAAGTTTAGCAGCTCTTTACCTCAGGAGCTGCTCCTGACACAGCAAACCCATGGGCATGAGGTATTCCAGTATGCTTGGAAAGAAGTCGCTCACTGGTTTTTCTTTCAAGAAAACTTCTGGAGAGGCTTGGCCGTGTCCTGGGACAAGAAGAAATTCTTGGCAGCTGCCTCCCAGGGCAGCTCAGTGCAGACCTTGTTCTCTTTTGCCGCTGTGTGTAAATGACAGGCGGGATGGGGACTGCAGGGCTACCAGGTTGATCAATGGCCATGATGTCATCCCCAGCTGGGACATATTTTACAGAGGATTGCACTTGTCCCTTCCCTCACGTTCCCAGGGCTCGTGTAATTATGCCCCAGGCCAGTAATGAGCACGTTTGAGCAGCAGAGAGCCAAGCCAAGCTCTCCCCAACCCAATGGCACCTGGAGCTCATCCTGACGGAGCAGCTCCATCGCAGTCCTGGTCCTGGCAGACACTGGAGCCTGGAGAGCTGCTCTGCTGGAACACTGGAGCAGGGGCATGGGAATTTTCTTGTTCACAGGTACCTACACAGGGTCTGCCACCAGAGCTACACATCTGGGGAACTGCAAGATACCCTGGGAATATGCAGCTGAGACACCACTGAGCCTTTCTTAGGCACTCTAAAAGGAGTGTTGTCAGCAAGTTTCATCAGAAAATGCTTATTGCATTTTAAAGGTCATTTTTCAAAAAGTAATTTTTCAGATTTGATAGAATTTTACCCCTCAGGTCATCCATTTTGTCAAAATCCACCTGCACTCCCTTCTTAAATTTTGTTTTGGTCCATCACACATGACAAGATTCAAAACTAAGGACCATACATTTTTTTCAGAACTAGGAATATAGATCTTAGTTAATAACTATCTTCAGTACTTAATTTTTCTCCCTCAAAAGCCTGCTGGAAACTAACAGGATTAGGATGACACAGAGAAATTTTAGTCTAGAAAAATTCAGTCCACCTGTCGCTGTCCACATTATTTGAAATGAGGAGTAGGTCTGAGGACTTGTAGATCCCACTATTTTCACTATAATCAGAAATAGTTTACTGTAAAGTTGCTAAATGTGACCTCCCAGGTTGTTCCCAGGTTGTCACTTGAAGAGGTGCAGCAGCTTTTCTCTCTCAGTAGTTATATTTTGTAGTAGTAGTTATAATTTTGAATTAAATTGCCGAGTTTTAGAAGGCAGCATGTGAAGATGGGAGAGAAGACTGTGGCCTAGTGAAATGAGGAATATTGATGGAATGGGAAGTGCAGGGAGACAGGCTGACCTTGTTTGCTTCTCTCAAGAGCCGTTGGAAGGCCTGAGCTCTGGACACTTCTTGCTTTCCCAAGCCTGTGTGAATCAGCAGCGTGTTGGGAGCCTTATTTTAAAGAAAAGGAAAGCTGGACTTTTCAAGCAGCTCATCTTTCAGCTGGGAACACGAAAAAGGGGTGAGATTCCCAAAAATGCTGGGAAGCCTTTGGAGAGCTGAGCCGGCGAGCCCCGGGCCCGGCGCTCTGACTTCATGCGGATCCTGCTGAAGAGGGGAAATTTGAGCTGAGCTGTGTTGAAAATCTGTCCAACCCAAGCATTTTAAAGATATTTAGGCCTTGTTCCACTCACTGTTGCGAGACTTAAGTGAGACAGGTTATAGGTTTCAACTCCCTTGAAAGTGGTGGCAGGGAAACATCAAAACTTGTTCTAAAGCTCTACCTCTTCATCAAGGGTCTTTAAAACCTGGAGAGATTATTTGCCTAAAATCATGCAGATTCGGGGTTGTATTTTAAATTGCGGGACTATTCCTGCAATGAAAAGGATTTTTAAAATTTCCTTATAGATAGCCACAGCACAAAATAATGGGATGAGAAATAAAAAAATGAGATGATTCTCTTTAGAAAATCCTCAAAATATGTGAATATGGCCAAGGCTGGGGTGTGACCTGTTCTGCTGTGCTTCTGAGAGATAAACAAGTCTAACAACTTGTCTTGGCTCTTGGTTTCTCCCTGAAAGCCTGAACTTTTGGGTTGGAAAAGATAATATCCTAACCATATGTCTAATGATTGATTCCTCTGGATGTATGTTCAGTGTGTGTAATGCTCTCTTCAGGGAACAAACATGGATGTGGTTGAGTCAGCAGCATAGGAACACTCATTTAATCAGTGTTTTTTAGTCAATATTTACTAACAACACAAAACAACTTTTTGCTCTCTGGATAATATAACATTGTATTTCATAATATAACAGTTTATAGATAAAATCCTTCATTAACCCATTACACGTTCTTCTCATGCATCACTAATACAAACAAAAATCAGTTTTTTTAAAATGTCACTTGAATTTGATCTTTTAATAATATTTCTCTAGAAGTTTTCTAGGGAATAATTTTTAAACATCAATGATTTTTACTTCAATTTAATGCCCTGGCCTCATCATTAACATATAGTAGAGTATCATTTGTGAGGCCCAACAAGTTTTAGTTAGAGTTGGACTCCTTGGAGAGCTGTAGTGTGGGGTTTCTAAGGTAATCTTGCAGAGCTCATGTGAACTGCCATCCTCTGTTCCTGATCAGGCAGCAGCCTCCAGTTGGTTTTACACTTGGTTCTTCATTTGCTCTGCTGTTGTTGCAAAGAAAAGCAATGGCAGGAGAATACAAAAAGTGCAGAAGAGTCCTGCTGATGGATCCACACTGCCCACCCTGAGAATATTACAGGCACTGGCAACCCGCTGCTTCTTTTTTGGTTTTTGTTTGCAAATTTTAAGGATCTTGGTATGTGCCAGACTGCACCAATGACCAGCTTAGTGTGAGAGACGGGGAAAGATGCATTTTACCCAGAAATACAATTTTGTGTTTGACTCAGACGTGGCCCTCTCCTCCAGCTCTGATACGTGAGCCCTGCACACACTGCATCGGGGTGAGAAGATCTCTCCCCTTCCCTTGCCCTCCTTCCCCCGAGAAAGCCACCCTGGTGCAGCCCCCACACTCTCTCTGTGGGAAAGTGGAGCAGCTTATCCCTTGTATAGGAAAATATAAAACTGGAAATCAAGGTTTTGCCTGGGAAATAACATTAAATGTGAAAATACACTGGGGTAGACAACTCTGTTTTGGATCCCTCAATCTAATGTTGGAATTTTTACTACCAGTTGCATTCAGCAAAGTATCCCTGGGATGTGCTGTGTGCAGCTCCAGTGCTTGGAAATAGATGTTTGCAGACTGAAATGAAGGCTACTGGAATGAATCTCCATGTGAAACAGGAGGCCCTGTGAGTGCTGGATCTGGGTGGTGTCATCCAGGTTTGCTGCTGTGTCCTGGATCTGGAGACACCTCCCCAAGTGTTGCAGAAGAGTGGGAGATTGGGCAAAACAATGGCAAGGCCCCAGCAACAAGCAACATGTGCTCTTGGGGAGCACAAGTCAAGTCATTCTTGTCATCAGACATCCCAGTCACCTGCAGGGATACCTGGGGGAGAAATTAGGGCAGCCAAACACATATTGTTTCTTTTGCTGGAAGTGCCAAGCTCGGTGGAGATGAATTGGCCATCTGTTCCCTCCCAGCCATGCTCTGGCAAGCCGTAAAGCTCTTTTTTATACCTTGCCACTTTCCATCAGTGCTAACAAAAGTCAGGGGGAATCATTTGGTTTTTCCTCAGAACATTCTCCCCTTTGACACTGTGCAACCAAGAGCCTTTTTCCACAAAGCGTTGTTCTCCCTGTGGCCCTGCTGTGTTTGCACAAGACATTCAGGTGCGTTATCTCTAAGTGGGAGGGTAACCAGACACCTCTTCAGGCCTGAAACCCAACCCCTCAATGGACTGGCCAACAAATAGCTCTTGTCCAAGCAAACACTGTTCATCCTGGTGTCAGTCCTTGGCTGCCACCATCCCCATGCCTCACCCTGCAGGACAGGCCACAGCTCTCCATTAGGGCCGGGGTCACGGCCTCCTCCCACCGTGTTCCTTTCACGACCCAAACAAGTCATTAGTTACATCCTAATTTATGCTGAGGACTGCAGGGTTATCCTCTGACAGGCTTTGCCAGCTGTGGAGTCCCCCAGTGCCTGGATGCTCGAGCTCTTCTTGTATCTGTTAAAATGCGTGTGATTCCCTGTGCCAGTCATTCTCATCCTTTGTTATAGGATGGTTTTATCCTTGTGGGGATGTGGAATTTAGCCTGTGTGCAGTGCATCTTACAGAGCACTGTATGTAATATATACACATAAATCACATGTACAGTAACTGGTGCCTTACTCTGCTGAGCTTTTGTTCATGAGAACACAGAGCTCTGCCTCCCTGAGATCCCCCTGTCCCCGTGGCCACTCAGGGGTAGGGAAGGGGCTTTTGGGGAGGCACAGGGGACAGAAGTGACTCTGCTTTCTGAGAAGATGAAGCTCCTGTCTGGAGAAACAGTTTTGTATGTATTTAGATTTTCCAAATTCCTGTAAATACTTTTACTAATAATTCTTCACAGTGTTTTTCCCTTCCTAAATGGCTGTGTCTGAGTGCAGGCCAGCCAGCTGAATTCTCCTGTGTCAGCTTTCTGTAGGTATGGATTTTGAAGCTCTGTTTTGCTAAACAAAATGACACCCTTAAAAGACATTTCTAAGCTTTGTAAACTTGTCAGTGAAGCCTCACTATGTTCAGTTTGATGCTTTTTTAGTTTTGCTGACAGAGAAAGAAATCAGACAGTGCTTTGGTTCCAAATGTGATTTCTTGCTATAGAAATACAGAAAAAATTCCATTTGAATTTTCCCTCCAGATAGTTTTATTAGAGAGATAAGAGAGAGGGCCTTAGGTTTGTGTTTCTCTTTCAGAAGTTTTTATTCCAGCTTCCTTTCCTCGGCATAAACATCCCATGTCCTTCCTGCATGGATGGGGAGCATTGGGAGCAATCTGGGATCTTGGAGCCCCAGCCCCTGCTCAGGGGGTGTTTTTGGAAGTTAAAGCACCTCAAATGCCCACCTTGCTCTGGCCCTGACAGCAGCAGAGCAGTTTGCTGTCAAAAACCTGTAGATTGAATAAGCAGCATCAAACAAATGTCCTGTGAGAACTGTCAGGCCATGAAATTATGAAATAAATAATCCCAGACTATTGAGGTACCTAATTAACTTCCATATGATTACTAGAGTACGATTTGATGTTTGGGTGCTGGAAGGGAGCCAGGGAATATTTACTTTGCCTCTCAGCACTGCGGACGGCTGCTGGCAGGGAACTAAATGCAATCGTTAGCTGTGGAGGGGAAGGCAGGCCTGCTCATCTCTCTGCAAACGGGTGATAATGGATCACATGGAGGAAGGTGTAAGGAAGACTGGGAACTGGAGGAATTTGAAACTCTCTGTCCACGGCACAGTTCCTCCCTCTGACAGCAGGAGAGCTCCCTGCTCCCTGCAGCCTGCCAGGGATGCAGCTCTGAGGCAGAGGAGATGGGCACACTGCAGAGGAATTCGATCCAAAGGCAGCCTCTCTGCTCCAGAAGGACTCTGTGGCTCAGCCTTGCCCCCCACCCCCTGAGACTCACTCCATGGCTTTGGTGCAATTTGCATTTGACATCAGTAAAGCCATAAAGGTAACGAAGGCCCTTCAGTGGAGTTTTGTGATCTGGGTTTTGTGTGTGCTGCAGAAAGGAGACAAACTGTGATTCTTGCTTTGCATTGATCCATTAGACAAAATAAATCACTCTGGGGCACTTGAAACTTGCCTTGTATTAATGAACATCAAGGAGTCATGCCAGAGCATTGCTGGCAGTGCACCAAAATGACCCAGTTTTGTGTTTCACCCTGAAAGGTTCTTAGAGCTGATCACACGGAGCTGAACCCAGCCAGCAGCTGCAGTGCAAACCCCCGAACTGAAATCCAACACTGACAGCAAAGTTCAGCCCCATGGGTGGCAGGGAAAGTCACTGCAGAGGACAACAGCTCCTCCAGAAAGTGTACTGGGCTCTAATACAGACCTGTCTGCTTGGATTATCTGCACCAGGGGCTTTGGCTGAGACTCCTGGTAAAGGCAGGGCTGGGCAGAGCTGCTGGTGCTGTGCTCACTCCCATCCTTGGAGCAGTGTGTGGGAGGAAGTTTTCTTTTCTTGAGCTGTTCCAGGCTTCTGTAGCTGGAAGAGAAGTTGCACTTACCTTTCCCTGCCCTGAACTATGGGGGGCTGGTGGGCAGCAGGATATGGCATGTATCCTGGCCCTGCATCCCAGCCCTGTATCCCATCCCTATATCCCAGCCCTGCATCCCAATGCTGTATCATGGCCCTGTATCCCATCCCTGTATCCCATCCCTGTGTCCCAATCCTGTATCCCATCCCTGTGTCCCAACCCTGTATCCCTGTATCCCTGTATCCCTGTAGCCCTGTAGCCCTGTATCCCTGTAGCCCTGTATCCCTGTATTCCAACCCTGAATCCTAGCCCTGTATCCCTGCATCCCTGTATCCCTGTATCCCTGTATCCCTGCATCCCTGTATCCCTGTAGCCCTGTAGCCCTGTAGCCCTGTAGCCCTGTAGCCCTGTAGCCCTGTATCCCAACCCTGTAACCTATCCCTGTATCCCTGTATTCCTGTATCCCTGTATCCCTGTATTCCTGTATCCCTGTATCCCTGTATTCCTGTATCCCTGTAGCCCTGTAGCCCTGTAGCCCTGTATTCCTGTATCCCTGTATCCCTGTAGCCCTGTAGCCCTGTATCACTGTAGCCCTGTAGCCCTGTAGCCCTGTATCCCAACCCTGTAACCTATCCCTGTATCCCTGTATCCCTGTATCCCTGTATCCCTGTATTCCTGTAGCCCTGTAGCCCTGTATCCCTGTATCCCTGCATTCCTGCATCCCTGTATCCCTCTATCCCTGTAGTCCTCTAGCCCTGTAGCCCTTTAGCCCTGTAGCCCTGTATCCCAACCCTGTAACCTATCCCTGTATCCCTGTATCCCTGTATCCCTGTATCCCTGTGTCCCTGTTGCCCTGTATCCCTGTAGCCCCGTATCCCTGTAGCCCTGTAGCCCTGTAGCCCTGTATCCCTGTAGCCCTGTAGCCCTGTAGCCCTGTAGCCCTGTAGCCCAGCCCTGTATTCCTGTATTCCTGTATCCCTGTATCCCTGTATTCCTGTATCCCTGTATCCCTGTAGCCCTGTATCCCTGTATCCCTGTATCCCTGTAGCCCTGTAGCCCTGTAGCCCTGCATCCCTGTAGCCCTCTATCCCTGTATCCCTGTAGCCCTGTATCCCTGTATTCCTGTATCCCTGTATCCCTGTATCCCTGCATCCCTGTAGCCCTGTAGCCCTGTAGCCCTGTAGCCGTGTAGCCCTGTAGCCCTGTATCCCAACCCTGTAACCTATCCCTGTATCCCTGCATTCCTGTATCCCTGTATCCCTGTATCCCTGTATCCCTGTCTCCCTGTATTCCTGTAGCCCTGTAGCCCTGCATCCCTGTAGCCCTGTATCCCTGTATCCCTGTATCCCTGTCTCCCTGTATTCCTGTATCCCTGTGTCCCTGCATCCCTGTATCCCTCTATCCCTGTATCCCTGTATCCCTCTATCCCTGTAGCTCTGTATCTCTGTAGCCCTGTAGCCCTGTAGCCCTGTAGCCCTGTAGCCCTGTAGCCCTGTAGCCCTGTAGCCCTGTAGCCCTGTAGCCCTGTAGCCCTGTAGCCCTGTAGCCCTGTAGCCCTGTAGCCCTGTAGCCCTGTAGCCCTGTATCTCTGTAGCCCTTGTATGGCATCACCCCAAGTCCTGGTGTATTTTCAGAACTTGGTTTTGTCCCAGTGATTTGTGTGGCAGCACCTGAGGCTCCCTCAGGACCTGGGGAAGGGCTCAGAGACGAATGCTGGGCTCTGGCCTTGCACTGCTCTGTGCTCACAGCCGAGGACAGGAACTCAGGAACTCAGCTGCTCCCAGGGAGGGCACATCCCTTCAGGGGCTTCCTTGCCTCCCTGACCTTTCCTGCCCTGAGCAAATACCTGCCTTCCAAGGATCACCCTGGTACTTCTTTCACTGTCTTCTGATCAGCAGATGCATTGCTTCGAGTGACAGGGTGGAGACAGCTTTTAACCAGGAGCTGAGGGATTGGGGAATGCAAAAACTTTCCTGTCCTGTTCCTCACTCCTCAGCATGGTTCCAGACATGCACATGTATCCATACATTTCAGGGAAACAAGTGCCACACATTCATTCTGCCCCTGAATCCTTCGAAGGCAGACTCCAGCCGTGGCAGTAAATTATCTACAGACACATGACACAGACAGATTGTTGGGCTTGGGTTTTTCCACTCTGTGCATTTAATTTGACTCAACAGTGTCGCCCCAGTTTCTGCAGATTACAGAGTCCACGCTCTCAATCATTTCTATTGCTCCCATAAGGAGGGAATTTTGCTTTATTTCTTTCTCATGTGCTTGCACCTGCTGTGTTTTATTGTCCTCTTTAACCCTTTCTCAGCTCGGGTGTGTTTTCCAGGCTCTATCATGCTGTAGGAGCTCTGTTTTCCAGGCTCTATCGTGCTGCAGGAGCTCAGGGCTTTGCATGGCTTGCCTGGGAAGGCAGGCTTAGGAGGAAGAGGAGGGGAGGCAGAGCAATCCACAGCATTGTGCACCCTTTTGCCCTCCTGGTAATCCAGCCCTGGTCTAGAAATGTGGATTCAAACATGTCATCCCTGATGTGTTCGCATCATTCCTGACTGGCCCAGCGATGATCACCAGCAGGTCCATCCTGCAGCTATCTGGGATTGGTTCTACTGGAGATGGGGGAAGCTTCCAGCAGCTTCTCACAGGAACCACCCCTGGAGCCCACCCCTCCCACCACTACCAAAACCTGGCCCCGCAAACCCAATTAACAAATCAGTTAATGCATCCCACATACAGTGGGGTAGGGTTGGACATCGGTGGGATGTGGCTGCCACCTGGGCCCTGGTCCCTGGCACTGACAGCCATGAAGGGACCTGTCTGTCCTGCCCTGGGCAACCAGTTTTGCAGGCTGAACCTCTGAGGTGCTGTGATGGTTTTGCATTGATTGAAGTTTAGTGAACAGGGAAGAATCACTTACGGAAATGATTTTTTTAAGAAGAGCTGCCAAGAGTCTCTTCTGTACCTGACAAAACTAATTAGTGACTACTTTTGAATATTGACACCTTATTAAACTACTAGAAAGTTAGACATATTTCTGTGAACACCCGTGTTAAAAACGGAATAACCTTTGGGAAAGCTTTCTTTTCTTTTGGTCTGAGAACAGGTGGCAGGCCGTTCCTGGCCGGTGCGGTGCGGCTGGGCCCCGGTGCTGTTAATGGCTCCCGCCGGGTCGGCTCCCCCGCAGCGCGGCCAGCCCGGCCCCCGGCTGCAATTCCACAGCCTGAGAACGGCTCTGCGGCCACAGCGGCTGCGGCCAGTCTGCCCAGGCCCCTGAGAGCCTGGCACAGGCCCCAGCATGGCCTGAAATCCATCGTCGTGTCTGCTTCGGCCACCACTGACCATCCTGACCATCTACAGGCCCCAGGCAAGATATGAACTCTTTTATTGCACAGATGGAACTTACAAAGCACTGATCTTCTCAAGTGAGAGAAAAGGACAGAGTAAAGACATGTAAAGAGACAACATAAAGACACCAAGGTTAGTAAAGAAGGAGTTAAGTCTCAGATGGGAAGAGAAAGAGGAGAAGAGAAAGAAGAGATGCCTTAGTCTTAGGCTAAAATTTTTTGCAAGGCCATGGTGATGGACTGTTGATACACTAGAATATCCCTTTAACTCATGAAAACAATATGGGGAGATAAAGTGTTCAAATTGCAGATATGGGCAAAGACGTTTGTGCTAAAGTAAGTAAATTTTAAAGTAGCTGTGATTGCATAAGAAGCTTGAACAGAGAGGAAGATGAGTGATGAAGACCCTTTGCCCCCAGGGAAGAAGAAGACCTCTGTTCCCAGAGATGAAGATGATCTCAGAGATAGATGAAGAGAACTTTCGCTTTGAACAGCTCATCCTTAAAATAGTATCCCATGAGTTTGACATGGCCCATGAATGCAGCTGTGGGAAGGCACTTTACCACTGTACATTTTCTGAGCAGCTGCTATTCATGAGAATTCAACCTGCGAGAGAACTGTTTTCTTGTGGAGAAGTCTCTATAACATGGCAAAAGAGACTCCTCTCCCTAAGAGAACTGATAAAAGACTATTTTAGAGGTGGTCAATTGACCTAAGTCCCAGGTTTTGTCTTTGTACATTGTCTGTGGGAAAGAAAAGAAAGTTGTGGGAGGAGGAGAATTGTTCTGAAGGTTTCATTCTGATTCTTATTATTTTTTTTTTTCTTTTTCTTGTAGTTTTGTTGATAAAGCTTTCTTTATACCCTTTAAAGTTTGAGCTTGCTTTGCTCTTCTCCTAATCCTATCTCACAGCAGAAAAAAAGTAAAAAACTCTAGTGGATGCTCAACCCACCACAGGTGCTCTAATTTGGGGTCCACATTCTGGAGGAGGATTAAAGGCAAAGGATGGGGAATACCCATTTCTCATCAACTGGAGAGGAAGGGAATTAGTAATGAACAAAGGAATTGTGTAAAGATGTAGGCTGGGGAGAAGGGAAGCTCACAGTCCAGAATAAAAACAGATTCCTCATGAGATGCAGCTCTAGTGATGTGAAAATTTCAAAGTATGGCTGTATGCGCTGCCCTGCTTCTGGAACATCCCTCAGATCCTGCTGGGATCCAGAACGGAACAGTCAGAGTTTCCTCGGGCTCAGCTTCCTGTATATCTATGCCCCGTTAGGATTCATGACTTCTTTCTCTTCTTGCCAGCATTTTGTGGTGGTGATTGGTTTAATTATCACTGTGGATGTCCATCCCATTCTCTGGAGGTGCCCAGCCCTGGACACTGTTGTTGTGATTGGTTTCATTTCCACTGTGAATGTCCATCCCATTCTCAGGAGGTTCCCAGCCTGGATGCTGTTTGTTGTGACTGCTGCAGTCACACACCAGAGCTCTGTGGCGCAGGCTGTAAAGTGATCACAGCACTACTTAAACCGCGATGTGGTTTTCTTGGCAATAGCTCAGCTACTGTCGTGGCTGGAAACAGATTAGATGGGAAGGCAGCAGGAAAGCAGGACCTGAACCCTGCAATGGAAAGATGTGTGTGACAGTGGCTGCAGAGGTATAAAACTGTTTCCTCTTTGCAGGTACAGCTTTCTCCAGGTGGCTGCAGGGATGTAAGCAGGAAGAAATGCAGGTTTGCTCAGGTGTGTTTATAATCCCTCACTAAATTCCCCTGCTCAGCCCCACAGCATCTCAGCTCCAGCTTCTCCCAGGTACATATTTTGAGGAAAATCCCTCAGTTCCAGACTCATGCAACCTGTACTGTTGCTGCTGACTTCAGTGTTGTTCCTGTAGGACATCCCAAACCTAGTCAAATATTTCCAGAGGAGGAATTAATTATAGAGCATTCTTCCCATGTTTTATGACATTAGCTGGAGTTCCCATCCAAGAACTGAAGATCCCACATTTGTTTGATTATCCACTGCAATGTTTGTTTTTCTTCCCATCAGACAGAAATGGGCTTGTCAGAGCTGCTGTCACTGCAGGGGCAGCGAGATGTGGCTGAGAGAGAGGATGTGTGAGCACAGCCCTCCGTGGATGAGTCGGAGCAGTGTTCACCATCCCATCCACCACTCTGCCCACCTTCCTGCAGCCTCCCTCCAAGGCCCAGTTTCCTTCTGGCTATCCAATATTCCATCACTGGGGAAGGAAAATGATGCCTGCAAAGGTGCTAATTGCTCATGTTTATCAAAAGCCCGACAGCCTACAGGAAGGTGGGGGAGCATTTCCAGCTTGGAAAGTTCTCCCTGCCCAGCTGCTTCGGAGAACTCGGCCAGGGTGATTTATGACCCCGTTCACCAGTGAATGCTGCACGCAGGGCTGGGCTCTTCTTTCAGAGTGGAGTGTTCAGGACAGAGATGATTAGAAGTGACTGGCCTGACACATGAGTCAGACTCTAATAATGAACAAAACATGCAAATAGATGTTCATAAATGACAAAAGCTGCAGCAAATTAATGCTCCACAGCTTGGCTCTGCAAGAGTGAGAAAGCCAAAAGGACAACACTCAGGTAAGGGAGGTCAGTGGGCAGACTAACCCAGCTCAAGGTTGTATCTCAGTCCTTGCAGCACTACAAGTGTGGGAGAAGCAGCTTGCACAGCCAGGACTTATCCAGAGAGGTCAGTGGCAGGAGGCTGATGATTGTGATGCTTCATCATCCAGCTCTGCATAACCCAAATCTTCTTCTGGTCACACCACTGTCTGATCAATCCTGTTTAAAGGTGACAACAACTTTGAATGTAGTAACAGAAGGATAAGGAATTAAAAAAAAGAAAAAAAAAGTGCAAAATTCATAAAATTTGAATCTCTAGGTTCTAAATCACTTGGCTGGAGGAACTCCTGTAGGACTCACCTCTAGTTGAGGATACAGTCCTGGACATAACTACTAAAGTCTCCTTTGACTGCTGCTGGCTTAAGAGCACTCCCTATGCAAATACACAGCAGGGGAAGTCAGTAACTTTTTTGCTGCAGGAAAGGTCAGGAAAACTTTCAATTTTCTGAAAACGCTTGGCCATTGAATGCTGCTGCCAAAAGCACAAAGCAGAACTACATTTGCAAGTCTGTCAGACAAGAAAAGTATTAATAGGTTTTTTAATATATGGAAGTGTTTTCAAGTCATCTCATTATCAAAAACATAAGATTTAAG
Organism: Prinia subflava; assembly: GCF_021018805.1. Classification (NCBI taxonomy): domain Eukaryota; kingdom Metazoa; phylum Chordata; class Aves; order Passeriformes; family Cisticolidae; genus Prinia; species Prinia subflava. Next base: position 748,562 of record NC_086262.1, on the reverse strand, counting down.
CAGCTTATAATTCAGGAGGACTGCTGAAGGGCTTTTGTTGGTGAGTTTGCCATTTCTCCAAGAGGCTGTGAAGGATGTTTGGCTAAAAGAAAGATGTTCTCACTCAGCATTGCTGAGGAGGCTGATTGGTTGTGAGTGGGTCTCAGGTTTGGGTACAGGGGTCCTCTGCTAGGAGTGTTTGGGGTTGGCCGACCCTGAGCAATCCCTGGCATAGGCAGAGCAGTCTCCACTTGGGTAAAATTAATTTATTGGTCATTAAAATCTTTTTTTCTCCTTCTTCTCTGCCTGTCTGGTGGCTTTGCCCTTTCTAAATCTGCTTTTCCAGAGGTGCCACCAACATCTCTGCTGGGCTCAGCTGCACCCTGCAGAGTCAGCCTGGGCCAGGCAGAACCAGGTGAGAGGGGCTCTCAGCCCTGGGTGTCCTTGGGTGTCCCTCTGTGCAGGGAGGGTCAGAGCAGGACCCAGGTTCTGCTGCTCAGGGTACCCTCAGTGTCTCCTCTCCAGGCTGAGCAGCCCCAGCTCCCTCAGCCTTTCCCAGGCATGGAGATGCTCCAGGCCCTTCCTCAGCTCCAGGAGCTCCTGTCCCTGCTGTGCTGAGGATCCAGTTGGACACAGCACCCCAGAGATGTGTTTTTTAACCTTGCCTTCCCAAGAATATTAATGAATCTGGTTATAAAGCACTTCCAGGAGTAGGACCTCCTCCTGGGGGAGGCTGTTCCAAGTGGTAATTAGAGTTTTGCTCTTGGTTAACTTTCCTTGTCTTGGAGTTTTTACGGTCACTTTTATTAATGAGTGTTTGCTGTCACTTTTATTAATGAGTTTTTGCTTTTGCTGCTGTGATACATTTCTGATTTTCACTGGTTCACACATCTGAGGACCTCTAGGGACTATCAGCCTTGCAGCCTGGCCCCTTCCTGACACTGCTGTATTCATTTCTGCATTTTTCTTACACAAAGTGTAAGAAAAACCTCCTATGTTTTCAGCTAAGGCAGATCATCTTTTAAATTCCCAGAATAACAACTGGAAAAAGACACTGGTTCCTGACCTCAGAGCAACTCAGACTTCTTTTGGTGCCCAGGCTGCAGCCCTTGTGGGGACCAGCAGGGCATTGCTGCTCAGGTAGGGAGGCAGCTGCCTGGAAATCACTCCTGAAGCCAGGCTTTCCTTTTCTCTGACATCCAAACCGAGGGATTACCTGATCCCAAACAAATGGTCAATGCCCTTGTGCTCTGTCTGGTGCTGAGGTTTGTAGTGCTGGAGGAACATTTGGGGGTCCCTCCTTTCCAGCCAGTGGGCTGTGGGAAGCAGGATCCATGCCAAGGCAGGACCAGCCCTGCGTGCTTCAGCGTTCCCAGCCAGCCACACTCTGGGAATGCTGATTATTGGTGATGTGGGGGACAGAGCAGAGCCAAAGTGCACAAGTGGAGAGAGGTCCGGCCTCAAAGTCCACTGTGCTGTGCCAATGGACTGCAGTGCTCCGGCCCTCAGTGCTCATTGCTGGCAGGACAACAGCAGGGAGAAAAACAATCCCTGAGCAGTAAATACGGGCAAAGCTTTCCATACAATGGAAAAATACAGATGCATCTGCCTTAGAGTGTCAGAGCTCTCTACAAGAGCTGCTTCCATCCCCCATTTCCTGCTAGCGTAGCTTTCCTGGAAATGGATGCTGTGTCCTCAGCCCAGGACTCGGCTGGGGCCTCTGGCTGTGCTGCTGCTCCCTCACCTGCTTGGATGCCCCTTTCTTCCTGGAACTGCAGCATCCAGAAACGAGCACTCCACAGAGCTCTCTCTGGACTCTGTGGCTGAAAAGCCATGCAAATCAAGCTATAGAGTGGGAGAGTGGGAGAACTAACAGTTCTCAGAGTGCATTTAATAAACAGGGCCATTTGGGCTCAGCTCTGCAGAGTGGGCTTCTCTGGGTTATTTGTCTATATCTGGCTTTTTATGTAACATGAATTCTAAGTGTAGAGCAGAGCTGGTAGATGCTTCTAACATAACACTTCCAAAAATGTCTTTAAATACATCTAAAATGTCCATTTGGCAATTTTTCCTATTCAAAAAAAATATCTGGGATTATTAAAAAAAGCATTAATAGGGTTAAAGTATTTCAAATCTTATAAGAATTAAAAAAATGTTTTTGGTTTCTTTCAACTGGAATTTTTGATAAATGAAAGCTTCAGATTTGCAAGAGCGCTCTGTTCTCGAAAATTATCAACTATTTCAAAGTATCTTCAGTCCTTTCTCACTTTTTCTATTGAAGCGTTTGGCTGATTCCAGTCGGGAGGAATAGCAGCCATGAGATAACTCCCAGGTTCACCCAGGAGGGCCCAGCTGGAGCACAGGGAGCTGGAAGGAGCACAGGAGCAGGGGGAGCAGCATCATGAGCCTGGCACTATGCTGGCCCTGGCACAGAAGTGTCTGGACTTGAGCTGCATCTGTTTGCCAGCGTCCTCCTCTCCTCAAATTCCTTCTGGGTGCACCTTGGAATAAAGGGCAGGATTTTCTGGACAAAAATACCTTTTCCAGTGCTTTGCAGTGCCTCAAATGCTTCCAATTTCAGACAATTGCTGCAACAAATAACAGAGCACTCACCTGATCTGTTCTTCTAGGGCAGGGATTTTCTTGCTTTGTTTTCTGCTTTTCTTTTTACCACTGGTAATTCACAAAGATGCTGCTTCACAACTGCTGTAACCATTGAAAATGATGGATCTGTCCTTTTCACTATTCCTTTCCCCCCTCCTCTCTGAACCCTGCTCTCTGCTGGTAACAGTTGTCTGTATTGTGACTTCCCTTACATTTTGGCAGACCTTGGGAATTTTGACAGCAATAAATTTAAATGGATAGAATTAAGAAAAATGACAGCTTTTTGGAACAGAGAGCAAGGCTTTTTTTGGTGGTTTTTCCTTTTTGTTCCTTTTTCTAGCTATATCATCTATGAACACTCACCTGTGACAGCTTTTATATAGAAAAAAATATCATGTGCCTAAATTTGTATAGATTGAACATGGAATTGAAAGAAGATTTCTGCTCTGGCCATATTTCTCAGTTGTCTGTCCCTGAAAGGAGCACCCAAGTTCATAATTTGACTTGTCATGTATTTATTTCCCTGGCCTTTTTTTTTGCAATTAACACAATATTTAACATTTTGTTTTCAGCAAACTCTTGGAATAGGCATGAAATGACCATTTCTGGAATTTAATAATGATCAGAAAGGCCTCATTTTTGGGCACCGCTGGCACAGATCTACTTTCTTGGGGTTACACTCCTTTGTGCCAGCTGAAGGTGTGCCCTGAGAGATCCCTCCTGAGCCCCAGGCTGGGATTTTTCTATCTTTTGCCTCTCAACTTTCCTTCAGAAGATCCTCAGCAGGGAAACTGGGACTGTTTCTGCGCACCAGGAAAGGAAAAATACTCTGGGCAGCTCGGTGATCCCCTAGCAAAGCTGGAGATGGCACCTCCTCTATCAAACAGCTCCTGCTTCTGCCATGGCTCCCTTGGGGCTCTGGCCTTGCCCACTTTATGGCACTGCCAATGTCAGGTCACCCCTGGCTCCCTGGGGATCCCCTTCCCTGCTCCAGCAGGTCTCGCCAGCAGGAATATTTTCCAGATGTGCAGCCTGAGCTCTGCTCCTCACTGTACCCAGTGGCTCTGAGTGTGCTTTTCACATAAGATGTGTTCAGGCAAAAAAAGCTGCAGCCTGGTAGGGCCAAAGGGAATATTTCCACTGGTTCTGAAAAGAATTCATGGCTGAAGAAGATAAAAACACTAAACAACCTTTGGGAGGAATTGCTGTCCATGAGGACTTGGAATCATTTGGAGCCTGGCTCTTCTTCCCAGGCAGAAACTGCACTCGTCTGGCCCCTAAATCTGCTGAGAAAGCAGAACCATCCTGTGGGCACTGCAGGGGCTCAGGGCATCTCCCAGGGGCTGTCCTTGCCTTTCCTTCTGGCACACCAGGACCTCGCCATGAGAACCAGTTCAATGCACTGCTGTCACCTGAGCTGGGATGATTTACACAGGGTCCCTTCACCTTCACCCAAGGCTGTTGCTGGTCCTCACAGCAACCAGTTGGTCTGGTGCTCTCAAGACACCACCCAGATCTTCCTTGGGAAGGTCCAGGTGGTGTCTTGAGAGCACCAGAGCACCTGTCCTTGCGGATGTGCTGTGCTGTCCTGGCTCCCTGCCCTGGCAATGCTCAGGTGTGCTCCAGGGTGGTTGGTGTTATCTGTGGGTGATGCTTCCACTATGTGTTTTTCCTGGGCTGCAGCTCACTGTGTGCTCTCCCTGGGCTGGACTGTTGTGGTGGTTAAAGAGATGGACTGGGACGATCAGGACCAGGAGATGGAGATGTAGCTTTCTGTCCCAAAGTCTTTCTCTTTGGCTACTGGTTCCCCTTCTGGTTCTCTAAAAAAGCAAATCAGAGCCTCACCCACCATGTTACCATGTGCATTGCAACCCTAAACCTGTAAGGGCTGAAGGAACCTATTCCTTTGTTTTCAGGGATCAAATGGAAAATGTGATGATGTTCTGACTCTGACTGCAAATATCCTGATCAGGTTCACTCTTCCAAAGGCCACTGCCAGTGGGGACCTTGGAAGTCCAGGGGCAAAAGAGCCCCAAGGATAGAGATGCTGAGGCTGTGTTGAACATGGAATAGCAAAGAGAGGAGCAGCTGTACAAGCTGTACAGCTTGTTGTTGGCATCAGGAGTGCCAAAAGGGTGGGGTGAAGAGTCTGGGTCTTCCTGCCTCTCGAGGAAGTGTTGCTTTGTTTGATCTTGTTTTCATCCCGAGTGATCTCCAATCCCATCAGTACATTTAATTAAGCATTACCCTAAAAAGTTGTATTTATCTATTTCTTCATCTCAGGATACTGAATTTGTACTTTACAGGATTGTTTGTTATGTTGGTATTGATCCACCTAAAAATTGCCCTCAGAAGAAGAGCAACATATGTGCTGGAATGGGAGGAAGGAGAGAGTGAGTTGTGATGCAATACCCAGAGCTCTGCAGGCTGCATCTGCAAACAGCAGCAGCAAAAACAACAGCCCAGGTCTTTTTGTGATATGTGAAGTGCAATTATGAGGTGAAATATGAATCTGGTATCTTAATATCTTAACGATACTGAATTTATTTTCAAAGCTAAGCTGTGCAGAATGAGTCATTTATCAGTGGGCCATATGGAAAGGCACTTATCTAAACCGCCTTCTTAGTCCCAGGTGTGCTTCTCTGGCAAGAGCAAATCACACACAGCGCTTGGAAGAGAACTTAAATTCCAGATGCGCAATTTTAAAAGATGCATTTGCAAAAATAAGGCCAAATTTTGCAATGTGTTATTTCTCTGCAGCTTCAGAGATGTTATGGAACAGTTAGTCCCTGTTCCTCGAGGGTAACAGCCCCAAAATGCAGCTCAAGGGATGCCCTTTCCTCCTGTGTCACTCCAGTCTGGTGCCAGTGTTGATTTCCAAGGCTGTCATGGGGAAGTGAACTCAACCCAAAGTGTTTAATGCCTGAGTGCTTTCCTCGTGTCCTGTTCATAAATACAGAGAGACAGAGCAGAGAGGGTTTGTACTGAGGTTGTTGCTGATGGATCAGAGGGGCAGAGCAGCAGTTTGCCTTTCAGTGCTCCAGGGGTGCAGCTCCTGCAGCTCCCTGGCACAGGGAAAGTGCAGTTCTTTCATGGGCCTGCAGCACAGCCAGCCCATCCCAGGGGAACTGCTCTCCTTGGGAAAGCCAGGGCTACCAAGGCAAGAGCTCGGGTTTATCTTCAGTTCTTCCCTGTCTTGTTACCCAATAGAATAGAAATCACAGACATGAGTTAAGTGTGATGAAAAAAATCTTGTCAATCACTTTAAAAATAATAAAAAATAAAAACTATTTAGAAATAATTTCTCTTTACCAAGAATTTCAGTTTTGGTGGAGACTGGAGTTGTCCCTGTGCACAGATCCATTGCAATGGATCTTCATTGACCATTTTGTTTTGTAGCACCAAATTGATGCGGTTTTATCAGAAAACCAGGGTGAGGCTCTTGAGCACTTGCAAAGTGCAACCCCTGAGCAGCATTTGGAAGGACAAGAGAAAAACCTGATTAGACATTGTGACTAAGAGCTGCAGAGTGGACTCCAGCTGTGGAGGGAATATTTCCTCTCAGATACTGAGCAGAGCTCCCAAACTGATTGCAGTGACAGCTGTCAGTCAGAAGGGAGGTTAAACCTCACATCTGGCAGCAGTAAACGGAGCAGAAGCCCTGGCTGTGTCTGTAGGTGATTTGGTGCAACAGGAGCACATCACGAGATAGAACCAGTTGATGTTCAGGCCTCTAAATCTCCTCCAAATGTATTTGGGATTAATGTTAGGCTGGGATTAGTCTGGCTTCCTTCAAGAAGGAAGGAACGGGTTGTCCAGAGAAGATGTGGCTGCCCCTGGATCCCTGGAAGTGTCCAAAGGCAGGTTGGGCAGGGCTTGGAGCAGCCTGGGATGGCGGAAGGTGTCCCTGCCATGGCAGGGGTGGAATGGGATGGTCTGTAGGGTCCCTTCAACCCAAACCATTCTGGGGTTTTATGATTTGCTTCAAAGCTGCACTGGTGCTCTGACGTTAAAAACTCCTGTTGCTGTCAATATAGGGCCAGCTTCTGTGGTCTTAGTGAGCAATTTCTAGAGTGGAAATCAGCAAGTATAGCCCTGATTTCATGTCTGAGATGTTTTGGTTTGTGACATTTCTTTCCTAGGCGATTTGCTGTAAACAAAAGGACATGTTTTGTTAACTATATCTTTGTTATTCATTCCTTTTAGAGAAGGGACTTCTTGATGGCCCTCTGGCGTAACCAATGTGGTTGAAGAGGTGTTAAATTTGCCATCCAATCATCTTGGTCTCTGTAAATAGTATACAAAGAAATCGCATTTTGGATAAACCACTCTCTCTAGCCTTCTGATAATTCAAGGAGTCTGTGTGGTTCATTTCATGTCCTATAGCGACAAGCAAGTGCAGGGTTTTTGTTTCATTCAAATGCTGGATTACTGTCTGACTCCAGGCACATTAGTAACTCAAAGCCTTTTTAACCCAGTCCGGGGAGAACAATGGTATATAGAGGCAGGGACAGAGTGCCAAAACCCTTTTGATGTATTCAGTTCTGGTTTCAAGACCTGAAAAAATCAATTCCTACTTTTGTTGAATGGGTATTAATTAAAAATATCCAAAGTAGGCAGAGTAGGATATTAATAATTCCTGCTCAGTGCTTCTGGTAGTGCACTGCAGGAGGGCATTTTAGAGAGGTTCTGACTCTCTGGTCCCTACTGGCCTCTGTTTGCTCGTGGTGACTTTGTGGAGTGGCACAACGCTAAGTGAGGGGACACTAGAGGATGAGGACAATGTCACCTCTGCCAGAGCAGCTGCCAGCTGCTGCCTGCATCTGCGGAAGGGCTGCAGACCTTGCATCCTGCCCTCAGACAAAGCTCACCTCAGAAACCACAGCCAGCCAGACTGCACTTCCCTTGCTGCTTGGTTCCCCCCCAGCTTAATCTGCAGGTGGTTGCTGTTCCAAAGGCATGACCACATTCCTGCAGAAAGCCTGAGGAGTAACTTGTATCTTGGGATGCTCTGGAATATCTCCAGTTGGTTCAGAGGATGGGATGGTCTCCAGGAGTCAAATACTAAGCTAAGTGGTTCAGAGAAGCCTGACGAGCTCCATATCCTAATAACACCAAAGTATCATGGAAACTGAATGTCTGACTGCCTTTAAGTAATTTGAAGATCCCAGTCCTGTTATATTTATGAGACCATGCTTAGGAAGGCACCAAGCAGGCTCCCCATGAGTCCCTTCCCATCCAGAGTTGTAATATTCATACAGAATTGTGTGCAAGGGATCAAGCTTTACTGTTGGCAGAGCCTGTGAGTTCTGGTATGATGCAAAAGTAAATTTGGTTGAAAGTTCAGCTGGTTTACCTAAGTGAAGTGACACAGTTTCAGAGGGCTCTGCCTCACGCTGCAGGAGGGGCCATGACCAATCTGCAGTTGAGGTGGTGCTGCCAGGAGTGATGGTCTCCTTCACAGCAGAGATGATCCCAGAAAGGTTTAGGGAGCAGAGGTAACTGATTAGTTAATGTCTGCCAAAGGAGTGCAAGTGCAATGGAGATCCCATTATATCCCCACATATCAACGGCTGCCTGTTTCTGTCTCAGTGCCCAGATGGGCCTGAATGCTCTTGGTCTTCCACTGGCATTTTACATTTCCTTTCCCCAATTTTGAAAAAAAATGCATTTCCTCAGTCAGCTTAAAAATCCTTTACTTTTTCTCTTTGTTTGGCTTTTTTGTTTCTTACACATCGTGTAGCCTGGAGACAGCGAGGAACTGATTCCCAAAGAAAAATATCTCTGTTGCCCAGGCTCATAATTTATAGAATGGCTCTTCTGACCAGTTGTGTTTTCCATTTAATATATTTTCTGTTTTTCAAATCTGCCCCTTCCAAGCAGAAATGCAGCACTCCTCGGAGATGTGATGGAGGAACACTGCTGAGAGCTCAATTTAGAGGTCAGGGGCCAGGGTGGGGGCGTTCCTGTTCCTTCTGCTCTGAAAGAGGCTGAAGACAAAGGTGAGGAAAGGAAGGGGAGGGGAGGTAAATGCCCTAAGATCATAAACTGTCCTGTGGGTGCAGTCCCAGGGCTGCATCTCGCCGTGTCCATCACCACAGTGGGCTCATTTCCGCTCCTTGCAAACCTGAGCCATCATTTCCCAAAAATCCTCTGCTCATCGACAAAATCAAACACAGTCAGCCCTGCCCTGTCCTGCAGGAGGAAGGCAGCCATGGGCCATGTGCCATGGCAGGGGCGCCTAGGGACACCTGGCTGGGTGTGACAGGGGTCACACACTCAGCTCCTGTGGTATCACACACCTTGGCCCTGCAGTGTCACATACTCAGATCCTGCAGTGTCACACACCCAGCTCCTGCAGTGTCATACACCCAGGTCCTGCAGTGTCACACACTCAGATCCTGCAGTGTCACACACTCAGGTCCAGCAGTGTCACACCCAGCTCCTGCAGTGTCATACACCCAGGTCCTGTGCTGTTACATGCTTAGCTCCTGCTGTGTCACACACCCAGGTCCTGCAGTGTCATACACCCAGGTCCTGCAGTGTCGCACACACAGGTCCTGCAGTGTCACACACTCAGATCCTGCAGTGTCACACACTCAGGTCCAGCAGTGTCACACCCAGCTCCTGCAGTGTCATACACCCAGCTCCTGCAGTGTTGTACACCCAGGTCCTGCAGTGTCATACACCCAGGTCCTGTGGTGTCACACGCTCAGCTCCTGCAGTGTCACACACTCAGCTCCTGCAGTGTCACACACTCAGATCCTGCAGTGTTACACACTCAGGCCCTGCAGTGTTACACACTCAGGCCCTGCAGTGTCACACACTCAGGTCCTGCAGTGTCACACACTCAGGTCCTGCAGTGTCACATACTCAGGTCCTGCAGCGTCACACCCGGGTCCTGCAGTGCCACACACCTGGGTCCTGCTGTGGAAGGGACGGAGGAAGGAGGGCTCTGGGGACAGGTGTGAGCCTGCAGCCCCTGCTCCTGTTCACAGCCACATTCTCCTCCTCTCCATGCCTGAGGCACAGCTGGTAGAGCTTGGCACAAGGCAGAAGTGCTGCTGCTCTGAAAATGGCCATATTCGACATCATCAATGGTCAAGTTGCGGAACCTTGGGTTCTTAATAAATGCAGGTGTACCTGACAAAGGATGTAAACGAGGGAATCCTTGTTGTTTACAAGGCCTTTTTTACACTGGCACCTCTTTTATTGCATTAACAGGGCACTGCTGGACTTTCGCTAATGAAGCCAAGGCCATCTGGCCCTGCTACGATGCCCACGCAGCCTTGGAGCCATGGTGCAGGAGAGGGCGCTTTCCACCAACCTGGGCTGTAGGCTCTGTGGAAGGCCCAGTGCATGCAGAACCCAAAGGCACCTGAAGGACACAAGCTCTGATCTGTGACGGCAGACCAGGCTTCTCCTTCTTGCCCTGTTCCTGCTCCCCCACCTGGTGGTGGTGAAACAGCCAAGCCAGCCTTTCTTCAGGAGCTATAGCTGTGCTTCTGCTCCATTTCCCAAAAGCCTAAGCAAGGCTCAGGTCTAAAAACAAGATTTAAGGGCTGGCTGGGGTATGGGGAGTGGGGCTCGGAAAGCATCTTCCCAGTAAAGGCAGGAGGTTTCCCAGAGCAGCCCCAACTCTGCAGAGTTCCCCACTGGTACAGGGGCTGTTAATCCAGTTCTACACTGAATGCTTGCAATTAATAAACTTCTTATATGGTTGGTAAATAGAACTGATAAGGTAATTATTTTTTTTTTCCTGGATGAAAAAAGTAGAAGAAAGGGTTGGGGTTTTTTCAGTCATTAAGGTTATGGTTTTTTAATAAAGGAAAATGTTTCAATGTGATTAAATTAGCATTTTCAGATAAAAAATTACATTTGAATATTTAAGATACAGTTTTACCTGCCACCTGAGAGGCATTGTGTAATGTGATACTGTTTTTCTGTTCAGAGCAACTACTAAGTCCTGAATCATGGAATCCCAGACTGGTTTGGATTGGAAGGGACATTAAGCTCATCTCTTTTCAATCCGCCTTCCATGGGCAGGGACAGCTTCCATGGACCAGTTTGGTCCAAGCCCCGTCCAGCCTGGCCTTGGACACTTCCAGAGACCCAGGGGTTTCCACAGCTTCTCTGTTTATCAGTAACTCATTCCTTATTTTTTTGGGACAAAGCTGCCACACCACAGCCCCATCATGGGGCATCACATAACCAGTGAGTGCTGCCAGCCTCAAGAGCTCAGGCTGCAGAGAGTTTGTGACAGATGAAATATAAAAGAGGGAAAAAACCAAAATCAAACATTGTTATTATTATTTCTTCTAGTGGCCTCTGAGCTTTCAAGACCTAATTTTTTTTTCTTCTCTTTAAAACTTTCCTTTACAGCAATGAGAAATGGGAATTTGTACATTAGGAAAAAAAGAAAAAGAGAGATTTGTTGATAAACACATGAATCCAGGAAATAAGGATTTAAGCTGTAATTTTGATGAAGTGGTGATTACTGTACTTTGTAAAAATACTCCCTTTATAAATTGATATTAAACAAACAGCAGAAAACACTCATTTTTAAGGAGCCTTTACATAGTCAGTCAACTATTAAAAAGGGGTTAGGGCAAATGCAGACCAGTCCTACCAGTCCTAATTCTTGACTGATCATTCCTGACAGCTGTGTGGGAATCTCTGGGCCTAGAGGGGCAGGTTCTCAAGGAAAGATCAAACACTGAAGGAGCTGGGCCAGAACAGTGACTAAAGCTCAGTTTAGCAGGTTCGAGGTATTCCACTGGCACAGCCACCCAAGAGAGAGGTGGAACTGCTTCAGAGGGTTCAAGGAATCACTTACTGCTCCCAACTGTGTCCAAGTTTCCTACCCAGGAAGTCTTCTAGGCACTGAAGTGGTTTTTCCAAGTAAAAGGTAGCCGTAGCACCAGGGCTTGAGTTTTTCCAAACTGGACAGGATCAGGCTCCTGGGAGAGCATGGCACCAGGAATAATTCTGCCAAGAGGCAATGAAATGAATGACCTAATAGGGCTCACTTCCACCTCTGAATTTCAGCACATGAAACACTGTGGCTGCTGCTCCCACACTATGACCAGGTGTTCCAGGGCTGAACAAAGACCCTGCTATGCCTGGCTTACAGTCAGGGCTCATCCCTGCTGGAATGCTGCAATCAAACTGCAGCATGGTAGCTTGTTCTGATTTCTTAGTCTGGATTGTTTAACTGAGATCAAAGCCTCACTGCAGTGAGCACCATGCACCCCGAGGGACTGCCAGCCCCAGGCACCTGGGAGAGAGAGGAAATAAGTCAATTACTTCACCTGCAGTGGATTCATTGGGAACCCGAGAGAGAAGCAAAGCCTTGTGAACCTGTGTCTGCCTCCTCCAGCAGCCCAGCCTCCTCCTGCACCACCATTCCACCACAAGAGCTCCCTGGCCATGCTTCCCAGGCCCTGGCCTGGACTTCTGATGGCACAAGCTCTGAGCAGTCACATCTACACAGAGCTGTCAATACTGGCTGTTTTGAGGAACAATCTTTTTTCAGAGGTGTTATTTTTCTCTAAACAGTGGATTTCAGGACACTTCTCAGTGGGTCTCCAGGGGCTCTCTCTCCACACACATGGATGTAAGCCCTGGTAGCTCAGTGCACCAAGGGTGTGATGTGTTCCTGTAGGGAATCTGCCTCCCTGGGATCTGCATCCCAGCAGGACAGGCTTCACATGCCAGCACAGCTGCCAGCACGTGCTCTGCAAGCCCCAGGTTCCTTTTCCCAGTGCCATGGCAGGACCCACAGCCCTCAGGGAGCTTTTTCTGGACACCCTAAGAGCACCCAGCACCCAGATGCCATGGAGAGCTGAGCTGTTGGGACATGCAAGCTGAAAATGTGCACCCCAAACAGCCCACAAAAGCACACCAGCTGCCTCCCAGCTGGAAAAGAAAGCTGAGAATAATTCAAATCAGCTTGCCATAAGTCTCTGAAGAGCTCAGTGCTTTCCAAGTACATCATGGACATCACCCTTGGTACTGTTTCGCTGACCACAGTTGTGCAGACATACAGACAAACAATTTTCTTAAGGGCTTTTCAATATTGAAGCCAAGCTTTTGGCTGCTTTTTAACAGGGCAGATGTTAGATATTTCAGGCAGAACACAGATAACTGTTGGACACAAAATGATATACAAATTTTTACACTTAAAAGAAAGCTGAAAACAAGATTAAACCTATACAATATACATACAATATTTTCCCACCTACTCTTGGATGAAAGCTTAGAGCTTTTCCTTACCACACAGGTACTCCATATATCAACAAATAAGTTTGCAGACATCAAAGAGCTGCAAGGATTTGAAACATCTCAGAACCTGTGGGCAATAATTACATCCTGAAAGCCTTCACCCACATTTACAGATAGGGAAATGAAGATAGAGAGGGCCATGCACTTCCTCATTTATCCTATCAAATGGAATTACAGGGGCAATGAATCTGGCTGGGAGAAGTTCAAATGATTTGCTTAAGGTCACTGCAGAAAATCAAGGATGGAGGCAGAACAGGAACCCAGGATTTTCCAGTCCTATTTGTAATGCACTTGATTACTCTGACTTTGTAATTTGTCAGCAGGGTAAATGCTCAGTGCTCCTGTCAGTGCTCACAAACCCCTTCTGTCAACAGGGCCTGGCACTTCCTCGTTCAGAAATGCACCTTCTCCAAAAATTACCTCCAAGGGAAGCCTAGATAGGCTCATCAGCACCTGTCCAGCACAGTGACACTAACAGTCAGAACCCCATCAGCCAATGCCTAGACAATGAGGGTAGCAGTTTGACAGCTGTATTCCATGTCTGGTGATGCCCTCTTTACAAATCCTGACTATTCAACCACTTTTTCCTGGCAATAAAACCTTGACAGAAGCTTAGGAAATCTACTGTACTTGTGAGAAAAGTGAGGTAAGAATATGTTTCCATTCACTCTCTGAAAGAAAACAAAAACAAATGACCTGTTACTGAATGTTCGTTTTATTCAGAAAAAAAATAAATCAGTGGCAGTCGTTCTAATTTATGTTTGGCTAACTTTTCCTTGAGATTATTTAAAAGAAAAAAATGGCTGTTTCTATGGTTAGCTGGGAGGACATGAAGGACTTTCTAGTCCTGTTTATTCTTGTTAGGGGCTATAAACTTCTACTTCTTGCTGTGTTCCAGTCACTGCGAGCTGTTTCAAATTTCAATGATATTCCATAAATTATATTTTAAAGAATAGAGCAAATTATTAGTGACAACTTCATGTTAGAAAAGAAAGGACAGGGAGTTAAATTCATCTGGGCTTTTGACTCCTACTAAACCAATAGACTTCAGTTTCTCTTTTCAATTAAGTCAATAAAAGAATTATCTTTTCCCCTCTTTAAGAAAAAAATTGAAATCAGACATAAAAAATTGAAAGAAGGGAGAGAAAAAAGAAATAAAATCAATCCCATCCAGCTTCTGATGTAGTATGAGGAACAAATAAATACTGAGAGAGCAGCTGTAGGGTGTAAGTGTCTTTCCATAGGAAACTCTGGGGAGGAAAAGGCAGAGGATGGAGGTGCTCCTGCAGGACAGAGAGAAAGGAACTGCAGTGTAAGTCAGAAAAGGAAGAGATCCTAAATCAGACCAAGGAGAGCAAAAGAGAAGGTAAAATTACATTCCTAACAAATAAAAATTACACAGAAAATTGAGCAGCTTCTTCGCTACTACAGATAGTGATAGGACAAAGGGGAATGGTTTCAGATGAGGAGAGATTTAGATGTAAGGAAGAAATTCTTCCCTGTGAGAGTGGGCAGGCCTTGGCCCAGGGTGCCCAGAGAAGCTGTGGCTGCCCCTGGATCTGTGGCAGTGTCCAAGGCCAGCCTGGGCTAGTGGAAGGTGTCCATGGCAGGGGATGGGTTGAAATAAACTTTAATGTCCCTTCCAACCCAAACCAGCCTGAGATTCCAAGAGCTCAGCCCAGTGCATGTGGCTGTCCCTCCCCAGCAGAGCCAGGTTTGCACTGAGAGGGGCACAGAGCAGAACTGCAGCACAACCTCCCCAACAGCTCCCTCAGGACAGGGACTGAGGAGCACCTCCCATGGGAGAGAGAGCAAAATGTTCCCGATATTTCATCAGCAATGTCAGTGTCCTAATCAGAGCAGCCTTGATAAAGCTTTTCCAATGGGCTTTGTGATTTTAGATCTAATACAGGGAGATGCAATTAGGCAGAAAGCAAGGCATGATTCTAAATGCTGCACTGGATCTGAGGATGCAGAGGTTCAGTCCTTTGCCTTTCCCAGGGCTGTCTGGGAATGCTGGAAAATTATTTCATTTCCCAGGTATTCATTTTCCCTCTCAGCCTGGATTTAAGGTGGACCTTTTGGCTGAGGTCACTGTGCAGTGACACTCTCACTGTGCCTTGCCCCATGCTGTGCCCAGGGCTCGGGGCACCCCTGTGGCACTCGGTCAGTGTGGTACAGGGTATGATCCCAGCCCCTCCTGCCACAATTAAACATTGGCTTTCAGGATGTTTCCTTACAGCTAAATTGTGTGAGAGTCCCCACCAGAGCCCAAAGCAGCAAGGCCTATGGAGACAACCAAATCCACCAGGGTTGTGTTATATTTCTCTCTTAAATATTTTGAATTGTTTTCTTATGAGTAATATATGTAGTGAGCCTGAAAATTATTCAGTGAAGTGTTTCTGCTATTAAATTATTTTAAAAAGTACCCTAATTGTAAATTGCCCAGTAGAATCTGAAGGAACCAGTTTTGTGCAAGACGGCTTTGCAAAGATGCTTGCAGCAATTTGTCCTCAGTTAAAGTGTGTAGAGCCAAGCCCTGATTTGCAGCAGGAGGAGCAGTGCTGCAGCTGCAACTGCAGCAGGATGTGGACATTGCCTTGCTCCAGGTCTGCAGTCAGCACTTTGCCTTCTGACCCCAAAGCCACTCACCTGCTGGCCTGCGGGAGTTCAGGATGAACTGGGGGCTGGGAATGTGAGTAAACCTGGAAGCAGGACATGGATGATGGAGCAGGGGGAGCACCAGGAGCAGCTCCAGGCTGGAGGTGGGCAGGGAGAGCTGAGCCCTGCACCCCAATGTGCACAGGAGCACGTGGGAAACGATGGCTTGGTGATTTTACCTCAAAACTATGTGGACTTGGAAGCAATGTCATTTTCTTTCATGCATCTTTTATCTGAGAGCTGGCACGTTGTGTTGTGCATAGAAATTAAGAAGATTACTTGGGGCTCTCTTCTGTCATCACTTACATGGTGTGTAACTTAATATTTTGTTTATTTATGGGAACATTCTTTTCTGCAGCTCCACAAAGATTGTGCTAGAGCGAAGGAGGCATGAGGAAGGAGAGGTCTGGCCCTCTCCACCCCAGAGTGAGAGCACTGAAAAAATAAAACCTGGCACCCAGGCTGCAGCTGACTGAAAGCATCTTTCAGTTGTGCATTAAAGCCAGCGAATCCCTGGCCTCACCTCTCCCAGCCTGCCCTCAGCATGAGCCAGCTCGCCAGAGAGAGGGGGCCATAGGAAAATAAACTCTGTGTGCATGAAGAACTCTGATCTATCAGCTCAGAAGCCAACAGCCATTAAAGTGTCTCCTATCTGATGATTGCAACACATCTCTCTCCTGTCCCCTCTTGGCTTTAAGTGGTCCCTTGTAAAAACAAGAGAAGTTGTCCAAGTGTCTGGGTGGGTATAAAAGGTAAAACCCATCTAATTCACCCTCCATCTGTACACCCACATGCATCTGAGAGCAGCCAGAGCTCCGTGACTGCAACATTTTGTGATGTTTGGATTATCTTGCTGGAACGGATCCTTTCCCCTGTGCAACTGAGAGTGTCCTGTCTCTCTCTGGGTACATTCCTGTCATGAGGATGAGCTCTGCCCTGAACATTTCAGGGAAGAAATGTGTAGTTAAGGATGCCAAGTTATTCCAGGTGCTTAGATTGTATTTCTAGGCACAAGGCTGGGCTGGTTGATGCTCTTTGAGTGTCACAGCTGGACCAGTTGTGACAGAGGCATTCGGCAATTCCTGCCTCCTTTCTGTCACTGCTTGGAATGTTGGAGGATTCCCACATAACCTTGGGGGGATGAAATGCTTTGGCTTTGTACAAAGCCTCATACAGGCAAGTCACAAAATCTTGAGCTGAGAAAGAAATACTGACTCTACAAAGAAAGAAAAATATTTATTTAAGGAAAACATTGCCTAGAATTCCTTGTCTGACAGAAGCTTAGGGAATTTGATGTGAGGGGATCAAAACCATCAAGAAAAGCAGGTCATGGACAGAACAAGGACAAAGGAGTCCCTTCCTAATGTCAGTCTTGGTCAACCTGTCCATGCTGCTACCTTTACTCATAGGTGACTATCACAAGCCATCAGCCACCAGAAATACACAGTCTAACCCACAGCAATGTTTTATGAGAAACAAGTTTTCATTTCTAATCAGCCCTATAAACCATTCAATAAACCTGGAGGTGGGATCAGTGCAGGCAAGCCCCTTGTCCCACAAAGGCCCCATGACCAGGGCAGGACAGTGAGGTACACTGCAGTGGATGGAGCTGTCAGACCCCAAAAGAGGTACCCAAGGCTTGGAGGAACACGCTTGGCACACCTCCAGGTGCCCAGGTTCCCTCTCCTGGCAGCCCTGGGGACAAAGAAAATCAGCTGAGATCTCCCCTGAGTCTGCATTCCTTGCCTTATCCCAGTCCTGGCTTGTTCCTGTTACAGGGCCTGCACAGGGCAAGACTGCACAAGTTAAACATCCTAATTACAGGAGAGAAAGTTCTCCACATGAGTTACAGTGCTGAGATCATTCCCCGTCTGGAAAAGCTCCTTCCCAGGATGCAGGCCATCTCTGGAGGGAGAGCCAGGGAGCTGCTGGTCCCAGCCTTGAGAGCTCCTGCTGGCTTTCCACCAAAGGGAAGCTCCCCCAGCTCCCCCAGTGCCAGGGCTCATTTTTGAACAAGCTGACAGTTGAGGTTCTTCCCTCCTCCCCCACTCCATGATTTTCAGAGCAGAAAAGAATTCCTATCCTTATTTTTGTGGGGTAGTAGCTGGGAGCATATTGGGAATAGCTGCAAAAAAATCCTCTTGGGGGTCTGGGCACACAAAGCATCTGGGAGCCAGGCAGGCATGGACACACCTGAGGAACTCTCTCACATCAGCCACAGCACTCATCAAAACTCGTGTGATAAAGAGCAGTGCTTGGGTTTCCCAGCTAATTTGTCTGCTGTTGACTGTTTACTCAGGAATCCACTCTCAAACCCTATGTGGTGACATATAATTGACTGAAGAACCAGAATGTAACCAGAAGATGAATCAGGAGGAATTATTTTCCAAACCCACCACTTAACAGCAAGGCAGTGGCAATCCACAGTGGCCCTTTTCATCTGCTTATCTTCATTAAGGCATTAGGGCTCCTCTGCTCTGCCAGGCTCCTCCCAACCCACATTCATTAACAGCCTCACTCTTTTCCCCCCTCTTTTTTATTGAAAGAAAAATATGTTTTTCTACTCCTATGTTAATTTATTAATAGAGAAAGTAAATAATTAATTAAAGCTAGTCAATAAAAGTGTCCATAATCCTTATGCTGTCCATGTATTGAAGGTGAGGAAGGGGCAGAGTAAGAGGGGGTGGCAATTTTAGTTGGTCCTAAGCTCATCTTAGCACAGCACAACTCCTTTCAATGAAGTTAGACTGTTCTCTTCTATCTGAAACCCTTTCTGTTGGCTGTGCTGTCCCAAGGCACTGAGGACCTTCACTGCAGTGAGAATTGCTGGGAGCTGTCTGTGCCTGCCAGGCTTGGAATTCCCAGGTGCTGGGGCATCACTGGTACCAGGCTGTGTTCGGGAAAAAGGACACAATGTTCATGCTCCAGAAGCAATTCTTCCAGCTCTTGGCATTATTTCTGGTAGTCAGGAGAATATGAAAATAATGATCTTTAGCATAGGGAAAGGAAGTCAATGTGGATGCTATTTTTTTTCTTCTCTTAGATGGGGAATATGTGCAAAATTTATGTCTTAAATCATAAATTATTGTGAAATTGCACATGTTGACTTAGTTGTATTTAAAGCTGGCTGGTTCAGCTTAACTCAGTATCTAAGTTGAGACTTTTAGATTATCTTCACGTGCTACCTGTCCCTGTTGTTGTCCTGGGTATATTATTATGGGTGACTCACCAACACCTCAAGCAGTGTCAAAGCCAAATATAATTTCTTTTTAAATTATGAATCCATTTTCTTTACCTTGAACTGCCTTGATATTTTCCCACTTGTTCTTCTGGCCTACTCCCCAAGTGTCTCACGGGCCAGCTGCACGTGTGTCTTGTCTGCCAGAGATATCTTCTGTCTTATCAGAGTCAAGAAAACATATTTGAATTTATTCTCTGTTCACATCATCACTTGAATTCTGCTGTAAGTCCATTCCAAACAGTTATAGATAAGTCCACATAAAACGGTGCATAAAAAAATGAGATGTTTTGAATTCAGAATTAATATTAATGTCCAATTGTACTGTTGTGATAAATACAGCATCAAACCCCAAATAATTTATGGAGGCTCAATTCCCGTGGTTTATCCACTTCTAGAAGCTGTATTTCTATTCAGTCTCTGTACTCTGGCTTTGGTTTTGTATCAAAATTCAGCTGGCATTTCACTGTGAATGTGTCCCCTTTCGTGACAATAAGACATTTTTGTCTTCAAAGGGAATGGGAGTAGAAATTCTGTAGAACTGAAGGACTCTTGGGTTTTCCTGAGCTGCTCAAAGAAGAATTCACCATTTGCCAAGCACTAAACCCCATTTGCTGCTCTGCTGCCATCTGCCTTTATTGCTCCAGCCCTTCAACGAGACTGTGACACTGTGACACTGGGACAGCCATTTTATTGTGCCTTATACCAACCCCAAATCATGCACTCAACAACTGTGTGCTTCATTTAGTCCTTGTTTTGAATTGAGACTGAGAACATCCAGTTTTCCTGTGCTGGAATACTTCTGGATGCTGGAGACACAGCATTTTTCTGCAGGTCTTGTTCTGTTTTACACTCTTTAAAATTTGTTTTAAGCTGTGTAGCATCTTTGGTTCCTTAATTTAAATCCCCCCACTGCTGCTTTGCTGAGTCTGGAGAGCAAGTGAAAAACAGCTCCCGGAGGTGCGAGTTCCCCCTTATTTTAAGATTGTTACACTCAAAGTCTGCATGTGAGCCCTTCAAGGCTCAGCACCAATCTCTGCTGCCACAGGATGTCTGCACATGCACATCTTGTCCAGCCTCATATGGGCATTCCTGATGTTCTTCCATGGGAATGGACATTCCAGAGGCAACTGTGGATGCTAGCATGGGCCAGCAGCAGGACAGGAGGAGCAGTGGGCCATGGGCTGTAGCAGCCCAGTTAGTGGTGTTCTCTCTGAATGATGGCTTTAGAAGCTCTCTTCAGCAATTCCTCTTGGAAAATACCACTGCAGACCATTTTCCTGAATTCCTTGGAGATGTTGCTAAAATTGCTGAGAAATTGTCACTCATCTGCATCCAATACTGAGAACTTTAACAAACTGTGGGATAATTTTTCCTCCCAGGTAGAGGGTGCAGAGGATTCTCAGGCATATTTCCATCTCCTTTTCTGTAGGAATACAGACACCAACCCATGTTTGTGCATCTATTTAAAACAGGTCCAAGAGGACTCTGGAACATCTAGGAAAGAGTAAACTTTTCTGAATGATGCCACAAGGACAAATCACAGGCTTGTCTTTCTGTTATGCTCCATTTGGCCCTGTCTTGCTTTACAGCCACATTCGTTTTGCTTTCTTGCCAGCTGCCAAAGGAAAGGAGGGACCTGCAGGAGAGGCATGAGCTGCCCAGAGCTTCCCCTCCCAACAGGGCCATTGAGGGGCAGCAGAGCCCACCAGCATCAGGAGTGCACAGTTTTAGCCTTTATAATTCTACAGGAATTCCCTGGAGTCCTGAACTCAAATACTGCCCTTGGCAATCATCAGGCTCTCACAGATGCTTGGGCAGCCAAGAGTTTCTGGTCCCCAGCGTGGATGGATCCCACAGAAGCACTATCTCATTTTAATTCTCAGAACATGTGTTGTTATTATTTGTGGTGGCTAAAGGGCAGCAGGATCATGGCCTGGTTCTTGTAAACCTGGTTGGTTCTGTCAGTCTGGCAGGGAAGAAATTGTCTCTCGATGTGGAGTCATTTTCAGACAATACAGGAACACACCAGTTCCTTTTCACAGCTTCTCTGGCTTCACACAGAGCATCAAAGCTGAGGAAGAGGTGGCAGAATGTGTCATGTGTGGGGTGCCTTGTATTCCTGAAATTGTTTTCTTAGGAGTTGGTGGGTTGTGTAATTCATTCCTTCTTTTCCTTGATGGTTAATATGGTCTCTGTTCTGTGTTTATAATGACGTGTGTTTACTAATAGTGTGGTGGCATCCACTGCCAAGCTGCTTCTGCTAACAATAAAACAAGGGAAAAGTGATATTTATGAAGGCTCGGGGGCTGGCCAGGCTGCAGAGCTTGATTTTTATTGTAGCTGACTGCAAACTTCTCAGACACGAGAATCTGTCTCTCATTGTGGAGAGCTGGTTTGCATTTCAATCTGGGTCCCATTATTGGGGTTTGGTTTGCATTCTGTAAGGTTAGCCATGTGCAGATTCACACAAACAAATGTGGAATTTATGTCTATATCTTTCACTTGTGGATTTAAACCTCCACCTATTTGAAATGTCTCTGGAAGGGGATGAGAGGAACTGCAATGTTCCTCTTTCTAATGGAAGGATGTGTTGTGTAGCAATAAGCAGGCCAATAAAAATAGTTTGAATTAATTTCCACCCTCTCCTGAGCCACCAGGGCATGAGAGATCTGTGTCGTGGAAGGGAATTACCCACAGCAGATGTCACTTGCTGCTTGCTGCCTGTGTCCTGTGGCTGTGCAAAGAGACCCATGTCCAAGATTGTCATCAGCCCAACACATTTCTCCAACACCAGTTACTACTTGGAGACACCTTCATGCCATCTGCTGAGGTTTTCAGACTCAGGGTGTTTCATGTTTGGAGAGCCTTTGCAGTGGTTCCCAAGCAATGTAGGAGAAAAGAGAAATTCCCAGAAAAGCTCTTGGTTTCTGGGAGCAAACCAATTCCACTTAAGCAAAGATTTTGCCCTGGATGACAGAAATGGGATATTGGAATCCAAGCTGTGCATGAGAATGTTGGGGTAGGGGCTTCTTTTAGAAAAGTTTTTCTAAGAAGAGCTATGTGTCTGTGGACAGTTGAATTCCCTTGGAGGAACCTGCTGTGCCAAGGAGGTGACTTGGCAGAGCCAGAGACTTTCTGGGCAGGGTGCCTGCAGGGAGGCAGCTGGCACTGTCTGCCTCTGAGCCAGGGCTCTCCCTGAAACAGCAGCAGGGACAGAGGAGCTGTGCTGAACTCAAAGGGTCTCATTCTATCCTTCCTTTGCACAAGTGGGGCTCGCTTGTCCTCGGGAGATGACAGGTCTGTTTCTTCAGTGCTGATGCAGAGCTCGGTTCATTGCCAGACTCAAACCTCCTCACAACTATTACTAATAATGTCTCCTTCTTCTTTTTTTTTTTTTTTTTTTTCAAATTACACACAAACAGGAGTTGTGTAACTCCTGTCTTCAGCTTTTTGGCCCCTGTGACTGTAATCCAAAATACTCATAGACTCACGTCAATAAATGGTGACTTGACATTTTACTGACCAAACAGGAGTGTGAAGGGGACAGCCTTTTTCTCTAGAGGAAAAAGTATTTTCATTAAACTTTGTGATAATAGGGTTTCAGGTGTAGTCTCCTGCTTCAATGTCTACTGTCCCATATCAGACATGAGCTATGTCTATCTTATTGTACCAGTTAATCCACATAATTTAAGTGATGGAAACAAATTTTTTCATGCTGAAAGTTATGCCAATTATATATGATTCAGTTATGAGTCTGTTACCCTGTGTCTCTCATCTTTGGGGGGAAGAGGAGGTGATATTTTAGGAGTTGGTTGCCCTGCTACAGTGCTACGAGTGCATCTCATATCCAGGAAAGCTTTAACAACTTAACGAATTTAAGCTGACTCCTGAGAACTTGACTGTGCAACTCTATAGTCTCTAGCACAAGTTATGTTACAGGAACATGTAAACATCATCCATCTGATTTGTCCTTTTCCAGCCCTACATTTTCTCAATTACAAGGGTGCACAATATGTGCTCTGCTTTCAGTTCCCATGCAGTTTCCATTGAACCCCACTTCATAACCACGTGGAATAAGTGAAATATGAAGTACATCTGTGTTTGGAAAGTTTCCTGGTTTTTTTTACCTGGATTCACAGTTTATGTACACATATAGGATAGTTGCCATTTAAAGTAATAAAAAATAAACATGAAAAGTTTTCTGTTTAGGGAAGAAAATCATGACAGCCCAGAACAGATTAAATTTATGGTTTATGAAAGGCAGGAAAACTAGTGTCAAAATTAGTTCAGAGGTGGCTGCAGCCCTGAATTTTGAATGTTCACTGTGGTGAATTGCTCTTCTCACAGTTACACAGAACCAAACAATCACAGCTTTAGCTGTCATTTGTGCTCAAACTTCAGGGAGAATCTGCTGGAGAAGGATGGAGGTTTTTGCAGTGTTAAAGGCAGTTCTGCTTATGATCCTGAATTTTGCTTCTCAAACAAGAACTTTATATTTTTACTGAATGCAGAATATTTTTAATATTAACATTAGAGTTAAAATGCTGTGCAGGTTCTAAGTCCTTTGGTAACAGGGGAGGGAGGTATTGGCACATAGGGACCCTGACACTTTGCTTGTTCCTGTATAAACTGATCAGTATAAACTGATCAAAGTATGAGCTGCTTTCAACAAATGCAGCTTCTCCAGAAGCTGCACCCACCACCCCCCCAGAACTATCCCTTAGATGTGTTCATCCCCTCTGAGCTTGCCTGTGTGTTGGATTTAGAGATAAGACAAAGGGAAATGGCCCTAAAATTAAGCAGAGAAGAATTACTCTGGACATATGGAATGAATTATTCCCTGTGAGGGTGGGGAGGCCCTGGCACAGGGTGCCCAGAGAAGCTGTGGCTGCCCCTGGATCCCTGGCAGTGCCCAAGGCCAGGTTGGACGGGGCTTGGAGCAACCAGAGATGGTGATGACAGGATGCTCAATGTCCCTTCCACCTCAAACCATTCCAAGGCTCTGTGCTTCTGTGTTTTGAGCCATGGGAGGAGGTTTTTCCGCCTGGGGTCATACCTGCCCTCCTCCCCCTGCCCATGCCCTCCTGCTGCATGACTCCTTTGATATGAATTTCTGTATATTCCTGCCAGAGCTGCTCCCCGGAGCTGTGCTCAGCCCTTCAGGGCTGTTGGCATCTCCTGCTGCAGCCAGAGGAGGCTGAAGGGGGGGGAAGGATCCTGCAGAGACCTCTGCAGCAGAGCCATGGAGGAGAGAGGTCACACGAGGGATTGGATCCTGTGTTTGGGAAAAAATGAAAACCATAGCTTGCTGCTAGTAATTTATCACATCCAGACTGTGTTCTTACTGCAGGACTTAATAAATAATATTTAATTTCAGGTTTTCAAGGATTGAGTAAGGAATCTTAGGGACAAGACTGAAGGAAGCATATTCTTATCATTACTGTCTTTGATTTAGTGCTCTTTGTAAACTGGTGGGAAGTGGTGGGTTCAGGGACTATTCATAAATAGAGCACATTGAACTGGGCTGTGTTTAAACTCCCAGATTTTTTTTAGTGTTTTAGCTCCAACATTTTGGGACACTCAGAGGGCTCAGTTTTCAGGAACTCATGTAACGCTTCTGCATGAGAATGTAACTTAAAGTTGGATCTCTGCTGATATAAATTCTTGTGATGGCAGAGTGATTTACCTCAGCAGATAGTCTGGTTTTGGGGGAGTAAATGGCAGCAGCTACAACTGCTGAGCTTTCCTAAAGTGATGGGGGAGAGCTGCAGCTGGAAGAGGGGAGGCAATTCAGGTGGAGCCAGGGGGGGCCGTGGGCACTGGAACAAGCTGAGGATTTGTGTCAAACTCGTCATCCAAATTTTCCATTGTGCAGCATTTTTTACTCCAGGAACTATCAGGGTAACTCCAGCTCCAGCTGCTGAGGAAATTATGTGTAAAAACTCTGTAAAACTCCTGAGGTCATGTTGTCACAAGAGTTCTTCATTCCCACAGCTGATCAGAGGCAGATGCTCCTAAACATCCTCAGGAGCAGGCGCTGCCCTCGCCAGCCTGGGAACAAGGACTTGGTCCGTGTTCAGATGGGGAGGGTCACCAACAGAACCCACAGCAGTGCTGATGGCCTCCTCTTCACTCCCTTCTGTGGTGGCTGCTCCAGTACTGGGCTGCTCAGATCCCTTTTACAACGCCAGAGACCTGTCCTGCTAATGCTGTGTGAGCACATGGTGAATAAAAGCACATTTCTGTATCTCCCTGGGAATTATTTTTCTGACAGGATTCACACCACGTTTGGAATTCTGCATATGTTGGTTACTTGTGATTAATGCAAATGAGGGCTCGTTGCTCCCAGGCTGGATAAATCATAATTTTTATAACCAAGAGAACCGAGAGAAGGCACGGGGAAAAAAGTGGACTATCTTCCCTAGAGGGATTCAGGAAAATTAGACAAATAACAGAAGGTGTGTTGGCTGGAGAAAAGATTAAAATAAAATTTGTGTGTTTTGCTTTCACACAGTGTAATTGCATATATGTACATGGCTGTGTTGGGAAAGCTTTGGATGAATTCTGTCTGGATTGTTTGTCTCTGTGTCAGAGTCTGGCAGCAGCTTTGATGCAACCTGGTGTTGCATCTCATGTTGCATTTTTCATGTGAAAATTCATGCATTAAAACTCAAATATGCTTTTAATGAGTATCTGAGTGAATATAAAAACCCAAGAGCAACATAAGCACAATCAAAATGAATTTGCAAATTGGGGAAAAGGAGGGGGAAGGGGAGAAACCAATGTTTGCAGTTCTTGCCATGGCTGTCAGATGTTCATTTTGATGACATATGTGAAATGGAGTGGCAACCTGCATCTGAATGCATCCAAATCAGCAGCAGAGCCCTGGACAAGTGCCACAGGCTGCACATCTGTGTGCCAGCCTGGGGCACATCTGTGTCACAGCCCTGAGGGCACATCTGTGTGCCAGCCTGGGGCACATCTGTGTCACAGCCCTGAGGGCACATCTGTGTGCCAGCCTGGGGCACATCTGTGTCATAGCCCTGAGGGTACATCTGTGTCACAGCCCTGAGGGCACATCTGTGTGCCAGCCTGGGGCACATCTGTGTCACAGCCCTGAGGGTACATCTGTGTCACAGCCCTGAGGGTACATCTGTGTGCCAGCCTGGGGCACATCTGTGCCACAGGCCTGGGGCCATCAGGACAGGCTGCCACCTCTGCACAGGGTCACTGGTGTCCCTCTCCTAGCCTGTAGGGTAGCTGGGCCGTCATCACTGCAATTATTATAGTTTTTTCCTAATAATCTACTGCCTACATGGAGCTCTGGCATGAGGCAGCACAGGATGGTTCATGTGACCCTGAGTAAGCTGGCGTTTTTAAGAGCATAATCAATTCTCAGCAGCATTTTAAAAACACCATTTTAAAAAATATCTTTTTATTCTGCTATATGCAGTTTGTTATTTGCTGTATGCTGGTTCTACCTCCAAGGAACTAAGAGAAAACCCTGGACAGAGCATCCCAGCAGTTGCTGGGATTTGGTGCTACTCGGTAGTGCAGTCTTGGTGCAGTACCACACAGTTTGTTCTAAGAGCCATTTGGCAGCACTGGCTGTGACTGTCAGGAAGCAGGTCCCACTGGCTCTGCAGACAGTTCCCAATCCAGAGAGTTACAGCCTTGGGTCTCTCCTGTCAAGCTCCTGAATCTCTCTGTTCCTCTTCATCATTGTAGTTCTGAAAACAGCAACAATCAGTATTTCTATTTATAGCAGAGCCTCCCAACCAGGCCAACGTGAGGATTCCCTTCTGCTGGTGGCTGGAGATGCCTGGTGCTCAGCCCAGACTCCTCAGAGGGGCTGTGTGCAGGGGCAGCGTTCTCACACCCACCACTGACCCTTCCAGAAGTTACAGGTGGAAGGAGTCACCACATTACCTCCAAAACACTTCAGAACTTACAGAGCTCTGCCCTATAAGGTCATTCTTGTTTATGGATTTCTCTCAAATTAAATTTGCTCTGCCATTTTCACAGCTAAATGTTACCACGATAGGCAAAAACATGGAAAAAAAGGTATTCCCTTGTCCTGAAAAATTCTGACTTGTGTGTTCATGGGGAAAAGCCAAGTCAGCCTAGAAGTGTGCTTCCTCTCTGCCTTGTCAAAAATATTCCTGGAGAAGGGACAGTCACCGTCACTCTGTTTCCCAGAGACCTTGAGTCTAAAGGGTTTGCATTCCCTTGGCAGGGAAACAGAGGTTGGTGGCTTCCACATAAACCCAGGAATCAAATCAGGGTGTGGACAAGGATTGCTTCAAATGCACTATAAAATAATATTAATTCTTAGGCTGAATAAGCTAAGATGATGGAGGTTGAGCTGGAATTATGATTATGATGAAAATTTGTTTTCATGCAAGGGATGCTTGTTGAAGAACTTGCTCTAATTATGAGGGGGAGTAATCAGCAGGAAGGAAAATATTTGGTTGATGCAGAAGAACCTAGAAGGAGTGAGCAAAGGATTTCTGGGATAATGGAAAAGATATCCTTCCTTTTGGAGGACTCCCAGAACTGAAACAAGTACTTGGGTAGTGCATCCTAAGGGCTTTGGATGGGGACTCCAACACCTCCCTGGGCCGCCCCTTCCAAAGCCTGAACTCTTTCCATGAAGAAAGGGTAAAAGGATCATGTAGAACTTCACTTCCCAGTATGTTCCATCTCCTGTGGCAGGGGAAACCTCAGAGCTTTCACCAAATATTTTTGTTTGGTATTTTCTGTCTCCCTTAAAAGAAGCCTTTAAAAGCAAACTGGACCTTTGGTAATTGAAATAAAACCTGATCCACACTTGGAGTTTCTGTGACAAGAGCACTGTTACCCTTCCAAATGCTCTGCTGTTAAATTCACAGGAAATTTGGAGCCTTTTGCTTTGTGCCTACCCCTTATCTGTCTTTTCTCATCCATGTCTCCATCCTTGCTGAAGGGCAAAGAGCAGGAGAACAGAACCACGCTTTGATGAATGCAAGAGCTCCCTGAAACTCACAGGAAAGGCACAAGGATCTGTGGAAAACCAAGGAACCTAAGAGCATGAGGATCCCACCCTGCAGGAGACCCGAGAGTCTGCCCAGTTCCTATCTCGAACAGAGGGGCTGTCTTTGATGAGGTTGAACATTTGAAATTAGTTTCTTTTCAGAAACAGGACATTCAGCCAACTTTGGTTTATAATTCTTGAAGAATGCTTCCAAACTGTCACCCAATGCCAAAGAAAGCAGAGCAGTGTTTTCCATCAATCTGCAGGACATCTGATGGAGTTCAATGGGACAATCTACCTGTCCAAATTAACAGGCATCACACTTTCCAGGACTGCAGCCTCCAGAAAAGTTCATGCTCCACAACTACGGAGATATATGAGAACTGGGAGGGAATTTTGACTTCTTTACTGTTACTATTTTAGAAGTACCTGGAGAACTGATTTAATAAATGTCTCCAAACTTGCCTCTGCCCCCATCAAAGGGTACTTGAACTCCCAAGCCTGAAGTCCTGCTGTAATTGTACAAACTCTGCAGTGAGGTGAGGTTACTCCTGACTGGATTGTCTCCTCTTCTAGATGTGCAGGCTCTGCAAGGCAGAAGGGGACACATCTGAACATTTCTTTGTAAGAGATTGTCTTCTGCTGCAGATCTTTAGGCCTCAGGCATAAAAATGGCATAAAAATGCCAATTTCCCAACTGGCACAGAGGGTGGAGGTTTGAGTTTGCATGTGCTGGGAGACATGGGAGCACCACATGATAAAAATCCAAGTAACTCCTTGAGGGCTCCAAGCTAGGCAGGGAAGGAGCCTGGATGAGAGCAGTGTTTGCCTCTTCTGTCTGTGTTGCTCCAGAGTATCTTCTTAATAACTTCATGGGTTCACCTGCATGGCACCAAGAACCAAACCACTTTCTGGTTGGACTTCCCTGCTCCTCCGTCTCCTGCAAGTTACCTTTAAATCATAGGAACCTTGGGCATAACAGAAATAACATTATAACCTTAACTGTATCCAGGGAGCCTCTTGGCCCCTCAGGCCTTTCCATGTCTCGGAGAGGGACAGCAAGGTTATATTTTTTGGAGGGATGACTCATACGCTTACCATGGGCAGAGAATCAACTATTCCATCAACTAAGATCCCCTGTAAGGTGTCCAAGCAGAAAAATTGGCTGCAACTATAAAGGTAGCTGGTAGCCTGCCTTCTCTTGGAGGTAAGAGGAGTTGGAGAGCTGCCACTGTGGGAGTGTGCTTCAAAAATAGGGACAGAAATGAGGAAAATGTTAAAGCAGGGAGCAAATGCCAGTTAAAGAGGGTGTTATAAACAACTCTGGGGGCTCACCAGTGCAGGGCTCAGAGCTAACCCCGAGCAGCAGATCTCCTGGTAGCCCACAAAAGGCAGGCTGGGCAGCCATCTCTGCAGGAAAATTCATCAAAAGCTGTATTTAAAACATTTAATTACATATGAGATTATTGTCAAAACAGGGAAATTTATATTTAAATTTAGGAAGCAATTTAATAACATGGCTGTATCACAGTTTGGCTTCTGAGGGAAGTCATAATTGCTTCCTCTGTCTAATCTGAGGGTTTGCTTCTTTCCATGTACCTTCCAGAGATGCTGTGAGCCTCCAACCACCGTGTGATAATTTCCTTCTCACAGGAAGATTTAAGGAGTAGGTCCCACAGCAGTGGCCTGTGAACAGTGTCCTCTGCTGAGCTTTACAGGGGGAGAACTGAGGCACAGCAGGGCTGTGGGAGAGCAGGTGAAATAACCCTCAGCACCAGCTCCTGAGAAACTGAAGGGCAAAGGTTTTTAATTTCAATTTCTAAGGCTGCACCTCCTCTGTCTGGACCACAGACTCACAGAGAGGAAATGCCTGGATCAGTCACACACCTGCACACTGAGTGTCCCTTAAGGAATCCTTCTCTGGGAGGGTGGGCAGGCCCTGGCACAGGGTGCCCAGAGCAGCTGTGGCTGCCCCTGGCAATGTCTCAGGCCAGGTTGGACACCAGGGCTTGGAGCAGCCTGGAACAGTGGAGGGTGTCCCTGCCATGGCAGGGCTGGCACTGCATGAGCTTTAGGGTCCCTTCCAACCCAAACCATTCTGGGATTCTCTGTCTCCAGCATCTTGAGTTTGCTGCTGATGAGGTTGGGTTCACTGGGGTCTGAACAGCAAAGCATTTCAGCCCTGATTTAGTAGAAAACATCACTGGTGGGATGCCCTGAGCTGTGTTTGTGATGTGGGACTTGCATGGGGCCAGACCCGGTGCTCTTGGCTGTGGGCAGGGTCCTTGCAGTGCCTGACATAGATGGGCTTGGTTCATTCCTTCAAACACCTTTGGAAAGCACATGACCTGTCCTTTCACATGAAAATGTCATTTGGGGGTTGTTTCCATCATAACTGGCTTCTAGAACCAATTATTCTATAAATCATCTTTTTAAAGGTCATCATAAATTTTCTGCCCTTTTTTTAACATCCAGTTGTGTTTCAGCCTTGAGTTTTTCTCAGCTTTTAGTCATTTTTGTAGCTTTAACCTTCCACCTGCCTCGTTTACTTCAAGGCATGCTGCAAATGTCCCAGCCATAATGACTTTAGCAGGATGTCCCCCCTGTAAGCAGCAGTCTGCAGCAGGTAGACACCCAGAGACCAGGTTTTAATCAGCCTTGACTGAAGACTAAAAATTATTCACTCCTGTCAGCATTGGGCAACACAACAAACAGTTCTCCAGCAAATCACTTAAGCAGAAATATGTTGGCATGTTTCTATAGCAACTAAGGAAAAATATTTCACACAAAAGTCCATCTGCTGCAACAGAGAGGGAGATCTGGCCAAGGATCGCGTTAGAAATTAATCTTAATTTGCAAATTTTATTTTTGAAAACCTCACACAGCTACTTGCACAAAAAGGTAGAATGTGAGAGGCAAGAAAATTGATTTTTTGATAGATGCTGTCAATTAATCGCCAAGCTGATCCTTAATTTGGGAAGCAATGATTGTCTGAGGCTGAAAAGCCCCAGTGCCTTGGAGAGATTCATCTGCAGGGCTGTTTACCCACCAGGCTGCATCACACCATCTTGTACTCTGAGTATTTGGAAACACATGGGATTTTTTCAAGAGAGCCTGGTAGCAAGCATCCAATTTTTTTAAACTAATTTTGGTTTGATTTACTTGTAAAGAGTTACTCAAATTTATTCAACCATATAAAATGCTTTGTAGAAGCCATCAAAGTGAGGAGAGGGGGGAAAACCAATGGGATAATTTGGACAGCAATGCATTTTATTTTATGTGATGTCAACACTTCAAAGCCTATTGGAGCCGTGCTCAGGAGATCTGAAACATTTTATGGGGTGCTTGGTGTCTGTGCTGCAAACCATCTCCAACTCTGGGATCCCTTGCACAACATCCACGGCCTGCTCCCACCTCTTTCTTCCTCACTTGCTGCTTCCTCTGTCACCCCTGGCACTTCAACAGAGGCCCCAAAGTACATTTTATTAAAGAAATACAAAAAAGCAACAAGGAAGTCACTTCCAGCTCAGGAGTGTGTAGCCCTGGGCCCAGGAAGGTGTTCCAGGTCTGCAGGGACTGTGTCCATGAGAATGGAAGTCCAGCCCATGGAGCCTCTTGTCACTTGGAGTTTTGTGTGAGAGACTGGATGTGATGAGATCTCAGGAAGAGGAGAGATTTTTGTGTCTCATGTCCTACAAAAAAGATGGAGAGAAACTACCTGCTAACAAGTAAGTATGGAGTGCCAGGACACAGGGCATGGCTTCCCCTGCCAGAGGGCAGGGCTGGATGGGATATTGAGAAGGAATTGTTCCCTGGCAGGGTGGGCAGGCCCTGGCACAGGGTGCCCAGAGCAGCTGTGGCTGCCCCTGGATCCCTGGCAGTGTCCAGGGCCAGGTTGGACATTAGGGCTTGGAGCAGCCTGGGACAGTGGGAGGTGTCCCTGCCATGGCAGGGGTGCAATGAGATGATCCCCAAGGTCTCTTCCAACCCAAACCATCCAGTGATTCTATATAAATTAACTCCTCTCTGAAGTCCATTCTAGACCTTCAGGAAATGTTTATAAACAACCTCTCTCCAAATTATTCTCTGTGTAATTGTCAGAATGTGCGGTTTAATATTAGGACTTAGTTTGGTGATTGAAATATTAAAATCCCTTGCTTCTGATTTCATATTCTTTATATTTTGTTTCTTTAAAGCATTCTGTAGGGGACGTTCATTGCACTGTTCTTGTGAGTTGGGAGTGGGCTTGATGTGGTCTGCAGGGAGGATTCTGTCCAAGCTTCAGGTAATGATTGGTCAGGTACCCTTGTAAAAACTTGATTTGTGATCCCTCTTTTAGCATCAATCATGAAACCAAGAGTAGGGACCCCAAGAAGGGCTAAAATTCTTATTAATTTGACAACCCCTTGGTTTTAACCTTATTCCTGGAGTAAAAATACATCAGATAAGCTCCATTCTTCTGCAGTTCACCCATCACTGGGTCAAGCATCCAGCATGCAATGTATTGTAATGACATGTGCCAACTTTTCCAGAGGTTAAAAGTTTAAAACGGATCTTCTCCCAGAGTAAAATAGTAGGGAACAAGACATTTTACTGTCTGGTGTTGTGCGAGCTCAGTGAGTTTTTAAAAACTCTTTTCTGAAAAAAACCCCATTTTTAAAGAGACAATAGGAGCCCTGGAGTGAAGGCAACATCCTCTGATATATTTCATTGCAGCAGCTGCTTGTGTTGTGCAGAGCTGTGTTTGACCATTGTTTCTGTCTTTTGCTCTGACATTCTATTTTTGCACCATCACTGCTTTCCTTCAGCTGGATAGAGCTGCGGCAAAGCTCTGCAGGTGCCCTGCCCAGGCTTTGGCACCTGCCTGGCACCCAGGGACTGGGATGTGTTCTCCTGCCCAGCTCTAAAGTAGCTGAGAAGACAAGAACATGTATTTTCTCCTTATTCCTCATCAGCCCAAGGAGGAATGAACTTCAGAAAGGCCTGAAGAGGAGAGTTGAGACACATCTGCTCCTCCTGTGCTCTTCCCCCTCCAGCTGCAGTCTCTCCCTGGCCTGCACTGCCTGTGCCCCAGCCCTCCGGGGGTTTCTTTCCCATAAAAATGTCCAGTCTCTTCTTGAAATGCAAACTTCCAGCAGCCTTTCCCTTCTGAAGGGCTCTGAGACAGAAGGCAGACACTCAGGTACCCACACATCCCTGTCACCTGGCAATAGACCACTCAGATTTGGGGCAGAGAGGGCACTGGTGATGCAGAACAGACTGCACACACCTCAAAGCTGTGAGTGAATAAAGGGGATGAAGCCACTGGCACAAGAACAGGCTTCAAAGATTTTGTTGTGGGGTCTGTCTAGGAAGCAGCTCAACTTGCAAAGAAAATGGAAAGTTTAATAGATAAAATGAGGCTTATTTAGTGTCATTTACCAGTCCTGAGAAGGTTCTGGGAGGTTTAGTAGCTGCTACCATGAGCCTGGCACCTTTAACCCACTGAGCAGGAGAGAAAGTAGCACCAGTCCAGCTCACCCAGGGCTGGCTGCACCAGCATGACAAAAATCTGCATTTTGCTGCTTGTGTGCCTCATGTGAGATCCATCCCAGCCCTGTGTGACTCTTGAAAACTGGGGCACTGAATTGAAATTTTCCCACTTAGGCCCACAGGGAGCGACTGAGGGCAAGCACAGAGCTCAGAATTCCAGTTGAGATTTCCTGCCCAGTTTTAAGGACATTTCCTTGCTTCAGGTCTGATACCAGCGATTCAAACATTGTTTGATTACAGGTCTGATTCCTTTGCCTTGCCATTGGTAGTTTTGCTGTGCACAGCTCTCTGTCCCTCCCAGAGATGATAAAAGCAGTGGTTGTCTCACTGGAGCTGTCATTCCCTCTTATCTCTTTCCCCAGCCCTGGTCATGTGTCGTTTTTACCGTGGCCAAGTGTTGGGTGGAAACCTTGAGTGGGCAACTGCTCCAAAGCCTTCCTGCCCCGAGGGGCTCTGGCAAAGCACAGCTGGGTTTGGAAGATGGATTGTGCCATGGGATTAACATTTGCACATATAACATGTTTGTGAATTCAGTCTCTTCTTAGTCATGATTTTGGCTGGTCTGATAAAATTTTTCTTGGGTGGATACCAGAGCTGCTGTTGAAGGATAGTTCTTGTTCCTTCGTTTAACTCTTGGGAGCAACCACAGGGTTTCTCTATTATAACTTTACCTTTTTTGAAAATATTTCAAGATTAACATTTTTCATGATCAGTCTATGATAAATTAAACACCAAAACAAACGAGAAAAACCCCAAACAATCAAACAACCCCCCAAACTGTCTGACTATATCTTGCATTTTGGAGCTGTCTGGGCTAAATCCTTCTGTAGTAAAAATTGGCATGGTTCCTTTTAGGTAAAAAACATCTGCAATGGGAGTACATCAAAAACTCAAGGCTCCGGTAACCTCCCTGATGTGTTTCCAGTGGAAGGGCAGCTTTTACCTGGCTCAGAGCTTGCTCAACCAACATTGTTCCATCTTGCTGGCTGTTGTACCTCTTGGTGGAAAGTAGAAACTAGGAATAAAAAAGAATTTTTTCACTGAATCTGAATTATGAACCCTCAAAAATTTTTTTCTGGCATGTTTATCTGTTTTTTTCCCCTTAGTTTCTTTGCTCCATCAGTGTCTAAGAATGCTGGACATAGACAGAGTGGATTTGGTAGCTGGTTTATCACATCGTTCTAAATTGGCTTGAAGTGCTGTGAAACACTTGCATATAATCCTCAGACTGAGGACTGGACTGGAAAGACAGGAAAATTTTCCAAATATTTTTGTACATCTATCACATCTTTGCCAATCTCTGTGCCCCCAGTGTATCGTGTCATAGAAGCACTCAAGCAATTTCTGCCTGCCCTTAATATTTAGTGCTTCATGACCCCTTATTAATTAGGATATTAATTTCCATATGTAACTCTGGAACAATGCCATGCTTGGAAGCAGCTTTTCACACATGTCATCATTCTGGGTTTGTCACTGTACCCTCCCCCTGGTGCTGTTTATTACAGTGCGTGTGAGGTAGAGCTCGGGGAATCAAAATCAAGATAGGAGAACGGGGGTTTGGGGAGTGTTTATATAGTACCTGGCTGTTTCTTAAATGCTATAGAGCTATATTTGTGATTTCTGATTCTTGCAGAGCAAAGGATTTCCAAGCAGGTTTTCATTTTTGCTGCTGTGGTGACGTTTTCCAAGGGCGTGTACAAAGGCACCCTATGCTCACAGTGTTCACTCAGGGGGCACTCTTGGAGGTGAAATTTGGTATTTATTGCATAGGGCTGGTTTCTTAAACAATGCTGGATTTATTTCTTCTACCTGAGCAGAGAAACAAGTGACTTCAGTGCCAGAACAAGAAGAATGAAAATGTAACCACCAGTGCATGCAGAGACAATAATCAAACCCACGAGGAGATGGAGAGGGACTGTTTACATGGGCACATAGTGCCTGGACATAGGGAATGGTTTCCCACTGTCAGAGGGCGGGGTTAGATGGGATATTGGGAAAGAATATCCCATCTAATGAGGGTGGGGAGGCCCTGGCACAGGGTACCCAGAGAAGCTGTGGCTGCCCCTGGATCCCTGGAAGTGTCCCAGGTGAGGTTGGACACTGGGACTTGGAGCAGCCTGGGACAGTGGAGGGTGTCCCTGCCCATGGCAGGGGAGGAATGAGATGGACTTTTGGGTCTCCAACCCAAAGCTTTCTGTGAGTTCATGATTTGATGTCCCTGGATGGCTGCACTCACTAGTATCTGACATCTTGCCCCAAAAATGTCCACAAAGGACACAGATGATGGTGTGACAATCCCTGCTCTTGTCTGTCTGCTCACTGTTGGCTGCTGACTCGAGGCACCAGTTCAAAGCAAACCCCCTTTCTCCTCTGCAGGTTTACATCCAGAGGTACTGCCATCCACATCCCTGGGGGTGGTGTTCATGGGGAATGCTGAAGAATTTTAGAACCAAATCCTGCTCCATATTTCCTATGTCAACACAAACACCATTATGGTCCCTCGTGTAACCAGGGGCATCCTTGCAATCACTGGAGTCCCACGAGAATTGAGGAGGATCATCTACAGCCAGTCTTGGTGGGGTATACAAAACTTGTTGAGTTTTAAACTCAGTTTGGCATGTTGGAAAGAGAATTAGGTGCTTCTTTGACTTTTAAGTGATCTGAAGAAGAATGTGCTTGATACAGGTGGTAAGAATTATTCTTGGAGTCCTCAGATATTCCAGGCACACATCTATTTTCATTCCTCACTAGTCTATCCCTGGTGAGAGGGATGGGGACACCAGTTAAGAGGAAAGCCATTTTTCACAGTAGAGCAGGACCTGAAATGAGCCTTCTGCAGATTAAGCAGAATGATCTCCAGAGGTTTTGCCAAATAAATTTTTCAGATTTCTTCAGGATTCTAGTCATGGCCTGTGATCTGACACCTTTGCCAAGAATTCAGCAGAAAGAGAAAAATTACCCCAAGCCTGACAGTCTGAACAGGGAGGTGGTTTGTGGGTTTCATGGGATTGCATCAGAAGTCTGATCTTCCCGGCAAAAGAGATTCTCTCTGCAAACAATGAATCCCCTAAAACCACAAGTGCCATGAAGTCAAGCAGCATGTGGCTTGGACAGCACCAGGCCAATTTGTCAACTCTGGTTCATTCAAAGAGAAGGAAATAATGAGTGGAAAAACATTGAGATAAAAAAGAAAAACCTCAGGATACTTGCTGCAGATTATCCTCCCAAAGCAGAATATAACCTCACTTTTCCTCAATGGAACTCCCCTGGATTTGTACTTAAGCAGTACTTGTAGGTGATCTGAATAATACTTATTTTTAATGTAGGATTATTTTTTGACTGGCACAGGGAATGTTATTGTAGGTAACCCAGTATTTTGTGGGAATTTCAATTTTGTTTCAGAATCCAGTCTAAATATTGTGATGAATTTCTAGCAGATAGTCTCAACAGACAAATACTATTTATGAGGTGAAACTGCTGCTGTGGATCCAGGAGTGGATGTTGGGCTGCTGATGCTGGGATGCCACAGACAAGGCTGAGGATTTGAAGCATCCACCCCATCCTGCCATGTCATTTGAATTGGTCACTAATATATAAAATTATTCTTTGAAGCAAAAATATTTTCTTTACCTACTATTATTAAACATGCCCAGCACCCTCCCTTTCCCAACAAGAGTATTAAAATAATTTTGAAAAATATTTACCAGTTTGACTTAATTAATTTTTGACTTTGTTCTTTGGGAGATTAAAGATGGGACTTCAAAAATATTCTAGTCTACAACAAGAAGGTACTTTCTGCAGTACTTGTGGGTGAAATTGTGGCTTCTTGAAGTCATGGAGATAAAAAGAATATTTAGGTGTTCCCATGAGGGTTTTGTGAAAGATGAACTCCCCAGGAAAAGCAGAATTTCTCAGTGGCTTTGCTAAGATGGAAACAAAAAAGCATCTTTTTATTCTAAAAATAAACTGAGTAATGCAAGTCATGTTATTCTGCATGAGTAGCAATGATAATTTCAGTCTGGAAGTTCTCTTTGCAGTCTCTGAAACCAAAATCTTGAAAGTCGCTCTTGCTGAACGGTCAGACTTTCTATAACTAACCCACAGGTGAGCATCACACTGCAGGTTCTGCTCCCAGTGCCTTAACTCAGTGAATTCCTCCTTCTTGCCCTCGAATCCTCACTGGTGTTGCCAGTTTGATTTCAGACTCTTGGAGCCTTGGTTTAAGAAAGTCCCAGCTAATCAGTGAGGCTCTGGCTGAGTGTGTGTCCTCACAGCAGCAGGGACACAGCTCCTGTCAGAACTATGCTCTAAACCCCTGTCAGAGACACTACTCTCAGCTCCAGGGTTGGCAAGGACAAACCAAAAGAGAAAGTCCTTCTCTAACAAGCAAAACATATCAGGGAAATAGTCTCTGGATTTAATTTCCCTGGAAAGAACAGAGCTAAGGTGTCACCTTATGAGCAAAGGTAGATCTGCAAACCATTCTCCTTCAGTTTTTCAAAATAGCAAAAGCATGGAAAAAGGGATTGATGGCAAGAGAGGGGGCAGTATCACTGGCTAACACCAATCTGCACCCCCAATCTTTTCCTCTTTAATAAAATAACTGGGAAAGCAAATCTGGACTCCATTAAGCAATAGGTGAGATGATGCTTCTTGTGCTAGGACTGGCTTGTTCCCTCTGGGTTACTCCAAACCTCTGAGGCCCCCATGTCCTGAATTTAGTGCAAACTCCCACACAGGTTTGCACTTGGGCTCACTGGAGAGCAGACCTGGGCAATGAGAGCTAAAAAGTTCCATTCTCCAGCAAGGGGCTGTGACAGATCTGTGCACTCCACATATCATCCATGGGGAGACAACGTGTAACCATCACTCCTGGGTCTGGGAAACCAAGCATAGAACTCCTGTCAGCTAGAAAATTAATGTTCACCCTGTGAAAATCCAGTAAAGAAGCAGGAGATGTTGTAGCCCAATTTCTCTATACATTATGTCTGTTATTTAGTTCCTACTTAAATAATAACTCATCCAGTTTTTGAGCAGTCCAGGGAGCACGGGGATGAGTCAGTGCAGGGCGAGCAGGGGCTGTCAGACATCAGTTCAGTAGAAGACTGGAGACCAAGAGAAGCCAAATGTGGAAAGTACAGTAATTTATACACAAATACAGGCGTAGGCCAAAGGTACAGGAGAAAAGTGCTTTACAAGTCACATTATCTTTTAATTGCCCCATTAACTACAATTACTTTCACTGTAGTTGTAGGCAGCAGGATGACACCAGAGAACAGGAGTTTCCTCAGTGTCCAGGGTGGGTTTGTGTTGTGCTTTTCCTGCTTGTTGTTGATAGAAGTGGATATTTGTTCCTTTTCCTTCTACCCCTTCAGATGCAATAAATATCCCAAATCAAAAAGCTCCTCTCCTCTGTGCAGGACCAGAATCTCTGACTGAGGGTTTGTGAAGGGTTTACATGGGAATAGAGAATAACAAACAAACAAACAAACAGCCTAGCCTGGAGATCCCAGGCCATGTTGGGAACACCAGTAGAAAAACTGGATGGATCATTATCAACTGGGCAATTTGGTCTGGGCAGCTGAGACAATAACAGACGAAACCCTTTGGTGCTGCTGGTTGGCCGTGAGAGTAGGCACCCAACAGTCCCCACCCCCCATTTGGCTGGTGTTGAAAACAGGCATGTGGCAAGTTTGTTTGGGAAGCACACATCCCAATAAACTGGCCCAATATAACTTTGCCAGTTATAACTGAAATCTGAGGATACCTGCCCCAGCAATCTGTCAGGGAATGTGTGCCCTCCCTTTCTCCGTGTCATGATAATGGAGGCTGAAATTCTGCCTTGAAACCTTCTCTTTCCCTATTTTCAGTCCCTTTTTAAACTCACAATCCTTCCTTCCCACACCTATTTCCAGCACCAGG
The DNA here is from genome assembly GCF_021018805.1 of Prinia subflava. NCBI lineage: Eukaryota > Metazoa > Chordata > Aves > Passeriformes > Cisticolidae > Prinia > Prinia subflava. The sequence continues at coordinate 709,326 of NC_086262.1, read as the reverse complement.
GTCTATCCCAGCAGAGCCAGAGGCATCTGATTTACTAAAAATCCAGTTATGAGCGAGCATGGAACAGACAGGATCTGTCCTTTTTTCCACAGGGCGTAAGCCATGTCTAGTAAGAAGTGAAACTTGAAGCTAGAGTTTATTCAAAAGATAAAAGAGATGGGCACAGCCCAGTTAAACTTGAGATGGCTCAAGAATTGTCTGCCCACATCCCTGTAAATCATGTGGTTTGATAAGTCAGCACAGTGTAAATATCCTTCCTTCAGGCACCTGCGAGTGCTTTGTTTGGAGCCCAGCAACCCCAAAAGCTGCTCTCGGATAGCTGTGTTCCATCCCTTTCCTTTTTCTCAGGGAGAAATTTGGATTGGCTTGCTCTTCAATTTAAACCATTTGCCCATTGCAGCTGCTTTTACAGGCACAAGTGTCCGGTTTCACAAGACTCTCCTAGTCCCAGGTACCTGGTGGAAGGGCATGAGCAGCACTGGATGCATCCCTGGCTGCAGCACACCTGGGGCTCCAGCAGTTCCCTCTCTCCAGGAATGTCAGGTCCCATCCCTCTCATTGTTCTGACTGAGCTTTTGCTCATGATTTCTCTTCAGGAATTGAGTAGAGAAACTCAAGACCACAAAGATCTCAAGGAAAACCAAATTATAAGCTACAAATGAAGTTGTGGACATGCAAGAGCCACAAATACAGCTGGCACACATAGAGAGCTCATGTGGGTGGTGGTGGAATAGTGGCAGGTTTAATTTCTTCGCCTTTTGCCAGCTGTTTGTGAGCTGCTGATTTAGGAGAAGACTTCCACTGTCATATTTCATGAAGCACCTTTGGTTCCTTATCTGTTCTGTCCTCCTTATTCCCACAGTCATGAAATCATTTTCAGAAATGTGGGAGGTTTTGTCTCATAGGAAAACTCAGGACTTCCCAGGTGTCACACATACCCTCACAGTGAACACCTTATAATCCAAACAGACAAGAAAATTCTCTTTATTCCATTTACACAGTGTTGGGGCACCATGAGAGTGCAGCGTATTGAAAGGTTTCAGGAACAAAACCCAGGCGTGGAGCCTTCCATGCCAGCTCTTCACTCACACCCCTCCTCCCAGAGCATGTTTTGTTTGCATGCCTTTCCAGTTCTTGGTGCAGAAAAATGAAAAGAGTGGGATTCACCTCTCCTCAGTTCATAAATATGTAAGTTAAGGAACCAGTCTGCAATAATTGTTTGGGTTCCCTGCAGAGCTGGAGCCCCTGGAGATGATTCCCCTCTCCTGGGGTCAAATCAACACTGCAGGCACTCGCCACTGTCTGTGACTTCCAACACCACCGAGGGACCAGTGACAACTGGGAGTCTGTCCCCTACACAGTGAAGGAGTGATGCCATCATCAGGGACAGGAAAGGCTCATGGGAATTGCCCATTCCTACAGGAGCTGCTGGCGTGAGATTTGACGATGCTCTGCAGAAGAGTTCCAAAGGGCTGGTGGGCTCTTCTCAATGCCCAGGAACCATCCCAAACTTTGCACTCACGGCCCTTTCATCAGGAATAATGTTCTGTCTGGTATTTTGCCCTTACCTGTGTTTCCTCTCAGCTGGGGCTCCTCTCCAAGCTAAACATCCCCAGCTCCCTCAGCCTTTCCTGGGCATGGAGATGCTCCAGGCCCTTCCTCATCATCTTTAAAAACAATTACCTGAAAATACCATCAAGAGAATAAATAATCCCTCATGCAATTAATTTACACACATACAGGTGACTGCTCTCCAGCAGTAATTGTTCTCTTGGGAAAAGCTTTCTTTTTCTTGGGTCTTAGCATCTTGATTTAATATCTTTATTCTTGGGAATAAAGTAACTCAGAGAGGGACAAAAAATATTTAACAACATGGAGCTGCTAAATGGTGTATATTTGAATAGTTCTTCACAAACATGCAATCAGATATTTCTTCCTCTTATGATTAATCATCCTGTGAGAGGAGATTATAAGGACTAAGAAAAAACCCCAACTGGTCTCACCACAATCAAAGGTATAATTTCCCTGAAACCAGGATTTTACCCTTTGTGTATTGACACCAAAAGATTATTTAATTGCGGTATTTAATGCCAAGAAGATTCTTATCAAAACTATCCAGCCCTGTTTTTCCCGCTCTGAAATATAAAGCAGAAAAAGGAAATAGAAGAGAAAACCACAAAAGGAACAGGAAAGGAAAACATGTTTTTGGTATATTTTAAAGAATTATGCTAGGCAGCTTTATTAAGCTTTATCAAAGTCATACAGTCAGATGAAGACTTCGGAGAAATGTAAAGACTACAGATTTGAAAATCTATTCACTAGAAATTATGTTCATGATCACCTGCTGGATGGTGAAGTTTGTGTCATGAGTACTTTCTAAAAAATTGGTCACAGGAGGAAAAAATGTGTACACCAGCAAAGCTACTTATTGTCCTTTCATTTGGCTGATTCAGTAATGAGGAAAGAAAGAAGAGAATCCAGTGCCAGATATGCACTGTATCTGATCCTGTATCTGATCTCAATATCCAGGAAAGTGTTCTAGAGGTGCTTCTGTTACTCCTAAAGAGGTTCAGCTCACAGGCAACGAGCACTTTTATTTCATAATGATGCACCTCCTCTCAGTTAATTCAGTGCATCAGCCACCAGCTGTAATAAGTTAAATTCCTGAGTATTTTCTGTCTCCTTTTCCTCAGGAAAATTTTGCTTTACTTTCATGTCCAAAACTACAAAGATGCTTTTCCCACTCTGAGCTCAGTACTAAAATTAAAGAATGGGATATTTGATCCTCTTGACATTCATCAATAATTTGGGTTTTTCCCCACGTGTTATTTTCCATTAGAATATGAAAAGATTATTGTTTTTTAATTTTGTATCTGTATATTTGGTATATGGCTGGCAGTCTCTCTGCCCAAGTATTCCTGCATGGGAGCTGTGAGGGAGAACTCCAGACAGGAGATGAAGCAAATTACATTGTCCAACTACCAGTGACAGTAAATTTGGATACAACCAAGACCCTCCTCCTCATGGAGCTGGGGATGACTTTACAGTCAATAGAAGCTGCAAAAGCTGTATATCTTTCAAATTATTGCCTGAAGGTGGGACAAGGGAGTTTTTCTTCAAAAGTGCCTTAAATGTTGGGTCTTAATCTGAGCTGATGTCTCTTGGCTCTTGCAGCCTTCCCTGCTCCTATATAGACCGAACGAGAAGCTAGATGTTTGCTGTGAAATTTCATCACTGAAAGGATCTTGAAAATGTTGGAATGCTGTGATTCTTGGGAAGATCTTTGCACGTCTTTGTAATTTTGTTTTCTTGACATTTCTGTGCTTTTTGTCAGAAGGAAGGTATCAGGAATGTGCAGTCCGTGTCCATGAGGTTCCATAAATGCCTCTGAAGGAATGCTAGAGGATGCTTCAAGGCAGATACACTGTTAGGCACTGTTAAGTCTGATTTTCTTCAATATCAGCTGAAGCTCTGACTATTTCCTTTTCCCAAGCAAAAGGTCAATGGAAAGTAAACAGACATTCCTATTAATACAACTGTAGTGTTTGCTTGTTGCCATGGGTTTGTGTGTGTAAATGATGATAAAACAAGCACTTACGCTGAAAAGGGCAGTTCAGCACTAGACAGGAGCAGGCACCACGAAAAAGTTTCCCTGGTGTAGGTAAGTATTCCTTATTTAAAAGCAAGTTTGATTTGGCTGGTGTGCAGAACTCCATCTTCATAAATGTTTAATCCCAGAGCTATCAAACCTTCCTTGACCTCGAGGTTTACAGTAAATGGAGAATAAAAAAGGAGCAAGATTTCCCTTTGTAGAAAATCAAGCTTAGAGAACATGGCTGGAGCTGCAAATATTTCACTGTCATCTTAGAGATGTTGATAAAAATTTATTAAGGTAGAACTTTTCTGGAACATTCCTGAATCTCTACAGCCGAAGACCTGAGAAGATAATACATGAGTGTAAATCCAGGATCTTCCAGGGGACTCCTGAGATGGCCTCTCTAATGCAGCATGGAAGAACAGGACAACCAAAGTGGTGTTAGAGACACAGCACACCCCACAGGCCAGCAACTCCTGTCACCTTCCACGTAAACAGGTTTTAAGGTAAATCACTTCATTGCAACCTTTTTTTCCTAAATGTTTTCTCCTCCTTTGCAGAAGATTGTAATGGAATGGGTTGTGAAGCAGATCTGGCTTGGTCTGTGCTTCAGGTGATGGAGGGCTTTGCTTTTTAAAGGTTTGTTTGGAATGGTGAGCGAGAGCTGAATAATTGCCAGTGGATGTTAAGCAAGAAAGGATTGGGGCTACATTTTCGCATATACCAAATTGTTTGAGGATAGAGCTCAAATTGCTGACAGCTTTTGGAAATCTGGTTGCAAGTGGCCTCTTTCCATTTCCTTCATCCCTCTTTACATATCTCCATGTGTCACCTGCCCACTGTGGTTGTTCCTGGAGCAGGAGAGATGGGAGATACAGGAGAACGTACAACTGGCTTCCAAGGGGAGCAGGGTCCATGCCAAATTTAATGGTAATGAAACAGATGATTCATAGGGAGATCAGACTCTCTTTGAATGCCTGAATAGGACCCCACTGTGTATTTTAACATGGGAGAATTGGAACTCTAGCTATTTTCTCTCTCTCTCTCTCTCTTTTTTTTTTTTTTTCAAAAAGGAAAACAACAACAAAAAAAGAGATTTTGACAAGTTGTGGCAGATTTTAAATTTCCTACTCTGGAATAAATTGAGGCAACTGTTTTTTAGCCTGCCATATTTCCAGTTATTAAACTGTGTGTGGTCTGTACCAGTGCTCACCAGCACAGAGCCCTTAATTGTGGGTTTCAGTGCTGGGCTGGGGCACCTGCAGTGCCGGGGAGCCTTTGAGGGGCCGGTGGGACCCTCCCCGGGCTGCGGGACCCTCCTTGGGCTGTGGGCTGCATCTCCGGGCCGGTTCACAGGCCCAAGGATGCGCTGGCCGTGCTGGGAAGTTCAAGCTCAATGAACTGAGACCTTGGAGAACAATTCCCCAGGCTGACAGCACCGTCCTGGGAAGGCCTCTGAAGGTGCCGTTCCTCAGAAACCCCCCAGCCTCTTATCGGCCGCCCTCCCTTTAGAGGTTCACAAGTTTTCCTGACAAAAGAGCAATTACAACCTCACAGAAACAGCTCACAAAGAGGATGGGGATGACCCCAGGAGCAGTTTCTGCGGCTCAACACATGGCCAGTCACCGACAAAGCCGACTCGCTCCCATTTGATCCCACAAGAGCCTCCCAGACTGGCACGCTTGACCAAGAACTGGCTGGGTGACTCATTCGTCTGGCGGCTCTGTGATTCATGAGCCTCCAGGAGGAAGGGAGGAGGGAGGCAAAAGCTTTTCAAATATCAAGTTAAATGCAAGAGAAACACATTCCCCACAAAGCAGACGCTCGGCTGTGTCCAGTTGGTGCCGGAATGCCCACACAAAGCCAGGGCAGCAGTCTTGGTGTGACGCACGGGGAGGCTCCAGGGCCAGCCCCGCTGCGGCCTGCACCTTCCCAGCTCCGTGGTTTGGAAGGCCTCAAGTGTAAAAACAGCAATAGTTCCTTAAGTCTTATCCTTGTGTGCTCTGTGCATCCTGGCCCTGGGATTTCCCCAGGAATGTCCCACTTGTGAGTGCTTTGGAGTTGGTATCGAGAGCTTTGACCTGGTATTCAGGTCAAAAAACCTCAAATGACTTTGTCCAGTTGAAATCAAACTTCTGATCTGCACTAATAATTTTGGCTCCCTCTCAAATCTCTGAATCATGTCTCCAGGCAGGAGTGCCATCCTTAGAGGTGTTCACAGGAGGCATGACAATCTCCCTGATCATTCAAGAGCCTCACCAGCCAATCTGACAGACCATCCCTCTCCTTGGTGACAAGGGACAGAGGAGGAGAGTCCAGCCCTGGCATCAAGGAGGGCCTCCCCTCAGTGTTGTCTGAACCCTGCCAGGAGCTGTGGGTGGTGCAGAGTGCTCACTGGAATGCTGGAGCTCCCAGCCACCATTCCCCTCCCAGGCATCATTTCATTTATTGTTATTTGTTGCTTCAGACATGTGGGTCAAAATGCTAAATTATTTAGCTGCTGTTGTCAGATGGATATTAAGACAATTATCGAGTGCAAAGAACAGGCAGCTTGCTTTCTCTCTTGGATTTTGCCGAAGAAAGTGCCTGTTTGCTGTTTGTGTGCCAGAAGTTTGTGCCTCCTGCTGCTGTGGCCACATCTGGCCTCAGAGCATGTTTGTCCCTCAGCAAGTGCCAGCTGCCTGAGCCAGGGCCCAGCTGGCCTGGGTGGGGGGCTGGAACACCCCAGGGTCATTTTTTTGCATTTCTGGTGTTGTTATTGTGGTCCTGGGCATGCTGCATTACCCACCTGTCATGACTGGATTCCACCACCCCACGTCCATGCTGGGAACACAGTGCAGGAGCCACTAAAGCCCAGCACCAGAGGAGCTTGGGGGCTTCCCTCTCTGGGAGCACTGAGACAGCTCTGAAGGATCCAGGTCTGAGCTTTTCCTTTCCGTGTTGGGGCAGGTGGGAAGGCCCCACCCAGGACAAGGAGACCTGCAGGCAAAGGCTGCCCTGGGGTGTCCAGTTCACATGAGGTGGCCACATCCACCAGGCTTACCTGTGTTGACCTGGGAAGGGCACAGTGTCCAGGGGATGGTGTCACTCACACCCCTGTGAGAGACTCCAAAATGGAAATCTACTCCAAGCACAAGGGCTGTGGATGAAGTTACTGAGCTGGGGTCAAAATAAATGTGAGGGTGTAGGTGTGTCGAGCCTTCCCTCTCAGGGATTTTGCAGCTTGCCTCAACCAGAAATGCAGATCCTCTGTGGTGAGACAATGTGGGATGAGCAGTGCGACCCGAGGCTCTCAGCTCCACGTGATTAGGGTGATCAAGAGCATTCTCTGGCCACATTTCAGAGCTCCAGCACCCGAGCCCTGCTCACAGGGCAGATTTTGGCCACCAAGCGTTTGTTTATCTCCATCTCTGAAACACAGGATGTGCTTTGTCCGGAGTCAAAGGGAGGGTGTGTTTCTCTGTGCAGTTTAGGATTACCCGTAAAAGCAGGTACTTTGCACTTAGGCATAGATTTACAAAAGCAGGTGCTTTTCATTTAGGCACAGGTTTAGAGCCCCCGCTGCCAGCCCAGCTCTTGGGCATCCATTTGTGGGTAGTGCAGCCCTCTGCCAGCACCTGGGAATAGGGCAGAGGACGGAGCACATTCAGCTGACTTTCTGTTTCTAAAAAATGTTGCACTAGGCAAAAGATTTGGACCTGAATGAAAGTGGTGTATCTAATTTTAGACAGTACCTATGAATGAAACTTAAAACAAGCTGTTCAGGAAATACCTTCTTCTGCAGCAGTGCCAGGGAGAGTATGGGATTTAATACTAAATTAGCCAGTGCCTATGAACAGGTTACTGTGAGAATGCCTTTTCGTACTTTCAGCTAAATTGTTTTTTTAAAAGAAATCTTCATTTCTACATAGATGTCCATTGCTTCTGCAAAAGCTGCAGGCCTTTCTCCTCCAGAGAACAAGAGCCTTCTCTATGTCAGTGCCATATGTCACCTTTTGCTGCATGTTTGTCACCTGGCCCCACACTGCAGAGCTGTTGGCTTCAGCCTGGGCCTGAGGATGACCCAAAGTGACTGGCAGACAGGACAAGATTTGACAGAGCTGGAAACCTGTCCCAGATGAGCAAGCATGCTGGCTTTGTGCCTTTTTTGTTGTCCAACATCCTTTTGGCTTTGTCTCATCCCTCAGTCAGGATCTATTTGTGATCTCAGTCGCTCTCCACAGAAAAGCTACAAAGCCCCTTACTGCCCACAGAGAGGAGAGAGATCAGGTGCGTTGCTTGTATTTCTGGGTGGTAATTGCCCACCTCTCCCATACTTGCGCTGGGTTTATTGCTCTGAGCTTTCCAGGAGTATGGAAAGCTGCACTGCCAGAATAATCCAGGCGCACTTCAAAAGATGATGGGATTCTTAGAAAGACTTTTCCTTCAATTTGCAGACACTTGATGGTGACTCAAAGCACAGACTGAATGGAAGAGGAAACCTGCCCAGGTGAGTAAGCAAAGTTTGTCCTTGAATCTGTGGCAGCTGCGTGAAAGGGTGCTCGGCACTGAGGTTGGGAAATACACAGATATTTTCACAAAGCCTGGGTTCAATTGAAAACACGAGAGGTTATTGATTAAAGTCAGTGGAGTGAGGATTTCACTTGGGTTCTCTGCCCTTGTCCTTCCCAGGCCAGACGCATATTGCAAAAGCCATTTCCTGTCCAAACACCTGATCCTGAGCATGGTTCAGCAGCTCTTGGGAAGAGCTGACCTTGCTTTAGTCTCATGGAAAAAAGGCAGTGAAAAGTGTTCAGCCCTTCACAGCTCTTAGCAGAGGTATCATACGGGACCCATTGCTCCACTGAAAACCTTTCAAATGTTGAGATACAAACTGGGATTTCCAGCAGACATTTGAAGACACATGTACCAGAAATGTTCAGACTCAGGGAGAATGACATGGATCCCTTCTGTTCCTTTTAGAACCTCATCTTGGTACCTCTCTGTTGTTGAGTAAAACCAAAGCGTACATCTTGAGATTTGCTTAGAATTTCTGGATATCTAAAAAATCCACAACTGCCAGTGTTCCTTCTCCAGCTCTTCCATAGTAGAATTCTGGGAAGTAACACCTTTTAACAACAAGCAAATCTGTCTTAATAACTCAAAAATCTTGTGTTAGAAGTCCAACTTTCCACTGGCAATGGTTCTGGTTAATATTGGAAATTCTAAATATCTGTTTAAACATCTCTGGAATTTCTGGGAATACATTGAGATGCTTAATGGGCTTTTCTTCATAAAGGTTTTCAGAAAAATATCTTCCATTGGGTCTTAAAGGAATCCCTACAAGTAATCCATCTCCCTAAATTCTTAATGTGGTTCCTTACATTTCCTAAGCTGGCTCCTTAAATGACTTATGTTATCCATTGCAGAATGCATAGACACAAATAAACCACATATATGAGGAAGGAATGTTCCTCTATGCCACAAAACAAATTAAATATATTGATCCAAATTGACTGGAGAAACTCCTGTGAATCCAGACGACATGCATGAGTCGAGTTTATTAAAGCAGCATTTCTGATAGGGGCTGGGAACAGCAGGTTTTGCAAGAGTAAAACGATTGTTTATTAGTGATGAGTGAATCACAAAATGTCTGGCATGTGTGTTGATCTTAGAGAAAGCACTGAAAAATTCTGAAACCTGATCAGGTTTCTTTGAATCCATATGTCAGCAAAACTGCCTGGAAGTGAGTCTGAGTCAGAGTTCTCATTCAGACATTCTGAAATGTCCAAATTTACATGGTTGGATATTGTCATATCTCAGCAAGTGCCGAGAAATTAGGGATGATGAATTCAACTGGTAAATAAACAAGAACAAACTCGTTCCTGAATTTGATATGATTGTGATCTTTTGGAGATAGTTACATAAATCCCTCAGCCATGACAGAACTGCAGAAGGCAACATTAAAACAGGGGAAACAAAATTAATTCTCAATTCAGACTTCATAAATAAACAAGGCAAGTCGTATCCAAACTTTTGTTTTGTTTTCTTCTTAAACGCTGTGTCAAACCACAAGAAGCTTTTCAAATGTCTCTATATAGATATCAGCTTTGGGGCTGGTCATTCTGTTCATTTTAGTGGAAAATCCCTGATGATGATGATGACTATTATTACTATTTTCATATGTTTAGAACAGAGCCTCACCCTTCTGTTCTGGTCCAATTAGCACCTTTCTGGACCTGTGTTCTTAGAACTAAGCAAGGCTGGTAATCTGGAATAAGTGTTAAAACCTCAACAAAATAGTGATCTCTTAAATCAAAGCCATTTTGAGCCACAGTTAGAATTCTGGGCTTCAGTGTTTCCATTCAAGGCCTTTCCAGTGCAAAATGAAATCCTTAACAACCATGTCATAAAATAAACTCTTCATCCTCCCATAAAGTGTTGGGCTTGTGGAAGAAAAGTACATATCTAAAGAAATATACTTCTTAAAGCGTTGGGAACAGGAGGGCAAAGACTTAATCACAATCTAGAGAGCTGTATGAGCACCCTGGTGGGTGTTTGAGTGGATAAACTGAGAGAGAAATTCAGGTGTAACAGGCTTATACAGCTGAGCAGAGGGGGTTTTACTCCTATGCATTTTTTTTCCCAGAAACAGGAATTATGTCTAAGAATTTGCATTGCAGGAAATAAATCCATTCTTTACTCCTCTCTATTTTACAATCTATCTTAGCATGCAAGGAAGTCAGGTTCCTGGTTTTCTCCTGCCAGGCTGTGCAGCAGCAGTGGGGATCCCTCCCCTGTGCCTTCACTAGAACACAGCATTGGAGGTACTCAGAGGCAGAAAGAAGCTCCTGGAAGGACCTGCAAGAGTCAGTGTGGAGGCTTGGATTGGTGTCCCTGTGACAGGCATTAGTCAGAGAGTTCCTGGCATGGGAGAGTGGGAGAGAGCCTGGCCCTTGAGGGTCTCCTGCTGGCCTGAGGCTCCTGCAGTTCAGCACAAACCAATCCCTCCGCAGAGGTCATGGAGCAGTTCCTGTCTGTGGCAGCAGGAGCTGGGCTCTGGTGGGCTGAAAAGAGCTCCACCAACATCCGTTCTTATTCTTGATTAGAGCAGCTGTACAGAGGATGTCAGGGTGGAAAGAGCTCCATTACCAGAGAGTACAAATTGATCAGGCTGGAATGGGAGTCAGGAGAACACAGTGTCTAAGGCAACAAGGCAGTTCAGACAGCTCTGCAGCAGCCTAAACACATGACAGACTCAGGCAGCTCCCACTGCTGCCAACACAACTGCTCGTAGGGTCTGCCAAGAAGCCAGATGCTCCTGCTGGAAAAAATATCTTCCAGAGTTTGGCATCAAGATCCTGTGATTACCATCCAAATGGGAGGAGATTGAGTGATAGAATGTGAGTTTAGTATTTAGCACCCCAGAACACTGCAGCAGCCTTTGAAGGCAGAGGAAAAAAGTTCAAGCAAAATATTTTTGCTAAAAATATGTTCGGAGAAATGAACTTTTTTTTTTTTTAAATAGCAGAAAACCAAACTATTATTAAAACAACGCAAAATATTTTATGTCTGTATCAATTAAATGAGTAAAACCAACGAGGAGTGTGGATTCTTTACTTGAGTAAATTTTGTTAAGGAATAGTTTCATAAAGGTCAGAGCATGAGCTCTTTTTCTCTGGTATTGTTGCTAGTGGAAAGTTCCACTGCAGAGCATCACAGCGACTCCCCTACCCAAGACAAACAGAGATGGGTCGGAGCATTCCCACACAAGTTTGGGAAGGGTTGAATTCAGATCTAAAGTCTGCAGCAAGCCCTCCTCATTGACAAACAGGGACCAAATCCCTAAGTCTAAACTGATGCAGGTCTGAGGGAAAGATGAGCACCGAAACCACCTGAGCCTGGCTCCAGACATTGCAGTTTAAACCCATGTTTGGAGAGGAAGCAATAGAGGGATGGGACATTCCCTAAAGAGCTTTGAGGCTGCTCCTGAGCCTCCTCCTCCTTTCTGTGTGGCTGAGCCTCCAGAGTCTGTCACTATAGGAAGATCTGGAGCCCCCTATGCAGTGAGGGTCCCACCAGCCTGCCTGGCTTTGCTGAGGGTCCCTGGTGAATGTGGTGGTTATGAGAGCTCAGCATGTTGAAAAAAGCAGGCAAGGCAATATCTGTTCCCCTGGCTGGCTGCACTCACCTCTGCTCTCCAGTCTTGTCCTTCTATACAAGTGCTGGTCCCACTCCATGACTGGGAATCCTATTATTATTGTAATAGTAGTAATAATAATAATAACAACCCAAGTGGGAACTAAGAAACTTACATCTGGAAAGTTAAGACATGAAGACTGTTTTGTTTTACTTGTATTTTTGGTTGCTTATTTTTATGACATCTGTATTTCAGCAAATGTTATCTCTTTGCCTGTTATAAAAGATCAGAAAAAAGTAAACAAAGCTATTAATCATCATCTGCCATACTCTGCTTTCTGGGCATGTCAGATTGTTTTGGAGGGGAGGTGGGCAGGGAAGCAGGGAGCCTCTGTTCCCTCACTTGGGAGCTCCCTGAGGGATGCTGCCAGTGGTGCCTGTTCCTTCAGGGAGGTTTGTAAAAGGGAGGAGGATTTTGTCCCGAGCCTGTGTTTGTCCTGGAGGGCTCAGGCTGTGTCATTCATGGACAGTGCCGTGCCTCTCCTTGGCATGACAGCCAGAGTCCCAGCTGGCCTGGCTGGTGATGGCTGTCTCCCTGAAGGCCACAAAGATCCCAGGTGACTGCTGACTTAATGGATTTGCCAGTAGCTTTTGACACATCTCACCCTGGGAACTGATAAATTTGGCTGTTAATTCTACAGCAACCGAACAAGATAAACCCAGACCTCATCCTTTGAGGTCCCAAATAACTTATGGGAACATGATGGGATGAGTCACAGAACTGGAGGGCTGCAATGGATGTCTACAGGCTCTATAGGCTCAGGGGGAACCTTCTCACTCTCCACAGCTCCCTGACAGGAGGGGGCAGCCAGGTGGGGATCAGGCTCTGCTCCCAGGGAATAAGAGACAGGACAAAAGGAAATTGCCTTGAGTTACACCAGCACAGGTGTAACATTGGTTATGAGGGAAAAATTCTTCCCCTAAAGGGTTATCCAGCCCTGGCACAGGCTGCCCAGGGTAATGATGGAGTCACCATCCCTGGAGGGATTTAAAAGCTGTATAAATATGGCACCTGGGATCATAGTTTAGGGGTGGGTTTGGCAGTGCTGGATGAACAGTTCGACTCTCTGATCTTGGAGGTCTTTTCCAACCCAAATAACTACTCACTCACGTGGGAGTGATGTTCTAGTCCTTCCCAGATTCTGTTTGGACACTACTTTCCCATGAGAATGTTTGACTTGGGAAGAGGAGGTGGGAAGTGTTTCCAGGTGAAATGACAGCAGGATGTTAACACACAATCCTGGTGTCCCACAGTCCATCCCAGAGACCAGGACAGCTCTGCTTCTCTGGCTCTTGGCCAGGCTGGAAGCTTTGATGGCAATGAGCTCTGAGAGTCTGATCAGTGTCAGATGTGCAGATTTCTGCTATCAAAAGCTGGGGCTATGGGTGGCGTCTTTACTCCCAGCCTCACCTCCACTGCTGGCACGTGCCAAATTTATGGTGTGGATGTGTTGGGTGTGGTGCTGTTGGCAGTCCCAGGGGGACGGGGGAGAGCTGGATGTGCCTTTTGACTCCACATAAAGAAATCTGATCTGCCCCAATTAATAGACAGGATTTATTTTTCCTGATGCACAACAGTGCAAACTATAATTTATTATCTGTCTCTACATTATCCCTTTTCTAGGTCTCCCCCCTCACCCTATTGAGTGTGCTCTGCATGTGCCCTCCAAGGCTCAGGCTCAGGTTTCTGCTCTAACTCCTACCTTCTGTAAATGTTATTTCAGTATCATCAGCAGTTGGTCTGCTTCTCCTTCCCTCTCTATGGATATCAGAATCCATAATGAATTAAAAGAATTTGTTCTTCACATCATCTTGAAGTCCTTGATGGTGATGTTGTTCAGCTGATCAGGTGAACAAAGGCTGCTGGAGCTCCTAACATAAGGAAGCCTCTCCTCAGTCACTAATTTTCATCCCCGCTTGATGTAAAATGTTGCAATGGATGATCTTGCATCCAGCTTGTGTGCCAGCCACTGGAAAAGTGACTTGGTTGGGAAGGTTCAAACTGATAGGATGCTTTAAATAAATGTCCAGGTTTTCTAATATTTTGAAAAGGTTCTCAGTTGAGCTTTGAGAAAGAAAAGATGAGGGAGTGAGCCTTTGCCATAATGAACTGGCCACCTGTCTCTCTAAGGACTGCCCTCTGTGGTGGCTTCTGGAGGATTCTGTGTTCTCTGTGCCTTTCCCAGCCATGCAGGACACCTGGATACTGTAGGTGACACTTTCTGTTGGTGCCACTGGGTGCTGGTGAATCTCAGCTGTAAATGTCTGCAGTCCCTTGCAGTAAGACATCTCTTGAAAAAAACTTCTGAAATTAAGATGCTGTAAGATTTGGGTAGTTTTAGTGTTAGCAAATTCTGGCCACTTTGAAGACATCCCATAGGCTAACTCTTTCCAGGTTGATGTTTTAACATCAGTTCATAGATGCTGAGTGTCTTGGAGACCTGGATTTTGGTCTGTCCTTGCACACTCACATCCTCATGTGTGACCTAGCAGAGATTATTAATCTGAGGTTGAGTCACTGGGAGATTAATTTAGTTATTCATCACCAACATCTCAGCCCCTTTGGTCTTTGCCCATTGCTTTTCCCTGGAGTAGAAGTACATGAGCTTTTGTTCTCTGAGTAACAGACTAAAGAAAAATGTAAACTGAATTTACACAATGGTGTAAATGGTATTTATCTCACTGTAGCTCCTCTGTGTACTCACATCCTTAGAGGATTTTAAATCTAGACAGACCCACCAGACTATCCTGGGGTCATACAGGACAAGCTGAGTGTGATTCATGACATAGGATTTATTCCTCAGAGTTGGCCGATTTTACCACTTATCAGTTTACTTGGAGGACTGAGCTCCAAGCAACAATAAGCCAAGACAGCATGAGTTCCAAAACACCTGAGATCCAGGATACCCTGGATCAGGAACCACAGGGTTGTATCAGTATCCCAACTCAGCACACAAGTCCAAGTTTGTCCTTCTGAACAGAAAGGTAATATAACACATCTGAAAAACTATGCAAAAACCAAAACAAGCCACAGTTACAGCTAAACCTAGGCACTGCCAAAAATGCTTTTTGTGGAGAGCACTGCTGAGCTGGTGGCTGGCTGCCTGCGTCACCTGCTGGGAAGGAAGGGACCTCAATTGAGGGGCTCCTCTTGAAATGCAACTTCTTCTCCTCCAAGGATGGCTCAGGCACGATGCCCTCACCCAGCCTGCGCTGGCCTTTGAAAACTTAGGTGGTTTTACTTCTAACTCTTAGGTAGTTCAGTTTTTACTAGAGTAACCCACTCATTGCAACCATGCACCCCTCACTGAAACCACGTTTTATTACACATCATGTTACAGACAAGAGCTGATTTGAGAACTGTTGGTCGCCTCCTTTTTTTGGTTTGGCAGCATCTGGTTGCCTGCAGAAATATCTGAGGCTCATCTCTCTAGTGAGATCTGTTTCTCCTATTCCTGCCTGAAGAAAACACCTTTTTTTTCTCTGTATCTGGAGCTGACTTAACTGGGTTTCAGAAAATCAGAGGCATAATTTGCTTGGGCTGTGAAACATAAGCCTTTTAAGTCCACACACTGAGCACTTAGGGCAGTTATGGTGTCCTGGTTTCCTGGGAAGCAGGGCTCCACTCATTAGGTGCAAGTCACCCAGACTGAAAAGCCACTGGTCATTCCCTCAGGTCATGGACGGCACTCCAGCAGCTCCAATTACCTCAGCAGAATGGGATCACCCATAACAACCTAAGTAAATCAGGAAGTCACCAAACAAGGGAAGTAATTACAGCTTCTTTCAATCCTGAAAGAGCAACCTGTTCTTTTACGACCCATCAAAACCATGTGTTTGCCTTTAGTGGTTAAAATAAAGGGTATGCAGTTTGGGAATAATACAGCTATGAAGTTTCCTTAGTAATTGGCAAGTCCTGAAAGGTTTTCACTTCTGCAATTTAAAGGTAGTGAGCTTGAAATTAATTTAATTTTCTTTTAGATTAGCCTTTAAGGGACACTACAAAACCAAAGAATGACATTCTCAAAGGATGAACCCACATTTTACCCATTTGACATAAAGATTATTTTGTTCGCTATCTTTAAATTTCATTTATAATGTGATTTAGTAATGCAGTAAAACCAGAATGTCAGTGACTGTAGTTATATCAAACATTCAGAATTCAAAAAATATTTACTCTTTTCAGAGAAAGGTCTAGAATGTTAGTCAACCCTAGCAGAGCTACTATCACTTTATGTAACTCTTACACTCCTGTTTTTCAGTCCTGGTTTCAACATGCCCATTCATTTGTCTCATATTCAATTGACTATAGGAGAAAAAAACCCTTGTTTGCAATAAGTCTACCTGCATTTTTATACAGCACCTTTAAAATGCTCGGGGCACCAGTGTGGGAGATTGCCTTAATGGATGGATCATTTGGAAATCTGCATGTGAACCAGCTCCTCTCCGTGGAAATAAAAAGTCTGATGGCGCATGGTCCTTGTAGGTGAGCTTAGGCTGAGAAATGACTAATCTGGCTAAAAACAGGGGATAACTCAAAATCCTTTAAATGCTGTGCATCCCTGCCCCAGGGCCAAGACACGGGATCTTTAATTCTGAGGAACATTTTTCACCTAAATTATGCTTCATTCACTTTCTTCTCTGGAAAAGGCTTTAAAAAAAGAATAACAAATATATTAGAATATTGCTCCCAACTTTTGGTAGTGAGAGTGTCTAAAGATCATATCCTATATTTTAATTGAAAAATGAATTAATTAGACTATCATCTTACATTGTTCTGCACTGATTCATTATTTGTGTGCCAAATGTTCAATACCCCTTATATCACGTAATTCACTTGACCAAGGTGTCTGTTTTCTCACTTCATGAACCATCTCCAAACCTCTGCCTGTTTCTCAGGTGTGTTCATTGCTGCTGAAGCCAATGGCTATACCCACAGCAGGCTGTGACCAAGCCATGAGTGGCACAGTAGGATCCCAAAAGGAGGCTCTTGGTGTTTCTGAGAAGAATTAACACCTGAGTGCCTCCCTCCTAAAGCCTTCTCTGAGGACCACACCTGCACCTTCCCAGCAAATCATCCTTCTTCCCAACAGGCCCAGAGCTTCCCACGCACAGAAAGTTTGTGATATACTGGGTGTTCTTCAGTGCCACTGAAATGTTCTGAGTGTTGTTCTTTAAACTAGGCAGAAGTTTAAACTTCTAGTTCTAGTTGTTCTTTAAACTAGGCAGAATGGGGAGAAAGGTCAGTATCTGCTCAGGGCAGCAGTGCCGGCTGCTAATGAAAATTTGCAGAGAAAAGCAGAAATGATAGAACCCTCCAACACCAAGCTGTTTCCACAGGCTCCATGATCCTCTCTGCTCCCCACATGCTCCTTTCTGCTGTGGTTTTCCCAGACCTGCTGGATGTTCACTGATTCATCCTCTCCATTGCCGAGACACCTAAAGATTTCCAAAGGAAGGCAAGAAACCAGGTCAGCAGAGTCAAAGTTACCAAGGAAAAAACACGTATTCTTGTACTGAGAGAAAAGTCAGGAAGAACAAGAATCCCATAAAATGGGATTTAATAAAGGAAGAAAAAGAGAGCATCCCCAGAGTGGGTTTTAAAACCAACATCTGGCAGCTGTAACATATTTGGTGTCTAACATCCCAATGGCTCAACAAGATGAGCAAAGCTGATGGTACAGCCTCTGAAAATCCCACGTCCAAACTATTTTGGGTTTACTCAATATAACTACAGAATTGCAGCTGCAATCCAGCTACCTCTATCCCTTAAACACATGGGCAGCAGCCTGCCTTGGGACGCTAAGGTGCCACGGAAAAGATGCCAAAATACTCTCTGGTAGAGAGCAAGAGCAGGACCTCCCTGCTGTGTGCTTGTCCCTCAACAGCCTGAACAGCAGCCACACTCCAGCCCTGCATCCATGAGCTGGTTCTGCCCAGAAACCTACTGGATGGAAAACACCTTCCTTTCTATTGCTTCCCATTATATCTTTGACCCTTCCCCTCTTCATTTCCGGATTTTATTTTCCAAAGGATCTGGCATACAACTGCTTGTTTGTGGCTCACACACTAACAGTAGTGGTTCTGATCTCAAAGCGTGGATGTTTTAGCCCATAAAATAACTCCTCAAGCATTTGTTGGCTCCTTCAGGACCGTGGGGCAGCCGAGTCCCCATGGACACCACTGGTCCTGCCCCCAAGCACCCCATCTGACTGGGAACATCTCAGCCACCACAGACAAACTGCATTCACATGGAGCTCACTTGCGTTTTTGCAGCTCAGGCCAGCTGGGAATGTAAACCACACTGACCAAGGAAAGCTGGGGATATTGCCAGTGAATGCAGAAAGAAAAGAAAAAGAATATGGGGAAAGCAGAAGGTAAGAACATGAACACTGTTCATTTAACGTTCCACGTTGAGTCAAATGTATGCGAGTGACCTTTCCTTTGGTTGAGATTAAGACCTTGGATCAAACCTTTGATATCTGGATGGGGATGAGCTGCATGAATTGTTTGGCAGAGACACCAGGTGGCTACATAAGGTAAAACTCACCTATCAGTGCCATCTTCGTTATGTTGGGTATGGTGCCAGTGAGAAAGTAGTCATTCATGGCTAGATTCAGATGTTCAGATGCAAATATCCAAAATGCCTTTTTTCCCAGATTTGAAGGGTATGCAGACCCAAGGGTTGGTTTTGTCTCTATGAAGGTAAATTTAGTCCTCTAGAGGGCATGGTTACACTGATTATATATTTAATAATTAACCAGTATTACCTTGGCTATCTGCTCATTTTTACTGGTGTAAAAAGTCAGTGAACTGGCACAGGTGAAGTTTCATTCATTGTCTTTAAACCTTGTTGTAAGGCTCCCCACAGAATCTCTCTTCTTAAGGAGGATGATCCTGTATGGGCAGGAAGGTTTGGATTTGATCACTGGGGGAGCTTTCCAAGAGGGATTTGGAATTCATTCCTTGCTACCAAAATCCAGTGTGAAAATCTATTTCTCACATGTATTTATGCTCCTGCTTTGGTTAAGCCCATCATCCCTTGGTAGCAACCGGGACTAGGTCATCTGAATAGCAGCACGGTGTAGAATTAGAGTCCATCCTTCTCAGCAAACACAGAGGTTCCAAGACATTAGATGGAAATTCTTTGTGTTTGGGCAATCTGGTATTGAACTTATCCAGCCAAATTTCCAACTTAAAATCATGCAGATGTCAATATGGCCACCAGCTGTCTCACTGCACGTGTTTCCCTGGTGAGGAAACAGAGCAGAGGGTAGAATTCGGGACTGCACAACACAAAAGAAATTTCTGCCCAAGATGATCCAAAAATCCACCTCTCGACCAGAACAGAATGAACTGTGCGAAGTCCTTTTAATCTGGAAGTCACGTCTTTGTGGAGCTTACAGAAGGTTCACTTGTCTGTAAGGGAAACACCTGCATTTTATTCAGTTTTACAATATTTAAATCCCCTTATAAAATAAACGGCTAGTTGCTGGAATGGTACCCATGCTGGATGTCCAAGATCTGATGAATTTTAAAGCTATTTTCTAAGATGCAGTAGAGAAAGAGCAGGACTGGAAACAGCCATCAACCACTGCTGAGAATGGAGAAGTAGCTTCCTTCAGCTTCTGAGTACATTCCACCCGCATAACGTGTTAAGAGTTCTCTCTTGGGTCATCCATAGTGTCAAACCAATACCTAGGGACTGAAAAGAGCATTAATTGCATTAATTGGTTGTAATCACTGTGCTATGCCACACACTATCCCTTCACTTCTTCAGTTACAACTGGAAGTCAGCCTCAGCCATCGCCTGCTCCTGGTCCTGGGCCATGATGATGATGGTCTTACATTTTCTCAATTCCTCTATCTTTTTATGAGTTATTCTCATGACTGGGGGAGCGATGTTCTTAACTGGCTGAAAAGGTATCTACTGGCCTTTGAATGAATCTACATTTCCCAGTTCAAAGTGGATCTTGCAAGGATTGGGCTGCCCTTCTCTTGTCCCTGCTCAGACATTAGGCACAGCCAATATGATGTGTTGCTTCACACAACTTTGTTCTCAGTGGGTTTGCAGGAAGAATACAGCCTAGAAAATGGTCTTGTCCCAGAAATTTGATGCTGACCTGGTAATCTAACCTTTGTCTGCAAATGAATTAATGTTCTCTGGGTGATATCATAGATACTTGTCTTACTGCCAAAACCTCATTCACTGTAGGCCTGGTTTGTGAAATGACTAAAATAGGACTTGCCTCTCAAAAACATGGCTGCATCTCTCTGCACAAGAAAACTCCTTTTCATAGCCTAGCTAAAAAATATTAGAATGTACCAGGTGCATCCAGTGAAACTTTTATTCTGTTTCAGGATGACAGCCAGGCAAAATTCTCCTTCAAAATAGAAAAAAATTATGTCATTTTTTGTTATCCCTTTTCCTTTCATATTCTGCTAATAATTGGATTTGATAACAGCAAGAATTTCCCAAGGTAGTGCAAATCTCCAGTTGATCTCTGTGTCCTCTGTCTCTCCATATCCACTGGCTGTGGACTTCCCAGGTTCTGGGGGCAGGTGTGTTCTGTGTTTAAATCAGCAGCTCTCTGGCCTCAAATACCTCAGCTCTGTCACAGTGATAATGCTCATATCAACATTAAAAATAACATTAGAAACTAGTTATGCAAAGCAGGTTCTGAGGCCAGAGGTGCCCTGATGAGGTTACTCACAGCTGATCCATGTTCCTCTGCAGTCTGTGGTGCAGATATCCCCTGACACGGCTATGGGCTGGACACACTCCCGTAATTTTTTACAGCACACATGAAAAGACAGCGTGGAGGCCATTGGAGAAGAAGGTGGGGCTGGACCAGGGTTGTACTGGCTGCAACGCTGGACATGCGAATCTAGATCATTGTTACTGCAGCCATCTCCTATTTTATCCATAGCACCCATTTTTAGGCCTTTTCAGCATTTCCCTCTTGCCATCAGCTGAAGAAGGTTTGGCCATGCTTCATTTTGCTTGGCTGGTGTGAGTGAAGGAGCAGTGACCTTGTGATGCACGTCCATCTCTCCACCACAGCGCAGGCAGCCAAGCACTGCTGGCTTCGGTGGATATTGCTCAGCAGATCTTTGTCAGGCTTGTGCAAACAAGATATGTTACCACAGACCTACCAGCTAGAAGTTCATTCCTCTGATTTCAGGATACTTCTTGGTGCTGTTTGTTTGTTTAAATAATTAGTTATTGTAAGATTATCACATTAAGGGTTTTTTTTGTTTAAGAGGAATGGCATTCTCCATGCTATCAGGGGCTGGATAGGTACCTTATTCTTTTACTTTCCATTCCAGTGTGGGTTTGGGTTCATGAAAATGAGACAATCTCCACCTTGAACAGAGTCAACTCCTTTCCAAATCTCCCCCAGCCCTCGGTGGTGTCATTCATTGGTGGCTAATGCAGCTCAGGGCTCTCTAAGCAAAAGGTGCCAATCATGCAGAATTATGCAGTGGTTTTGCACAAAGCTAACTCACCTGATTGCTGGAGTCTTGGATCAGACCACCAAACACATTTTCACTTCTGCCTAGGAAGGAGCCAAACCCACAGAGTCCAGATCCAAATCTGGCTTCAGGTTCTCATGGCCTGATCCTGATGGACTCTACAGCTTCTTTACTTAAAACACCGTGAGGAGATCAAGGAGTGGCTTCAGATGAGTCTCTGGGGCATGACAGAATATCAGTCCGTGTTCAGAGCATGGTCTGAACTTCTTACTCTTTAGACAAATGTATTATCAGACTCTGTTCTGATCTCCTTTTGATGATCGACAGGCTTTTACTTCACTTTGCTTCCAGGGTGAGGGATTTCCTTCCTTCCCAGATCACATAAGATCCCAGATCAGCTCAAACATTGCACATCAAAACTGATGATGGCCCATGTTATTTTCCCAATGCTTTTTTTACACATAGAGTAGCACATATTTTGGATCTGACATCTGAAATGACTCATTTTCTTCATATTTCTTGACTGAATCCAGGGGAGTTGGCTGTGCTGGGACTGCAAGGAGGAAGGTTAAATTTCATCACGTCTTTTTTGAAGGAACATTTAAGAACTAGCTTTTGCTGTGTGGGCTGATAAGCAGGTGTGTGCTCATTTGCACCCTCTGAATCTCAGGTCCAAATCTTAATGAACAAAACTCTTCGTATTTCCAGGAGGGAGACACTATGGGGTGTCCAGTCTAATGCATTAAATTATTCCATTGGACATCTTGAGAGTTTTTCTGTAATTTTGCTGGAAATACCATGAGAGAACCTAGAGCTTTTCATAAAAAAAAAATTGTCTAAAAGCCTAAACGTTTCTGTGATCCATTAGGAAGAGCTGGCAACCAGATACCCAGCAGAGCATTGAGGGGTGGGGGCCATCCTGTAAAAAATTACTTTCCAAAGTGGATTTTGACTTCATCCAGCCCAGCACTCCTTGGAGGACTGTGTGTGGAGGTTCCCTGGGAACAGACAGCAGGAATGTGGCTATAAGTCTGGGGAGTTGTTGCATTTCTGAGCTGAAATTATTATTACTGTGTTTCCAAATTTTCTTTCAAGTTCCTAATTACCAACAGCCAAACCAAACTCACTTGAAGACAAGTCTGTGTCCATCCACAGCCCTACAGCACTGCCAAGCCAGATTCTGTTACACTGCTTAGGAAAAATGACTTTCTATGCCTTTAATGCATTTCTGGTTTTCAATAATACTTTTGATTCTGTTGTTGCTTCTTTCTCCTTCAGTGACTTTACTTCTGTGGAGTCCTTTGCCACCACAGATCAAGGGCTAATCTTTTCAGGTCAGTTTGTGGGAATTTAGGTAAATAAGTGGGTACTCCCATAAATTGTGTATTTTCAGAGGTCAGTGAAAGTGCTTATATTTCCATTGCCTCTGGAGAGACTTTTAGCCCTGGCTTCTTGATAAATCAATTAAATGTCTTTTGCTGACAGAAATAAGAATAGCACTGTTTGCAAACTTATTACATCCCTTATTTGTGAGGGATGTGAGGAATGTGGCTGCCAGAACTGCACCCTCCAGAGAGTCCATCCTGAATACCTTGATTTGGCCAAATTCCCACTGACTTCAGCAGCAGGTTGAGTTGTGGAAGGAAAGCCAGCGGGATCTCAAGGGCATCAGGAAGAGCATTCCCATTAGGTCAGGGACCTCAGCCTGGGGGCACCTCTGGGGTGCTGTGTCCAGCTCTGGATCCTCAGCACAGCAGGGACAGGAGTTCCTGGAGCTGAGGAAGGGCCTGGAGCATCTCCGTGCCCAGGAAAGGCTGAGGGAGCTGGGGCTGCTCAGCCTGGAGAGGAGCCCCAGTGAGAGGGACCCTCAGCCCTGGGTGTCCCTGGGTGTCCCTGTCTGTCCCTGTGTCTGTCCCTGTGTCTGTCCCTGTGTCTGTCCCTGTCTGTCCCTGTCTGTCCCTGTGTCCATCCCTGTGTGCAGGAAGAGCAGAGCAGCCCCAGGCTCTGCTCCAGCCCCAGGCTCTGCTCCAGGCCCAGCAATGGCCCCAGAGCCACGGGCAGGGACTGAGTCCAGGAGCTGCCCCTGCACAGGAGGCACAACTTCTGCCCTGGGCAGTGCCAGCCCTGAGCAGATTGTGCACAGAGGCTGTGGAGTGTCCCTCCCTGGGACACTGCAGATCTTCCTGTGCCCTGAGCTCTGGGATGGCCCTGCTGGAGCAGGGAGGTGGCACCAGGTGAGCCCCTGTGGGCTCTCCAGCCTCATCCACTCTGGGATTCTGTGTGATCCCATGAAAGCAGCAGCCAACCAACACCAAGGAAGTCAGAAGACATGGAACACACACAGAGCAGCAGCAGCCAAAGGAGGTTTGCTTCCAGGGTGAGTGATTTCTGCTGCTCCAGTTCTCCAGTGTTTCCATAGGCAGATGTGTGCCCAGTCTCCACAGCCCTCACACATGCACAGGAGCACCACTGCACTCTTGGAAAGCCAAGTGACTTCTATGAGAGGAGGATTTCTTTTTGTATGAAGTGGAAAGGACCTTAGTGCAGAATAAGGACAGAAAATAAGGAACAAGGCACACCATCTCCAAATTGAGTTAAAAAACATACAGATGTAGAAACAGGTGTTCAGGATATGTCTTTCCCACCTTACATCCCTTTCCAAGCTAATCCACATTTGAGGACACAAAATACTCTAAGAATTCCTCCTTCTTCCAATACAACTGCATTCATTCTTCCATTCCACAGCTTTCAGCACCAGGCATATTCCATGCACACAGAGCATAGCTTGCATTCCTCCTCCACCACAAACACATATCCTACTCATGGTCTTCCATGCTTGCATACGCACAGCGAGTGGAGAATATTGTACTCACTTAGATATTGGCTGTAGCTCCAAGGTGTGTGATCCTCTTCATCTTTGCACGTTCTCCTCGGCCGCAGAATTCCAGACTCCACTGAATTGCTTCTTCTTCTTTAAAAACAATCTGTGAATCCAGGGAGAAATGGTGATCAGATACTTGTTTCTGATAAAGATGAGTATTAGGTAGAAAACCCCTGGCTGATACCTGTGTATCCAGCCCAGCAGTGGCTCCACTCACTGAATTAAGAGTTCAGGGTTCTTAATTAAGGCCAGTCACAGTGTTCACCACAGACCATTTGATATATTTGGGCTCCTAATCCTAAGCAGAGTATTTAGAATGAAAATGCTGAAGGATTCAAACCAGCAGTAGTAAGGCATGACTGTGGTTTGGTTTTGTCTTGGTGCCTGGCAGACAGACACTGCAGTGGGTACCGCAGCATAAATTTGTGTGACCAATTCTTTGTGGTCTCAATACACTGCAAAGGAGTAATCCAAAGGAGAAGCCAGGTAAGGACCTGTAATGTCCTGAGATATTTGCACCTTGCTAGATGGGATAGTAAAGAAATTGTATTTCTACTGAGTCACATTTTCCCAGTTCCATATGCTATAACATCCTTGCCACAGGAATGGGAGAGTTTTGCTGCAGGCCCACCCCTCCCTCATGCTCCCTCTCCAAGGGGCTCCTCTGCAGTCCTCACTTCAGTTTTCACTGCTCTGAGGGGGTACAAAGTGAAAAGGAGGAAAAAGAATTAACTTGGTGTCAGTGGAAATACTACTCCTGAATTTGCCCCAGTTGCCAAATGTGGGAGTTGCTGGCAGGGGCAGAAGGGCTGCAGGTTTTGGACCAGAGCAAGTTTTGGACTGGAGCAGATTTTTAGCTGTCATTGACTGATATTTGTGGGAAGCTCTGAATGTCCAAACCTTCTCAGCCATTCTCTTGGCATCAAGCACAGCAACTGAGGGAGCTAAAGCTGGACTGGAAGCTGCAGCCAGGGAGTCTCACCATTAATTCTGCCATTTCATCCTGTACATCTGACCTCTTTAAGACTGATTTGATGTTTCTTTAAGAAACACCCTGTCTCTATGAAGAAATGCCAACAGAGGAGAAGTTTCAAACTTGCTATTTTTATTTAAGCTTTTGGAACAGTATGGACATAATGTAAGTAACAGGACCAGCCAAGAGGGTGTCTGTCAGTCAGTGACTCAGTCTTCAGATCAGACAGATGCAAGCCCATATAAACAGGTTCGGCCCAAAAGTCATGATGATAAATAATTTATTTTCATACATTTCAAAACACCAGATATGGTAAAGTGAGTGCTTTCTTTGGAAGCAGACAGTATTGGTCGGCTGGATCTGCTTCCCACACCAGCAACAACATGTTCTGAATGAGTGGAGGGAGATTCTGACCACCATTCTGCCAGAGCCTACTTTGTTGAAGACTGCTGAGTCTTAGGAAATCACTCCAAAAGGAATTAATTCAGTGCTTTGAGATACGTGGCATCATCAGGATTTCATTCCATCACTGGATGCAGCAGAGAGATGGAGTCAGCCAGGTGGGCATCTGGAGAAAATGGACTTTCAAGGCAATTTTTCTCATCATTGTGGGATTGCTGAGTCACCCACAGCAAATGGAAAATGTCCCAGGACATTTAAAGATGATTTTAGATCATCTGAACTGCCACATAAAGCTGGGAAAATAAATACATGGCAAATCATGAGAACATAGAGTGCTCCAGGTAAGGAGGACAGCAGCTGGCTGAGGAGCCGAGGGCTGAGGAGCCCCTGGGAACTCCAATGATCCTGCAGGGCCCAGCTGGCTGAGAGAACCCCGAGTGACCTGGCAGAGGAAGGAGTTTGGTGTGTGTGCAGCAGCCTGATCTCTGATGTTTCAGGGTTTGAGATCCCTGCTGGTCTAATCAAAAATTTTAATATCTCACTCCTTCAAAGTCTCACTGCCGGTACATGAGGCAAAAGTCAATA
The DNA here is from genome assembly GCF_021018805.1 of Prinia subflava. Lineage (NCBI taxonomy): Eukaryota > Metazoa > Chordata > Aves > Passeriformes > Cisticolidae > Prinia > Prinia subflava. The sequence continues at coordinate 683,235 of NC_086262.1, read as the reverse complement.
TATAGGCGCAAAAATATATGCCCAAATGTGCAGGTAACATTTCCAAATATTTCAAATCCTCTGTTTAAGTTGCAATTAGAACAGAATTCATCAGTAAGATGGATATGATCTTGCCAGAAGAAAGGAAGAATATAGTAGGCAGTATCTTAAGCAGCATATTCCAGGGTAAGTGGTCTCTCAGTCTGGTACCCATGCACCTTACTTTAAGGACAAACCACGTGAACACAAATCTTTACTCATGATTTAATATGGTCATTTAGGAAGCAAAAAAAAAAAAAATTACTATCATTTAGCTGTACATGTTTTGTATTTGTCTAAACAAGGCAAAAGTACAAACTGCTTTTCTCACTGAGCTCCCAGGGAATTTGGCAGATTTCTGCTGCATCTTTGGGTGTAAACCTGGGGTCACACCCACCCTTACCTGCAGCAACCTCATTCACATATTTGCATTTATAAACTGAGATCCTGTCCTACCTCCATTTATAGATCAAATGCAGTAAGTTTAGCAGTGAGAAGCAAAAAGATTTCTGTAGCTGCTGGAACTCAGAGTGGGCTCTGCAAGCCCCAGCTGCCCATGGGTTTATCAGCAGAAGCAGTAAAGCCCATGGGATTGATACCCAGAGACAGGACCTGACTTCCCTACACAGCCTGGGATTGTCTGTGAAGGTGACCTCAGAGCTGATGGGCAAAAGGAGAACTCTTCAGCAGTCCTCACTCATTCAGATGCTGCTGCACTTCCAACACCTGCGGCGGGCAGGGAGCCCCTCTGCCAACTCAAACACTTCTTGTCAGAAGGATAACTAATCCTTTGGAATATCCAATGCAGCTTTGAAAAGTGAAGGATTAGGTTCATGTGTCCTAGAAGAGAGCACCTAGAATGGGCTTATGTGAGGATTTTGGAAGAGGTGGAAGTGAAGAGAGTGTGGAGCAGATTCTTTCACTTGAGGTCCTTCGTCAACAGGACAGGAGGACACGTGCAGGTCAGGGCACTGAAAAATAAATGGCAAAGCAGGTACAATTACTGACAAATATGGCTACAAGACAGGCTCTCAGGCTGGAGGCTCCAAGATACCAAGCTGCTTTGTCAGTCTCAGCAAGCTGGTAAATAAAGAGAGGGGTTTGGAGCTGATCCTCACAAAGAGCACTTTCAGCTCCAGCTCCTTCTTCAATACTCTGCAGCTGGGGGAGGGCACAGGGAGCCTCATTTATGCATCCAGCAGCAGTTTATGACAGGCTCCATCTCATCTCAAGGGTCAGACATAGACACACATCATTGTCCAATTCACAGATCCTTGCATCTAAAAGTTTAATAAGCGCTTCATTTGATTTCTTAATGCATTTCACAGAAAGTGAACATTTTTCCTGGCAGAGTAGGGACTCTGAGCTCTTTTATCTGCATCCTATAAAGGGCTGGGATGTCTCTTTGAGCTTGGCCAATAATTTGAAAGTAATCCAGATTTTGTTTTTCCTGCAGGTCTAAATGAAAAGTGAATGTTCTAAGTGGAGGAGTAAGAGGTACATTGAATTTGGAAATATGACCACAGTAGCAGCAGAGCTGTGGAAAAATTCAAGGAGTTACAAAATCTTTAAAACTCAATTGTTTAGAAATTAGGCACATAGTTTAAAAATGACATTTTGGCAAAGCTGTGTAAGTTACCCTTCCCATCATATATTTTATTAAACCTTTGCCATATGTCTGGTCTTAACTGGCCAGCAGTGTCCTCAGGAGTGTCCCCTGGTTGCCTCTAAACCCACTAAATGACCAGAGCACATCTCCAGCCATTGCCTACTGGCACTTGAAGAAGCCTTGGTGCTTGATTCTAAATTCCTGCCATTTTCCCTTGGCAGTTGGTCCTTGGGAAGGGAGGCCACTGGAGGAGATGATCTTTCTCTCCCATGATACTGCAAGTATCATAAGCTGAGCAGCTTTGAGTTTCTTAAGGCTGAGCTGCTTCTCTCACGCTGTAGGAGCAGAAGAACATCTGGTCTTAGCTACTGTTTTTCAACTGGATCATCTTGTGCCTCACTAAAATGAATGAGAAACACATGCAAGCTGTATTTTCAAAAAGTTGTATTTCATTGATGCAACTCAAGTAGTGATTTTCACATGCAATTAGATACACAGATGTAGACAAGCAACAATTTACACACACACACTGCATTTCCAACGAGGCCCTATGAGCATTCCCAGATGCTTTACACATGGAAATAGGCACATGGAGAGGAGGCATGGGAAAGTACTCACATGTGCAATTGTATCTTCCCACAGCAATGCCTGGGAATTAGAAAGGACTGACTGAAACAATATTTTGGATGTAAAATCTGATGACACTTTCAATTCTGTACTGCAGGCCCCTCTATAAATAATGCTAATTATTAATTATGATCTGCCTACAACAGCACTTCCCCAGGCACTTTGCAACAGGCTGGAATAAAGGAGCTCAAATCGCCTGGTGTTATTATGCTTTTGAGAAGAGTTTTGGAACAGCCATCAGTGTCCAAAGCACTGCAGGAACAGCATAAAAATGTCCCCAAAACACTGATGAAAAGTGAAAATCTGAAGAGCAGCTGGAGCCTTCTGCTCTGGCACCAGGGTGGGAGAGTTGTGGCTGCTCCTCCTGGAGAAGGGAGGACTCTGGGAGCACCTCAGAGCCCCTTCCAGAGTCTAAAGCAGCTCCAGGAGCACTGGAGAGGGACTTGGGACAAGGCATGGAGGGACAGGACACAGGGAATGCCTTTAAGTGACAGAGGGCAGAATTAGATGGGATATTGGGAAGAAATTGTCTTCTGTGAGGCCCTGGCACAGGGTGCCCAGAGAAGCTGTGGCTGCCTCTGGATCCCTGGCAGTGTCCAAAGCCAGGTTGGACAGGGCTTGGAGCAGCCTGGGATAGTGGAAGGTGTCCCTGCCATGGCAGGGGTGGAGTGGGATGGGCTTTGGGATCCCTTCCAACCCAAACCTTTCTGAGTCCATGATTTGATGTCTCTGGATGGCTGCACTCACCAGCATCTGACACCTTTCTTCAGAAATGTCCATAAAGAACATGAAGGCATGAAGGCAGTGCCAGCTGGGTCACAAGTCACAGCCACTGAGCTCCCAAGAGCTGAACACTTGCATGTGCAGGTCCTTCCACATGGAATTACCTGCTGGAGTCCTGGCTGAGGCCTTGCAACAGCCTCTGCTCACTTCTCTAAATAGATCATTTCTGTGACCCCCTTCAGTCCTTGTTTCTATTAACAGGCCAAGCAAGCTTTAAGTGCCAACATATTGAAGAAGTGGAAAAGTTGGTTTATAGAAAGAAAAAAAGGGGAAGGAAAAGAAAAACAAAGGCCAAGTTATTTCCACAATGTTTGCATTCTCATGTCTTAACCACAGCATTCCCAGCACGTGCATTTTTATGGCACATCTGAAAACCAACCATGATGCAAAAGAAGCTTCCAAGTGTTAAAGGAAAGGAAAGCTGAGAGGGAGACAAGGGGAGTGAAGGCAGGCAAGGAGGAGCAGAGCACAGCAGCAGGGCTGGACTCAGCTGTCTCTGTCCTGCAGTCCCAGCCAGGACCTTGCTCTGCAGGTGACCCAGGAAAGCAGCACAAGTTCAGGGCAGGAAAGCCTGTAAAACTCAGAGGGTTTTAATTTCCCTTTTAGTAGGTTGAAATAGCAGGGCATGACCAAAATGTGTGAAAGTGCAGGGTTTTTTATCCTTGCAGTTAAAACAAAGTGAGTCCTGGAGGTGTGGCTGTTGCCCAGGTAGGGAGAGGGACTGGAAGGTGTCCTGTGCTGTCCTGGGGTGGTCACAGCTGCAGAGAGAGGAGCAGAGGCACATATGGTGTTACACACGATGTGCAAGTGTGGAACACTGCTTATGTCTTTTACTGGACCACAGACTTTTAAGGGATCAGAGCACTTGGACAGTCAGTGCCACAGCCAGTACCAGTTTATACACCCCTGCAGCCTGTTTGCCACCCCAGCATCTCTTCTAGGCAGAAGGGACAGCAGCAGTCCCTCAGCCAGTGAACTCCTGTCCCCAGCAAAGCTTCAAGAAGATGCCAGGAGCCACTTCCCAAGCAGTGAGTCCATCCTGTATGATGGAGCTCCTTTGCTCTCTGAGGACTTTGTCAACACCTCAGTATTATTAAAATGTTGCTTTTAAAGTCAATTTCCTTTTCTTTTCTTTGTAGTTTATAGAGTGTTGCTAAAGACCCTCTCCCAGCCCAAAATGCGGATCTGTTCCAGGTTTGCAGTCATATCAACAATAGGCTGGTGACTTATTTCAGAGGTGCTGGTGTAATTACCCGTACCTCACACACACCTCCCATTCACACTGAGTTCCCTGCAGCTAATGAGTCTTCCCAGAGAAGAGAAGGAGGAACTCTGGTTGGTTCACTAAACCCCTGTGCAAGTGAATGAGCTTCCAGAATGAATCCAGTCTCTGTAAAGACAGTATGTGCTGAAAGCTGTCAGGCGTTATTACAAATAAAAATGGCTCAGCTTCCTTAAACTGAACATTTCAGCCACATTTTGCCAACAACACCATGTTGATGTTCTTTTTTCCCCAGTATTTCTGTTTTGGTCAAAACATTGATGGATTTGTTCTGCCATTATAAGTTCTGTCATCTCTAAGCGCACACTGGCTACACAAGGCAGGATTTGGCCAATGGTGCCCCAAAAGATACTCTTAAATATTGGGATACCTGAATCCAACATGTGCTGGTACTGGAAATGTTTGGAGCAGGGATTACATTTCAGAATTATGAAATGCTGCCTTTGGTACCAAGTTTAAGTGGTGTTTTTGGCAGGCAATGATGGGATGAGCTTTGTCACCATCACACCCTGGTGAAGTATCTTTGTGGGCTGCATTTTTTGTACCCTACATCAATCTGGGTGTATCTGTGCATTACAGAGAGGTGATGAAGGGCAGAGCTTGCCAGGCACTGGAGGGGGTGGGATGGACCTTTGGTAGCCTGTTAGAGTTGTCAGCTGCCCACCAGCCCTCTTTGTGCAAGACAGCCACGGGTGGATCGGGGTGTGGCGAGTGGACAGGGCCAGGTGCTGGCCTGGGCCTGGCTGGTGGCCACCCCATCTACAGAGCTGCTCGGGACAGCCTTTGAACTCTGAATGAGCTGAGCACTGGCCCCCACGTAAATGAGAGCAGCCTGGAGACTGTAATAAATTACAGGGCTGCTCCAGCCCCAGAGGCAGGCACACATCTGGCTGGGTTCCCACTGGGGCAGTGGGGCTGGACATGTTGCTCTGGCTCTGTCTCAGTCAGAATTCCCTTTCTGGGGCAATCTTCTCATGGCTGCTCAAGCTGGGCTTGGGTTGTCAGAGCTTTGGAAACCTTTTATATCTTCCCTTCGCTGGAAATACCAGTGCTGATGTAAAGTGTTGTCAGCTTCCATGCCTGAATTCCTGGTGGCGACTGTCTCACTGACTAGCCTGGCCCAGGTGGCGTCCCCATCACCCACATCACCCAGAGCTCTCTTCAGGATTCCTTGACAGGATCTGCCTCAACAGTGGCTCTTTTTCTGCCCAGGGTGTGGATCCAAACCAGCAAAAATACTCTCAGCTGAGCTCCAGGTGCCCTCTGAGGCCAGACACCTCTGCTGACCTTGTCCAGCCCTCGTGCTGGATTGCTGGGCTGATCTCAGCAAAGGAGCTTAAAGTAGGTAAAGGTCCCCCAGACCAACATCTCCCACTCCTTGTGACCTCCCTGCACAGGTGTGAAGACAAACCCTGGCCCTTTCAACAGAAACTAAACTCTGTAGATCTGAGATACTGTTCTACAGCTGCTACTAGCTTTTCAGTTGAAAAGGTTTTGAGCTTTTACCTTTTTCTCTATCACTCCAAAATGAGTTTTTGGAAAGGCAATGAGGAAAGAAGACAGCAAACCCACAGTGCAAACCAATGTGACCTTTTCTTGCAATGGGACATAAGCAAAGCAAACTAAGGAATTTTCATGCTAACACAAAACATTTAATTCACTTCTTTGCAAGTGATTTCACTGCTCCTGAGCATTAAAACTCTTTTAAGTGCAGCTCCCCTCTCTCAAGTCAGACAGAGAAGCAGGAGCTTGGGCCACCCTGAGGGCAATGGGCAGAGCTTACAGTGCTTACACTCCCCACCACAAATGAGCCATGGAGCCCTGGCCAGTGCACAGCTCTGTTCTTCCTTTAGAATGAAGCAATAACCAGTCTTCATGTTGGCTTTTCTCAGGAGAAAAGTTCCCTTCAGTGCCCATGAGGATCCTGAATCTCTTCAACTGGCAGGAAAATGACATGGAAAAAACAATGGACAGAATATTTTTTCTTACATATTCAAATAAATGGGTGGGATTTCAGATATATCAGCTGATATTTCTTTTCTCATAAGAATAACTCTTAACTTCATATATGAGTTTTAGAGGTTTAAATATTTGGGATCTGGAAAAAAAGGCCTGTGCTGATGGGATCCTGTCAGTCTGATAGCCAGCCTCACCCCCACGTCAGTCCCTTGTCCCAGATGCTCTGTTCCAAAAGCCTCCTGTCCTAAAAACCAGGGCTTTTCCAAGAAAAAGGAAGAGTGCTCCATTTTTACCTTTATCTGGTTGCATGTTCAGGGCTGAATGCAGCTCCCAGGAAATCTTGGACAATTCAGCTGACCAGTACAAGAGAGCGAAATTCATCTGTTTGTATCTGTGGTGTGATGATCCGGAGTCCCCCAGATGGAAGATGCATGGAGGTATGGAAAAATTGGATTTTTTAAGTGCTGGGGGTGCCTAGAAGGGGAGGAGGTCTGTGCATGGTTATGCCAGCCTGCGGAGTATAAAGTAGGTTCCCATATGGTCAGTTTTTAGGATTTATCCTGTTTCAAATCTGCATAAATGGCCCACTCAAGGAGGCCAAACTATTAAAAACAGCTGACAACGTAAAAGGGGGAGGTGAATGCCAAGCAAGCAGTAAGTAAACTCTGTAACTGAGCTGACAGATGGCAAATTAATGTTGTCAAATAGAAAGAAGTACATAAAGCTAAGGAGCACTATGGCCAGATTGCTTTCTTGCACATGAAGTCTTTAATCATATGGATATCCTTGCTATTTTTACTCTAATGAGATTGGGAAAGAAAAATAAGACTGAGGCATCAAATTTAAGATGAATTTGCTTTGAATCCACAAGAAATTGAAGCCCTTACAGAAACAAGGAGAATTATTTGCCAGGCAAAATTAGTGTCACAGATGAACTTGTTTGTGCTTCTGAATTTTGACATGTTTATTTTATTGGTAATATTGCTGTAGCCAACAAGAGTAATAGCCAGGATAGATAAGCAGGCAAAGGAAGCTGAGTGAAAAATTATGTTCATGGAACTTTTTCCCCTTAGGCAAAGGCAAAAATAAAACCCAGCCCACCAAACCCTTTCCCTCTCACTGGTAAAAGGGGAAAAATAGAAAAAACCCATTTCTCTTTTAAGGTACAACTTGATGAAATACCAACGAGCCAAGTACATGAACACAAAATTATTATTTGCCCATTGCAGTGTTTATAATGAGAATACAAATTTAATTTGTTTCATGCATTTCTTTAATGGTAAGTGTGAGGATGTCTTTTAATCAAGAGGTTAATGTGGGCTCTGACAACTATTAAGGTATTCACACCTCTGATTAAAGGGAGGATCGGCTGTGTTTGAGCAGGGAGCTCAGTAAACAAATACATCAATCATGGGAAAATCTCCTCCAGAATGTGCACCGTCAGAGACAGCCGCCAAGGCAGTTAAAAGGAAGCAATTTTCCACAGTGCTTGGAGGTAGGTAATATAAAATAATCCATAATTAAGTTTAATCATGGCTTATCAGGCCTTCCTAGGCCTGTGAGCATTGTGGCTAATGTTTAACATATTGTCTCAGCTCTAAGTTTCCTCTGATGCCATTTCATTGATACAACCAGCCCCTTTTATTTGGAAGTGGCAGATGTGATAAATGTGTCTGTAGGCCAGATTTGTCAGTGATACATCTTGGGATAGCTCAGCAAGTGTTGATATCGGGATCCTCTGCTAATAAAAATGGGGTTTGCTCAGTGGGGCCAATGGAACAATCCAATTTACACAGAAGAGCCTGGCCCAGCTGTGGGAAAGGTTCAAGCCCTTCGGTCTTCCTCAGAGGAGGCTCAGGGGAGACCACAGCACCTCCTACACCTACCTAAAGGAAGGGACAGCCAGGGGGGTCGGGCTCTGCTCCCAAGAACAGGGACAGGAGGAGAGGGAACAGCCTCAGGCTGGGCCAGGGGAGGCTCAGGGTGGACAGCAGCAGGAATTTCTCCATGGAAAGGGAGCTCAGGGATTGGAACTGCCCAGGGAGGTTTGGAGTGCCCAGCCCTGGAGGTGTCCCAGGAAGGGCTGGAGGTGGCACTCAGTGCTCTGGGCTGGGTGACAAGGTGGGCATGATTCACAGGCTGGGCTTCATGGTCTGGGAGGTCTCTTAATGATTTTTTTTCTTTCTTTTTTTTTTTTTTTTTTTTTTTTTAATTGACTTAAGCTAGAAGTTGCTTCAACCCCCTGTAAGGTCAGTAGTTGTTTTAGAGGAAGTGGGGGAAAGTTTCTAGTATACGTAAAGCTGCACAGACCCTTCCCTTCTTGCCTGCATCAAGCAGGGAACAGCTCTGGGAGTCAGACCTGGATGGGAGATAGGCTGTCCAGCTCAGGATGCAGAAGGTGTCACAGTTAGGGGTGGCCAAGGCTGTTTGCTAGAACTAAAGAAGTCTTCTGTCCCCATCCCCAGCTTACCGTTAGGAGTATAAAATTCTTACTTCACTATAATGCTGTAGATCTTTTTTTCTTGGTTTCTCGGCATTTAACTAAAGCTGAGAAAAGTTTTGCAGGCATTTTTCCCATTTCAGAAAGAAATCCAGTTTGGAACAAAGTGGGAACACTTTGTTAATCAAAATATGCCAATTAATAATGTCAAAAGAAATCTATGAAATGAGACTACAGTTATAGAATTTATTTTATTATTATTAAAAAACCCACACCATCTTGAAAAAAAAGAGTTCATGGAAATGCAAAGTATGTTAATTTTGATTAAAAATTTTGAGGAAATATTCTGGAGAGGAGACAGTGTTTGAAACATCCTTGTTCACTTTGGCAGTTTTTTGGTGAGCTGCAGAAGGGACTTTTCACAGAGCTCCCCTTTTAACTGGCCAGGAGAATATCCACTGACTGTTCCTCAAACCTACCCTGCTAGCTGTATATCTAAATGCTGATCTCCAGTTTTTAATCCAGGCCATCATATTTTTCTTTGAGTTCAGGATCATATGGACTTAGGCAAATCTCCCTTTATGTTTGCTGTGGCCTTGCTGAGCCATGCCAGGGGCTTTGTGAGCTGTGTGTGATTTACAGGCTCCAGCTCTGTGAGAGCCCAGGGTCCTCAGCATCCTCCAACGGCTGTGACTGCCTTGGGCACGTTGGGATAGACTCCTGATCCTTTATCACTGAGTTCCCATGGAAAAATCCTGCCCTCAGCCCTGCCACAGGGTGCCCAGAGCAGCTGTGGCTGCCCCTGGATCCCTGGCAGTGCACAAGGCCAGGCTGGACATTGGGGCTTGGAGCAGCCTGGGACAGTGGGAGGTGTCCCTGCATTGGCAGGGGGTGGCTGGGTGGGCTTTAGGGTCCCTTCCAACGCATCCATTCTGGGATTCTGTGATTCTATGACCCAAGGACAACAGGCCATTTCCACACAGCAGAGCTGTGCTGTCCATTAGCTGTGCCCCAGCGCCATCGGGGTTTAGGTGTGAAAGGCTGGAGGCAATGCTATTATCCCAAATGCTGGAGGCTGGAGAAGCGCTCAGGGGGCTCTTAGCCATCCCCATTCCCTCCTGAGCCTGGCAGTGATGGAGCTGTCCCCTCCTGGCAGAGCAGCTTGTGCTTCTTTGCTGGTCCACAGCTTTGGGCTCAGTGATTCCAGAGCTGTGGATATAAAAAAACAGCTCATAAATAAAGTGTTTGCTGTTTCTCTGGCAAAAGGAAGAAAAGCTACAAACACCTACAACTGATTTTTGTTTTTTAAAGTGTTTGGATGAAAGCTGAAAGTCTTTCACAAAGATGCTTCTTTGGCTTTGATTAGACACTAGATTTCAGTCGGTCCAATGGAATTTTAATGCTATGGCCAAATATAACATCAAATAATGAAAAACTTCAATGGTAAACATTAACACAAACAGGCATCGAGTGTATTAAACATCTTTTAGAATGCAACAGGCCAAATCTGCAAATTGGGAACAGGTCCCTGAGCTGGCACACTATAAAAGCAGGCTTCAATTTGCCATCTCCAGGACCTGCTGATGGAATACAGGGAATATCTGAGCTGGAGTCCATGACCTGTTTAGATTAAGCTCTGTGTAGCATTGATTCAGTTATTTATTTTGGCTGCAAGGAAGCAGTGTTTAAACATGGGTGCATAAATGGGATGTCCATAGCCCAAACCTGCACTAAGGGGACCAAGTGCTTATTCTGTGAGTCTGGCCACCGAGGCCAACAGCTGAGCCCAAGTCTTGCAAAGCTAGTGTTGAAAATGGGGCCAGATTTTACAAATTCAGGGCCTTCTGTGTGTGCTTAGGGTTTTTAAAAAATGCAAAATCCCCACTAGCTCCCAGGGGATGCAGGTGGGAGGGCTGAGAGCTGACCCAGGGACAGGGAGTGCCCCTGGAGCAGAGTGTTCTGTCCCAGGACAGGCCTTGTCCCTTACCTGTGCTGGGCACCCTCCATGGGTGACTCTGGCCACATCAGCAGCTCCTTTACAATTGCCCAGTCAAAGCAAACCTGAAAACTGCCACAGCTCAAGTTCTGTCCATCTGAAATAGATTCAATCCTTTTTCTTTTGCTGCCCGGGCTTTAAGGGGTTGCTGCCATGCATTCAGGTTGTAGGGATTAAAGGCTAAAAAGCATCTGATGGGGGTTCAGCTCTTCTTGTTTTGAGGTCACTGAGTGCTTTATGGTGACAAAGAGTCCAGTGTTGGAGACACGTACTGGACTGAGGAGTGGTGCTCCTGCATTTCCCAGTAAGTAAATAATAAATAATGCAATAAATATGCCCCATAAAAAGCCTTCCATTAAAATAATGCCTCAGCTCTAGAAGCAGTTCATGCATGAACCCCCATTGCATGCAAAGGCACAGACATGTCGCCTGAGCATTACATCCTTCTCTTGGCAATCGAGCTGGATCCCAAATGCCAACTTCCAGTGGCATTGTTTTCCCCACTTTGATTTTTAATTATGGATCACATGGAAGGATGAAGAGGAAAGGCCCAAGTTTTGGGTTTTCGGGGTTTTTTTGGGGGTTTTTTTTGTTTCTTTTTTTTTTTTCCTCATTTAATAATTTAATTTGTATTCTGATCTTCAAATCCCAATAGCATCATGTGAAGTAGAGAAACTCGGCAGGGGAGGGGGAGGAGGGATGGGGAAGGGAGCCAGGGCTTTCTATTTCCATATGGTGAGCCTCTCTTCCTCGTGATCACAGCTTGTCATCTGTCTTCTTTTAAACTTCAGATTCCCTGTAAAAATCTTCCCAGCAAAGAACAGGCCACAAATGTGACATAAAGACAGTCTAAGTGAAGAGATTACCATAGGGCAATGGTGAAGCATGATTTCATTGCAGGATTTCTTTACACATGGGCATGGATGCAAGAATAACCCAGTCCCCGGGAACTGTGTGTTTCTGGAGTGGTGCACAGTGGCACGAGAGTTATTAATATTCTAGGCAGATTAGCCTGTGCATTCCCCTTCCATTTAATTGGCAGACAAAATGATTCATGTCTTCCTCATAAACTGGGATCAGATCAATGACCACCTTGATTCACCTGGGTTTAAAGCGGATCATCATTGTGGCCCAGTCGAGACTTCAGCCGTGCTGCACCACCCTGCCAGGGACCAGTCAGTCTTAACATCCCACCAGCTGAAGGAAGGAATTTTTTCTAGCTTAGAGACTTTCTGTAAAGTAACAATAATGTCATCTCCTGATGTGCAGCCATGGGAGAAAAGAACAGATATTGCATCTGGGGGTTTGTGCCCCAAATGCTGCTTACATGCAATGTTTCTGAGCATCTCTCTTAATTCAGTTATTTCACACAAACTGCTTCAAACACAAAGTGAATGGTTTGTACTCTAACTCAGTGTAATGCAAGGACCCCTGCAGTGATCTCCATGTGTGCACCTCGCAGTGCTGCAATGGGTGGGGGACAGCACCCACTGCAGCCTATTTGTCCTGAAAACCCTGAGTGTCATTCAAACCTAATGATTTCTGCAGAAAGACCTCCCTTCCCTGCTGGGATCTGCCTCTGTAGGGATGGTTTGTACTAGTGATGGAGCAGGAGTGCCACGGGCCAGGTCTGGCAGTGGGAGGGGAGCTGGGGAGCAGTAAAGGGGGTGCTCAGCCAAAGACCCTCCCCAGGCATGATCAGGGCTTCAGAGCCCCTCAGAGCCATGCCCCAAACAGCTCCTGGGCATTGTGGGCATGGGGACAGCCAGCCCAGTTCCCTTCCTGTAAGGAGGGAAATCCTTCACTGAAATGGGGGTACCTGTTGAATGGGAATTCTGGGCTTGGGTGGAGACATGTTTCGGATTTTAACTTTGCAATCAGCTGCTGGAGGTCCCTGTGCCCTGACATATCCAAAGCATGTCCCTGTGCCCACTGCTGCTCCATACCAGAGCCATTCTTTCTGTCTTTCTCATCCCAGAGATGCTGCAGAGCAGATCCAGAGGTGCAAGGAGCATTGCTGTGGAGCAGCCTTGGCACCCAGCTCACAGCCCGGTGAGGACTTGGCTGGAGGCAGCTCAGACCCTCCAGACACGCTGATGTGGTGACTAAAGCTCCTACTGGGAGTTCCAGCCATGCCCTCAATTCCCACTGCTCCTGTCCCCCACCTCCCACTGTTCCTGACCCCCCAGCCTTCTCCAGGGCTGCTCAGCAGGTGCTGCTTTGTTCTTCCCACTTTTGAAGGTGCAGATGGAGGTGTGGGGTCAGCCCTCTGCAGTCTCTGCTGCAGACAAATCCAGGTCATGGCCCTCCTAGGAACCCCCCTGGACCTCCAGGAGCTCTTACAGGATGCAGGGTGCCCAGCTGGCCCAGCCCTGAGGGCCACGGCGGTGTGGGCTGTGCCAGGGTTTCCCGATGTTCCTGCTCTGTTCCGATGAAACATTATACAGAAAGATATAGGCAAAGCATTACGCTTACAGCCTTTGCCAACAAGTTATGTTTTAATGTAATTTAACTGTAATCTCAGAGTGTTTTTGTTAGCTATAATTAGTAAAATATGTCTGTTTTCTGTGTTCCTTGAAGACGTCTGAACTCCTGCCAGTTCCCTATAGTTTTCCTGACATGCAGTGTAACAAGCAGACCACCAAAATGTATTTACCAATAACTGTTTATTTACATTCCATGAAATCTAATAACATTTGCTGCCTTCATTCGGGATAAATGCTGGCCAAAGTGTAAAGCATAAAAAAATAAACACTGTCTTACTCTCTAACCCAGTCCACAAAATATTTTATTTTTGCTCAATTTGCCCTGCCTGTTAGCATTTTGGCATTCTGCTGCTTGGAAGTTGAAAAAATCAAAAAAGGTTGAAAAAGTTCTGTAATGTATCTTCCTGTTCAGTCCAAAACCTTGCAGGGATTTCCTGGACATTTTACTTTTCATTTTAAAGTCTGCACGAGGCTGGTATTTCATTTCTTTGTTTTCAGCTCTCACAAGCATTTGAAACCATCTTGCAGAGAAAATATCCAGGGCACTGAACAGCAGCGGCGGTTGGTGTTGCACCAGTGCCAGTGTAAAGCATTGCTCCTTCTCCCACAGTCATTTGCCTTGCTGGTGTAAAAATAATCACAATTAGGTCTGTATCTTGTTACTAAGCAAATCTGCTCTAGTTCAAGAAAGTGTAACTGAGGGCAGAATTGTCATCTCAAACCTCAAACAGGTTCCTCTCCTCCTGTATCTGGTTTTGTTTATCTGAGTCCATGCTTGCTCCAAGCCCAGCAAGCTCAGATGGTGCAGGGAGGAGCGGTCACGTCCAACAGCTGTGGGCAGCATCCACAGCTGGCAGAGCGTGAGCCAGGGCACTGCCAGCCACGTGTGGTCCTGGCCCGGCTGGGGAGAGGACTGGGGGAGCCTGGCTGGGGCGGGTGAGCCTGGCTGGGGCGGGTGAGCCTGGCTGGGGCGGGTGAGCCTGGCTGGGGCGGGTGAGCCTGGCTGGGGCAGGTGAACCTGGCTGGGGTGGATGAGCCTGGCTGGGGCGGGTGAGCCTGGCTGGGGTGGATGAGCCTGGCTGGGGCAGGTGAACCTGGCTGGGGTGGATGAGCCTGGCTGGGGCGGGTGAGCCTGGCTGGGGTGGATGAGCCTGGCTGGGGCAGGTGAACCTGGCTGGGGCGGGTGAGCCTGGCTGGGGCGGGTGAGCCTGGCTGGGGCGGGTGAGCCTGGCTGGGGCGGGTGAGCCTGGCTGGGGTGGGTGAGCCTGGCTGGGGTGGGTGAGCCTGGCTCTGAGGTTGGGCCTGGCTCTGGGGTTGGGCCTGGCTCTGGGGTTGGGCCTGGCTCTGGAGCAGGGATGGCTCACCCAGGACAGTCTCGGCACTCATCTCGGAGCTTGGCAGGAGCGTGCCTGTGGAGTAGCTGGATGGGCTGGGCTGGACTGTTCATGCAGGGGTGCCGGGTTCCCTGGTGCCAGGGGTGTGTTGTGGTGCCAGGCAGAGCTGGGCACAGCCACAGCTGAAATGAACAGCCAGATGGGTTTGGAGTCACCTGTCCCCTCCAGGGCCAGCAGAGCCAGGGCAGCTGTGGCTCCAGGGTGCCTGGAGAGTTCAGACATTTGGCTGCTGTCGCTGCTGCTCAGCTGCTGTGCCAGCATCGTGCCTGTCCCTGCCAAGCCTGAGCCGTGCCTGGTGTGTGGAGCAGGGGCTGGCACATGGCTGTCCCACTGCTCTGCAGCCAGCCCTGGCCTTGCATCCTGCCCTAAGGACTCTTCCTTGCAAACTCACCCAGTCCAGCCATACCTGTCTGGCATGTAATTTGTGAGGCCTTTCACATCATCTAGAGAACCTCTGTTCAACCAGGTCTGAGGTCTGAGACAACTCACTGGTGCTTTGGAGGGGCAGCTCTGTGCCTGGTGTCTCCATGGCACAGCAGTCCCTTTCCTGGGGTCACTGCAGGGTCTTTGGAGGAACTGGCTCCCTGAGGAACCCCAAACCACCATGACACTGTTGCAGCTTTGGAGAATTGATCTTTAGAGCTGTTCCCTGGAAGGCCATCTCCATCTTCACTGTGACAGAACTGGTATTTCGTTGTGGCAGAGCACTCTGCACTGTCCTAGATGCTTTCAGTTAAGGAACAACACAACTCAACATTAACAAATTAAGCCTCAGATGACCAGAGTTCTCCAGGAAATTCTGAGCAGTCCCATTCTGAGGCAGAGATCATAGGACATCTCAGCTCCATGTTTCCAAACAGCCTTGAGCTCTCTTGTTTCTGCCCTCACTTCAGTTGAGGGCAAGACTTCCCCTGCCTTCAAATGAGAGCAAAGTTTCAATGATTTTGGGGGGCTTGCTTGAAAAATGTCAGGCTCGAAGGTAATAGAAGTGGAATTCAAAATCCAGTCCAAGAAAAAGCAGCAGCTGGTGTGGGGTGTGGAACCTGCCCTGTTGACAACTCCCTCTGACCTCAGCAGTGGTGGCACAGAATTTTTCTCCTGCCATGTTGCCCAGCTACCCAGGCTGCTGGCAGATCTCAAGTACAGATCCTTTGGGATAATTATAAAAAAAAAAAAAAAAAAAAAAAAAAAAAAAAACACCACCTAAAAATTATGAAAATTACAGGTTACCCCATAGAATTCTGTGATTCTAGACTCATTTTTATTTTCTTTCATTGCCTTTCTGGACAAGGTTCCTGTAATTTTCTAGCTGCAGTGTTCCCAGTGTAAGACTTGTACTGGTACTGGTGAGATGGCTGGGGAGGGGAGGAAGAAAAGGGGTCCAAAATACATTAAAAACTCTGGGAATTCTTCTCTGCTACTGACCACACTCAACAGACAACACACCACAGCATTCCCTTGGTGGTGTGGTAGGATGCTCAGTAAATTGAGCTGTAAATAACCCCATAAACTGTTTATTGCTGAAATTATGTTTCCAAAAGCAAAGAGCTCTCAAGAGCAAGTGTGTGAAGATGCAGCACCATGTGATGTGCATGGAGGGGATGCCAGGCAAGAGGTGGGCATGCATGCAGGGCTGGTCCTGCCCCTCCAGGGCCAGTCCTCCCCCTCCAGCCTTTCCCATTCAGCCCAGTGCTCCCTCAGCAGCTGCTCTGGTGGGAGATTTTGTGCTCCATGAAACCCTGTCCTGCTGGGCTTGGCCAGGCTGGAGCTGCCACCAGCCAATCCAGAGAGATGGTTTTGAGCATTTAGCACTGCTATAAACCAGCCTGGGCAAGTGAGAGGCTGAGAGGATTATCTGGAGATAAATATTGGGAAGTGAAAAACAAAAAACAAAAACCAAAAAACAAAAAAACAAAACAAAACAAAAAACCAACCAAACAAAAAACCCACAAACAAACAAAAAACAACAAAAAACCACCACAACAACAAAAAACCCACAAAAAACAACAACAACAAAAATCCCAAAAAACCCACAAACAAACAAAAAGTTTGGGATGTGCTGACAGAAAGAAAAGCAGAGGAAAGTGCTTCCACCCTGAGTTTAGAAACAAGCTGTCCTGCAGAGTTTCTGGACTCAGGGAAGATGTGACTTTGGAATGGAAGAGGAAATCACCTGAGGACTTCTGAACCACAGGAAAAATTTGGGAGACAATGGCTAAAAATAACAAACAGACCAAGCAATAACAAATTCCTTTCTAGAAAAGAGATTCCTCACCACATGAATATGACTGAGCACAATCCTAAAGCCATTAGTCATCAAGTCCTTTATTGTAAATTCTTGTTCTTTCTCATTTAAGCTGGAAATTTCTCTATTTTCTGTCTGTAAAAGTGACAACAGTTACCCAGTGAGATAATCTGGGCTCTTGGACAGTGGTGGGAAGAAGCCAGGCTGAGAGAGTTTAGGGTGTTCAGCGTGGAGAGGAGAAGCTCCAGCGAGACCTCAGAGCCTCTTCCAGGGCCTAAAGGCGCTCCGGGAGAGCTGGAGAGGGACTGGGGACAAGGGCTGGAGGGACAGGACACAGGGAATAGCTTCCACTGCCACAGGGCAGGGTTAGATGGGATATTGGGCAGGAATTGTTCCCTGGGAGGGTGGGCAGGCCCTGGCACAGGGTGCCCAGAGCAGCTGTGGCTGCCCCTGGATCCCTGGCAGTGCCCAAGGCCAGGTTGGACCTTGGGCTTGGAGCAACCTGGGATAATGGAAGGTGTCCCTGCACATGGCAGGGGTGGAACAAGATGATGTTTAAGATCCCTTCCAACCCTTATAATTCAATAAAACTGCAACATGGCAAAAATTAAAAATAAAGCAGGCCAAGAACATTGAGTTGTCTTAATTTGTTGGAACTTGTCAACATAGACTGGTCTCCTTTTTTCATTTGAAATTGGGATTCTCCGTGAAAGTGTGTGGAGAGTGTGGAACTCGATGGGCTTGAAAGGTCACCTGGCTGAGAGTGCCTCTGCCCCCAGCTGAGCCTTGGCTCAGTCCCTCTGTAGAATGCTCGGCAGAGGAGGTGGAAAAAGTAGGCCAGGCTCTGCTCACAAACACACCTCTTACATGTTGCCAGTTCTAATGGAATCAGAGAATGAATCAGAAGTAAAAGTTGGGCAAAGGAGTTCAAAACCTGGTTGAACTCTCAAAGGGACAGTGAGTCCAGCTGTAGCTACTGAGTAGCCATGTGTAAAAAAACTTTAGAAATCGGGCAAAATAGGCCTGTGTGTTCTCAGAGAGAAAGAGAGAGTGAAGGCAAGGGGGGAAAGCAGCCACCTTCACACAGCAATTGGTGCAGACAAAGCCCTGGGCCCTGCTTGACTGCAGCCCCACTTCAACTCTGCTCCCTCTGTCCAACACTTCAGCTATATTTTGGTGATTTATTTCACAATTGAGAGCTGCTTTGCAAGAAAAAAAAAAAAAATCAAACAACGCAGAAAGCTGTCTGACTCATCCAGGCAGGACCCAGTTGAGTTTGGATGCAAACACTGGGAAAGCAGCCGTGGGGTGTGGGAGCAGCTGCTGGGACAGCATCTCTGGGATATCAATTCAGTCCTGACCAAAGTAGCTTCTTTTTTTTCTTTTTTTTTTCTTTTTTTTTTCTTTTTTTTTTTTTTTTTTTTTTAATACCCTGACAATTAGTGGTAAAAAGGTCACTAGTAAAAATGAGTTTTGTGGTTTTGCAACTTTGCATTAAAAAAACCACCACGCTTCTGGCACCGTGTGCTGGGGCTGGCAGCCTTTCCACAGCCAGCACTGAATAAGTATGCTGGCTGAAAAGCCCATTCACATCAGTTCCTCTAGGTCAAGCTCTCCTTACGTTAGCAGGGTATTTGGGAGTTTGTGTTGCACCTGCCTGCAGTACATCTGGCTGGAGAATTGAAAAAAAGCAGGGGTTTAATGTTGCCTGGTCCCACCTTCTCACTCTCGGTGAGCCCTGCAATATATCATTTGCAATTAAAATATAACGAAATCAAATTCTGTGATCATGTCAAAGTTAGTGACCCTAGTGTTTAACAGCGTTTAACAGAATGTTTTGAAAAAGGCTGAGGTGATAGAAATATTTTATTCCATATTCTTTATCCGTCAGAGACCTCAGAGTAATAAACAATTAAGTTGAATTCAAACTAACTGTGGATACTAGAAATTCCCCTTTACTGGATGTCCAATACACTGCTCTTTTTCTTCACTCTCTTAAAGAACTGGGACCAGGCTTGAGGTGTTATGAGAGATGATGAAAGCAACTAAACATCATAGTTCCACTGAAAGTTTTGCAAAGAGAAATCATATCAAACACAGCCTGAGAGGGAGCTGATGCCCTTGTCTCGAGGACTTGCAAGCTGGCATTATTTCAAGCAGGACATCTGGGGCCAGGTGCCTTGTTAGGCATCTAGGGCTTGTCTGAAACTTCAGTGAGTTTCAGGAAGTAGCTGCAAGTTGTTGTATGATATGTTAAACTTCCCAGACTAATTTCTCATGGATTTTGTCCTCCTCTCAGTCCCACCACAGTTTCCTCTCATCCCTATGACACAACCCAGCTGCCTTTCTGTGTGGAAGAGCCTCAAGTGCAGTGGCATTAATGACATTTCTCAGTAGGATATTTTTACCTAAAAATTACCAGTGTCAATGACCAGCCCAATCCATCTTGTGACTGGCTCTGGTCTAAAAGTGAAGTGGTGTTTTCTGAAGTTGTTATAGAGTTGTAATCCATTTTCTGCCTAATGGGCAAAATGACTTTGGCAATGTTTTGGTGGAACTCCAGCCACATTGGAAAGGAACAGAAGCAGCATTTTTTTCCTTTAACAAGTTGGGATTTCATTTCTTCACTTTCAAAGAAGCTCATGATGGGTTCCATAAGAAAACAGAGGCAAAATCCTGTTGGGTCTGGACTTCCTGATGAAGATGCACTGCAGAGCACAGTACTGGCTCAAGGACACAGCTTCCAGCTCTTTTACACCAAGCAGTTCCAGTGCTGCAGTGTTGGGGTGGGTTTCAGAAGGAGAGAAAAATGACAATACTGTGACAAACAGCATAATACAGGTGTCATCACTCAATGTGTAGCCGGAGTTCAGGGATCAGAGCATGAAAAAGGAAAAAATTAATCTGTTTTCTCTCTGGATGATGCTCCCCAGGGATGAGCAGATTCCCTCCCGAAGCCTCACATTCCACCCAACCTGTGCCATCAACCAGGAGCTACACCAGCGACTCAGGAAAATGGGGAATTCATTAAAGCATTGACACCTGCCCTTGCTACTGTAACTGGGGCAGGATTTATGGTGTTGTTTTGGAGGGTTTCATGGAGCTCTGTTCCATCTGTATGGAAACATATCAGGGCTGGAGGGGGCTGCTGCCAGGGAGGGAGGGGAGCTCAGGTCGGGCTGTCTCCTCCTGCTCCCAGGCTTGGTTGCTTTCGAGATGCACGGTGCTCCTCTTTCATCTCTCGGATTCAAATCCACCATAATAAATAAAATTCTTCCTGTCTGAAAGATACATTAATTTTGGTGGTCTCAAAAGTAATGAAAATAAATACTTGACTTGGCATGCAGAGCCTGACTGGAGCGAGGAGCAGAATGTGTGTACTTGGAGCTGTTTTTACAAGAACATAAGCTGTGGAAAAAGCTTGGCTTTTTGCTCATGGGCTCTCTACATCTGAAGAGAAATGGAGAGACTTGAGGAGTTCAATCAAACAGACAGAAACACTGTCAAACATGAGTTTTCTATCTTGGTTTAAATGCTTTGAGAAGTGCACATCAAAGCATTGCAGGGGGAGGCACTGTCTGAACCCAGAGGGATGCTCGGGCCAGCCCTGGCACAGCACTAGCTCTGCCAGTGGAGAGGTGGCAGGGCTGGCCTGCATCATTTCAGGCCTTCTTAAAACACATATGGGAAAATTGCAACAAAGACAAGCTTTTGTTAAGTTAAAACCATTAAATTCCCTAATTAGAAGGAACTTCCAACCAACATTCACTGTGGCTGTTGTTGGAAAAGCCTGGTCCTGCTGCCCTAGAGGTGAGTTGGCGTGGGCTGGTCAAGTCAATAATCCGGGTTCTAACCAGTGGTGGATCCAGCATCCTTTCCTCATGTGGCAGCAGTGGGAAGGGCTGGGAGAATGGGTAAAGTGAGATGTGCTCAGGGCCAGGCAGGATTGGAGGTGATCCTTGTGGATCTATGTGGAGCATGTGGCCATGGGCCTTGCCTGGCACCCAGGC
The DNA here is from genome assembly GCF_021018805.1 of Prinia subflava. Taxonomy (NCBI): domain Eukaryota; kingdom Metazoa; phylum Chordata; class Aves; order Passeriformes; family Cisticolidae; genus Prinia; species Prinia subflava. Next base: position 662,386 of record NC_086262.1, on the reverse strand, counting down.
CTGGGGCTGCCAGGGCAGGGGAGTCCTCGGCTCTTGGTTCTACTCTGTGCCCAGCTCAGAGGGAAAAAGCCCTGTTCTCCGCTGGTGTTTCCGGGCCACCTGGGCCAGGTGTGTTCACACACACGTACACACATGTGTACACATGGAATCATTGAAACATAGAATCACTAGAGTTGGAAAAAATCCTCCCAGCCCACCGAGTCCCAGCTGCACTCCATTCCCACCTTGTCCCCAGCCCAGAGCACTGAGTGCCACCTCCAGCCCTTCCCTGGACACCTCCAGGGATGGGGACTCCAAACCTCCCTGGGCAGTTCCAGTGCCTGACCACCCTTTCCATGGAGAAATTCCTGCTGCTGTCCACCCTGAGCATCCTCTGGCACATGCCCACACACACACACACACACACACCCCTCTTACTACTGCCCTTCCCATGCCCCACAGAGGGCAGGGCAGGATATGCCTGGACACTCAAACTCCTTCTGCAGCTGGGCTTTGGTTATGGTGTCAGTCCCTGCACAGCTGCTGTTGCAACAATCGAGGTTGCTGAGGCTGCCAGTGCAACTACTGCCACATCTGACCCCAGCAAGGATGGCACTGGCACAGGTGGAGGCATTAGCACATGGTGTCCCAGGGCAGCTCTTCCCAAGCCAATGGGTGCAGCAGCCCCATCACTGAAAATCTGAGCCCTTCTCAGGCTTTGCTGCTATTTAGCATGAGAGTGGGTCTGTTGATGTCATGTTCCTCGAATGATGTTTATCATTTGAGCATAGATGAATTGTCTGACATTATCTGTGTGTATGAACTATAGCAAATGATATTTACATTATTCAGAATACAGACAGAAGCTGCTAATGACTTTGGACCACCTCTGACTTGCTACCAATTATCTTTTCCATTGTCTAAAAGAGATATGTGCCTCAGGGGGTGGTGTTCTTATTCTGCAAGCTGAATATTCCTGTGGAATATATCCATGAGGCTTCTTGGTAGTACAGTGAGTGATGAAGTACAAAACATATTTTATTAGGCTTTGTAGAAAATATCTGGCATCTAAATGTTGTAGAATGAGAAAGCTATTTCAGTTGTGAATTAATGAATTGAATCACAAAGCCAGCTCTGAGGCTGACACAGATATGAATAAAAACCAGCAATGTGTGCCTTAAAAGAACCTGATATTCTATAAAATGCTGCAGCATAAAGAGGTTAATAAAAAAGCTCATCTTATTTTAGATTAAATTAATAGGGAGTCTGAAGAATGCATCCAGGATCTCTTCTCTTTGCTGATAACCAGGATCATTAGCAGCAGGTTCAAGGAGGAGAGCTGTGACATGTGGCACCTTCTATCAGGTGCAGGGTCCAGAATCACTCCAGCCTGGCTGGAGGGGAAGATGCCACTCTAGAGGGTCTGTGATGGTTGGACAGCGCTGGCTGCAGGTTCTTGAGAGAGTCAGACACCACTGGGTGAGTTCTGTGTTCAGGGCTCATTCTGAGCCCACTGATTTCCCTTCTGTGGAAAAGCCAGCAGAGACACTGCAGTCTGGAGACAGCAATGCTTCTGACAGCACTTCCAGCTGTGTTTCAATGAGTTGGTGTTTTGATAAACAGCATCCATGCCAGGACCTTCCCAGGTGAAAAAGCACACGCTCAGCACTTCCCAGGAGCTGCAGCATCCTATTTGGATGCAGAATCCCTGTGATTTCATCTCCAGAAGCTGCTTGCTTTCATTATAACATTGCTTTGTGCTAGTTATGTTTTGAAAAATTGGCTACTGTGATGGACCCAACCCATGATAGGGTTGAGAAGGGGTTAGTTTAGATACAAAACATCCAGAAAAAGCAGCTGTGGGGCTTAGAGCTCCCAGTCAGTTGTTTTTAGCACAGACAATGCAGCAGGAGTGACACAGCCTGCTCAGCACAGGGAAGGAGCACTTCCACCAGCAGCACTGGGCAGGGCTGTGATGAGCCTTGTGTGACTGTGACCAGCCAGCCTGAGCAAAGGGGTCACTGCTGGAGACCAACCCTAAATCAGGGTCTTTCAGACCCCATCCAGCACCAAGCAGTGTGTCCAAAGGACACTGAGGGAGGGCATCTCTTACTGGCAGGTTATTTAGTTTGGTTGTGGTGGGTTGTGTCTCCTCTTCACCATCTTCTGTCTTGCAAGGAGAAGATTGACTCCAAATAGTCCAAAACTGTAAACTACTTTAACAAAAAACAAGCAACAATGGGAAAGCCAGAAAATAAAAATATATCCATGGTAGTAGAGAGGTATCCAGTTGTTGTATATGCCACAAAGATTAATTTAAATGTTGGGAGGCACAAAAGTCACCCAAAGCCTTTGCTCCCTGCTTGCAAGGAGCTTGCCTCCTCTTTCCCCTTTCTCACACAGCCTCCCAATCTACTTGTCCCTGAATGGGTGAGGAGCTTTGGAAGTACGATTTCTAGCAGACTACTTCAGATTTCAACAAGGAATTTCTAGGTTAGGTGATACTCATTTTAACCTATTTAGCTTTGGGAAGGAGAAGAATTAATCAGGCTGTAAGCACATTGATGCAAAAAAATCAGGAAAAAGTTTAATAAAAGCTACAGTGTTAACAAATACTGAACTAATGACCTTTGATATATGAAGCAAATGCTTCACCCACTAGCCTATACAAGGTTTCATTACTAGCCATGGGAATTTACAGGTGTTAAATTAGCTGCAAGATAGCTCCCATATTGTTGCCTGACTGCAATAGAACATATTGAAAAAGTTAATAAAGAATTGAGCATGGGGGCTGCAGGGTTCAAATAAAACCCACTTGCCAGTTCAGTCTGAGGTCTTCATCAAGCTAAATCTCAAGCCACGGTTTCACAAGCCATGGTTTTGTGTGTAATTTTTCATTCCCTTTGCTCAGGCTGCAGGAGAGCATTCACCAGAGAGGCATCTAGTGCCAGAGGAAAGGAGAGGCAACAGAGGCACCTGGAGCTGCCCTGGTCAGGTGGAGTATTGACATATCCCCTCTTCTGGTTTTTAACCTTTTTACCGCAATCAACAGATGAAAAATATTCTAAATAGGAAATCTGGAGTTCCTTTTCTGAATCTGTTGCCATCAATCTCTTGGGTCATTGTAGAGATTGAAAATGCACCCAGACTTCCCAATCAGCTGTGAAAAGAGCACAGCTAACAGTTACACCCCTGCATTTCAGAGTCTGGTATTGAATCCCACACAAAGGGTATTCCACACTGTTCACAGATCTTGACAGAGACAGGATGGCCACATCACTGCTTGGAGTCGCTCAGTGCAAACCTGATCCCTCCATAAATGCTCTCTTGCCTTCCAGTGACACCAGTGGTCACTGGTGTGATGGGAACGGGCTCCCTCTGCACACTCTTTGGAGTAGTCACTGGTTCCTCTTTTGTAGATAAAATTATATTTTAAAAGTCAATGAATTACACCTGGGGGCAGGAAGGACAGGTGAAGGGGAGAAGGGGGTGAATTTTACATAATGGGACTCTGAAATTAAATTATCAAATTTTTTTCTTAAAACAAGATTTTGTGTATTCAGAAACCACTTGGGATCACCAAACTCCCAGTGCAAACACTCATTTTATCTAATAATAAGCATAATTTAACAGTACCAGGTCTTTAATATACATCTCATAAATACTGAAAAATACAGGATGATGGTGCCATCAGTGGCTGTGTAAATTGCAGTAAAAAGTGGGAGTTAAAAAGCAAAAAATACCCAGAGAAGGAGTTTCAGAAAGCCTTGTTAAGGCCCCACTGTGTACTCAGAGCATCCTCAGGCCTGCCTGCTTCCCAGACCATGGTGTCACAGCCCAGATTTTGTGCTGGGAGCAGAAGACTGGGGACAACTCACAGTTCCCAATAGACACTTGCTATGAGAAAGAGTCAAATCAAGAGGCTTTGACTGAGCTGAACAGAAGAATCAAAAGAATCAAAGACGAGAAGAAAGGCAAGGAAGGAAGAGCAGATCCACCTGGTAATTCATGTTTTTAAGTGTGTGTGTGTGTGAAATCACATCTCCTATGGCTGAGTTTGCACCCAGAGCTTGAATGGCTTCACCACCAAAGGCAGTGCACTGCTCCAGTGGAGAATCCATCCCTCAGCCTGGCAGTGGGAATGCAGAGGGGATGCAGGGAGAAGTACTGAGCAATTGCAGCTCTCTAACTCAGGTAGATGAGGTTACAAATTAAGGCAAAAGGCTGGGGTAGGAGAGGAGGGGGCAGCCCTGTCCATTTGCTGACATTTGGGTTTACAGACTTCAGACATTCTTCTTGGTGCTATGGAGAAGTTACATGTTGTTCCACAAACACAGCATTCGTTTTCCATAAACAACAGTCATACAATTATTTTAAAGCTAAATTAGCCCATGTGCATCATGCAATGTCCCCCTGTAAAGAGGGGAAAATGTAACAGATGGGAGAATATAATAAAGTAATTTTATGACAGTTGTAACAAGCCAAGAAACTCTAAAATGGCAGCAGATAGAAAACAGAATTATAAAATACATGCATTGTTAGCTCTTTTCACTGGCACAGAGCTGGTTGGTGAAATTGAAAGGCGATAACTAAAACTCCCAAACCCAGCAACCTTTGATTGCCCCCTCATGCCCCACTGGCCCCCAGGGGAGACAGCAGGGTGCCCCTGATCTGTTCGGGGTGCAGGGAAGGCAATAATGAGCATCCAAGCACTGCTTGCCCTCAGAGAGCTTCCAAGCATGGAGGAACAGTTCTGCAGTTGCTATTTCCTGCTGCTCAGGGTTGCCTCGGTGACCCCTCTCCTGGTAAATGAAACACCTCTGGCAGCACAGTGAGTTTGATTAAAGCCCAGAAAATACAGGAGGTGAGGCATTTTCAATAATGCTCCCAAACTTCCCCTGAGCTGACGGCCCAGAACGCGCTGGAGTCGGGACAGCCATCGCAGAAGAGATGTGCGCTCTCGTCCTTGGCTTGCAGTAAAACCACCTCTGGAATGAATCTCAATTGTTTTTCTTAAGCTTTCTCCTTTTTTTCATTTTTGTTTTAAACACTAGTTCTATACGGTTCTCTCTGACGGTGTCTCCTGGGGGTTTGCATTTTCTCTGCTCTTTAGCACTGAATCACAGTATCTTACATTTATATGGTACCCAGAGGAACCCCAAGCATGCAGAAATTATAAGCCAAATTTTGCTCTTGGAAGCATGAGCTCAGCTCATACCAAAGTTAATGGGAGGTGAGCACAAATATCTAAAGGGGAGAATTTGCCCTTTCAAAGAGGAATCGTTTCACCCACTGCTGAATTGCAGCTGCCTGTGAGGCAAAACATGGCAAATGGTTAAAGGTTTAGACCTTGGAGGTGCTGATCTCTATCAGCTCTTGAACACCTAAGGATAGTCAACACCACAGCAGGGTGCTGAGCTGGGTTTCAATTGTCTCGAGGCGCTGTCTCATCAATACACAACTTTCTTGGCTTTTATGGGCTAAAAATTAAAGGACTCTTAAAATTAACTTTCTTTGTTTCTATTTTGAACTGACTTGGACTTTTCAACTCGAAATATTTAATTTCAGGGCTTTTTAAGGCCAAGATTTGCAGACTGGGAAGGCTGAGTGGAGCCCTTGGGCAGTAGTGCAGAAATCACCAGGGCAGAAAGCTGTGCTTGTTCTGTCTGCAGCGCTGATGGGAGACTAATTTGCACATTCAGGAATTATACATCAATTTGTTTTTCTTACTCTAAAGATGCTCGGGTGGCACAGACAGTTCAATGCAGAGAGTGTTTAAGCTCCCTTCACTGGCACGGGTTAGGTGACAGTGGCCTGTGGCACATCCAGCTGCCTGACGTACTCCCTGCCTTTCCTCCACCACCTGATGGCTCTGACAAGTACTGAGATAGATCATTGGTTTAAATCCAGAGACCAGGACACCAAATAGCAAAGAAGAAACTCCTTTCCCATGATCTTGTTTTCCTTTGGTTTTGCTAGAAATGGCTGAATTTACAACTGCTCTGCCTGAGCTCTTTTTTGGATAACCCACCCCCAAGATGCAATCCAGATGCATAGCCAAGTGCCTTAAACCTCTGAACTGACTAAACCAAGTTATATAAAATCTTCTGAGTTTGCAAAATTGAGTTGGGAGTCTCGAGAAAACAGGCGTGCTTAGGGGATTTCCAGCGCTTCCTCCTCCTCCTCCTCAGGCTGGCAGTATCACAGAGCAGCCTCTTCCCGTGGTGTTCTGGCACTCAGGGGCTCCATCCCTGCCAGAAGTCATTTGCAAAGGTGCCCAAAGTTAAAAAAATTGTGGGGGAAAAAATATCATTTGGCCTCTTCAGCACACAGAAGACTTCTTTGAAGCATGGGACAAACCGATGGCTCATTGCCCAGGCAGGTTCTGCTGTCACTGACTCTTTGGGTGATGGTTCAGTCACAGACCTCAGTGGAGAGCCAAGTACTGCAGAGACCTAAAAGTAAGTCCAGAAGGCTTTTTTCCTTCTCGTTTCACTAGTGGATGGGCTTTAACCAAAAGCTAAGAGCCATATTGAAGGAAAAATGGAATAAGGAGCCAGGACCAGCTCTCACAAAAGTCCTTCCACTCTTTGTTAGTGTAATTAACACCCTGAGGGCAAACCTAGGCTTTGGGAGCACCTGAAGGAAGCCTGGAGGTTGCAATTAGCGGCCGTTCAAATACTCAGTGGCATTTGCTAGGATGGTTTTGCACTTTAGTTAATGCAAATGTAGCTCCACTCGCATTTCCGGAGGAGCTCTGCCTCTCTCCAAACTCATTGCTGTACTCCAAAACTCAGAATAAACCAGGAGCCAGATTACCTAATAAATAAAGGAGCTTCATCCCCTCCCCATTCCCCCATCTGAGCTCTGGGAGCACAAAATACGCGGCAGTCTTTGGAGGGGAGATGTTCAAGCTCAAATGGCTGCGACGCACCAGCAGTGCCTGGTTGCTGGTCTGAGGATCGCTGCCAAGCCAGTGCAAATCCGCAGGAACTGTGTTAGCTCAGATCCTGGGGCTGGATGAATGGGAGCGTGCGTGCATACACACACACAGGGCTGCTGCGGCTTGGCAGATGAGCAGCAGCTCATTAAATTGCAATAACTCAATCACCCGCTATCACCCCCATCTCGCGTCTCTAGCGCAGTGGGTTGTTTTTTCAAAGGCTGGGGAGCGCTCGCAGGTCCCAGGGGCAGCGGTGGGGTTTGCAGGTGCTCCAGGCCTCTGAAGATGAAGGCGTTTGTGCCGGGTGAATGCAGCCCGGTGCCCAGCGCCCCGCAGCGGGGCAGCCCCGGCGGAGAGGAGCGATGGCATCGCCGGACACGGGCTGGGCTTACCCAGGAAAGGCAAGGCCTGCCCAAATCATGGGGGAGCGACTGACCTCGGCGTGACTCCGCAAACCCTGATGTCTATTTATCGTTGTCATTCTCGCTCTTTAGGCTCCCAAATGCAATGAACCAGTTTCCCTGAGATCACGTTTTAAATATACTGCCCCGGGGCTACTCTTTTAAAATTCAAAACATTGGAGGACACACAGGGAGGGCGTTTCGAATCATTTTTGACAAGCAGAAATTCTCCTTGACAACCTGAAAGGTGAGCGCTGAGAAGCCCTGAACCCCACACACGGTGCAGCACAGCATCAGAACAAGACCACAAAAATGCAGTTTTCTTGTAAGACACTACATCTCCACAATTTGCCAGCAAATCTGAACCACGTTGCGGAAGGTTTAGATGTTGGATAACCCCTCTGGAGGAGAGGAGGTGGCAAGGGAGCTCTGCTCTGCACAGCCTGCTTCAGCAACTGCAGAACCTAGTGTGCTGAGGCCAGAAAGAGACAAAGCAAGCTAGGGAAAGGCTCAGCTGATGGACACTGTCCCTTCCCATCTCATGCACTGGCTGTGCAGTCTCTCAGATTGGAAGGAAAAATCCAGGCAGATGGTGGTCTGTGCCCCCTCATCAGGGCCCTGTGGCTGCGTCTCTCCCCCTTTGGGGCAAAGGCAAACTGGCAGAGTTTAACCTGACTTCAGAGTTCAACCAAAGCTCTGCATTTCTGCCAGCAGCCATCCCAGTGGACTGACCATATACCTTTAAGTGCTGCTCACTTGCCCTCTAAAAGGGAGAAAATAACTTAAAAAAAAAAAAGCTGTCAGGAGTTATATTACCTGCAACAGCTGAATTTAATTAGTACAGCAATCACAACAAATATTTAAAAGGTCTAAAAGGCTGTGAAGGGAAATTTTCTTTCCTAGCAGAGACCTGTGCCTCGCGTGCTCTGTGCAGGACAGAGCTGCCATGAATGACTCATGTTGGAGACACTTCACACAGTTTTTGCAATCATGGCATGAGATGGAGTATGGAGACAGGACATGGAGATTTTGGTACAAATCAGAATTTCTTCATGTTGTTACTGATGCTTTCCAAACACTGGCCTGTTCCTGGGTGTGCTGCTGGTGCTCTGTGTGCTCCAGTCACTGCAATCCCTCCCTCTTAGCTCTGCCTCCAGATGGGAGGGGAGTTTTTCCTCTCATGAAACCTGAAAAAAAAACCCGCAACAATAAGGAGAGGGTGGAAGTTTTGCTTCTTAAAGCCCAAGAGCAGTGCAGCAGCCACCAGGGAGATACCACTCAGTACAGGGGCAGCCGAGTCACCTCTGTCCCAGCGCTGGGCTTCAGACTGGGTGGGTGGAGAGGCTGCATCCCTCTCCACAGCACACAGCCTGGATCAGGTAGAAAACAAAGATGTTTGGCCAACTGGGTAACACCAACCCCTTTATCCTTACCAGGTTTCCACTGTGTATTTACTAAAGCCTAAAAGATCAAGGATAATGGCTTTCTCCAAGGGTTGGGCACAGATAGCAACAGCCTTGGCATCCCTTAAAAGCCTCGTGGTAGGAAAATACCCCTGGTGGAGCAAGGATCCCACAGCCTTGGAACTCAGGTGATGCAGGTTGTGGCACTGCCCCAAAATGTGAACTTGAAGCATCCAAAGGGTTCATTTGTGGTGCAAGAATGGTTTTGTAGCCCCAAAACAGCGCACAGCCTCCTCCAGCCCACTAGGTTACTCCTCATGAAGGCTTGCTTCTGTACTTGCTTCCATGGCCATTGGCAAGGGCCATCATTACTGGTGCTGGGTGTCTCTTTTCCTACCTTCTTGTTCTATTTTGAAGACAATATATGACAGTATGTGCTTTAACATGTTTACATACCAAAAAATGGAGGGAGTGTAAAAGAGTAATCTGTCTGGAGAGGAATTTTCCAAAAAAAAGGAACCAGAGTGCAGCCAAAGAACTACAGAAATAGTTAACTCAAACACAACATAGTTTGGTGCAGCTTGGCTCTGCTCGCAGCCAACACACAGGAACTCTGGGCAAAACCATATTGCAGTAGTTACAGGCTCATCTTGTGGACTTAGCAATGGAAAAGGCTTATTAGGTCATTGAGTCCATCCCACCTGCCAGTGAAGGATTGTTCCCTGCAGAATTTCCTCTATTGCTTTGTACAGTCCAATTTTAAATGATCCAAGCAACGTGGTATCACTGACTTCCCTGGGGAGGCTCTTGCACAGATATATTTTGTTTGACTCAATCCTTTAAATGGCTAACCCTTTTCTTTCCCAGTTTGTCTTGCATTTTTCATTCTATATTTCTACTCTCTGAAACACGGAAAGTTTCTTTTTATGTTTCCCTTGCCCTGTATTTACACAGTTATGGTAGTATACCAGTGCTGCTGCCAGCTCTGAAACACAGCATCATCTCCAAGGGCTAAAAACATGACAATGTATTGCACAAAACCCCCAAATTTGCTTTAACCATGTATGCCAACAAGCTCCTCAAAGCCAAGAATCATTCAGGACATTCCAGCACAACATAACTATCATGCGGATGCTCCAGTACATTCCTGTTTCGTAGAAAAGCAACCAGTTTCTAGCTCAATACTTTTCATTATCAATCACCATTGGGATGTAAAGCCAGTACAGTTCAGAGCTAAATAAAGGCATTAAACATTGGCAAACTCATTGCAAATTATCCCTGTTACTTTGTACCTAAGGGCAGAATTTAACCTGGGGACAATCCTGGCTTATATTTTGCCCATCTCAGTGGAAGTGATAATATAAAAATAATTCTGGATAACCAGGTTTGTGCTAGATATCAAGAACAGAAAAATCCTGACCCAGCTCTTCACTTTTTCTGTCATTCTCTAATCTCTGCTTTTGGCATTTCATGTGAAATGCACCATAAATACTGAGCAATAACTATCAGCTCACAGGGCTGCTTCTGTCACTGACACAGCTCTCATGGCAGAGTGGGAAATCAGAGCCCTGATGCCAAGACGAAGGAAGGCATTGACACAGCGTTCTTGAATGGAGCCTTTGGGGTTTTTTGTTCACACTGCAAAAAGCAAAAAAATCCAGGACATGCAGCTCTGTGAATTGAGGAGCTGCAAAGAAGGAATACAGACAAGGAGGATGATGTACAGCTTACAGAGCAGTGTCCATCCCTGCAACACCAAGGACATAACAAAAGGTGTTGCAAAACCTTGTTCGTTTCCCTCAAATCAAAGGCCAGTGATTGCTGCATTAATCTCTTAATCCATAGGATTCATAGATATTGTGCAGTTTCCTTTCTAGAAAGGAAATTTGCACAGATAAAGGTAGCATATTTTATCAGGCAAACTGATGCAGATGAGAACAACCTGACAAGCCTTGGGGTCTAGAGGACATCTATGTAAGACACTGTGTCTTTAAAATTTGGGGTTCTTTTTCCCCTGCCCATTGTGATTTTAATATCAGACAAGTTATATTCCCCAGACATAATATACATATATTTATATACATACTAATATGTTCAGATTTTGTTGCTGCTGTTTCTTCTGAGACCTTTTCCCCAGAGAGCTGTTGATCAAATACTGGAGGTATCACGCCTAAAGACAGCTTGAATTCCTTGGCATTTCAAGGAACATTTCAACTGCTTCCCAGCAGCAACCCAGATCAATCCATCCCATGCTGATTTAGTTGGTGGAGAACAATGTTCCACACAAGAAGCCTCTCAGATGACCACCTCTGGGCTTTGTTTTCCTTACCAGTAACACGAGTAACAGTAACCAGTAACAGAGCTGATGTAGCACAGTAACTCAGAAGGGTGGGAAGCCGAGGCTTTACATGACTGATCCATGTAAACCAGCTGATTTACCAGCTGCTCCCTCCATGGCTGATCCAACCCCTGCTGGTGCTTCTCTGGCTTAGGGCTGTGTCATGACTTTGTGTGCAAGGTGGATTTTCACTCGAGGTAAGCAAGAGAAAATCAGCAGAAACCATAACCTTCCACTGTTTTTTGTTTGTTTCTTTGTTTGGCAACTCCCAAACCACACAACCTGCATTTAGAGAGAGGATCAGGAAGTGGTGGAGAGGGAAAGCTGTAGGGGAGAGGCAGGTAGGGGAGGGGACTCCCAGGTGGAAATGAAAACCCAGGCAGGAGCCAGACTTGGCAAGAGTGAGCTCAGCATCGGCCCCAATGGTGAGGAGCTGCCAGCAGGACAGGAGGGGAGCAGAGGCATTACAGGGGAGATGCTGGGTGGAGAAAGGAGAGGGGAGATGAGGTCAGGGAGGTACTGGTGGGTGGAGTGGGTCCCGTGAGGGAGGTCACATCCAAGAGTGCAATTTTATATAAGCCGGAGAGAGTGATGAATTATCCTGTTTAGTGCAGGACAGATAGCAGAGAAGGAGGCTGAGGCTGTCTCTGACTCAGGTTTCCTTATTCTGAGCTTTCTAAAAGATCACCTTTTACTGCCTTGTCTGCAGCCAAACAGATAAATAACACCATGCCTCTCCCGCAGGCTGGCTTATCACAAGGGTATGAGTAAGTTTTGGTGACTGGATCCAAATCCACACTCCCAGCCTCCCGGGATGTCCATCATGTTACTCCATTCAGACCTACATGCATCCTCAGGATTAGCATATCCCCAACAGGGGCTGTTCCATGAACCCTACACCACTTTCCATGGGAGACCTTCTCAGTATTCAGAGGCCTGCTACAGTCAGTGGTAACCCCATGGGCTGCTGTGAGCTAGTCAGAGAAGCTGTCCAACAGATGAAAGGAGTTCCTCAGGTGTAGCAGGATCCTTTCTGGAGGATCCAGCTGGAGACTTCAGCTCCAGTTGCCGATCAATAATTAATTCCATCACCTAGCAATGGTGGTGACCCAGGCAAGGACCAGTTGTTGGGCATTCAGCAGACCAAACCTGCTGCCAAGAACCAAACTGCTGAGCTCCTCACCATTCCATCTGTGCAGACAACAGCTCTCCCCACCTTCCCCAACCCCTCCTGGTTTCATCCAAAGCAGAGTCTGCTTTAAAGCACTGTCTTTTTCTTCCCATATGGATCTGGCAGTGGGTAACAGTTGGTAGCAACACCCTGACCCTAATGTGCAAGCTGAAGCATTTTGAGTCTTGTCCAGGAGCTGGTGTGAATGGATGGTGGTGGTAAAGACACAAGAATGGTGTAAACACTGATGCTGCAAGCTCACAGCTCTGGGTGGGTGAGCGAGCCACCAAGCCAACAGTCTCACCAGCCCAGGATGTGCAAGCATCTCCATCCAGAGCTAAATCAGTGAATCCAACCTATGGGGCTTCATGTGCCTCCTTCCAAGTCAAGTCAAATTTGAAGCCTCTGAAGGTTCCACCAAACTCCAGATGTTTCAGCATGGCTGCTGAGGTTTTAAGGACCCAGGAGCCAATGCCCTCACGTGGATGTGTAAAACAGCACAAGTGGTGATAACAAACTAGTGAATGAAAAGCATGTTGCTCCTACACTGCTTATGATGAAATTGGAATGTGTTGATAAAATCCACTGCCCTTCAGGTAGAAGGTACCACCTTTCAGCTGAGCTGCAGTAGCAGCAATCTGGATCCTCCCAGAATCAATTTGGGATGGTACCAGGCCTCAGTGCAGATCACCAGGCACCATAAGCCAATCAGGAACTCCTGTCCTGATGCAGAAAAAGACCAAATGTTCTCCATCATTTCCAAAGAAAACAGCAGAGTCAGCACAATCCTACCTACACCCAGGCTCTGGTGAGTCAGCTATAGATTGGAAAATCCCATTACCACCCATGGAAACCTGGTCAAACAATGTCCCAGATCACGCAGGGACTGCATGGGAGCCCAGGCTGCTGCAGTGCCTCTGCACTTACAGGCTGTGCCTGCCTGGGTCACACAGAGGCTTCCCAAAGCTCTTAAATCCACCCAGTTCAGTAATGCAACTTCTTGGCCCAGCCAGGCTTCGAAGGAGAGTGCACCTACAACCAGGCTAGCTCCAAAATTGGGGTGTTTGGGGCTGCTGCAGAGTGCACCGTGGAAATACCGAACATATCATGCAAAGTGCTCTGCATCTCAGCCCTTGCTTGGCTTGAGGTAGAACTCTTCCCAAAGCAAGTATTCCAGGCTTGCATATAAATTAAAGCTCATAAATCAGTGGAGAAAACATCTTCTCTATGGAAATGGCCAGCTTGTTAGAAGGGAGTTAAAGGCTGCAGACGGTTTCAAGGGAGCCTTCTTGGCTGTCAAGAATGCACAAGGCAGCAGAGTTGTTTGGGTTGGGAGCACGAGTCGGATTTTTCTCCTCTCTTTTGAGGACAATGAAATGTAACAGCTTTCCTTCCCCTCTGGGCTGCTCCGAGCAGCCTGAGCTGGGAGACAACAGCACAGATACCATCTCTGGAAATCATGAAGTGACTCAAGAATGGCTAAGGAGTTCTGAATAACTAAATAAAGCCCTCTGTGTTTTCTTTAGCAAGTAAAGAAAATACTTTTAGCATTTTAGTGTGACTTTTGGGGTCAAGGGGGAATCTCAAGTCCAAATATAACAAACTGGTGTGGAAATTATTGCCAAGAGTCTGATAGGCTGGGAGCTTGCCTTAAAGCTCAGATGAGAGAATAACGCTCACAGAAGGCAGGCTGAATCTGAGGTTTTGCTCAGATCATGAGAATCTTGGCCTTCCTGGATGTGCTTGCTTTTAAAAGGTTGAGTGTCCCTCAGCAGCCCATGGAAGGGTAGGGACTGAGCTCCAGTGCTCCCCAGAGAGGGAGACCATCACAGGATTGGTGGCAGGTCTCATGTCCAGCAGCACTTCCAGGACACCAAGCACAGAGTCACTATTCAGCCATCGGCAAATGCTTTCCTGATACAAAACACATCTTCCCCTTGGGATTCTCAGGTCCACTTCAGAACACCTGAAAATGAAATACTCCCGAAGTGTTCACCATGGCACAGCGCCGAGAGGCTCCAGCCAGTCACCAGCACAGACCATCACATCTGTGGCAACCCAGTACATCTTTGGTTTGAAACCATTCTGCTTTCACCAGACTCTTCTCCAAGCAGGAGCTTTCAGATTTCCTTCTGTGTGCCATTACGAGAGCAGCAGCTTTCCCAGTATCAGCTGGGAGATGGAAACAGCATCTAAAGGAGCACATCAGCACTGACTCCAGAGAGATATGAGCTGGGAGGAACTAAAAGGCTCAATAAGGAAGCAGGAAATTAAGAATTCCTATTTCTCAGCTTCCTGATTTTTGATGCATTTACTATCAGAATTGCCATCTCAACCCATCTCACTAGAAGCTCTACCCTTTGTTTGGCTTGTGCTGTTAATTCCAGTGCTATAGTCTGAATAAAGTAAATATTAATAATTCTAGCTTCAAATACAAATTCAATAGATTTTTGAAGAGGATTCTTTGTTTGCTGAGGGAGTAAATGAATACTTACATTAGTACATCCACCAGAGACGTGTCAGACCTGATTCCAGTTTCATTTTCCCTATCTGTCTTCATGAGCCTGGGTGGAACAACCCTGCTGCCATGAAGAGCACAGCACATCAGAAGCATCACATTCATTGCTTAAGCTAACAGTGGTACTGCTGGAGCATGAGAGGCTTTTGTTAGCCCAATCCAGCTGAGAAACAGACAAGCTTTCAAGTGCACAAGGGCTTCTTCTGCTTTGCTGGTATCATCACAGTTAGCCTAATAAAAGCCATGACCTCTCTCTTCAAAATGGTCTTTGTTATTCATGACATCCAGTCAAATGAAAAGAATATTACAATAAACAGAACGTGGGGTTTTGTCTTATTTTCTTCTGTTTCATTACTGTGTCTGCTGGTGGAGGGCACCAAGGATTCCCAGAGAATTTCCTGTGCCTCCTCCAGTGTGCAGCCTCATCAGGAGCCCCTCTGCTCCCAGTGCCAGCCGGCATCTGCCACACCATGTCCCAGGGACCGTGGCACAGGGACCTGTGGCAAAGGATCCCCTGCATCTGCTCAGCTCACAGTCATTTCCAGCCACCTCAGGTTTGGCTGCAGCAGCTCTCCTAAATCCCAATACATCTGCTGTCTTAGAGGCACTACAGCAAAGTAGCCTAACAACCCAAAGCAATTGGTTTTAATAAGAATCTTGGCTTGTTTTGACAATGCACTGAATCTTCACGTTGGCACTGCGAATGTTTTTTTAGGAAAATGTATGCATCTTTGCAGCACTCAGCAACTAAATCCCCTCTTCTCTTCATGGAAAGGGTTTCCTGGCTATCCACTTTCTAATGGATTCCAAGTCCCTCGCAGCTGTTTGTTGTCTGGGCTGGAAATACTTTCATATGGAGCTCGGCGTGTCCCCGTCATGTGCCATGTGCGGGCAGGGTGCAGGGCACGAGGGGCACACCCCGTGCCCCCCATGCTTCCAAACGTGCTCCCGAAGTGTGCAGGGGCATGGAGGGATCCCCGTGCTCCTGTCCCTGTGGAACAGAGGTGTTTGCCATGGCTGCAGGAGCGGCCGTCTCCTGCTCCCAGCCTTGTTGCAGGCAGTAGCAAAACTCCTGGAGTTCAAAGGAATTTCATGCTCACTGAGCGTTTTTCAGCAAGAAATCTGAGATTAAATAAACTTGAATCCTCTCTGAGGAGAAAGCAGAAGATGGAGGGCGAGGAGCTGGCTCTCAGCTGCACAGCATGATCCTGGTATACCTTGGAAAACTCCCAGGTGAGTTGCATCTCAAACCCACATCTGTGGGGCCAGGCTTGTGCCTGTTGGCAACAGTGTGCTTGTGCCACAGCTGCCAGCCTGCTGCACACCCCAAAGTCACCTGAGATGCCTTCTAGCCTTTTGTCCCAGGGGACTGCTGAGGGGGGGATTATCAGTGGATTCACATCTTTTCTTTATTTTCATCTATAAAAGGTGACCAGTTAGCTTGCCACCAACAGAAACATCCAGATTTCAGTGAGTATGGGCACAAAACCCTGCCCCTCTGGAAAGAGCTGAGCTGTTCACAAGCAGAAGGCCACATTCCCCCCTTGTACTAAAGAAATTGGCCCCTGAGCACATCAGCAGCTGTGGACTGAAAGGTGGCTGTGAGCATTGCTCATCCAGGACTCAGAGACACAAAAAATCCAACTGTTTGATATTTTCCCTCTCCCTAACTACTTTGCCCCTGTGGGAAAAAAGAAAATATTTGGATCACACAGCTGACTGAAATGTCATTCCCACAGATGAGGGCTGTTTGTGCAGTCTCAGTGATGGAGCAAGCTGAAAATGCCTGTTCTGGGCACCCATCCCATCTGAGCCCCAGACAGCAGCTGAGTGCAGGTGAGCTGGGAGGTTTTATTCTGCAGGTGAGACCATTCCCCAGAGCTGGGTAAGATGTGTGCTCAGCTTCCAGGCTGGGGTTCCCCATCATCAGACTCCAAAAGGTGCTGGTGCTCCTGCAGATGTGCAGATGTATCCAGGGCATGGAGACCCAGTGTGCTTCACAGCTTAATTCCACTGACTTCCTGAGACAGACACACAACCCTACTGAGGATCTGGGCCCAGTGTGGTTTGGAAAATCCTGCTAGATACCATTCCTCATCTTTAGGTGACTAAATACTTCTGAAATCCCATCCCAAACACCCTCAGAGACTTGGATATTCTGCATGTAAGTCTTTCCTGAGCTGCCCAGTTGAAAGTCTGGCTTTTCTGGAAGAACTTTCCAGGTCAGGTTTGACTTAGGCCTGTCCTTGAAAAAGCCATGGAACTCTCAAGCTGAGAATGCTGCAGTGGCAATTACCACATCTCTGCTGTAGACAAGATGAGTCCAGGACAGATCTGAAAGCTTGAGAGACAGACATACAAGAGTGTTATGTCCTCCGTCTGAGAGCTGAATTCCAGGGAGGGTGGAAACAGCAATGTAGGACAGCTGTGAGTTTGCTTAGTATTAATATCAAATATAATGGTAATTCAAAACAGAGTCTTTTGGTACAGATCTGAACTGCATGAGCCAAGTTATGAAATGATATTAGCAGCTGGATCTGAGGAGCAGCTGAGACTAAGCTGGCCAGCAATTGCCATATGTCTCATCTGCAGAGAATATTTAAATAAGTAAACACAATGAGTTAATAAATACATGAAATTACTTTGCAAGATAAGCACCTAGTGGTGTGGCAGGTTGTCAGAATGATCACATCCAGGGAAAATGGATCACATCACATCACAAATGGATCGGGATCACATCCTGAAAGGGAAAAATGTATATGGCACAATGCTGGATATTTTTTGAGTATTCAATTGACTGAACAGAATAACCCAGAATGGTGAACATTTATGATGATCCTTATCTGCTGGCAGGTGAGAGGATCCTGTTGCCGTTGCCAAAGCTTTAACTCATCTTGGAACCATAAGCTGAAACCTTTTAAAGACCTCGTTACATCCCTGTGTAGGCAGAATGTCATTTTAACAGCTTCAAAGGTATAGAAAGTCATGCTGCTTTCCAGTAATTCCCTGATTACACCTAGAGGGTGAAATAAACCTGCTGGTGGTCTAATCTGAACTGGAGGGAAAAAAAAATGCTAAACACTGATTCTGGGAAAGAAGCTATTCCTTAAAAACATGCCGGACAGATCCAGTGTCCTGGATTCATCTTAGTTTGTGCATGTATCTAAATGTCTCCAGCGAGGGCTTAACCTACAGAGGATTTCAGGATTTGATCCAAGGGAAGCTCTTGAGGGACCACCAGAGTCCAGAGGTTTACTAAGAAATCTCTCCCCCTTGAACAGCAGATTGAGGGCTTGAGCAGGAGGCCAATAGCATCCAATTGCTCCATATCCACAGCTCCCAAAGACATCCAACCCCCTGAGCAGTTCCCTCTGACTCTGAATCACATTCTTTTATTGACAGAGGAGGCAAAATATTAATTGCATACCAAGGACATTTTTGCACTGAATTTTTTTGTAATCTCAGCATCTCCCTAGAAGATGTCAACAATTTGATTCTAATAGGCTCTGGCAATGCACAGTACCATCAGTTTATCAGCCTCAGCTTTTTTGCTTTGGATGGTACAAAATGTTACTGAAAATTAACACTGCTATTAACAATAGGTGCTCAAAGTGATACTTGCAGTCCTTTTAGAAAAGTGCAAAGCCCAAGTTTATTTTGGCTCTCTAATCTAGATCACATAACACTGTTTCAATTTAGAACAGGACCCTGCTTCAGTTCTTGCATGACTGGGTTCAAACAAGACTGACCATCTCAGATGCACAAGCTGAATCCTCCTGACTTCATTCTTTTTCATTCTCCTTTTATAGGATAGGATAAATTGGATCATTCTGTGGAATCAAACCACATCCATTTCCTGGGATTTATTTCCAACAGGTGTAAAGTCTCTGTTTTAACATAAGGCAGCAGTGTCTCTCTCCAGAAAATCTTCCACCAATGAGAAAGGTTTATTCCATGAGGGCAAAGAGCTGTATCAAGACCTGACACATGAAGACAGGTCTCACCAACTATCAATATCACATTTTCCTTGCCTCTTGTGACTAATTGATGAACAAAGTTAAATTTTATAGAGGCTGGTTGTGATGGGTAGCAGATTAAACGGTTGTGATGCTTGGAGGACAAGTGCTTTAGGATTCAGTCTGACTGGCAGAAGCTGCACAAATAAATTCAGTTGCCACCCCATCATTCTTTCCCCATTTTGCTCCCTTGTGGGCAGCTGCACATCTTCCAGGCAGGGGAGGCAGAGGAGCTCTGCACCATGGGGCTGTGCTTGGGTTCACTACATCTTCCCACCTCTCTCAGCCCTGAGCCAATAACATGAAGGCTCCATACGCCCAACAGCAGTCCTCAAAGGTAATATGCACTTTCACAGCCTAGTTTGAAGTTGCAAAGCATATTGAGGGAGTTAGTTAGTGATACAGACAGGTATAAAATATATGCAAGTGCATGAAACAGAGAAGTGAAATGGCTCGAACCAACCAGACAGAGCAGTCAGCCCAAGAGTACAAACACAGAAATATGATGGGTATGAAATCATTGGGAGCCAATCAGTAAGCTCCAACTTCTAAAGCAATTTCATAATTGAGTAATGGGACACAGCAGGGTCTGAACTATTGTGTATTATAATCTGAATGGAATGCTGTGCGAAGGCTGGAGCAATCTGATCGCACCGAGCCCTCGCTCACCAGAAATGCCTTTGACATATTTCCTTAAAGCACAGCAATGAGAGCAGAGTAACTGCTTGTTAATGACACCCTGATGGGCTGTCTGCAGCGCTGAAACTGAGATAGCATAGATTGGAAAGCATGTGCCTCTCCTTGGCTGGAGTTAACACAGCAGCCCCCACGGACTGCCCACCCACTGCAGCCCTAATCGCCGGCGTGCCTGTGCAATCACCAGGTTCACTTCACTACATATTTCCTCCCCCAGAACCTTGCTTATAAAGCAAGAGGCACTAATAATCTGAGATGATCCCACGCCAGCCTCCTGTCATGGCACAGTGCTCCTGCTCCGTGCTGGCCAACCCCTGGCTATCTGCACAGCTATAGAAGCTGGGCTCTGTTCCTTTCCCATTTTTCAGTCCCTCCTTGGATATGTGTGCACTGACTCCACCAAGAAAATATCACCCCTTTCCAGTTTAGAAGACATCACCCATTCTACCTCCTCTTCACCCCTTCTCTGCTCTAGACAAAAGGGGACAAAAGCTGAGCTCTGCAGGAGTTTGACAGTGGTACAGTAGGCATGGGTGTGGGTCTGGATCCCAGGAGGTGCTGAGGGAAGCAGGGCGAACCCTCAGCCTGCTGTCAGGCAAAGGCTGGAACACATCTCTCTTGTTCAGATCTTGTTCATGGATGTGCTCCACGGTGGACAGGGCTGTGGTAGGGCAGCAGACCTTGTCCTGTGCTCCAGGCCAGCTGGGACCACACTGTGCAGAGGGAGAGGGTGTAGCGTTCTGGGGAGCAAGGGACAGGCTTTGCTGGAGAAAGCTGAGTGGGTGCAGCAGCTGTGGCAGAGTTTGCATCCTGAGGGCAAACTGGGAGACTCCTGAAAGAGTCAGGAAGCGTGACTGTGGTGGGGACCAGACTCACAGACAAGCCTCAGAGGTGGCACAAAGATCTGGAGACAGAAGAGATCTGTGCAACTCATTGAACGAGCCACTGAATCTTCTTGCGTTGCAAGAGACGCCCTTTTCCCCCTCAGAGAGCAGTTTGTCCTTTTGGTACTTACTCTGTTTCAAGAAGCAGCCTCGAGCACTCTTGCTCTTGTTCAGCATTTCCATGCTCTAAGAAGACATCAAATGTTGCTGCAGTTGGGCTGTGGGCTCCAAGGAGCCTGACATACTCCATCAGCCAAAGCCCCAGCAGGCAAAGAACAGGGAATGAGGGAGATTTTCAAAGAGTTGAAGTGCCTCTGGGGACAGCTGAAGGAATTCACATTACAGAACCAGGTTTTCGTAGGTCCCTGAAGATACCAGAAAGCTCCAGGTGGGAGTTTATAAATGGGTTTCTAGGCCTGGAAACCAATGGCAGCACCACAGGACTGGATGTCCCAGGAGCTCCACCCCCAGCACCTCACAGTCACAGGTGGCACACGTGGCCCACCCAGACCTGTGGTGGCTCTGGGGGAGAGATGGGCAGCTGGGTATTGCCAGGGTTTAGGACTCAGGAACAGAGCCAGCAATGAGAGCTAGAGTGGGCAAACCAACACAAGAGAATGAAAAGAAAGTGGGAATTTGGCTTGGAAACTGGAAAGGCACTTTTAGAAAATTCATCCCACATAATTCAAGCACTTTAAATATCAGGCTGGCTTCTCTCCTCTGCCCAAGAAGTTATTTTCAAAAAAACTGTTAAAAATCCCTTGCTAAATTCTGAGCTTACAAAGACACTGCCCAAAGCTCAGTCAGGCTTGTTGCCAGAGGAGTTACTGGACAGGTTTGTTCGCTGAACTGACAAATGTTGAGCCAATATTGTAAAGTCTCAGCAAGCATGATGAAAATCTATAGCCAGGTGCAAACATGGAGAAACCTATTCTGGAGTATTCCTGTCGCTTTCAGATGAGGAGGTCCTCTCCATGGACCTTCCAGGGCCTAGCAGTGCCAGCAGGAAAGTTCCCTGGGTTTTAGAGGGATTTAATCAGGCCCATGAGAGCTGTGTGCATGCATGCAGGACAGCCTGGACTTGGACTATCAAACACTAACAACAAACTACTCACTAATAAGTTCCAGACCAAGATTTCCTTTCTTTTCCGAGATTACTTTTAAAAACACCTTCCAAAAAAACAAGTTTCATAAAGAAAAACTGAACCTTTTCATACAGACAGTTCAGATACTGGAAAAAAAACCCAGCATTGCTATTTAGATTATTCATTACAAATTACCCACATATTTCTTGCTACCAGTGATGCCTTTTGTATACCTGAGGAGCTGTGGAAAAGTTAGGGTCACCTCAGAGAGAAGGGAAGGGTCACTAAAAGCAGCCCTTGGGTATCAAGCCAGATGAGGCTGATGGTGAGGCCTCCTGACCTGGCATTTGTCACATGTGCAGCAAAATCTCCTTTTTAGCCCATTAGTTGTTTGTCTGCCCAACTCTAACCTTCAATCCCCATCAAAAGGCAATCAGAAGAAGTTATCCAAGATGTTCCCAGCAAATTAGCATAAAAATAATTTTTTTAAAAAAAAATTTTAAAAATAATTTAAAACCCCACCTGTTTATTGAGAGCTCCCTAAGGGTCAGCAGAAGTAAACAACAGAACTTCACTGCAAACCAGAGCTTTGTTCTGTGCCAGCAGTGTCCCCACATGTGCTGGGATGCCTTTGTTCCCTGTCTGTGTCCAAGGGCTGTGTCTGGCAGGTAACAGCTTTCATCTCCCCCTCTGCAGGTGCTGATCCCCTGTGTCCCACCCCACAGTGTGGCCAAACTCCAGCAGAAACACACCCTGACCTCCCTGGGCTCACAGCACTCCAGAGCATGAGGGTTAACAAATGAACAAATGAGCACAGCTTGTGTCATTGCAGAGTTGTAGTCTACCTTCTTCAGGCATTCACAAAAGGTCTTATCTCCTACCATGAATCTATCACACACATCTTCCAGCTGTGAAACTCTTCAGACAAATCCTCCTGTCATGTAATAGTCCAAATGCACAACACTTGAGGAAACCACGGGGAGGAGGATGATCTGCACCTGTTGTCTTCCTATATTTTCCCTGTATAGCCGTAGCCAGACTGGACCATGCACTTGGGCACCTGTGGCAGCTGCAGCTCCTCAGGTTGGGCTGAGTCTGGCTGAGTTTTCCTCCTAGAGACACAGGAGCACATGGTAATGTGCACAAAAACCAGGCACACATTTTTCTGACTGACAGCTCTTCTTAAGTGTTACATAGTTATTATTTTTTAGCACTTCAGGTATATAATATGACTAGTTCCAAGGAATTACTGGAAGTGAAGCAGTTGTGGAATTCAGCATGTTTGTTTCTCTCACTCTGAAGCTGACCACAGAACACAGTGGGCTTTCAGACTTAGCAGATAGTTGAGATCCATGTGCCATGGATGCACGTGAAACCACCGTAGAGGAGATCAAGTGTCGGTTTGAACCAGCAGTTCCTCAGATCTGATGCTCTCCCTTGGCAGAGGCCCATCCAGCAGAAGACACAAGCACATATTACAGGAAGTCTGTTCCAGAGAACAGCTCCTCTCATTATCTTCCTCCTGCTTCCACATCTTACATCTGCTTGGAATTTAGAGGCTGATTTAGGACCTGACGCTGGCTCCTGGCGAAGATGTCCTGACTTGTCAGTCTCTGCAATGGCTGCTGCGAGGACCCTTGATAACAACTTGGGTTGTGTCCACTCTCCAGAGCCAGCGCCTGAGGCGGGGCCATCTGGACACTCCCGAGGTGCCAAACACTGCCGTTCTTGTCCAGCCCAGCTTCCTGCTCCAGGCAAATTGTATTTGATGAAAGGCTGCTCAAGCACCAGGGGCTTGACTCTCATGTGTCTCCAGCCCTCCCCAGCAGTGACATGGTCTGCTCATCAGCTGTTGACTCAGTTTGCAATAGAGCCAGCTGAAAATTTTTCAACAGAGCAATTTCTCATCCAGTAAAGTCTATTTAAAAATCAAAATATTTCTCGGCAGTTTGTCAATTTCAATGAAATTTTACACCAGGAGAATGTCAAAACACGGTGTTTCATCACCACTGCACTGGTTCTTCTCAATGGCATTGACGTGCTTCATTTCATTCTGGTCTTTTTGCTTCCACTGCTGTACATAGCTGAATATTGACTCAAACCTTCTAGAGATTTTAGATTTTCCACTGCCTAATGTCTTCGTTTTTCCTGATTTTGTATAATAGGAAAGTAGGAACAAATAATTTAAATAAGGCTTTCTTTTCTGAACAGTTCCTAAATTTACATTTTGTGGGAAACTTCCAAATTTCACCTTTTTATCTTGATTCAATAACACAAGGAACCGGGGAGTGTCAGAGCTTCTCCTACAGAGGAAATTCCACCTTCTGAGCAGCTCACATTAACATCCAGCCTGACCCAGCTGCAACCCTTGGATCTGTGGGAAGGTCCAGGGTAGATTTGCTTCCCAAGCCCAGCAACAACTGGAGAACACCACTGGCAAATCAGCCCTTTGTGAATCATCACAGCTCTGATGGAGCCTGTCCTCTGTGCAAGGAAAATGTACCTCAGCAACAGAAATAAGATCTTAAATCAAATCAGACACAGCTTGAAATATTTATCTACTGTTCTGGGAAGAGGGATTGTAGTGGAACAAATCCTCAGAGTTATTTTACTCCTAAGATGGGAAGAAGAAAAGAAAATTTGAACTCAGTTTGACCAGAAATGAGGGAGATGACACATAAATGTGAAGAAACTCTGGCCACCAAAGTAACAACACCATATGACACTGAACAGGCAGCCTCTCCACAGGCTGAGGAGCTAGAACCCACATGAGATACCTGCAAAAAGAGAGGAAACACATGCTGGTGTAAGTCACAACACAAGTGCTTGTGAAACACGAGTCTGCTCAGTGCAGAGCATCAGATCTGGGTGAGATTCAACCACTCCCCTCTTCCAGAGCAGAACTCTTGGGACAGGAATGTTCCATTGTTTCTGAAGGTACCCTGTGACTGCTGGAGCTCATCTGCCACCTGCCTGAGCCCTGTTTCAGATGCTGCAGCTCCTCACTGTGTGTTTGGTGATAACCTGGCAGGGCAGGAAGCAGAGGATGGGTGACCATACAGGCTGTGGCACCATGAGGTGACAGTCATCTGCAGAAAGACAGAGGAGCATGAGCTGGGAGGATGAGACATGACCCAAACCAATGGTTCCACACTTCTCTAGAGGAGCCATACCAGAAATCCAGTAGCACCTAGGGAAATGTTTGCCTTTGAAAAGGTTTCAATCCTGTTCCAGGGGCAGTTTCTAAGATAACCCAGAAAACTGCTTCACCTCTGCAAGGCAAACCAAGGGTTCCAGTCCTAGCGGGTGAGGAACCTGGCCTGTAAGACAATTTAAAGAATCAGCTAGTTCCAGGTTGATCTTGACCAAATGGTTCCAGTTCTCTCAGCCTTTTCTCCTACACCCACCAGCATTCTGTTGCACGTAAGATGGCTACAGCCTTTGGATCCCATTCAAGAGGAACGTGTACAGTCTGTGACTTGCTCTTCTCTACACTTCCCTCTAGACTTTTCCCGTGGTCATCCAACTGGAGCTGAGTCCAGTCGCGAAATGACAACACTCCCAACACAAAACAGGGGCAGTGAGTTTTCCCTCTCACGAGTGCCCACCCCCAGCCAGAGGGTTATGAACTACAAGGTTAGATCATAAGTAAAACAGGGTGGGAGCTCCTAGCAGAACAAGGAAACCTCTCAGGGCAACCTCAGTGCAAATAAAGAAATACTATATTTCAAATGTGACTGATGTGGAGCCTCAAATATTTGGGGCTGGCTCTCCTAAAGCAGAGCCCTCGGGACCAGTGGCCCCTCTGAAATGCAGTGATTAGAGTGGAGTAGCCATGTACATGGAGAGAGTGAAGTGACAGAGCCAGGCTATGGTTTCACAGCTGCACTGGCCTGGGCGATGAAATCAGGCCCAGACAGGTAGCAGTTTTTCTCAGCAGTAAGTTGCTATTTTTACCCATCTCAGTTCTCCAATCTAAGAGACATTTGGGGTCAGTGGATTCTGTTCTGCTGCCTGTCACGACAGCACTGATGTCTGGAGTGGGGCTGGACAATGAGCACTGTTGGCTCCCCTCTCTATCAGTATACCCCCTGATCATCTCAACACACCCCTGATGATCTCAACTCCCTCCTGGTCACATACGTTGCCTCCACAGGTCAGACCACTCAGTCCTGAATCCCAGTGGCTGCATCTGCACTGTGTAAGAGAAGCAAGTTGGATTTCCCAGGGATCAAACAGCCCAGAGCAAGCACAAATAGGCTGCAGCAGCCTCACCAGCCTCTCCAACCCTTCTGCTGCACCACCCAACACACAGCATTAACCTCCAGGAATTATGGAGGAGGAGCTGCAGGGCATGGATGTGTCCAGTGCTTTCCTATCTCAGCTGCTACGTGAGGATTTCATGCTGCTATTTGTACATGGAGGCAATGGTTTCCTTCAGCTCCTGCATGTCCTGGCCCTGGTCACAGCCCTGGCTCCCATCTCGGGGCTGCAGCTGGGCTGGGCAGTGCAGGCAGCTCCATCTGCCACTTTGTGCAAGGTGACAGCTCTGTTTGTTCCCCATTTCTCCTTCTCCCCACCCCACTGCAGCGATTTGGGCTGAGGGAGTGGCAGCACTTCCCAAATCCCAGAGCAATAGATCTGGAGTGAAGTCAGGAATAACTGCTGCTCCACAGGAACGAGCCGAGCTGGAAAATAGAGCTAGGAAGGAGGAACAAGCTGTTTATGTCAGAACTGCTGACATCCAGTAACACTAAAAAGCAATGAGGGAGAACATAACTGTCCCCTTCTCCGGTGGTTGATTTCCCCCCAATTTCAGTGCTTGTCTGTGGGAAATCTGAGCTCAGCTGGAAGGTGGAGTGAGACGGGCAGGGGTTTGCAGCTCTGGCAGGAAGGAGTCCCACCCCGGCCCCGAGTCCCACTGAAGGCTGAGGCAGGTCCTGCAGATCTGTGCAATCCTCCTCCCCAACAGGCACCATTACGGGCATTCTTTCACCTCTTTGCTTGATGACTGTGCACATGCAGTGACCAGAACCTCCCATCACACCACCCTAACACTGACACTATCCTTTTCAGCAGATGTTTAATAGCAGAAAATGCTCTGATCTCCAGCTCTCTCCAAAGTTCCAGTCCCAGCACTGTCTCCCTTGCTGACTGCAGACCCTGCCACACTGCACAGGCAAATTGGGAAGCTGAAGACTAGACTTCATGAAAACATATAAATTAACATATGCCTCCTAGAGGGGTTGTTAGGCTCAGCTCATTAGCGGTTTAAAGCATATCCAATGCTCTAAGTTATTTGTTTGTTTGTATTTTTGCAGCTGTCCTTAGTTTTCTTAGGTCAAGTGGAGGTGTTAGGTCCAAAATAGCATCAGAATGGCTGAGCTTATGTTTCCAGCCCTGAAAAAACAATGAAGTGCTAATAAAAAAAAAGCCTTGTGAGAAAGATTTCACTCCAAAGCTCTTTGCAAACAACACACACAACAACATGGAAATGCAGGATTCTCTGCTCCCTGGAGAGGGGAGCTGCTGCCAGCTACTTTGGGAGGAGAAGTGGAATCTTGGTGGCCTGGGGAGAAATTTTGGACACGGATACCAGAGTAAGAGAAGTCACTGGATCTTTGCTGTCTGGACATTGCAGCTCAGCTGGGCAGCCAATGGGGTGAGAGGAGCCCATCCATCCAACCCTGCTGGTCACTGCCACCGAAATCCAGCTCTGCCTGCACCAGCTCTCACAGCTCCATTGGAGCAGCCCCAGCCCTGCAGTGCCTTTCTCGAGCAGAGGCACTCTAGCCCAGGCTCATTCTGTACAGACAAAGCAAGGGGGTGCGTGTTCCCAAAACACAGGGACTGTGCATGAACTGTGGGGAGCAGCTCTTCCTCAAGGGAGCTGCTTTCCCCCCATATCCTGCCTTCAGAAACAAAGAGGTGCTTGAAGCAGACCTGTCCTGTTTTGAAGTGCTCCTCCCTTTCCCAGCTGAGCACAGCATTAGAGATCTGGAAGTGTAAAGGAATAAGTAAGGCTTAGATGCCTCAAAAATTGGTACAGAAGAGCTGTCACCCCTCTCTGGAGTGCACTGAGCCCAGCAGCTCCTGCACTTCCCTGTGCAGGCTCTGAAAGAAGATCTGACTTCTCCAGCTGCGAGTGCTGGAGTGGACCTGCACGTTTGCCTCCTGGAGTGGACAAATATTGACCTGTGGTTGAAGAGTCTCATTTCTGCAGGGAACAGAGACAGTTCTCCAACGGGCTTGGCCTCATTTGGTGATGTCACTTATTTGAGATCTACTGGATTAGAGGCAGCACTGAGGGGATGCAGTGCAGCACAAAGGTAGTATGCTGAGGGCAGGGCAGCACATTCCCCTTTAGATGACATAAAATCAGAGTGAGGGTTCAGGTAAAGCCTGCAAACCAACAGAGAGTTTAAGAGAGAACCTCTTCACTTGCTTTGGTTAACTCCATCAGGGACATGCCATCATTTTTAAGCAAAGAAACTCCACTAAAAATAAATGACACCTCAGCTTGTGATGGACTTTCCATTCCTGGGTATAAACACTCCTGGGAGGTGATGGAAGAACAAATCATCAAGCAACACTCTGATGGAAACTTTATCCCAGAAAATTGCCCTGAGCACAGCAGGAATTACTGCTCAGTGTCCTACCTTTGAGAAGAGGTCAGGGAGAGTCTTCCCACAAGATCCTCATCTTTCTACAGCAGTTGTTAACTGCAACCCTCCTCACCATCAAGAGGAAAAAACATCTTTAGAGCCTCAGAGGTAAAAGCAGAGGCTTTATTACAGTGTCCAGTGATGGGGTGACTTTTTGAGCAATATTGAGGCACTTGGACTCTCCCTTCCATTTAACAGCAGCCACTTAACAAGCAAAACCCTTCCCTCCCTTGGCACTCCTGTCTCCACTTCCACCTCACAAACTGAATCTTAAAAGTTGCTAACAGTGGGCTCAGCCTAGGCAAAACTATGACTCTATGAAAGCCACTAGGATTCCCATTGTTTTTGGGTGGAGCCAGAATCCCACCAGCCAGATTTCAGATAGGCAAGAAGAGGTTCAGTCTCAAGTAGGAGAGATGCTGTGCGGCTGCAGGAGGAGCTAAAGGAGACCTCAGGCAAGGCTGAGCCAGGCCAGGGCTGAGCTCCGTTCCTGCAGGCAGGACAGGAGCTGGGGCAGCCTTATCTCGCACTGCTCAAACTCAAGCCCATTCCAGGAAAGTGTTGTTGTTTTGATCCTTCTGCAAGGGAATGAGCTCAGATGAAACTGAAGCAGGTGCTAATTAAAACCAGGACTATTCTTCAAACTGGGCTTTTAATTACTGTAAATATATGTCAAGGAAAGTTTCAAAGAAAAATAGTAATTTCTTGTGCTACCTGCCATTTTCACTTGATTACCATCACACTTTTCTGTAGAGCAAAAACATCAGTCCTTCATAACAAACTCCTCTCTTGGGGGTTAGTGAGAATTGAGAGTTGTGAGGCCCTGCCATGGGTTCCAAAACTAGCAGCATAATGTCTGTAACAGACATGCTACCTAATTAAATTGTTAGGGAACAGGCTTTTATATCTTTAACACCTAATTTACTATTGTTTCTTTGAAAGTGTTTGGCTTCCCTGTGGTTTTTTGGACCTCCCTTCTCAGTTTTATGATGGCTTTTAAGTTTTTCGTGTGTGTTTCTACTAAATAACCATTTTGGAAGTTTTGTTACAGTCTCTGCTCACGCTGGACCAAGGGAAGCAAGGGCCTGTTTTATTGTTGTTCATGCTGGGTGAGTTACCACTACTGTGCTAATTATGTAATTACCCTATTTTAATAGCTATTGTACACTACTTTATTGCTAACAAATCTGATTTCCTCTTTCTTTGCTCACTGATCGAACAGTAAAGGCATGGGGACACACACAAACATTATACAGCTCCATAAACCTCAACACCAGAGCTGGCAGGGCTCTAATCATAAACAAGCATCTTCAAGGCAGCAGGTTTAGCCAAATCTACTCCACAATAATGACAATATAATTCTTGCTTACTGAGAAGACACAAAATTGAATTCATTTCTCAAGAACCAAGTGCTCTACAGCTGCTGCTCAGGGAGTGTATAATGTGCTCACCACAAAAATCAGAGGCTATACCTGAGATGTTTAGACTGTGCTGTACCAGAAATGAGTAATGAATGTGTTAATCAGCTACTTCCTCTCTTGTATTTGAAGGGAAAAAAAAAAAAAAGAGAGAGAAAGAGAAATATTTGGCCCCAGAGAGGTGGGGGAACATATGTTCCAAAATATTCCTGAATTCTGCGCAGTCATTTGGAGTCCATGGCTGGCAAGATGGGGTGCTCAGGGATATCAGAATGCAGAGGGGCATGATGAAAAGGGGAAATGTTACCCAGAATTTATCCCATATGAAATTTGATCATAGCAGCAAAACCTTTTTTTTTCCTCTCCTTGTTTGTGCCCACAGCCAGCCCCAGGTCTCATTCCCAGGGAATTTATCTGAAGGAGAACCAGTCTCCAGGCAGATAAAACATACATTGAATTCAGCTGGACTTTCAGCAATAAATCATTGTGCCTGCTCCTTTCCACTGACACTGATGGGCCCCAGTGCTTCCACTGACCCCACTGATGGCCTCCTCTGCACCAGGAGGATCCCTGCAAACAGCAGCAAGCTCTGCCGCTTCACATTCCTCCTTAAATCCATCTGTTGCCAGCATATCTACCAAAAAATTGACAGCAAGAAATATTGCATTAGGCTGCTGGTGTGCTAAGACCACTGTCTATCACAGTGAGCAATATTGGCTCAGCTCTCCCTGTGCTCGCTCTCTGTCTGCACCCATCTGCTGCCTTTCCTCTCCTGCTCGTCACTGGGTCAAGGACAAAAGCTTTGGGATGCTGGGAGGGTACCACTGAATACAGAGAGAGGCACACACATATGTGTATGTGTATGTGTATGTGTATGTGTATGTGTATGTGTATGTGTATGTGTATGTGTATGTGTATGTGTGTATGTGTGTGTATTTGTGTGCATATGTGTGTATGTGTGTGTATTTGTATTTGTGTGTGTATGTGTATGTGTGTGTATTTGTGTGAATATGTGTGTATGTGTATGTGTGAGTGCATGTGTATGTGTGTGTGTATGTGTGCATGTGTGTGTGTGTGTGTGTATGTGTGTGTATGTGTATGTGTGTGTTTATGTGTGTATGTGTGTGTGTATGTGTGTACGTGTATGTGTGTGTATGTGTGTATTTGTGTGTATGTGTGTGTATGTGTATGTGTGTGTGTATGTGTGTGTACTTGTGTGCATATGTGTGTGTGTATGTGTGTGTATGTGTGTGTGTATATGTGTGTATGTGTGTGTGTATATGTGTGTATGTGTGTATGTGTGTGTGTATGTGTGTGTACTTGTGTGCATATGTGTGTGTGTATGTGTGTATGTGTGTATGTATGTGTGTGTGTGTATATGTGTGTATGTGTGTGCGTATATGTGTGTATGTGTATGTGTGTGTGTGTATGTGTATGTGTGTGTGTATGTGTATGTGTGTGTATGTGCATGTGTATGTGTGTCTATGTATGTGTGTGTGTGTATATGTGTGTGTGTGTGTGTGTGTATGCGCGTGTGTGTGTGTATAACGAGTGTTTGGCTGTCTGTGGCTGTCTGTGTGGCTATATGTGTATGTGTGACATATAGGCATGTGTATGTATATATTTCTGTATCGGTCTATATCATCTGTATCTATGTCATGCATCAAAAGCAGTGTGGGCAGCAGGGGATGGGGGATTCTGCCCTTGTGCTCAGGTCAGAGCCCACCTGCAGAGCTGCCCCAGCCCCGGGGCCCAGCACAGCAAGGAGCTGGAGCTGCTGGAGCCAGGCCAGAGGAGGCACCAGGATGAGCAGAGGGATGGAGCAGCTCCGCTGGGAGGAACGGCTGGGAGAGCTGGGATTGTTCACCTGCACAGGAGAAGCTTTGGGGTGAGCTCAGGGTGGCCTTGCAGGGCCTGAAGGAGCTGCAGAAACATGGAGAGAGACAACTGCCAAGGGCTGGAGGGACAGGACACAGGGAATGGCTTCCCCCAGAGGGCAGGGATAGGTGGGATAATGGGAAGGAATGGTTACCTGGGAGTGTGGGGAGGCCCTGGCACAGGGTGCCCAGAGCAGCTGTGGCTGCCCCTGGATCCGTGGAAATGTTCAAGGCGGGGCTTGGAGCAGCCTGGGATAGTGGGGGGTGGCCCGGCCCATGGCAGGGGATTGGAACGAGGTGATATTTAAGGCCCTTTCCAGCTCAAGTAATTTTGTAATTCTCTGATTCCAGGACTCTGGACTAGTCCAGAAGACTATCATGACAACACTGACTGAGATCCACCTGCAACCTCTGCCTTTCAGATCTGTCGTTCATTTCCCAGTCAGGCTTTTAGGATGTCCTTCAGAAGGGTCCAAACCCAATCACTTGGTCACAGGCTGTGCTCCTCAGAGCTGTATGGATGTCAGGTCTCTGAGTGGAGATATGATGCACAAATTCCATTCCACCAGCTGCTGCCTCCCACCCTGAAGGAGTTAAGCAGAATTTACAGCATTTTTAACTTATATTACTCACTTGTATTGAATTATTCTTGGATCAGATATTAAATGAAGATTTTCCATATAATATCTGTCACAGATGGAAAAAACTCCATCATCTATGGATGAGTGTAATCCATTCATTGGTTTACGGATACAGCCCTCTCCAGGGATTGTCAGAAATAAACATGATGTCCCTGTTTGCTGGATTTTTGCATTTGGATTGCTGAGCTAGCTGAAAAAATGTGTGAAATCGCATGAAAGCCGACAGCTCCCTATTGACTCGGCATACGAACAAGCTCCCATGTGTTACTTATTCCAGCAAGCCCATGGACTGTGGCGTGTACATGAAATGCAAGCCCATTCTGAAATTCGAGGGGATAATAATCAATAATGCTTTGTTTGGAACGCAGCTTTCATCTGCAGAGCCCGGAGCGGTGGCAGGGAGCTGGGGGAGAAGGGAGAGGCAGACACACAGACCCTCACTCAAAAGACAGAACTGGAACCTGTCTCTCTACCCTGCAAGCCCCAGGGACGAGCTGCCTGCTGACAAGGCACCTTTGGCATCTCAGACATGCTAAATCCCTGGATTTTTGTTTCTTTGCTTGTTTTTTAAGAAAACAGTCTCTGCCAGAGCAGCTTTCCAGATACCTGCAAAGATGAACTGCATTGGTTAAAAACTACTTGTTCTTTTGGGAATTCCTGGGAGGAATTAGGGATATCAGTGTGCCCAGAGCAAGAGTATGGCAAGATGGGAAAAGCCAAGCCCTATTTCCAGCCCTTGCTTTGACTCCTGAACACGGGGTTTGCTGCAGCATCCTCTTGCCAGGCTGGTGCCACCATGTCCCTCTGGGTCACCCCAGATAGGCTCACCCCACTCCCTCCACAGCACAGCCTCATGCTGAGCAGCGTGGCACAGCTCCAGGACAGCATCACCCTCACCACACAGCTACCACTCGCTAGGGGATAATTAGTATTTCCCCCATCTGCTAGATGAGCTTGGGGAGGGAAGGCAGGGGAGCGCTGCCAGGATGTTCTTAACTCTTCCATCCTCAGGCGTTTTGCTGCCACTCCCACTCCCAGGCTGGTGGCAAACCCAGCTGGAGACTCAGGAGGTCTGGGAAAGGTGGCTGGATCCTTTCTCCCACCTGAGCCTCTGAGGGGCTGTGGGAAGGGTCTGTCCTGCTCCCGTGGTAGCCACCACCAAATCCCTGCAATTCCCTGTGTGTGGCAAAGCACCCGCTGCTGTGCCCAGCACAGACAGCCTCCAGGTGAGCTGGTTTGGGTTCCTCAGCTGCAAACCCCTCCCCAGCTGGCCCGTTCTGCCCTCCCGTGTGCCCAGGACAGTGTGTGGGCACCCCCTGGAATGGGACCCTTGCATCCAGGAGACAAAGGAGGATGTCAACAAGTGCAGCCCAAAAGGCAGATGCAGGATTAGTGCTGCTCCTGGCAGCAGGCTCCTTCCCTGCATTAAAGTCAACACATCACCCAACACTTACTTCCCACCTTCCCTGGGGTGGCCAGAGAGCTCCCTTTCTAAGTTTAATACCTTATCCTCCCCAACGAAACAGGAAATTTCCTAGCTAATTTGTATGTGTCTAATTTTCATATCAACAAAGCAAAGTTATTATTTGAGGCTTTTTCAGCTTTGCTTTCTTTCTCACCACATTCCCACTCTTGCTGAGGCCGTTTCCATTCCTCTGCTCCTTGCCCAGATTTCAGTATCCGTAAGTTTCTGGGTTAGCAACACAATAACACAGGCTGGAACCTGTTCAGATGACTTTTTAAATTAATTATTTTTATTTTCTTGCTTGGAAAACCTTTTCCCCTCTCTTTCACCCTCCCCGCCAGGGAGTTCAAAGGGACATGTTCGCAAACAGGGGCAGGGCAGCTCTCCACACCCACACTTGCCACCTTGAGGGAGGGAGCGGCACAAAAACTCGCTGGTGAACATTTGTGCAAATATTCATTTGGCATCTGCTAATGTCAAGTCTGGCTGGATTGGGGCTTGGAGCTGCAGAAAAGCATAAATGAGTCAGGCAGACAGCAAAAGCCGAGCTCTTCATTATGCAAACAGAAGCCTCTCACAGCAGCTCTTATGCACAGGGAAGGGGCTCCTGCTCCTTGTTATTTCTGTCGTGCTTTGTCCTGCCCTTTAGTTACCACGACTTTTCTCATGCAAAGCCCCCTGTGTGAAATGCTAGACAAACCTCCAGCTTCAAAAAGCACAGTCTCAATAAACCCCGGTCTGATGAGGAGAGCTTGGCAGCCACGGGCAGTAGCAGCAGCAGCAGCAGCAGCAGCAGCAATGGGGGCTGCTCCTGCCCATGGCTGTTCTGCTTTATTGCTGTTACTGCCACAAAACCCTGGCAGGACTGAGTTCCTGGGATGTACATAGAGCTCTGCGAGCCTTTGGTCCTGCCAGCTCCCTGGCTATGGCAAACGCAGCAGGGCAGGTAGCAAGGGAGGGAGAGATCCCTGCCAGCACAAGCAAAATGCTCGAACAAGTGCAAAGAACCCACTCACCCAACGTTAACAGGGCAGCCACAGCTGGGGTGTGTGGCTTATTAGTAAAGTGTCCATGTATAAAAACAGGCCTAGAGGTTGGAGTCAGTTCCCACTTACCTGGTGACAAATTTTCCCTGGAATCAGCAGGGACTGATGGGCACAGTTGAGCTCCCACAGCCACAGGAGAGGTTTCACTGCAGGAACTTCACCTGTCCCATGTAAATTCAGCAGCACCAAAGCAGTGGATCATGGACCACATAACCTATAATTTAGTAATAAATTAAACAAGGAGCAGGATTGGTTCCTGGAAGTGATTGCTTCCCAGGCCCTGGCACAGGGTGCCCAGAGAAGCTGTGGCTGCTCCTGGATCCCTGGAAGTGTCCAAGACCATGCTGGATGTGGCTTGGAGCAGTCTAGGACAGTGGGAGGTGTCCCTGCCATGGCAAGGGGTAGGACTGGATGGGCTTTAATAACTGAACCAGTCTGTTATTCTGTGACACATCCCAGCCATAGAAG
The DNA here is from genome assembly GCF_021018805.1 of Prinia subflava. Lineage (NCBI taxonomy): Eukaryota > Metazoa > Chordata > Aves > Passeriformes > Cisticolidae > Prinia > Prinia subflava. The sequence goes on along the minus strand of NC_086262.1, from coordinate 627,372 downwards.
CCTTGGGAGAAAACCTGAGCTCCTCCAGGGTGGTACAGTGTAGGTATCGGTGTTGCTGTCGGTGTCAGTGTAGGTGTAGGTAAGCAAAGACTTGTTACTTAATGATGCAAACAGCTGATGAGTCCATGGAGCAGGACAGGCAGGTGACTCAGGTCTCCTGCTTTCACCATTGCACCCACAGCCTGAGCAACGATCCCTGGATCCCCAGCAGCATCCTTGCTCACTCTCAGAGCAGCAGGGTCTTGGGTTCCTGGGTTTGACTACAAACATTGGGGAGATAAATCTGAATTCCTCCTCATCAGCCTAAAAACTTCCTTATTATTTATGACTGGGAAAGATTCTCACCAGAAATGTGTAGTTGGTTATAATTTAAACGTTTCTTCTAACTCGGGAAATTTCCAGGAAGATCTAATAGTAAACACAATAATGTGCCCATAACTTACAAACCAGTGATCCTGTTTGTTTAATTCATTTGCCCAGAAAAAGAATGAATAAAAACTGGTAGTGTTTTTTGTTTGTTCCCTAAAACAATGTTATCAGTACATGCCCTCAGTGCATTTTTATTGCAATTATAAAGGTTTTTCCAGCTGGAAAGTGAGTCAGCTTAACTTTTTTCTTTTAAACTAATGACCATTTAATGTCAGATAAAAGGTTTAAAGGTAAGGATTAAGTACCACTTTCAACAGAGATGGTGGGAGATAATTGACTAAATTTACCCCTGATATCCTGCAGGACACCAAATGCATGTGTTTGAGATCCAGCAGAGCAGGGGACCCCATCGGAGGCTCTGCATTCTCCACATGTAGGTGGGTGCTCGTATTATCCCCTCCATAATCCCAGCACATGCAGCATCTCGAGCGGGTGTCCCTGTGCCCTCCAGGATGAAGCACTTCCTGCTCAGGAACCAGCTACACCTTTGAAACAGCAGAGAAGTTGCATGGCAGATGTGAAGCTGATAATGCACCCCCAAAAGGAGATAATGCAACAAAATGCTCCAGTTCAGATATTTGCCAGCAGACAGAGGTACAGCCCTCCCCTGATTCTCTAATCTCCAGCCACAGTCACATTTTCATCTGCACCCACCATGACTTCTCTAGAAACCAAATGACTTTTAATCTTTTATCCTGCACACTCCTTTGATCCATTTTTTCTGCCGTTTTCAAGGACTTGGGATAATTTCTCCTTGAGCAATGATTTTCTGGCCTCTTTGAGCAGCACAGACTCCCACCAGCAGGGCTGTTTCAGGTGTCATTGCTGCCCTTTGCTCACTGCCAAACCCACCCTGGAGGTTGTTGTCTGTGTCCCAGGGGCAGTGTGGCCCTTTTCCCCATGGCTGTGAGGCAGCCAGGAGAGGCTTTGATTGCTGCTCTGGTGTAGGAACCTCTTGGCTCAGGTGGAAAGGTGTTAAATGAAACACAACTGTAAGGCATTCACTCCATCACTGCTCCCTCGCTACACAGAAGTCATCTATAAATTTACATGTCATGAATTCCACTCAAGGGCAGGGTTTTGGGTTATTTGCCAGGTCAATCACTTCCTGAAGGTGATCCCTGCCTCCCGAGGCAGCTGGGAGCTGTCTGTGGGATCTGGCTTACTCTATCACTTGGGGAGTGATACCCTGAAAGGGAGAAGGGCTTTGCTGGCCTTGTGGCTCAGCTGGTGGCAAGTGGTCCCAGCACATGAGTGAAGCCACCCTGTGTTTGGAGGAGCCACCTGGAAAGAGTGAAGGTCTGCCCTCACTGTGTTCTCTCATGAGCAGGCCGCAAGCTGGGTTCACACCTTGCACGGGTACAAAGCAAACATACAGCCCTGAATCACTTGGCTGCTGCAGCAGATCAGAGATTAGGGCACCTTGGGCCGTGTTCAGACCACCCACAGCAGCATCTGCCAGCAGCACCCACAGCCGGGCCCACAGCACCCACAGCTGGGCAAGGCCCACAGCACCCACAGCCGGGTCCACAGCACCCACAGCCGAGCCCACAGCACCCACAGCCGAGCCCACAGCACCCACAGCCAGGCTGGGCCCACAGCACCCACAGCCGAGCCCACAGCACCCACAGCCGAGTTCACAGCACCCACAGCCGAGCCCACAGCACCCACAGCCGGGCCCACAGCACCCACAGCCGAGTTCACAGCACCCACAGCTGGGCCCACAGCACCCACAGCCGAGCTCACAGCACCCACAGCTGGGCTGGGCCCACAGCACCCACAGCTGAGCCCACCGGCGGGCTGGGCCCACAGCCAGACTGGGCCCACAGCTGGGCTGCCCAGCCCAGCCCCTGCTGCCCCTGGAGAAGACACCCAGCCATGGCAGGGCCCATAGCTCTGCAGGCAGACTTGCTCCTGCCCAGCAGTTGTTTGTGATGCTTCCCACCAAACCATGCCATGCAGCAATTTAGATCTCTGGGGCAAAGGGCCTGTCCTGTGCATGGATCTCCTTCTGACACCATAGGATAAATCTGGCTTCAAGGTGCCAAATTAATGGGACTTGAGCACCCAAAACCCGCAGGCCACAGAAGATCTCAGCCTGAATATGTGCGAGGAGCTTTTAGGATCAGGCTGTGAAACACGAAGGGCAAAACTTGCCATGTTCAAGAACAGACAAGTAATCCCAACTTCTCCACCTCCAGAATGGAACCACTTGTGCTTAGTTGTCTGGGTGGCTGATGTGAAAGGCAGTGAGGGCTAGGCAAGTCTGTGTCACCCTGTGAAGGGGTAGGACAGTTCTCTTCTCCATCTCCTTGCAACACACCATACATCCCTACCACATCCCACACTGGCGCTGTCTTGATGGTGAGCAAATCAGATGGTCCCTCTGTGACACAGGAAGTGCCTTGGAATCTAAAAAGCACCAAGGGAAAAGGCAAGATAGATTTTGCAACCAGGGTTGCCACATAGGGAAAGGTCTCCTTGGAAAGAGGTGCCTGTGGAGCTTCTTGTGGAGATGGAAAGGTAAAAGACTGAGGATGGACCCTATCAAGTGTCCTGCAAGGCTGTCATGGAGCACCTTTGCTTCTCCTTCAGCCAGCACAGTAGTGTGAGAATAGCAGGCCTCTGCGACACAGGACTCAGAGCACATGTGGAGATATTTCATTCTTTCTCCAGAGCTATTTAACATGGATGAAACAAGGTTGAACCCCAGAGGTTTTCACTGGGCAGGATGGGTAAAGCACCAGTCTGTACAGGGGTGTGCTGCCCAACACCCTGCCCCTCTGAGGCTGCTCTCCAGGCTCCCACTGTCTGAGCCCAAAGCTAATTTCCATGCTACATGTTAATTTTCCCCAAGTCAAGAACCCCTCTCTTTCAGCAGTTTTGACATTTGCTGCCTTTCACTGAATTTCTCTGTGTTGGGAGAGCAGGTGAGTGGGAGATCCCAATTTACTTTCTCTGCAGTCTAGACTATTCATTACTTTCCTGTCTCTAAATGAAGCAGGCACAGTCCTTTCAATACCTACATAAAGCATTCCCTCACCAGGCCTCTAAGTATTTTCATTGTCAGCCTCTGAACGCTTATTATTTCCACTATATCCCCTTTTGAGATCAGATATCCAGAGAGAAGCTTGGCATGTTAGCAAGGGTCTCCTCCAGACCTATCCCGTGAGCAGACAGGAATTAGGGAATGTTTTGCATCCATCTCTTTAACCATCCTCATATTTTGTTTTACTCTCACAACAGCAAAGAGGAAAAAAAGACCACAGAGTGGCTGTGATTGTGCTTGTTTTGTGAGTGTAAATTATTACAATTAACGTGGAACTTGACAGAGTGCAGGCGCAGCTTGAATTATTCCTCGCCACGCCTTGCCTTGCAGTTATCAGGGGTGAATTTTATCTGCCATTGTGCTGCCCATTCACCTAGCTTTGTGTGGTCTGACAATATCTCAACCCAAGGTGGTATATGGTTGCAGGCACTGCCGCTCTCGTTATTTACAATGGCTAATTAAGATCCTGCTACAACCTTCATCCCACCCTTAATTCTTATGAAGCAGCCAACAAAAGGTTTTGATTTCCTTTTTGGCTGGAAGACCTTTTGGCTTCTGCAAAAAGGGGATTAAGAATGAAAGCACATAAAGGTATGTGCACAATCACAAAGTCATAACAGCTCTCCCAGTGCAGTCTCCCAGGAATGAAACGCAGCATTAGCAAGAAGGGCTAATTGGGACCTGTTTAAAGAGTGCACATTGTGTAGCTCAGTCCGGTAACACTTTTGATCAGGCAGACAACACAGCCACAAATTGCTTTCTTCCCCCTCCAAAATATCTGACCCTGCAGGAAATGGTGTTTTACCTTTCCCAAGGAATCCAGACAGGCAGGCAGGCAGACGGATGGTGCACACGAGCTGTGTGAGCACCCAGCTGCTCTGTGGGGCACAGCCTGCATAAGTCCAGCTCTCTGCCAGCTCTGGGCAGATGCAGGGTCCCAATCTCTCACCCTCAGGGTCCTCAGAGGCTGGTGCTGGCTCTGATGGTGATTGCCACTGTCACTGTCATGGCAACTTTAAGATCAGATGGAGTCACACATAGGCAGCTCACCCAGACTTTCTCTCCACAGTGCTTTAGGCACTGCTGTCAGCTGTGGGTTTCCACGCAATTGCTCTCCATCACTCCTTCGCCTTCCAGAGGAGTTGAGTCTCAGATTCCTGGTCTCAGGTTGCTTCTAGAGAGGCCCCCCATTGCACACCTTTCTCTGCAGCCTCCCCACTGCCCAACTTGCCCCATGGGGATCAGCCTTCCCTGCTGCCCTGTCAACCCATGGGCAAGCACCTCATGCAGGCTCTCCTCCAGCGCTGTGGTCCCCAGAGCCTGTCCCCAGCCCAAAGGCCTCCCCTCTCTGTCCCTGCATCCCCGAGCCAGCTCTGCAAGTCAAACCTGGGAATCTGGTTCGTTAGCTCTTGGCAATGCCACCCCTCCAAATGTCATGGCATGCAAAAATCTATGAAAACCAGAGGCCTGGGACATGTGTTTTTGTTTGTTTGCATGTGCCAACATTTCCAATGGCTCAGAAATGTGTGCCTGTGAAAGCTGCATGTGTGTTATTCATTTAGGATTATTTTCAGTCCTTATAATAGGAGGCTCATTTTATCATTTTGAAAGCTTTTGAGCAGAGATGATCACAGCCTGAAAGCCTGGCTGTAAACATGGCTGTAAACAACATCTAAGCTCCACATAGCTGTCTCTCCTTGGAAAATGGTCCCACCAAGGAGTGGAAGGGTTTTCACTCTGTGCTCATGTCAGATACGCAGATAAAGAGGCAGCTCATTTCTCTAGACTCCTTTGTAAACCCCAGCCAAGATTTCTACATTCTGATTCATGCAAATCCCATCATCTGATCAAAGTAACATGTGCTACCTCCCAGGAACTCAGACCCTGCTGGCTGGGCCATGGCTCAAACCTCACACACCATTGCCTTCCCTCTGGTTCCTGGCTGCTCTCTCCAGTCTCACACACAAACCCCTCTGGCTGGCAGCAGCTCCAGGCCTATACTGTGGTCACCTCCCAGCTGGCCACGGTCACCTCCCAGCTGGCCATGGTCACCTCCCAGCTGGTCACAGTGGGCTCTGCTCCCAGCCAGCTCCAAACCGGCTACCACCGGGGCTGCTGATTTTGCACAGTCTCACATCACACTGGGACAGCCTTTCCCTGCACCCTCACTGCTCCACCCACGCGAGAGTTTCTGGTGGCATCTCTCTCCTGGATAGTCATAATGGTATACCCCAAAATGGGCACGTCTCTGGATCCTCAAGCTGCAAAGTTTTGGGTTGAAACTTCTCAATTATAAATTTGTCCCATGATTGCCATAGCTTGTTGCATTCACTCAGGACAAAAGCAGATTCAGAATTTCCTCTTCGGCAGAAAAAATTGGCCCTTCCAAGACTGGGATTGCACAAGCTGCTGAAAACATGTCCAAAGGGAGGAACAAGCCCTCAGCTGGGAAGGGAAATGTCAGCATCACCTGCAGTGCTTCCCCCAGCTGGGCCACACTGTCCTCTATTCAGGACATCCCTCAAAACACATCGTGAACCTCGGGATGCCTGCGCTGCTTAACCCAGGGGGAAACTCCCATCGGAGGCTTTGGTGCGGTTACGTCTTCTGTTATTCCTGGCCGCTGCAGTTGTTTTTTTCAAAACAAAGGCAGTGTTTTCTATCCTTTAGGCCTGAGAAGATCAATTCATCTCTCTTTAGATGGGTTTGATGTGGCTTGGGAAACTAAACTGGTTGTTTTCCAAGCCCAGCATAACTCAATTATGCTTCCTGTAGCTCAGCCACGGGTCCTCCAGCCTAGCAGCTACTGGGATGTGCAGACAGTTACCCTTTAGTCTGCTCCAAGGCTGGGAATTAATCTCTGCCCAGGCAGGTGTCAGCCACCTTCATGCTGCACTGGTTGGACTAAGCTTTCCATAATTTTCTGAGTAGAAACGAGTCCCACCCACAACAAACTCAGGGACTGGTCACCACCAGCCTGGAGCTCACAGCTTGGCTTGTCTGTATCAGGAATCACTAAATTCACATGTCTTGATGGCCACGGAGCCCCCAGTATGTGCCAGACCCTGCTGAGGGATGAGAACTCTGTTGAGGAAGTTCACAGTGTAGATCTCCTTGGGTTGGCACCTTAACAGAGGCACTGCAAGAATAAAATGCCATGAGAGAAAGGAAACAGCATTCTGACCTTTGGTCCCATCAGCCAGGATTCAGCCCCTGATAAAAGGGGAGACAGAAGAAGGGCAGCAGGAATGGGTGGGACAGGGAAAAAGTCTGGGCTCTGCACCCATCCATGAGGTCCAGAAAAGATTCCATCCAAGGTTTCAGCAAGGGGAGAGAGGCAGCATTTGCTAAAGCAACAGAAAACTGCACAGGATTGAAAGTTCAGTGGGGGGCTCAAATCAGTTTCAACAGACAAATAGTCAGGGGAGACTTTTTTACACATCACATAATTGTTTTCTACTTTTGAAACTTCTATTTTTTTTCCCCTATGAAATCACATGCATTTAAAGAAATTAAAGAAATCCTTAATAGAGTGAATTGAATGTCTCGGTAAACTCCAATCACTCCACTCAGTACTTTATCTCACTTAAAAAGAAAAAAAAGAAAAGTTTCAGTTTGACCTGGTTTTTCCTCCCTAATTTTTCAGCTCACACTGTTGGAAATAACAGTCTACATAGGTTACATCATTTGTGAGGAATCTCCTCTCATCTGTCTCCAAATGAATAACAACAAACATTCAAAAAATAATTGAAGTTTTATATATATCCCTTGGCCATTCAGGTGGTATGGCTGGCACGAGACATAGGCACTTTAAACAGCTGTTGTGAATCTTAAGTATAAACTTCCACCCTTTGGCACAGGACCAGGAAATTCTGCATAGGAATATACCTGCTCTGCCTCGCAACAGACACAACCCATGGTGTTTAATACCTTGAGAGTGGACAGCAGAGAAAAGCTGCTGCAGGACCCCCTGCTTTATGTGACTCCCTTCCCTCTGTTGGATGAGTGTGACTGAGCAGGGCTTGGGGGAACGCACAGACCCCCACACACACAGAGTTCCTCTTCCTCCTGCATCAGCAGATACTTGTGTTGTACAGCAATCCAGTGGCCTAAAAAAGCCCAATCACCACTACACACACACATTTTTACCTATTCCAACCTTATTTCTCAAAGGTAGGCATGGTAACACAGCGTGCTCTGGGAGCCAGAGTAACCCATGTTTTCTGTTACCCAATCTGTCTCACCTAGAGCTGATTCCAATTGCTAAGATCAGATCTTCCTTGGTGGACAAACTCTCCTAGATAATACAAAGACCATCTTATCCAGCTGGAGTCTAAAATCATGGCTGAAATCCTGTTCCACTACTTTTGTGAAAGTACATATTGAGTATAGTACAACCAATTGAGCAGACAATCAGAGAAAGCTGATGGATATCACCAGGCACATGGTGCAGAACACCACCCCTATGGTTACACGTGTGCCTGTCAAGCCTTCCTCCAAGAGCTGGCCTATGCTGGTTGTTTGCCTAAGCCAGACCTAACTTCCACTCTGCCATGTTTCCATGAACCCAGGTAAATAAGCTGCTGCAAAGACTGAGGTGGTACAGCAGGCAGGGCTGGGCTGAGCTCAAGCCTCATGGTGCTTTCAGGGTCCTCCCCAAGCTCTACCCCACTCCAACACCCACCTACAGACACACAGGGCTCACAGGCTTGAGAGCATCTAGCCTGTCTAGACTATGGCCTTAAATCCAGTAGCCAGGGACACAGAAATTGGGTCTTCTTGTCACTGAACTACTAGGGCAGGACCCCTTCCCAAAATGTCATTATTTTTGACTTGACTGCTTTCTTCTCCCCTTGTCCCACCTCATGACATTTATTGGAGGATGGATCAGCCATGGTCCCAGAAGATGTTATAATTACAGCTGCACAGGTATCACATATGCTGATGTGCAAGAGATGCAGTTCCTGTCACAGGTCGGCTACACCTGGGCAGGTGCAAAAGGGCAGGGCTAAAACTGCAAACATGCTCCTGAGCTTCCCCGCTGCTTCACATCTGCGAAAAGTTCATCCAAACTGTCTGTGTGACCGATCACCATGGGGGTGATCCTTAGCTAAAGACTGCAAGGACAGCACAAGGAAACAAACACAGGTTTTCCATGCCTGTGCTCCCAAGGGATTGTTGCCAAAAGCCAGTTGCTGGCCAAGAGGGGCAGATCAGGCTCTGTTGGGGCGCTCCAGGTCAGAGCCTGCCATGGCACCTGCATTTATATCAACAAGGCAGACACAGAACAAAACAACTCTGCTGCTGAGCAGGAAAGACCATACCACCTTCAGACCTCCAGCTGCAGGGATGTGAACTCAGTTATCCACTGACAGCTCTGTGGGCCAGGGCAGGTTGGCAGGGGGCTGGAAGACACCTTGCCCAGGGACCAGGACACTTTGTCCTCTTGGCCAGTGATAAGCCCCCAGCAGGGCACAACACCATTGTGATAAAGGGTTTGCCCTGCCTGGACCAGACACTGACTAGCTGAGCTGTGACCACTGACCCTTCACCCTCACAGGACAGCACCGGAAATCCACCACCCACCCAGGTCTCATCAAACAGCTCTGGTTTTGTGCAACATGCTCAAAAAACTTCCTTGGACCCACAGAGTTTCCCTCTCGGGCTCAGTGGCTCCTGATGCTGACAAAGCCAGCCCAGCATTATCACCTTATGCCTCTCTCTGATCTCAGCTGATCAAAACAGTGTGACAAATCCAGCAGTGCTTCTGAGGCAGTAGCTCCAATACGCTTTTATTAAAGCCAATTAAGCAGAGTACTGGTTAAAGTATGCCTGCTCAGAGCTCCACACACATTAATGCCATCACAGAATGTTACATCCCTTGCTCTTGAGGAGAATCCCAGAATAGCAATTAAAGCCTCATTAACAATATTCAATTATAAAGTAAATCAAATGCAAAGCCTTCATGGGAAATCTCAGCTCACATGCCGAGTGACTGAAGATTTTCTGAAAGGACAAAAAGAAGTTAAACACCACAGACAAGCTACTTCACTGCTCTGGAGGTCAGAGAGGGACCTGTCCAGCAGGCTGTCCACCTCTAACCAGCTCCTACCCCAAGCCCCAAGCCCAACCCGGGGCAGGAATACCATGTGCTCCACGCACAGGGCTGTCCCTCACTGGGCACAGGATGGATTTCCCCTATTTCTGTTCAGTCCTTGAATGTCTCCCACCCAGAATACCCTTCTGTCCAATGTGAAGGTCCTCTGAAAGGAACCTGGTGTGAATTCTTGTCACCTTTGCCCCTGCTTTTGTTGTTAATAAAGCCTGAAAGCAGATGTTCAAATACAAACAGTTAATGTGCACCATCAGCCAACAAATCCCTCCAGCATCACCTAATCCAGGTGAGCATCCATCTCCTCACTACCCTGCCTTTCCACAGCCTGAGGAACCTGTCCCACTGCTGTGCAGGAAATAATCCTGTACTCTGATGACATGAGGGACAGAGGTCCCAATTGCATTCCAGTTGTATGGCCCCTCACTCCCATCTCCCATTGTGGGACAGGGAGCAGACCCTCCCTGGTTGCTCCCAGCCTCAGTCTGGAAGAGGAGATCCCTTCTGCCTAGACTTCTCTAGCCTTTACTGCACTCATCCCTTTGAATTTCTCCAATGGCAAACAAATCCTGTTGTTCTAACAGTGAAACCATCAGGGCCATGGCAATATTTCAAGGAGGAAAAAAGGCACTCATAAAACCTTTCTCACTCTAGAAATCAACTGGGTGTCTTCTCTTGAAGGTACTAACACAGCAAATCTCCAGCTGCTCCAAATCCTCCACCCCAGCACTCCTCTGAACTTTCCCCAAATCCTTCCCACATGAATCAATCTGCAGACAAAGCTGGCAAAGCCTTCCAGCTCCCACTAACCAATTCCACCATTGGATCCTGCTCCGGTGCTTGTCTCCAGGTACCTCAGGAGAGCAGCTCCCAGTAATCCCCTGGGACTGTTGAGTGACCTCCCCTGCTTAGCTGGCATGAGGCATCACCTGTACAGCTGCCCAGCTCCTCCTGGAGCAGTGTGGAGTTACCCTGCTTAGCACTGCTCATTTTTCTCTAGGCTTGCAAGGTTTGGAGATTGGTTCAGATAAGCATCCTCAAGCTTGCATGCTTATCTGCACCATCTCCCAAACAGCTTTGATCTGCAGGATTTGGCTGCAGCTCTCAAAGTTATCTTGGGAAAGCTTGTTCTGGGGAGAGTCATTCTCCTGATTAACAAGAAAAAGCTTTCTTAGTGGCTTTGAGCATTTCCAGCCCTGGCTGTAACCAGGGCATGTAGCCATGTCTGCACACAGAGAGAAGGAAAAGCCAAGTGAGCTTCTCCTTAAAACTCCACTTGGGCTCCATTGCCATTCCAGCTGAATCTGAGGTCAGATATTTCATCTTGCTTCATTTCTCCACTTTCTGTTTGTGGGGCACTTTATATCACCCCTATCCCGTGCAGAATTCCTGGAAGGAAAGCTGGCTGGACTGACTGGGGAAACAAGTCTCTGGATGAGCTGGGTGAACCATGCATGACAAGGCAGAGGGATTTGTCTGGCTGAGGGCAAGTTTTAAAAGGCACAGTTTTGAATTAAACAGCTGAAAGCAAGAGCCCCTCTAAAAGCTGTAACGAAGGAAACACAAGGGTATGTATTAACACATACGTAAGTATGTGTTAATACAGTCAGATACTCATTTTCCAGTTGACTTTCTGCTTGGTCACAGCTTTAGAAAATATTCCTTGGAATGAAAAATATCAAATGTGCTGCTCTTGAAAAATGACGGCGTGGATTCCCTCACACTCAGCCCTCCACCATCCCACTGAGACTCTTCCTTGTGGCAACAACCAGGGAGGAAGAGGAAGATAGTATTAAGGAACAGGAGGAACTACAGAATCAGCAATGAAGTTTATAGTGGGGAAACTGCCCCGAACATTTCCTGCTGGCCTTGCATAAAGGATAAATATGCATTAAAAAACCACTACTCAGGGAGGGGAAAGAAGTGTGAACAGCAAAAATGTACATACATTTTAAATAATTTTTTAATTGTTGAGGCAGTAATACTTGGTTCATGGAACTGCAATATACAGAGAGGTGAAATAAATAGCTTATATATATATAATATATATAATATAGCTGGTTTTAAAATATTCCCTTATCATTGGTGTACTAGGTCATCTTGTAGTCATTTGAATGTAGTTAGCAGCATTCTCCAGAAGTGAGCAGGATGCAGGATCACGGAGCCGTGACTCCCTATGTCGTCAGGAGGGTTACAGAGGATCGGTGCGCCGAGAGCTCCACGGGCCTCATCCCTGCAGCTCCCACCGCCTGTCCTGGCCGGTGGGCAGCAGGCAATAAATAGATTACTGCCAACCGGCACTTGGCGGGGCAGGGTCTCAGTAACTTTGGGAAAGAACTTTGGTTTTCTTTGGTTTTATTTATTTATTTTTAATAATTATCTTTTTTTTTCCTCCCCTCTGGGGATATGCTTGAGAAGTTGTCCTTTCCAAAAAAAGCAAAATAAGCACCTGTGTGTCATCAACAACAAGAAGTCAGTTTAAATAGAGCAGTTCATTTCATTTTTCAAGTCACAATAAATTCCGAACAGCTTTCCCCAGCATTTGCCATCTAGTCTTTTATTAATTTTTTTTATTTTTATTTTTTTAAACACAATGTACAAAAATAGAGCTTCTTCCTTATTTTTAATGTAAAAATATTCCTCTGGTGCAGTGTTTTTTTTTTTTTCTTTTTGTGGTTTCTTATTGTGACACTATTTTTGTCTATTTTTAGCTGGGGTTGGTGGGTCGTATTCTCTTAGTCCTCTTGGTGACTGTTGTGTACTTGAAAGGTTTCTGTATTTCCATTTGCCCCTTTGGGTATCTCTTCATAAAGTGTACATCTTGCTGGTTTTCCCGGGTCTTGGGCCCTTTCCGTGGCCTCCCTTTTTTGGTGAATCCAACATACCAGCCTGAATATTTTGCAGACATCAGTGCCGTGTAGTTGTTTTCTAGGACTTTTTCAATGAAGACACACTCCTTACTGGTGCCATCAGGCTGAAAAAGGAAAAAAAAAAAAAAGAAAAAAAAAAAAAAAGAAAAGAAAAGAAAAGAAAAAATAAATAACGCAAATGCAAGCTCAGTGACCAAAACCCAATTTGGCATAAATAAAAACATCACATCTGGACCTCTTTTTTTGTTCAAACATTGTGATTAAGAGCCATAACAGGCATCAGCTGAAACAGATTTTTTTTTAAAGCATGAAAGCATAAGGTCATAATTTCTTTTTTTAAAATGCTCTTATCCAAGGGGAGAAAAATTTTTTCAAAGACAACAGTTAAGTTTATCCAGTCCAGTGCCTTCAACTGCAAGCAAAGCAAAACATCCAGCTTTGCTTTTTTCCATAAGGGAGAGAGGATGAATTGAACTCATGCCAGGGAAACATCATACTTAGGCAGAAAAAACCCAAACCCCAGAATATCATCTGGCCCAAACAACAGCATTTCGCCTTCTACTCCTCACTTCTGATGTTTTCTGAAACACCTTATGGGTTTTCACCCACAACTACCCAAATCCCACTAAAATTATTACAAGTCTCAGTCTAAGTCTGCACAGCAGTTTGAAAACTCTCCCCCATGTGATCCTAGGGCAACCCCTGGCAGATGGACCACACATGGTGCCCCAGGAGTGCTGGAGCCATTGGGGTCTCCAGCCCCACTCCAGTCCCTGGAACCTGGAGAGCCCTGAAGCCAAACTGGGCTTAGCTCAGCCTGGAGATCAAGACTACCAGACACAGAACTGGGCTTTGAAGATGGCAGAACACTGATCTCGCCATTCAGGACTCTCACAGAGCACAGGCAGCACTGGAGGGAGATAGCATCACACAACTGCATCTTCAAGTCCTTAAGCACAAAGGAAATTCTTCTCACCCATAACCTTCTGCCAGAAAACATTTTGTCCTTAAATTGCTGAGTTACTGGTGCTGTACCTAGAATGCCACGTCAAGTGCATCTGCACTTTGATTTATGCATCAGCAGATATTCAGGAGTAGACACAGGATAAGTAGATATAAACCATCGCACGGGACTTCATTTAATGCTCGTCAAAGCCAAAGGAAGGATTTCCATCACAGCCCAATTCAGGTTCTTACTGAAATCCAATGAGTTTTTCAGAACTGCATGCCTACATTTGGTATTAAACCCTGCTAACACCCAAACTAAACACTGTCAGACCCTCTCAGTCTTTAGCCATCACATCCTGAGGGGGCAGGGAAGCCACAGCAGCCTGAGCTGCTCAGCCCCTAGCCCCAACTCTGCTCAGAGGTTCCTCTGGGCACAAGGCTGGGGTGAGGAGCCAAGCCCTGCGTGGTCACCATCCCTTCCCTAAGGACAGCTCAGGGTGCCCTTCCAGGGGAGTCATCCTAATACATGGTGCACAGTCCCTGTGGAGTTTGCTGCAGTTTGTGGGAAGGGCAGGGGATCATGGAACAGGAGGGAACTCTTCTCAGCCACTCTGCACAGGTCTCCCTGCACCCCAAATAGCCACGACACAGGAACCATCAGGCACCATGACCCAGGCTGGAGGCAGCAAGAGGACAGTCAGCATGGCTGGTCATCACAAGCCCCCAGGACCAGCCATTCCTCCAGGACTCAATGCCTTTAGCATTTGGTTCCATCTGTGTGACAGAAGGTGATGTTTACCCTGAAGCCAGCACTGCACCCTCCTGCCTCAAGGCTTTCAGCACCAGGGAAGGTCTCATTAAGAGGGCAAATTCTGGCAACTTTTGCAACAATTCTGCTAATCCAGGGCCTGCACCGGGGCTCTGCCTTAGGATCAGCAGTCTCCATCCTGGATAGGCACAAAGATCCTCATTTTACCATCCAAAACTGGAAGCTCACAAATGCTTTAATGAACAGCAGAACTGGACAAAGCTCAGTGGTTCCAGTTCCTGGGGGTGTCGTTCTCCAAGTCCTGGGTTTGATCAAAGCCACATGAGTGGCGAAGGGGGAAATCAGTCAACACCACAGGGTTCCACCAGATTTCAATGGGAAGCCATAAAACCAGCTCCAGGTTTCTCAGGGCTCAGCCCACTACAAACCCTTCCCCAGTGAGTGGAGAATTTTAAAACAATACCATGGCTGGGATTCAAATCCACCCAAATCCAGGTGCTTGTGAACCGGCCGGATTCATACCACAGGGGGAGCAGGTAATTGGAAGGGTCGTTCCCCCCATGCTTGTGGAAAGGGACTGGATTTGAGTGCTGACCTTGTTGCTAGGAGAATTAAGGGTTTTTCATGCAATTTGGGAGGTTTCCGCTTGTACTGCAATGTCAGTTTTTCACAGAAAATAAAGACTGGAATGAAAAGAAAACACGTGTGTAGGCGGGGGAACTTATTCTATTAATAACAAAAGAGAATTTACTTATACCTTCAAATTTGCCAACAGAATCTAAGACAGAGACAGGAGGTGAAGGAATAACAAGGTGCAACTTCAGGCCAACCTCAGGGCTAATTTGAAGTAAACAAGGTGCATGAGAAGAGGAAGAGCTAAATGGTTTGATAACATAAAATTACAGCAACATTTACAAGTACCTAGAGATAAATCAGGATAAGGACCTCACTTCCCCAAACAGAGCATTCCTGTATGTGCTAAGACACGTCACAGACACACAAATGATTTTCAAATACTGACAAGATAATTTTACAGTTTCTTTTATGATCCTCAACAGGATAAATCATTCACACAAGTTACCTACACCACGAAGAGCTGTTTCCACAGCAATCTATTAGGGGAAAAATCAATTTGTGAAGGTTTTCAGTAAATTTTAAGCATCAGGTGCCCAACAGTTCCCTATTTAAGCCATAGCAAATCACTCCTTGGGTCTGTCAGCCATCCCCTCACTCCTCCAAAGAGAGGGGGCTGAAAGAGAAGAGGGAGAGAGCTTTGGCCAAGCATCACTCCCTGCTCCAGCCATGGGCTCACCCTTCCCCAGGAGCTCCTGGTGCAACTGACCCAGGGCTGCACCCTCCATCACCAGCGCCAGCTGGGAGCTGCTGCCAAGCCACATTTCACACACACTAAACTGGTAGGGATGCGCCCTGCAGAGCACTCACCCTCCAAAATACCAAGCTTTGTTTTTTTCAACTGATTCTTGACAATAAAGAAGTTCTTGAAAGCCCCAGAGCTGCATAGGGCCATCTGGCACAGTGTGATGGTCTGGCCACATGACAGAGGAGGTCCCACACCCAGCCCCACATCCCTTGTCCCCTCCATGGCAGAAATGAGGGGTGCCCCATGTGTGCTCCACTGGGTGCTCCTGCCTTTTGGCCTCACCATCCCACCGGCAGGAGCTCCAGCCATGCTCCCTGCTCAGAGCAGGACAGAGCAGAGGCACAACCATGACCCTGCAAAGGTCTCTGCAAGAAGACAAAATTGTTTGTGTTGGCCCAGGGGTTGCTGCCTGGCCATGCAACAAGGCCGTGCCACCTTGCAGGTCAGTTCTTTGGAAAGAAATCATTCAGAGCACGTTTTTGCTTAAACATGCCCCAACAGCTTTGGGAAGATGTGGTATCTGTTAGCTAAATTTCTGAAAAATGCTTTATAAAATGCATCATCTAAATGCCACCTTCCAGGGAAAGCTCTGGGGCGTGGCCCAAGTCTGTGCAGAGAAGGGAAAGCACAGCCTGAGCAGCACCAAGGGCTGGCTCCAGCAGAGCATGTCCTGGAAAAAGGGCTGGGGAGCAGCCCTGCTGGCAGTGGGTCAGTGCCCAGTGCCAGGCAGGAACCTGAGCAGTGCCAGAGCTTTTACAGAGCAGGGTTAGAGCAGCAGCAACCAAGGGTTTGAGGAGTTTCTGCACCGTGAACTGGCTCCACCCTGCTTGCAGATGAGGGCAGCCGAGCAGAGGGGCCATGCTGAGCCAGGGGCTCACCAAGAGCAGCCTCGCATTGTTTGTGCAGAGCATTTGGCGAGGGGCTCTCCAGTCTTAAACGTGAAACATGTTGAACTGACACTAAAGCAGAATTAAGTGCCAAAGCATTTGCTGCTTCTACAATTACACTCCAGAGCGCTTTGGTGCTCCTGCTCTCCTTTTTATGACCCAACTTGGTCTTATTGTAGTTTGGCTTTCTCGTTTTAAGTTCTCCAAATGGAAAGGATCAAAGAGCTCTTTGTTGTCATAGCAGGAGTGCTCCTCGGAGCAAGGCATTCCTGCCATGAACAGCTTGCAGCTCAGGGGGAGTTCGCGGCTGCTCTGTGCCACCAGCCCGAGCCAAAGCATCAGCAGGTGCAGCAGCCGCCTCCACCTTCCCCCCGCAGCCTGCCATGCTGAGCCACCTGAGCAGCTCTTTACGGCACAGGGAGGCCAGGGCAGGTTTTCTCATTTACGCTTCACAAATCTGGCATAGTGGGCACCGGAAAATACAAACTTCCCTCAGCTTTCACAGCAACAATGAGCTCGTGCCAGCAGCTCAGGTAACACCACCGAGCAGGGAGAGAAGCCACCAGGACGGAAAAGTTTCTCTGTTTGCAAAGATCAGGGCACAAATTAAGCTGTTGTTAGCTAAGTTTAAGTTAAAACACTTCCCCTCCTCAAGCACTGCTGCAATTAGGAGCTCTCTGGGTGAGCGACTGGTGATGTGCTGCAAATAACAACAAACCCCAAACGCCACCAAACACGTCTGTGACAAGCCAGGAATGCCGGCTTGGCACAGGCCACAGCGAGCCTCAGCACTCCGAGTGAGAGGGGGCTGAGTATCTGTCTAATTATCACCTTTCTGCCAGCTCAGCCCCCTGGCTCGAAGTCAAACTGTGCTGACACCAGCCCTCTGTACAATGGAGAGCATCTTCCTCAGTGAGGCAAGCAAACCCTCACCTCCCAAAAATCCTGGAGCAGGGAAAGCTACCACTCAAGCAAAAGGTTTCCAAGAGCTGCACACACCCAGGCTTTTACAAGGAAAACTGCTGAAAATGGACCCTTCCTGCACCCATCCTTCTCTCCCCCTCCACAGACAGACAGACAGAGGAGTTCCTAATCACTGGCACTCCACAGTGCTGGGTTTTACACCACCCCCAGGTATGAGGCACATCCACTGAGCTCAGCAATCATTTCAAAGGGCTGCTGAAAATTCTCTTGGACACTGACACTCTTAGATTCACCCACTGCATTACACAGAAGAAATTCCACCCCATGTCTCCTAAATTTCACAGCAGTGACAGCAGGGAAGGCTTGGGTTTCCAGGAGCAGCATGGCTCAGCAGTCTCCATGAGCTGCTCCTGAAGGACACCTAGCTGAGGACCCAGGGCTGGTGCCCCAAGCACCACTGATAACTCCTAACAGCCCCAGAGCTGTTCCCCTAGCAGTGTCCAGCGACATGTGGCTTTCAGGAAGTTCCTTCTCTGCAGTTTTGCACAAATTCAGCTCAAAGGCAGAGGGGCAGTGCTTGGAGCCTCCTCTGGACTCGCTCCACATGGCTTGGAGAATCCCAGCTAGAAGGAGTCAATACAGGAGCTGTGTTAATGTCACAGCTTTTAGCACTGTCCCTCTTCCCCTTGATACACACGCCTTCTAAAGGCAGGTCAGAAAACATGATGGGGAGGTGAGCACAGCCCTGCCAAAGCCTGCAGTGCTGGGGTGGCAGAACCTGCTCACAGCAGTGAGCCTCAGTGCTCAACCATCCCCTGCACTTTATGGGCATTATTGGGACAGATCTGTCAGCAGTATCCTGATGCTCAGCATCCTGGATTTATGACAAGGCATCCTGACCACAGAGACACCTCTTGACCCAAATGCACATTCCTGCTCCTAGAGCAGGCTGTAAATCAGGGAAGCTGCATCCATAACTGCCAAGAGTCACTCAGCCTCATGCGCGTTTCCTCCAGCTCTCTGCCCTCTGAACCTGCACAATCCTCTGAGGAAAATACTTAGGAGTCGTGATGGGCAGTTCAATAAAAGTGTCTGCCAGCACAGCGGAGAGGTTAATTATGTATACAGGACATCTAAGTGCATTCACCAGGCAGGGAAGTAACAAAAAACCACGCGGAGGAGATGCTCCGTGGAGGGCACATCTCTCTCCAGAGGCCCCGTTTCAAGGCAGCCCTGCCCACGTTTGCCCCTAGCTGCCCCCACACACTGGGAACACTCCATCCCTCCCAAAAACAGGCGAAAAAGGGCATGGTCCTGTACACGTGGGTCAGGACATCCAGGCTTGTCAGAGCCCTGTGCCAGTCTGTGCCAGACACAAGCTGCAGGAACCAAGGAAGGAAGAGAACAGTTCAAAGTTTTTTATTTCCCTCTGCCTTCTATTTCAAAATTACCCTTTTCTACCTAAGTTCAGTAGACCTTCACATTGCCCTGGGAGAACTCTCTGTCACAGGATAAACAGGACACAGATGAAAGGAGTCTCTGTAGGTTGAACCAGGCAAGGCTGGGGTTACACCAGGACAGGCCTCCTCACCTGCTCCTTCCGTCCCTGCCACAGCTCCTGCCAACACTGCAGCAGGGTGGCCATGGCCCGAATTAGGGCAAACCAGGTGGCTTCAGCTGGAAAGATGCATATTTGCTTGACAGACATTCCTAACTGCATCTCAGAGAGCTGCATGTACTTACTGTTATTGAGGGGAAATACCAACTGCCTTTTTAACGAACTTTATTAAACCTAAAAGAAAATTTAGGAAACTTAAGTCAAAACTGCAGGTTTCCTAGAGGAGGAAGCTACTGCTCTTCAGGAGATCCAAATCCCCAGACAGGTTTCAGATGTGATATCTGAGCAGATCTATGACATCTCCCGTTACCTGCACCCACTAGGTCCAGTTACATGGAAGCTGAGAGGGGCTGCACATGGTAAGGGATGGGAAAGTGATTTTACTCCTCTATACAAAGCACAACCTGCTGCTGAAGGCCTACTCTGGGCTTTGCTGGGAGCTCTTTTCCAGCAGTCATTTCTAGCCTCCATATGCCAGTCCTGAACTTTCTGTAAAAGCCATCTAAGAACAGTAGCATATTTCATGTAGGCTTAAATTCAATACATAATTGTAGCAAGGTGAGGGTCGCCTTTCTCCCTGGGAACAAGAGACAGGACAAGAGGACAGAGACTCAGGCTTGGGGACAATTCAGGCTGGACATCAGGGGGAATTTGTTAAACATAGGAAGGGGCTACCCCTGGAGATGGAGTCCCCAACCCTGGAAGTGCCCAAGGAAGGCCTGGACGTGGCACTCAGTACTCTGCGCTGATGACAAGGTGGGCATTGGGCACAGCTAGGACTCCATGGTCTAGGAGGGCTTTTCCAACCTCAGTGATTCTGTGATACTGAGAGTTGTGCCACTATAGGAAATGGTTTCTTAAAAAATTGTTTAAAACATCAGGTGTAGATGATGAGTGGAACAGCATAATGAGACTAGAACAGTTGCTGACCTCATAGCAAGTGCTGGGCCTGTCCCAGATTTATTTACATTAAACAAACATGCACACTGACTGAATGTTATCATTTCAAACAAATGCAATCTCATCCAGCCAAGATTCCAGTAGTGACACCACTTTCCCTGGGGCAAGCTTAAATGGGGGGAATTTAATGGGAGAACCAAGAAAGGTCATTGCTTGTGTGCAGGATCTCATTCGTTCTCTTCATGTCAAGTGATATGACTAAGAAAAGAGAGAAATCCATCATCAAATCAAGTGCTATCCATAAAAAATGATCATCCAGATTTGTTCCAGCCAGTGAGTGACCAACTTCCATCCCTATGCAACAAATGCAAGCCTTGAGACTTGTCCTCCCTCAGGAAACTCAGGATATCTTTGGGTATCCAAAAGACAAGGAAAGAGACTTTCAAGAACAAAAATGTATTTAAGCAGGATCTACTTTTCTTTGACCTTAAATATAGTTCTGTGAGTGCCATATCAAATAGATTTCATTTTGGTACTGTTGGAGTACAGGTTTTACTCTCCACTGCAGAAATAGCCTCTGTTTTCTCACCTCCTCTCCAAAACCTAGAGCTTAAACTTAACAAAACTTAAAAGTAACGTCACTTAAGTATAAACTGCAAGCCAAAGAGAAACAGTCCTTGAGGAGCAGGAGTTCCCTAAACATGATCTCAGCTACACCCATTTGAGAGAACAAGGCTGCACTGCTTAGTTCCTTCTTGCAGTAAAATACATCAGTGTATATGCTAAAGTGCTTAGAAGAAACATCATCCTTATCTTAAGAGATGCTCAAGACCAACAAAAAATTGCACTTAGGAGATGAGATGCTCTGAGGAAGGCAGTTAAATCCAACTTGATAATTGTCAGCACAAGATGCATTCAGCAGCACACCCTCTCCACCCAGACAAGACAAGGCATGACCAGGGCTCAGGGATCCCCATCAGTAATTTTAATTAACATTAAACCTTAGGCCTGAAATAGTCCAACAGGACACACAGCTGCAGCCAGCACGAAACACAGGGGACAGGAGGTCAGCAGCTTTATGGTGACACTTGCTTCCTGAACACAGCAAGGATTAAATTAAATTATCACACAGCTTTCAAGAAGATGGTTTTCTTCCCTGGAAGGGGATAGACATCTTCCAGCCACAGGATAAGGAAAAGATTCAGAAGTCAAGGCTTACAAGCTTGGTCTGCAAGTGAACCTTGACTTTGCAAAGCTCGCTCTGAGAGAGAACTGGGGCTTCTTAGAAATATCCAAAGGAAACATGACATTTCCTAAAAAGGAATCACAATAAATCTCTAAATGTGTTACCAGTTCTCTGGTGACCTGACACAGCCAGGACACACAACCCCCAAATCCCCAGCAGAGCACCTGTGAGTCCTTATCATAAAAATAATATAATGAAGAATATTTCTTTTTTAAACAGAAGGACCACTTGTTTTACTTCAGAGCAAACACTTGAAGAATTACGTCTGTGCTGCGAAGCTTAAGTTAACTGGAGATGTTCCGATATAGCTATAAGGTTACTTTGTTCTACTGTGGCACCCCAAACTGCCCCAGGACTAGAGGTGAGGCTGCTGAGCCCAGAGCACAGCTGGACAATCCCTCCCTTGCCCCTGATGTCCCCAGGACAGGGACATCCCTCCTGGTTCCAGCGCACTGCTGACTCCAGATCCAACTGGCCATGGACCCTTCCTCCAGCTCCTCTCCAGATTCTCAACAATGTTTGGGGTCTGAGAACAGGAGGCAGATGGTTTAGCTTCCACTTCCATTTTTAATTTCATGAGAATCTCAGCTTCTAAATTTTCAGAATTTTTTTTTCCCCCACAGGTTGCAGGAAAAAAGCCTGATCAGGTAAATGCAAAAGATTCTGATAGCCCAACCAAAATAATTGTTTTGTCATCTCATTGATTTTAAGATCTTTGCAATCCTGCAGGCTCTGATTCCAGATTTTGAGACACTTGAGGCAGTTCTGGATCAGATCTCCCTGTCCAAAGTATGGCAATGTCCAAAGTTGCTTGGCTTCAGGGTCCAGTGCATGTGTTTATTTAGATGACTTAAACTAAAACAAACTCACAGGAGAGTGAAGACCAAACTGCAGTTCCAAACGAGATCTGAGTGAGGTCCAGCAAAAGCCATATCAAGTTTTGCTTTCCCATGAGATGCCAGTTCAGAACAGTTTATGGCTGAGCATGTCACAGAGAGATCCACAAAACGCATGCTATTAAACCTGACACCCCACAAATCCTGCTCATGTTTATGTCACAAATTCAGCATTCAGAAATTGTTAGGTTTTACAAGCCTCTTTCAAGGAACCTGAATACTGTACAACTCCTGGAAAAAATCTGGATAAGCATCAAACCCCTGTGAAACTTAGAGTTCTGCTCCAAATCCAAGATGCATTTAAGTGTGGTTTTAAAGATACAAGCTGAGGAGGGCAAACACCTCCTGTACTGCACCAGAGTTCCAAACTGCAATCCCAGGGTGCCCCTGCCCTCTCCAAACACCTCCTGGCACCTTTGCAGCACCCCTAGGTGTCAGGATGGCCCTGGGATGGCGGGTACCAGGAGCACTGGCACCCAAATGCCACACAGAACTGGGGCATGTGGAGGGCACCAGGCTGGGGTTCATCCCAGAGTGTCCTTGCCTCAGCCCCTGGCCCGGCAGTGAGGAACTGGGTATCCACCAGCAGCTTTTCAAAGACAGCTTTTCAAGAAAGCTTAACCTCATTCTCAACCAAAGCCAACTGATGAAAACCTGCTCCAAGGTACAACAAGAAGGCTTTGGAGAATCCCCTGGTGTCTCCCACCCAAGGGAGTCTCCTTCCCTACAACAGAAGGCTCCTGCTGAAGCCCCCACAGCTCCTTCTCTCATGGGGCCAGAGGAGTTTCAGTGGCCAAGAGCACATTTACAGGCCACGGTGGGCACCTTCACTCTTTGATGCTGTCAGGTTTTTTAGCCAACTTTCCTGACTAAACACACACATGCCTCAAGAAATCCCCTATTTTAAAGCTGTAATGTAAACAACCCCAAATTATTACTATCCCCTAAAGGCCACTGCTGGCAGGCATCAGTGATAAAGCTCTGCCAGAGCAGTCTGGCATCTAGCAACAATTTGTTTGTTGTCCTGCAAAAATACAGAGAGCCTTGCCATATGGTATTAGCAACTTTCTGGTAACATTAAGAAATATATTGGCTTGGAAAGCAGTTATCACACCAGAAAAAATGCTGTGTCTGAGAGGCAGGTCTGTGCTGTGAGTGGCACCAGCACAGTAGTCCTGGTCAGGGCTGGAAGAGGCACTGGTGGCCAGCACAGCCGTGCCACCTCCTGTCCTCTGTACCAATGAAATGCCCCTGGCACAGCCAGGCTTTGGCTGGCACAGCTTTTGTTCAGAAGCTGGACTGTGCCTGGGGACCAAAGCTCAGTGTTGGTTGTTGTGAGTGCTGGGAGGGCTCCAGTGCTGCAGATGTGATGTCAAGGGACACATCCCCAGGAGGAACCAAAATTATCTGTCACCAGCCTAGAGCTCTGCCTCAGCCACCCAGCTGCCCACAGCTTCCTACCCTTCACCAAACAGCTTTTTCCCTCTGCTCACATTCAGCTCAGAGAACGGAAGAATAAAACCAAACTTATTAAATTGCTTTTACAAAAATAATGCCCCTATACTACAATGATTTTGAGAGTGTGTGGACACCAGATCACTGTGGATCTTTGAAAGAAGGTGGAAGTGTGAAATACCCTCCCCACAGATACCTGCTGCAGCCTGAGCACCAGCATTGACCAGACTGCCTCATCCCACAGGGGGATGTCAGAGAGTCACAAGGAATTCCCTGGAGACAGTGCTGAGGGTCAGGAGATGCTCTGCTCTGCTCCCTGTGCAGCAGCCACCAGCTCTGGCCATACCCAAAGGAAGGGCAGGCTCTGGCCATCCTTTGATGATTCAAGCTTCACACAGATCCCTGACTGCAAATGCTCTCCTGCCAGAGGATGGCACAGGGCAGGGAAAGGCAATCTCTGCAGCATCCTGCAGCTCTAGAGAGCTGGATGTGCTGAGGGACATGCTCAGCAAGAGCAGCTGGAGCCCTGCTCAGGTAAGAGCCACCAGCTCAGCTCAGGCTGCTTCTGGCTCTGGGTGACTTCAAAGACTTAACCTTGCCAGCCTTCAGCAAACATGAAATCCCCACTCTAGTGATGACCTTATTTCAATGCAAGAGATGAAAGAAGCTGAGGCACAGAGAAAAATCATAGAAGGAATCCTGAGGAGAACCAGTTAAAAGCTCAAGAGCTCCTCCAAAGAGATCATCAGCTCCTCTTTGCCTCTAGCACTGAATTACTGCCAATATTCAGAGTAGTTGTGTTCTAGATGACTTGTCACCTTGTCACAAGTGGATAAGTTTCATCATACCTCTCCTTTCAGTCCTCTTCCCCCCATGTTTTTAAGAAGCCTGAGATAAATAAATGGGTTTAATATTTTTTTTAAAAAGACAAACACATTTCTCAGAAAAGCAGCTGGCATTCTTGTTCTGAATTTTCCTATTTTCATGTCTTTCCTTGTAGTATGATTTTACCATGAAGCCTGTAGAAGAGAGGGCTCTAGGAAGATCTTATTGCAGCCTTTCAGTACTTAAGAAAGGTTAAAGAAAGATGGGGACCAACCTTTTAGCAGGACCTGTTGCAATAGGACAAGTAGTAATGGCTTTAACTAAAAGAAGATAAATTTATATCAGATATAAAAAAGAAATTCTTTACTTTGAGGGCACTGGCACAGGGTGCCCGGAGAAGCTGTGGCTGTCCCATTCCTGAAAGTGTCCAAAGCCAGGTTGGACAGGGCTTGGAGCACCCCGGGATAGTGGAAGGTGTCCCTGCCATGGCAGGGGGTGGAATGAGATGAGCTGTAAGGTCCCTTCCAATCCCCAAAATTCTGTGATTTTATAATAAAATAAATGGTCCACAGAAAACCTCAGGAAGACCAGAACACTCAGGACCTACAATTTTCATGCAGCACCAAAAACCCCATAAAGCAAAGAAACATATGGGCAGAAGTAAAAAGAAATAAAATCAAATGTTTCTTGGGCCTTCTCAAAAACAGCACCAAGAATCCACAAAATCACACTCCAGTTTGTTATGCCCAGGTGCTGCTCACCTGTACTGGAGAAGTCACTGCTGTACAACACATCCCCTGTCTCATTTTCCAAAGCATCACAGAGTGCCAGTGACCTCAGCAGCTGCTGTTACAGCCAGGAGCCTGCCCAAAACAGCTCCGAGCCCTTTGGTCACAGCTGGCTGTGAACACACACACAGCAACACATGAGACAGGCAAAACCCACTTGGTTTGGGGCTCCTGAGCGGGCTCCATCAGAGGGCTGTGTTGGGAAACTCTGGTGGAGGTACAGTTATCAGAAATAGGAACACAAAGGCTGCTCTCCTTACCCCCGGAGGGTTAATCTGCTTCCCTGCAACACAGCCAGCCCTGAGGAAAAGCCCTGTCCACCTCTGCAGCTCTTGTGTTCATCACCAGTTCCAGCTCAGAACAACAACAACAATCTGCTGACTGTGACACTCTTTGTAGGTGATTATGGGACACAAAAGGGGGTAAATTCAAAGCAGGTTTTCAGCTGAGGGGGATCCAAAGCTGCTGAGTGAGGAGAACAAAGTCAGGTGGCATGTGCTGGTCTGGTTGGGGATTGTGCAGTGTAAGGCAGTAGGAAAGGAGCAGAGGAAAGGCCCAGCTTGGTCCCGCGGCTCCTCTCCTGCCAGAGGAACATAGCAGGACAACCATGGAACAATCACTTCGCGGGCTTCATTCCCCTCCACCCCCAGACTGAACTTAAATATTTGTATAAGCCCAGGCATACCTTTTAGCTCATGTTTTCCTTGGTGTTTACTGGCTGTTTAGAGCATTCAGGCTAAAAAGCATTCCCTCAAACTCTTGCCACAAAGGGAGCTGAAACCATGACACTAATTAAAACCACACTCTTTGGTATCAAGAAGACATGCAATTGTTTTCTTTTGTTGCTCGTGAGGAGCTGTTAATGTGGGCAACACGTCTGAAACACTTTCCTTTGTGTTCCCTCCAGCCCAGGTCGGCTTCTTTGCGAACTTGTCATGGGCTGGGGTGGGAGGGCAGCAGTATTTACAAGAACAGACTTATTTATTCTTTGTAACAAAACATTTGCCAGCTTAACACCATGAAAAGCACATCTGGGGAAAAAAAGGGTTCAGCTGCCTAAAAGGTGACAAGCTAAAGAACTGTCCTGCCTCAGTGCCCAAATCAAGTGATGAGCCTTAAATACACACTCCATACAAATATATGGTATGTTTGGAAACACCGATGCTAACCGCGCCAGGATGCTCCTGTGCAGAACAGGGAAGGCTGTGGGCTGCCCTGTGCCACTGCTGACCCACCTGGACTACTGAAGAAAAAGATAAGATTTTGTGCTCAGTTTACCCCACCTGAGTGCTTCTGAGGTCTCCATGACTGGTATCAGCACCTCATAAACATTAGCAACATTATCCATGTAACATTTCAGGGGAAAATGCTTTGATCACATTTAAAGGAGGGAATATGAAGGCACAGAAAAATCTAAGGTAGGTTTGTGTCCAATGCAACCTTCAAAAGCATCCAAAGTGGTATAAATCCAGTTAAAATAATTTCCCTGTCCAAGACCAAACAATGGGGTCTCATGCAGGGTGGTAACACAAGTGGCAGGATGCAGAGAGAATCGGCTGCTTGCCCCAGCCCTCTCAGAGTGCTGATTTCCACTTCTCCCTGATTTTAAGCAGTGCCCTGGACACCTCCTGCCTCAACAGGCAGCTCCAAAGCAGGTCAGGCACAGGGCCCTGACTGGCAGCAAATAACCTGGGGTGAGCCTCCACAGAGCAACTGCTCCCCAAGGAAACAGAAGTGGAAGAGGGAAGAATCCTCCAGGGACATCAGTGTCCCACAGGTGTCACTCCTGGGACCACAACAGTAAATAATTTTTCATCAGAGCCATTTGGTTTTTGTTTGGGAGCATGGCTTTCACTGCCTTGACTCAAAACAAAACTCAGCTTCCCTGTTTCACAGCTGCAAAGATGCTAGATTTGAACTCTGGGTGGTGCAAAATGAGGGCAGCAGAGGTTTGAAGGCTGGAATATTTTATTTGACATTTATTTTTTGGTGGTACTTTAGCTTTGCACAAGGCTCTGCCTGTTTAGCAAGCCTCCAGCTTTTCCAACAATATAGAAGGACTATGTGAATTACAAAAACAAGTTAATACACAAAAAATACTATTTTCAGCATACAAGTTGGGCTGAAGGGAAGAACAAGTTGTAATCTGTTACATGCTTCCATTGCGGGGGCATACCCCAAAGCTCAGATTCCAGCCCTGGCTGTGCCATGCCAGTCCCTGCCTCCTGGCTGGCAGAAAGGGGCTTTCTGTTGCCCGGCACCAGCACAGTGCTCTGCTTGCCCTTCTACTCTGAATTTCTCCCAAAAGAAATTCTGGGGGAAATTCACATTTGAATGTGTCCCAAAGAAAGATCAGGTGAGGAAGGTGCTGTGGAGATGGCCATGGCACTGGGATGCTGAGGGGACATCTCATGTGAGGCACGAGCCTGTGCACACCTGCAGCAGCACTGGAGAGCCCCGTGAGGCTGCAGGGCTCGTTTTACAGACTGAGAGGCCTCGACAGAGCATCAGGAGAGCACCTGGGACAGCGAGAGCTGCCCTGCAAACCCCACATCCCCTGTCCTGCTTCTCATTTGAGGCTGACAGATGAGGCTCAAACACATCATTACAGCCTTGAGGAGGCTGCTCAAGGTAACACTCAGGTTACAAATGAATTAATAGGAAACACTTACCTTCCCCACTAGCTTGCCTTTCCTGTTCATGCAAAGGTAGAAATCTGTCTCCTTCCCTTTGATCCGGACTTGACTGCCAAAAGTGTCTGTTTCCACTAGAAGCTGGGCTTGGAAAGGAAGAAAAAAAGAAAGCATTTACCAATGTGGTCCCACAAGCCACAGGGTGCAGAGCTCCCCAGGGGACTGTCCCACTGAACCATACCACACCAGGGTGCTCTGCAGTGGACAACCCCAGGGACCAACCAGTGGCCGAGCTCATGGCTTGGTGAGGCGCAGGACTGACAGCTCTCCACTCACTCCCACACAGATACCCTGGATTTGGGGCTGGTTTACCACAGAATAACCAATACACGTGTGGGCTCTGTCACATCAACCCCACCACCTTATCAGGGATATCAACTCAGTGTTAATAGAACCAGAGAATTGCTTATGTTGGAAAAAATCTCTGACATCATTGAGTCTGACTGTTTCCCCCTCACTGTTGTGGCCACCACTACACCCCGTCCCCCGGGTCACATCTACGTGGCTTTTAAACACCTCCAGGGACGGTGATGCCACCCCTGCCCTGGGCAGCCTGTTCCAATGACAGTGCTCTCCTTCACGCTGCAGGAGGGTCTTTGGAGGGTAAGAACATAGATTTTATTCTCATGAAGATCAAAGAATAGCATGACAAGAAAGAAAATCCTTTCCCCGCAGCCAGCAGCCCTCAAACACTGCACAGAAGTGGTTCAGGCACACACTTCAGTGCCAAACTTCACAGTGATCTCCCAAAGGTCACCACACCAGCTAGCAGGGAGAAATTTGGCACTGCTTGTTCTGTCTGATGAACACCCATCCTGCACATGTCCTCCATGCCTGGCTGTGCTTCCAGGAGGTCCCAAATTTCTTTCTGGCAGTCCAGGCCCAGGTCTCTGGCTCTAGCTGGGAGAAATGTGGCCAATCTCAGTGTCTTCCAGGGTATTGATGCCAGAGCTGGTTTGCAGCGGGAGCCAGGGCAGAGGACAGATTTCTGCTGCATCTCCATAAACCCCCTGCTCTGCCACAGCTGTACCTGCAGAAGGGGCCAAACTGCCACCCAGATGAGCGGCATGCCACCATAATCATCATCTCAAATACCCAGACAGATCCAAATCAAGACTTTTATTCCATCTCTAATCTAAACAAAAATTCCAGTCATGCTCAAGACTTGGATTCCAGGAATTTCCCCGGAGAGGCAGGAACAGGCAGACTGGACATTTTGGTTCAGATCCATCTCCAACATGGAGGAGGAGAAAGGAGACATGGTTGAAACACAATGCAAGAATGTGTGAGTGTCAGCAAGTGCAGCTCCATACTCCTGCTCTGGAAATACTCACGCCTGTAAGTTCTGAGCCCCACTGTAGAAATACAGCTTTTGCCAAACTCTGGAAAATGTTTGATCTGTGCTGCAAAAAGGCACATTCTTTTTTGGCATTCATATTTCAAACTTTAAAGCCCTCTAAGAGCAAATATGTTCATTGTAAGGATTTACCATGGGGATAGAAATAGGAGTTTGTTTCATTTAAACACATTAATATTTTTCCCACTTGTAAAGTCAGCTTTTGGCTTCTGCAGCAGTGCAAATATCACAAACCTTTAACTCACAAGGGCCCTAAACAATTTTCCTCTCACAGCTCAGTCACATCCCCTAAGTTCAGGGGTTTCCAGTTACTAGCTGCTTACACTTATTTAGATATATTTGTTAAATCTGTTATCACAGGGGATATTTAAATTATAACTTTTTTCTGACAGCAAGTGGGATAATGTCTGTATTACAGCAGGATATTACTTGCAATCATGCATAGATATGGATATTTATGGAAGTTTTTCAGAAACACCTCATGGGTTTAGGTACCTGTGATGGAGAGCAGCATGAAGCAATAGCTGGGTGCTGCCCACTTTGTTCCCTCACTTGCCAGTGCAGTATCAAACTTGTGACCAGTTCTGTGAGGAAGGACCCCAAGCCAGAAACAACCCCTCAAAGTGAGCCAACCAGGAGCAGGGTGATGGCACAGGGCCAAGGACAGCTCCTCCAGGGCAGGCTGAGCAGCATGGTTGGAACCTGCTGAGTGCCCACTGCTCCAGGAAGCTCAGGGAGGCTGCTCAGGTGCAATGCAGTACTAACAGACAAGGGAACAGCAAAGGTGGGACTGTGTGCCTTTAAAGAGGTGACTCTGAAAGGACTTCTCCTCACATGAGCAGAGGATGGAGGTCAGAGGATGGAGCCTCAGAGAGGCAGACCAGCAGCCAGAACACAAGTGAAGGTTGTGGAGCCAGCAAAGCCTGGTCCAGGAGTCACGGCTGACACCCAGAGCACCAAGGAGCTGCTCACAGATGTCCAGTGGCCAAGCCACCCAGGCATGAACACCTGGTGCAGGGCCACCCAGCACTGGGGTCCGGTGAGAACAGGACAGCAGAGCTCCCTCTGAGCTGTGAGGCATTCCCTGTCCCCTCCAGCCTGAGAGTAAAAAGCTGCTGAGAGTGACTCTGAACATCAGATTCAGGCTCTGGCCAGCCAAAAGAGGAGCTAACACTGACAAAACCCTCTACCACGAGAGCTGTGAGCTGTGGTCCCACAGGACAGCCAGCAGCTCCCACCCCTCTGACACAGGTCCCCCTGGCAGCCCATGCTCAGATGGACAAACATGGGGCACACTGGCTTGTGTTCCCCACCCCCTCACTCTGCAGCCAGTATGAGTAATATTCAAGCTGATTTTAATTTGAAAAATATCACCTTAAAAAGATGCCGGTTCCCTGCTGTGAAAATTAAAACCATCTGGATGGAGTGATTTCAAATAATTAATCTAGGACTCCTTTGGCACTGCTACTAATTAAAATATGATACCTTCCTCCCCCTTTTTAAATAAAAAATTTAACTAAAGTTTAAAGATCTAATAAAATAATGTCATAATTTAGAACTAGATGGAAGTCACCTTTCCTGCGGACTGCAGAGGTTACAGTGGCACTGAGATCCCTCCCCAGCAAGTGCCATGGCACAGCCCGAGCAGCAGAGAAGAAGCAGGCATCCAGTGAGACGTGTGCTGGCAAACACAGCAGCATCCATCCCAGGGACAGCCCAACCCCCCAGGACCATCCTGCACCATGCCGAGGAGTGAGCACAGGGCAGGAGGTTCAGCAGAGGATGTCTGAGCTCTGCTCTGACCTGAGCTGCCCTAGGACAGGCCAAGGCCTCACAGAGGGTCCCACTTCTGCAAAATTTGAGTCTTAAGATGTTGGAAACATCTGCTTATTTCTAGAGACCTCTGGCCCCTTTTCTACGTGCAGCTTTAGGGTGGGTTACAACCCAGCCAGCTCCCGGTCTGCAGCACCCCTGACAGCTGATGCTTCCTTGTGCAACAGGCATCTCCCCAGGTTCTCTCAAGAGCAGGGACAGGCACCTTAGACAACACATCTAAAATCCTCTGGGATGAATGCCAGCCCTGAAGTATGCAGCCAGAGTTACCAGAGTTCCTGGGGAGTGGAGGCTGACCCAGCACGAAGGGCTGCTTGTGTCTCCCACTCCACTCACACACAGCAGGAGAAAAGCTCAGCCACCACCAACACATATTGCATTAATTCAAACTGGACTGGGAATGCTGCCCTGTCCTGTGATAAATATGCCATGGCACAATGGAAGTGCCAGGGAAAATCCAAGAGAATGTGCAGGAGAGCTCAGGTAAAATGAGTGCCACCATGCTAGAGCAGCATCCTCACAGCACTCTGCTGCTCAGCATACCTGATTTCCAGCTGCATCTGTCTCTGGACACACCACACAGAGATTATAATCTTTATTTTCAAAGGCCCTGTGCTCCAATTCTCAGATCAGGTGTTATTGTTTAAATTCTTCGACAGCTAGATATTCTGATATATTTTCCAGGGGAATAAAAAAAAAGAGTGAAGGAGAAAAGATGTCTTTAGAGGGTGAGATGTTCTGTTACATGTTTTGCCTTATTGGCCCATTTAACCTAAACCTTCCTGAAAACTCCCACTGGAAGAGACTGGAATTCCTCACAAGTCTAGGTGAAAAGGATTACACATACATATATACGTTGAAAAGCTATCTACCAGCTAAGAAAACAAAGTCAGGGAGATATGTGAAGGTGGCAGAAAATATGCCAAATTATCTTTCAGATATTTCCTGGGAGTGGGAGGATAGGAGCCAGAAAAGCACAGGGAAAGGGAGGAGAAGAGGGCACCTGAGAAGTGTCATGTTTACAAGTACCAATCACAAAATCCTCAGGTCCAGATAAAGAAAGAGATAAAGGGGAAAACACAAGAAGGGTGCAGGACTGGATGCTTCAAGTCTATCCAATGGTTTGGGGTTTTTTGCAGGTGAACCTCCCGCAAAGGGAGCCAAAAGGAGAAGGAACACAGCTGCTTATACTGTCCCCAGGCACCTTGCAGCCAGCCAGATACAATAGATTTCCCTGGACCTCAGAAAGGGACCTCAGAAGGGACCAAGATTGTGTTGCTTTGGTTGCACTTCTTTTTCTGAGTCAGGGAAACCATTTCTCGGAATAATTTCCAGCAAGTGAAGAGGACGCACTGACACACTGAGGTGGGAGCACAGCATCTGGGATGGAGGGCAGATTTCCCAGTTTGTTACCCTGGTGCTGTGAACCAGGACATTTCCATCGTTCACAGTGCATAGATCACATCTGATGGGAGAATAAAATCCACTCCCTGCTGAGGCTGCATCTTCTCCTGACACTCCCAGCACAGGCAACAGTGCTTAAAATAGTTGAAATCTGTTCAAACACTGCCTACCCCTACCAAGACCACATGAATCCCTTCCATGACCACAACATAGGACAGAATGACTCTGTCTCCACAGCCATGATGTAATGATGAGGGAATAACACCAAAATTAGGCAAAGTCTGGAGACTCTAATGAAGCCTGCAGGCTGTGGCCCAGTGAGGGAATCAAGGCTGCATCCCTAAGTTTTGTCTGCACACTTGCACAGTCCTGCAAACTGAATGGTATTTAATAGTTATAATCCACAGAACCCAACTCCCTTCTCAAATATTCAGGTGCAAATTAGGAGTAACCACCCCAATCAGTGAGGCTGGTGCTCAGAAGGTCAGAGCTCTGACCCACATACCACTGCCCTGAGCTCATCTTGTCTGTCCTGAGCACAGCATATACACATCAAATTATTAAAAGGGATGTGGGGAGGAAGACGAAGAGCAGCTCTGAGGCCCAGACTCCAGATATTTTCTGTTTTCAGCCACCGCGCTGCACGAGCAGAGAAGTGCTCGGTGTCAGCACAGAGGCTGCCCAGGGAGCCGCTCCCAGTCCTGACCCAGGGTTTGAAAGATGCTCTTACTCTAAATGAGGATTTCTGTTAAACGCTGTAGCTTTCACTCGGTCAGCACCCTAACTGTTGCACCCGGGGACATAGACTTTTTGGGGTGTTAGGCCCTCAGGGCATCAAAACATACCGAGTGCCAAGTCCCCAGGCGCGTTTTCCTGCCCCAACATGGGGTGGGAAGGGAAGCAGGAGCGAGGTCTCTGTGTGAACAAAGGACAGGCTGCAGACACAACCTGACACCCGCAGAACACCCTCGGTAGCTCTCAGGAACCAGACAGGTTAAATATTTGCATGAGAGACATCAGAAGAAAATCTATAATGCAGCAAAGACCTCAAAGGCACTTCCACTACAGCAACCTGATCCTGTAAATACTTCCACACAAAGGACTTCACACACATCGGAAGTGCCTCGAGTGCTGATAAAGACCCTACACGGCTTCAGGGTCCCGCCCCTGGCAGCGCCTGCAGGGTGGGAGCACAGCCTGGGACAGCCTTTGCGGACAGCTTTCCCCGAGGGCTGCGTGCTGCTCCCTGCCCACCCGCACCGCCCCGGGCAGCGGGACGGGGAAAGGTGCAGGATCCGCTCCGGACACGCCTCCCTCGGGCTTTCGCTCTGCAGGAGCCGGGGGGAGCTGCAGGCTCCGGGCGATGCTTTCGGGCTCTCCCGCTCTCAAAGCACCACCTCACACCAGGGAGGCTCCTGTCCCACATCCAGCACTCTGAGCTATCCCTTGGCGCTCCCCGGGCTTGTCTGCAGCACGCAGGGCCAAGACATGCAGAAATCTCAGCGCTGGTGCCAAGCACACCAGCCCGAGTGCCCAGCCCAGGCCAGCTGTGCAGGCAGGCCAGCTGTGCTGCAGTTAACCCACAGGGTGCACAGCCCAGGATGGTCAGGACAGAAAATTCACTCTCGCGCTGTTTAGTATCACTCTCCACTATTTAGGAGCACTCTCACACTATTTAATATCACTCTCCATTTAAGCCTGACACACCATTCC
Source organism: Prinia subflava (assembly GCF_021018805.1). Classification (NCBI taxonomy): domain Eukaryota; kingdom Metazoa; phylum Chordata; class Aves; order Passeriformes; family Cisticolidae; genus Prinia; species Prinia subflava. The sequence goes on along the minus strand of NC_086262.1, from coordinate 593,275 downwards.
TAGAAACATGAAATCACAGAATGGTTGGGTTGAAGATGTTTTCAAGCTCAGCCAGTCCCAATCCCCTGGGCAGGGACAGGGGATTCCACTTCCACTAGACCAAGTTGCTCTAAGCCCTGTCCAACCTGGCCTGGACCATTACAGAGTTCTTACCTGTAGGGATACCCACCCAAAAAATTTCCCTACCACTTTAGCAGTGGCTAACAAAACACACCCAGGGGACAATGCTGAGCTGGTGTTCCCCAAGCAGCTCAGGGACCATCTCAGGCAGATTCTGCCTACCCACCCTATAGGGATGTGTTCTTTATGCCAGAACAGCACTATCAAGGTAAAAAGGAAGTTCTAAAACATAAAAGCCCTCTTCCCCAAACTGCCCAGGCTCCTGTATATTGACAAAGCTTCCAAGCATAGTCCCAACAAACTCACTTTAGTCACCACATCTTCGGAGAAGCTTAAATGAAAATGTGCTAATTTGAGGTCTTTTATTAACCTACAAAAATGAAAATTGTTTGAGAGTTCAGCAGGTGTAAGACCAGAATCAGACCCGAATAAATACCAAGGTACGTCTAAGAGATTTTTGTCCAACATAAATAAAACTTTAGTAGATACCTGAATCTGTAGTTCTGTGAAAAACAAACCAACCAACAAAACTTACACAGAACCCTCCCAAGTCCCTCCCATATGAGCTATAAGCACCTTATTCCTGGCCCAAGCTGGCACTACCCAGAGGCTGGTTGTCCCTTAGCCATGTGAAAAATGAATGTAAAATACTGCCATTCCAGCATGGAGCCATTTGCACCTTTTTGTGCATCTAAGAAAACAGGATTAAACAGTGGGAAATCAGACTTGACCTCTTGCAAATGTTCTATACATAATTCACCATAAGAGACATTAAAAATATTTTGGCAGTTCAATGATGGTGAATAAGCTTATCTAGACAAGATTCAGTAAAAGCGGAGGCAGGTAGGTTGTGTGCTTTAGAAATGCCTGGGTGGGGACAGCTGTGAACAAATTCTGCCCTGAACTTTACCACCTGCAAACTTGCCATGACTAAGAAAAAAGCCTGGAAAGGGAAACGTTCAGAATGTTAGCACAGAAATTCCTCTATCTCACCAGGGTGTCCTGCTGCCTCCAAGCACAGCTAAGTGGACAGTATTCCTACAGAGGCAGGAAAACTGCCTGACAAGCTGCCAGGCTCTGAGTCTGGAATTACTGAAGGATGAGCCTCAAAAAAGTTCAGAAGATCTGTTATGCTTGAAAAAGCATATAAAATGAAAAATAAAGGGCCAAGCCCTGATGTCTTTGATCATTCTCATTTGAATAAACTCCTACTGACACAGTCAAGCCCAACAGACAACGACTTCAGAACATGGCCTGAGCTCCTCGCTGAAACGCATCCAAAGCGCCGGAGTCTCTCGGGTCTGAAGAGAGTGTGAACCTTTCCCATCCCTGCAGAGGGTTAGAATTACTGCAAGAACAAACCCCAGTGAAGTTATTTTGACTCTCTTGTTCCCAGTCTCAGCTGGACCAAATAAAAACACTGATGTACACAAAAATAACAGTAAGGAGAGAATGAGCAGCCCAGGAAGCCTGTGCTCGTGTCTCTGCAGAGCTGCTCCGTTTGTGCCCAGGAGCTCAGGACAGAGCCCAGGGATGCTGCAGCACTGCCCTCCTCCCTTGGGCAGCTGCTGGCTGCCTGCTCATCCCTGGGGATGAAGTAGGAGTGATGTCAGCACCACCATCTCCTCTTTCCAAAGAGTCTCAAACACATAAATCTCTCCCACATCCCAACACCGAGATGGTTTCACACACTCCAGAAGTCAGCCTGTCCAGGCTCCACTGTTGTGTTTGTGAGTGTTCCAAAAGGAGGCTGATTGGGAGAAATGTGTAAAGCATCTGCAGCATAGGCTGAATTAAGAATATCAGACGTGCCCGATACACAAAGATGTTAAGTTCTACCAAGCAGGGTTCTTATTCTGCACCAGTAAAAGCTGAAATTAGGATAATTAATTTTATGGATCAGAATATAAGTGTGTTTATGTATTTTCTCAAAGGGACTCACTGTAACATTCCCTTCTTCCAGCAAGTGAAAAATATGCTGTAAATAAAGTTGCAGGATGGTCTGGTGTTTTCAGTGGGATTCTTGTGGCTCTGGAACCCAAAGGAACAGAGGCAGCAGCACAACTTACCAGAAGAAAATGTTCTGGCACATGGAGAATATCCCTCTATGTTTTAAGATTTTAAGCAGGATTTGCTCTTAGATGTGGTCACAAACACAGTTTCAAAGATACCTGACTTCTTAATGCTTGTGCTGCTGAAGCTCCCTTTTGCCACGTAAAAGATAACTTATTATTAAATGAAGTACAGAAAATCATCACTCTTGGGTCAGAGGATGTAAAAGAGTGTGACTATTTTGGAGTAAGGGTTAAAAGACATGGGCAAGGACTGATCTTCTACAGCCCCTGGCGACATCTGGAACCAGCTGCACCCTGAAGAGTGCCTCAGGAACAACCTTGGAGAAAAGTCCTCTGCACCAGCCCCTATGAAGAGGTTTCTCCCTACAGACACAGCACAATTCTTACAACTGTTCTCAGGGCAAAAGCAACAGAAATAATGCAACAACCATCAAAATCAGGTATCACATTAACTCTCCCTTTAGCACCTTTGGTTTCACATATTTATTTTTGGAAACATTTACCACGGGACTTCTCTTAAACTGTTACCCCTAGTCTTCAGCATATGTAAGACTATATAGTTCCCTTTTACTGCATTTTAATTGCATGAGAAGTTTTAAAAGTCTTTTTTTTCCTTTCCTGAAGTCATTTGGGACAAAAGGCATCTGGCACTGGGTATTTAAATAAGACCTGTCAGAACTGTAAAATTAGTTTTACGTTTTAATAAAGGTACTTTAAAAATCTTAAATATAATTCTGCATTCAAACCATAAGTGTTTGGATTAAGAAAAGCAGATCCCATGTTAAATTTTAATATAAAAAAATAAATCAAGTACAGAACTAAGCCAGTCCTCCTCTGTGGCATTATAAAGAGCAGCAAAGAGGTATCCCCAATAGCTGGAGGGGCATTCTTAGTTTAAAGCACTGACAGCAGAAAATCTGTATTATATTATATCATTTGCTATTTATCTCAGTTTATCTAGAGGCCCAGGCCACCTTTAATGCTCTGACTCAGCCCCATGTCTCCATCCAAAATACTCTCCATCCTTTCTGTCCTTGCTGGGATGGACCATCCTGCCCTCCTCTCCCCACCTTGAAGGGGTGGCCCCAAGAACCTGCATGGCAAAAGATCCCTGGAGGTGGTGGGTGTCACATTGGAAGGGGGCATCTCTGCTGTAGGTGTGCAGCCCACACCCATCCAAACTGGGATTGACAGAGCTCACTTAGCCTGGAGGACTCTGTCATCAGCTCTGCAATCAGCACGGAATTCACTCCAAGGATCTGCAGACATACTGACAGAGGACAAACCCCAAGCCAAACCCTCCTTCCAACACTTGCTGCCCCATGCCAGAGAGCATATCCCTCCTCCCTGCCAAGACACCTTCTGACTCCCCTCTTTTTATCTCCCTCCAGCCTTCGGAGTGCCCAGGGAATTGCCCACCCCTACATAGACCTGAATATTTGCAGGCAGCCCTGCTGGCCACATCTGTGTGCCAAGCCCGAGGACTGGCTGGTCCCACTGCTGGAATGGGAGGACAAAGCCCCTTTAGAGCCCTGCCAAGGTGACCAAGTCTCTCAACGTTTGCTGCCACCACCTCAGCTCAGCAACCACTGCTGGGACACTTATGGCCAGCACCACCAGCGCAGAGGAACTCAAGGACACACCACAGTGGTGGGACAAGAGACAGTCCCTGGCCAACACCTTCTCCAAGGGCTTTACAGCCCAGCACAAAGCTGCAGCCTGACATATGCCAAAAGGGAGCCACCTCTCCATCCAGGACCCCAAAAGAGTAAAAGAACCAGCTAACACAGGCTAAGGAGCTTCAGTACAAGCTCCTGGTGGGGAACTACCTGACCTTTAAGATCCCTTCCAAACCGAAGCATTCTGTGACTGTGGAGTGGCTTTCCAGGTGCTCGGCAGGCCTGGCCCTCTGCCGAGGTCACAGGGGAGTGGGCAGGGAAGTGTCACTGGTGCTGACAGGCTCGGGGCAGCCCCCACCCCCCAGCCCCAGCCACGCTGTCACCTCCCTGCTGCCAGCTGCCAGCCTGGCACTTCACCACAGGTCACCTCCGGTGTGAGGAGTTAACGCTCATCCCCCAGCAGGCGCAATGAAAAGGAGACAAAAAAGCAGGATGCTGGTGAATGACAGCAGTGGGTGGCCCAGCCCTGCACATAACAGGCACAGCCAAGTGTGTCTGGCACCAGACAATGCCTGGGCTGGAGGTGCTTGGGGCGGCAGCGCCAGCGCCGTTCTCACGGCGGGGCACCCAGCCATGTCGCCTCACAAATCCACTCCTCTCTCCCAGCTCTTCCCCGGGATAGGGTTTGGTTTTTTCTGTGTTGTCCTTCTTGTTGGGACATTAGCAGCTCTGAAAAGAAAGCAGGTCAAGCCCCCTCAAATGCTGTATTTAGAGCTTCCCCTTGGATTCCTGTGGCTTCCTTGCCATTTCCCCACTGCTCTGGGAAGCGCAGCCTGATTTTGGGATAGCAGCCTGACCCCTGGGCCACGCGGGGCCTGACATCAAGTGCTGCTAATGCATTTTGCACTTGTGCTCCAGGGCAGGAAATCTCAACTTCCATTGCCAAGGGGTTAATTATAATTTATATAGCAGGATCTCAGGCTGCGGGAATTTTTTTCTACAGCTAAGTAAGAGGTGCAATTACCTTTAAGAATCAAAAAGATATTCTGGTACCCAGCTCTGAGAAGGAGATTACAGGCATTAAAGACACAACGTCTTTGCTTTTCAACATATTCTTGGTTTTTGATGTTGATCATTAACAAACAATTGTCATATTTCTGATCCATCATCGCAATGTCTTGCTGACCACCTGCTGGAAGCCAGCAGGGTAACACAGGGCATTGCTGCTTTCCTTGTGATTACCTGTCCTTCCAGAAACATCAGCTGGCCCATCACTTGCTGCTCAGAGCTCTGGCAAAACTTCCTGCTTATATAATTAACAAAGCTTCATGATGACCTTGAGGCAGGCGATACCTAACAGTCCAGTCTGTGCTCAGACCACAGGCTCAGGATTACTTACTCCCAAAGCAAGCAGTGAACGTTGAATTAATTTAATAATAATGATTGTATTTATTTGTAGATATTATTATAAGTAATAATTACAAATTGAGGCAATCATTAGAATAAGTTTTGTATTAATTTAGTAATAAATATTAATAAATATTAATAAATATTAATAAATATTAATAAATATTAATAAATATTAATAAATTGTCCCATGGCAGCCACTCTGCATTGCCTATCCTACCCAGTGGTGCAATGCAAATCGGAGGACACCACTTGCAAATCCACCCCCTCCCACAAGCTCTTCCCATCAGCTCCTTGCCTCCCTGTTTGTGCAGAGGCTTAACAGGTCCAGCTCTCTCTTCTCACCACTCCCGGAGGTGACTGCTGAGTTATTTGCAAGGGGTTAATGTAGTTGAATATTCAGATGTGGGGAGAGGGGCGTCTGGGCTAAAGACAGCAGTGAAAGGTTCTGGGGAATCCTCCTGCTCTGGGGACTCAGCAGAGTTACACATGCAATACGGGCTGCAGCCTCAGCCTGGCTTGGCACAGACTGCACAAAGAGACCCTCAGCCATTCACTGTTTTTTAGGGATGCACTGGGCCATTGCTCTCTGGGAAATGGAGTGCTTAAGGTAGAAACTGGTGCTGTGCAGTTGTCAGCAGCCCACACACACTGCAGGGCTCACACACCACCAACAGCAGCTTCCACCCTGACCCAGAACACAGCCAGAAGCAGAGGTGAGGCTGGCAGTGGCAGGGAGACCAACTCTTCCTCTGAAGAGGGGATTCCAAGTAGAAGCTCTGTTCACACGGGTTAGAAATTAAGCTCATGCTGGCAAAGCCAACAGTGGAGCTCAGCAGCTGGTACCCAACATCAGCAACTCTCTAGCATGAGTTGATTACACTGTGGCAGCTTTATCAGGCTGCCCTTTGATGTGCTGACAGCAGCAAACTGGCTGTGATGAACTTGTGGCCATGCAGGCAGAAGCACACACCCCAAAACCACACCACATGAGGGCGTTTTGTTAAATGAGGAGGAGATAACACAGTTGACACCTCGGCATGGAGAGGTGCCTACTGGCACTGCTCATCTCACAGGGATCTCCAAGAAGCTCCTTTAGACCTGACAACTGACTTATCCCACAGGTATTGCCATCTCTTGGTAGGTGGCTGCCAGAGAAAGGGCACACCAGTTGTGAGCCATTTTACAAGAACATCTACAAAACTACACAGACCTGTGCCAAGCATAGCATTTCCAGTACAACCAAGGCCCCAAACAGAATAATCTGTTTCTCTTCAGGAGACTAAGCAAAAAGGATTACAAAACTATGCTTATAGTCTCAGCTTAACCCATGAACCTACACAGCATTCAATGACAAAGGCTGCAAATGCTTTATCAGAAATACAACCAAGCTACATAGGAAAGAAAAAGAAAGAAAGGGCAGATCTAGAGGGAAATAAATTTACTCCAGCATTACCTTTCCCTACAGCTTGCTATTTATTGAAGAAGCAGCAAAAGCTTCAGTGCGTTTCAGGATACAAACGCTGACACGGAAATTCAGAGCCCTGAACCACTTCCCACAGGGAAAATATACTGACCGCAGTCTCTTTGGAGGTCAAACAAAATCAATAGCCTTTCTCTCCAGTCTGTCTCTAAACTAAGCTTCTTTCAAAGACATCCAGAGAAAATGGATCATCTTTTGTTGTCGTGTGTGGTTTTGGGTTGGGCTTTTTTTTGTTTTGTCTTTTTTTAAGTGGTCAAACATTCATAGAAGCATAAGAACTCCTTCCTCCCTAAAGCATACTGAAAGGATTGTATAGAAGTCAACACTGCCCATCAGTTTTACTACACAATAGATGAGTTATCTACTTGTTGGGGAGGAAACCAAGCTGGAAGCTGCTTAGTGCTCAGCAAGAGAGGAAAAAATAAATCAATGCGTTTGCTTGACTGGGGTACGTTTAAAGCTGGTTGTCAATTAGTTCAACACAGTTTGCTGTTAGAGAGCACAACAATTTAGCCCCAGGAGCTGAAGTTTGCTGCATTTCCTCAGATTCCTCCTGCTGAGAGACAGATATTGGCTGCAGCCAGGTCAGACACAGAGGAGGAGAAGGGGTGAGGCTGAAGTCACAGCCACAGAGTGAGAGCCTGACATTGCATACAGCCAGTGGTGACGGCTTCCTTCTGTGGCAGTGACACAGCACACCAGACTCATGTCCAGAGAGGAGCAGAGATGACAGCTGGTTCTTACCCTGGTACACAGCGTGCCTCTCCCCTCCCCAGCACACACCTTCTGAGATAAACCACAGCTTCCACACCCTTGTGCAGATGGTATCATCCCTTCCACACAAGCGAGTCACCCCAAGCTGAGCAAAAGGGCAGAAGGAACAAAAGGGGAGAAAGAAAACTTTTCCTATCTCAAATTTTTAAGTAATACAAATTTTTAAAAATCTCAATATAAAAATCACAAATGGGGACAAACCACAAAAGTCACTTCCCAAGGGTCCCACTGAATACATCCAAATGAAAATCACTGCCTTCAGAGCAAGGGATCACTAATGGCTTTACCTGCCAGTTCTGTTCTGACAATCAGTGCTGAAAGACACTCATCAAAGCAATAATTTAGGCTGAGAAGGCTTTCAAGAGGTGACCCAGCTCAACCTTCTGCTTTGAGCAGGACCACCAGGGCTAGAGGAGCATTGCTTCTCAGCTGTGCTCCAGCTGCCCTGCAACAGGTCACTCTGTGAGCCAGTGACATCCTGATCTAAGCCCACCTAAGGGTGGCATTACTGTGCCACAGGCGTGACTGGAGAGGGGCAGACACATCTGCAGTTGACTGGGGCCCCAGCACCAGCAGAACTGAGCACTGACCCTGGCAGAGTGAGCTGCCCCTGGCACGACCACAAGCCTCTGGTGCCCTCGCAGCCACAGGGAGTGACATTTGCCAGCAGGCACCCATGCCACACTGCTGGACTGCTGCTGGCAGAACCTCCACGGGCTGTGTTCAAGCCACGTTGTATCTCCAACTGCCCTCCCAAGCACAGCACGCCCTGACTCACTCCACAGGAAGGAGGGTTTGTTCCCCCAGCTGGTGTAAGGGGCACCTCGTTTCTGAGCAAACACATTTAGCATCCTAATCTTTAGGATTTTAGTCCTGCGCCCACACAGGTCGAATGGTGCTGGAAAATCATGAGGAAGCTCAGAACAGGCTCCAGCAATGGTGACCATCAAACGTCCACACCAGCTCCAGTAGCAGCAGGAACAGCCAAGGCTAGAAGCTAGAAACAAAAGTGCTGTTTCTTTGTAATGCTTTTTATCTCCCCTCCTCCAGCCCCCCCAGGTGGGACAATTTACCGGTGACTATAAAGCTCTTACATATGCTTGTTAGCACCCCCAAATTAGTAGGTGTAAAGTCAATATCCTTTTGCCTATTTACTCCTAATGAGTCACCAGTCAGAAACTTCACTTAAAAAAAAACGGTTACAAATGCAGATGCCGAAGCAAATGAAATAAAGGCAAGAATCACAAACGTCGCACAAAGGCAAGGGGTTGGGCACACCACACAGCACCAGGCCATTGTCACCGGCTCAAACCTAACAGCTTTGATTTGCCTCCCACCGGCTAAAATGGTTTGAAATGCAAGGTCTGAACAAAGGTGCAAGACACAGGAGGAATGGGAGGCACTGCTGGGCACTTAATCTCCTTTCAGTCTCACACAGGAGCTCCAGGAACGGCTCTGTTGAAGTCGGTGGAGTTTCAGGAGTGTAGGAAAAAGGATAATCAAGCCTTGGCTGTAACAGAGATCCAGCCCTGTGATCCCTCCATGCAACCAGCAGAGACCTAAGTGGGGATTTATGCTGAAGTACCTTTAGGCAAGTTCCTTCGGCACCAGAACCTGGGCCTACATCACTGATCCCAAGAGGACAAGACCAGCTTTTGGGAGCTGCGGTTTTCGCCCTCTAACTCAACCCAATATGTGATTTGAAACCAGGAGACCAAAGCATCCCCCAGTCTGCTTCAGCACTCACCCCTGCAAACTGTGAGCCTTGCAGCTGTCCCTGGCCAAGCACTGGGGACACCTGGACAATATTTTTTAGATTTATCTGGTGCTTACATTCCATCCTACTCCTAGCCCTTCCCTGCTGCTTCTCTACCCTAAGGTCCTCACAGCCTCCAGATGCTGTGGGCGACATTCCCTGATGCTACAGCTCCCCTCTCACATTCCCATAGTCCTTTCCTCTCCTGCTTGTCCTTCCAAAAGCACTTGAGAACATCAGGTGTAAAGCAAACCACACCAGCTCGAAGCCAGGATCCCAAGCATGTCACCCACCATGTGGTCAAACACCAAAAAGTCGCATCACCATCGAGCCGCTCAGGAGCAGCGTCTGCTCCTTCTCTGCCCCACCAGCCCAGCCTTGGGATGAGGCCAGAGTAGCTGAGCAGTGGAGAACAAGGACACCTCTCCACAGTGCTACCTGGGGCCAGATCCTTCCAGCCAGAACAGCTGCTGTCGCTGCTGAAGAACACCCAAAACTCCAAAACTCATCAAAGCTGAAAGAAGCGGGGTCACAGCGGGTGGCTGGGTTTTGTTCGTATTGCTTTGGGAAGAAAGGCACCTTTTTTTGGCTGTGAATGCAGAAGAGGAGAAGGCCTCTGGGCCTGCTCATTAACACAGATGCTCACAAGTGCAGCCACATGCCCATCTCCCTTGGACCCAAATACCCCCAACTCTTCCTCACTGGAAGAAAAAGTAGGTGTTTTTTCATTTTTACTGGGACTTCTCAGTGCCTTTACATCCAGCTCGCCTTCCACTTCTTGCGAGCGCTACAACCGCAGACGTTTCACACGTGTTCTCCTCTGCATCCGACTGGCAAGCAGTCTGGAAAATGCCAGTATTGGAGCGGCCTGGATTCAGCGGTTTCTGAATGCTGATCGGACAGTATTTCGTTCAAGCCACAGATAGTAATTTTTGGGGGGTATTTTCAGCTCCCTTTTTGGACTCTTCCAGCTTTCCAAGCGTCACGCATCAGCAGTTTCTCTTCTTCACAGCTTGGTTATTTTTCACCTTTCTGCCGAGCCGGGGGCTCAGTGCAGCTCTGTAGGACCTGGGCACTTCCCTGTTCTTGCAGACGGCCACGCAGCGCTACTGGTGTTGTAAATGTTTGCTGTGCTCCAGCTTGCAGCTGCGGAAATTCCTGACTATCTGGTTTTTCAAAGAGCTGAGGTGAAATCTGAATGACTGAAGTCCTTATTTTTTTTATATATTTAACACCTTTCTTGAGGAAACCCCAACCTGAAAACAGGAATGGTCTCACAGCATCTCAAAGCACCAGATAACTACTCCTAACCAGGCTACCAGTGTGGGCTCCATTAGCACTGTCTCCTTAGCATCTCTCCATCTGCAAAGCTTTCATCCTTCTGGCGCAGCACAAGGTGAGGGGGTTCTGGGCTGAGGGAGGGACACATGAGGACACCAGCATCATGAAATTCATGCCACTTCATTACATGTGAGGAACAAAGTTCCTTCTGTGTCCAGTGTCTGGAGGGTCCAGCCCCAGTGTCCCACCACCCCAGCTCAGGCAAGTGAAGCAGGAGTTGCTCCAGGTGAGTGGTGAGGCCAATGCCAACACCACCATGAGTCTCCAGGAATCTGACTTTAGGAGTCTCAAAACAACAGCCAAGTAAGGGTCCACAGTGCCTTCAAGGAGAAGTAATCTTCGCATCAAGTTTCGTACTTCCCATCCTGTCTTTAGTTAGGCAGTTCTTAATCTGGTTATTGACATTTCTCATTTTTTCCAAATGTTTCTTGTGATGGAAAAAATCTCTTTGGCCACTTCATATCATGTATGGGAATGTTCACCCAAAGCAAAATGTACAAGAGCATTTGTTGACAGTGTTTTCCTTCCTTCCTTCCTTCCTTCCTTCCTTCCTTCCTTCCTTCCTTCCTTCCTTCCTTCCTTCCTTCCTTCCTTCCTTCCTTCCTTCCTTCCTTCCTTCCTTCCTTCCTTCCTTCCTTCCTTCCTTCCTTCCTTCCTTCCTTCCTTCCTTCCTTCCTTCCTTCCTTCCTTCCTTCCTTCCTTCCTTCCTTCCTTCCTTCCCTTCCTTCCTTCCTTCCTTCCTTCCTTCCTTCCTTCCTCCCTTCCTCCCTTCCTCCCTTCCTCCCTTCCTCCCTTCCTCCCTTCCTTCCCTTCGTTTCCTTTCCTTCCTTTCCTTCCTTCCTCTCTAAAGTAAAAGCAATTAAAAACTCTTTTGGAAATGCAGACTAGCCTATTTGTAGGGTACTTTTAATTGCTCCCCAAGAACCAGCTTGAATTCATCAATGCCTGGCCAAATGCTTAGACATGGGAAAACCTCAGAGGGCACAAAACAAGGTTTGCTAACATACACCAACACAGAATAACTGCAAGAAACCCAAAGGAGCTCTCAGCATTTGTGCACAGAGTTGCTCCTGACCTAGAAATATATTTAAAATTAGGCAAACTTCTTCCAGAACTTCATCACAGAATGGTTTAGGTTGGAAGGGACCCTAAAGATCACCTCCCGCTGTCCCCTCAGCAGTCCTCAGTACAGATTTAAGACAGAAGTAATCATTATACTGACAAGTACAGTGCATTTCCAGAGCCATGGAGGAGAAAGGAAAGCCTTAAGTTTGTCCCTGTGTTAGTTCATCAGAGCCAGGGAAGAGCATTTAACAAAGCAGCTGCTTGACCTTCATGGGAAAGCAACATAAACACAGCAAGGCAGGAACAGATAACATCATATTGACCTGTCTTCAGGGGCTGGCATTCACATTTTCATAAAGGGTCTAAGAAGATAAATCACTATACTAATAATATTTGTATTGATTATCTAAACTGAAGCAGCAATCGACTCCATTGTCTCACTTCCTCTTAAATTGCTCACAGATGGGATCCTATTTCCTATTCTGCATTTCTAATGGGAACACTTAAATCACAGTGCAGAATTATATACACACACACAAACTGTTAACAAAAACCCTTTTATGACTTACATGAAAATAAAGATTTTTCACTTTGTAGCCCACTTCCTACTCCACACAGAAATTAAAAATTACAAATTATCAGTAGATCTCTAAATTACCTCTCCTCATTATTTCTGGGTCCCTAATATTTGCTGACAGGCCTATGCTTTCCAAACCCTGACCAGTGCTTGTGGAGACCTGAAGTTTGGACATAGAGTTAAAAGGAGATTCTCTTTTTTTTCCCTCATGAAAGTCAAGGTTCTTTAAGGTATCTCCAGATCCCAGAGTAGGGGAATCCAAAATCAGTGTGGTGTCAGAAGGAAAATAAACAAAAGGTTTTGCTGTTAGTGCAGCTACAAAACAAGGGCTGCTGCAGAGAGACTGGACTTCAGGTGTGATGCTGGTTGGAGCAGGAGCTCAGGAGAACACCTATGAACATCAAAAGTAAAGGAAATTGGCAACAAAATCATTATTCAAAATAGGTTTGTCATGAATCAAAAAGGCTTGGATTTTTCCTAAACTTCTAATCCTGCCTAAGCAAGGCTTTTCCCTACCCTGGCACAGGCACAGAATAAAAACTGGAAATGTCTTCAAGGTACAGATGGTTTGTATAAGATGTTTACAGTGTATTTCAAACAGAACCTTTCAGAGCTACCAGGAAGGTGAGGGCAGCCAAGAGCCCTCGCTGCCCAGAGCAAGCCCCAGCCTCAGTTCCTGCCCCAGCCCCAGCTCCATCCTCAGCCCCAGCCCAGGCTCCTGCCTCATGCATGATCAGCAAATCCCTGCCTGAAGCTTCAGCCCATCCCCTCATCTGCTTTCAAGGAACAGCTTCACCACTGCCCGTCTGCAGATGAAAAAGATGACGTTTGAAGGAACAAAAAAACCCAACCAAACAACCAAACCAAACCACCACCAAAAACCAAACACCCCCCCCCCAAAAAAAAAAAAAAAAAAAAAAACCCAAACAAACGAGCAAACAAAAAACAACCACCAGCCCTCGGGGATAGCTGGGCAAGCAGGGAAAAGCCCAAAGCCTCAACACGCAGCTGGAGGGTGAGGGCTGCTCCAGCTCAGGCCAGTCCCGAGGACCAATATCACTGTACAGCTGCCATGGTGAATGATCATCCCCCACGCTGAGGTCAGCTCTGCCCCCGGGCTAAGTAAGTGAAAATAAATGATTTAGAAGATTAAAGGTCTTTTAAAAAATTTATTTGTCTTGTCGTGATGTCAAAACTATAATGGGAAGAGACTAGAGGCAGCGATACGTCGTTTAAATGGGAAACAGCCATCCTGATGGGTCAGCACAATAAATTACAAAATAGATCCCAGCTCATGCGGGATTTGGGGCTGAGCTGCACCGGCAGACAAACCCTTGCACACACCTGTTCCTGGCAAGAAAAGTAGCTTGGAAATATACATGGAAAAGGGTGGAAATACAGCGATATTTCACGAATCCAAATTGCTGTTTGGACTATCTCTCTTATCTTTCTTGCAAATAAATTCTGAGCCTTCCATCCACAATGAGTTTAGTTTGTTACTCCTGTTCTTCCCAGGAGAGGGATCAAAATTGATTTAAACTATTCCAGGAAAGGAAAGGGTTAATCAGATTTCCCAAGGCAGCTTGCTGTTAAGGTGCCAGAAATACTGAGGGGGAAGAATGACTTGCTAAAGATGGGACAATGGCACTGGTATTTTGCATTTGTTTCCAGGCTTTCAGAGAGAACAAATGGGAGTCATTAGTGAAATGAGTTTAGGGAGTTCTAAATTAGCTGTCAGGCTGCCAAGCCCGAAGAAGTGCTATGTCAGCCATTAATTCTGAAGAGCGCCGGACTACCCAAACCTAGGAAGAAATCCTGCAAAATTTAGAGTCAATTAAAGGAGGCTATTTTGCTATAATAATATTTTCCACACGTATTACACCTCTTCATGGAACAGAGCCCACTTCTACCACAAACGAAATCTCTGGCAGGATGGAGTGTGGCTGATGTCTAGACAGCTGTAATGTGCTCTCCGTGGGCAGCTCCGCTGGCATCTCAGGCCAGCTCCAGCTCGAGCAGGAGGTGGGGGCTGCAGGGCTCAGCACCCAGGCTGGAATGGCCCAGGAATTGACACCCGTTTGCCTCAGCTCCTTGCAGTCTCCATACCACGCAAAGAAGCACATCTGTATGGGGTGTGATGTCTGCGCCCAGAATAGCCGTGGCATGTGGAGGTCACACCCGGCATCGTGTGCACCCCTTCCCTTCCCTTCCCTTCCCTTCCCTTCCCTTCCCTTCCCTTCCCTTCCCTTCCCTTCCCTTCCCTTCCCTTCCCTTCCCTTCCCTTCCCTTCCCTTCCCTTCCCTTCCCTTCCCTTCCCTTCCCTTCCCTTCCCTTCCCTTCCCTTCCCTTCCCTTCCCTTCCCTTCCCTTCCCTTCCCTTCCCTTCCCTTCCCTTCCCTTCCCTTCCCTTCCCTTCCCTTCCCTTCCCCTCCCCACTGACAAATCCAAGCTCTGCTAAGCCCCCAAGCCTCCTCACACGAGAGTTCTGAGCTAATCCCACTGAACTTGGGGGAGCCTCAAGAGGCTGGCACTGCCCCAGTGCTGGGGTGCTGATGTCCCACCTGGGCCCTGCCCCTTGCACAGGGTGTCCCCAGGTAAAGCCTCCACGCCGTAGGCTAGAGAGCTTATCAGTGGGAAGGTTTATAAAACACAGGGTTTATAGCCTCCTGAGGGACCTGAGAGTGTTTTTGAAACTGTGATGGAATAGATCCATGGACAAAACACCACCTGGAACGAACCACAGCCCAGCCTTCGGGACACCCAAACACTCCGAAAATTAAAGTTCCCTCCACCGAGAGGGGCAAAGGGCTCTCACACCTCCGCACTGATGGCTATCACTGCTTAGTGCCCCGCAGGACAGCAGTAGCTGGGGACAGATTAAACCAAAAACCCCACGGCTGTGAAATACAAATGAGGCAAAAAATGCCTTCACCCAACCAAGAGAGCTCTTTCTGCCCAACTGTGCCGGATACACAGATCGTGAACAAACAGGATAGAATGTCTTCTGCCTTTTGTGAAATGAAAATAAATGAAAGGATCTAAGGTTTCAGGTCACTGATCCCTCTCTTCCCTATCTGCACCATTTATCGGAGGTAGAATATAAAGGTTCCAGATCCTTTTCTTTTTTTTTTTTTCTTTTTTTTTTTTTTTTTTTGGTCAGCACTTTAATGGTTGTTTTTTTTCCTTCACCCTTTCATTTTCTGAATGAAAGGACCAAAGGACCACTTAGGAACCTGTAAAGTAATAATAAGCTTATAATAGGAATATTGTTTTTCTGGGCCAGTGCAAATTCTTTTTCAATAGGTTAAGGAGATTAAAGTAAAAATGCAATTTGTAAATAGATCAGTCCTTTAATTAGTTTATAGTCTGTTAAGAGATAATATTTTGCTCACATAGATCATCTGTTATCTAAAGATCTCAGAGCACTTTAAGAACATCAATTAAGCCTTAAAAAAAAAAAACCTTGGGAGATAGGTAAGTGTATTTAGATTAATTAGTGTTGCTGTGAGCAGCAGGCATTATTAGTAGATTTAATTTAGTCCAATAATTGACTTATCTGTTAATGGATTCTAATTCATCTGAGAAGGGATCAAATCCATCTGATTAAAAGGATTACATCGACTCAATTAATTCTATTAACTGACTTAATTTGCCATTTAATAATCTGACACACGGGGCCAGATCTTGGCCCCAAAGAATGCATAAACTAAAAATTACACACCAGAATTATTATGACAGCAGAATTATGCATTGCAGAGCACACATTTTGCCTCGCGCATGGCATTTGCACACCTGGATAAAACAATCAAGGGAGATTCCTCTGGCCGGACCCCCCAGCCCTGCAGCATCGTTCCTCCCTGAGCCTGGGCTGGCTGCTTATTCTGCTGAACTTGGGGTGGCTGCTTGGAAAGCAGCAGGTCCCTGCCTGACATCTGCCACCTCCCCTCTGTTCTGGGCATTCTCTGCAACCAAGAGGTGAGAAGTTTTACAGAAGTCAATAAACCTTGCAATAAAAGTAACTTCCCTTCAAAGGCAGGACAACCCTCCCATTTGGAAGCTGGATATGTGGGGAAAAAAAAAAAAAAAAAAAAAAAAAAAAAAAAAAAAAAAAAAAAGAAGCATCTGGACACTGTTGTGAATGTAAGGGAAGACGGGAAAGAGATGCTAAAACATTTTTTGCTGCGCTATCCTGAAAATGGGCTGATGCTAATGGGCTGGTGATGAGCACCTGGGACCTTCGCCCTGACAGAGCCTAGAGCAGGCGTGGCCCTTGCCTGATGTCACCTTCTCCTAACTGGACCGGGCTGTTGAGATAATTCCCGTCTGGAGCCAGCTCACCGGCACCTTTCCCCAAGTCTCTTGCCTTTTCTCAGACATTTCTCAGACGTGCTTGTTCTCCCAAAGCCTTTCCCAAGCCGCAATCCTTAGGCCATCAACCCACATCCTCCTGGCCGTGTGCTCCCGCACCAGGGCCGGGGCAGGAGCCGGTGCCATCCGCGGGGGTGGCACAGCCCTGAAGCCAGCGCAGCTCGGCTCTGTCACTCCGTGCCAGCACGGACAGGGAGGCAGCCGGGAGGGCAGGAGAGGGAAAGAGCAGGGGGACACTCAGCCCTGTGCTGAGTCTGAGTCTGCTGCGTGGGAGGAGAGGTGTCCTCCTCTAGATGCAGACCTGACTGGCAAGAGATGTGGATCAAAAGTTTGCAACTGTTGAGCTCCCCAGACCCCGTTTAAGCTTCTCTCTGGTCTTGATCAAAGGTTACTCCATAATAATGCCTCAGGGGGAGGGGTTCCTGGCACATAATGAACCCTGTGTCATTGCCTTTGTGTCCAGGTTGGGCTGTAACACAGATGGTTCTCACTCCAGTAACTCCGACATCTCTCCCCCCTCCGTTATCCCAGACAGGAGCTTTGCAGTCCCATCCCGGCCCACTGTGCCCCACCTCACTGTCTCCCCGATTATCATGCTCCGAGTGCTCCGTGCCAAGGACCAAGAGCAGATTTCCATAACCTTTCACAGGGCTGGGGTTGAGAAGGCTCCGCAGCCTCGGTGCGTTCGCTGAGGAGGCTCCGGACGGAGCCGGGTCTGGGGGTGCAGGCAAACAACCCACGGCCGGAGCACTCCGGCAGCCGGGAGCAGGAGCTGCAGGCAGGCAGGGCTGCGGGAGCAGGGCTGGAGGCAGGCAGGGCTGCGGGAGCAGGGCTGGAGGCAGGCAGGGCAGGGAGCGGGGTTGGAGACAGGCAGGGCAGGGAGCGGGGTTGGAGGCAGGCAGGGCTGCGGGAGCGGGGTTGGAGGCAGGCAGCGCTGCGGGAGCGGGGTTAGAGGCAGGCAGGGCTGCGGGAGCGGGGTTGGAGGCAGGCAGGGCTGCGGGAGCGGGGTTAGAGGCAGGCAGGGCTGCAGGAGCAGGGCTGGAGGCAGGCAGGGCTGCGGGAGCGGGGTTGGAGGCAGGCAGGGCAGGGAGCGGGGTTGGAGGCAGGCAGGGCTGCAGGAGCGGGGTTGGAGGCAGGCAGGGCAGGGAGCGGGGTTGGAGGCAGGCAGGGCAGGGAGCGGGGCTGGAGGCAGGCAGGGCAGGGAGCGGGGTTGGAGGCAGGCAGGGCTGCGGAAGCAGGGCTGGAGGCAGGCAGGGCAGGGAGCGGGGTTGGAGGCAGGCAGGGCTGCGGAAGCAGGGCTGGAGGCAGGCAGGGCAGGGAGCGGGGTTGGAGGCAGGCAGGGCTGCGGGAGCTCCCGGCCGGGATCTCGGGTTCTGCCGTGGCAGCACCGCCCTCGGCCACGAGCACGCTCCCGCACGCGCGGGTTTGTTGTTCAGACACGATTGCATATGTATGAAGGGGACAAGATGGGCTTTGACACATAAATTAGCACTTGTCAGCTGCTCCGGGGAACACCTCCCTGCTGCACCCACTGTAAATGCCGCCTTCTTTCACCGAGACGAAAACTCCGCCACGGCACCTGACAGCCACCGCGGGCAGGAGCCGTCCCCGGGCGGCGGCGGCAGCGCGCAGAGACTCGTTTACACATCAGAGCTCAGGAGGATGAATGCCATAAAATGACACAATAATTAGCAGCCAAGTGGCACTTCTCACTCCTGTAATATCTAGAAATTTGGGAATGACAAAGGACAAGGCTGATGAGACCTCAGGGCAGGGCTTTCTCAGAGAGGGGCTGACCCCACACAAGTGCCTTAGGGGGTCACTTCCTACCTGCCAGGTGCTCTCTGGCTCTCGCTCCCCGTGGCACAGCTCACGCTGCTCCTGCACCCGCGCCGGCAGTGGCAGCAGCTGCCCTCAGTGCTCAGCACGTGCCTCATCCGTCCTGAAGCTTCCTGAGGGAACAACCGCTCCCAGATTTTGACCTGCCCTCCTCGTAGCTCAGCTCCACCTCACCAGTGCTGCACCAGACAATCCCACACGAATGGCTGAGCCAGCAAACTCTCACACACACCTCTGCAGCAGCTCAGGAACGCGCGGGGCTGCACATCCCAAACACGAACACCAGTGTTCTCAGCAGCCTTAAAATTTTTCCAACAGCCAACGAGAATGGAAGCATCTCAAAATGAACCATCTCAAAATGAACCAGAATTACAGCATTTTTCATAGCCCAGCCTCTAGCAGCATTTCCAGTATGTTGCTTGTGTGCAGATCACAACAAGAATAGTTGAATGTGCTGCTAGCACAGGGTAAGTATTGTTTTTCCTGCTAGATTGACACACTCAGAGATTCAGCTTGAGCTCTGGGGCACTCTCAAAGTCTACTTTCAATTCAAACCAAATATCCCACCACCTGAAAAGATTAGATTCAAACACTGGACTCACCCAAATATGAGCCCAAGAGTTCATGGGGAAAGGACTCCCCAACCACCAATTTAGGTATCATTTATGAATTGCAGTAAACACACTGTGAGCTCATGGCTTGGGCAGAAAGACGTTCTTCTCTTCAACCATATATTAATAAATTGGGTCATGGCAGTACTGTGGAAACTGCCTGCAGCTGGGAGGCAGCGCCAGCAAAACAAATCTCATGTTCTTAACCTGGAAAGAGTTTTTATCCTTTTATTTTGGTTTTTATTGCTCTTATTATTTTTCTCCCAAGAGGTTCTTAGCACAACATCCTAGAATCAAGCCTTTGACCTGAAGTCTGGGGGATCCCAGTAAATACTCTTACCATATTTATCTCCATCTTCTCCTTTGGCACTGATCCTCCTGCCGAGCACTTGGATGTGCTTCCCGCTCGTCCTGCTGTAGAGCTGGTAGAGCCGGAGCTGCTTCCTGCTCACATCGTCCCTCGCCCGCGTCTGGTTCTCCACGTGTATCCGAAAATCCACATTCTCCTCAGCAGCAAACATCTGAGATGGGTGGGGGGCGGAGAGAGAGGACAGAAGAAACTGTGAACACAAGGCTCTGGGGCAGAGGGGCTGCACACCAGCCTGCCAAGGGCACTGGCACTGGGGAACTCATGTTTGGCTGCCCTTCACTTGGCAGCACTGTCAAGCACTCGTGTAATTCCACCCAGAGCTGGCTCTCCACAGCAAACCAAACCTGGGGGGTTACAATCAAACTGGGGGGTTTTGAATAAAAACTTCTTCTCATCCCTTGTCACCATGAGTTTTCCTAGTTTTCTGAGCATTCATATTAATGTAGAAGTTCTTACTTCTCACGCTCTGTTCATGTAAACAAGAGATTGTTTTTGTAAATACTGTCATTGTTTTTGCACTCTTCTTGAGGAGAGGAGAGTGTTGGTTGACAGTCATTTTGACCAATGTGGTTGAGACGTGGGAATTCCACCCTCCAATCCATGGTCATGTTTCTAAAAGTAAATAATAGGATGAAATAAACAATCAGGCCTTTTCCGCCCCGGCTCATCTTTCTCTCAACTTTCCAAGTGTCCGTGTGGTCATTTCAGCGTGGCAAACAGCAACAGTCCCTGCTTTGATTTAAACCTAGGCAGCCACACTGACCATAAATTAGACTCTCCACTGCATATGCACGGCCTCTACCAGGTTACATGGGCACAAACTGGAGAGTGGGGACAGCCAACCCTTCTCAGAGATTTGGTGCATCACCTTCAGCAGCTGCACTGATTCTCTGAGTTAACTGCAGGGAGAAGTCAAGAGAAAAACTCTTTGTGCTGCCTTTAGCAGATTGGACTTGAACTTCACACTGGCATAAAATCCACTACAACAGAAGTGTCACTTGTACACTCTTCAGCTTAATTGTTTGGCCAGCTCTGCTCTGCAGTGAAGCCACCTCATGGTCACCATCCATGGATGTGTTTCTGTCCACTTCAACAGGGCCACGGGAGATCTCTCTTGGGGAGAGATCACAAGGAGTGGTGGGAATCAAACCAGCTTTTCCACCAGTGGCTGTGATCAGCAGGGATCTGACAGCCTCAGCCAGCTCATCTGTTTGTTCTGGCCAAGGGAGTAAGTTAACCTTAGTTCACTACAGCTTAAAACATTACCATAAACTTTTAATTTTGTTTCCTATTTTAAGTGTTCCCAAGAAATATCAAAACAGGAGTCCCACTTTTCCTTCCAAAGACTTGCCCTGACTTGCCCAAGGTCAGAGGACTCAACAGCACCTAAGTTCTCAAGATGGCCTCCCAAGGGGGAGACTGGGCAGCATGCACTCAAAAAGCTCTTCACAGCCAAACAATAGGAAAGTCCAAAAATTGCTCCACGATCTGTCCATCTGTGATCTGTGGAGCATTTGCAGCACAACATCCACACTGTCCACTCCAAACTCACAGATGGGCAACATTTTGGTGTCAGACTCACTTTACAGGACAATAAATGACTTAGAAACCTGGTCTGCAAGTAAAAGTGTTCTGATGTATCAGTGTGGGGAGGGAACTGGCAATGAAAATGAAAAAAGTCAATAAATCCTTGTTCAGATCCACTCCAGACTAAAACACATACGTAAAGTGGCCACAACACACGAAATAGCCCCACTTCAGCCTCCCGCACATCACCTCATCACCAGCAAATACTGTGAAGCCTGAAAGTCAAACCTCAATAGAACTTTGCAGCATTCCCAGTTATCTAGGGGACACCTAGGCCTGCAGCAGGAAGAACACCTCAGGCAGGCAGTGCTGCTGAGCAGCAGACCTTCAGAAAGCACTCTGAGCCAAAGCCCAAGCTCAGCACAGCAGCAACAGCAATGAGCTGCCCCATGATGCTGCAGGGATTGCTTTCAGTGCTGTTACTAAAAGCTGGGACTTTGGTATTTGTCATTTTGAGGAGAAACTGATTTAGCTCTGATTTTGCTGTCAGAAGCCCACAGGGAGCTGAAGGCACAGGCTGGGCAAGGGAGGGTCAGGGCAGTGCTGGGACATTCACAGCGATGTCAGAGGTGACAGACAGGCGTCACAATATTTCCCACTCTCAGAAAACAGTGCAGCCAGGAGCTGTGACCCAGTGCTGGGGATGTGAGGGGAGGAGCACTCCTGGCCAGACAGTATGGCAGGGTGCCATAGCAGGATGCTGACAGAGCTCTGGCCACACAGACCTGGGCTCTGCTTGCCCAGTGCTCCCCAGGCAGCACAGATACACCTGACCACAGCAAACAAGACTTGGCTTTTGAAAGAAATTATATTAATTTGTTTTTCTCCTTGTTACGTCTTATATTGCTTTCTTTTCAAATGCCATTGTTACAAAGGATGCTAAACTACCAAACCCAGAGATGTTCCAGTCATGCTGTCAGTCTGCCTTGTGCCCACAAAGCAGGCTATTCACAGCTAAAATTCTAGCTCCATCATTTTAAGATTTAAAACAGATTTTAAATCAAGATGACATTGTTACATTGCTTTCACCACATGTTAATGAATTTCACATTTTTCTAGGGAAAAAACAAAACAGGTGGGATTTGAAGTGGGGGGAAGGGCAGGTTGCTTTGCTTTTTTGGAAACTCCCAACAGAAAATGCAATCTGTTTTCCAAAACATGTTTTAATTCTCTTCTAATTGTCTCTGGAGCACTCACACTGCCAAGGCCCCAGCCTGTAGCTGCAGTGCCTTTATGAGCTCAGGAGCATCTACAGAGCATCCTGCACAGTGCTTAGCTCCAACATGTCACCAACACACCTGTGTACCTTTGTCTCACCACTGTCCTGCCTAAGATTAGCTAATTCAGTGCCCCTTCCCTTTGTGAGGAGGGCACCAGCAGCACAGGGGGTGACATGTCCTCCTCCCCCATCCAAGGAGCTGGCTGGCATCACCCTCCATCAAGCCCTGAAGTAGCTGATGCAGGAATCAGCAGGTGATGCTGACCCTAAAGCAGAGTCAGCCCAGTGTGTATCCCTCCACCACTTCCCTAGGAAGTGCCCAGTACTCACCCAGGGCAAAAATCCTGAAGGAGGAACACACTACAGGTTCCCCTTGCAGCTGAGCTGTCCCCTGGCCAGAAGCCATGGGCAGAGAAGCAGTGAAACCACCTGGATTTAGCCGCCTGCTTAAAGATAAGCTCACACTTAACCTCCCTGTGGAAACAGGATGCTCTGCTGGAGGGTGGCCAAAGGGAATTAACCATACCAGCCTGGGCTGCATCTGGCCTGCAGCAGACAATATCAATACCCAGAAATAAAATTTCATGCAGTGTTGATTTCATGAGATAAAACCTGTTTGATAATTGCTAAAATCCACTCTCACAGGACCCCTTCCCTACAGGGTGCACTCCCTCAAGCAGCAAACGTCTCTGAGATAAGGAAACCCATGTATATATACCATAAGAGAGACTCTTCTATAAATCTCATAAAAATTAGTAACATATGTCTCCTTTGGCAACTGATCGCCAACAGTCAGGGAGGTCACCTGAAACCAAGTACATCCACCCCAAATACACTTGAATGCAAAAATGTCTTTAAATCCCTTAAACTGAAGGGCTTTCCCTCCTGTTCACTCAAGCAAGTTTTCCTTTTTTGTTTTCACTATAGAAATGCTATTGCTGCACATAAACATGTCATACACAAAGTGAGAGCCTTTTTTTCCTTTCAGTCTGATCATCCACATCTCCATGTAGGTAGCAAAACAGATCCTGGGTCCAGAGCTCCACAGAACAGGTCCCTGAAGGGAAGGGCTGCTTGCACTTCCTAGCTCCTGAGCAGCACTGTGGGACATAGGAGACAGGACTCCTCCAGGGATTTGGAGTAGTATTATTGTCTGTCTGGCATCTGTCTGACTGGTACGGGCCGCTGTCTGTGCATGCTGATTCCAGCATCTCAGGAAAGTGGTTTCACATGACTCCATCTCATTCTTTGGCAACAATTTATAACCTGCAAAACCTCACTTGTTAAATCAGAGCATTTAATTTGGTTTCATTTTCACTCTTGCTTTTTCTTTACCATTGGTTTCTTATCCATTTATTATTTATTTATCACTACACCTTTCAGTGATAATACACAGCTACAAATACAGTTAACTATCCAGAGTTTATGCAAGTGGATAAACAGCACAACCATCACCTCAAGCCCCAGAAGCAACAGAAATGCCTCACTCCTGAAAAGAAGCTGCTCTGCCTTGTCTGTTATCCTTGCCCAATCATTCAAGGTGTAGCATTCAGTCCTACCTCCTTTCCCAACAGCCAAAGGAACCAGAAACATCTGTCTTCTAGTGAGTCCACAATGAGATACTTTCATGTGCTTTTTTGCCAAATGTTTCTCAAATAAGAGTGGATTTCATTTTAAATGGCTTTACAATGATCCTTCAGCTTATAGAATGACTCTCCTCTTTGTTAAATCCCAGATGGAGGGTGAGGGAAAGACCATTTTGCTGATGCAGCCTAAGGTTTCACTGTGCATTAATCCAAGAAAAGCTTAGGAAGGCAAAAGCCTCCAAGAGCAGCACTGTGATGTCAGCCCTGCACAGGCTCGTGCCCCATCTCTGCACTCTCAGATGCCTCCTATGAATGGAGCAGTCCTGGCCCCGCCAAGGTCAATGAAACCCTGGCTGTGCCAAGCCACGTTTACAGGATTTGGCTTTCCACCCAACCAACCTCCACACACTTCAGATTTTCTATTTTGAGCTTTCCAGTAACAGGGGATGTTAATCTGTTATTGTTCATGTCATAGAGCATTACAGCATGAGATGTCCAAGGCCCACAGCATGGCCAACTTAGCTGGGAGCTGGACTTCAGAGTTTCCTGGTGTTTTGCTATTTATGCTACGGAGCACTCAAAAGAGAGCAAACCATATGTCATTCCCCCAGCTGAACCAGGAATACAAAATCCCTCTCTCTAAGGGCCGTACCGATTGCAAAAGATAAACAAATCAGGCTATTCAAAGTCCTCTCAAACCCTATCTGATAAGCAGGAAATACTTATTACCTTTCAGCCATCAAATCAACCTAATATTAATGATTTTCTCTATGACCTTCTAAACACATGAAATTTAACTCAATAAGGTCAACAAGAGGATATCCAAGACAGATCCCTCTCAAGCCCTCAAAGGCAAGTAACAAACCACTTTGCTTCCATGACTTTGGCAAAATTCCTGTATGCAAATCACAGCAGATTTGCTAGGTCCCCATGACAGCCACCCTCAGCACACAGTGAAACACAATGCACTCCTTTTTCCTCCATTTAACTGCATCACCAATCCATCACCAGGGTGTTATTACCCTCATGTCACAGAGCCTAGTCCAGAGCCAGAAGGGAGTGATGAGCATGGCTTGGGTGTGCTCCTTTCTTTGGGTTTAGGAGCACGTTTGGAAAAGCAGCTCCATGCTCAGATATGCAGAGAGGGCACTTTGGAGTGAAGAGCTGTACATCCAATGGGAGAGAAGCCGTGGTGCAACAGTGCCAGAATTCCACAAATGGAGCTGAGCCTTTCCAAATAACAGAACTTAGAGAACTTAGAGCTTTGCTTTGGTCTTTCTTTCTTCCTGATACCCATGGAAAAATATCTTTTCTTGAAAAATAAATATCCAAAAGTTTAAGCTGTACTCTAAGCTGTGGGAGATGTCACCACAGATGGTGACTGTGCACCCTTTGGGATGGTCTGTGAGAAAGGGCATGGAGCACTGTGGAAGTGGTTGTTCAGAGTGATCAGATATGAGATTCCACAATAAACTCTACCAATGGCACTTACAAATTATTTCACTTGAAAAGCTTTTTGGTGAGAAAGCTGGAAAAGGAGAAGGAAGCGGGGTGATGAGGGGGTCAAGCCTGCCCATCCCTTTGGATTTCAGAAATGTTAAATAAGACCCAAAGAGAACACATTTGCAGGGCTTGGAAAAGGGGACATAGCTCTGTGAGGTGACACATACTTGGATCCAAAAGCTGCTCTGCAAGCAAGCCTCCCTTCCTCCAGAGAGTTGCCTTGTGCATTAGGAGAGGCAGACTGAATCTCCCTGGGCAGTGTCAGACCTCTGCCCCCGCTGGAACACACGGCCTGTGAGCAATGCAGCCATCACTCAGCCACACTTCCAGCAGCTCCGAGCCCCCGCCAGCTGTCCAAGCCATGCACTACTGCAAAAGCAACGCATCTGTCGGCCTTGGGATGGCAGGCACAGTGTTACTGAGCCTGGTATGAAAGCAGGAGGGAGGTTGGAGGGAGTGCCAAAAAACTGGAACCTGAGAGTTTGAGGAAATGGATGTTTTATGGCCCATCAGTCAGCATTTAACCATTTTCTAGAGAAAGATGACGCCACCTTCAAGAAAACTAAGTTTCTCCTTTTGATGGTGGAATGAGACATAGCCAGAACTGTGAAAACACGCCATTTGTGATATGGTGAGATTCTAAACTTGTTGCACCCTGGGAAATGGTTAATCCTGGGGAAGAGCAGGGTTTCAGCCTTGATGAATGACTTTTGGAAGCCCAGCTGGAGGCAGGACAGCGCTGCCCATGGCACAGCCCAGCACCAGAGTGCTGCTGAGGTGTTGAAATTCAGCTGCCAGAGGGGCTCCAATACCCCCAGCCTCTCATCTCCCCCTGCACCTGCCTGTTCTCACCGGCTCAGAACACGTCACTGCCAGCAGCCCCCAGGTCACATTAATGACAATGTTGCCGTGAGCAGCACCAGCTCAGCTGCTGCATGAGGCAGCCCCAGTGTCCCCCACGCCCCTGAGCTGTGCCCTGGTGCTGCAGCACCAAAGGGGCCAAGACTGAGCCCTCTCCCAGTGCTCAAAGGCAGCTCTTTCCCAGTGGGACCAGTTCCTGCTACTTGGTTGACCAAAGCAAACCAACCCCATGCACCTCAGCTGAGGGAGATCTGTGTGTTGCCACAGCTTGCCATGGGCTCTTGACAATTTGACTCTCCAGAAATACAGTTTAGACCTTAACTCTTTTTCTTACTTTTCTCCAGTTGTGATATATCATTATGATGATGATTATTGTTATTATTAGTTAACAGCTGGTATTATTTTACCTCGCTATCTA
The DNA here is from genome assembly GCF_021018805.1 of Prinia subflava. Classification (NCBI taxonomy): domain Eukaryota; kingdom Metazoa; phylum Chordata; class Aves; order Passeriformes; family Cisticolidae; genus Prinia; species Prinia subflava. The sequence goes on along the minus strand of NC_086262.1, from coordinate 566,697 downwards.
TCAGGCAAGGAGCAAGCAGGGCTTTTTCTTTCTTCCTTTCTTTGTCTTTTTTTCTTTTTTAATGCTTGTTATATCTCTGCTATGTACTTCCTCTCCCCACAGAAATATCCCTTCAAAGCTTGATATTATTGAGCAGCTTTCAACCATGCCCAGCAGAGCCATGTATTCTCTGCATTTGTCTGGCCTTTGTTTCTAGGAATGAAATACCAATGGCTGAACAGTGTGACTTTGTTTCACTCCTTCATTCCAATACTTGTTCTATTTCTATCCCACTGGGTCAAACTCACCTATTGTGAGACCTCACCGATTTCAATTACATCAGGGATTAATTTGTTCCATTGCGTTGAAGCTGTTAATACAATCCTGGCTGGCTCTAGATTAGAAAAGGCATGGTGAGACCTCCCTCGCAGGCAGTGTGTTTAACAGCAGTCTTGATCTTCAGTTTTGTTCGGCGGTGGGGTGGGTTTTTTCTTCCCTTTGTGCCCCTTTGCCCCTCTTTTCACAACCTTCCCCTTCCTTTCTAAATTGCCCTCATCGGAACTGGGTGGTCCCTCTGACTTTCCCTGCGCCTGGCCAAGTGCTGCCTCCCCGAGCCGCTGCCTGGGGCTCGCCAGGGAGGCCAGAGCTGGCAGGTCTGACCTGACGCCGCACAGATGTGCCCACTCCAGCTTTGGCACCTCACCTCCCCACGGGGCGCACTTTCTGCTCCAGAGGCAGTTTCCATGTTCATCCCTATGATGATCAGAGCATGTCCCCTATGCTCTGTTGACCAGTGGCAATGTCCTTCACACTTCACATGGGCCACACTGGACCCACATCCCTGAGAGGCTCTGTGCTGCTGCCACCACTCCTCACTGCTCCCATGAGGACACACAGATCTCTCAGAGGTCATTTCATGCCCCTGTCCCTCCTCACAGCACTGGTATTGCTGCAAAGAAATCTGAAACAGGCTTTGCAGAACAGCCCCCACCGAGCCCTGTGAAACCGTGGACCAGGGAGCTTGGCATGCTACAACTGCCTCCAGTACCTTAAGCAAAATCTTCTTTTCTCGATGGAGAAAGCACTCCTGCTGAAATAACCTACTATGCAGGAATGAAACCCTTACCCAGCACAGGTGGCTCTGCACAGGTGAGCACAGGGCTGAGGGGCTGCCTGCCCCACCCCAGGGTGCTGCTGGCCAAGCAACGAGCTGTCCCCATGGCCCTCTGCTGCTCACCCAGCTCACCCAGGGCTGGAGGAGCCTGGGTGGCCACAGCAGTGGGGCTGCAGTGGAGACCAGGGCAGAGTTCCCAGCAGGGTGTTCCTGGGACAAAAGCTGCAGCATCCCACTAAAAATACTTTACCAGCAATTTGTTCACCTCTTCAAGTGAGACCTCAGTCCAATTACTGAGAAACCTGCCAGATTCAAAGCACTCCTGACCTTTTCTCTCCTGTCTCCAGGGCAGATGCTCGGGCTGCAAACCTGTTTGGCCACAGCAGCAGAACAGAGTGGGAACAGAAGCCCACTACCCTGAATCTGGCCAAGCATCTCCTGGATTCACCACAAGGACTTGAAATGTCTGTTTGAAGCACGAGCCTGCCAGGTTCAAGGTGACATCTCTGCTCTTCTGCTTGATACGAGCCCAGTTGAGACCTCCACAAAAACAGGAGCAAAGGCACAAGATACAGAAAACCCGAGGGATACTCAGGAAAACCCTGCCATCAGAAGGAGATGGAAGATCATCAAAGACCAACCTCTTCATAAGAGAATTTGCAGGGGCAGCACCTCAGCAGTGATCCACCTAAGCAGTGCTTATCCTGGGAGCTCCTTTCTTCTGGTCCCCTGACATCCTGCAAGGAACACAGATCCTTGCTCCCACTGCAGAAAAGCAACTCCCTCTAGGGTAAAACACGGCAACTGCCGAGCAGTGCACACTAGGGCAGGGCAGGACTCACAAAATACCTTTTTGCATTGCATTTGCAAAGAAAACAGAGACTTGGCCAACAACTGTCCCCACAGCAGCTCCCAAGCACCAACCTCAGGTGAGAGGTGGCTTCTCTAAAAGCTGATTCAGCAGAGATGCCTGGGGACCTGACTGAATTATCCCACATCACTTTCCTCTATCAAGTGTCCTCTCTGGAAATCTTTTACTATGCCAGTCAGTTCCACTCCTGCTCATCCTGACAAGGTAACACCCAGTGAGCCTCTGTGGGAATGGTGCCAAGGGGAAGGGGCCTCCTCAGGAGTCCCTGCCAGTCACACCAGCCCCATACCTGCTAACAAAAGGATCGAGCAGCAGTTTGGCATCCTGATTTCCCTCTGTGACAACCCTGCTTCCACAGGCTCCTTCCTGAGGAACAACAGGATGAATCATAGAACGGCCTGGGTTGGAAGGGACCTTAAAAATCACCTGGTTCCAACACTGCCATGGGCAGGGACACCTTCCACTGTCCCAGGCTGCTCCAAGCCCTGTCCAGCCTGGCCTTGGACACTGCCAGGGATCCAAGGTCAGCCACAGCTTCTCTGGGCACTCTGTGCCAGGGTCTCACCACCCTCGAAGGTAACAATTCCTTCCTAATATCCCATCTAAACCTATTATCTGGCAGTGTGAAGCCATTCCCTTTTGTCCTGGCACTACATCACCTTGTAAATTGTTTCTCCGTCTTTTTTGTCAGCTTCCTCAGTGCTTCACCACTGCCTGCTCCTGGCCTGAGGACTGATCAATTCTGCTTGCACAAGTCTCCCTCGATGCCAACCCCAGCCTGTTGTCCCAGACCAAGCATTTCTGCTGCAAGTTACAAACTCTGTTCCAGGCTGTTCCATGGAGCACCCACAAAATCCATCACCCTTAAGAGGGAGAAACAAAAAATATCCAGGCTGGGTTGGTCTTCCTTCAGCACACCCAGGATCAGCCCTTATCTGCCAGCAGTCACAGAACTTCTCCTTCCCCAAAAGCACTTTGAAACACATTCTCAGGCCCTATTATCTCTCCTGTTTATACCACATTCCCTCTATTATAAAGAAATCCCCAAATAATTTATAAGCCTGCAATCTCCTGCACTAACAGGGCCATCAATCACATTTATGAACCCCATCACCTGCCGCTCCCAGGGCTGTGGGCCGGGGCTGGACCCCGGGAGCAGCTCCTGAGCCCTCCACACACGCGTGGTCCGAGGAGAAGGCAGCTCTGTTCTGCACCAGCCACAGGTTTGTTTCCTAAGCATCCAGAGAGGATCCCAGCCAGTGTCCTGCCTCACTGTGCTCTCCCCGACTCCAACACAAGCACACAAAAGAGAGTTTTCTTTGCACTAATTCGAACCAAGGGAGAGGGATGTTTTTGGCTATTTTCCTCAAGGAAAGAGGTTGCCCATCTAATAAACCCTAAATGGCCAGTGGGTTGTTGGGCTTTCATGTGTGCCTTGGAGCCTCCCCTCGCTGTGCCAGGTCCCTGGTTTTCTTTTCCATGGACTTGCAAAACCCCTGAATAACAAGGTTTGTGCATGAAAGTGCTGACACAACCCATAACTACAGCATCCTGAACATGATACCAGAATAAGGACGCTCCCTGTGTGGCCCAGCCTATGGATAAATAAAGCATTTCAGCAGCCAGTGTCGACAGATCATAAACCTCCACCAGCATAAATACCAACAACAACCCAAAAAGATTAGAGGGCTTAGGGGCGAGGCAGGCTGGGATGATTTAGAGTTGGGGTGGAAGGGTCATTGTTCTGAATGGGTGGGGGTGAGTGGGCCACAGAAATCAATAAACCATTCTGCTCCCAGGGAAGGAAGGGGCCACGCTAATGGTGCAAACACACATTTTCCATTTGAGGCCAGAGCTCTCCGACTCACCCAGCATGGAGGGATGCAGGGGACTCACTCCACTTGCTGGGGGACAAGGATCTCAGATCTCAGACACATCCCAGGAGCTGTCATTCAGGGCACAGCTCACCTGAGCCCCTTGCTGGGCAAAACCTGCTGCTGGGGGCAGCTTCAAATGAATTTAGGTGCAGGCAACGTTCAGCTCCATTAATTCAATTTTCAAGGGAGTTAATATAGAGCTGGTACAGGTATCTCAGTTGCGTTCAGCATTACCATCAAGTCAGAGCTTTTCCAGTGTTCAGTTCTAGCACTGAACAATCACCAATGGGTCCTGCCAGCACCAGTTACCTTCAAGCACCAAAGACAACTCTGGGATCCATCTCACCCTGATAAAATAATGCCATCTGGAAGTTTCCACAGTGGCATCAGACACAGAGGTGGCCACAGAATGAGCCACAACAGCTCTCTGGATCCTCCAGTGAGGACAGACTCAGAGCTTTGCAGACAGGTTTCCAGGCACAGAGCTGCTGAGGCACAGAGTTCAAAGGCAGAGAACAATTCTGCCTTTGGTCCTCTCCATTCCCAATTTTTCTACTTTTTCCCCCACTTTCTTTCTAAGAAATAGGACACTCACCTTGGAGAGTGAAGCCTATTTATAAACAGAATAAATCTATACCATACAAATACACAGCTGTTTGTACCCAAGGGGCCAAGGGTAGTCAAAGCCCATTTTTGGGACACACCAAGGAGGGAACCAGCAGCCAGTGGCAATGCAATGCCAGTTATTCCCATGAAGGAGCCTGAGCTCACAAGCATGTACAGGTGCAAATGGTGGCAGTTTTTACTCCTGCTGGTCAGAACTGGGTGCTGGTGGTAAAGCATAGGGACCTGCTCTGCTCCCCCTGCATGAGCCAGTCTCTTCCTCTATGCCTTTCCAAAGGTATTTTGAGAAAACATTCTCTAGATCAGTTAATAAAATAGCTTGAAGTTTCCCCTGCTGACATCAAGTTACAGCTTGCAGTTAATAGATTTCAACTTTACTTGGGATTTTAAGAGGTTTTAAAACAAGTAATTTCATCTTCCCTCCAGAAATAAATTCCTCAATAGCTTCACTGCAAAAATATTCCTAGGAATGGACAATTCTGCTGCTTATGTACTAAAGACAGCCCAGAAAAAAAATCAGATTACTACTGAGCCTTATCAAAAATATGGCATAAACCATGTGTTGACTTTAATCCAAACCAAACTGTCAATCTGCCTTCAGGAGCCCATATAACAAACATGAGCCGAGGGCCAGAAAAGAAAAGCAGGGTTTGTTTTCTAATAGAAGATTTGTTCTGATCTCTATTAGCCATGGTTCTGCCTGGAAATATTTACACTGCAAAGGCTGGGCAAATAGGATTTCTTATCTTTCTGCTTTGTTGAGTTAGGGAGAAGTCTCATTTGGTATTAATTAATTTAGATTGGAGTTTTCCCATTTTCAGGGAACAATTCTCAACAGTTTTGGAAAATAAATCTATTTTTGAAATATTTCAAATAGGGGAAAAAATAAAGTGGTGTTAAAATCACTGAAGTTTGGGCTGCTGCATCCCTGCACAGCTCAGAGGTACCAGGGAGAACCCCACACATGTTGTTCCATCCATCACCAGTCACCAGGCCAGACAAGGGCAGACACAGGCATGAGACCTTGTGGCACAAAGCTGGGGATCCCCCAAGAGCCTTTCCTCTGAGCCACCAGCATCCACGCCCACGGCAGTGGGAGGAGGTAAGTTGCCACGCCTCGTCCAGGCATCCCCAGGTCCCTGCCTGCCCCGCCCACAGGTGCCACCACCCGGGCCACCACCCAGCACAGGGCAGCTCTGCCAGCTCAGCCTTGCTAAGCTCAGGTCAGACTTTGCACAAATTTCCTTTGGAAGTGAAGCCCCACAGCTGAACCTTGGTGATGCTCAGTGTCTTGGCACACACAGTGATGGTGCACACTGGGGAAATCAGGCTCCCAGGAATGAAAGTTGAGCAAATAAATTCCATTTTCTTGTTTGCTACATTTAAATAGCAATTAAATACCTATTACCTACTCTTTCAACATAAACAGCACAAAGCAAGCCCTTCTGCCTTGCTGGCAGACTGCTCCCATTTATTATAGGACAAATGGGAATGAGTTTAAAGTAGAGGAAGAGGGATTTAGATTAGATGTTAGGAAGAAATTCTTTCCTCAGAGGTGGTCAGGCATGGGCACAGATTGCCCAGAGAATCACAGAATATTTTGAATTGGAAGGTATTCACTAGGGTCACCCAGTGCAGCCCCTGGCCCTGCACAGACAACCCAACAATCCCATGCTGTCCATCCCTGGGAGTGCTGTCCAAATGCTCCTGGAGCTCTGCAGCCTCGGGGATGCTCCATCCCTGGCAGTGCCCAAGGCCAGGTTGGGCAGGGCTTGGAGCAGCCTGGGACAGTGGAAGGTGGCCCTGCCCATGGCAGGGGGTGAACGAGATGGGCTTTAAGGTCCCTCCCAACCCAAACCATTCTGGTTCTGTGATGAGCAGGCAGACTCTCCGTGCTGGCCAGAGCTGCCCTCACTCCTCCCTTCCAGCCTGAGATGTCCCAGCTTTCAGAACCCTGATGGAAACACACACAGAGTCCCTTCTGCCCCCACAGCCTGGGCTCAGGCTGGCAAGGCCCAGCTCCCAACACAGAGTTCCAGGTTTAATTCCAGGGGAAGCTGGCAGCAGTGCCTGCTCCCTGGGACAAAGGTGCCACGTGTATGCAGCACCCAGCGCTGTCCCTGCAGCAGAGCTGCTGCTTTCTATCGATTGCTGGGGGCTGCCTGCTGCTCTGATCTCAGCTGGCCAGGACTCTCCCCAATCACCGCAAGGTCGCGACCACGGGGTCAGAAACCTGCACTATATAGATCATAATTTATTGTACAGCTAATCAATACTGCACTGCCTGTGCAGTCCTACGGTGCAGCCTCCCACCCAGGGACTGAGGCTGCTCGTGTGGGATCATAACCTTGCGGCCTGGGAGAGGCAGGGGGGCAAAAGCAGCTGGATGTTAGAGCTGGAGAACACGGTTGGAAATGGAGCACATACTCCACTCACTGTTCATTCCTACATTCCTACAACCTAGTCAAATTCCAGCTATGGTTTGAATTCAGCTTGGGAAAGCAAATACGGTTATCTGATCAGGATTGTACCCGACACTCCAACGGGAGAGGCAATGCAGCCACACGGTGAGGAGATACCCAGGGTGTGACAGGAAGGAAGTGATCCCGGTCCCTGTGGTCACAGCACTGCCAGCTTTCCAGACACCCTTCTGCTCAAATGGATAAAAGGCATCAGAGAAGTAGCAAAATGCCCTTCTATCAAAAATCTTCACGCCACTTTCTAATTTATACTTCCAGGGCTTGCTATCCCAGCAGCCATGCCCACAGACACCCAGCAAACACAGTCATTGACTAGGCTCACTACTGCTCCCTGCATTTTTCTGTTAATTCTGGATTTCTATGCAAGAGCAGCTCAGGGTATTCCAAAAGGTAGAAAAGCTTTTTGACAAGGTCTCCTTCAAAATGATGCCAAAGATAGTATTCCAGCAGGAGAAAAGGGATCTGAAAGACGTAGCAGGAGAAAAAGGAATGGGGAGGACTAAGGAAAGCTGGGAATACTTTGTAGGAAGAGCAATACGTTATTAATTGCTTCATCCTAACATTTGTATCTGAACAATATGCACTTCTCTGGAACCTTCACCAAGGTTTAGCATCCACCCCTTTGGATTTTAAAAGATAAGCAGAGGAATCACAGGGCACACTGTGCCCCTCGCCACCCTGCTTCTCCTCAGTGCCAGCCCCTCGCTGTTTCCAGATCCAGGCCCTCAGCCTGGCCACCACAGGGGCTCTGGCTCTGCCTGGGGCAAGGGCCAGCACTCCCAGCCTGCCCCTGCTTCCATCTGCAGGTGGGTGAGCCCATGGGCAGACTCTGCCCCATCTCGTGTCATCACGAGCCACACAACAGTGAGCAAGACGTGCTGGGCCATTCCCCACTGCCTACTTCTTATGACAGAATCATTTAGGTTGGAAAAATTCTCAAAGATCACCAATCCACATGTTCACCCAGCACTGCCAGGCCTATGGCTGAACCATGTGCCTGAGTGCCACATCCTCACATTTTTTGAACACTTCCAGAATGGTGACTTCCAGTGCTTGACAACACTTTTGTTGAAGAAATTTTTCCTAATACCCCATCTAAACCTTCCCTGGCGTAACTTGAGGCCTTTTACCCCAGTGCCACAGCCTCAGATCTTCCTCTCTCCTCCCACAGCCTCCAAAGCAATGTTCACATCTGGCAGCATCAGCAGCAAACACGGCAGCACCAGCACAGCTCCAGCCCTGCAGCCAGAGCAGCACCAGCCCTGGCAGGAGCTTTGTGCAGGAGATCACCAGAGGCTTGTTCTGCACTCTGAGCTCTGAGGTTAAAGGCATTCTGGCTCTCCCAGCTGCAGCAGAACCAAGCCAGGAACTCCATGAAAAAGCAAGCACAGTGAGCAGGGTGTGAGCAGAGCCTGGCAAAGGGGAGGATGCACTGTCACTAGGACGACACTGCCGTGCAGTTCAGCCTGAAATGCAGCTATTGGTGTGGGCAGAGCAGGCAGGGGGCTGAGGAAGCACTGCCCAGGAAAGCAGCCCCACATGGAAGCACCAGGGGCACAGACCCACAGCCCAGCCCCTGCAGGCGGACGACTGGCACGTTGGTTCCCACCCACTGCAGCCCCTGGGGCTGTGAGGAGGTAGCACAAAGGGAAACACACAGACCATGACAGGCTAAGCCTCCTCCTTCCTCTGTTCCCTTTTTTTTTCTCTTCATGCTATGCCGAGGCTGAATGGCAATAGGGAAATACTTTGGCAGAGCCAGACAGCCTTTTATATTTTGGGGTTTTTTTCTTACTTTCCTTCCAGCTGCTTTGCTGGATGTCTAATCCTCCATGGACATCTGGAGAGGTACCAGGACACAGAGGCGACATGCTAGGTAGGCAGCACATTGCATAGCTCTGCATGATTTCTGCTTCTACCTGTTGTTATGGTATGGCATGTGATCAAAACACAAAAACTCAGGGAAGGAAAGAAAAACAATCATGTCTGGACCTGCCAGGCCACAAATACCCAGGTGGAAGCCCCCTTGTCTCAGCATCAGAGCACAGGAAGGCCATGCTCTGCAGCAGAGCATCTCACAGGCAGGAGGGCATTTAGGTGCCTCCCTGGGCCCAGAGCTCCCAAGTCCCCCAGCACAACCCACCCCAGGCTTCCCAGGGCCAGAGCAGCTCACACACCCCAGGCAGCTACCCCCATCCCTGTCCAGGCACCAGCAGCAGCCATTCCTCTTTTCTCTTTTTAAGTCACATTCCATGAACACATTTTGCACCTGCACTTACCATAAAAAAAGTATCCAAATCTGTGGAAAAACAAAACAAAAGCAGCTCTGCAAGGGAGAAGAAGAGAGAGCACAACAGAGTCCTAAGGAAATGAAAAGATACATAAAAATACTCCCAAGGATCTGGGAAGTAGCTTTATAGATCCAAAATAACGATTTTCAGTCCCAGGGAGTCTCTCTCTTGAGCTCAGCCTCCCACAGCACAGGGGGATACCCACTCGCCTAGCTGGCCAGCTTGGTGCTATCAGCTTACAGAAAATCAAATATTCAGTGTGGCTTTCCAAGCCCCCCAGTGCTGCTCATCCTCCCTGAGCCTCCTGCAACCCCCAGCAATTACTCTCACACCAGCTGTATCCCACATCCCAGCCACACCTGCAGAGCTCAGGCAGTGCCCCCTTTCTCTCCCACCTTGGTACACTACAGCCAAGCTGCTCTACAAGCAAAACCTAATTCTGAGTTTGAGCAGGAATTCCTCCTGTGAATCCCGATCCACTCCAAACCCAGCACTGCTCCAAACCCAGCACCTCTCAGAACTCTGCAGCCCTCAGAATCCCACACTGCTCTGAACCCTGCACTGAACCTTGCGCCACTTCCAATCCTGCACCACTCCGAGCCCTGCACCCCTCGCCTCCATCCAGCCTGGTACTTGCCAGGCACAATAAGGAAAGCAAAACCAAAATACAATACAACCACCATGCTGCATCCAATTAAAATCTGAACCTCATGGTGGCCTTCTAGGCACTCTCCTCAAAAACGCCCATGTCCATCTCTGTTCATCTGAAGCACCTCACACATCTCTGGAGCTCTGGAAAAGCAAACTGCCCTCACGCAGGGGTGCAGAGCAGAGTCCCCAGGCAGCTCTGCTCTGCTGCCCATTGCCACAGCACATCCAGGAAGCCAAGCCCCCAAACGCTGAAGCAGCTCAGGTTTGTGGCAGCCTCGCTGGCGTAAGAATCTGGAAACAGCTTTGCAAATCTTCCTGCTAAATGTCTTTGAGGGATTTTTGTGGCAGAGAACCTGTCCCAGCACTCTGAAGGGCTGGGGACCTTCAGTGAGAAGTAAAGGCAGGGTGTGTCCAGGGAGGCAGCCCGGAGCTGCTGGTGGGGCACAGACTGCACATCCCCATCTGTGTAGGAGCAAGACCCACACCTACACTCACGTGAGCTAAGCTGAGCCTCGCCTCTCCCACAGGAGAACCCCAGTACACATCAGCCCAGGCACCAGCCCACTGCCACTCAGCTTCCCTGCTCCAACATGCCTCCTCTTCCTCCACAAACCTGAGCTCTCCAAAGTTCAGGAGGCAGAAGCAGGATACACAGGGCAGCTTCAGGACACAACACTTCATAGTCTGGTACAATGAGTCAGCAGCAGGGAATAAAAATCCTTTGTGGCAAGCCACATGGTTGTTTCCTGGAGAGCCAAGGGCATTTGAAACTGGAACAAATGATTTCTTGTGCAAGAGGACCACGGCCCTGCAGGTTGCAGGCCAGCAGAGCCACACCATCAGGAGCTGCATCTACCACCATGAGTCCAGCACAGCACGGAGCCAGAGCCAGGGACCATCCCATCAACTCCAGCCCATGATGGGGCCATGCACTTCCACTTTGCTGAGCTCCTCTGCTCGTTAGCTCAGCCTTTGGTCACGCAGTTTCTTTGATCTTCTCACTGCCTAGTAATCAAGGCAGGTGCAATCCAAAAAATCAACAGAGAGGTGCCCAGCCTTTCACAGACCACATCTGCCATGTTCTGTCCTTCTCAGCATGACTTCTCCACCCTCATGGAGCAGGAGGCAGGTGCTGGCCCAAGGATGGCTGAGGATGTGGTGTTCCTAATCCAGGCTAAGCAGAGAAGGCAGGCATGGGATCAGCCAGCCTGGAGGGCTCTGGGTGCCACCAAGTCTTGGCACAGAGGGCTTGACCACGAGGAGGGAGCAGCCCACAGAGGCACCACCTGCCCCATCCCACAGCACTTCAGGAGCAATGCTCCATCCCTGGCAGCACAAGCAGCCTTGGCATCGCCTCAAGACAGACATTGTGCCACCCAAAGAGGACAAAGGCAGGTGGGTGCCCATCTGCAGGAAGAGTAGACATGAGAATAATCTTGTTGGTGATGTGCAGTCCAGCACCCTGCCTTTGGTGCTGTCACCAGGAGGGCAAGGGCAGGGCAGGCAGGGAGCTGTGACTCCACAGCTGCTGCACACCCACAGAACGAGTGGCCAGGCAAGGCAAGCTGGGCGGGCTGTGACCACCCAAAGGACCTCTTGGCTTCTCCACAGTGAATGCCCAGAGCCATTTGGTAGCCCTCACCACCCGTCCTGCTTGTCCCAGGGAGGATGGCCATGGAGCAGCAGGCAGGGAGATGGGAGGGAGCTGCTCAGCAGGCTCACGCCTCTGACATGTGCTGCGTGTGGCTTCGCCAGACCACAGGATCTGGCTCACTGAACGTGTGGAAGCAACGCTTCTCTGTGTCTCACTTTACAAAGCCCCAAACAATAACTGTCTGTCGCTGCACAGGAGCTTAGGAGAAACATAAGTTGCTATTGGCATGGCGTACAGCAGCCTTCCTCTTACACAACACCAGCAGATGTGAAAATAGCCCAGTGCTGCCTGGTGCGTTCCTCTGACCTCCTGTTTGCTTCTGGATCAGATTCCAAAGCTGGATCTTAACCTACAAGAGCCATAAAAACAAAGGATTTGGCCCTATCAGGGACCTCTTCATAATCTAAGACAGATGCACTCCGTGTAGGAGAACACGGCAAGGTTTGTCAGGCAGGGAAGAGGCTGAGGCAGGACCACCCTCTGATCTGCAGCACAGCCAGGGCAGCACAGGCCGGCATCGCCCCGTGCTCTGCCTGCCCATGCGCTCAAGGTGGCTTAAGGACAGAAGAGCTGGAAGTTTTTGCAAACCAGGACAGCACTCGGAACCTCAGATCCTACTGCTCAACTTATACTGAAGCTGCCTCCAGCCCCCACCTGCCCTGGCAAAGGGGGCCCTCCGAGTCCTGTGTCCCCAAACTTGTTATCCTCGGGGTCACTGGTGCTGCCAGGGCCAGCACAGCATGGGGCAACCCCCCTCCAACCCCAAAATGTGCTTCTGGGATTTCTCACCTGCTTGAAGAGCAGAAATCAACCTCAAAGCCAAATCCAAAACCACTCTGGGGCATACAGAACAAAAAAAAACATGGAAGAAAAATTGCTCCTGCAAGTGTGAAAAGGTAGGAGAATACACTGAAGAATGCTAAAGATGTGATAGAGGGAGAGTTCAGCAACCATCAGGGCACCCCTAAGTTCAGTAATGAAAGGGCATCCCTAGGAACAACCTGCATAAATAAATTAATGTCTCCAGGATCTGCAAGGGTATCCAGTGTCCCTGCTTTGGAACTGCAGCAACCCCAAACATCAGAGCTTCTTCTTAAGAGGCAAGAGAAGAAAACAAGACGGGGCATTGCTGTCACAGGGAAAGGAACTGGTGAATGACCTGTCCTCCAGGCAGCCCTGTGAGGTTCTGGGCCACCCCAGGGCTGTGCTGCACCCATGCTCCAGCAGTGCTCCCCTCTGCCCCACCATGTGTTAGTCCCTGTGCTCCTTGGTGGAGTTGTCACATGATGGCAAAGCCCTGGAGGAGTCCGACTCATCCAGGGGTCTAAATCCTAGAAACTCCCGACCCTGCAACCTCCCTGTGGCCAGGGCTGAGGAACACCTCCCAGTGCTGCCATAACCTGCCCACAGGAGATGCTACACCTGTCCCGTCCCCCACTGGTGGCTGCAGGGTGGCCATGGGATCTATGAGAAAGCTCTAGGCCAAAGCTGAGCCCCCACCACAGAACTGCAGCAGCTCACACATCAGTGTACCACAGCCCTCATACGCGAGGAGCCAACAGAACACACAGAGCATGCCCAAACCATGGTGTTTTTTCTCAGAATCCCTCCAGCCCCACACACACTGGAGGGATTTCTACCTCTAAACACAGAACCACAGGTACCAGGCAGCAGCAGAGCAGGGTAATTCTAAGACCAGCACACAGGACAAGCTGCAGATCATAGCCTGAACGCAGGGTGAAAGGCAGCCTTAGAATATAATCCACTTCAGGAGCTCTTAAATCTCCCCAATACAACCCAGAGCCCTTTAAGCAAAACTAAACAACTTCCTTTAGACTAAATAAATATTAAACCTAAGTGATGCATTAATTTACTCCAGTTCACCAAAGGCTAACTCCTATCCAAACTGATCATTACTAAAGAAATCCTATAATCCCTCGCTCCCATTCAGGCTCAAAACATGTAATCCCGTGAATAAATCCAGAAAGAAAGTGTAACAAAATGGGCAATAAAAACTTACAGCATTCACATCTTTTCATCTACCATTAATACTGTAAACACTCACTCGAAGGCCCTCGAGTATGACTAATCTAATGTTTTGGCTCCCCACACCAATCGCCGAAGGAGCTCCGCTCTGCGTGTGACACCCGGCGAGCTCCGCCGCCCCTGCGGCTGCAGCCAAGACACCTCCGCAGAGCCCAGCGCAGCCATCCCACCTCACAGCCCCCAAAATGCTGCAAAATCAGCACAAAAGGGAGCGAGTATGGTTCTAATAGCACCAGAGCACAGGGCTTTCTTCTTTTTTTCCTTTTTTTTTTTTTATTATTATTATTATTTTATTGCTTTGGAAGGCTGCAAGTTCCAACTGTATAAATGCCAATAACTTTGTTTTAAGGCTGCTGAAGTAAGAGATCAGATTTTAGCAAGTGCTTTCCAGGCAGCCAGCCAAACTTTTTCTGATTCACTAAAAGCACCGAAGGGAGGGGGAGAGGAAGGGGGCTGGAGGGCTGATTAACTTCAGTTACCGCATAAGCGCAAAAACCCTCTCCCCGCTGCAAAGTGTTCCGGTGCTGCGAGCCCTGCGCAGCCTGTGATTCCTCGGGCTGAAAAAAACAGGCACCAGAGAAACAGAGCAAACACCTTCCAACCGCAGCGTAATTTACAGCTGCGGATCCTCTCCTGCTGGGGAGGCTGCTCCACCAGGGGAGGCTCTGCTGGTGTCGGGTTCAAGCTGCAGTTTTTGGAGGGGATGAGGTAAAAAATGTGATCGGGGATTTTTTGGATGGGTGGGAGAGCAGGGGATGGGCTCAGGTTTTAGCTTGGCCAGAGGGATGGACCCCCCCTCCAAGGCTCTGCTCATCCAGGACCATTCCCTGCTGCCGTTGCAGATCTGGAGAGGGTGAGCAGGTGCAATCCCGGCCAAAGCAGAACTCAGGGCCAAGGGTGGCACAAGCGTCCCCCAGTCCTTGCGGGAGGGTGGCTGGAGCCACCAGAGAAGCGGCACCTGCTCTGCCGGGCCCCGCAGGTGGGTCCGCTCCCGCCTGCCCCGCTAAACTCCGTGGCAGTGGGGGCAGCTCCATCCCCGTCCCGCGGGCACCGGGGCTGCAGAGCCGCGCTCAGGGTGTTGCTTCAACGGCCTCATTCCTGCCGAGGCAGGATCAAAGGCTGGAGCTGACTTGGACGGCGTTCTACTGAATAATGGGGAGGGAGCTCGCAGCCTCCTTCTCTTGGCTGGGAAAACTTGTGTTTTTCAAAGCATCAGTTTTTGGGAGTGAGTTCCCGAAGAGGGGAAAAAAAAGTAAAAAAAAAGGAGGGGAGCAAAAAAAGAAAAGGAGGGGAGCAAAAAAGAAAGGGAAAAAGGGGCGAACAGGAGAGTGCCTGCTCTCCCAAGGCAAGTGCATCAATCAACATTGTGCAAGGAGAGTCCAGCACTCCCTCTCACATCATTAGCCGGGCTAATGCGCTCCAGAGGATCCCGCTACGGCAGGCTACCAGCGCACCGGCTGCACCCCTGCCCGCACCGGCGGCCGGGCACAACCGGGCACGGAACGGGAGCTGAGCACAGGGGGAAGCCCCGGTCCAGGGCAAATGACACTCCAGCATCTAGTGGGGGGTTCGGTTTAAAACAGCTATAAAAACTAGAGGGAAACAAGTGAAACCCCCAGCCAAACCTGCCTGGCACTCGAGGTCAGCATGCCGCCTTTGTTTCTATTTTACAGCCAAAAGCGAGAGAAGACAGAAAGGACACGTACCTGTACCTGAAAGCACAGCAGCAGGAAATGTAAACATCTGGAGAGGAGAAAAAAAAAAAAAAGGCAACAAAAGATCAAATGATGCGGTAGAATTATTAAAGTTGATTTTTTTCTTTGTTTTTGCTTGCAATTTTTTAAAGGGCTCAGAGCGATGCTCTGCTTATAGAAAGGCTCAGGTCCCCATTACCACCTGGCTGCAAGGAAAATGCAAGCAGAACCTCCAGAATGAAAGTTTTTAAAATTTTAAAAATATTTTTTAAAAATTAGAAAAAAAAATAGAAATATGCCATAATCCTTACAGGCAAGTGCAGGCTGAGAGCAGTGAATACATCGCTGGGCGAGGAGGGGGTTGGCCGGCGGCTGGTCGCTAGCGGAGCGCAGTCCCCCGCCGCCGCGCTGACATGGGAGCGATCCGGCCGGCGAGCTGCGATCCGCGCCGCGCTGCTCCGCGCCGCTCCGCGCAGCCGGGAAGTTGTGGTACCGCCCGCTCTGCCTCCGCCGAGTGACTCGTCAGGCATCAGCTCTCCTCTCCCCCTGTCTCTCCTCCTCCTCTCCCTCTCTCCGCCTTTGGGGGGATGAAGGTGCTTATTGTCAGTAACTTCCGATCATCAGCAAGTGCCCCCCCGCGTCCCCCCGGGCCGGGCCAGCCCCGCCGGGCGGATGGAGCCTCTCGGCCGCCGCCGCGCCCCGCTCGGGGCTGCGCTCCGCACCCCGCGCTGCGCGCTCCGGGCGGGCGGCATAGCGCTGCGCGGGGCGCGGAGCGGGAGGCGGGACCCGCCCGGGCGGGCCCGGGGCTGGCACCGCCTGCGCGGAGGGGGCACCGCCCGGCTGCGGGCAGCGCCGGCCGGAGAAGCGTTTTTTACAAAGTGAGGGAGGGGGTCGGGCTCCCCAGAGCCCTCCCCGGCCTGACAGAGCGGGCTGTGCCGCCGCTCGCCCGGGGCGCGAGGGGCTCGGAATCTCCGGCGCGGCGGCCGCTGCCCCGTTCCCCCGACACGTGCGGCTGCCCGGGCTCCGGTGCGCCCTTACCTCCGACGGGGCAGGAGCACGTCCCGTGCCCGCCGAGCACCGGGCGGGCGGCAGCGGGGCCCGGCAGCAGCCGAGCGGCCCCTCGCGGGCCGGGACAGCCACGGCCGCCCGGTCCATGGGCCCGGCACCGCTCCCCGGCGGGACGCGGACGGCGGGGTCAGAGCGCCGGGCTGCCGGCGCTGCCGCCGCCGCCGCTCCGCACGGCTCGCCTGCCCTCCAGCGGCCGCTCCGCCGCCCCGCACCTCCCGCAGCCCCGGGGAAAGCCCGCAATTTCTCCGCCTCAACTTTAGGGAGGTTTTCGGTTTGTTTGGGGGTTTGCTTTAAAAAAAAAAAATCACGCGTGGATAGTGTGTGGTAACTCCTTCCTCTTGTCTGAAAGCACCTTTGTAGCAGACAAAGTGCCAGGAACCGTTAACCTTCACACATAGCCAAACTCTCCAAAGAGCACCCAACTTCAGTTAACACCTTATTAAGTAAGAACATAACTATAGCTCAGAACTCTGAGCTTTCCAAGTTCTTCACTCGAATAACAGCGTACATCAATGCAGCATGTCGGGCCCAGCTGCTCCCACCTCTGCAGGCACCGAGGTGCTTGTCCCCCTGCACTCTCAGCCACAAATCAAGCAGCTTCTTTAATCCCTGGAGTTCATCACTGGGAGCCTTCAGGTATCAATTCACAGGGGTTTTGCCCCATAGTTTCAGGCCCAAGAGGCATAGAAAACATTAAATTTTAAAACAGTGATCAAAGCAAGTCCTTATAAAACCTCCAGCACTAGCACATGTCTGTGATGTATCTAACAGATTTCACACTTCTGGTCTTATGGTTATACAAGTTTAAAAAAACCAAAAACCCAAACTGCTGTCAGGTGCTGATGTCACCAACATCAGAGGCCCCATGCATCCCTGTCCCAGCAGTGTCACGGCACCTTGCCACAGCTGAAAGCTGTTTTCACACATGGCCAAGAACATCAGAGCCACCATCCTGAGCCCTACAAGTTGAGCTCACCGAGATGCCAGCACTGGAACAATATAGATTCTGGGGACTCACAAGATCACAGTATTTAGCTGAGATGTGAAAATATTCCATATATCCCTAATCATCACCAATACCTCATTTGTTGGAAGTGGTTTGGGTGGCAGAAGCCCAGCCTGTGCCATCTGATGCTAGTAAGTGCTGCTCAGTCCCACAGGAAAGGTACCCACAGCACAGGGTCATGGCCAGCATTTCCACATGCACCAGCCACTCACCTTGTTAAGTCCAGTATCTGCTGCCCAACGCACACAGGAATTCTGCAAAGCCAGAGGCAGTTAACTCCTCCAAAACCCTCACAGTCACCTGTGGGTGTGAGCTTTGACTGCTCCTCAGACTTTTCACTGTGGCAGCCCCATCACCTGCCTCCAAGAAAGGCTCCTCCGACAGCAACTGATGGCTCTGCCCAACACCCAAGCTAGCCCAGGGCTGCTGCACCTGGCTGGAAGCAGAACAGCTAGAAAAGGAACTTGTGAAGCTGCTGCTAACATTTATCATTTTTATTGCCCCAACAGGAGGTAAAATTACAGCAGCTAGAACAGAGCTGTGAGCTACGCATGGAAAAACTCATCCCAGGTGACTCTGGCCCAGACCGTGCTGAGGAGCCATGTGCTGGCAGCACAGCTGCCCCCACAGCCATGACCCAAAGGACTTGGATCTACACAGGCCAGGAGGACCTGGACACCTTAAACAGCAAGAACTGCCAGGGCAACACCAGGGGTTGTTTTAAAGAGGGCACATGAGGGCTTTCTTCTTTCAGTTATTTCATTTGTAATCACACGAGTTCTTTATTTAAAATAGATCCATTCTTTGTGCCTCAGTAGTCTGGTAAAACCCCTTAATCTTTAATATCCAAATAGTTACCTGGAGAATAATACCAATACTGGGTGAATCTCACACTACCAGTCTTGAACACAGATGGGGCACAGAATAGTGAAGAGGCAACTCATATGTGTCTCTGAAAAAATAGAAACATCATTTAGCTGTATGCTGTTATGAATATATGGGAGTGTGTGTATGCATATCTATCTATCTATCTATCTATCTATCTATCTATCTATCTATCTATCTATCTATCTATCTAATATCAGAAGCTCCACACTCAGACCTGTTGTTCCACTGCTGAAGGCTCTTGTATGATCAGATTCCCAGCACAAATCCAGCCAGAGCAGCCGATGCCCACTGGAAAAACCTTTAAGGCTGTTTCTTTTTCCTACAGCATGCTCAGGGTGTGAAGGCTGGCACAGCACATTCCCAAGAGCCTGATGTTCTCAACACTTTATAAAGCAAGACAGGGCCAGGTAGGCTTATGCACTGCCCTGAGAGCAGCATGCCCTGTGAGTTCCTGGGGTTACTATCTTCCACTCACCCTTGCAAATGCCTGAATTAAGGTTGTGTCCTACAGTGCCCCAGTGGCTTATTGGATTAGTGACCGCCCTTCAGCAGCTCAAATCAAAGTCTGAGCAGCCTGACCTTTCACTTGCAGGGCAGTGAAGGTGCTCCCACTGAAATGAGCTTCGCTCACCCTGCTCCACTGGTCCATATCCCACAAGGAGTGGGCATTTCACAGAGCATGGAGCCCATTCAATGGGGCCAAGGGCTTAAGAGTATGCTTGAGTGGGAAACCTTCCCACCCCAGACACCCCTTTGGAATGTGAAAGAGAAGCCAGCAGGAATAGTCAGGATCTAGCCCTGCTGCATCTGGCACACCAAGATTTAAACTAAAATGAAAAGCCTGGGCTGATGTTTTACGAAGACCAAGTTCAGCTCTACATCTCAGCCCTGCTGCCAGTGAGCAAATCCATGTGTGGTTTGCTCCTGTCATCTGCATCTCCAGCCTTGGGTTGTTCCTATAAGCAAACTTTTCTTAAAAAAAAATCCAACTGAAGAGGTTTTCTTAATTTGAAAGCCTTGGTAAAAGGAAAGGCAGCTTTCAGACTGACCGGGTAGCACATTTGGTCTTTATCCCATTTACACGCAAAAAGACAACTTCATCCCAAGGTAAGGAACACTTCTGCCACATAGTCTGGACAGACAGGGAGGGAGGGATGCTTTGCACTTACTGCCATTTGACAGAAGAGCCACCTCAAAACAACCCTGCACTGTCCAGGAGGACAAGACTTCAACCTCAGCTCCACCACATTCAGGTACAGTCTTGCAGAAGAAACATGGTGAAGAATAGTCAGGACTTGGATTCAGCCATCACAGCCTGGACTTCTTGGGAACAGAGGCAGCCGCAGCATCCCTTCCAGCTCTTGACCACAGGGATGCCTTGTGGCTCCTTGCAGAGGGAGAACCCAGCATGCTACAGCCCTTATTCTGATGTGTATCATTACTTTACAAGAGAAAAGAAACCCAAGAGAGACAGGCATTACTCAGCAGGCAGGGTTTCAGATTTTCCAAAGGTTTTACTCCACTGGAACATCCCTTGGATTTCAGTAGGATTTGGGGACTGAAACCTCAGATTCCTCTAAAAGCTCCAGCCTACTCATAAACAAATCCCAGTGCTTTATCAGCAGAGCAATGAGGCAAATGAAATCCCTGAAAATTATGGACATCTCAAGCTAAAGGGCAGACCAGTTTAGTACCCTGCTCTCCTGGGTATCCAGCCCCTCTCCAGTGCCCAGGGCCCTTCAGCCAGAGCCTGCCCCTACCCTGTGTCCCCCAGCCTGGCCACCCTGTTCCAGTGTCTGGCACAAGGTAGACACACATGGGCTTTCCTTGATCCCAGTGCCCAGAAGCACTGCAGCTCCCCTCTGAAAGCACGTGGCAGCTACTAGAATGCTTCTGAAGGGAGGCAAGAACAAGCCAACCTCTGCAGACAACCCTACAAAAACCAGTGGGAAATTCCACTTTCCACCTTTTGCACTGCATTAAATCCTAAGGCTTGGCTCCTTGGATTTATATTCCTCTATGGTTTCATTTTTCCCTAAAAAAAAAAAATTTAAAAAATCACAAGCTGTTAAGCTTCAAAACTTGATATTTCCTTAACTTGGAGCTTTTCAGCTCAACAGCTCTTAAACATAAACCTCTTTGACTTAAGTCTCCTGATTTAAGCTGTCTCCAGCAAGTCACCATCTCAAGCTCTGTCTGGGATGACCGATCCCTCCCACACCACCACGCTGGGCCCATCCTCTGCCCCAGCTGCTGGCTCAGGGCAGGACATCACACAACCTGCACAACCACCCTTGTCCCCACAGCTGGCAGTGCCACTGCAGGGCCACTTCAGAGCTGACGCAGGCACTGACTAGTGACATCACCGACCTCTCAATGCCCTGTGTCACTGTCCTCAGTGATGGCACCAGTGAATGAGTGACCCTGAAGGAACTCAGGGTGGGCTGGGATACAGGACAGTTTCTGAAAACACCGCTGGAAAACTTGTGTTTCCACTAATCTTTTTGCAGAGGAACTGTAGTCACACTTCGCATCAGAGCAAGAATCCAAAAAATATCATATAGCTCGATTTACACAAAAATATATCAGAAAATGGCATTTTTCTGGAAAATGAATGTCACAGATCAGTAAGGAGACATTTCTGGAAGTCCTATTCTCCTGGGGCATGCACAAGCATCTCCTACAAGCAGAGTTCCACCCCTCAGAGGTAAAGCAGCAGGGCTTTCATCAGCATTCTCCACCACGGCCATGAGGACACCAGCCATTGCTGCGCTCTCAGGGACACTGCCAAGCAACCCAGAAAGGGGACAGATTCATGCAGGAGACCACGTTTGCAATGGTGCCCAAGCTTTTCCTAGAGACCAGGGAAAGGCTGTGCTGCTCCAAAAGCAGTGGCTAGGGAAGACTGGAGGAGAAACTGAAAAGGATCAGAAGACTGAAAAGTCTGAAGAGCAGTGGAGGACTAAGCAAGGAAAAGTTTGTGGCAAGATGTGGAGTTGGAAAGAACTATTTGGAACCATAAAGCTAGAGGGAACAAGTAGAAGCATCTCTCCTAATTCAAGACCCTAAAAATCAAGTCAAGATCCCTGAATCTCCCTGTCCTGTGCTCTCTGGAGATAACAGGGACTGGCTGGGTCCTGCACTGTAGTGGTGCCATGACATATCCTTAGCTACAGCCATTTAGTTAAAATCTATTTTCCATGTAGAAAATTGGAAGGAAAGGCTTGAAAGTATGGGAAAAATATTTAAGGAACAGGGAAGAATGTCCTAAGTACCAGAGGTGGCCTTATTATTAAACTGAAAGCTTTACACATTAGCTGTAGCAGTGCACTGTTGTTGGTGTCCTCACACACATTTATACCCAGGGAACAGCTTTACATCACTCCAAGCAGTGCCCAGATAACATTCATGGCCTCAAAATAGCACGATAAGGGCTGCTAGGAACCTTTCATCAAGGACATTCCTGGGAAAATAGTACAATTACAAGCTTTGGGACAAATATAAGGAGTAGTGAGAAAAGTTTCATGAACAGATACAGATAAAGGTGGCTGCAGTGATGAAATGCCAAATACCTCAGCAACTACAATACAACTTCAACTCTCTTTGCAATTATTATTCATCCAAAAAAAAAAAAACACAAAAAAAATCAAAAAAAAAAAAAAAAAAATCAAAAAAATTAATCTAAAACCTAAGGCTTAATTTTAAAACAGGCAAGAGAACTATTTTCTCTTAAATACCATAAGTAATAGAATTGGATGGGGCTCAGCAGGCTTCAGGCTCAGCAATTGGTTGAGTAAGTCCCTGAGAAGGGACTGCAGGACCCTTCTAACAAAATTGCCTTCAATTAAACCAGAGTGTTTCTAGTACCAGCATAAACTAATCACTTGTGGTGAATCAGGTGCATTAACTCTGAGTGGCCTAGCTCTGTTCCCTCTGTCACTTGCAGTTCAAGTAGGGTGGCAGCCACGCCCTTGTCCTGGAGAAGGCTCTGGGCAGCAGCACAGGGCAATGGCACAGCCAGTTCAGTGTGGGTGGGCACTGTCAGAGGTGCCCTGCTGAGCATCTCTCCCAGGGCCTTTGCTTTTCCCATTCTCCCTTTCGATCCTTGGCCACCTTTTCCCCACTTCTTTTATTCATTGCCCTTTCTTGCTTGTTTTCTCCCAGGATCCTTTTCCCATAGAGGCTCTTATAGCTTGGTCAGGGAGAGGTGACAGAAGTGGTGGAAAGAGAGAAGAAAGTTTTTCAAAAAGGATAAGAGCAAAAGTCATCTTCATACAGCTGGACACAGCATACATCCTAATCAACATTTGATATATTTGATTGATTTATTTGGTCCCAATTAGGCACTGTTTAAAACCCATTAACGTAGGACAATCCAAAGGCCAGCCACTAGAGAGCTGATTTTACACAACACAGAATTGCTCCCAAAAGTGTCCATGCAGGTAAACCAGCAAGCAGCCAGCAGGGTTTTCCTGTGCTACCTGAAAATGGGAGGACAATTCAGGCCCCTTCAGGCACACCTGCAAGTCCAGCATCACTTCTCCTTGTACCCCATGACACATGCTCAGCTCTCCTTGTTCACAATGAGAACCAGGCTCAGACAAAGCAATCCTTAATAAATACCAGATCACAAAACCTCCAAACCCCACTCAACACAACTGATTGCACTTGCTGCTGCTTGCCAGAACCTACTGCCCACTAGCCAAGGGCAGGAATAAAGGTGCTGGGCTCCATCCAACACTGAGCTCCAAACCACCCCATTCTTTTGCAGCTTTTTCTGACATTTCTGAGTAGGATCCAGTCTTTAACGCCCTTTTGGGAAAACAGCAAGGAGAATAAGGATCTAGGTGCTGGTTCTACAGAGGGGGAAGGAAAAGTTGAGAGAGTTTGGCTGCTAGTCAGTAATGGCACACGCAAAAGAGACAGGACATGGTTTGGGGTATCTGGGTAGGAGCATGAACTTAGCCCCTGAGGGACCGTCTGGGTGGCAAGGAGCCCAGAACCACCACCCATCCTGGCCCTGTTTTCCATTACCTCAGCCCACACACACTCCCACCCTCCTGCCAGCCATGCTCTAGTTGCTTCTCTCCAAAGGCTGCAACAGTTGCTGAGCACAGGCAAAATAAGAGCCTCGCCTTCATCACAAGCCCCTGGACTCTGAAAAGCCACTCTGGCCTATTTGCTGGATCATAGGAGCAAGCAGAACCCCAGGACAGACCTAAGGCAGCCACAAGCACTTCTCTTGAACACCCCTAGGAATAAGGCACAGACAGGATGGTGTCCTTCTGTTATCACCTTCTGTTATCACTGCAGAAGACTGCAGTGAAATGCCAACAGAGACTTGTAGACAAAGTAGATCCGTAAGGAGCAGCTCCTATCAGCAGCCAACCCTGCATGGTTGCACACACCCCCTCAACTGGGTGGTCTTCCCTTTGTCCCACACAGGGTGACACCAGTTCCCTGCACACTGTAAGGAATGAAACACTCACAGACGGAAATGACACATGAAAACAGCCATGACGGGTTCTGCAACAGGAAAGGCAGCAGTAGGGGAAATTCACATCCAAAGGAAAGGCGAAGGCACCACTACCTGGAGAGGCATTTCACCACCCTGTAAAGGAAGTTGTTTTCCCATCAGTGTGAGGAAGTATCAGTGCATTTGGCTGTGGAGCTCCATGCTCTGAGATAAGCCATCCTCAAGGACCAGCTTCACACAGAGACTTAGAACCCTCAACACAGCTATCAAAACACTCCAGCTTTGTTGCCATCATTACCATTGCAAGAACATGTTTCAGCTCTGCAGAAAGTCAAGAGCAGTACTTCAACAACCCACATCTGGCATTTGTCTTCTCTTTTCAATAGGTATTTTCACATCTGAGCTTTTTTTTTAAATCAACCTTTGAGGCTCCATTCAAAGTGAAAGAACTGGCAGCTGCATGTGAATATCCAGGAGGATACAGCTGCATCCAGTCATCAAATGGCCAGTCCCAAAAGGAACAAGGGTTTAGAGACATGACCAACACAACAGCAAAGTTAGGGACAAGGCCCTACAGCCAGAAGGGGGGCAGTGACCACCCCTCACTACTCCATAAACTGGCAGAAAACAGTGGGGGACCTAACCAAGGCCAAGGGAAGTTATTTTTATGCCATGAGGGTGCCTCAAAGATGCCCCATGAGGTTCAACAGCAGCCTGACAACAACTTGACCTAGATTACACTTTAGCAGCAGTGCAGCCATGATTTCACTCAGAGCTGCCCATACAGGCTTCACCTTCCCCCTCCAATGCTTGTGCTGAGTGCAGCTGCACCCCAGAGCTGCTTTGGTCAGTCACCTACAGACAGACAACACCCTAGCTTTTCTCGAAACTTTTAATAATCAGAATATTTTACTGCCTAGAAAGTCTCTTTCTGAAATTACTGTACAATTTTCACTTCTTTCAGCCAAAATTGAGGGCAATTTTGCTTAAATAAGCCTGTCTGTGCCATTAGCCCTGTTTCACCAGGGAAATCTGCTCTCACTTGTACATATGACATCATCTATTGACATAACCCCACCAAAACAGGCATTTCAAACCCTTATACTCTGCCATTTCACATGCTGCAATTATACTCAAGCTTAAACAAATCTTTGACACAAGACTTGCACCGTTTTGCTTCTCTAACATGCACTTCACTTGGCTTTGTTTTCCCAGAAAGAACTATTTGTTTCTGGAGACTTGCTCTGCTTTCCATTGCACCCAGCATCTCAACTATAGGAACTAAGGATTTTATAATGGCAAACATAAAAAAATAAATTCAGTGGCAATTTTACTGATCAAATTGCACATCCTACCAATACATCTTGTATAGAATGCTCAGAACAGACCCCATGCCCAACCAGCACAACCCAGTGTTCACATGTCCTGCAAAGCCACCTGCTGCAGGACTAAAGTGTCCAAGTGGGGAAAACCTCAACTTGCTTTACTCAGGGGGTTCCCTGTTGTGAGAACACAAATCAGTTGCGTTAATTCTCAAACACAGCAAGGATTAAAGCAGAGTTTAATAGTTACCACACAACTGTTTGTTTTCTGAGTATTTTTTCAGATTCCATCCTGTTGCTGCAGTTACTGGACACAGGCTGGAACAGTCAAGCGTTGGAAATGACACAGCACTGAGACAGGAGACTTGAGGAGTCTCAACAAGGAGTCTCATCCATACTTCCCTTCACCTAAAAGCCCTTACAGCCTTTGATGTTTTTATTTCATGTAACAAGAATGGCCCAAAATTTTAACTCTGACTCTTAGCATCATGTGTAGGCCAGAGGACCTGAGAGGACGTCCTGCTCATTTAAGCTTTTATATTTTCTGGAGATTAGTCTCAGCATTCCCAGGAATTTATCCACAGGCTCTGGACTCAATGAGCTCTCCAGGCACACCCTACAGCATTCAAGCTAATTCTTCTCTCCACAAAACCCTCACAGGAGTCATTATCAGAGGCAGCCTCAGACTGTGCAGCTCCTCAGAGGATCAGCACAGCCAGCAAATCCCAAATCAAAAGTATTGCATTTTACAAGCGGAGTTCCAGGCCCTCTAAACCCAGTAATTAAGAGAGAAACCATAAACCAAAGCCAATGAAGCAGGTCAGAAACTGAGATGCAGGAAGGGCTGTTTTAGGCAATTATGTAATTAGTGGTCACTTTCAGACAATAAAGCCCTGCTTGCCACTCCTGCCTTCTCACCAATCATCTGCTCAGCAGCTCTAAAGCTCATGAAAGTGGAGTTGTTTTCGAAGCTGACAACACACAAGGATAGTTTATGTGTACTTGGTAAAGAGAAGTAGCTAAAATACTGAAAGGTAGTTCCTCAGAGAACTTTAAAGCCCCATTATCTCTGGGTTCTGTATGCTGACTCCCCCCCATGCATAAAAAAAAGAAACAATAGTACTTTATTAAAATACTAAATTTTATTTTTTTCCACATACATTTAGTCTCCCCACTGTTTCCATTTGTCTGACCACCACCATGCCTTATCAAAACATTCCATACATACTTTAAATGAAGCTGAGGGTGGAGTTCCATCTTTAAAAACTAAACAGGCATTTTGGACAACACATTCTTGGCAAGGTAATCTGGATGACATTTATCAGACACAGGAGGGAAAGCTCTTTCAGCATTTGTAAAAAGAACAGCCAAATAATGGTTACAGAAATAAGACTGCAGATTTTAACGAACTGTTTAAACTTTTCTTTTCTTACAGAGTCTGTCTCCACTGCCAGAGAGCTTGAATGACCTGGAAGTGTACACAAAAAGTTAGAAACTGAAATCCATTTTTTAGAATTATTTTTTAGTTTACTATCTCTGCTTATTCCTTAAAATACTGACATTAAATTAAAACAGAAGTACATTCCTTTCAGAGAAAATCAAGTGATGACACTAGGTCCCTCTGCTAGCAGACTGTTATTCATACTAGGTCAAAATAGTAAGACTTCAGTTAAGGTAAAAGAATGGGTGTGGACCAGTGGGGCAGACATTGGCTGAACTCTGCCTACCCTGGCTAATGCCACAGCAGCTCCAGTAGCTGAGGCCCTTTGCTTTTTAACACTCCTTCAGGAACATGTAAATTTGTCCATCAGACAAGTTTACTACTTTACTTTGAACAACTGAGGGAAGCAGGAAAGCATAAGCAATTCTGTCACTGAAAAAAAAAAAACCCTCGAAGGAATTTTGATAGGGAAATTTAAGACACATTTTCAGCTTAGTCTGTGTTAAGTACTAACTACTTCAGAAACTTGCTTCCTGATGCCACCTTTTGGCTTGTGCTCTTTTAAGAGCTCACTTAATTCTGGGACGGAATGTAGCAAGAATGCCACAATCTCCATCACAACAGCCCCCCCTCCCAGACACCCTCCCCAACAAAAGGCTGAACACCAGACTGGCCTAGGTGGCCAAACTCAGCAGCAAGGGAAACCACAGCTTATTTCCTTAGCCAATATAGTGCCAAAAGGAAAATTCTGTGGCTTTAGTAAGCAAGAGATAATTCACCAACCATATAAAAGCTGGAAAAATGTAATAAAATATTAGCCTTCCCATCCTAGCCAACTAAACCCTTAAAACCATTCCCATATATTTAATCTGAAGTATTGTTTGTGGTTTGTAACCCTTTGAAACAGTCCAAAGCTTATAAAGATTAAGAAGTGGGAAAGAATCCCTAAGTCAGGCTATAAAAGTTTCTGGACTTTATTGGCTCTGATGAATTCAGTTACCTTCTGGTCCTCCGTCCTGAAGCAATTCTTAACGTAGTTGGCAAATTTGGGCTCCAGCTTAGGAAGGGTAGTACCCTATTTGGAAAAAAAAAAACAAGCTTTAGGGTCTGCAGGTCATTTAATGCTTCCAATAAATAACCTTTGAAGCTGAAACCCTTTGCAACACATGAGAAATTCGAACTCACCTTGCCAAATTCCCACACTGATCTGCTTTAAACCATTTTAGAAAGTTTGTTTTTCTACCAAGGCCAGGTATTTCTCACAGGAATAGCTACACACTGAATTGCTGTCCAAGACTCTGCTGAAGAGCACAACAGCGTTCACCACTTAAAATCACCTTGTTTGTAGTCAACAGCCCTGTGCTACTCAGGTAAACTAGAACGAACTCCATATTTATGGACTCTTACTGCAACACACAACCTGAGACCACCCTGCACAGAAGGTTTTCAACTTCAGCTCTCTAAAGCAAAACATGAACTGACCTCCACCTATCCTTTAAAACTCACTAATACACTACTTCTATTAATTTAAGCAACTGTTCTAGAAAAATTTCCTTGTAATTCCTGGAAATGCCTTTGCACATTCTCAAATGTACAAGGCAGATTCAGTTAATAATTCATAGATATAGGCATATCATCTTGTCTCCCAGTATCTCCAGGGAAAATAATACAGCATGCTATTTTAGGAGACACGGATTTCCTTTCACATGTCCCAAGAGAGATACTTTCCTATTTCTCAGGTGAATCAGTTGAAATATCCCACGGCAATTAGGACAGCACACTTAGCTGCTACTTAACACACTGCACAAGACAACAAAAAGGAAACAGCAATACAAGGAATATTTCAAACTGCAATACTGCAACCAAAAAGCCTGGATTTGGCCTTTGTTTTACCTCATGTTTTTCTCTTAGCATCCTGACACCTACTTAATTCAAGAGTTTTGCTGATTCTAGTATGGGATTTTTTAAAAGCTGTTACTTGCTGGCTGTCAGCTGGAGTCCTGTGTACACAGAATGCAGATTCCACTGCCCTTACTAAGGGATTCTCCAGCACCATCTTGATAAAATACTACATTAAACTCCCTAATACAGTGCTTAGACAGCATTCCCTAGTAGAAACACTCTTCAGCACCAGATTATTTATTTTAAACCTCTTTTTGCCTGTTACCTGCTGTGTGCCTCCCTCTGCAGGGACGTATCTACTGTGAGCAGCTCAGCCACTTGTGCTCACACACTGCAAAAGCAACACTAATCACAGCTCCTTTAGTCATCCCAAACACCACAGGACTATCCAGGGGTTATTGTGACCCACCAGGATGGACCTATCCATCGTGTCAGGCTCACAGTCCAGTGCTGTGCATTTCCATCCTCATCACAGCCTGTCATTGCTAACTCTGCATCCACCCAGTATCAAAACACTTCTGATCTTATTTTGCATTCTTGGAACAAAGCAGCCTCAAAACACTAATGATCTCAGCAGAAGATGATCCTAATTCTTTAGGTGACCTTCGTTTGCCATTGTGTGGGGTTAAAAAGTATTATCTTGAACTAAAAAAACCTATCAGCAAACCAACGTTTCCTAGCAGCTGCATCAGGACTTCTAAGGCAGCCATGTACATCCACGGCCAGGCCCTCACTCCCATCTGCTCCAAGCACAGGGGTAACTCAGAACACAGCCCTTGCACTGTGCACTTCAATCCTGCTACACCCAACCAGCCTACAACTGGATTTTTATTTTATACTTAAATAGCAGCTAAGAATATTACTGACATGCGTGACCACCAAGTGCGGTCAAAACTGGTAACATCCAGAGCAAATGACTGCCTGACACCTTCAAAGGGTAAAGCATCCACTGAAGGGAGACTCAGCCCCAGATCCCTCCAGAAAGCAAATGCTCTCAGGTCTGCAGCAGTGCACCAACTCATATCACAAGCACCTATCTCCCTCTTCTGGAAGTTACTGAGCCTTACAAGCATCGGGATACTGCTCCAAGACTAAGGCATTCCAAGCATGTGTGGAACTTACTCCACTTTGCTTTAGTAACCTGAAGTGTATATGCACTATTGAAGTCATCTTTACAATAAATATTACCTAAGGGGTTTTGTGGGTTGGTGGGTTTGTTTTGTTTTTTGGGGGATTTTTGTAAGTTTGTTTTTGTTTTAATTTTGAACAGAGACAGTTTACCAAGAAATACGAAATTGCTAATCAGTACTATTGGAGAAATACACAAAATGTATTGTTTCTCACGAGTACAAGAGGCTTATTTTCCACAAATGTTTTCATTTCTTGGAGCTTGAACATCAACATACAGATAGTAACAGCACAGCAATCAACAGCATCCTAAGCATCTCTTAACACATCTAATTCTTCTCATCTGCTTAACTGTAAAAGTAAGGCTGAGAAACCTTTTCCCAAAAACTCACCTTATCTATAGATGCTTGCATTTTTGCTTTTATCTCCTCTAATGACGGAGGGACTTTTGGTGTTTTTGGAGTTAGGGTTTTATCCTTCTTCGAATCTGGAGTCTGAAATTATTAATTTCATTAGTAACTTGCACACAAAGCTACAGAAAAGATAAACTTTATAAAACTAGCTATCATACTGATAGTCCACAGCTTTCAGAGTTACAAAACCCAAATTCCTGCCCCCCACACATTCCTTGGAAGAATGATAAAGAACTATTTTCAAATCTGAACTTATTATAATTATGGTTAGCATAGCTGGTATCTTACCCTTCTGGGCAGGTGCCTCCACAGCCTTTTTAATCGAAATGAAACCAAAAATAGCCAAAATATTTAGTGATTCAGAGTTTACTCCGCATCTGCAGCTAGATTAGGTCATGCTTTAAAAAGGCACACCTGGCAGTGCTCAGAATGCTGTCCTGCCACGCACCCCATGCTCATTTCTGTATGAACCTTCCTGACGTCATGTCTGAGTACGTGTAGCAAGGAAGCAGGACACAATTACACAGCTTTAACAAGGAAACTGCCAAGCCTGCAGTGGGTCATGGTCACTACAGCTCTTTGGCAGCAGCAGCCTCCAGTGGAAACACACTTGGCAGTCACCTCTTGCACAAGGCGCTGCATAAAAACAATACATTTAGTCCTTCAAACCAAAGAATTACCAATATTCCCAAGGGACAGTAAGTCTGGTTTTGACTGCTGTAGACACATATTGATCATTGAGGAGTTTCACAGAGAACATGAAGCAGTGAACAGTATCATCACCATGGCTCCATAGTAAGATTTAAAAACCTAACTTTAATGTTAGTGTGCTGTTTGAAATTACCATTAGCCAAGAAAACTAGCTTCCCCACTAGGATAAGCCATTGTTTTACTCAGTTGTTTTCACTCACTTTTGATTTAGATGCTGGTGTGGATGGCTTAGAGTCTTTTCCATTCTGCTTTGCCTTCTGCATGTTTTTTCCTGCAACCTCACGAACAGGCTGAAAAGCAAGCATACAAGTTAATTTGTCAAATGAACTGCAAATAAACTCAAGATAGCATGTTACAGAAACCTGAAGGAAAAGCTCTTGGTGCACCACAGTCACACACTGAAGAATAAATTCTGTTCTGATACCAAACAACTATGTGGGACTGCCACTGTATTTTCCTTAAATAGATCACCTTTCCTTTTATATCTAACAAGCAGTCTTTGAGGGCAAGATACTGCTTGCAGATTAATTCCTGGTGGCACTGCAGTTCCATGACCTCATTCAGTGCTATCTTTTTATTGTAACACAACCATTACCTCATTTTGCATTTTATCTAGAAATATAGTCTGGGATGTGCACAGGGCATGATACTGCACACGTATCTAAGACATCGAGTCTAAAATTCCTACAAAAATCAAGGGACCATTTTGTTCAGTCACCCTAGATAGATCACACCAAATGGCAGGAATCTGCAGTTCAGGC
The DNA here is from genome assembly GCF_021018805.1 of Prinia subflava. Lineage (NCBI taxonomy): Eukaryota > Metazoa > Chordata > Aves > Passeriformes > Cisticolidae > Prinia > Prinia subflava. The sequence continues at coordinate 535,300 of NC_086262.1, read as the reverse complement.
TGTCTTTACCAGGCCATTGTGCACTATCACCTATGGATATTCGGTAGGGACAGAGCAGCACATGGTGAAGCATAAAATTAAAACATCAGTTTTTAAACAGCAGGTGAGAACATAAGCATTCAAGCAGAAGTATTTAAGTGTGTGAACAAGAAAATGCCTCCCTGCTCCTAGTGCAGCTGCCCTGCTGTGCGTTCATTGCACCACCAGATGGCCTTCAAGGGCCGATGGACCGGCACCTCCAGGCACTTCCCTGTCATTGCTCACTCTGCATCCACCCTGTAACTGCAGTGAACCCTTCAAGAGGCTCACACATCTACAACTTTCTGTAGCTGAAATTGCTGGCAAGTCTTCTCCACAGCATGCAGGACTGGAACTGCTAAGCACAACCCCCTTTGAGCAAGATCTCATTTGCTGCCCAGAAGCCATCCAGGTCCACACCAGTCTGCATTCCTGTGCTGCTAAGATCCAGTCACCCCTTTACAGCCAAGGAAATAAAATATGGATTGGATGGATGCACATTCACACTGAAGTGTTCTCACATCCTATTACAATTTCTTTACACAGACTGAGCTAAACCTAAGCCATTCCCCACTCACACATTCCAGAGAGCTGTGCTAACTCATTGATTTAAAGGACTACCTGCCCAATTATTGTCATATCACAGTATTAGCAACTTACTTTCTTTATTGGCGCTTTAATTTCTTCCTCATCATCCTCCAAGTCATCCTCATCACTACATTTAGAAGGAAAGTCACTCATCACAACCAAAGTTTCACATTAGGAATTTATCTTTCCCCTCCCTCCCAATAAAATGTTTTATTCATGAAAGAATCTTTCCAAGTTTAGTTAATACATTAACACATGGCTAAATGCTAGGGCAAGTGCTACCTTTAAAGCAGTTAAATGCATTCCCTCCTCCTCAATACTGAAGGGATATATCCTACAGACTTCTACTGCTATTACTACTATTAGAATTTAATGAGTAGCAGGAAGCCCAGTATTACATATCTGAAGAATCTCAATTTAGACAGCATTGTAGAGATACACAAGGCAAGGATGCTTCTTCCCTAGCCACAAGACAGCAATTTTTTCACTTAGCATCCAGTTACATCACACAATTCATGTTCTAAAAGTTATGCCTGTATTTTAAAACACATTATCAAAACAAGAATACATACTCTTCATCATCATCCTCGTCTTCATCATCGTCCTCGTCTTCTTCTGCTAATTTTGGTTTTTTCTTTAAAAAATAAAGTCAGTTAAGTGTTGACACCATTTTGTGGTAATAAAGAACAACAGCTATCCACAACAACTGTGGTGTAAAACCCAGGAAGTTACAGCTGCTAAGTGCAGAGTCACTGCATATGCTCTGACCACACCAACCTTTTCTCTGCAGTACAGCACTTTAATGAGCATTTTAACTCCTGCAGTACACTGGTATGTACACCAGAACCTGCAGTTACTGTAGGGGACAGAATTTCTACAAAAGTAGCCATTACATCTACGCCATCAGCAAAACTTTGGGGACCTTCTGCACCTTATTACACTTCTGCAATTTAGTACAAAATAATCCCTTCTCACTTATAAAAGCAAGGCATCTAACTGCTTCCACCTAGAGACAGCACTAATACCAAACTAAAAGAGAATGCAGTGAACAAAGTGACTGCAAGTCCATATACCTGTGGTGTTTTAGCTCCTCCTCCACTTGCTGGTCTCTTTGTTGATGCATTAACAATTTTTGTATCATCTTCCTCCTCATCTGATTCTGGTTCTTCTTCTAATGCTGATAACGCAAAGGCAAAGTGTAAAGGCCTCACTTAACAATATAAAGCAAGACTGCTAGTAAGAAACAGAGAATCACCCACAACTGAGTAGGTCTGGTCTGGCTGAGGTGCTGAATTGTTAGTAGAGAGCTTCCCACTAGTGACCTAACCTCTGACTAGGAGGTTTTCCAGCTGACTGAAGCAGACACTACTACAGGGAAATCCAAACCGTGAACAACCACCCCACACAGTGCTTGGAGCACACTACAGACCATAAAAAGTCAAAAATAATGTTTTCTCCATTCCTAAGGAGACACATTTGAAAACCAGTAGAGAGTTAAAAGACAATTCTCCAAAGGAGAAGGCTAGTCTAAGTTAAGAATAGAACTGTTTCATGTGCAGTCTTCTCACATTCAGTTGATAAACAGAAAGCCTACAGTGGGACACCAACATCCACTTCTACAAGGACAAATTAGAACTGAAATTGCAAGGCTGATAAATGCTCCTTATCCATACAAAGTGGCAAGCAAAAGCATGCAAGCACTCATTCCTCTGAACTTCTGCCCTACAGCCACTTCATGCCTTTAGGATTCAGAGGGTCAGTACCAGCAAAAGCACTGCCTGAGACACCAGCTGCATGTCCCTTCTGCTGGTGCTGCCAGGACATAGCAGTGACCACACATACGTACCAACAAGGTGTTGACCGCTGATGTAAACAGGTCCTGAACCACATTTCAACCTCAGCACCACTGGTGGAGTGATCTCAAAGCCGCCCAGTGAAACCTGTGGGACAAAGTATTGGTGTTTAATTGAATATTCCAGGCAAAGTGTACTGTACTGAACAGGCACTCCACAGAAGTGGAAACGGCATCAACAGCTGGAGACTCCATGGCTAACACAGTCACTCCAGACTGAGTATTCTGCAAGTGTTGAAGAGTCAACTCAGGGTCAATAAGCCAACAACAGGGGTTTACTACACTTGTTGTTGCTTATCCCAGTTAAAGCACACAAAGGCCAGACTAACACATATTTGTTTCTACTCCATCTGGCAGCAATGTCTATTTGAATATTATCCATCCCACCTGCCCAAGCACCATGTAGTTCACTATCAGCAAGTGAGTCAAATTACATTCGAGACAGTAGAAATTACAACAGGGTGTCCTTAAATCAATAGAGTAGTAATCATTTTCAGAGTTGCCAAAGAGCTGGGGACCTGCAGAAAAAATAGTTCTCATCCCATGTTTAAAGAAAGCAACACAACCTAAAGATGCATCTGCTTGCATATGCCTAGACTTGTATGTATGTAGACACCATGCATAATTACTGTAACTTAAAAAATGCGAAATTTGAACAAGTCAATTATCTCCAGATGTCTCAGGTAACTGTACTAGGCACAAAAAAGATGTTTGTATTTACTACCAGTGTAGTTCTGTTTCACTTCTCTGAACATAATGTTCAGTTTCACTAAAATTCAGCTGACCCAAGCCATTTTTAACTTTTTTCTCACTAGAGACCAACTTTACAGTAGATTTTCCCAAGTTTCTGCACTTACTGTAGGCTGCACTGACATTTTCAGAGATGCCAGTACTACTTTAGTAGGGTTGCCTTCATAGTCCAGTGCTTCTGCTTCTACAATGTGTAGTTCATCTTTGGCTCCAGCTCCTAAAGTAACCTGTGAAGTCAAGAACAGAGCAGTCTGAGCATTTTCCCAAATATTTTAAAATATCCTCAACACCATTCACTGTTCTGTATCAAGTAACACTGAAATTTGCACTTCTAACTATGAATAATTCCATCAGAGTTCATCCCAAGCTGATACCCTTTTTTCAAAACACTGAAACTTCCAAGGTGCACCTCCAGGCATGTTTTGACGACAGTGAAATCAGGTCACTTGCAGCCAGATCACTGCACTGTAAAGAGGCAGTGGAAAGTTCAGTCAGCTCTACAGCCGGTCCAAGGAAAGAAGTACCAACTCACCTCCTCTACAGTTACAGCCTACAGCTTTCCTCTTCCTGCCACATTTCATCTGCAAATTGCTTCCCTTTACCACACTATGCACCTTCTGCACACTTGACATTCACTGAGGACCCAAGTCTAACAGCAACTTAATTGAATACTGTAATTTATGCACACGACTTTTGGTGCAATTTACCACGGACTGAGAACTGCTGTCCCACGGCATTTTAAACCAAAGTGTCTGGATCCTTTACTCTGAGTTGAGATTCCAGCACTTTCTGAAAAGTCAAAACTCATAGCTGCAAGGAGGCAAGTGAGTGACAGACAGTGCTCAGGCCTGAAATTCCAGTTCACTGAACCTTAAGCCTCTTAGACAGGACTACAGGCAGAAGATGTAAAAACCAAGAATCCCCTGTACTCCAACTATTCCCAACAGCAGTGCACAAGGCTGTGTTTCCTTTCCTAAAGTGCATACTAAGAAAGCTTTCCAACCCCCAGAGGAGACGTGGGTGTGAACACTTCAGGCAGAGGCACAAAAGTTTGTGTTCTCCAGGAGCTGAGCTTTAAGGAGGCTGCAATGGTCCAGACTTAGACTGAAGGCTGGGAAACAGAATACTGAATTCACAACTTCTTGCGAATTTTGTTATTAGCACTTTAAAGATGTGAAATTGCAGCTTTGATCTCACCTCCCAAATGTTTTGTCAACAACACCGAATTGGTTCGGCTAGTGAGACAAAAGTTTTAGAGCATGCCCTGTCATTTGCCCCATTTCGGCACTAAAGCACTTACTTTTCATTTATTTCCAATGTGTTTGGCAAGCATCTGTGCTTAAATTTCTACGCTGAAGGAATGCACACTGAATAGGTGATGAAGCAGTGATCATCCCTGTTCTTAGCTGTCACAAGTAAGATATTTACAGAAACTCATGGCACTTCTACTTCCTGCATCCATCCTCCTTTTTTCCCTTTTACCCTCTTTTCTCCTGATCTTGCTTTTTTCTCATGCCCAAGTCCACCATCACACTTGTATTTTAACAGGCATTGTCTTTACTCATCTGGGCTTTTATCAGGAACACGGATCAGCCCCCAGGTATTTGCAGCCTTTACACCTTCCTTTTTAAAAAGTCCTTCCTCTACTTAACAAGGTCTTTTTTGTTTGCAACCATGTCCCAGATTTTTCAAGTCTTCAAGTCTCTTAAACATCTCCTAGTTTGTCCTTTGGTATCTTAATCCCATTTCTCCTGTGCATCATCCTTTTTTACTCTATGAGAAGAGGTTAATTACATAAGTCTTCATTCCCCCAACAAAAAAGTAGTGGTGTGGATTGATCTGCTTCATCCCTCACAGTGCACAACATCAGAAGAGGTGCTACAGGTAATTTTGAAAAACTAAATAGAAAAGGGACTCTGAGTAAAACAATACAATTTAAGTATCACTAATTTTATCTGCAGAGCATTCAGACAGAACTCTGCATGTCGACTTGCCCTATACAGTACTGTTATATTCTTTCATCAAAAGTAATTGTAATTTAAAACAAACTACTCATTGTCAAGTCCAGGCTGTATTTTCACAATATACATGGATGGAAAACACATGACTTGCATAACTAACACAGAAGTGTTTAAGTAACACAATCAAGTGTTTGGAGATCATTATTATGCAAGTGACCTCTAAGAAGCAATTCTGCTGTAGGAATTAGTCTACAGTTTTAAGACAGTCTCGCTTCCAGGCATCAAAGCATTTCCTTGCATTTAAATAAACACAGCAATAAACAATAGAAATGCTACAATTCTTTAATTTCCTGTGTGTTAAAGTGGGCCATATTATTGTTCTGCTACTCAAAAAACCATGGTTAGTCCAGAACAAAAGCATTGAAATATTATGTCTGACTTGTGTGGGACCAGAATGCTCCAAGGACATATCCAAGAACTCTCCAAGAGTCTTGTTAGATGAATTATCTGAATGAAAGATGAGGTTTCCCAGTTACATCCCTGGAGAGGGCAAACCAAGGACAATAAATCAAAACATAAACCTTCTGCCCTCTTATTTGGATTTACTTATTATCTGCTTCTGGGAAAGAAAAAGAACTGGAGTTATGTTTGGGAAGACACTGAAACGGTTTTCAAAATCAAGTTCTAGTAGTCTACAAGAGTGTGCCTATGTATGACTCTTAGAAATTTATCCTTCCCTCTCTGCTCCTGTAGCATCTGCACTATTTGCATTAGGGATGCCTGAATGTATAGTCTGGCATTTAATTCCATTTAGTATATATTTATGAACCCACTGTAAGTTTTTAAATTTTTTTCCAGCTTCGCATTTGCTTGCTGTCAACAATGAAGCATCAGTGCAGAAACTTTCTCAATACAGAAAATAGCTGAAATTAAAGAATGTGCTCTACTGCCAATAAGAGATGGTTATTTTTAACAGATTTACATAACAACTATCACTATAATTATGACTAGAGAAATAAATGATGTGTTAAAAAACTCAGGTCTCACAGCACACCACATTTAAAATGCAAACTGTAAAAACCAAACACTACTTGCCGTTCTCAGAGACAACTGATGTTCATTTTCTTCATCATCTACTTTAAACTGAAACTCCTTATCCGCTTTAAGCTCGCAGCCTGTAAGAAGACAATTTAATTATAAGCCTTCTGTTTTACTTAATATACAAGTATTTGTTTAACAGTTATTTCGCAGCTTGCTGCTTCCCGGTCTCCTACTTGCAGAGAACTAGCGGCACTCCGGGCACTCAGGGAGCGGAACACGTGGGGGGACGAAAACCCCAGGCGAGCGCGCGGCCTGCTCCCGATCACGCAGCTCCCCGTTCAAGCCCAGCCGCTTTCAGACCATCCCCGCCCAGCGTTCCCCGCAGTGCCCAGGGCGATGGCACCTCCGTAACCGCCCGCCGTGGGCGGCCGGGCCTGCCCCGGGGCGATGGGCACCAAGGCGCGGGCGGCGGCGCGGTGCTCCACGTGCTCCGCGTCCGGCCGCGTCGCCACGTGCTCCGCGGGCGCTCCCGACGCGCCGCGTCCTTAGGAACGGCCGGAGACACAGGGAACAAAGCGCGGAACAAAGCGGGACGGGCCCCGCCACGTGCGAGCCGCACGCCGCGTGGGGAGGGCGCGGGAATGGCCGCTGCGCGCCCCCGGCCGCGCCAGAGCCCCCGGCCCTTCCCCCGCGCGCAGGGGGCGGCGCGACGCCAGCACAGGCCGCGGCCCCGCACGGCGCTCGGCCCCGGGGCCTGCGGATGCGACGAGGCCAGTGGGCCCCGGGAGAGTGTGGCCGCGGGCGCGGCGAGCGTTACCGAAGAGGAAGGTCTGCGGGCGCAGAGGGCCCATGCTCTCTATGTCCATGGTGCTGTCCTCCATTGCGGGGCTGAAGCGCGACTGACTGGAGCTGCTGCGCTGCGGGCGGACGCGCACTAAAGAAAGCCCCGTGCCCGCCCACTCGCTGATATAGCCTCGCGTTCTCGCGAGAGCCGCGCTCCGGGTCCGCCCCTCGGCCTCGCGCACGGCCCCTGCGCACGCGCGCACGCGGACGGTGTTCGCGCGCGGGGCCGGGAGGGCCGCCAGGGGGCGTCGCGGGGCCCGGGCCGTGTGAGGGGTGTGGGCCCCGCCCAGGCCCGGCAGCGCCGCCGTGGAGCCGGGGCTGCCCGGGGCCGCGGGCATGGGAGCGTTCCGGTGCAGGGCCACACCACAACTGGGGCAAAGCCATGGCCGGGAACCGTAGCCTTCCTCTGCACGGCCGCGCCACGCGTGGGGACACCGTTGGGGGAGGGCCGCCACAGCCCTTCGGCCTGGCACAGAGCTTGCAGCCGCACCAGTCCCCGCGGCTCCGCTGGCCGGGGCGCCCTGCTGCAGTGCAACGTGCTCTCCTCACTGTGTGCCGGGAGCTGGTTGCTGCTGTCATCTTTGACAAAAATAAAGAACGAAAGCAGCTCCTTTCATGTGCATTACCTGCTAGGAGTTCCCATCTCGAGTTACCGCTCCCTGTGCCACTGGCTCTGAAGGCCAGGGGCAAAAACAGTGTGGGAGCTTCCTCTTCACCTGGTGTGATGGGGGCAAACCACTTTTTAATGTGAATTAGCACACGGGGAAGTCTGTCACAAGAAAGTTAAAAGTCACACGGTTATTTTTTGCTTAGAGCTACCAGCCCTTGAAAGACTTGTTTGCCTCTGCAGTTGGAGCCATCACTGGCCCTGGGCCGGGCTCACCATCCACACGTTCCAGGCCATCGTGTCCGGAGGCTATTCTGCACAAGTCAGGTCCCTTGTGTGCTAATCTCACACTTACCTGAACACTTTGCAAAAATAAAAGTATATAGGCTCTTGGTGCTCTTATCTCTCCACTGATTTGAAATGTGTAACTTGTAGTTGTGTTACCTTCATTCACATTCATAAAGGAACAACATAAAATGATGCTGCTGAAAATGAGACAAACTGAAGTGATAAATAACTGACACAGAAACTTACCCTGTCAAAGATTCCCCTTCCTCACTCTTCCATGGAGCTGGCCCCTTAGCAAACAGCAAATACAGTTCCACAGGATACACATGCAGCTTAGTTTTGAGTGTAAAGTCTCCTCTTTGAAAAATGCAATTCACTTTCCAAATCAGAGATTACCTGAGCGATGGTTTCACCAGGATATCATCCCCTATAATTCTATTAACATTAGGGCAGTTTGTCCACTGAGTTGTTTCAGGTGGATTGCCACAGGCTGACTAAAATTCAGTGACAGTTAAATTGTGTGTGAAAACCAGGTACAGGGATAAATCGGAGTGCAGCTTTGCATATGAGTGTGGGCAGATACTGTGTGATTTATTCCCCTTAAAAACCTCACAAGGAACCAGAGAACAAACTGGTTTTTTCATTTTCTAACATTTTGTTTGGTTAATTTCTAATTATCTTTACAAAGTAATTACTGCTGAGGGTGGCCCTTAGGGTAGGAAGCCCATAGTGGAAGAGTGATAGAAGTCTTCTATGGAGAAGATACACACAGGGATCTGTGGAGCAGCAGAGGCAGAAATCCCACCAAGAGCAGTGGCTGGTGTCCCTGGCAGAGAGAGAGGCATCATTACCTGATCCGACATCTCAGCCTTAGGAGCTGTGCAGATGCAGATGAAGCATTTGTTCGGTTTGGCTTGAAAATGGGAGCTAGTATCAAAATTTCAAATGAAGTTATGGCATGACCCAGATGTCAGACTGGAGCTAGAAGGTAAATCCTACACAGTAGTAGTGGAGGGAGTGAATTACAATTACCTAGTGCAATGCCAACAGGAGGACATGGCTGCTGGTCAAACCCACCCAAACCCCTGCCCCCAGGGCACCAAGCAGCCCACAAACTGCAGCTCCAGAAGTCCACCCCAGTCTGCTGGAGGGAACAGTGCAACCACAGCATGTTCTCCTGCGTGCAGAGTCACTTTTAATTCAATTACAGTCTTCTATTATGGAGGAAATAAATGTAGGAGGAAATAAAAGGACAGACTCAGAGAAGCAAAACAGGGGTAGGAAGTAGGAGATATATGCTTACTGCATCTCGTTTGGCTCCGTAGGGCTTTGGAAGGGCTGTCATATATCATGACATTTATTATTTCTGCTGTGGTACTAGGACAAGAAGTCCATTACAATATCGATCATTTTACTTTGCTCAGCTCTGTGCTGTGTATTACTCGGCAAAGCAGAAAAGGCTTACAGGTGATTTAGAAACAGCTGTACAGGGACAGCTAGGGAAAAATCGGAGTTTCCCTTAATGGAATTCTCTTTTTAATGAGCTTTTACAAAACTTAGGAAATTGTATTTTAAGCATGGTTAAAACCACAGCACAGTTGTAATCAAGCAATCAGAAGCTACAGAGAGAGTAAAGGTTTCCTATGCAATCTTAATTTACACAGTGACACAATTAAATAATCTTCAACTGCCCTGCCCTATGGCTTTCACATAACTTTTCTACCAGGCTTCTCCTCCCTTCACTAGTCAACAGTTTCTGTCCCAGTGAACTAAGGGCTAAAATCTAACTGGCATCAAAACAGACTTCTTGATCTCAAAAAGAGATCACTTGCCCACCAGAAAATCAAAATATTTCACTTTAGCCTGAAATAGCTGCATATTGCCATCCCCAGATAGGGCAGCAAGAGGCAGGTGTTAGCTGTCCCCATCCCCATGAATTGGGGTACCAGCAGGAGCAATGTGCTGTCCAGGCACTGTGGTGGCAGCAGGGACAGAGCTGCCCTGCTGGGTGCCATGTGAACATGCTGAACACAGGTGAGAGCTGCATCCCGTGGGGCTACTGTGAGAAGATGTGGCCCTGCATTTGTAATTTTCCTTCACATTCAGGCTGATTTGCAGCCAGCTCAGGACAGGGAGCTGTGATAGAGGGACCATCCTTACCTGGTTGTCTGCTTTCTTACCTACAGTCTGCTTTATGCTGCTGACTCTGCTGTAGGTAGCACTGGAAGTTTTCTTTGTCTTCCCTCTTTCTGTAGTGCCTGTTCCATCCCCAGCTTTGCCTGTAGCACATTATTCATGCAGAGCAGCATGAAGAGCTGCATCACAAGGTCCTTCAGCACCAGAAAATGCTGCATACGGGGAGCAGAGGGAGGCTGATAACCCAGTTTCTGCTTATGTCATTACGAGCTTGTGCTGTTTCATCTTTTCTGTAGTTGGGCATAGAGCTTTCAGGGGATCCTTCTCCTATTAGGGCCCAATTTCAGACATACAGCTATAAAAGGGAGGAATGACAGATAAGCCAGGATGTCCACAGGGGAGGCACTCAGGTATTGCAATGATGATAAGAAGTAAGGTTACACAGACAGATTACACATATCAATGTCACAATAGTAAGAATTGAGATAGGCTAAAATATCTCTCTCTTTTCCTTATTTTTTTCCTGTTTTGTTTTTTTTTTTCTTTAAGTATTCTGTATAGAATAGCCTCTGGGTCCTGGTCATGATCCTTCCTGGCTACTGTAAAAATTAACCTTGTCCTGACTGAAACTGAGAGAAAGCCAGGATACTTTAAAACTTCCTGTTCCCTGCAGGTCCCTATGGCAAGGCCAGCTCCCAGTAGAAGGAGTAGTAGGAGTTTGGAGTTGGTGGGGCTGACATGTGTCAGGAAGGGGGGTGGTGGTGAAGAGCTCCATAAGCCATGTGTCTGTAAAGCTGGTGAGGCAGACTGCACCTAATGTCCCTCTCCCTAGCCATGCCAGATGTCCTTGTCCCATGAGCCATGACTCCCCCTGCAATATCATTTGCTGCTGTGTACTGATACTATACCTGCTGCCAGCCCACAGCACTTCTCTGCTTGTTAAACATCATGAACTCAATCCCAAAATGATGTGCGTTACTGCCAGGGTACATGAATTCCGCTGACCACCCACGGGCAGCCAGGGCTGTGGAGATGGAAGACACCTGGTACTCCTCATCAAAGTAGCCTGTTCTAGTGGTCACTTTTCACATCTACTCCTCCTGCAGCACAAGCTTTGAAATATTGTCCCTGTGTGCCATGGTTTCTGCAAGGTCTAGAAAAGCAGACATATGGCCATGGGATCAGCACAATCGTATGCGGTTCCTGATTTTCCTGTGTTTGTTGTACTCCATTTCTACAGCTTCACTGCCATAGTCTGGTGGGCAGGTCCATTTGGAGTTTAAGTAACATGTAGGATGCTGTTAATCAACTGTAACTTTGTGCAGATGCTCTGGCTACAAGTTCAGCAAAGATGTTCCCTCGTCTCAGCACTGTCAGTTCCCATTTCAAGGTCGACAGCACCATCTAGTGATCCCAAAGCAGCTGCCTTCCCAAGTTTCATGCATGTCCCAGGTGTCTGTAGTGAGGTTTCCCTGTCTCTGCCTAGCTACTACACCCTTCCTACTAGAGAGTTGTTTACTAGAAGGTCTTGCATGGGGAAGCTGATTGTCCTCGGCCACAGTCACAGAGCTCAGAGCTGGGATGGAGTAATCTAAACTAAATCCCAGGCCAGAAAACGTGGCAGAGCTGTGTTCCAGATCCCATTTGGCCCAGTGAGAATCTTCCCTACCCTCTTGGGCAGATTCCACATTAAAAAAAAATCTGCCCAGGGAAAGAAAATAATCCCTCTCATCCTTCCCTTGGTTCTCTGCTACATTTGACTTCAGTCAACATGTTGTGTAAGGACCTCAAGCACACCAGTCAAAGGTGGTGTTTTGTCCCCAGGGTCCTACTGCCATGCAGAGCTTATAATACAGATGTCAGGACAGTCAAAAGCTTGGCCAACATTATTTCTGATCACTCAGCTTTGAGCACAGGCAGTCAGGCATCTCCACACCTCCAAAGTGCAGTGGGTTCTGTTCTTTTCCCCATCACACCACCTCAAAAAAAAACCCACAAAAAAACCCTGCTGTATCCACAAACAAACCTGGAGAGGTTGATGTGTTGTTATCATCCCAGCTCCTGCACTGCTGCATTTCACTCTCTCCACAAGAGTCTCTGGGGCACCTGTGGTGGATAAAAAGGCAGAAGGGTATCATGTTGATAGCAGTATCATTTTGTGCCTCTACTCTTCCTAGCTGGAACAATGCACAAATTTCACTAATGTCTTCTCTCAGTTCCTTGACTCTTCATGAGGGCATCTTGCAGGCTCAAGGTGCTGCAGGGGAGGAAATAAGGACATCAAGTTTCTGACTGCTCTTGCTAAGGAATTTTGATGCATCAAGCACCTCCTGCATCAACAAGGTCATTGCCAAGAAAACCGTACTATGTGGGATATGTGTGGCAAACTCCTGTATTTCTACTTGATTGTTAGGCTCCAACAGTTCCCTGTTCTCAGCTTGTGCCAGAGGGCACTCTTGGAAAGCAGGAATCTGAAGCCATGTGGTTATACATACAGATATGGTTCACAGCTCTCAAAGCCATGCAGAACTTGATGTATATTTAAAGCCATACACACAAATCAATTTATTTCTGGGACTTTCCTGGGCTTATCTAATGTGAGCAACAGTATTAAATCACTCTGCAGGCTGGGTTAAATGTGTGCAGCTGGGGCAGCAGGATGGGGTTTTATCATCACAGCAGCATTCCAGGGTGGGTTACTGGCTCCTGCACAAAAAGCACAGATCACTTGATATGATTGTATGTATATTAATATGTATATATATATGCTTATAGGCTTCAGTAGGCTTTTGGACAACGACATTTACTGAACAAATGAACATTTATCACATTTTCGGACAACAGTTTTGAAAATCTTACAGATGAAACAATGGGCTCTGGTTGGATCTCTGATCAAAAGTGTGAGTTTAGAGATGTAATACACAGCTCTATGATCTGTGTGAAGCACAGCAAATGTCAAAAATCAAATTGAATGGTAGGAATCTCTGGGAGATAAATAGCAAATATCATTAGGTCTGTATAAGTGTGGGGTACAACCACATCTTGACTACTGTAGGTAGCAACAGTCATGTTGGAAAAAAATAAGACAAAATAAAGGGCTATTCAATAACAGGAAGCATGGAGAACAAGAAACAACTGCCTGACGTCTCCCCTAATACAAGAAATAGAGGACATAAAATGGAACTTGTAGGTGGCAGATTAAATATAAAAAAAAACCCAAAAAAAAAAAGGCAGATCCTCAGCCAACACATAGCAGAGCTTTGCAAGTCACTGCCACAGGATGCTGGGGACATCAGAACTTCATGAGCATCAGACATGCTCATGGGAAAAGAAAAAGCAGCAAGGGAGAATAGGCAAAAGACACTGTTCTGTGGCTCAATAAATCCTTGAACAGTTTGGAAGATATTCTGGGGGAAAGATCACTGTAATCTTAGTCTGCTGTCACACATTTCTTCCAGGCACTGTTGGAGACACTGGGCTGGCTGATCACTCAGTGTGACCTGATATCACAGAGACAGATGTTGCCAGCATCTGCAGCTCAAGAGCACTTGGACGCAGGCTACGCTCCAGCTCAGTGGGCCCCACAGTGCTGGGTGCAAAACCCACATCCAGAACAGAGTCCAGTTTTTAGGCTGGTCACACAGAGAAGAGGTTTAGGATATTCTGGCCAGCTGTTTCCATCCAGGTGCAGCCAGCTTTGGCAATCCCACAGTGGAAGGCTGTTCAGTGATGGCAGGGGCTCCTACATGCTTGTACTATCACCTGCATCAGAAACTTACTTCAGATGAAGTCTCTGTTGTACTGCTAGTGGTAATCTGCAGCAGGTAAACACAAAAAGGTGACAAAATATTCACACAATTATCTCAATGCTCATCTAACCACTGTATTCTATAGTGGGAAAAACTAATCCCTGGAGGAAGGTTACCCAGCACCCTTGTTCCTGGATGACACAAATGAAAAACACACAGACTCCATGTTTAATTCTCCGCATTTCCCAATCCAGTTGGGAACCTGGTCATGAATGGTGCATGTCTGTGAGATGTAGGCTTTCAAGAAGTGGGTGGTGGGTTTACCAGTGGTTGTGGCCCTGTGGTATGTTACATATAACTTCCTTTCAAAAAGGGAATTACAGCTTCTTCAAGAAGAAATTCTTCAATTTCATCTAAAATTTGGAAGTCTGAGTGCTGACAGCAACCTCAAAATAAGAGTTCCCATCTGTCTTGTACTGCACCTACATGCTGCCACTGTGTCACACCCATGTGCTGTCACTGTGTCACACTCACCTGCATCATCTTGTATGTTCTAGTCTTGGCATGTGGCCAGAACACCTCCCATGTGCCCAGGCATCCCTCAGAGCAAGTGGCAGCGGATGGTGATGCTGGAGCTGAGCAGGACACCAGGGGGATTAGCGCCTCAGGGTCCATGAGGTCCACAATGCCATCCCTCCATGTGCTGTTATGGTCATCCTGGTGTCCACAACAGGTTGTATCTGACATGATCTAAACAGATGCAGCTGCAAACCCACAATGTATATATTTGCCATAGAGGAGCAAAAGTCCACTAACCAGGGTCTCTGACACTCATTTGTTAGACCTGGCACACTTTATTGCCACCTACTGCCAGCATCCAAGGTCCCTGCAGAGCCAGTCATGCTCCTAGAACCGTGCCATAACACACCTGCTCCTCCTTGTGGTGCTGAGGCCTCTGGCCCACAGAGGTTCCACTAGTTTTGTTTTACAGGACATGGCATTGTTGGAGACTTACGTTTCCAAACCTAATAGACCTTAAAAAAAAAGTCATTCCACATAATGAAAAACAGATCAGACTCTCAGCTAATATAAATGTCATTAGTCTGTTTAAGAATATCATCCTCCAGATAAACCCACTGGACATAGAGCAAGGATGATTTTGGCTCACTTGTTTCTTGTTGATACATTGGAATGCTTGGATCAGTTCTGCAGCCACGGTCTGCGCTGGGATCCCCACTGAGCGAGAGCAGTGTCACCGCCGAGACAGCCCCTGCTCTCCAAGGCTCCATGCTCCAGGTCTCATCAGTAGCAACATGAAACCATTTTCATCACAGCTCTGGGCTCTGCTGTCACCACCAGACCAGCAGAACTCTTCTTAACTAATGCTGAGTCGGGGAGCTCCCAGGAGCTCAAGCCGAGTTCATGGTCGTGCATTTCAGGCTGAGGACTCGCACCTGCGGCCCCTCGTGGTTCTGGGGGCCGCCCGTGGGTCGGGGCCCGCCCCTGGGTCGGGGGCCGCTCGTGGGTCCGGGGCTGAGTTGACGCCGAGCGCTGGGGCAGGGCAGGGCAGGGCCCGGGGGGGCCGTGGCGGTGTTCGGGCACCAGAGGGCGCTGTGGAACCGCAGATCTTGCAGGGAGCCGCGTCCAGAGCCAGGCGGGACGGGAGGGAAAGGTGACAGGACATGGGACAGGACATGGCGACAGGACATGGGGACAGGACCGGGGACAGGACATGGCGACAGGACATGGCGACAGGACCGGGACAGGACATGGGACAGGACCGGGGACAGGACATGGCGACAGGACCGGGACAGGACATGGGACAGGACCGGGGACAGGACATGGGACAGGACATGGGGACAGGACATGGGGACAGGACCGGGACAGGACATGGGGACAGGACCGGGGGACAGGACATGAGGACAGCACCTGGGGCAGGGCATGGGGACAGGACCAGGGACAGCCCCTGGGGACAGAACATGGGGATAGGATATGGGGACAGCACCTGGGACGGGACCTGGGGACAGGACGTGGTATAGGACATGGGGACAAGACATGGGGACAGCACCTGGGACAGGACCTGGGGATAGGACCTGCGGACAGGACCTTGGGACAGAACCCGGACACAACACCTGGGAACTGGACCCGGGGGACAGCACCTGGGGACAGCACCTGGGACACCTCACCTGAACCGTATCCCCACGGGAGGGTGACCCCCAAACACTGAACCCTGTGCTAGAGAAACAGAACATTGTGCTAACAAAACATAGCTGAAATCTTGAACTGAACCTTGGCCCTTGCAGTGGTCAGGCTTGGGCTGGATTTACCTTGCTTTTATGAAGGTGTAACTTATCAGCGACTGTGCTGCAGTCAGGCCCATCTAATCAACATTAAATTTGGCCTTTCAAATATCTTAACCTTTTACAGATGACTCTTATTTTCTGAAAAACCAAACTTCCCAGTGCTATCATCTGTCCTGAGAATCTTTGGAAATACTGACACCTGAACCAGGCAGGGAGCACCAGGAAATTCCTTGGTAAAATCCCTGTACTCTCCAAGCAGGCCTGAATTAATAAATGGCCACGATTTCAGGGGTTGCATCAGCCAGACCTTCACTAGTGGTCTCACTGCAAGACAGCAACAAACACACAAGAGCAGATGAGTTCTCCAAAGCCTCTGCTTCCAGCCCTGGAAACACTTCCTAGAGCACGCGGCATTGCCACCCTTGGCTCTGCGAGCAGATTTCTCCTCTCATGATGAGCACAGTGTCTCACGCTGTCACCAGCATTTAAGATGATTTTCTGCTTGCATGATTGAATGACTGAACCATGGAACAACAAAGTCAGAATGGAGGAGGTTTGAGTAATACACCCAGAAAGGATTAAACCTGCAGCAAAGTGCAGGGCTGCCCAGTGGGGTCAGGTGAGCTGTAGAGCAGGTTGAATCCTGCAGGTTTCCTAGGGAAGGAAATCTTGGAGCTGGAGGGATCTCTCTATGTCATTCTGAGGATCCCAGCTCAGTAACAGAGAAATGGATGGATAATAGCATTTGAACACTATCTGCTTCAATTCAATTGTATTGATTTATTGCTTGTCCAATGAAGCCATCAAGTGTACAAAATGGTTAATCTTATTTTTTTTTCCCTGCTGTCTGTTCAGAGGAGTGAAGTTGTAAACACTGATCCATGCAAGGAGTGTGGTAGAGGAGATACACTGAACTTTTTTCAAGGCAAATGCTGATTTGTGTCTGTGCAAAGGGAATCCAATTTTAGCACAGGGCAAAGGAAGGACACAAGCCCTTCCCACTCCAGACTCCCAGTGAAAAGCTCCTCCACCTGCGTGGTTTGGACCCGCCTTGCTGATCCACCTCCCTGGCATCACCACACTGAGTTGACCTCTGGGAGGTGGTAGGAGCCCCAACAATACCAGCATGGGTCAAGTGACCCGAAACCCACCCAGGGGCTGTGAGGCTGCCTCGCTCCTTTTAATACACAGTGACCTGCATGATTTACCTAATTCCCAGCCATCCCCAGCTTAGGGAGGGAAATAATGGTCCAGCCCATCCAAGCAGACCCAAGTCAGGCAGGACATTGCTGCTGTTTGAAACACAACCACTGCAGGACAGAGAGTGGCGTGTACAGCACGTCCAGCAGGTCCCTGCTCCAGTGCCTGACGCCTGGGAGAGAAGGAAAAATGAGTTATTTTTAAAAATATATTTTCTTTCAAAATGTACATTTGCAATTAAAGGCTGAGTATACTCTATATTTTATTAATGATGTGGGACAGCAAGGCATTTTAAAGCTCTTCTGTTTTGATGGTATTTTTTTGGAGGAGGAGAGGAAGGAATTGAAATGGAAAACTTAATACTTATGATTTCAAAAATTTGGTTCATATTTTAGGTTCTGGTAACATGCAATTACAGGCACTTAGAAAGAATTCCCTTTTTTATACTATGCCCTAGAGCATAAAATTAAGAGGCCAATTCAGGCTTTGTACTGCTTTCAAAGGCAGTTTGCTGCAGCATAGATCAACACAGAGACTGACTGTCGCCTTTCTATTGAATTAGGTCTATATTTTTGACAAGTATGGCAGCAGTATCATCACTTTAATTACCAACAATCTGTTGTGTCTCTTTATGCTAATAAATAAAACATTCTGTGTTAAATATTTCCCAGTAAGCACTTGAAGACCTACTATCACTACTCCTCCTATATGTTCCCAAGTAAAATAATATAATGGTAATAAAATCAAATGATGTCTAGGAGTTTTATAGACAACTAATAGCAGTTATTGCAAAGTGCACATCAGATACCAATTGAAGGTTACATTTCTCTTTAATGTAATATAGCATGCATATTTCACTAACTGTCTCTGTATATCAAATGAATTAAGCAGTAGAATGATATCGGTCAAAAATGGAGTTCTTTAGGAGAGGTCTTTAGGCAGAAGAGTTTTACTGGAGCTGTGTGTTAAGAGTGGGAACACTGGCTGCAAAATATGGGAAAATCATCCCAGGTTACTGAGGAATTGCCAAAGAAACCTGACAGTTCCAGCACTGGGACTTTGCTCCAGGGATTGATGTGTGCAAGGGTCTCACAAATCATCATGGCAGTGTCTGGGAGGGACTCCCAGTCCTTCACCCCACTCTGCTCTGGAAGAGCATATTGGTCTCAGCCCAAGTCCTGGAACCATAAAGGCAAAGCAGAGGTGAAGGTCTTTGAATAAACACCAGATCAAGAGTCAGCACAAAAAGGCTGTCGTGTTCCCCAGGGCTCTGGCAGCAGCTCAGCCAGGGCTCAGGGATGGGCTCCTGCAGCACCATGGGGCCACTGTCTGCACTCTCCTGTGGCAGGACTGCCCTTTCTCCCACCATCCAGGGGCCCTGGACCACGCAGATCCTCCTCACCCTTGCTTCTTGGCCATCCCAGGGCTCCTCAAGCCTGGCAGCCCCTTTGCTCCTGGAGTGACTCCGCACCAGCACTGGGAGCAGGCACAGCCGGGGAGCTCCAGTGCAGCTCCAACAGCACACCTTGTCCTCCATCTCCTTGATTTCCCTGGCTTCATTCCCACACTTCACTCTGGAGTCTGGGAGCCTTGGAGTCACCCTAAAGAAACCTTTTCCTAAACTTCAGATCTTGTTGAGAGATTTTTCCCATCCCTGTTACTAATATACCTAATATATTCAGGGGCCCCCGCCTCAGTCAACATGAATTGTAAACCATTTTTCTAATCCCCTCAACAGTACCCTTCCCCAAACCTTTTTTCTATCTTAATTAGATATTCTATCCCTTCAGTTTAAAATAGTATTTAATTTCACTTAATGATTTCAACAAAAAATATTAGGATTCCCCAAACAGACATGTTCCCTCTGAATTCTCTCATTCTTTTTTCCAAGGGCTTCAGTTTCATCTTTTTGTTGCTTTGTCAAAACACAGCTAATTGACTGTCCTGAAAGTACAATTTTTGTAATTCCTCTCAATGAAGCATCGCTGCCTCCTCTATTAACACTGCCTAATTGGACTTTGAATCCCCAGCCAGTGACTTCACCCATGCTACAGGCCCGGTTCACTGCAACAGTAAATATCAGCATCCCAGTTAAATGTAGGTTGGCTCACATTCCCCCAGAATTGGCTCTCTGCTCCTTAGAGTCCAATCTGATGCAATATTACATTAACTATTTTTTTTCTCGGGGAACTGGAGGGAGGGAGGAGAAGCCGCAGCACAGATCTGCGTTTCCTCTGCTCACAGAGCGCGTTTGCTCCCGGCGCCAGCGGGGAGGGAGCGCTGTGGGCTGGTGGGAGCTCTGCAGCCTCCCAGCCCTCATTTCCACCTTCTCTGTTAGCAGCTTCAGCTGCAGACAGCACAGCAGGCAAGGACACAGCAGTGCTGATCCCCACAACTCCAGGGCAGTACCCACCACCCAATTCCCTCACCCAGAGATGGACCCCAGGGCAACTCTGCTGTGGGCAGCAGAAACCATTTCTCCTTTTTTGCCCTGCTTCTCCAAAATACAGGCTGTATGGCACGTGGCTTTCACAAGCATCGAGGGCTTGGCACATACTAGAGGGCTGGGAAGGTTGAGTGGCCATGCCACACTGCAGCAGCAAACCACCCCCGGGGTTCATCTGCAGCCGCTCTAATTATCTCAGAGCATCTGCCATTAAAATGCAAGATCAGGCCAGCTACAAGTAGGAAACAGAAACAGAACTCCTCATTGATGCCTGTAATAGGCACCAAAGGCATATAACTCTGCATAATTGCTAATTGTTATTACTATTGCTGTTGATGCCAGAATTGCCCAGAGATACCTCTTGCTCGTTGGGCCCCTGTGGGATTTGGGGGCAGACAGAATCCCACATGAGCAGGGCAGTGTCCCCAGCAGAGACCTCCCATGACGAGGGTGTCCAAGCCACCCCAGGAGCCTGCAGAGCTCTGTCAGAAACCCTCAGCATGCGCCGCACTGGCAGCCGAAATCGTGAGAGGCAGAGTTAAGTGCGAGTTCAAGTGCGAGATGAGAGCGCGTGAGCCTGGCAGGGCCGGCCCTGTGAGGGCAGAGCCGGACAAAGCGCTCCCGCTGCGCCACGCTCCGCATCCAGCTCCCGCTGTGACACCCTCCGGGGCCTAATGAAGCCACTTGACCTCTTGCTACCCCCATTCTCCGCTCTCCAAAGAGGGTATTAATGCTCCTGACACACAGGCGATCAAGGGTGGGGGTGGGTTTGACACGGGCTGGCAGGTCTGCTCCAGCCCTGCTCACATCTCTGCAACAGCGCAGCCTAAAAACTTCCCCACTCTGTTGTGTTTGAAGAGTTCCTTACAGTACACAACACTATCAGATGTTCTTCCCCTTTGCCACTGCAGTCCTGTGCCCCCAGCAGGGTTCTGCTAGGATCTAGTTTTGTATTTCTGAACTGGATTTCCGTTGCTCACACTCAGACCACTTCACCACCCACACCGCTCCAGGTGTGAAACCCTCATAAATCTGACCAAAGCAGTCCCATTTATGTGCATGCACAACCCACTTGCAAATGGATGGCTGAATGATCCGTTTGCTCCTCTGCAGTGACTCACCACCTGCTTCTCCTTGCCCAGTGCCCAGTCTGGAGGCCCAGAACTCCAGGGAGTGGTTTAAAGCCTGGTCCAGGTTTGATCTCAGGACCAGGCTATGGAGCAGAGCAGGACCCTGCTTTCAAAGATGTTGGGATCAGCTCTTTCCATATTGCAAACAAGCACTCCAGCCATTAATGTTTGTTGTAAACGTGCCATAGATGGAGGTAAAAGCCCACAAAATTGAAATGCTAGAAGCTTTTTTTGTGAGTTTCTTGTTAGAATATGCTACTGGGGAAGAAAAGACATAATTGATAAGACTGACATTAGAGGCAGCCAGTAAAATTAAAACTCCAAGGAATGGCCTGGCTTTTTCTTGTCAGGCAGGCATACAGATTCCCTGCTGAGCACTTTAGGATACTCATAAATGTTAGGGACAAAACTTTCAAATAAAGAAGGCAAGGACTTCTGCTGCCTTCAGTTTTGGCAGGCCATTTTCAGATGCTTTAAAGGGCCCGGCTTCCATCTGAGTGATCCTTCTCCTGCCCCAGAGGAGGACCCAGCCCCAAGAAGGCACCAGCACCCCTGGGTTCAGGGCTGGAGCATCTCATATTTTGGCTGCCTTCTACAAGCTCTGCTCTAAATGATGCTAAAGAAAACCAGTCTCAGTGAGCTTGGAGCTGCATCCAGAACTCAACAGCACATGTGCACAGGGGTTTGATAGATTAAACCAGTTCAAACTCATCCCTCCTTATGTCTGCAGGCTTGTGGAGCTGGAGCAGGACTCACAAGCTCTAAGCTCAGAGGTGCTGGGAGTTTTGTTCCTGGACAAATCCCCAGTAACTTCCTGGAGGTCAGATTAATGCTTTGTTCTATGCTCACTGGCCTCATTCTCTTCTTTCATTTTTACACAGAGTACACCGTACCCTAAAAGAACATTTTTTCACACTAGTGAACAGCCTATTCTGTGTCTGGGCCCTTTATCTCAGGGCAGAGGGGGTCAGGCTTTTAAATTCAGTTGTCTTGCCCCCAGTCCTGCTCCCAGCAGCATCCTTCAGCTTCCACCAGCCCGGCACAGACAGCCCTGCTCCAGTGAGCACTGTGCCAGTGTGAACTGTACACACATGGATCTAAATAAGCTTGTGCTTCCACATTTTAGGAATGTGTTTATTTTGTTTATAAGAAGATAATAATCTTACAACAATCTTGCAGCAAGCACTTAAAATAATGTTACAAATAAGCACTTGTATATGTGTTCAACCATAAGCACAAGAAGTGAGGTGACTTAAACCCACCTCTGATTTGGCAGTACCAGCCTGTGGCCACACACTGGGCCATGAAGGAGCAGCAGCAGCAGCAGCTAACCAAGCTCACAAGAGGGCTTTCCTAATAAAATCAGATTAATAGAGAACAAGTTCCTCCTCCCCACCCCTTTCACAGCCTCTAAAATCAGATGCCCAAGCCCTCTCTGACATGTGTGTACCACCTGAGCCTCCCACCATTACATGTCATTAACAAAACATAAACCAGCGGTCACGTCTTAACGGGAGAAGTTAGATCTCTTTATGCAGTTAAATAAAGATACCTTGTCCAGTCATTAAGAAGTGATTAACTTATCTAAGAAATAACAGCACAAGGGCTGTCAGACTGGCACACAAACACTAAAAAGAGCAGGGATCAGATATCATATTAGGCTAATTATAAAGAGAAGAAAAGACAGGCAGAAGCATAAAATAGCCATGTGGACAGTATTTTGCTGTTTTTCTTTGCACAGAAAAGGCTAAACACGTTCTGCAAAAAAGAAATAAGAATATTTAAACAATTTCTCTCCTGGTTTCCCTAATTTAGTGCTGTACATGAGGAGGCAGCACATGTTCAGACAACTTCCCAGGTCATGTGAAGCAGCAGCCAAATCCTCATACAGACCAAGCTTCTTCAAACTAACAGGAATCATGAAATCTCTGCACAATCAACCTGCAGCACAATTCCAGGTCCTGGAGCCTTTGCAGAGCAGAAGAAGCGAGGCAGCACAGCCCATCCCACCCGCCTCCTGCTCAACCCCCCTGCCATGGCTGTGTTCCTCCTCTCTGGATCAGCCACACAAGCTCCTGAGCATTCCTGGAGCCTGGGTACACTCAATTCCTTATCAAGCTGGTGTTTTCATCAGAGTCACTTCACCCATCCCTCATGTCCAAAGATGCCTGATTTCCCTCAGCAAGAAACTGAGTGCCTTTCCTGCAATTTTAGACCTATTTATACTCCCAGAAATTAGGTTACCTTTCTGTCCTGGTTTTGGCCAGGACCTGGAGGTTATTCCATACCACCTCACTTCATTGTCTGGGCCAGGGAAAAAGGACGCTGGCTTCTTAGAAGAAGCACATGGCCTCCAGTGGGAAAACATGGTGCCATTGTCTACCCTTGTTCATTGCTCAGGGTCCATCGTGAGTGCGGCCGAATGCCTTCTGCACGTAGCCAGAGTGAGGTCACCTTGACAGCGTTTGGGACCTGCTAAAATCCTGGCACCTGAGACACTTGGGAGGCAGAAAGCAGGGGGCACAGCACTGGGAGGAACCTCTAGAATGAAGGGGGGATTCTGAGGACCTCAAGTTTAAATTCAGGCTTTAAACATCTGTTTAGTGGGAGCGGACGAGTTGCAAACACATCTTTGGGCAGGAGGCTGCCCACTGTGCTCGGACACCCAGCCAAGCACAGACCTGCCCTCTCCTTCCAGCCCCCAGCTCTGCAGGGATGTGCTGATGCTGAAGGATATCCATCCCCTCATCCCATCATGCAGGACATCACCCACAGGAAAGTTTTCCAGCACAATCAAAGTACTGGTTTGAGAGCTCAGAACCTGGGATCAAATGACTGGGACAGACAGAAGTGTCTGGTCACTGTTCAGGGAAAAGGGAGGTGGATTTCCATTTTTAACACTTGCATCCTCTTTAAAGCTTTTTTCCCCACTAAAACCTAATATTAATAATGATGGCAGATCCTACTTTCCTTGAGGTAATGCCAATTTTAATGCATTTTTTTAATATAACTATAGTGTTATTGAGGAACAAGTAGTAAGTGATAGATACTTTAATGTAATATAAGTCAATATGTATTTGTATGTGCTTTATGACTTAATCAATATTGCTACATTAGCAGGAATAAATATGGTGTTTCCTTTTCTGGCCTTGGAAAGAACAAATAAGGAAAGTCACATTCTGAAGTTTAGGAATGAATAAAATCTCTGCCCAGACAATTCAGTAAATCTCTTGACATTCAGTTGTTCTCCAGAGCAGAGCAAGTACATCCCCAGGCTGCACAGACAGCACTGTGGACTCATCCTGGGACTCCAGGTTTTTCACAGGAAACTTGCTAAGAGGAATTTTAAAAAAGGAAACAGGCCCTAGCAGACAGTTTACATCCTCTCCAGCATGCTGAGTATCAAGGTAAAGGGCTTGGTACACTAAGCAAGAAAGGATTTTACTGCTGAGGAACAAGAGAAGTTCACCAATCCTTCCCAAACTGTGCCTGTCCCAGCACGCTGGCAAAAGGAAGTGACAAAGTGCTCCTGTTTACTACTGCTCAGCCGTTCACTGATCCAAAAGCAAAGGTTGTTACAGGGATAGGACATCTAATCTTGTTATTGACACTAACTTCCCCAACAATTATTTGTTCTGGAGTACTGGCCTCACCCAATGCAGCAAGAAAGCCCAACCCCAGCAGCAAGACATTCGTCTTGGACTCAATGATCCCAAAGGTCTTTTCCAGCCTTTCACAGTTAATTCTGTGATTCTGTGATCTTACTCATTGTATACATTCATCCTCCAGGGACAGGCCTTCAGCCTGAGCAAATCTGCTGGGAATGCTGATCCCAGCTCCCCTCTGGCCTGGCTGCCCCCAGGGTCAGAGTCACACTGCTGCCATGTGCAGGTGCTTGGCCCAGGTGAGGCGTTACCTGTGCACAGTGCAGTGGCTCTGCTCCTGCTGGACCCGTGCAGGGAGTGAGATCCAGTACATGCCATCTGAGGCTGAGCACTTTGATGGGATGCAGCACAAGACTGGCTTCTGATGTTGGCTTTGAGTATCCTCATACTGTGCCAGAAGGGTCCTGCTCCTGTCAGTGTTGCTGGGGAACAAATCCAGGCAGCATTCAAGAAAACTATAAAGATCACAGTACCTGGTCCTGCCCCAAATCCCCCAAATCCAGGCAAGCAATATCCACTTCTGCTCTGAATCTTCATGTTTCCAACATCATATTTTGGGGCTTCATCTTGAAGACACCAGTGAGATGTCCAGCCAGGCATATTCCAGGGGGTTTAAGATAGGATCTTAATTTATCTTACCTGACTAAATATCCTCAGAGCAGGTCTCAGCAGTGACCAATCTCCTCCCACACAGCTCCTTCCCCAGCCACACCACCCATGCAATTGCAGAGGGTCTCTCACTTGAGATCCTCATTCCAACGTTCAAAGACTTGGATGGATGCTGTGGTGGCTTCCCTCCCCAGCCCAGCTCTGCAAGGGCTCCTTTGTCTGTGTGTCTGGCTGGATCAGCCTTCGGCAGGGGCTGTCCATGCTCCACACAAGCAGAGCTGCAAGGTGCATCTGAGATACTTGTGACTTGAGAGTCTTTTGGTGTGCTCCTCTTGAGGAAATAACGTCTGGAAATTCAGCCACTGCTTATTGCATCTGCCTTTGGCTGGAGCCAAGATGGTTCTGTCTGCATCCTCCACCACTGGCCTTCTGAGGTACTTAAAACACGGACTGCTTTCCTAGGACTGGGCTAAAAGGTTGCACCAATGATGCTGGAGCTCTGCTAAACCCACCTGGGGCTGGCTGGGGTTGGGGTCTCCCAGGCAGGTGCTGCCTGCTCCCAGCCCAGTAGCACCAACTTAGTTAAATGCAGCCACTCTCCCTGCACTGGGCGTCTCCTGCCCTGCTGTCACACAGGATAACCCCCATGGCTATCCTCCTGCCATTAAGGATTTACTCTGCTTTCTGTGGGGTCAGAGCCTGACCTTACAGATAATTGAGCCAGGACTCACATAAGGGCAGGAAAAGAAAAAAATCTCCTCTACCATCAATTTGGAGAGTTTGGCAGCATTTGTTTATTTTTAACAGATCACCACCACCACAATTTAGCCCTTTTCCTGTTGTGATCATTAGAACTTTTAACTGGATCATAAATCTTTTATTAACATTTGGTATTATACTAATTAAAACTGTTCCATGTATGTATTATTAATTTCTCCAGCACTTCTTGTGAGGGTGATGGTTTTAGCTGTCTTAGCAAAATTCACCATAGTAAATAAGGAGAAACTCATTTCCAGGCAATTAGGCTTGCAGAAAAATAAGTTTCTTAATGAAGGGGATGATCATTACAAATTTTACCTAAATAAACAGGGTTTCTTAATGGTAGCTCTTCAAGCTAAGTAAACAGATTGGTGTGGTAATGTCCTAAGCAATACTTAAATGTAACTGTTTAATAAATTGGTAAATTACTCATTTCATCTTAGAACAAAATGGTAATACTGAAGTAGTAACCTAGTATATATTCTGTAAATATGAAGCATTATCACTTTAGCTCTGAAGAAATCACCACAATGATATGTCAGCATTGATCTAAAACTGCAGCATTTTATCTCAAGTTTATTACCCATTTTTGAGAATCGCTGAGATTTTCAGAGCATAATGGCAATAAAAGAAGAATTTAAAAAGCGCTTAAATGTGCATAAGTTAATCAGAGGTATCCTCAGGGGGAAAAGGAAATTTGGTAAAACATGAATTATAAGCATCATTTAAACTTACTTTGGACACTAGAGATAATAAATGGCACCATAATTTAGAAATAGCTTTTAACATCAATGACTGTAAGAGGCACTTTACTGTTCATAAGAATTGCAAAGCAACGGTGCTGAGGCCAATTTTATTAGCCATTTTTTTCTTTATAAAAGCAATCCAACCATTTCCAAACTGAGCAGGCAGAAACAAGAGTTACGTGTTAATATGCAAAATGCTTTTGAGGTTGGGGTTTTTTCGTTGTGTTTTTTGGTGTTTTTTGTTTGTTTGGGGTTTTGTTTTGTTTTGTTTTGTTTTGAGGGGGGTGGGCAGCAATAAATTTACCAAAACATACAGTCTGGAGACAACTGAATGATCATTGAAGAAGAAGAAAGCCTGCTCAGAGTTTACGTATTTGGGAAGAGCGGATAAGAGGAGGAAAGGAGGGACAGAAATACATTCCTTTTTACTGGGGAATGTTGCAGCACTTCCGAGCTCAGGGGAGCAGCCGTGAATCAACGAAGGCAGCGCGGGTGGAACAAGGCTTCTGCTTGCTAACTTTTCCCAGCCGACGGCGCAAGCCAGGCTCGGGGGCCCGCACAATGCCCCATTAACGCGCCCCTCTCCCGCGGCAGAGCCCCACAGTGCAGCTTTCAGAGCCATTCCTTATCAGCTCTCGCACCAATAAATTTTGGCGAGGCAGGACAAGAGCGCCTTTGAGGAGCGGCAGTCTGGGCGTTACCGGGGTCCGGCTGCGTCGCCGCCGCTGCCCGGGGAGCACGGACCGGCCCCGGTGAGGTCTGACCCCGGTCCCGGGGAGCACGGACCGGCTCCGGTGAGGTCTGACCCCGGTCCCGGGATCGTCCCGATCTCCGACTCCCTTCCACCCCGGCCCGGGAGCACAAAACAGCCGGACTGGCTTTACCCTGAGGCGTCGCGCGTGTGCTCATGGAACTGGCAAACAAACCCAGCTCAAGAATTAAAATTTAATTTAATTGGTTTCAGACTACCCCCGAGTCTCGAAAATAAGAGAGATTAATAATTTTGAGACTTTCTGTGTCTGAAGCATCCGGGATCCTTGACACATGAAGTAGCCTTGCTTGGCAGAATGAGCTGTTAACGCTGAAACTCAGGAGAAAGCAAATACCTGTATAATTATTTCACTCCTGGCCATTTTAGCATAATCAACATCTAACTACAGTTCTTAGCCCACATTGCCAAAACGACTCCTTCATGCTCTCAGAGCTGCTGGGAGGAGTCTCAACTCTCCAGTTTGTCCCCTGCTAGTTTCTGGGTTGTGATGTGGTTACACACCATCCCAAGATAAAATAAGGTCACTTGTATCATTTCCTAGGGAACCAAATTAAAGCCATCCTGGTAACTGACTGTTTGCTAATTTTCGGTGTTGACAAGATTAATTCAGCCTCTAGAAGAGCCACAGCACAAAACCTGAAGCTGTTCAACAGAATCAACAGATTATCTCAGGAGCAGGGAAGCATCATACTTATTCCTGAGAGCATCCTCTGCTCCAGGACCTTGCCTTGGCTTCCAGCAAAGCACATTTCCAGCGGGAGAGATCGCTCTGACAGTAAAGACGGGGATGGGAGCAGTTTGTTAAATTGAACAAAGAGAAACCAGGAGGTGATGTAAACCTGAATCTCCTATGTAAGACTCAGTAGTATTGAGCAAACAAGTGTGCCACTGGTTCCAAGGACTACAAGCTAAAATTATAAAAACCCAGGGGAAAAAAAAACAAAGAAAAAAAGAAAAAAGAAAAGAAAAGAAAAGAAAAGAAAAGAAAAGAAAAGAAAAGAAAAGAAAAGAAAAGAAAAGAAAAGAAAAGAAAAGAAAAGAAAAGAAAAGAAAAGAAAAGAAAAGAAAAGAAAAGAAAAGAAAAGAAAAGAAAAGAAAAGAAAAGAAACAACCCGGAAAGAAAAAGGGGGAAAAGCCGGGGGGGCGAAGGGGGGGGGGGGGGGGGAAGGGAGCACTATATTAATTTTTACTCTGGCTGTGACTAAGTACTTAAATTTTGAATAGATTCTTCATAATTAGGGATATTTCATTCAAGACTGGATTACTTTTTAAATGAATTATCTTAGCTCAAATAAGGCTTTATTTGGGAGAAATTTAATACCTGTATAATTAGACACTGAATTAAGATGACCTTGCCATGGAACAACTACATTTTAATTTACTCTTCGTAATTAAAAGCAAATCTCTAAATACCTTAGGCTGATTTTTTTTAAACACCCATTTAAATCTTCCTGTTGTTTTAAGCGAACATCTTAGAACGCCGGAGGTTGGCATCAAAAAACTTGTAACCCTGAGATCCCTTGAAATCTGGAAATACATTTTTAATTAGAGAACTCAAGTGCTGTGCTTCGTGAGCTGGGCAAGCACGGCTGAAGCAGCGAGCCTTGCAATCTTTTTAAAGACCAGTTTAAGACCGGAGGCATGGGAGGACAGGAGGATGGATAGACAGGCTGTGACCCCCTTAAAGGTGCTGAACCCCCCCTCGAGCTCCCAGCAGCTGTTCCTGTGAAACCAGCTCTGCCACACCGTATCTGCCATCAAAACCAGCAACGTGGAGCTTGGCTTTTGCACGAAGACAGCAACATTTCCAGCCTCTCCTTCCCCTCCGCATTAGCGGGGTTTTGGCTGTCACACCAGAAGCAAGCCTGCTATTTCAATGCCCCCATAGAAGAGGGATGTGTGCGGTCGGGTGTGTGTTTGCTCCCTGCAGCTGTGTGCAGCTCAGCCCGAGGGCATCCTCTGCAGCGCTGCCCTGGAGGGCGCACAAAGCCCCGGGGGGTCCCTGCAGCCCCCCCGCCGCCCGCTCCGCACGGGGCTCGCTCCGGACCAATCTTCGGAGCCGCGATCGGCAAACCCGAACGCATGCACTTATGGAGACGAAAACTCGAACTGAAACGTGCACTGAAGCATTTGGCAGCCAACGAGATTGTAAAATGGGGCCCGTGAGCCAGATTTTCGGTAAATCAGAACAGCTCTATGAACGCTGTGGCCCAGCATACGGGGAATCGCCGAAGAGCTCCGAAAAGACTTGTGCGGCAAACACCACGACACAGCGAGTTCCTCATGCTGCCCCAATCTGCCCCTGCTGTTCCTGGCACTTACACAGAGAGAAGGGGGAAAATTCCCTCCTGGCTCTGCCTGGCGGCAGGGCTGATCGGGAGTGCACAGCCCGAGTTTATTGGTGTTATTCAGAATTTACTTTGGCCTCTAAACCAGAGCTGACTGTTGCTCGAGTACTTACTGAGCTCGGTGCAAGAGGCTGCATCTTCGGCTGTTTCAGTCGCTCTCAGCTCATTCACTCCCTGGCAAGAGCGATGCCAATTCCGATCAAACCCTATTGTACACTAATGACATTCAGGCGGCACCAGCCAAGCGCTGGGAGCAGCTGAGCTCTCCCACTGCCTGGTGGGTTCAGGAAGAGTTACAGGTGTAGGATTTGGCTTGGCTGCTTTGTTTTTGCCTCATCTATTTTCATACATGTTTGAGCCTTCCATGACACATCACTGAATTCCAGACACAAAAATTATCTTAAAGGAGATTTATTATTTTGAAATGAATAAAAATAAAAATGCTGCGCTCTACCCAAGTGAAATCTATAAAAGGTAAAAGCTCGACCCTTCCACAGTTACTTTAAGAGCTCCCTCCAGCACAGCCCCCATCAGTGGGTGTCAGCCTCCCTCCCTACCTGGGGGCAGCACTGGCCGCCCCCCGGGGCTGGGCCACCCCTCCGGGTGCCGGGGTGCGGCGGAGCTCCCGCGGCAGCCCCGGGGGACGGGCACACAGGCGGCCGAGCAGGTGGCTGCACACGCTGCCTCTCCCACCTGCTGCCCCGTGCCGAGCCACAATGAACTTGTCAGGCCGTGCTTTTGTCACCGAGAGCAGATGTCGGCTGGGCAGCGCGGCCCCGCTTCGCCCGGCCGTGCTCCAGCCGCTCGCTGCGAAGCGTTTCTGGAGCCGCTTCTCTGAGCTTCCCGTTGTTCGGGGGTGGGGGGGGGGGGGGATTCGCCTGCGTTTCCTCTGGCCCCATTTCTCTCTCTTGCTTCCACCCGCTTTCTTTAGCTGTTCTGTAACGCTTGCTTACTGCACTCTGCCGGATTTTTGCGTCCTTCTTGCCGTGTTTTACCCTTTTTTCCGTTTTCTATCTTGCCGAGTAGGCTGGTGATTTCACCGCGGAGCTGCCCCAGTGTTCGCTGTCCAGTGAGATCCCAAAACACAGCACAGTGCACTATTCACTCCCTCCCTGCCCCTCAGCAGGAACTCATGCCAAGCCATTTTCATTTCTAAGGCAGTACCTGCTTTCTTGCTCGCATACAGCCCCACTGCACTGAGGTTTTAAACACAAAAAAGACTCCTTTTCCACATGAAAGTCCAGCAGCGCCCCACGGCAGAGCTTCCCTCTGTTCCAGGCACCCTCATGTCTCTTCCCCACCACAGCAGCTCTGCACAGCCCTTCCCCTGCTCTCTCTCAGGTGTTCCCATCATTCCCACTTCCAGTTTTGCTCTTCTTGTTCATTCCTTGCCTTCCCCCTCCTTCTCAGTTTTCTGTGCATGCACAGAGGTCTGGGATGTCTCTTTTTTCTCATCTTCCCCTGAAGCTTTCCCACTTGCTGCATTTCCATCCCTTCCTGCCCTCCAGTCCCACCAGCTCATGCTCCATTCCCCCTCAATCCATCAGAGCTTTCCCAGCTCACCCAGTGCCACAACCAACACAGCCAGAATGTGGATCACACCTCATGCATTTCTGCTTCTGCCCCACTGTTAATTTGAATTCATAAGAAGGAAAAGTCTTGGACAGAGAAGAAGACAAAGAGCAAAGCAACAAACATCACTGAGAAAATTAGCCAGCACAGTAGAAGGTGTTCCAGCTGCAGCTGGGAAACTGCGGACTGGCATCCAAAGCAAGTCAGGAAGCAGAAGTAAACAGAGATGGACAAGACTGAGGGAGGGTCTCTTTTTTCCATCTGAACTAGTGAACAGTGGTTTCTGTTGTGGACTTCAATGCGGTTTCCTTTAGTTTAGTCCCACTCATGGAAGACTCATCTGAGCTGTAGGACCACAAGCCTGGATGGACAAAGGACTGACAGACTGCTGTGTGTGGTGTGACAAAGGCAACTGCCTTTGCAGACCTGTCTGGGGGCCCTGCAGAACAAACAGGAAAAAACAGTTATTCATGTGAATCTTGATCAGCACAGGAAGGTAAAAGCTTTAACAGGAAACAGAGATTTATGCCAGAAGGATCTCTCTCAGAGCAGTTTGACAGTCAGTCACACAGGGGTTGGGAGCCCCATCTAAGAATGTTTTTGAAAAACTGCTTGCAGTTTGAAGGAAAATCCTGATATGAGGAAGGTACACTTTATTTTCCCTGCCTTATTCCGTATGGCAGTGAAAAGGGAAGTGGTTTCACCCGAGCCCCTCCATGTAGCAGAAGTACATCCTTTCCCCTCTGAGCACTTGGCTGGAGACAGAGAAGGTCAGCTTCACAGAGATCAATGTAGGGAAGCCACAAGCATGACAAAGCAGGAAAAAAACCCAAAAACCTAAACCCCTACAATTTCTACCCTTGATGATTAAGAGGAGGATCACATTTCAGATCTCCAAAAAAGGTCCTGCAAGTGTTTTTATCCTGAACACTTCACTTAGTTCATGTACTCCAAAATATTTCAGCCTAGGAAGAGTGGAAAAGGCTTTTTCCCTGCTTGGGCTCTCAGAGACCATCTCCTTTTGCCACATGGGAAGGTAGCACAGGGCAGGGATGCACTGGGCTTGAAGGCTCTAAAATGGAGTTTCAAAGTGAAACCACTAACCCTGGTGTGCTGATTCAACACAGAAAAGGCTCCTTCCCCACAAGCCCCACACTCATCATCGGCCTCCTGCTGACTAAAGGGGACAAATTCAAGTTGAAAGCATTCCTGACAAACAGTCTGAGGACAGGGGAACCTCCACTGCCCATGACAATCTGGAAGCAATGCTGGGTACAACAGCTGCGCCGCTGGAGCACCGAAACGGCAAAGCTCCCCAGAGCAACGCGACAGCTTCAGCGAGCGAGTCCCCGACTGTGCAAACCGCTTTCAGAATCAATTACCCATCTCAGCTTCTCTGGGCAAGAGGTGACATCCTGCTTTTTTTCCCCCTGCAACTCCACACAAAGAAAACAGAGCAACATTAGGGTGCTGTTTGAGCAGCAAAATGCTGAGAGGTCTCTTGGCTCCAGGCAAAGAGCAGCCATGCACCCGTGTGGCGAGGAAAGCTGGGAGCAGAGAAAACCTGGGAGCAGGGGGCTCCGAAGCTGCCAGAGCTGACTGAAAATAAAGGCTGAGGAGCTGCACAAGACCAGAAATATGGAGGCTGTGACCTGAAAAACAGCAAAATGTGCTTCAGCCAGGAGCAGAAAGGCAACATGGAGACAGGATGCCTACAGAAGACATGTCACAAGGATGAAAAAGAGTAGGTTTAGAAACTCTGGGAAAAGCAGAACTAAGTAGTGCTTTGAAGTTCTGATCAGGACAGATTAGGATAATCCATGAAGCAGGGTACAAGGCTGCAGCTCCTCAAAGGGATTTTTAGATGCCAGAATCAAAACAAGATGAATTACCACATCTCTGCTGCCTATGAAGGAACCATCTCCTACACATTGCCCTGCAGATGGACCCACCTGCCTGCCCATGTGCCAACCTCAAGGGTATAAAAGACATAAGAAAAGGGACTTGAAAATCTTGCAGGATCACTGTTTCCTCCTCCCAGTCTGCAGCTCTGTGACAGCTTGAGCATCCCCACCTTCTCTCTCTCCTGTGCTGGCAGGGCAAATGTTGGGCACATCTTGGGGGGACAGGAGAAGAGCTGGCATGGAGGAACAGCATAACCTGGAGCCTCCACCTGTGGGCTGCAGTCAGGAGGCTTCATCCCAGGCTGCTCCTGTAATACCTTTTATCCAGACCTAGAAACATTTTCTGCTGTGCTAAAATTCTCTGTTTTCCAGATTTCTAAGGGAAGCACAGCTCAGGCCATTGTTCATGCCAACCTGCAGCGATGGCATGAGAGAGGCTGCTCTCCCACCCATCCAGCCTCTTGCCCTGCTGGCAGGGTGCCTGCCTGGTGTGCCCCACAGCCTGGCCCTCGCAGGTGCCCTTGGAGCTCTTGCTCCATCCCACCAGTCCAAGGGAGTCAAAGGCTTCTTTAATTATTAACTGTTATGCTTTGGTTTCCCACTCCACTTGAGAGCATAGGCTCTCTGGAGGCTGGGAGCAGCTTAACAGGGCAGCAGCCCTGGTGGGAGCAGCCCAGGACTGGCACCAGCCGTGCCCACCTGCGGCTGGCATTCCCCCACAGGCTGCTCCCATTACCAGTAATGGGAACGGCGTGTGCGGGTGAACAAGAGACTGTAATGTCTTGATATTATACCACCAATTAAGTTCTCTGGGTCATGTCCTCAGCTGATGTAAAGTAGATGAGATGCACTGCAGTTAATGGATCTTTGCTGATTTACACCCTCTGAAGGGCTGGCCCTCTGGCTTGTGAAAGCAGCTGAACTACTCCAGCAGCCCTGGTGTTTAACAGCTCTGTACTGAGCCAGCCTTCTCTATCACTCCAGTCCATAAACCACAAGCTTTATTAACTAATAATTAGCCCTTCGGTTAAGTTTCAGGGTCATGTTTTAAGAACTGCTGCCCTTAG
Source organism: Prinia subflava (assembly GCF_021018805.1). NCBI lineage: Eukaryota > Metazoa > Chordata > Aves > Passeriformes > Cisticolidae > Prinia > Prinia subflava. The sequence continues at coordinate 500,946 of NC_086262.1, read as the reverse complement.
AGCTGGTATGGAGTTTTGAAGAGACCTGAAGCAGTGGAGAGAAGCAGAGCAGAGGCACTGCTAGAATGCCCTGAAGATGCAGAGGGTCTTTCACAAACCATGTTGGCACCTACTGCCCTGTGGAAGTACCTGGGAGTTCAGCACCTTGAATTCAAGCTGAGGGATCACTCTCGAAAACACAGAGTTGATTTAAACCACATAATTTCAAAAGACTCCTGAGCTGTGCGAAGATGAGTTTGGGTGCAAGTCTCTGCCTGACAAGAGCACAGCGTAAATGCTGCAGGACATCAAGCTATAAAGGAGGGCTCAAGTGCACGGAGCAGCTCTGGCACAGAGCAAGCAGAGTGATTTGGGAGGACAGACTAACAGGTCCCCTCTTTATTTTTTTTTTCAGTTGTACATAATCACTGGTCAGAAAAATGCTGTGAAGCCGAGTCACATCCTTCCCTTGTGTGCTGCTGTCTGGATACTCAGGTGTCACAAGTGTCCTGAGATGGGTAACACACTAACCCAATTAGGAGGCTAAGCTTGGGAAGAATGGTGGATAAAACCATAAATAAAATAGGATTTTTCTAATCATAGATTAAAACACAACTTCCCAAACATTAGCTTCAGCTAATGGTCCTCTTCCTCCTTCTCTCTCTGGACTGAGTAAAGAATATTGAGTGCCTTTCTGCCACCAGAAGGAAAAAAGTTCTGTACAGAGCTGGGGAATCATGACAGCATAGCACACAAATGTTCTCAAAAAGGAATGTAATACGGGTAGCTCTCCCTAAGACGATTCTTGTGCAATAACTTAAACAGTACAGATTACTACTTGGGGAAATAAAAGACAACATAACTTTGAAACTTGAAAAGCTCTTTCTTCGTTGTAATCAATTGCAATAATCCATGTCAGTGATTTAGATGAAGATCAACTTTACCTTTCTTTGCTGATGACACAAAACTAAGAGCAATAAAAAACTTAAGTGCATTTGCGCACAACTAATGGATTGGATGTGGCGTGTGCCAGTGGAAGTTAGTATGTATAATGCAGCATGTACTGGATGCCAAATTAATGGGATCATTTGGGCATTCTGGAACACTTGTGGCATTGAGTTTAAGTCATTTAAGGAGTCTGGCAGGGGCTGATGGCCTTCTATTTTCAAAAGATTGAAGAAGCCCAGTACTTCTGTAGGCTTGCCATGGTATGAATTTTATCCCCTCCGTCCAGGTGCTACTCAGTCCAAAGATGAGAGATAATAAAGCCAAAGCAATGAAATTGTGTCTGGTGACCCTAAGAAGAAATAAAGAATGCAGATTCACCTGAACAGGGAGCTGGAGGTTCAGGCATGCAGATGATGGCTCAGATAGTCCAACCACCTGCTAAACATGAGGACTTTTACCAGGCCACAGGACTCACGCCAGTTTACCATGGCACTGCTTCCTACTTGGATTAGTTCATGAAGAAAACTGGTCATAGCATGGAGTGAAATGCATCTCACTGCCAACATGTACCATCCAGAATTACCTGATGAGGTGCAGAGATTCATTCAGGAAGCTCAAATGTGCAGCAGAGCTGGAGACAGGGAGATTTTCTCCCACCTGCCCATTCCAGCAAAATGGCCCAAGCTAGGGTGAGGCACAGGTACAGTTTTGTTGGACTGGCTGGCACAGGGACAGCTGGGTCTGATCCCTGTGGTCCTGCCACTGGGCACAGCAGCAGAGAAGGACCTGGCAAATCCCACATGCTGGTAATAACAAGGTCCTGCTCTCTTTGCCTTGTCACATGGAAGTAGGAGATGCTCGAGGGAGCTGCAAAATCACTCCCTCGAACTCCCAGGAGGTAAATACTTGCAGGCTCAGCTCAGAACATTCACCAAGGACCAGCACAGCACTCTTGATGTCTGTATAGATACTGCAGATGTTACTGGGAAATCTCTGGAGTCCACTTCCACAGGCAGTTTTTGCTATTTGCTTTATTTTTATCTTTTGAAGAATGGCCTAAGGTCTGAGCTTGTGAGGGTGTTTAGTGCCTGCCCCACTCAGCACCCCAGCAAGCTCAGGCCCCACTCAATGGAACACAGTCTGTAGACACACAACATCACCCACACCAAAATGCCCAAGGCCAGGCTGGATGGGGATTGGAGCCGTTTGGGACAGGGGAAGGTGTCCCTGCCCATGGCAGGGGGTGGAACAGGATGAGCTTTAAGGTCTCTTCCTTACCAAAAAACCCGAATAATTCTGGGATTCTGTGATCACACAATTTGTGGGGCTGAGGCAGAGCACAGTTCACACACTCCTGCAGAAGTGTGGAAACTTCCATCTGTGCTGCCTGAAGAGTACAGATCCCTCTCAAACATCTCTGCTTGGCACTCCCAGCATTTCCAGCTCTGGGACATGTGGACATTTCTGAATCCACAATGCAGAAATGCCTTTAGGCAGCTGGTTTCTATTGCCACAACGATCTGGGAAGAATATTTTATTTCTTATCCTTAAATTAAATTCATGGGAGTATATATCTAAATACCATTACTGCTCTAACCTTAACAACAGATTTTTAAGATATCTGAAATGTCTAGAAATGCTGAAACCCCCCTGAAAAGGGGGGGGGGGAAAGCACAAAGGTGCCAAATTGCCACAAACTGCACTATAGCTCTGCCCATCAAAGCCACCTGGGTGCTTCCAGGAGACAAACTCAGGTACCAGAAGACAAGAGGGCACCAAGTAGAAATATTTCTTTTGCTGCTGAGTCAGGAAAAAGTTAGGAGCTTAAAAGACTCAAAAGCATGGGCAAGGGAAACACACGGCTTTGAAGGGAAATGCTCCAAATAGCCTAAACCAAGGGTGTAAATACCTCTTCCTCAAAAAATGCCCACCTGCATGGAAGCAAATATTTCACCCACCTAGTCCAACTCACTCAGGCAACACATAAGGAGGGAATCTAACAATGAAGGAGGATCAGCTACATGAGGAAGTGCTCACCTGGGTGAGTCACAGCCCTTAAATGACTACTCCTCAGCAGTGGGGATGATTTTGATGCAGAAATACATGCTTCAAGGAAAGTTCAGAGGTGTGATGTAAATCTCAGTATTATTTATGCCAGCTATAAATGAGCTAAATTATGACCTAGCTGAGCAAAACACTTTTGTAAACCAAGGCATTGAATGTTGTGTAGTTTGCATGTTTAACAGGGCCAGGCTTTCATCACGGGGTGGAGGAGAGCTAATAACCCATTGATTTTAGGGCCCATTTAGGAAAAGAATTGCCTATACAGATTTGATCACCACGCATTACTTTGTAACATCTAATACCCTGGGCACAAAATAATGCTGAGAGAGGCAAATTGTGGAGCCATTTTTATCCAGAGAGGGTTTGTGCATGAGGGCATGGCACAGGGGCTGCCTCGGGCTGGGGCTCAAGGCAAAGCCAGGAGGAGCTCTGAGAAGATGGTTGATGTTCCTCCAGTTATGCTGAGCTCTGCCTTGTGCATCCACCTATGGAGCTACTCAGCCCTACCTGAGAGATCATTCACACACACAATTAAGCAAAGCTTAGAAAACAACCTGTCCAAAAATTAAGACCCATTGATGGTTCAATAATCCTTAGTTCTCATTCCATTTTTCCATCCTTGTTCAATAAAGACAAGTTTTTCTGGGCTTAAAACTTACATACAGAGTAGTTCAGGTACATAACCTAGGCTTTTCAAAACATAAATTCACAGAGATATTTCCCTTGCAGATTTAAGACTGCTTTGGAAAGATCATCCAAATGCTAAGAATTATCAGTTTCATAGCAGCATCAACCATCAACAGATTAAAACTCAGCTTGATGGGATGTGCAGCATCTTCAGCACTTTCAGACCACATTTCCATCACAACTTTCACTGCCAACACTTAGATGACTCCCCCTGAAATAGCCATGCTGCAGTACAGCTGCAGGACCTGCTGCTGCCCTCACCCTGCCTGCACACCACTGATCTCCTCGGCTGACTGGAGTGCTTTAAGGAGTCTCCCAAGGAGGTAAAGAAGCATTTAATAATGAGTGGGTGGTGAGAGATAAACCATGCTCCCCTCATGTTCCCCACAGCTAGCCAGGGCCTGTGCTGTTTCAGAAATTGAGAAGTCAAACAGCTGCCCATAAACAACAGCTCGATTTAAGTTGTCCACCCCAGAGTCCAAGTGCAAAATGTGGACAGGACAACAGGATCAGGACAACTAGCTCACCCCCAAAATGTGTCCTCTCCTCCACTGGACACAAAAATCCTTCACAATTACAATTCCTGGGATGAAAAGGCTCAAGCTGGTATGATCTAGAGTGTGCAGGCCCATTCAGGCATCTCTCTCTGTTGACAGAACTTCAGAGAGACACACCAGGGACCATCAGACAATCCTGTGCCACCTGAATCAGGCCGGCAGAGAACACTGCTCTCATCCACAGGGAGAAATACTCTGTGTTTGTTCCAACTGGTGTTTCCCTGAGGCTCCTGTAAACACTGGATTAACTGGGCAGAGTAATTGCAGATGACCTGCACTTGTGCCCCTTCAGCACGACCGTAGGTGTTGGAACCCCCCCATACTGTCCACGCACTCTTGTTGTACAAGACACGGATGCACGAGGCAGCCTGTGTCCCTCGTTCTCAGCACAGCTCAAAACGCACCTCTAAACAGCTCCTCAGGAACAAAGACACCAGCCACAGACACCAGCAAGCCCAAGGCAGCTCTCGAGACATAAATCCCGCTATTTGAATGACTGCTCAGATGGTTGAAATGGAAGTTTGGTTGTGGTTTATTAAAACCTTTGACAAATTGGCGTGCCCTGAGGCTCAATCCCGCTGCCTGTGGCGCAGCCCACGGGGAGCAGTGACGAGGGGACCCCCGGGCTGACCCTGCCGAGCTCGGACACACTTGGCACTGCTGTTCATTACAGGGCTGTAAGCACCCCGTGGCTTTGCGCAGGATCCTCACCTGTCACAAAGCCGCTTCCCGCAGAACGCAGAAGCATTTTGCTGTCCGCAAATACACTGCTCCCGGGCTTACAGCAGTTTGGGGAAAATTGCAGGGAAATCGGGAACGTAGAGGCTTGTAATTATGGGATGTTCAAACAGTTAAAGAACAACGATGTGTTGAACAAAATGCACTTTACAGATGTTCGACGGTGCAGATAGAACGCAACACCAAAACACACGTGAATATGTGTGCCCGTGTACTCCATCCCCATTCATAGCTGGATTCTTCCCTGCTTCCACTGACACTGGGGTTTCTCGGGGCTGTTCTGTGTGCGGTACCGGGGGGTTCTCTCGCTCTCTGCACCGCATTCGGTGCTGGTACAGAGGGGGAGGCCGAGGGCCGGCAGCCCCGGCATCGCCGCGCCGTGAGATAACGAATGCACCCAGCAGGGCCGGGCGGGGGCTGGGGCGCAGCAGTGGTGAGGAGCTGGAGGGGGCAGAGGACCGGAGTGCGGCGGTGCCTCGCACTCTGTCGCCCGGTATAGATTTCCCCGTTGTTTTTTCTTCCTTCCCTGCCAGAGACCTCCCCTCGATCGGTGTTCCAGCTTAGGCTTCACATCCTGACTGGTGAACCGCACCAGTCGGGCCCAGCACCCCGGTGTGACTGGATTTGGCCCTGTCGTGGACCCTCCACAGCTTGCTCCCGACGAAACAATTCTACCGGAGCCCTTGCCCTGGTACCGCTGAGGAAAGAACCGGTTAGGAATTATTTTCTCCATCCCTCGCCCTGCGTGGCTGCCCGGCCCTGAACTGCCCTGGGCCGCAGCCGGGGCCGGGACCGGCGAGCCCGGGGACGGCGTTACATTCCTGCAAGCCTCTCCGTGACCGGGGCCGATCTGCGGCCGAGGCACCGGCAGAGCCCCCCTCCCGGGAACGCGGTCACGGGAGAGACGGCTCCTGCCCATGGCCAGGAAAAACCCGCCTGGCTGTGGCTGCTTTCTAAAAATGTCAGTTTTGCAGCTTCCCCCGTTGTTGGGGGTCGGGGGACTCGGGCCCGAGAACTACGGGTGGTTGTTCTTAAAAATCCCCCTGCACAACGGTGCTCGGGGCGAGCACCGGAGCCTCGGCCGCAGGCACCGCCGTCCCGCTGCCGGGGGGCGCGCAGACAAGGCAGCGAAATGAAAATCGCCGGGCTCTGCCGGCGGGCGCGTCGGGACCGCGTGCGTGGCGGGGAGAAATTACCGGGGACCGGCGCCTGCTCCGGCGGGCGGCTCCGCACTCCTCCTGCCCGGCCACCCCTCGCTCCCACGCGCTGCCGACGGTGTCCCAAAGCCGGAATCGCTCCCGGCCGCTTCCCCCCGCACCGGTGGAGAGAGCGGCAGCACCGCTCACAACCGCGCCGGCCCCGCCGCCACAGCCGCGCTCCGAGTCCGCCCGCCGCCCCGGCCCCACTCCCTTGTCCTCTGCCGCCCCCATTTCGGCTTCTCTCCTCCGTGTCAGCCGAGGCTCCGCGGTGGCCGCCGGCCACCGCCTGGCCCGCAGCGCCCGGCCCAGCGGGCTCGGCTCGGCTTTCCCCGGCGCGGCGGCAGGCAGGGAGCGGAGAGACGTTTGTAAAGAAAACGTTTATTTACACGTCTCGGCAAGTACAAAGTATTATACATGGTCTGTGTCAACCCCAAATCTTCTTTATTATGAAACATAAGGCGCTTTCTCGAGATCCGGTGGCGCAGGGAGTGAGTGCTGTTTCGGGGCAATAAAGCTCATCGGCTGGGAAGGTGAGGACAGAACGGCGTGTGGTGCCTGGAAGGAGCCCTTATTACTACGGTGAATAAATTACAGCTGACATTAACTTCACCTGGGACAGATGGGAGCTACCGCTTTTCAGTTTAATAGGGTTTCCGAAGCTAATGAGTCATCACCGGCTCCACCGAGTCCCCTCCGCTAAGTGATAGGGAGGTATTTTTTTCTTTACACTATCCTCAGAACAGGAAAAAAAAATAGCCTTTTGTTCCAAAGCCAACACAAAATACCTATGTTCAGATTTCGATATAAATAATCGAGGTTTTATATAATTCCATAATAATAGTGCCCAAAATCTCGATGCATAAATAAATTAAAGTATTAACACTTCTTACAAAAAGTGACATATTTCCCTTCCTAGTGGAACATCGACACAAATATACAAGCTGCTCTGCTCCACGCTGGCCTAGGGGAAGCGGCTCCGGGCTCGGTTCCGGTCGGACCCGATCCCGGTGTCAGCCCCGCTGGCGCCGCTCGCCGCCCCGCCACCCGCCCCGTCGGGGGAGCCGCGGCCCCAGGGCAGGGGGAGCCGCCGGCCGAGCTCCGCGGGCCAGTCCACTGCGTGCCCCGGCTGCCGGACTCAGACGAGGGAGGTGACCGGGGGGATCTTGGCGCTCTCCTCCTCCCAGGGCTGCAGGTTCTGCAGCGCGAACAGCGACGAGTTGTGCAGGCACAGCGGGTCGGGCTGGATCGACTCGTTCAGCGACTTCTGGAAGGCGTCGTGCTGCAGCTGCAGCATCAGCCGGCTCGCCTGCTGCCGCTCGGCCTCCCGCTCCTCCGCCGTCTGCCGCCTGCCGGGGGACACGCTCAGCCCGCGCCCGGACACGGGGCACGCTCCGCCCGGGACTCCACCGGGAGCGGCCGGCCCGGGGCCGGGCCTGGGGTAACGGGAACCAGGCAGGGCGGCCGGCGCGTCCTTCCGGGGCCAGGCTCCGCCGGGCGGGCGGCCACCGCTTGACCGCCAGAGGAAGGACTGTGGGCGGCGGGAAGAGCCTGGAAACCCGCCGTTTCCCAGTAATCCCGTTTCCAAATATTCCCCCCTTTTCTCCCAAAATTCCCCCGATATTTTTTTCCAAATTATTTCCCCGTTTCTTCAAACAATTCCCTGTTATTTCGAATAATCCCTCGTTTTTACGAATAATTTTCCGTTTTCAGAATGGGGGACTATTAAAAAAGAAATATCTAAAGATAATAACAATGTTAATTGTGATAGTATAATAATAAAAATTCACCCCCAACGGTTTGGCTGCCAGGAGCTGGCAAAGGGCGCGATCCTGGCCGAAGTGGGACTCGCGGGGCGGCGGGTGGGGGACGCCGCCAGGGGCGGCGGCAGGACGGGGCGGCTCCGGGGGCACGGGACTCACCGCCACTTGGTGCGCCGGTTCTGGAACCAGGTCTTCACCTGGGCGTCCGTCATCTTGAGGGACTTGGCGAGGGCAGCGCGCTCGGCCGAGGCCAGATACTTCTGCCGATGGAAGCGCTTCTCCAGCTCGCAGATCTGCACCCGGGAGAAGGATGTCCGCGGTTTCTTGCGCTTCGGCGGAGTCCGGTTCTGGTAGGGATGACCGATCCGCCGTGTCACCGTGAAGGGCGTCAGCGCCGCCGCCGCTGCCCGGGGGGGAAGCACAGGGGTCAGCCCCGCGCCCGCACGGTGCCGGCCGCCCCCCCGGGGCCGCCGCTCTGCCCGCCGGCCGCCCGCACCCCGCCGGCCCCCGGAGGGGTCGCAGCTCCCCGGGGTCCCGCTTCCACCTCTCGTTGAAGAGCTGCGGAGACGAGCGGGACCCGGCCGCCCCCCGGGGCGCCCCGCGCTATCCACGCTGTGAGGAGCTAGCGATTTTTCGGCTCGCTGCGAGCGCGGGAGAGGGAAACATCCAGCGGCCGCCTTTGCTTTTATTCTTATTTGCATTACTGTTATTATTTCGTTTTATATTTTTTATTGGCCCTTCCGTTCGTTGTCGGGAGCAGGCTCGCCCGCTCCGCCCCGGCGCCTTACCTGAGAACCTGTCCTTGACGAAGCGCCTGCTGCTCTCCATCCAGGGGAAGTTGAGGCTGCCCAGACTGGGGACGGCGGGCATGGCCGGGATGGCGCTGGAGATGGGCGGCGGCACGGCCCCGGGGATGGGCCTGTGCGCCGGCACCCGGATCACGCCGGCCGGGGCCAGGCTGAGGTTCACACTGTACGATCCCGAGTCCTCGAAGGGCGCGGCGATGGCCGGGAAGGGGGCCGGCAGGGCCGGGTAGGGCGCGCCTCCACGGCCGCCGGGGCCGCCCAGGAAGGTCGCGCCGTCGGGGCCCCGGGGGGGCGGCGGGGGAGCGCTGTCCTGCTCGGGGCTGTTGAGGATCTGGTCGATGCCGAAGCTGATGGGCTCGTGCTGGTGCTGGCCCTGCGCCGGCCCCGGCGGGTCCATCCTCGGCGGGTCCATCCTCCGCCACCGCCGCCCTCGCGCCGCTGTGGAGGCGCCGCCGCTCGCGCTGCGCTCGCGGCCCGGCCGGCCCCGCCGCCGACACCAAACTTTGCGGAGCGCGCGCGCGCCGCCCCGTCACCGCCCGGGGGCCGCCGCGCGCCCCGCGCCGCGTGCGCCCCCGCCGCCGCCATTGGCCGCCGCCGCCCGCCCTCCGCGCGCCCATTGGCTGCCGCCGCCCCGCACCGGCCTCGCGCCCGGGCGCGGGGGCCGCCGCAGCCGCGGTGACATCACAGGGGCGCGCGAACAATGGCCCCGCGCGGGGCGGGGGCGGGGCCGAGGGCCGCACGTCGGGGGCGCCGCTCCCCCCCGACCCCATCCCGGCCCCATCCCGGCCCCATCCCCGGCCCCATCCCCAGCCATCTCCGCAGCTTCATCCCCGGCTCCATCCCGGCCCCGCCCGGAGCCCCGGGCCCCGCCCCGCCCCGGTCCCCGACGGCCCGAGGCCACCCTGCGGGGCGGCACTCGGTTCCCGCAGCCCGCGGCTGCCCAGGACCCCGTCCCGACGGCAGCGCGGAGCGGCGGGCCGAGGCCGTGCCCGGAGCCGGGCTAGGGGGTGGCCGGAGCCCTATAGGACGAAATTCCGTTTGGGCTTAATTTGCAGAGCCCGGCGCGGCTGCCGAGCGCCTTGGCAGCCGGTCCCTGACGGCCGAACGGGACTCAAGGCATTAACAATTAAATAACGCTCAGTGCATTTACTTAGTTCCCTCTTATAAAGGGAAATGAAAACAGGGAATAGAATTTCCCTGTTAATAGAATGTAATGGCATTTGATCAGCACCTGGCAGGGCGAGCCCGGGATGCCGGAGCGGTGACAGGAAGGACTTGATTAGTTTTTAAACCTTAGTATTCATATCCCGCAACGCTCCGAATCGTTTCGCCGGCAGCGAGAGGGACGGACCTGCCGGCGACAGGCGCTGCGATCGGAGCCCGCCCGGTGGCACCTGCGGGCCCCGCTCCGTGCGGCTCTGCTCCCGCGACGGCCCCACGGCAAAAGCGGGGCCCGGTGTGCCTTTTTTGAGATTCCCATGCTCCTCACGGATCGCGGGGTCGGAGTAGGCTCCGGCCCCGACGGGGTCCGACGGCCGCGGCGAAGCTGCCGCCCAGAGTTCCCCGGCACGGGCGCTGACGGAGGCGCGTCCCGACCCGAGGCCGTGGAGAGGGTTTCCCCGGCTCGCGGCACCGAGGGACATGGGCCCCGCCTTGCCCGCCGGTCAATAACGCGGCCAGTAAACGCCCAACCCCGGAGGGGACCGTCCGATGCCACCCCGGCCCCGGGCGGCCCTAATCGGATTGTCCTCGCTCGGTGCGGCGGGCAGCGGAGCCGCCGCCACCCGCCGCTCCCCGGAGCGGAGCTAATCCGATTGAAGCGATCCCGCAAGCTGGTGCGGGGCCGCACAGTCCCGCCGCAGCGGCCGCGGGCGCACCGCCCTCGGGGCCCGCACTCCGAACGGCCCGGCGAGGCGGGCGGGAGGCGACGGGGCGGGGGCAGAAGGGAAAAGGAGGGGGAGGGGGGAAGCAAAACTAAAAAAAAAGAAAATATTTTTTTAAGAAAAAGGGCGGGGGGGGAGGCAACCAGTGGAGGATAAATAAATAAATAAATGAACAAACAAATAAATAAATAAATAAAGTGCCACCCAGTCCTGGAACAGGGCAGGCTTTGTTAGAGAAAATTGCAGCTCGATCTGCATAATGGGAGCTCGGGCTGCCCAAGGCGATCTTTTTATTGCGTGTGTGTCTGCTGTTATCAATTTTGTGAACGATTTCACAGGGAGCCTGGCAGACTTGAGCTGGAATAATATGCAAAGATGAGCTTTGAATAATGAATGATGTGCTTTTAAACCAATTCCAAAGTGTCTGTGATAGTACAATATGAAAAGGGGTGGTAAGTAATAGTATATTTAAAAGGCACTAGTATGTTTTTATTACTATATTTAAAAAGATATCTATATTATTTTTGTGAAATGGATAATATATCACAGAGTCTTTGATAATCAGCTAAACAATACATTTTTCTTTGGGAAAACTCTCCTGGTTTTACACAGTTAAATATAGAGTATCAGCGTACAGCTCTGTAACGCTCAGCTACCTTATTAAATATTAACGATATTTTAATATTAGCTTTTAAATTTAATATGTTGACGTTCTGTAGTTTTACTTTAATTATGTTTTATAATTAATAACCCCGGACGTATGGTATCCTTAAATGCAGCTCTCCCGCAGCCGCGCTGTCTCCTTCGTCTCTCTGGGGCGGGGGGCGCGCAGAACCCCGCGCAAAGCCGTGCATAACCCCGCGCAAAGCCGTGCATAACCCCGCGCAAAGCCGTGCATAACCCCGCGCAGCTCCGCGCAGAGCCTCGCACAGCCCCGCACAGCCCCACACAACTCCGAAAAGCCCCGCACAGCCCCGCACAGCCCCGCGGCTCCTTCCGAGCGAAAGTCCGCTTGCTCTTTGCCGGGTGCCGCGCTCCGCGGCTCCGTGCCGGACTCCCCTCGCGGTGCCGCGAGCGGATCTGCGGCCCCGACGCGGCGCCCCGGCCCCGCCGGCACGGCCGGGTACTGCCACCGCTGGCACGGCCAGGGCCCCCGGGGGCGTGCGGGGTGGTGCTGGTGCGGGAGTGGACGTGCTCACCCAAACCCAGGCTACTCTGCACCACATCGGGGAGCCAGACACTGGGCACAGGGAGGCAGCGGGGCCCCCGGGCAGGCACAGGGCACCAGCAGCCAGGCAGCTTCCCAGCACAGGGAAGAGACCCCACACCCTGCTGGGCTCTGGCCACGCTCCAGGCATGGCACAGCAAAGCATGGCATGGCCTGGCCCTGGCACAGCATGGCAAGGCCTTTGCATGGAGTGGCACAGAATAGCACAGCACAGCCCATGGCCTTTGCCTGTCATGGCACAGTGAGGCAGGGGATGCCAGGAGCCCAGCCTGAGAGTGCCCCTCACACAGGTGGACAGGGCTGGACAGCACCAGGACAGTACTGGACAGCACCTGGACAGGGCTGGACAAGCTGCAGGGCGACAGGGCTGGACAGCACCTGGACAGTGCTGGACAGCACCATGGGGACAGAGCTGGACAGCTCCAGGGGGACAGAGCTGGACAGCTCCAGGGGGACAGAGCTGGACAGCACCAGGGGGACAGAGCTGGACAGCACCAGGGGGACAGGGCTGGACAGCTCCAGGGGGACAGGGCTGGACAGCACCAGTGGGCAGCCACCAGAGCCATTCAGGCAGGAGGGAGCTGGGAAGAGAGAGTTCTGGAGGTGTGTGTGAAAGCTGCTGTGGCATTGTCATTCCCTGTGAAATTCTGCTTATTGTACAAGTATTAATTGAGATGTGGAGCCAAGTGTGTGGTGCTGGCAGAGAGGAGCACGGTGCAGCCCTGCCACACTGGGGCACAGCTCCCTGGGCCTGTCAGGGAGCATGGCTGAGCCAGCCATGCCACGACACCTGGGTGCAGGGACTGACCAGGTCTGGAGAGCACTGCTCCCAGTCACCTGCAAAGATATGAGGGGACAGAGTTAAGCAGGGAGAAAAGTAACTAAAGCTGTGGGAGAGCAGTAACCACCTCCTTGGCAGCACTGGGCAGAAGAGTTTCCTATCCATTCTGTCACTGGGAGTGACTGGGGGCAAAGATATGGCAGCTGTCTCACTCATGCCTCAAACCCAGGCCCAGGACTGGCTGCCATGGAGGTGACATGAAGGGGATGTGCTGCAGCCTGCCATGGCCACTAGGTTTGGTAATGGTATTCCTCAGCCGCAGGAATGTCCTCAAGATCAAAACAAGGAAGGCTCTAGAAGGAAGGGTGTCCTTGCAGTGCCTTGTCCTCACAGGGCCCTTATCCTTGCAGGACCCCCCCATGTGGTTGACAGTGGCCAATGCCACCGTTCAGCTTTTAAAAAGTGCTTCCTGTAGAATGAGATAATGAAACAATGTGATGAACACTGCTAAATAACCCCCTGCACCGGGAAGCAGCAGAGGATGTTGAGATTTTCCTGCTGTAGCTCCAGAGTTCCTGCTGCAGCTCCTTTCTTTGGCAGAGGGTCTCAGGCTGGGCAAGGCCAGTCCCATTCTCCACAGCCTTTTCTGGATGAATATTGCTGCATAAACCCAATATGGTTTGGAGTGATTACACTATGTGGAATTCAGCATGACAGAGGACACACGCTGCTTTTCAGCTGTAGCCCTGGAAGCAGCGTTCCTCTGGAGCCGGTGGGTGATGCTGGTGTTCAGGCTGAAGAGGGATGTGGGTGATCTGCTGTGGTGGTGCATTTAAGTTGTTAAAATAATTAATGTTTGTAAGTTCTGTACCCCTCTGTTCTAGTTTCTGTACTCCTCTGTTTCTTATTTTGAAAATGGTTTATCCCTAAAGCTGTACTCTCCCTTGAGTTGTCCATCTGCCCTCATCCTGCCCCCTTTTCCGGACTGTTCCCAATCAGTCTTTCCCATGAGCCAACCCCTACCTAAACTCCTCCTTGGAATTCCCCTAAACCACGATGCCCCATTGGGCCATGTGACCCCTTGTCCTCCCCCATCCTCCCCATTGGCTCCTAAATTGGATCATTCAATGATTGGTTGTGTTCAGGTTTCCACCCCCATGGTCCTCCCTTGTTTATAACTCAGTGTATGCCGGGATTCATGCTTTTCTGCCTTGTCCCTTCAACAGTTTGTTCTTTGAATAAACCCTTTGGATTGCACAAGCAGAAGAGCCTCCTTTTCATTCTTGCTTCCAGCATGTGCCTGTTAACCATCTCAGTGCCGCAGAGGGACAGCTCCAAGCCACTGCTCCCATCAGCCTGCTTGGGAGTAGTGTCCCTCTGGCACCAGTGCTGGGGTGGCAGAGAGCTAGCCCTAGACTCCAGCACGGCATCAATCTGTGTCCTGGCATGGGCAGGGGAAGAGGGGCAGGACATCCAGAAGCAATGTACATGCTGCCTGAACTCTGCCCGTAGCCAGCTGTGCCCAGCTGTGGAGGGCACCAGCAGGCAAGGGTTGAGGTTTGTGCGCCGAAGGAGGATGTGGTCCTGACCCTTGTGCCTTCTGTAGGGCTCAGTGAGACCCTGTGGGTCCTCCTGGTCAGTGATGAGTCCCCTGGGTGAGGATCACTATGGCCAACAGGCCCCAGGACAGAGCAGAGGCATGGCTGCCCATGGCAGTGGTGGGGTGGGACCCTGGGTGCAGCTGTGCTCTCATGGGCCAGCACTGGGCTCAGGCCTCAGGACTCAGCTCCTTGTGCTCAGCAGAGCTGACAAAAAACTCTTTTTTTGTCAGCCCTCAAGTGTTGTTGTTTAGATTTATGGGGGGTCCCCGGGGAGTGCTCCCCGGAGACCCCCGGGGTCTTTTGGGTTCGTGGTATTCCCGGGCTTGCAGGCAAGGAGACTTCAGACGCCGGTGGGGTGCTGATGAGGTGAGGGTTTATTCACTGAGGGAGAGGGGAAGGGGAGGGGGGAGGGGGAAGGGGGGGAGAGGAGAGAGGAGCGTCCGGACGCCTCCAGGGGAAGAGGGGCAAGAGGACAGAGCCTTCTGCCTTAGCATTCTTATCACAGAGGTTCAAAGGGGCGCGGTAACATTCTCCAGCCAATGAGGTTACAGATACAGGATACTGCAGGGAGGGTACAGACTGGGGATAAACCATACATTTTCCAGGGGTGAGCCAGAGCAAACCATTTCCATAAAATGCAATCCCACACACAAGGGTTAAATCAGCTGCTCTTTTTCTGAGGGAAGAGCTCTGGTGTTGCAGAGACAAAGGCCATTCCCCTCTGCCCCTTCTTTTGGTTTGGAGGGCTATGCCCCTCCTGCCTCCCCTCACTCCACAAAAGCAGAGGGGAGGGCAGGGTGGTGGAGCTCTGCCCTCAGCAGCCTTTTCCCCTTCAGAACAAGGGATATTCCCTATACCCAGACATAGAGGAGATCGGGACACCTGCCCCATAAACCCTGCCCAAGGTTGCAGACACACAGGCTCCTGTAAAACTCTCTGTCCTCCATGTCCCACTGGGTGGAAGCAGTTAACCCCACTCAGAGACCCAGTGCTAATGGGTTCTGATACCTCTGACAAATGAACTTGCCTTAGTGGTTTCAATTTCTGTTCCAAAACACGTCTTTGTAGGGTTGGTAACCTTAACCATGATATTTTAAAAGCTAAGACTTCATTTCAGTTCAGAATCCATGCATTGATCCACAAATGGCCGAGACTAGACGAGAAGGAGAGGGTACAAGGGAGGTGCTGGGGAAGGAGCTACCCCTGAAAGGGCAGGGAGTACAGAGGATGATGGGCAGATGGGGCTCCATTTCTTTCTGTCACCTTTAATAAAATCAGGCTGTAGTGAATCTAACAGGGAACATCCTGGTATCATGGACAAGCCCTGAAAGACACAGAAACATCTGGTCTCTGGGAGCAGCTGTGCCAGCTCCAGGTGAAGGGGAAGACAGGAGGTACCACACGGTGGGTGTAAGAGTGTGGAAGCAGCCGCTTCCTTCCCTCTTTCATTCTTACTTTAAATACCAACACACCACTGTTGCCAGGTTTTTATACTAAATATGACTTTTGCTGGGCAAATTACATTAGGATGGGTGCCACAGGTATCCATTAAGGTTTATTTATCGTGATACCATTTGTATCTCATGCTTATAAATAACTTATGTTATAGCTTTTGTTTGTAGAAATGTAACTTACATATTTTATTATGCTTTCTGTAAACCTCAAAAAGAATTTTGTCAAAGCAATGCCTCTTAGCAGCAGTCTACACCCTGGTACATAAAACCTACACCAGCATTATTTTTTCATATGGTGAGGAAGTGTGTTATCCCGCCACAGTTTGAGAGGTTTGCTGTCATCATAAACTCGTTGTGCAATAAAACATTAACGAAGCCGAGGAATTACTCTGTAAGGTGTGCATATGCTGGGGCTGAGCTCTTCACAGCCTCCTTTGCAAGCAGGGCCTGGTATTCAAACTGTGCTCAGCCCAGCACTGCCTGTGCCTGCTCCAGAGAGCAGAGCCCAGCTGAGGGCGGCTCTGGGGGCTTGTTCTGGCTCACACAGGGACCAACACTCACCTGAGCCTCAGCAGGCCCTGCTTTGCTCTGAGGATATAAAACACACCTCAGGGAGAATCAGCCCCATTTTACAGTCCCCAACTCTTCACATTACCAGACAGGCTCACATTGGTTCCTTGTGAGGAAATTGCTTGGGTTCTGAGGGGCATCTCCTTTTGATGCCTCCCATTCCATTGTTTCCACTTTTTAAAGGAGAAAAAAATTGCAAAGCCCTTAAGGCAATTATGTCTTTTTAAAAAAAGGGCAAGGCACTACATGTGCTCCATGGATTTCTGTAACCTCCATGCATTATTGTAATCTCCATGGATTATTGTCAATTCTGTGGATTACTATAACTTCCATGGATTCCTGTAGCCTCCATGGATCACTTTACTTCCATGGATCACTCCTCAGGTGCTCAGCATTCCTGCAGCTCAGACCCTTTGGCTGAAATCCTTTCTCCAGCTGAGCTCAAATGCAAACAGCAAACTGACAAACTGACCTTGTCCTTCCAGCTGTACTTCCTTTTGAAAATGTGCAAAAAAGTAACATTTACAAAGAACAAAACTGGAAAAGCCCTGTAAGAAATACAGATACGAACTTTTCCTCTCTGTTGGCCACAATTAATAATTCTCATTCTTGTCTGAACAGTGGTGATATGTTACTGAACTCACAAATGTCAGCAAACATGACAAACGTGAAATCTATTTTTTGTTAGGCAAATAATGGAAAAACCCAAGTCAATCCCAAAGCAAGTTTGTAATTGCACGTAATAGCTTTTCCACATAATAAGCTGAGTTGCTTCTTAAGCAGTTCTCATTTTTGTTAGGCCTTCCTCCAATTCATTTTGCATCTCCCCAGCCAGTAGAGGCCCCCTTGCCCAGCACAGGACACCCACTGCTCCCCAGTGTAAGTCTTTTTTTTCCTGCTGTTTTGGATAAACTTTATTCTTTGTAAAGGGTTTTAACACTTTCATTTTCTTCTGTTGTTCTTTTTTCTCTGGTTTCTGAAGACCTGGAAAATGTGTACTTGTGAAATAACATCTTCAGTACTTCACTAAGTCTTGCCCCATCATGTCTTATTTCACTCTGTGCAACATTCAATTTTCTTGCTATACTTATAGCCTAAAAATGCTCATTGTCATTAACCACCCCTGCTGCAAAGAAATACAGAACGTTATGTAGAAAAATGGTAATTTTATTAGTTTGAAAAGGTGTCATATAAAGTTTGTACTGGCTTTCATCTCATTTTCAAATAAATATGTCCTCAAGAGTGAGCTTGGAGGTTTGAACTGATGAGGTATTATTTACTATTATGTACAGAACTGAGAATCATTAACTGACAAAAATTCAGAAGAAATACATGTCCTTTTGTTCTTTGGTTATATGCTGTTTTCACACTGTTTTATAAAGCTAAAACAACAGGATTATAAATTTTGATAAGAAAGGCTGAAAACATTCTTCAAACTAAGGCTGGTTTTCCATTGTTTTCAGTATTATAAATTCTTACATTTAGGCTAGAGATAGAAAAATGCAGAAAATATCTTAAAGAATAGTTTTCTCAAGGGTAAAAAAACCTCTCTAAGAATATAACAGGGTCACAACACTTTCTGACATGGTTTATCAGTCAGTGCTCTGTTTCCAAAGTCCTTGCCCAATCATATCCACACCCTTGGGATTAGAGGTCCCCTTGCAGTGCAGGGCTTTGGTCACATCTCTCCAGCATGTTCTGAGTGACCTGGAAAAGCAAACACCAAACATTTGGTTAAAGGAGACTGAAAGTGGAATATGCATTGCAAGAGGTGGTAAAAATAGTAACTATAATGTGTATTAAATTGAGGGAAAACCAGAGAAAACTCACCAACAGAATCTCCAGGTGCCCTCAAAAGCCAGTTCTATAACATGTAAATCTGGGCCCAGCAATGTGTGAAAGATTTGAGAGCCAGCAGTGAAATGACTGCAACCAGAAGCTTTCCCATCTCACAAGACTCAGAAATGTCCTTCTTCCCAGGCCTCCAGCAAAGGGCTCCTTGGGAAGTGCCAGGAGGCCAGCCCTAGCTTCCCCCTCAGAGCCCAGCCTGCCTTGGTGGAAGGTGGCAGCAGGCCCATGTGGCACAGCACAGACACACAAACTCCCCAGCAGCTCACCACCTGCAGGGGTAGGACATGAACTCTGTCTGTGACATCCCACCCGAGACTGAAGGACACCCTGCAGAGCCTGCACACAGCCCAGACATGAAGTCCTCACCTGGAATGAGCATTTTAACTGCCATTTGTCACAACTCATCTGTGTATTTGGTCTAGTGGAAGGTGTTCCTGTCCATGGCAGTGGGGCTGGAACTGGATGATCTCTAAGGTCCCTTCCAACCCAAACCATTCTGTGATTCTCTTCTTAAAAAACCCAAACACCAAAACAATCCCAAATCCACACAGAAATGATTTAAAGTACTAGATGTGTCTGCACTCCACATTTAGAGTTTTTCAAATGTTCATTGTCTGTTACCTCCATGCTCTTTGCCATGATCGTGTCAGGCTTTGCTGGCTCACAACAGCCAAGCTAATAACGTCTCCCCAAAACAGCTCCTGAGGGCTTCTTCCTGCACAGGACTGTGGGGACAGGTGCCTGCAAACTGGTGGGATCTCAGCAGAGGTCACTTTGCCAGACCAGGGGCAATAACCCTGCCTGCCTCCACTGCACAGGGATGTTTGGCAGCAGTGTGGTGAGCTGGAGCTTGTGTGGAGGTACAGGATGTAATTAGCAATTTATTCTTTATTCTATTCACATTTTTTAATGTCTGTGCTTATTTCCTTACTAATGGAAATTGATTTCTGCTGAATTTTAAACATTTGCAGTTAAAAGGAGCCTCCGGCTTTGCAGAAAAACTAACAGCCACCAGGGCTGGGGTGGAGTGGGACCAGCAGTGGGTGTTAGCCTCTAATCAGTTCCAACGCACCCCAGAGAGGTGGCAGCAGCATCCTCAAGGATTTTTCAAGCCTTTTCAGAGTGGTGCCAGTTTGGGCTCTCTGCTGTGGGCTCTTGAGAAGCTCAGTCATCTGCATCACTTCCTGTATTTCTATTCCCATCATATTCTGGCACAGCTATGGGCTACTTAAAGCAGAGCTTTTTATCACCTCACAAGAATGTTGGTTTAGCTTAGAAAATTGGAGCAGGAGGGGATTGTAGTGCTGCCCCCCACCCTGCTACTACAGCCAAGCAAGTCAAATAACCCTGTTCAGCCTTTATTACATTGACTGTGTCAGTCACAGCCTCATGGCCTTGGGCATCAGCACATCCCTGGGATAAGCATTTATACAGACAATTATTCAGAGGAGAATGAAGCATTCTGATGAACCTGTGCCCACGTACCTGGCAAGGTTCCTCAGTAGTCCGATATTGCACGCCAGAGGAATATTGCCTGTATTTCACAAATTTCAGGTGTATAACTTGTTAAAGGCAGGCTGAGGATCAGCTTTTAGTATGCAAAATTTAGTAAATTTTTGAAGTTAATGTAACCTGTAGAGTATCACACAGAGTGACAGAAAGCACAAAAGTCTGGGATTTGTTTGCCAGATTTTTAAAGAAACCTTTTAAAAGTTTAAACTTGTTAAAATCTTAAACAAATCCCAAATTAAACACACATCATCATCATCATCATCATCATCATCAAAATTACAGTTGTCCTGTATATAGGCAAAAATATGGGATAGTGAAAGAAAATGTTATAAAACTGTAACACAAAGGCTCATCCCTGACAACTCCACAGTTGTGGAGGGAGTTTTTGCTTTAATGTCTCCTTGGCAAATTTCATGCCCCAACACAGTTCCTCTCACACCAGTAACACCCTGTGTCACCATCTTTTCTGCTCCTGCAGCAGCACTGGGAGCAAAGGCAGCAGCTGATCACAGGTGGGTCCTGAAACACTCAAACCACTCTGAACATTTCCTGGGAGCAAGCATGAAAGACACAGGACCTGTCTGCACTGAACTGCAAACCCCAAACCCCAAACTCCAAACCCCAAACAAACCCCAAACCCCAAACCCCAAACGCCAAACTCCAAACATCAAACATCAAACATCAAACATCAAACACAGTGACCAATGCAGAGTCCAGGCTAGAGGAGGCCACAACCCTGAGAACTTGGCCAGGGTCCACAAGCTATTTTTAGAAAAGAGTCGTTCCAAGAACTTCATTCAACCCCACATTGGAAAGCATTAACAGCATCCCCAAGCAACAGCAAAGAATGTCATCTCTGTGTCCCCTTCCTGATCACAGCCCCCCATGGCATCTGTGTACCAACACCGTGGAGCTGTTCTGAGCTCTGGGGTTTCTAAACATCCCAGTCCATACTGAGCTCCTGCTGCCTCAAGAAACTAGTGCTGTTTGAGAGTGGACTGTGACTATGATTCCCATTTTGGCATAATTAACCCTATTGGTGCATGCATGTATCAATCCCAATTTTTCCAAGTCCCTGAGTAAACATGATGCCTTCCCTTTGAAATCAATTATGTGCAAAGAAGATCTCATTAAAACAAAAGAAGAATGGAACAAGCAGTAGGACCTGGTAACTGCATGTTTGCTATTTCCCAAGAACTGTAGAGACAGAGACCCCACCTGAAATAAAGGAACCCATTTGCAATAAATCAGCAGTGCACTGGAATGAGCCAAGCAAAGATGACTTTTACAGTTATATGTAAGTACGTGTCCTACTTTTTCGCAACGTGAAATAAATAACCTTGATGCAAAAGGGGCAATACAAATATTGCAAATCCTATTTCCTGTTCTTCACCCTTCTAAAAGAAATATAAGACTTGTTCATAAGTAAAGGTGCTTATACATATCCATGTCTGCTAAGCAAAACACATAATCATTAGAACTAGTCTAATTTCAGTAAAAAAGAATATTCTGACAGTCACAAATTTATTCCTTATGATTTACAGCTCCACGTTTCTATCTTCAAGTGAAATATTTAATTTCTTCTCATACTGAAGCATCAAAACCATATAATTAATATGTAGTCAGGCTAATCCTTAAGCACTATAAATCAGAAGCATTATATAAACAAAAGTGTCGTCTTGAACAAGATTGGGAATGCACAAAACTACTTATATCCCACTTTTATAATGATGCAGTGACTCAGAGCAGATAGAAAATGATTAGTTTTCCTTCCAAAGTAGGAAATATTGCTTCCATCTGTAAAGTATAATATTGTGATGTCATAAAGTTTTCCTAAACACTGAATTTACCCTTATTCCCTCTCAATCATTTTAAAAGAACTGCTTTCTCTTATAGAGCTTGGATTTAAATCACAATAACACACCAAGAAGATGAATGACAGTGCTGTTGGATATGGCTAAAATTGGATCCTTCAGCACAGGTGAATGATGAGACAGCGCTTCTCTTCTTGATATATTTTCTTCTTCTATTAGTTTCCTTCCATGGCTGGGATTTCAGTTTGAATTTTAATGTATGTGGTTGCTGCTAATCTTAGTGTCTGATTTTTTTCCAGCGCCCTCTTATTGTATAGACAATTCATTCTCCAAAGCAGTAATGCACTGAGGCTTGTGACTGCCCAGGAGATAAAGCAATTCAGAATAAAGTTAGAGCCAGCTCTGCAGAAAGGCACTGACAACAGGTCAATATTCTCAGAAACAACGCCTTGCCACACAAAAAATGCACACATTTGGATCAAGGCATAGGCATTCTTTCAGAGGGAGAGGGCTCCCATCCCAGGTAACAGCCTTGCTATTAGGGAAACATGATGGGCATATCGAAATCCACAGCTTCAGATTTTATTGAAAGGGCAAATTGCAGCATATTTCCTGGTTTACAGAGCCTGCCACAGATGCACACAACCCAAATTGCAATCAATGCCAGTAGTTAAGTGTGAGTGCTCAGATAATACACCCCAAAGCCAGTTATTCCTGGGGAACCACTCAGAGAAAGAAACTGGTTAACTATTTTTCTAGGAAGCAATTTTTCTGATGTGATTTTCATAGTGTTGTTGTTTTATCTTTCTATCTAAAAGCCTGATGAGTTTGCATAACTTCTACTCCTCTTAATTCTGGGAATGTGAAAACAAACTTTATTAGAAAAAGGTTAATTACATCCTTGCATGAGCTGAGGTTGGGCATAAAAGTTGGGGTAAATGTCTGAGAGGCTTTTTCATCAAAATGGAGCCACTCAACCTTTGTGAACAATCTGTAAGATACTTACAGAGTGCATGAGCTGAAATCCACTCTTAATTCCTAACATGAGATAATGGAGCAAGGGCCCAGGGACAGAGATGGGTAATTGGAAGGGCAGCAGGCAGCTCTGTTCTATGTGAAGGAAAAGCAAAGAAGAACTCGTTAAATTTTTTACTATTTTGGCATGTGAAGAGCGCATCTGGTGGAATTTGCTAAACACTCACTTTCTCATTAAGAAGTGTAAGTCCAAGCAGCAGTCTTGACACAGACCATTGGTTTCTTCAGTCTCCAAAGATGATGATGTTCATTAGGACTGACATCACATGAAAGAAAATTCAGTTTACATGAATATGGATGCTGTTGTTAAGCTGTGTGATGTGCCAAGAAGGAAAAATGCACGAAACCTTTACTAACCCTGCTAAATAACTGATGTTTCCTACATGAACGTGGTATTACAAAAGTCCTTCTTCCAAACAAATATTTCCATAAACAAAACTACCAGGTGAAGAAAGTTAAAAAAATTAATGCCAAAGCTCAGCTCTAAAGGCAAAGTTGAATAAAATCTGAAATACGAACTGAAATTTAGAGCAGAGTTAATTTGAGGTACAGGCTTTGAAGTTCCCTCTGGGATTTTCCCTGTTGTCATACTGTTTCCAGAGAGCAACACGTGTGCCCAGCAATCTGTACAAGTGTGAGATGAAACCCAGGCTGCTCTTCAAGATTCTGGTTTCCTCACATCCACCTTTCTCTGTGTATGACACGGCCAGGACTAGAGTGGAACACTCCCTATTTCAACCAAGGCAATTGTGATTACAATGAGAGGTCTTTAAACCTGTACCCTTTCCACCACAGTTACAAACCCAGCCTCAGAGT
Organism: Prinia subflava; assembly: GCF_021018805.1. Lineage (NCBI taxonomy): Eukaryota > Metazoa > Chordata > Aves > Passeriformes > Cisticolidae > Prinia > Prinia subflava. The sequence continues at coordinate 477,663 of NC_086262.1, read as the reverse complement.
TTGGACATTTTAGTTTATTCTGTGACTTGCTTTACAGAGCTCTTTAGCAGGGATAGAGGCACTTCTCAGCTCTGTAAAGCACTGAGATCTATCAGCTCACGCACTTAACTTCTGTTGACACTGAAGCAGAAGCTGCAGAACTCACTTTGCCCATTGGCTGGCACACCCCTAGGGCCCCACAGAACTCTTGCTCTGAGCCCTCTGCTTGTTCAGCTCCACTCCTGTACCTCTGGCGTGTCTAGCTGGGAAGGGTAAGACTTATTTTAGGGATTGGCACCATTCTTGTACAAAGAAATTACACAATAACTATGGAATTCATTTAAAGACAAAACGCTCTGAGATATCCTCGAGACACGTTAGTCCCAAACACCAAAGGCCACAACATATATAAACCTAAAAACATTACTCAGAGATTAAACAGAGAGAAAATTTGTAAAATGTCACCAGTAAATAGTTTGACTCACATTTACAAAATATCTACACCCTAAAACCAAACACAAAGCAAGTAGAAAATCATTAAATCCTTTTTTCTAGGCCAATGAGTAGCTGTGAGCAGGGTCTCCAGAGAGCTCCCACACTGCAAACTAGCCTGTAATAACTGGCCAAGACGAAGTCAAACAGCATGTTTCACTAAATGAAAAAGATGAATCCTAGCACTACAAATCACCTGGAACACAGAGGCCTACAAATCATTTCAGCATCCAGGTCAGGAACACATGGTGTGGCGTGGGAAAGGCCAGTTCTTCACTTGACACCACAGTCATGTATCACACAAACTGTGTTCCATTACTCAAAGGACAAAAACTCTTCCATACTGCTTTGGAACCAGAGCAAACCATTTCAAACCTCTGCACGAGCACCAAGAGGAGCTTGTTTTCCCAACATGAAGAATAATTATGATTTCTTATAATTCCTTACTGTCACGAGCCAAAGGATGGTCATGATGGTTCATTCTGATTTCAGAGTGGAAAAAGGGGCAATGATAACTTAGTTCAAGTAAAATCAATTGCATCTTTATTGATACACACAATTATGCAATAGAAAAGAAGGGAAAGAGAGAGAGAGAGAAAAAAGAGAAAAAGGGTGGTATAGCTACCGACTGAACAGACGAGAGTCCTCGTGACGCTGGTACCAATAGACCACCTTCGCAGTCCTCGTGGCACTCATCAATAGATCCGTCATCCGCCGGGGAGGCCTCAGAGTGTGAGTCACAGGGGGAAGCTTTTATAGTCATTTCAGAAGCAGGGGGCACCCGGCCAATGCAGGCAGAAGTGGGGGGCACCTGGCCAGCAGGGGGGGAGCACCCAAGAGTGAGGAGCCCCGTTGCTCTGGGAATCAGGTGCAACCATTCAGATCAGGCAGGTTTGGGGCAAGCAGGTCTGGGCTCTGCAGCAGGTACAGCACAGTCAGTCAAAGCAAACACGGCCTCTGCAAACACGGCCAGGAACAGTGACAGTGTCCATTGTTCCTGCACGGGTCCCTGAGGAGGGCGTCTTGGTCCAGTGACAGCAGCTGCAGGGAGAAGCTTGGATCTCTCCTGTGCTGTGGCCTAGGGTCCATGGGGGTCTCAGCCTCTGACAGTCATGAGGTAGTTGAGGGATTTTCAGACCGACTCTTACAATTACTCACTAGGTTTTCACCTTCTTAGTTTGTAACAAAACTAGCTGTTGGGACAGAAGAATTTTTTAAGTTATAAATCAAGGAAGCTGGAAGAGAAGCTGCCCTTCCTTTGCAAAGGCTGCTTTCCTGTGCCAGGTTATCAGCAGAACATTTGTATCACTGCAAGTCCTGTAACTCATTTCTCTTTCCCATATGTTGGGATGGATCTTTTACTACGCTGCAACAAATCACATTTTAGCATAAAGAACATTACATTAACACCAGAGAAAGCATGTGAGTATTCCTTTACGAAGGATTTAGAAGGGTTCAGGAACATGCACAGATTTTAACAAAATACTTGTCTGCTAATGGCACTCATTGTTTCCCTTCAGATCTGAAAATTTCACTTTTTTTCTCATTGTTTAACATATAAAATTTGGTAGGTTTTTAAAGCTCTAGCTTCAGAGAGTCTGCTCTTAATTTAAGAGCTGTGATAACTAAATGTCCTTTGGAATTCTTAGTTCTTTCATCATCAATTCTTCCTATATCAGTAAACGGATTATAATTTACTAATAACACTAGGAAGATTTAAATACTCCAAGATTATTAAATACTTTAAATTTTAATCTGTTGTTTTAAAATATTTATTTTACTAGAACCCTTGACTTTCATATTGATATTTTTCATGTTCAAAGCTAAAATTTCCGGATGAAATACAAAACCTAAAGCCTTTATTTATCTTGAAAGCAAGAATCAGCCCATTATTCCTGGACAAAAAAATATTTAACTGTCAGAAACCACACATCAGCTGAGCTTTGTAATATACGAGACTTTAAGAACCACGTGCCTTTCCCCCTGCATGATGAAACCACATTAGTCCAAGACAGAATGTTATCAAGCTGTCCAGAGCAGCACAGGAGGCTGGTGACACTGCATCTCTCTTCCCTTCTGACTTTCCTATTTCCTTCCTTTTCTCTTCCCAACTCCCTCCTACCCTGCTGCAAATTTCCATGACATGTATAGGAAGAAGGGAGGAGTTGTGGAAGGAGGGAGGGAGGGAGAGGCAGAAGAGGCTTCAGGCAGGAAACAATGCCAGTCCATGAGCCCTTCCCAAAGCCTTCCACGCTGCCCACAGGCCAAGCCTGGCTCTCCCCCCACCGTAGACAAGATTCCTCCAGATTCTGTTCAGAGTATGTAGCATTTCACCCTCTTTATGCACACTTCCAATATATATATTGAAATAAACACTAGTAAATAAAATTTCAAGATTCAACAGCTGAAGCTAGAAACTGTAAGGAACCCAATCCTGTGTGTCTGTTTGCAACAGTTCAAGTGGCACTGCCCTTTTTGCTTGTTTTTATGTGAATTAAGTGCAAATGGCTGAGAAAAAGCCCTGGTGTCAGGACAAGGCATCTGGGAGATACACTGCACGCCATGATCTAGAATATGCCAGCAGCTGATGGACTAAAATATTCTCCAAGTGTGTCTCTCACAGGGTATTCCCTTCAGTTTTATGTCCTGCTGGGAGACTCCCACTCTCCCAGTGTTCAAAAGGGTGATGTGAAAAAGGAGCAGCTACAAGCAATGTGGAGCTCTGCATTTCCCAACACAGCTTCAGAACTGGCCAAAGGGCTGAGTGTGGGAATTCACTTGAAGCAGGTCCAAGTCATGAGCCAGCAGAAATAGTCCTAAAATAAGAGTGTGTGAACTGAGGTCAAATCTGACTTCGTACATAAAGAGAAGCATAAACACACCTTCAGAAAGACACCCTCAGGACAGGTTTAGCCCCTGCCATGTGCACCAGGGCCATTCTGGTCTTCTGGTTCTTATGTTAATAGCACAATAACCTAGAGCAGGAATCCAAAGAGGTGTTTCCAAAGCTTTCTCTCCCAATTTCCTACCTTTACCCAGCAATGAGCTACCTTCCAGGCCATTGATGGGTTTACAAGGCACAGGTTTGTGCTATGCCAGGGAGTCACCACTGCACAGCTGGACAGGGGCAGCAGCTACAGCCTGCACACGAGCTGCTCACAGCACAGCTCTGCCCTGCCCCAGCAGGTTTTCAAACAGTAGTTGTAGCATCTTTCCTCTGAGACCCCATTTCTACATGACAGAATATGTTATTTTCAAATTGCTGTTGCATCTATTTTTTCCAAGAAGGACTGTCACACATCCAGTCTCACCCATCAGAACTGGGCCCAGCTCTGTCAGGGGAGACCGTGCTCCTGGGGAGGCTGACACCCACCAGTGCTGCAGAAGTGATGCCAGCTGGCCACTGTAGACTCCCCCATAGCAAAACACTGAGTCTCACAGAGTGGAGCAATTTTGCTTGGTCTAGGGGCTGGCTACCTCAGATTCTGGAAGCAGAACAGTTAACAGCAGCAGTACTGACAACACCTGATGAATGAAATCCCTCCTCCTTCTTCAGGGAGGAGGGGATATGTTTCATTAATTATTACCTTCCAGGGTGTGTTGACTTGCTCCTGTCTGTGCTGAATTTCATGTAAACCCTCTGTTGAATGTCACATGCTCATGTGCTGCCTGAAGTGCAAGATTTTGTATTTGGGTATCTGCTGTAGCTGACAGATGTTTACAAACTCGTGTATCTGCACAGCTTCTTCCTGCCTATCCATCTGTGCTCCCTGTTAGACAGCAAGTTATTCCACCTCAGGCTGGAATAATTTAAGATTGTGACATCAATCCTTAATCTGCATTTTTTAGCTGGTAGCATGCAGAGATTTTAAGTTACAGCTACTAGACTGTCATTTTATATTAATCTAAGCTGCTTATTTAAGATTCAGCCATTTCTAAACAAGTGTCTGTAACTATATGATACTACAGCTCTTTTTAAAGATGACAGAACTGTGATTAACTGGGACCTGTGGAATGCACAACCTGCCATGATTTGTAACACAAACTTCACGATGGTCTGATGTACCAGAAAGCTGAGCTCTTTAAAAACCTCACCAAAAAAATAATACCTATTCCTCTCTGCTTTCAGCAGCACATGAAGAAGCAGGTTCAGGGCTTTCTAACACAGGCTCATCTCTGAGGATTCTTAAGCATCCTTTACAGTCCCCATGGTGAGAGCCTCTCTCTTATCCTGTACAGCCAGCACTCTGGTCTGAGACGAGACACAGGATGAAGCTGGGTCTCCTACAAGCATCTCTACCCCAATGATTAGTTACACATTATTTAATCCCCTTGGGAGGAGAGAACATCAATTCACCTACAACAACACCTTCCAGCAAGGGCTCAGAGCAGGTGCAGGATGGGCTCAGAACGGGCTCACAGTGGGCTCAGAATGGTTGAGAGTGGGCTCAGGGTGACTCAGGGAGGGCTCAGATTGGGCTCAGACTGGGCTCAGAGTGGGCTCAGAGTGGGCTCAGTGGGCTCAGATCGGGCTCAGACTGGGCTCAGAGTGGGCTCAGATTTGGCTCAGACTGGGCTCGGATTGGGCTCAGAGTGGGCTCAGAGTTGGCTCAGAGTGGCTCAGACTGGGCTCATGGTGGGCTCAGAATGGCTCAGAGCAGGCTCAGAGTGGGCTCAGCCCCATGGGTGCCTGCCAGGAGCAGAGCCAGAGGCTTCCCCCACACACCAACAATAACCAGAGACAAACAGAGCTGGGGTAATTATTTTACCCATATTAACTGATACAGAGATGATTAGCAGCGTGCATTAAACTTCCCCTTGAAGGAAATGAGAGTGGGAGAAAGGCAGCATCTTAGCTGTGACCACTGTGCCAGGATGGTCTGGAGGGCACAGTGACCCCTCAGCTGGCTTGAGCAGAGCACTGGACCAGCACACAACTTAAAAAGCCTAAAACAAGTATTAATTACCCATTGCCTAACAGATTGCAAGCCTCTTCTGTTTTCAAACTGTTCATAAATTGATTCTAATTTCTTCTGTGGAACAATTAAAAGTGTTTTTGTTATCCTGATGAACTGAACTGTAACCAAAGCTTTTGCAAATAAACACAAAGACAGATGATAAAGCTGGTAATAAGCAGATTGCTCCTGTGTCCTGAGCAGCCACCAACACTTGGCAGTGAATATCATCTTTCACAACAACAACAACAAAGGCTAAGAGCACACGGCTATTTCATGCAGTCATCAAAACAAAATGCACTGAATATTATATTTCATACTAAATACATTACCCTGGCAGTTTGACACTCAGCATTTCAATAGATATTGCATCTCTCTAACATTCTGCCTGAATTTCTGCAGATGGACTTTTAAGTATCAATGGAAGATTACTTTACTTGTCACGCTAAAAAGATTTTAAAGAATGGTTGCACACACTTCATTTTTAATTTTTTCTATTTCCTTTTTTTAAAAAGGAAAACCACTTACGAATTCAGAAACATGGTTCTACTGAAAGGTCAAACCCTGTGTTGGTGCAGCCCTTTGTGTGTGGTGCTCTTCCAGCCACTCAACTCTCTCAGCTGATGTGCCCAGCAAAGCACTGGGAGGATTTGCTCAAGCTAAACTCAGCTTATCAAACAGTGCTGGGCTAAGCTGAGAGAAAGTAACAGTATTCCCAAATCTCATCAATCCATTGTGACATTGTTTGGGGTTTTTAAAATGTACTTTATTTTAAAGCTGTGAAGTTTCCTGGAGACACGCAAATCCACAAGAATCTCAATTCTCAGTAAAAAACTCCAAACAAGTGAGCAGCAAAGGAAGAAAACCCAGCTGGATGCTATGATTTCAGAAGACACCTTGAGCACACAAATATCTCTCAGGATTACAATCAGACAAAACCAACAGCGTTAGCCCAGAAAAAATGTGGATTTTGAGGTTCAGTTCCAGAGTCCTGAAAATCAGACATCTGTCAAGGTTAAGTGGAACACGTATTTCGTGTCTGCCAGTTACTACAGAGTTCTGGGCACAAAACAGCCCCTTCACCTGGACATGTCTCTGCTCTGACTCCCAGTCAGAATGCCCAGGAACTGCCTCATCCAATGCTGGACCTCCACACCAGCACCATCTCTGCCACTGCCATCAGATCCAACAGCAATTAACATCCTTGTGAGTGCTGCTATTCTAGAATTTTAAATTTACTTTTTTTTTTTTTCTTTTTTTTCCCCAAATGGAGGAGGGGGTTTGTTCAGAGAGAACGAGTTTCATCACTCACATGGCAAATTTGCCAGTAGCAAATCACAGAATGGATTGTTACCTTTCCCTATCCATTTTCTAAAGATATTGCTTTCTCTCCAGACTGCAAGCATCACTTCTAACTGGATTTTGAATTATAATGTGAACTTTACAAAATTTTCTGTGCTATTCATATCACTAGTTAGATTCTATGGAACAGTGATATTTTTTGACCTTCCTCAAACCAGCACCTCTTAGTGTTTATTATCATAACAGAACCACAGCAGCAGAAATTGAACATTTCCAAGTAAAGTATTACATTGCAGGGAGTAAACAAGGAATAAAACATTTTTATACTTCTCCCTAAACTTATTTGCTTTTTGAAAATATTTATGCAGCACAAAGACATGAGTTTACTGAGAAATACTGCCAGTTCCTCTTGTTTAATTGAAACATTTATGCTTTTTGTTCTGCTAGCAAAAAGCAACGAACAGTAATACTGCCAGATAAACACACAAGAAACTTATAGATATGATTGTAAAACAACATCATCCTAATGTTTCCACTTAATTACCCTGAAATGTATTCTATTTAATATTCATTACTCAAAAGCCAATTTAAAAGAGAATGAGGTGAAGGGACTTATTCAGAAAGACGGACTGTCATTCACTGCAATAGTTATCTAATATACAGAAGTTAATAAAGCAGATTAATCTACAAGTCCCTTTAAGCCATCACTGAGTTTAGAACAACTGCCTCTTTGACCCCTCACCCTCCCGCTGCGCACCAGTAGCAGGTGCCAGCTGCACCGAAATGATGGCTGAGGCGTTTTAAGGCAAAGCCTTTTCTTGCTTTGCTTCTGACCAGCAGCTGACCCTGTAGAAGCGATTGTTTCATGTGCTGGCCTAAAGGCTACACAAACCAGCAAGGAATAAACAAAAGCAGACACGGAGCAGCTGCCTCGCCCGGGGCCCTGCGGCGCCGACACCTCGCGCGGCGTGCGGAGCTTTGTGCTCCTCCCCGGGCTGGTCTAAAGCATCTTCTGGGCGGAACGAAACTTCTCCCCAGCCCAAAACTGCTGCTGCGAACTGGAGCACAGCTTGGATGATTAAGAGGGGATTCCCAATTTGATTTAGCGCCATTATTAAGACCGTGAAATCTTCAAATACATCACTAATGATGATGTATTTTAACATTAAAAGTCTTAAAATTAAATTACTCAGTTCACATGATAACGAATCACAATGAGGCTTTAAACAAAGCGGAATTAGAAAAGACACTAAGCTCATTAATTTCGTTTATTTCTTAATTGACAGCACACGTAGTGATAACTATACATTTAGCAATATACTTGGGACTGGGATTGCTGCCACTTTTATACATGAACAGTAAGAAGCATGTATAAAAGAGAAGTAACTGTAGCTTTCATTAAGATAACACAGCTCTGACATAGTTATTTTGCTGATGCAAATTACACAACCACAAAAACAATCAGAGTAATGATTAAATGTAGTTATGTACATGGGAGACTACTAGTGCAAATGTTAACACATTTAAATGGGTTCCCTCATTAAAAAGATTATATATGATATTAAACCATCAATCAAATTGAAACACTAGAATCTAAACGTATTGTCACTGGTTAAAGTAAATGACTTTGAGACTGAATTTTGGCTCACTCAATATGGTGCCTTTTCTGTTGCTTAGCCACCCAAATCTCTGCTGGCTTCTCTACAGCTGGTATATCTCCATCCTTTTCAATTAATAAAGTAAGTCATGGTAGTATTGGATAACATTTTTAAATTGGGCTAAGAGGCTGAAACAGATGTCCCAGGGAAATTCCCTCTCACTATTGTATCAAAACTTTCAAGCCTCAAGCCAGCAAAAGCTGAGCACCCTCATCCTGATTTAGCTGAGCCTTTGAACACATTTGATTTTAAGCACAGAACAATCACACCTGTGGGTTTGATCTGCTCTTAAAATGAAGTATATGCTCACAAATATGAGTGAGGGTTGTAGGCACTCAGCATCTTGCAGCAGAACCCTCTACCAGTGCCATTTAGATTTCTTTGTGATGTGCTTATGTGCAAGTGCTGCTGCCTGGGCCATGATGCACGTGTTACAAACACAGCTCCACTGCAGGTTTTTATCTCCATTACTGTGCATAACTCCACGCTAGCTGCCTATGGCACTGAGCTTTATCCGAAAAACAAAAACATCACTTACTTCACTATGTAAAAGGGAAAAAAGGAAAGCTGCAATTTATAATACTTTCTTACGTAGTAATACCACTTGATTTTTCATTGCTACTGGCACTTCTGCTTCCTGGTTTCCACTTGCCAGGCAGTGCCTGTCGTGTTGCTTCATTTGGCTCCTCCTGATAGTGGGGGGTTAAAAATAATAATTTCTGTATAAGCTAACTGCGAGTGGTGGGAGAAGGTAGAAGATGCACGGCCTGAAACCTGACGCAGCCTAACACTCCTGTCACCGGGTGCAGTCCTGGGCCACACCCTGCCCCACTGGGCAGCTCGGGTAAGTTCCCCAGGACATCATACTCCACCCCTCCTCCTCCCCGGCACCTCCCATCCCACCCCATCCTGGCTTCTGACTCTGGGCTTTGCTCACCTGCAACCCTGCCGACTGTGACACTCCTGTCCCACAGGTCACTCTCCAGCCCCTGTATTCCACCAGATTCTTCTCGGGCAGGGAACGCTGGCTCTTCCCACGTCCCTGCCGATGGTCCCCTCCTCCAGCACTGCCCACCCGCTGCACCCTGAAATGCCGAACCCTCGAAGGGCCCAGCTCGGGCGCAGCCTCGTCCTACAGACACCCGGCCCCAGAGCACCTCTCTGCTGCCACTGGCCCCTGCTGGGCCCGCCCGGGCTGAGAGTCCAGCAACGCCCCAGCGGCCGGAGGAACCCAAACATTGCTAGAGTGCTCAATCTTATCAGAAACGCGGCTCATTCTTGTCCACATGATCTTTCTGAAAGTGATGCACAGCAAGTAATCAGTGGGCACTGCCCTCCCTCACTTGGCCTCCCTGTACTTCAATCCCCGGCCAGGAAACGCCCAGGAAAGAAAGGAAACACTGGAATGGCACTGAAATCCTGTTTCCATTCAACCAAGCAACCATTTATCCCCTCTGCACCCAGCACAGAATCATTTCAGAGATGGCTGTGCAAGCAAGAATTCTTTACCTATCGTACCTGACCCATAAACCTTTGTTACAACTGCAGGTGAAAGATGCTACAAAACTCATTGATTTTTGGAAACAACTAACAGGAATGGTATTTTACTACACAAAAATTGAGCTAACAGCTTAATGTGTAGAGTTCAGTCAGATCAGCATTTACAGAAGATAAAGGTAGCTTCTTAAGACCAAAAATTACACTTTCATTTATAAAGTGAAACAACAGAGGCTTCAATTCTCAACTCCAGAAAAACAGCAAAGTAGGAGCCTGTAAAAACTATTTATCACACTGCATAGAACAGAACATAACATCAGTAGTTGAGTGCAGTAAACTTAATACCGCGTTCTACCCATGTATCTCAAATTGCTTCCCGCGTTAATTCGGTGTGGCTGTAAGATCCTCTCATCAAGTGGTTGTCTGCAGATGGAGCTCAGGCCGCTCGCCCGAGGCTACGAGCCCGGACACGGCAAAACCCGGCCAGAGCCAACACCCACTGCCGAGCTTCCCAGCGATGCCGAAACTTGCTCCTGAGCACTGCGGAGCCGTTTCACTTCCACATTCTCTATGGCTCCCTCTTTGTACAGTCACGCCAACCCATTAAAGCCCCGAGCTGCTGCGGGGCACACGCGAGGGAGGGAGCAAGGTAGGAAGGAGGGGGGCGATGGCACAGCCGCGCTGCTCGGGGCCGGGCCGGAGCGCCTCAGGCGCGGGCACTGCGCGCTGTGCGCAGAGGCCGCGCCGCCCCCGCCCCGCTGGGCAGCGAGGGGGTGAGGGGGACGATGACAGTGATGAGGATGATGGTGGCGATGATAGTGATGATGATGATGGTGATGATAGTGATGCGGCCGTTCTGGACGAGCGGAGCGGTGACGCCGCGCCCGGCGGCGGGCGTAGGACAGCGGAACACTCGCAATCGCGGCCGGGCAGCGGCTCCTGCTGCGGGAGCGCCCCGGGTCCGCGGAGCCGCCGCTGCCCAGCCGCACCTACCGCCCGCCGCTTTCTCCTCCGGCGCCGCGGGCCCTCCACCCCGGTCACTCCCGGGCCGGGCCGTTCCGGGCCGGGCCGGGCGGGCAGAGCCGCTGCCCCGCCCCGGGCGCGCTGGGCGGGGGCTGGCGCTGCCCGAGCCCCCGCCCGGGCCGGGGCACACACGGCGCTGCGGGGGCCGAGCGGGGCCGGATCATTGTCCGGCTGCTGCCGGAGCCCCACAGCAGCCCCGAGTCCCGGCTGCGAACTGCACAGGGAGCGCGGCAGCAGCGCAGGTACCGAGCTGCCAAACCTCCTAAGCAGAGCCCAGTTTGCCAGCAGGCCGCAGGTTTTCAGCGCCGTTAAGCGTCTGTGACTTGCTCCTTAACAGGGTTACGCATTACCGAACCCAAACAGATGTCCTGAAAACTGAAACCGCTGGTTAGGAAGCAGTAATCTTGTTCATTAGCTTTCATGATAGTCAAATCGTCCATAAACCCAGTGTTTAATGGCCAGCCAATGAATAATCAATGTCTCACTTTTCATCCGAGTGTGAAAGTGAGAATAATCTAATACGCCGTGCCCCCGGTAGCGCACTGGGCCCTGGGTTCCGTTTCTATTCAGGGCTGATTTATAACCCAATGGAAACCTGATGTAAACATATGATCAATGAGTCCCATCATTGCTAATAATAACCCCCAACCGGCACACTCCCTCATCTCCAAAGCCATCCCTTTAGGCTATTAGTTTCGTCCAGCTAATCCTCTCCACTATCCCTGCCTGCTGCTTTTACCTTGGCCATCCGTTCAGTCCGGCAGACTCAGAAGTAATTTTATACGCAGCAGAGAGCGGGGGAATTGATTTTTCACTCAGTGCTCAGTTCCCATCTGAATAATTATCAATTTTACTGCCTCATAAAGGGAAGAGTCAAAATTTCAAATCAATTCAAAAGAGCTTCTGAGACTACAGAAACTGTGCCTGAGAATAAAGGTCAAAGTTGTCAGTGACCTCGGGAGATGATGTCAGATATTAGTACCCTGAATAGTTGACATCAAAGGCACTCAATATGATACCACTAGTGCTAATGCAAATCATATTTATGCTGACTGCTGGAGACCAGCCATTAATATTTAAAAGAGTATGTGAAAGCCTGCATTCAAAATACATATAACATATTCTGCAGAATCTGAACTTAATAAAGACTGATCGCTGCCTAGTCATACACTGCAAAGTGAAAGATTACTGCATATTAACAGACAAAGTATTACATCAGGAGTGCCACAGATGGAGGGCAGCCCAGAGCCCAGCCTGCTGCTCTGCCCCTTCAACCACTGCACATGAGGTTCAGTGTGGAGCAGTCCAACAGCCCCAAACACTGACTGCTGCTTCCAGGAAACCCCTGTCAGGCATGTAAAACATAAGAACCTTTAATATGACAAGGAAATCATCCCATTCTGGTAATGATGTCAATAATAAACACCATTAATATTCTCGGAATACAGTGCCAGGATTATATTAACTACCATTAGTTCCTTTTCACCTTCAATTAGAACAGCAAGCAAATGCCAACAGCAACTGGTGACTGTATGCCAGGCTTTTTACAAATGATACCCACCTAGCAGGGATTAAATTACTAAATTACCACACTCATCATTTGCATTTAGTTAATTTCTGTTTTTGTTAAAAGCCTCTGGACCTGTGAAACACACCTCCTTAAATGGCAGCTCTGCAACTGCATTAGATTCTGGTAAATAAGTGTTTTCAAATGGTACAACAAGAATTTAAGGGCATGTGGCATGGAGCAAATGCAGAGATCTGCAGCTATGAACATCTTGTTCCCCCTTTAATGCACTTGAGCTGTGAAAACCTGAGGGAGTTGAGAAGTGGCAATCTCTCCTAAGAACTACAGAGGTCACTTTTTCTTTTCAGAAGCATGAGATTTAATTTCTATTGTATTTACCTTTAACAGAAAAGAATCCACTGAGTCATCTACTGTGAAATAAAATATTCAAACTTGACAGCATACAGACATTCAATTTACACATTTCATTACCACAGTGTGTAGTTCAATGCCAGAATTTGTTCTTCTTCCTCCTAAAATACTTTAGAGACTTTCTTTCCCATTTGTCTATAGAAATGTATTGATGATCTCACACACATCTTTTTATCAGCAAAAATGAAACATCCAGTTGTAAGATGCTGTACAGCCAAGTACCGAGTCTACACTGTTCAGTATGGCAAAAAATATCTTCAATCCTTGTTGTCATGAGAACACAGCTGAAGCTACTCAGGGCTGCATCCCAGTGTGGGGAGATTTGTTTTGTCACTAAATAGCCACTGCTACCTGGTGTTACGTACCCCAAACCCAGGAAAATTCAGAAATGTAGTAATACTCCATAAAAAAGACTGTGAATTCACCTGCTGTAGAACTTCTGGGTTCTGCTGCATGGAGTGATCTCTGTCCATCCTGTGAAATGTCACTACCTCTGAGAGTCTTCTTGTCTTCTTTGGCTAGGTGCCCTAAGAAGCAGGTGACAATGTAATCCAAAGTAGCACAACAGTTGGAGGAGACAATTGTATCCATGTAAAAAATGAAACAGTTTTGTAATTGTTTCTGTAAAAAATAACTAATAATGACATTTCACAGTACTTTGAGAAGTCAAAGTTTAATCTATTTGACATTAGGCTAGATGATAAATCACCCAGTCTAGTTTTGACACAGGGGCTGAGCAGCTTGGAAGACTGCTTTTACTAAGGCCCCTTTGCTGTTGGGGAACTGGTTATACCATGTCATGGTATATCTACATGAAGGATCCTGTAACTGCACCCAGCCTCATTCACCACTGTATGAACACCAAGGTGCCTCTGGGAAGCGCAGGATGAGGGCTGAGATTCTACTGGTATGCAATTTCACATTCAAAAGACCGCAGATTCCTGGAAACTAAAACTCTGGTTTGATCTGCCTACTGAGAAGGCAGGTTAAACCCAACAGAACTGTTGTCCAGGCTTTCTTTAAGAAGGGTTTCCAGTGTTTCTCTGCCCCAAGGAGCTCACAATCCATGTCAGGTGCCAAACAATGAACAAGGACCATTAAAGGCAGTAAAAAGGTCATTACAAACAGCCAGTTAGTCAGTCCACTTACTAACTAGTAATTAAACTGGGTTAAAGTGTATTAAATACATTAAAAGCAGTGTCCTGTCCTGTGGTTCTCATGCACGCTTCCCTTGCCTTGCTCTGGCAAACAGTGGGGCTCCTTCCCCTGCCCAGCTGCCCCTCCTTGACCTGGCACCCAAGGGACTCCATGGGCACCCAGGCACAGCCCCCTGTGCTGCCTTCAGCTCCCACCCCACACCCACTCACTTCACAGCTGCTGACCCCATCCCAACACAGCTCTTCGTGCAGGCAGCAGCTGAAGCTGCTGGGTGCCAAGCTTAGTCCTAACTGGTATCCTCTGCAATTCCAAACGTGCCATCTGCATGAGTGGAGCGTTGAGAGCTCCATCCTGTTGCCACTGGCTTCAACAAGAACTTCTCTAGACCTTTTATAGTTTACAGTGTTTATTTTAGATGGGCCACTGGAGTAAGGGATGTGAGGGTTGCAAAAGGAATTAAACTGTTAAAATGCTCATTCTAAGGGAAAAGGGATTAGAAGGATCCAATTAAATGTACCTTGAATTCTTTCAACTATGCTAATTTGGAGGCCTGCCAACATTGCAGTGTTCATTTAAACACATCCCTCTAGACACTGGAGTATTTTGATCTGTGTCTATTTAACTCCTTGAGCTCTATGTTGACACTATTAACCCTTCACCATCTGAATCCTAACAGCATCTTGCTAAGGGTGTTTTGGAAGAAAAACTAAAGGGACATCTACAAAGATGAAGTCGTCTCTTAAGGCTTGATCATCCAAAGCAACCAGCTGGCTCAGCAGCAGGAGCTGGGAGTGACCTAAAACCTCACAAAAATGAAGTGGAGCCTCTCAACTCTGTTTCCACAGGACCCATGAACTTCTGAGGGCTGAATTCAATGGGGCAGGAGGGCAGGACGTTGCTGGAACAGAGCTGAGTTCAAAGCCGCGAGTGTTGCCAAAGCCAAGGTCTCAGAACCTGGCACTGTTGTATTCCCAACCAAAACAGTCCTGCATATAAACTAGAAATGCAATTCATGGTGGAATTGAATCACCATCAATAACAACAAGAGGGAGATTTGAAAATACATATTTCACAGGAGGGCTCTGCTGTATTTCCTAACCAGTGTTTAACTCTATTTCTTTTTAAATTGAATCATAAAAAGTAAATCACTATCATCAGTTTACAAAACAGCAGTAGTTCTAAACATGTTGATACTGTGAAAGAAGGTATTTTACACTTGACAGTAAGTGATTTTAGCAGGACAGCAGATAGGTCTATGCTAACATTTGCTCATGAGAATCTGATATGAGTGTTAAGAGCTACTTATATTTGCCCATAACTATATATCAAATATGCTTCTCTATGCTCCTTTTTCCTTTTGATTGCAGACAGGGAGGGTCAAGTAAACTCCCTTGAATGACTCTTTTGGGCATGTGGAATTCTGTGCTTTGCAGAACACTGTTCTCACTAAATCTTAGTGAGACAAGCCAACCAAATAAATAGAACAAACAGGAGCAAGAAGGAGCTACCAGCTCTAGGCTATGGACAGCTAAATAGGTGCAAAGACAGAATGAGGATAGAATGATAAAGGAAACTGAGAGAAATCTTGGTATGATCAGGAAAAATACAGTCAAACTTCTGGTCTGCTCGGCTCCATCCCCTGTGTAGGAATCATCTGGATCACGAAGCCAGCAGGTCGTGGTTACACAAACACCACCCCCAGCTCCGGGTGTGTCAGCAGGGACCAGCAGCACTTCAGCAGCTCTGTCAGGCAAATTGAGCCTTCTGCACCTCCCTGATGGCCAGGGACAGGCACAGCACTCGGATGGCAACTGTGGCACCAGTCACCAGTCCCTTGGGTTTCTCCTTTTCTAGGAGGTGTTCATTTCAGATTTGGGGGCTTACCTACTCTGTTATGTGTGTAGTTTTGCTTCATGTATGCAATTCCAATCAGCCATCAGCTGCTCAGCTGCAAGTTGAGCATGTATCTTAGAATGGCTTACATTGTTTTAGAAGAGACAAGACCCCCGGAGGACTTGACAATGTCTTTTGGTCTCAGCAATATGACAACAACCTGCTGGAGGGAAATTGTTTTTCAGCAGTTTAATGTCATTGCTGAATTTCTGCAAATTAAAAGATTTTGTTTTGGGTTTCACATAAAGGCAAGGAGAGGGAGTTAAGTGGTATTTTCTTTATCCATCAACTACTTGTAGTTCAGTACTGGCATTATTTGCCTTTGAGACTAAACCTGGAAAGTAAGTGGTTTTGGCAATTAAACATCTAAATTAGGCAGCAAGATAGAAAAAAATGTTTTACTTTTTCCTCAATGAATAGCATCTTATACTATTAACCATATGAGAATTAGAAAAGCTTTGCAGAGATTAGTGACAAGATGCCAGGCAGACTGTCTGAAAAGGCTCTGATCCACTGAGTCAGCTTTGAAAAAGCCAGGTAAACACTCTGGAAGGGAACTGCTGGAGTGCTTATCCTCCCAATAAAGCTCAGATGAGGGCTTCCATTACAGCCGATTTGCAGTGCCTTGGAAGGGATACATATTCCTTATAAAGCCAGGAATCAAGAAAGGCATTTACCCAGCAACAGAATGAACACTCCTCAGGAAAAAAAAAATAAAATTGGGGAATGTTTGTCCTACAGCTGACAGCAATGAGAGTCTCGAAGGTTTCACATGCATAAAGAGAATAGAGAAAAATGTCACATACTGTTTTTTGTGAAAGAGATCTCCTGATACTTAATTTTTAAAATAAACCCCAGCTATTTAATTTTTATAAACATTTCAGAAAATGACTTGTATGTTCTAATCAGTTTAAAACACAATTCCCCCACATATGGCTTATAGCCCTGAGCCCTACTATTCTGAGATGTTCTTGTGGCACTGATACAATTCAGTGAAAAAGGCAATGCTTGCATCTATCACAAGGTTGTGTGTGGCCAAATAACACAGAGGAAATAAATTTATATTTCACTGCCTGATAATTGGTAATGTCCCAAATACCAACATTTTAAAAGGGATAAAGCATTTAGAAAAATGACTTAGGGAAACACAATGATGGGTAAGACTCTTGAGATGATTAAAATCAAATCAACGTTAAGAGCTATAAACTGTCCAGTAGTTCTTCTGGACATGTCATTACAGCATTATGAAAAATGACATTTCTTTAACACACATGAGGAATTTAATGGCTGATTTGAATATCAATTCTTGATACATAATATCAAGGAAAAATAATCACTTTGTCACCTGTTGCCATGAATTTTCCTGGTTTGCTGAGCGTTCATATTAAAGGAGAAATGTGCAGTTTCTCACGCTGGTGAATTGTAAACACAGGACCATGTTTTGTAAATATTGGCAATGTTATGAATACTTTCTCCAAGAGAAGGGGAGGTTGAATGACAGCCTCCTGGACCAATGTGACAGGAGAGGTGGCTATACCCTTCTCCAATCCATGGTCACCTTGCCACAGATATATAATGGAAAAATAAACTAAGGGCAGCTTCTGCCCTGCTGCTGTTGTTGCACCCAGATCTGTGTCTCCAGCCTGTTTTTCCTGGTAAGGCCTCCACGGTGATAGTCACCTCAACATGGAAATTAAATAAAGAAGCAGCTTTTTTCAGCTGACTAATCATGGGAAGTAAGCACGGGCATGTGAACATAACCCAAACATGTCTTGGGGAACTAACATGAAAACAAGTGAAAAAGACCCCCAGGGTCCTAAAGATGGAGGCAGAAACCAAATAAGACCATCGTCCATCCAACCTCCTGTTAAAGCCAAGGTCAGCACCAGACATGTACCTCAGGACTTCTTCTAGTATCTGGGAATATCTCCGAGAATGGAGACCCCACACTCTGTTTTGGTCCTGTATTTATTGTATTTATTTTTGCTGCTTTAAGAAGATTGAGATGAACTGAAGGAGAGCATTGGGTAAGCAAATCTAGGGCTTATGAAAAAAGGTGAGCTGTTAACATTTTTGTTATTTTTCTCAGTAGAATATCAGGAATTCCACAGAATATAAGTTTTCTAAGGTGTTCCTAAAAAATCAATAGTTTTTCCTAATTAAACTCCCACATGCCTAAAGCACAAATGTTTGAAGCTAAAACTGGAAAGACATAATTTTCTTTCTCCTCCTACCTGCCTTGAATGAGAGATCAACACTTTTTGAGAGGGAAAAATAAACAGAACACCTGAAAGCTGAAGTTTCTTTAGCTTTTACATTCTCTTCTCTCTCTTTTATGTTAGGTCAGTTTGCATTTCAAAGAGATGTTTAAAGTAAACATGGTATGTTAGTGCATTATAGAAATGAGCATAGCCAGTGTCTCCCATGGAAGAGGTGTGGAGGATAGCAGAGCCCAGGTCAGGGCTCACTGGACTGGTCAAGGTCAGGTTCAGGGCCAGCTGTAGGCAGGAACCATCCTGCCACCACCACTGTGACAAAGGACTCAGCATATCGGGGAGACGGATTGTGTTGTAGAACAGAATGACCCGAATGCTCTCCATGCTGCTGCTCAGCTCCTCCCTGCCCGATTCCCCTGAAGTGGCTCCCCTCCTGCAGCCCCAAGTGCTGGCTTTGTTCATTTAGCACAGCGAGAGCTCCTGGGTGCCTCCCTGGCCCTCCTGCGGGCCCTGGGCAAGACCAGCAGCAGCAGCTCCTTCAGAGCCACACCTGCACACTCCTGGTGTGGGCTGCTATTCCTTCCCCCAAGAGCTCCCCTAATCAATTCATGTGACTGAAGGTTTTAAACAGCTTCTCTGTCAGAAAGTGCAGGGTATCCTGAGGTGACTGGAAAGGAACTGCATGATTTATTTTTTCTTGCCCCAAATGCTGTCTCCTTCTCCATATTCCAAATTACTTTAGATGAGCACTCCCCAGCCCAACCCCCAAATTATTGGACAATCATCTGGTTCAAAAGCATTGATTAAACATTGGAAGTGAATTCAGTGAACTGCAATCAGATGCAGTGTTTGTATTACACTCCAGGTGTGCTTCTGTGGCTCTGATTCTCCCCTGATGTGTTTTCAGGAAGTACTGAGTAACTGGTTTCTTTTTTCCATGGGCAGATACTTTACATTCCTCAAATCACATCACAGCTGTGCAGAACAAGCATTATTTACACAACAGCTATGCTGATCAAATAAAACAAAACCCCACAGATACCAATACACACATTAATATTTTTCTTCTGAATAACAAATACATCAGTTTTCAGTATGATTCCAGGAGAGGCACATTAGTAAGTTTAACAATTCAGGCTTGTATAAAAACATTCTCTGTAAAAATCTATAGGTTTAAAAGAACTTATCCAGTAACAAAACCAGTCACATTCTTTAGCTATCTAAAATCCAAGCACCTTGCAAATTCCAAACATCAAAATTCAACATCTTCCATTGTCCGTTATTTTTTTTTGATGATACACATGAATGTGCTGCCTTGAAAACCTGAGCTATCTAAATACTTAAATTCTTTCTTTAGCCAAGTGAAAGCAACTCCTACCTACTGCAGTGAGTCCTTCAGATACTGAGGTCAGAACACAGATTAAGATGTGACTTCTAAACTGATAAGGAAACTCTTATGATCCTGTGTCAGACACTCCAAAAATGAGTTATAAGAGTGGCTTGGTTTTGGATATTACTGAAAAAAGGAGCACACATTCACTGAAAATACTGATACTACCATTGACTAATATTAACAACATTAACAGATGACAGAAGAATGGTCTTAAAGATTTGATGACATGATAAACTCTAAACTAGTGAATGAATCAGAATATTCTGAGAGGCAAAATATTTTCTTGTCTTCAGTAGATTTCAACTTTTCAAATTTATCATTCGATATAATTTGCTACTAATTTAAAATATTAAGCTCAGGACATTCCAAACCCATTCCAGTGCTTTGCCATCTGCCACAGCTCCCACTCCAGGAAGAGTGGGATGGACTCTGGGCATACCTTGCCTTCTGCAGGAAACCTCACCAAGATTTATCATAACCCAAACCACCTCAGAAAGAGACTTTTTTTTGGTGCCTAAGTGAGCTCCTTTAACAGGCTGTGTGCTGGCAAAGGTCCTTGCTTGAGCCCACTAGCTCAATCCAAACATCATCTTCCTTATCTTAAGGATTCTTGTTAAGGGAATTAAGGGTTGGATATCTGGGAATGTGCCCGTTAGGCATATTTGAATATACAGACAACACATTGAGTTAATTGAGAGCAACTTTCCACTTCCATGGACTTTCTTTATATGACGAAAATAAACCTGTGTTACCATCTTTACCTCAGATTCGTCCCTTCCTGAAAGACCATGACAGCTCTGAATGGAAGTGTCACAAAGAAAAAGTCACAATTTGAATTCAGGCTGATATGCAAGATCTGCTGTTTTCCGGAGGAGAAGTGGGAACATGGTGTACTTTAATTTTAAAGTTTTCCAGTTTATGGGGAATACACAGTGCAGTGACAATTTACAGCTTGAAACTAATTGCAGAGTAGCTGGATATATGAGGATGCTTTACAGTGCATGCAGGAAGCAAAATGGGTTTGCAAGTATAGAAAGGGAAAAAAATTGCATTTCTCTCTTTTACAAGTCCAGTGAGAGCTCTCAAAAAGCTCCTGTTTCACATGGCACTTCAGCCATACCTGTATTTCAGATGTCACTATATAAATATATTCAAGTAAGTGAACTGAAAACTGCATTTGAGCTGTTCTAGATCCCTCTCATTATGCCAATACAAAGCTTGTGGTGGTGTTCTTTCGTATTTCACATAAAGACTCCCAAGATGAGTAATTGCTTACTAGCAGATCACCGTGGGATACTGAAAGCAGCATTTTGACACAGGCCTGAAGTACACTGTCAAAGTGGTCGTCTCTGTTCAGCTTGAAGACACCAAAGCTGACATAATTTCCACACATAAGGCAGATTTGAGTAGAGAGTAACAGATGGAAATGTCTTTGAGTTTCAGCAGATGTACCTGATTTTTGACAAAGTCCCATGAGGGAGGATCTGATGGAAAGAAGGGAGGGAGGGAGGGAGGGAGGGAGGGAGGGAAGGAAGGAAGGAAGGAAGGAAGGAAGGAAGGAAGGAAGGAAGGAAGGAAGGAAGGAAGGAAGGAAGGAAGGAAGGAAGGAAGGAAGGAAGGAAGGAAGGAAGGAAGGAAGGAAGGAAGGAAGGAAGGAAGGAAGGAAGGAAGGAAGGAAGGAAGGAAGGAAGGAAGGAAGGAAGGAAGGAAGGAAGGAAGGAAGGAAGGAAGGAAGGAAGGAAGGAAGGAAGGAAGGAAGGAAGGAAGGAAGGAAGGAAGGAAGGAAGGAAGGAAGGAAGGAAGGAAGGAAGGAAGGAAGGAAGGAAGGAAGGAAGGAAGGAAGGAAGGAAGGAAGGAAGGAAGGAAGGAAGGAAGGACTTATTGAAGCAGCTGCAAATCTAAAATATTTTGATAGCACCATCTAAACTTTTTTTTTTTGCCTCTATTTTCATTACTGTTTTGAAGAAAGATGTAAAAGATCTGTTAAGTAAGTATGTCTAGAGCTTAAAAGCCACTTAGCAATTAGTGTGTAAAATTTAAACTCAAAGCTCTGAATCCCTACCACTGATGTACAGCTAGACCGTGACTGTTCAATCAGCATGAATTCCTTAATCTGAACAGAGTTGCAACACATGGTTTTGTAGTTTCTCATGCCTCAGCAACACCTGGTTTTGATCCATTACCAGAATGGTCTCTCTGCGCTTGCTGATGTATACACACCCTAAATGTATTCCTCAGAAAGCAAACGTCCTTTTCAAAAGCCTCTGTTTTACCAGTCACAGGTGGGAATGACTTTTTAGTTCAATTCCATATTTATAATGTAAAAATAACAGTGAGTGGTAAATATTTTTGTTATTATTAACAAGCAGTAGTGACTTTTGGATCCACCGTGCAGCAGATCCCAGTGCAATCCTCTGTACAGAGTTCTGTGCTCACAAAATCTCATTACCAAGTTTTTGAAGTACTTTGTAACATTGCAATGCTCATCTTCACAGCACTCTGGAGGGATTTTTTCTTCATGACAGTTTTTTTCAAACCTGAGGCAATTAATGAGTGCAAAGCAGTGCAAGTGCACAGCAAAGCTGAAGCTCCCACCCACCACGGAGCAGCCAGACTCAACTGAGCCCTCTGATGTGACCTGGACAAGCCTGGCCTGCACAGAACCCTAGGGCCAGTCTTGGCTTTGTTACTACTCATAATTTTTGGCAATTTTAACCAGAGAAAAGTACGATAAAGCTGTAGGTTTTTGAAAGGATTCCCATAAAGAACAGCACAACAGCCTACAATGAGACTCATGGCTCCTCTGCTTACTGTGCTGTCCTGGCTGTGATGACAGCTTGGATCAAGGAGCACTGAGCACACTGGGCATTAGCTGTTCACAACCCAAACACTGCCCACTGGGAGAGTGAGTTATGACAATGCAGTTGTGATTTTATAGGAAGCAATTAAAAACTGCCCTAAAACATTGCCTGAGATTGCACAGATGGAGCATCATTTAACACATATTGAGGCCTCAGCTTAAACTGGGTCAGCCTCTGCACAGCTCTCCTTCCCACCCAAGCAAATTCCCACCTGCATACCATCTCCCTGCCTCCTTTCAGTTCTTTCTCTTAATGCTACTGGCTACCAGCAATGTCAAATTTACATCATACAATTAAAAGAATGAAAGGCAAAACCTTGTTTCCAAACGCCTAATGCATCAAAATACCACCCATTTGGTGTCACCTGATGTAGGGATAGAAAAGCATAAGTTACTGTTTAAAACATTAATGCTGGTCAACATTCTAGCAAGTACAAGGCAATTTATCCATCAGGGTGTAAAGAAAAAGTAGATGCAAAAAAATTGACTGAGAGCATGGTCAGGGATTGCTTAAAAAAGTAACTGGGGTCTGTAAGAAGCTGGAATAGTAAATTAGAATTATGGAAGGGAAGAAGAAAGCAAATATTTAGCTAGGAAAGATGGTCACAAAATCAAAATCAAGCCTTCTTCATTAAACCACAAATAATTTACAAATGAGAATCCAGACTGGTTTTCACATTTGTAAATGGTCCTGCAACACATGTCTTATCCCAAATGCTACAGTCAGGAACACAGTGTAACTGGGGAAGAGATACCAGATTCTGCTGCTGCATAGAAACAAATTCCAAATGGTGTTAAATTTCTGTTATACTAAACAGGAGCAGAATCTAAAAGGTCTTTGAAAAATAAAACATAGCAGAAAAAGAAACAAGTCTTATAGTGTACCTGGATACTAATTTATTTTAATACTTTACATAACTAAGAAATTACACTTACAAAAAATTAAACTCCATTTAGCTTCCTACAGTGAACTATTTAATACAAGACAGATCATCTTAATTAGAATTAATGTCTTTGATGAGTCCTGGTCTAGTTATTGAGAAGATCAGTGAACTTCAAATTCTCTGGAAAAAAATTAAAACTAAATTCAAAATTCTGTATGTGAGATCAAGTGGGAAGGCAGACACTGGTTTTGGAAACCACTGTTGAATAGAAAAATTCTCAGGGCACAAACAAGACAGGTAAGAGTGCTGTAAATTAACCTGAGCTGCTCTTTTCCACTATTAAATTCTCTGCTGAAAATCTCAACTTCGCTAACAAAAATATATACATGGCTTCAGAAATAAGCAGAGTTTTGGATCCAGGAACAGAAAGGAAGAGCCTTGAGTTTGTAGCTGAGCTGTCAAAGCATGACATCCTGCAGCCACAGATCCTTCAACTATTTGGTGTAAAAAGCAACACAAGAGCTCATTAGTTTTCAAGAAGGTAATTATGTATTAATAAGGAAGTTACCTGCAAGCTGAGCTAAAAAATGGATGATAAGGAAAGAAGCTGAAAAACCCTAGGAATCTCTGAGACTGGGAATATGAATTCTAGGAAGTATCCAAAGCTGCTGATGTTCCATCACTCTCATTACTCCAGAAAAACCCATCCCTGTAATTAAAACCCATTGATGAGCAGAAGGGATTGGCCGCAGGAAGGGAGCAGGGAACACAGGGCCGTCCTCCCTAGGGGCACTGAGGAGCCTGGGTCTCCTGTGAGAGTACAAGTTGCTTTTTACAAGTGGACAGAGCCCAAGGAGAACTGTTCTGTGCTCTTGGATCCGTTTCCAAAGGGCCTGAGGGTGGGAGCAGCCGATGGTGAGAGACCCCACGCCCACCGCCACCAGGGTATCAGAACAGAGCAGTGTTTTAGCATTTACTGAGCAAAATATGAACTACAGGGCCAGGCCTGAGTAGGTAAACAAAAAAGAATGATCTACTTGTAACATTTAGCAGGAGCTTCAGGGGAATATTTTTATACACGATGGATACTACTGAACATAAACTAATTTACAGAGGTACTTGAAATCAGGTCAAGAACAACTCCTCAGCTACTGAGGATATGCTTACATTTATAATCCCTGTAGTGGAAGACCAGAATACAATTTTATAAACTCCTATTGTTAAAAGAAACCATTAAAAGAAATTAAATCAACATTAAAGTGACCTTTGATGTGTTAAATTCAAAAATTGTGTTTGAAATTCATAGCTCCTGTCAAAACAAAAACCCTGTAGAGACTAATCACTGAAGTCCCAGTGCTACTACTGTGTTAAAAATCAAATGAAAAAAATCCAACTTGCACCAATTTCTTCTTACTGTGGGAGAAATTCCATCTCACTGCCTTAAAATACATTGACTTTCAAAACTCTCGGTAATTTCCTTTAATCCAATGTTTTGCCCTGCACTTGACAATAACGTCACTCAAAAAATTATGAACTCTCTGAGACTCAGGGGTGATACAAAATTTTGATAGGAATAAGAAGGGATTTTTAAAGATACTGGTGAAACTGCTGGAGAGGAAATGGGGGCTTGGATTTGGCTGCAAATTTAATGAGATAATTACTGAAAGACTCCTCAGTACAGCCAAAGGTGCTGGAAGAAAAAGGTGTCTGTGCAGAGGGAAGTTCCAAGGCAGCCAACAGCAGTCTGGGCTCCAAGGACCATCCCCAGGCTCAGCATCCCTCCTCTCCCTCCCCTGGATGTGGCAGATGTCAGCACATGCAGCTTCCCCTCAGCTCTCCTCCTTCACTGCTTTCACAGGAGAAGCTGTAACGCAGAATGATTTCCTTATGGCTGAGTTCATTGCAGCAGGGCTTGTTCTAGATGTCAAAACAATAAGTGCTTTGGATGAAAATAATGCACCTGAATCATATTTTAACATGTCTGAATTAGATGAAAATACAGAAAGACTTCAGTGAGGTTAAACAAAGGTTGTGAGAATGTATCACACTTATAGAGAAAAAGTGGTTTTTGCCTTTTCCCCTTTCCTATTTTTATTATTCACCACTGCCCATAAAGATGGCTTTAGCTACACTTTCCAGGCATTTGGAATGCTGGGCAGTGCAAAGAAGTGCCTAGACAAAGAAGGAAAATGTGAACCATTAAGATGAGAGAGAGCTTCAAAAAGTGATTTTTTTAAAGCTTCCACAACCACAAAATGTGCATAAAAGCCCTCAAATCAGCACAAGGAGCATGCCCAGCAGCAAGATAAATTTGCTGAAAGCAAATCTGAAACATGAGTTAGAAATGCAGCACAATATATTGTGGAACCACCACTCCAGGAATGAGGAGGGCAGAGCAGCACAGCTCAGAGCACCGAGCACACCACTGCCAAGCTCAGCTGTTGCTGAGAAATACCTGTTAGACTGCAAGAATCTGTTTAACCAAAATTTTGAAGAAGACCCGTTATCTTATGAAATTGACATTGAATGGATTACCACACTAAGTTTTGAAATACACGTTCTGGAAGCAATTTAAAGCTCATTAGAAATAATTGTGTCTGGCTACTGGAAAATGTGGTAAAATTTAATCCACATCCAAATGCTACCTGAGCTGTGAGCACAGGAAATTGTTTTGTGCTACTGTGGCTAACCTCCTCGCTGACCCTGAGCAGTAACTGCTACAGCAGCTGAAAGCCAAAGCAAAATTAAAAACTTACATCAAAGTATATCATGACAGAATGTAGATAAATAAAAAAAGCATATTGAAAATATTATTTTTATGTCAGCCTCTTCTAATGAAAGGGAAGAGGTTTACTAAAATGTAAAGAAAACACAAAATAAAAAACTGGATGGTCCCAAGATGCATTGAAACATCATTCCTGTACCACTGGGAGTTCAAAAACATGCAGTAAGGAGACCTGTGCATACAGAACTAAAGTGAAATCAGTTGGGGATGAAGAATGGTGAACTACACTATTCCAACTCCTCTCAATTCTCTCCTCTCTGCTGTTTATTTTACATCACTGTCCCTCAGACCGGCTCCAGCCACAATGGACAAGACACAACAGCCCATGCCAAGAAGCTGTGGAGCCCCAACAAGGATAATTGCCTGACTAAGTGCATCCTACGCCAGGCTTCCCATCTTCTGAGCAGATCACATTTGCAAAGGCATCTCAGAGCTGTCTGCAGCACAGGATCAGTGATAAATGAGCAGCAGGAGAGGACAAAGCAACACTCCCCTAAGCGCACAGCTGGATCTGTGTGGTACAACTCAGCACTCACCAAGGTGCTCCTCTTTAGAACTACAGAAAAGTTCATCTTTCAAATTTTACTCCCTGACAACGGAACATATTTGAGTGTCTTAAAAACAGGCATTTGGGGTTTTTTTCTGCTTTTTACTCAAACATGGGAAATCACTATATGCCAGTCTAGGGAAAGAAAGTCTTTACTCCAGTTGAATATTGAAGATTTCAGCATTCAGACTCACAAGCTTTTGTGTACATTCACCCTCCGCAAGCACAGTTCTACCCTTTTTCCCCTCTTTTCTCTTCAGCCCAAGCTCAGACCTTACACCTCATAGAGAAAAGAAACGGAGGAATCATTCAGAAACAAATAGACATCACAAACTTGGGTTAAACTAAATATGGAAAGAAAGCAACACACTGGATGACCAATGCTTGTTTCAGAGTAACTTCCACAGTTATTTCCTGCACACAACAGGGCCCCCACAGAACAAAGCGACATATAAATTTTTGCTGATTTGCATCACCTGAAGAAGGCCATATGTGTGAAGTATCTCTGTGTTATCCAAAACTGCCTTGATTGGTGTAGTCTAGACCCTGGAAGAATGCACATGATGTCAGCAATCACCACCGTGGGTGAGAAGAATCACCTGATACACCTCACTTCAGTCACTGATTCCTTGCCAAAGTGTTGACTGGACAGAGGCATATCTCAGATCACATTTTTATGTACCTGTAGGTTTATGTAGCAAGAAAACTCCTAGCTGACCTAGGACTTTACCAGAAATTTTTGTGTTTCATTTGATGCAAATGAAATTCCTGAAATCTTTACATGCATTTTCTGTATATCATTGCATATGAAAGAGGAGGAAGAATCCTGTTCTCAAACAAATTTAACTTTTACTTACCAATGGAAGTAGAATACAAGGAAGCCGTATTTTAATTTATTGCTTAATTTTCTGTTCTTCTCAGAAAAAGAAGCAGCCAGGCTGAGCTGCCCTGTCTGTAGAGAGGGACCAAGTCTTTCCCTACAGAGCCAGAGCCAGAAACTCTCAGTGTCCTGGGCATGGCAGGGAGGAGAGGGGAGAGGCCCCAGAGCTGGAAGCCAGGTGCTCAGACAGGGGTTTTCCAGGGCTCCAGGTGGTGGAAAATAGAACTTATTAGGGATGAGAGGAGCCTAGGCAGAGTTTGTGGCAATCCTCTCAGTCAGTGGATTAATTGAGACAGACGGAAAGGAAGTGCCTTCCCACAAGGACACTGTGAGGAAAGAGATGCTTGCTTTTATTTCCCTCCTCTGCCTCATGCCATCACCCTGTGTTTCACTCAGTTTAAAAAGAAAATTACTGTATAAATTCCAGTCAAATCTATCCTGAGTTAAAATACATCTCTGATCAGCTCTGAGGAGCTCACCATAAACTGCAGGCACATACAAGAGGTCTGGCTGACTTGGTAAAATAAATGAGCACATTCTGTCTGGTGTCATTTCCTGACATTTGCTGTGCATCTACTATGTTTTTTTTTCTAATACTTCAGCCATAAAATCATGCTGAGTGAGAGAATCTCAACTATTTTTGTGATTTTAAGTTACTTGGAAGAATGGTACAGAAGCAAACTTGAAAACTCAGAAGAAAACATGAGGACTGATTGGAAGGCATGCACAAGTCCATTCTTTTATCTGAATCACACAGTTTTCCAGAACTGGAAAATTCAGGGTCTGGAAACCTTGTTCAAGAACTCAAAATGAATTTTATGATCATCACTTGATTTACTTGTTTATTCTTTCCAGATGTCTGTCAAGATTACACAGGCTTAAAAGACAAATACAGTTTGAAAGGTCATAGAGTATTATGGATGACAGTTTTCCTTAAAAATACAATTATTAAGATTTGCAGGAAGGCATTTGAAAATAATGCAAAATTCCTTTATATCAGTACTTTTATAGGAATTTGTACGTTCAAAAGATCATACATAATTAATGAATCCCTATAGCACTTTTCCAGAAGTTACATCTTTCTGTACACTGAAACGGAATTCTCAGAAACTATCTCTTGGTGATAAAAGCTAAAAATGCTAACAGCCATTATTCAGTGCTGATCAGTTGTAGTATCTTGAAATACTTACAGTGGGCAGGGACACCTTCCCAGAGCAGTGTGAAATGGGGCTGAGTGGGGCTTTACATCAGTGCCCAGAGCCCAGCAGGACGATGGCCAGGCTGTGCTGTCCAGCTGTGCCAGCTGCATCCTGTGAAATCCCTGCTCCCACATGGACAGGGCTCGAGAGTGGGCTCTGCCCAGAATAAATCCTGGCAGTCAATCATCCAACAGAAAACCTGAACAGTTCCTGTAAAGTCTCACCTAAGTACTGGAGGGATCACTGATGGGACCCTGATGTTCACATGCACGTGTTTTAAAGCAAAATAACACCCCCACACAGATACTGGGGGGAGGCTCTCTCTCACATCTCCCTTTTTTTCTCTGCTTTTATCTGATAGGTGATTTTAAATGTTTCTTCTGGAGGAGATTACTAGGTACAGTCCTCTTAAATCTGTGCTGAGTGAAATGTCATCCTTCCCTAGGAAAGCTGTTAGGAAATAGATGGAAGAGAACACAGGAGAAAGCTCGTGGGGATTGAAGATGCCCCTGCCCATTGAAGGGGATATACTCGGTGACCTTTAGCAGGTCCCTCCAACCCAACCCACTCTGTGATTCTCTGCTCACTTCCCCTTTTCTGTGGCACACACCTCTGAGGAGATGCCACACAGTCCTAAGGATCTCTCCCATAATTTAGCAAAGATGGACTTTGGACACACCTCCCACAGGCCCCAGGGCTCTACTGCTCAGTTTTTACTTCTAGATCTGCACTGGGCTCAGATTCCCTTTTACACTGCACAATTAAATCCCAGCACGAGTCAGAAAATGCTGTCTGGTCCTTAGTTGCAAGAGCTACCAACACCTTAGGGCTGGGAATTTTATCAACTGCATACACACTATAAAAGCTGCAATTGAAAGCTGAAGGTTTCTTTGCAAAGATTTTTGGGATTTTTTTAGGCATGAATTAGGAATGAAGCAGGTTGAAAACAACTTGTGTGGTTTACTCAGCAAGATTTAGAAACTTGATGCCAACAACTGAGCTGAATGGATGCCCAATAATATGGTTATGTTTTCCTAAGTGCAGAAAGGATGATGAAAGCTGATGGAAATAAATAAAAATAAAAAATTAAAAAGGAAAATATGATTGCAGTGGGATCAGGTACCATAAGACAAATAGGGCTGAATCATCATCCTGACTACATTTGATGTTTTTTAGATTATCTAAAGATTTGCCTTTTATATTTCACACATTTAATCATTTTAACAAATTTACTTAAGAACACAGCTGAAAAATTTTGGTCACTTACAACATGGTACATTTCCAAAAGAAACAAAAATTCTTTTGCAAAACCTGACATTACTTGTAAGTTTTTTTGTTACAAATAAGCGCTTTAGACATTGCACAGATGCTGTTTCCATGTCTCACAGATCAAATGCAACATCACAGTTGAAGTTTTATAAACACAGCTGTGTAACACACAATTTCCAGACCCAAAAATCATCCTGAATTCAGTAAAAGCAACTTTGATGCACCAATTTTCTTTCTTTAAATGAAAGAAGCCATTAATGGCTCTTCCAGTTTATATGAACTACAAATGAGGTTTTTCTACAAAAATTTGGTGTCGGTGTGCTCACAGAGAGCCAACGGGCTCTGCCGCCGCTGGCCCAGACACAGCGACAGGCGTCGTAGGGGGGTCAGTCTGCGAGCAACGCAGGCAGTACTGACCCCGTGGGTTCTTTGCCTGGTAGAGGCTTATGCGAGCGATGGAGATTCGACAGGCAGTGGAAAGAAAGGAGGAAACAATTCCAGACGAACAGAGGGTTTATTGCAAACACCTCCTCAGCCCAGAACTGTTCGGGGGGAGAGGGGTGCGGGGGGTTTTTGTCTGAAGGATTTGGAGGGGGGGCAAAGGGGGTGGCCACCCACTGCCAGCCAACCGGGGCAGGTTGCCAGGGGATATGGGGGTAATAGAACATCACTTGGGCCAATCAGGAGAAAATAGGAGGGATTTACAAAGGCGGGAAAAATGACAGGCAGCTAACCGTGTGTCGCAAAACAGGTGCAGGAGTCATGTGAGTTAAACAAAGGAACAATCGAGGGGTGGGGTACAGAGAACCCAAGAAGTACAAAAGTATACAAAGCATAACCGATTAAATTAACACACTGCCACAATTTGGTAATGTTCCTTTCTAAATATTGAGAAAGCAAAATCTGCTGCAGTGTCAGTTGAGGTGTAATACAAACTTCTGGTGTCAGAGACCTGTTGCAGTTGCAGGCATGAGTGGGAGTAGTAAAACAGAGCAACTCATTACAAACACTTTAAACAGTGCTCTAGGGTAAAGCTGCTGTGGTCCCATTATGTTTCGGAAGTGCTGGAATATAATTCAAATCCGTAAAATCAACCCACGCCTATCAATCAGCAGCCTCGGTCAAACTCAGGAGTGTTTGTGTCTTTGCTGGAACACATCTGCAGCTGCCAGAACAGCCTTGAGTTAAAGGGGACACGAGCAGCCCTGGCACAGGAATGAACCCCGGGCCAGGGAACGAGAGCTCCCAAGGCCTGAGCCCTGCTCTGCCAAGGGTAGCTCTGGCTGCAGCACCTCACAGTCCTACTGTGGATTCTCCAAATCCACCCCTGCTCACCACCAACAACTCACAGGACTTACATCACAAGCCAGGCAAAGGATTACACTGCAAAGGAACCCTTAATGAATACCTACCAGTGCACAGATCACTTCACTGGCTTGTCTGAAGAGAAGAATTCTGTTTGGAGATGATCCATCAACACTTAAACGCTGTGATCTAAAAAATAACAGAAGAATATTCAGATCTTCATCAGGACTGAAAACAGCAATGGATTCACTTCTAAAACAATGAAACAAACAAACAAACAAACAAACCAACACACACATTTGCCGATTACCGAGTACTAACTCTATGGATTTAGATATATATGTACAGGAAGGGTTTCACACTTCCAGGCCATGCAGCCCCAGCTGTGCCAGGGTTTGAGCCTGTTCTGGGGTGGAACTGAAGCCCAACCACAGACCTGTCAAATGACAGCACTGTGTGGACAGATGGGCAGGCAGACAGACGGACAGACAGACAGACAGATGGACAGATGGATGGGCTCCTGCTGCCTGAGGCAGCTCCACACTGCTGTATCCTGCAGCCACCTGCCCCAGGCTCTGCAGCTGAGCTATAGAGCAGAAGACACTGACATGAGAAATGTATTTTAGACCTCGTTTCTCTCTTCTTTATGGAGTGCCTCACATTTTGAATCAAACAAATGAGTTAGACACACAATAGAGAGCTGTCCAGTAATAAACTAGGATTTAAATTCAAATCTCATTTACCCAAGATACTCTCAAAGGGCACAGATGCCCCACGCCGTCTCATACCTCTGAAATCTCACTAATGGCAGTTACATTTTGGCTGAGTAGACTTTCAGTGCAGCTCGCTCTCAAGAGAGGATGGTCAATTCTCCAAATGGAGCAGATGTCAGGTAAGGTACAGAACTGAGCTGTGCTACTAATTTTCCTAAGTCACCCCCATTCCTCAGCCCTCTGAGCAGCCCCATGGCACTGCAGGGAGACAGTGCCATGCCTCTCTGTGGAACTTCAGGGGATAGAAAGAAATCACCTCTTCAGATGGCAGGGAGAGTAACTTGACAGTCAAACCCTCCAAGCAAAATGTAAGCCAGCAGCAAAGGCTGCTGATACATCCAGGATGATTTGCTATCTTAATTCAGAAACTTGAAGCATTGAGTCCATATTCATTGACCAGGGAAGACTGGAAACTACAGTCAGATTTTATAAAAGCCAGGGTCAACAGAAAGGCTTTGGCAATTTATTGCTTCTTTTATAAATCCAATAAGGTGGAATAAATTGGTTTTAAGCAGAGTATTATTTTTAAGTGTTTCTAACCACAAGCTTCAAGGAATCTGGCTAAGGCATGAACTTAATCTGAGTATCAGTTCTAGCTCAAAGGAATTCAAGCTGCAAAAAATGATACTGAGGTTTGAGTCCCGTTAGTGGGCAATAACTGCTTTTACAAAGATTGCTGCTTCATGAGAAATGCATTCTCTTCTTGTGATTAGGAAACTTCTACAAGTCTCTAGAGCAGCTTGGCTCTTTCAAGCTTGTACCTAATCCTGAATAGTTAAAATACACAACTCAAAATTTTAGTTCTTCAAAATCAGAATAATGTTGAAGAAGCCATCTTACTGCTGTCCATGGTTTTGTTTGGTTAAGAAATATGATATGAATTTGGACAAATATATAACACTGTTAGTCTGGTGAAAAGATTCTCCTGCTTGTCCCAGTAATCCACATCTGGAGCAGCACAGGATTGGCCAGCCCAGCATCCATCTCAACTGGAATTTTTAAATGAGCACAAGATGAACCCCACCCCTGGCAAGTCACTTTTCTGTGAGCTCAGTGTCTGTGTCTGTACACACAGGTATTTTCTATAGGCTACTTCATGCACAGACATCAGGTGTGATCTAGCTGACCAGAGCTCTGAGTAAACCTAATGACTTAATTCTTCCAACCCATTTTCTTATTGCAACCTCTTTCTTTTACAAAGAACCGAAACCCTTAGCCCAAGGATCAGCTGGGAGGAACACAGGGAAGGACTGCTCTGTGATCCAATCTAACTGTAAGAAACACTAAGTGAAAAGAACAAAAAGGTGGATATTTCCCTGAACTCATAATTGAATTTCCATGGACATATCTGACTCCAGGCTAAGGACCTTAGACTGCATTCTGGTATTAGTATGGAAAAAACATTAAACACTGAACATCTTACCCAGGCAGCCTGAAAGTAGAATAAAATACATAATAAGGAGAATCACCACTGTTAGGGAAAACCAGGTTTTGCCTGTCTACCTGTGGGTACTCAGGTTTTGCCAGGCCAAACCTGCTTATTCAGGATGGAACTACAAACTAGAGAGCTCACATGTTCCAAATACAGAAGATGAATAAACTTTCCCAAGCTGCGGTACTGCAATCGTCATTGACAGCTTGACATATCAATATTTCAAGAAGAATAAACTACTTTCATATCCAGGGGGTTGGTTTTCTTGGTTTGGTTTGTTTGTTTGTGTGATTTTTTTTTTAATTGTTCATTACTGGATGCTTGGGAAGATGCTACACTTAACACCTGAAGCTGCTTAAAATATTTGGAAATATTTTAATGAAGTCTTTTGAGAGATCACCTAATACAATTTTAAAAGAAATTTTACTATTTTTATAAATATTTTCTCTTCATCCCTTGCCAGAGGAAAACTATAAATCTTGTCTCAGCTGAATGAACATCATTTATCATATTCATTTTCTTGTCAATACAATTATGAAAAGCCTTTGGCCTTTTTCCAAGGAACCTGATTTGCTGAAGAAACTCAATTAGTATAAGCAAGCCTGCTACAGAGCAGCCCCATTTGGCAGCCCAGCACAGCCCTGCATACTTGCAATGCCCCTCTGAACCAGGAGTCTGACAACTGCAGCCTGGTGCTAAAACACATTGGTGCCCTGCCTTCCCTCTCTCCTCCCTGGACCAAAAGGACTTCAAAGAAATTATTTCTGCTCATTTTTGCCATCTACTGGACAAAGCTTAAATCCTAAACCCTGTGATCAGGTGAGAGATTACCCAATATAATTTGTTTTCTTACAGACAGGCCTTAGACCCAAAATATTTCCGAAAATCTCTTGAAAAGTTTATCAGGACATTCTTCTAAGAATGATTTATAAGTGACTTTTTCTGCTGGTATTCAATACAGAATAAACATCACCTTGTGATATATTAAAAACTTAGTCTTTTATCTCTTGCCTCTTTGTATTGTCTATTTATTGAACAAATGTAAGCGAGCCAACACTATTTTTTATAATATTCTGTATTTTCCATTTTCAATATTGAAATACTGGGACCTCAAACAGAATAAAATCTCTTTGTAAAACAGCTTTTCTTCACTATTAAGCACATTTTCTGACGATATATTTGAAACTAAAAAAGAAACGTGCTAATCAAAGGATATTTAAACTTGATACAATAAAATTTGCCCCTGACCCTCCCTTCTTTCCCAGTTTACCTTTTTGTTTTAACTACAGTAAATAAGAGTTGTGATATAGCAGCTCATTGTGCTGAAATGCTTGGGATCAATTCCTGGATGCAGCTGGACTTGTCCGAATGAGGAGAAATCCACAGAAGCATGCACTTCTCCTTTACAGCTGAAGGGAAGGAAGAAAAACATTTTGAACCTGTGCAAAGGAAAAGACACTGGGAAGGTGTGAGCCTTGAATTCCAGACAAAGCTACGTTTCCATGTATTTTTATGGAGAATACAGAATACTGAAATCCAAAAGTTGGATGCTGTTTTTTTTATTTGAAATTAACTTAATTTATGAAATGGAAAAGAATAAATTAATTTCAAAAAATCAAGAAAGGGTCCTGAGGACTGAATATCCTGGATCCTTCCACAAGAAGACATCTCCATGGATACATTCCTTTCTTTCCAGAGGAGCAGAGGTCAGATGCTGTTACTCCTCCCACAGCTGGAGGTTTGCAGTTCTGCACAGGAACATAAACTCGTGGCACACAAGACAAAACAAAGTCAAACCAATGGAATGGAAGCAGCACAGATCTGCTTTTACACATCTTCCTGATTTTATGAAGTTTTAGGGTAACACAAGCACAAACAGTACTAACGAAGTTAAAAGTACCCAGTGGTGCCCACTAGAAAATGAGATGCTAATTCACAGTCTGGCTTCAGGAGCTGAGTGGTTTGTTGTTGTTGTGGAGCCTTTTTTCCCCTCTAGTACTCTAAAACTGAAAATAAGGGATTCCTTCCACTGATTTTAGGAGAAATAAAGATGTCACTGCTTTTGTTTTAGATTTACCTTCTTTCTACTGAGCCTGCACAGACAAAATCCCTACAGGCTTCAAGGGTCTTAAACAGAGATTTTCTGAGTGTTCCTCAGGATCCTACTCCTCAGCACCTGGGGATGGCTCTCAGAACATCAGGGGCTCCTGTACAGCCTGGCAGTCCTGAAAAGATAATTTCCTACTTGCAATTTTATATTGATGCATTTCCCTTTCTTAACCAAGAAGATTATTAGTGAAGAGTAGAGATTCACAACTGACTTAAAACAAAAATATTTCTTAAAAGCTTGGTTTCTTGTACATCATGTAATTGTTCTTAAGTGTTATTTTTTCTGTCCATGAACCAAAAACATAATTAATTTTCATAGTTTTGTGACATCTAAATTATAAACCAACTATTTTCGTAATCTCTCACTACATATTTCACCAGTTTATTTCCAGCATGACTGTGTGCCTGAAAAAGAGCCACAGCTTCTGTATTTATAAAAATACAAAACATTTCTCTGTAGGGTTAAAAAAATACCTGGGAGCATTACTGTATGTGTTAGTTTAAAAATGTACACAATATTTAAAACAAGCAGAGTCCATTATCATTACTTATTGAAGAAAATTACAAAGTAAAGATTTTGATTTTGTTTGCAGAAGTCCATTTTCTTCTAGATCAAGACAACTGCAGGTGTTGTGATATTAATAGACTTGACATAAATAGAAAGTAACTGACTAAATTAAAGACATGATTCACACCAGAGAAAGAAATCTCCCCAGATAGCACTTGTATGGTATTTTTTAAACACTTTTGATGTTAAACCAACTGTAGGTATATCGTGTTTGGAATTAAAGACATGGGTTTGGTTTTTTTTCTCTTTCTGACAACATTAGGAATGTACAGAGGGAAGGAACGCCCCTGGATGTTTTCTAGATCGGCAGTGTGACAAACAGAGAAGTGCCCTCCGTCCCCGCGTTCACTCTTGTGGGTGATAGCGGAGGTGACACAGGGTCAGTCCTGGCTGTCCTGTCACAGGGTCAGTGCTGGCTGTTCTGTCACAGGGTCAGTGCTGGCTGTCCCGACACAGGGTCAGTCCTGGCTGTCCTGTCACAGGGTCAGTGCTGGCTGTTCTGTCACAGGGTCAGTGCTGGCTGTCCCGACACAGGGTCAGTCCTGGCTGTCCTGTCACAGGGTCAGTGCTGGCTGTTCTGTCACAGGGTCAGTGCTGGCTGTCCCGACACAGGGTCAGTCCTGGCTGTCCTGTCACAGGGTCAGTGCTGTCCCGACACAGGGTCAGTCCTGGCTGTCCTGTCACAGGGTCAGTGCTGGCTGTTCTGTCACAGGGTCAGTGCTGGCTGTCCCGACGCAGGGTCAGTGCTGGCTGTCACAGGGCCAGTGCTGGCTGTCCTGTCACAGGGTCAGTGCTGTCCTGTCACAGGGCCAGTGCTGGCTGTCCTGTCACAGGGTCAGTGCTGGCTGTCCTGTCACAGGGTCAGTGCTGTCCTGTCACAGGGCCAGTGCTGTCCTGTCACAGGGTCAGTGCTGGCTGTCCTGTCACAGGGTCAGTGCTGTCCTGTCACAGGGTCAGTGCTGGCTGTCACAGGGTCAGTGCTGGCTGTCCTGTCACAGGGTCAGTGCCGGCTATCCTGACACAGGCCACTGCTGGCTGTTCTGTCACAGGGTCAGTGCTGGCTGTCACAGGGTCAGTGCTGGCTGTTCTGTCACAGGGTCAGTGCTGTCCTGTCACAGGGTCAGTGCTGGCTGTTCTGTCACAGGGTCAGTGCCAGCTATCCTGACACAGGGCAGTGCTGGCTGTCCTGTCCCCTGTGCCACCGTCATCACCGCAGGGCTGGCACGGCCAGGGGGGCTCTGCTCCCAGCCCAGCACCGCTGCCAGCAGGAGGAGACTCCCTAATTGATTTTCACGTTAGTGCTGAGCAGATGGAGCAATAATCAGCCAATAATGGGCACATATCTGATTTTGATTCATTAGTTTTAATGTCTAGCTCAAACCTCCCTTTTTTTTTTCTTTTTTTCTTCAGAAAAAAACACAAAGATCCTCAGATGAAAAAATATTTCCACAAGGTTTTTAGTGTTGACACTAGGAAAATGCTTAGGAAATACTTTGGATTATTCGATATGTTCTCATAATGAATAATGCAAATTAAAACATTATATATGAATACTATGCACTAACATTTAAAAGTGCTTCCTGTATTAATATATTTAAAGTGATAATAATAATAAAATGTTAATTTAAGCTGGTAATATTTTGAATGGTATAAGACTAACTGATACTCATAACAAGCTCCAATTAAGGCCACACTGAGACTCCTATTGTAATGTTATTTTAACGTATCTTTTGTTTTGCTGGAGTTTTTAAAAGTAATTTTCCAAGTTTTCTTCAAAAAATGATTTTTGAGTTTAGAGGAAACTATGCAAATCTCTGCCTGTGTTAACATTAGTTTTGAGATGCAATTTTCCCCTTTGATGACTGAAGTGTGGCTGCAGAATCCTTCCTGCTCCCACGCAGACCACACTGTATGCAGATAATGAGCCCCTACTAAGGGGATGTTTTCAAGATAATTAATAGACATCAATAAGAAACACCACTAAATGAAAAATATTTTAACAACATTAACTTTTTTATTTACTCACACATAAGTATTCTTTTTAAAATTGCAGGTGAGATTTGTACTTCTTTTCTTTTTACAAAAAAAGGTCACAATTCTGCAGAGTCTGGGAAAAAAAACAATCATAGAACCATGGCAAAAAAACCCCAATAAGGAGTTCCCTCTTTAAACCCAGGTTTTTCAGTAATGTGCCACTTGGTGCAACATTGCAATATTTATACTGTTGACAAATACAAAAACTGTCACACATTCATTTTACTTGAGAACATAAAGAACAAATTATGGCTGATGCCTTGTAAACTGCTCCATGTGAGCTCAGACCAGGGCTAATTTCTACTTTTCATATACAGACTCAGCAGCGTGGCTGACCTGTGTGGCACAGACATAGATTTATCCCAGGACAAATGGAGTTCTTTATCAAAGACTACTGAGGTCGCTGGGAGTATTTTAATACTTGCATTTCCTTTCTGTTGTGCATTGAAATGGCCTGAACTTGCAAAGATGCTCAGAGGTCTCCACTCTCATTAACTTTAATGGGACTCTGAAATCACTAGAGAGGAAGTGTTCAATACTGAGAAGATGCAATATAAAATTGTAACTTTATACTCATCTGTATTTTCATACTTGGTGTGCTGCTTTGACCACGCAAAAAATCACTGCTCAGCAGACAAGGTGGCCAAAACATCAAGAATGAAAAGAACTTGGCAGCAATACTTCACACTTCTCTCTGAAGGCAGCCAGGGATGCAGCAATAAATCCAAGGAGTGGAAATACTCCACTCTGATTTTGATTCCCTTACCTATACAAGCCACAAAAAAGAATATAACAAGGCTGCACAAAGCAAGTCTGGGGCAAGGGAGAAGGGGAGCCATGGCCCCTGCAAGACAGGAACTCCCCTTTGTTCAGACACTGCTGAGGACAAAGAGATCCCCTCATGTGGCTTTATGGGACGTGGGCTAGAAAAGGACAGCCCAACCCACAGGCCTCCAACACGTTTATTCTGTCTCTGCAAAAAATGGTTTAAGAAAACACTCTTTTGCAAATCTATTTAAAAAACAGTTTAGCTGTGAGACTTTGAAAACCATTAAGAAAAGTAGATATCCAAGTTTCTCTGAATTGCAAGCTCAGGTTTCTGGGAACTTACAAAACACTGGGCAGCTTCAGACATCTCAAATTCCAATGAAAGAACAACAACTTCTACACAAACCACATTTTTTGGTTATCGATCATTTAAATTGAGATATTGTTATTAAAAAGTCCATAACCAAACTTCTTAATAAATTACCTCAATCTGCAAGATCTAAGATTTAGATTTAATATTCTTGTTTTGTAAAACTCCAGCAAAGCAGTGGTTCAGATAGGATCCATCAGAAATCAGGTGTATAAGATCACACTGCCACAGCCAGCACAGAAGAACAGCCCATGGAATAGCCTCCAGAATCCTGAGATGAATCCTGATCCATTTAAGTCATTGGTACAAAATACCCTTAAACTCTAACAGGTGCAAAAATCACCCTAGATTCCATGTTTGCTTACCTCACATTCAGTAAGAACCTTCCCTCCAAACTCCTAAAATCCCAAGAGAATCTAGTTTTATCCACTCTAAGTTATCAAATAGAATTTATGCGCACAAAATTTATTAATGTAAATAATGATTGTAAAGTATTAATAAATACATTTACATTGTTAATAACTAATAATCTAAATTTATTAATCTAGAACAAGATTACACACTTTTACATCTGCTTTCTGTGTGCCATCCCGTGGGATCTGGAGTGCCCTGCAAACTTCACAGTGATGGCAGGAACACCTGAGGCTGCTGCTCCTTTCCCAGCTGCATCCCAGCCCCTCCTGAGGCAATGGGACAGCACCACCAGCAGTGGCCAAAGACTGAGAGGAGGAGTAAAGAACAGCAAATACAGGAAACACAGCAAGAGGAGCTTGTCTGCATTCTGGGAGTTCATACAGTCCTCTTCTCACTAATGAAGCAATTTTGTTCAGACTTCAGTTTCAGAATATCCTTCCCTGAATGTCAGTGACAGGTTT